>NC_090931.1:1134387318-1135637318 GCF_040938575.1 Ambystoma mexicanum | reverse complement strand
AAATATAAAGTGGCAGCGAAACTCACCTGAAAATGATGCAAACACACATGAAGAACATTTTGAAATGAGAAAGGTGCACCAATATGCTGTCATTAACCCATTACTGCCCAAAATCTACATTTTATCACGAAAAAGTACCCGGAACGGGCCGGAACGCTACCCTAATATATAAAACGGCAGCGAAACTCACCTGAAAATGATGCAAGCACACATGAAGAACATTTTGAAATGAGAAAGGTGCACCAATATGCTGTCATTAACCCATTACTGCCCAAAATCTACATTTTATCACGAAAAAGTACCCGGAACGGGCCGGAACGCTACCCTAATATATAAAACGGCAGCGACACTCACCTGAAAATGATGCAAGCACACATGAAGAACATTTTGAAATGAGAAAGGTGGACCAATATGCTGTCATTAACCCATTACTGCCCAAAATGTACATTTCATCACGAAAAAGTACCCGGAACGGGCCGGAACGCTAACCTAAAATATAAAGTGGCAGCGAAACTCACCTGAAAATGATGCAAACACACATGAAGAACATTTTGAAATGAGAAAGGTGCACCAATATGCTGTCATTAACCCATTACTGCCCAAAATCTACATTTTATCACGAAAAAGTACCCGGAATGGGCCGGAACGCTACCCTAATATATAAAACGGCAGCGAAACTCACCTGAAAATGATGCAAGCACACATGAAGAACATTTTGAAATGAGAAAGGTGCACCAATATTCTGTCATTAACCCATTACTGCCCAAAATCTACATTTTATCACGAAAAAGTACCCGGAACGGGCCGGAACGCTACCCTAATATATAAAACGGCAGCAAAACTCACCTGAAAATGATGCAAGCACACATGAAGAACATTTTGAAATGAGAAAGGTGGACCAATATGCTGTCATTAACCCATTACTGCCCAAAATCTACATTTCATCACGAAAAAGTACCCGGAACGGGCCGGAACGCTAACCTAAAATATAAAGTGGCAGCGAAACTCACCTGAAAATAATGCAAACACACATGAAGAACATTTTGAAATGAGAAAGGTGCACCAATATGCTGACATTAACCCATTACTGCCCAAAATCTACATTTTATCACGAAAAAGTACACGGAACGGGCCGGAACGCTACCCTAATATATAATATGGCGGCAAAACTCACCTGAAAATGATGTAAGCACACATGAAGAACATTTGGAAATGAGAAAGGTGCACCAATATGCTGTCATTAACCCATTACTGCCCAAAATCTACATTTTATCACGAAAAAAAGTACCCGGAACGGGCCGGAACGCTACCCTAAAATATAAAATGGCAGCGAAACTCACCTGAAAATGATGCAAGCACACATGAAGAACATTTTGAAATGAGAAAGGTGCACCAATATGCTGTCATTAACCCATTACTGCCCAAAATCTACATTTTATCACGAAAAAGTACCCGGAACGGGCCGGAACGCTACCCTAATATATAAAACGGCAGCGAAACTCACCTGAAAATGATGCAAGCACACATGAAGAACATTTTGAAATGAGAAAGGTGCACCAATATGCTGTCATTAACCCATTACTGCCCAAAATCTACATTTTATCACGAAAAAGTACCCGGAACGGGCCGGAACGCTACCCTAATATATAAAACGGCAGCGAAACTCACCTGAAAATGATGCAAGCACACATGAAGAACATTTTGAAATGAGAAAGGTGCACCAATATGCTGTCATTAACCCATTACTGCCCAAAATCTACATTTTATCACGAAAAAGTACCCGGAACGGGCCGGAACGCTACCCTAATATATAAAACGGCAGCGAAACTCACCTGAAAATGATGCAAGCACACATGAAGAACATTTTGAAATGAGAAAGGTGCACCAATATGCTGTCATTAACCCATTACTGCCCAAAATCTACATTTTATCACGAAAAAGTACCCGCAACGGGCCGGAACGCTACCCTAATATATAAAACGGCAGCGAAACTCACCTGAAAATGATGCAAGCACACATGAAGAACATTTTGAAATGAGAAAGGTGCACCAATATGCTGTCATTAACCCATTACTGCCCAAAATGTACATTTCATCACGAAAAAGTACCCGGAACGGGCCGGAACGCTAACCTAAAATATAAAGTGGCAGCGAAACTCACCTGAAAATGATGCAAACACACATGAAGAACATTTTGAAATGAGAAAGGTGCACCAATATGCTGTCATTAACCCATTACTGCCCAAAATCTACATTTTATCACGAAAAAGTACCCGGAATGGGCCGGAACGCTACCCTAATATATAAAACGGCAGCGAAACTCACCTGAAAATGATGCAAGCACACATGAAGAACATTTTGAAATGAGAAAGGTGCACCAATATTCTGTCATTAACCCATTACTGCCCAAAATCTACATTTTATCACGAAAAAGTACCCGGAACGGGCCGGAACGCTACCCTAATATATAAAACGGCAGCAAAACTCACCTGAAAATGATGCAAGCACACATGAAGAACATTTTGAAATGAGAAAGGTGGACCAATATGCTGTCATTAACCCATTACTGCCCAAAATCTACATTTCATCACGAAAAAGTACCCGGAACGGGCCGGAACGCTAACCTAAAATATAAAGTGGCAGCGAAACTCACCTGAAAATAATGCAAACACACATGAAGAACATTTTGAAATGAGAAAGGTGCACCAATATGCTGACATTAACCCATTACTGCCCAAAATCTACATTTTATCACGAAAAAGTACACGGAACGGGCCGGAACGCTACCCTAATATATAATATGGCGGCAAAACTCACCTGAAAATGATGTAAGCACACATGAAGAACATTTGGAAATGAGAAAGGTGCACCAATATGCTGTCATTAACCCATTACTGCCCAAAATCTACATTTTATCACGAAAAAAAGTACCCGGAACGGGCCGGAACGCTACCCTAAAATATAAAATGGCAGCGAAACTCACCTGAAAATGATGCAAGCACACATGAAGAACATTTTGAAATGAGAAAGGTGCACCAATATGCTGTCATTAACCCATTACTGCCCAAAATCTACATTTTATCACGAAAAAGTACCCGGAACGGGCCGGAACGCTACCCTAATATATAAAACGGCAGCGAAACTCACCTGAAAATGATGCAAGCACACATGAAGAACATTTTGAAATGAGAAAGGTGCACCAATATGCTGTCATTAACCCATTACTGCCCAAAATCTACATTTTATCACGAAAAAGTACCCGGAACGGGCCGGAACGCTACCCTAATATATAAAACGGCAGCGAAACTCACCTGAAAATGATGCAAGCACACATGAAGAACATTTTGAAATGAGAAAGGTGCACCAATATGCTGTCATTAACCCATTACTGCCCAAAATCTACATTTTATCACGAAAAAGTACCCGGAACGGGCCGGAACGCTACCCTAATATATAAAACGGCAGCGAAACTCACCTGAAAATGATGCAAGCACACATGAAGAACATTTTGAAATGAGAAAGGTGCACCAATATGCTGTCATTAACCCATTACTGCCCAAAATCTACATTTTATCACGAAAAAGTACCCGCAACGGGCCGGAACGCTACCCTAATATATAAAACGGCAGCGAAACTCACCTGAAAATGATGCAAGCACACATGAAGAACATTTTGAAATGAGAAAGGTGCACCAATATGCTGTCATTAACCCATTACTCACAAACATGGTCTATAGTGATTTGTCTGCCAGTACCTGGATATATGGAGTAGAACTTGTCAGTTAAAGGTATGAGGGTATGCTGTATGGTAGAAGAGCACAGTCTTATCACAGAAGCATTAGCCGATGGCTGTTCAGGCAAGGCTGCCCTGGAGTTCTTCAGGATGAGGGACACGTGATTCGCTCATGGCCCAGTCCAGGAGTTGCAGGCGGACCAGGGTGTGCAGGGGTGAAGGTCAGGGAGGGACTGGGAAAGGACCAAACAAGCAAAAAAACACTAAGACGAAATGAAAGTGGAGGGATGGGGGACAGTAAGAGGAAACATAAGAGCAGGGGCACTCACCAGCAGTGTCTGGTAGGGCTGCGCAAGTGGAATCAAGTGGGTGAGGGGAGCACATGCAAAGGAGAAGACTCTCCGCTCTTGCTACCTGTTGGGACAAGTGACTTGCTCAGTATAACTTGGCTAGTGCTGTGGATATGCTTATGTTTATATACATTCCACTGCACAAGTGGAAGGCACAGGCAGAGGAGTGCAACTTTGTGTGACAAGTTTGTAAGATGGGACATTGGGTATGACTGCAATGAATACCCAAATTCAGCAATGGCACTAAGTACAATTCACCAGTGTCACTTACCACCCTCAGTGTAATAAATCAGCAAAGGCGAGAGACATTAGTACTTGTATGTTAGCATAGATTTTATAACATTTAACCAAATGTAAATACATGAAATAACATTGTAAATGAGATACTATAACATGGTTTCAAGCTACCAATAAGACATGTATGGATGAGCTCTCTTTCACAATATATGCCTTCCCTTTCTTCAAACTCTTGACCAAGCCACCTGAGAGCCTTGGGAGATCATCTCACTTGTAGGATGTCAGTAAAACCTGCCTTCTATTCCTGTTAATCTAGCACACGAGACAAGCAGATTGTGTTGCCTGAACCAGCTGCATCTGGCAAATGTTGTGCTAACAAGTCACATAAAACTTAACATAAAATGTCTTTCAAAGGTTGTCCATAAACTTTGATGCAGTGTGAGTGTCATATTTTATTGGTCTTTTGGTAGACATCTGTGTGTATTTGAAGAGATTTATTCTGTTTTTTCAAATACATAGTGCTTCCCTAAATGCACTTCGGACATTTGTACAGACCACTAGGGAAATGAGCTAGGTCAAGGCAAGACAAATGATACCAGTCCTGGCATAGTCCCTGGCAGAGTATCATTTTTGATTTTGTTGGTTTTTTACAGAGTTTACCCATGAAACAGAGGAACCAAGTTGCTGTGTAATAGTCATCTAATGCTGTAGATAAGAATTCAACAGTGGATGTTGCCTCTTTTGGAGGATTCCTTGAAAAAGGTGTAATAAAATCTTTCTTAATATTCTGCTTAATCTCTTTTTTTGCTCTGCAATATTTTTGTTTCTTCAACTGTGATTTTGGGAGAAAGGATTTTCCACTAATTAATTCCATAGCTATCCACTGCCGCACAGCAGTCATGTCTGCAGGGAATGGTACAAGTGACCCACTACACAATGTATGTGCAAATAAGCAGAGAAATAGTCCACAACTGGATGAATCATGCTGAGCTGGTACATCATGAGGAGCATGGATTGTCCACTTAGACCAGTAAATTGTGGATGCCACCTGCATGTCCATGAATGTTTGTAGTATGTTTATGTACTTTGTGTAGAGGGTTTTATTGGAGTCTAAATATAGAATAATCTTCCACTTCATGAACACCAGCATAAGTACCCAGTGAGTATTTTGCACATTTGTGGGGATGATCCAGATGTCCTTTGCCATAATATCTGATTTGATGCCAAACTCGTGAACACTTGTAGAGTATCCACGTAAGTCAATGGAATGAATTATGAATGGACTGAAAACACTCACACGTACATCAAATTCAGTGAGTTGTTTTAGAGAAGCTCTAGTAAGCAAGAAGCCTTCAATGACTGTGTCAACCAGCCAGTTATCACCTAAGAGAGATTTCATGTCTTCAACATTGATGTAAATATTTTGAACTAGGACACTCTGCATGCGTGGATAATCTGGTATTAAGTCCCATGGAAGGGGCACCGTTTTATTTGTTTGTTTAGGTGAGCTTGACCGCTGCGGTACACCCAGATCATACTCGTCTACCAGAAAAGAGGTAAAATGTTCTTTCTTGGGAACATTCTCATATGGGTTCAATTGTTTAGTATGTTTATTTTTTGCTTTAATGTCTTCCTGAGTGTCATCAAATTTAGTTTCACTCATCAGAATAGAATCCATTGCGGCTACAGTCTGCAGCTCATCTTTCTGTCTAATTCTTTTCCTTCCAGATTTGCCTTTTCTGACATTCATCCTGAGCTTTTTCAGAGAATACACTATTCTTTTCTTACTTGAACTCTTACCAATTGACTTCTGTGCAGCCAGAATGTGGTAGCATGTTCGTGAACTGTTGCAAGAGCATGTTTCAACTGGGAATAACTTTACCACATACTTTTTGTCTCGTAATCGGGTAACTATGAAACATCCAGACTGTGCCTGAAGAAATACTCGGTTTTGCTTAACTATCAAGTCTGCTAGGCCTTCCATTGCATTTGATTTGCGCTCATCACCTTTTGATATTGTTACAGGTTCTTCATCATAGTGACCCTTCTTTATAAAGTCCACTATCTTTTCCACAGGTATGTAATCAAATGGGAATTCAATATCACCAGAATTAAGTTTTTTGCCAGCATGCCTGTTTGACAGGTGATAATTCCCCATACCACACTGTCCTCTCAACACTTCCTTTAGATAAAATGTTTGCAAAAAGTAGATTGCCAATACCATTTCATCCATGTGAACCTCTTTGTGCTTAGTCAGTCTTTTCATCACTGCATTCATGCTTTCTGACACATTAGTCGTAACTCCACTGGTTTTCCTATAAATGCCAACTGTTTCCAACACCCATCTGCCTGCCTTTGTCAAGATGTCTTTGCTCAGTTTTTCCTCAAAATATTTCACAAAAGAAGCACTCCATGTGGCCCTTAGTTTTTCCAACAATGTTAGAAAGTCTTCTTCAGTTTTGCAGTCTAAGAGCTGTAGAATATTATTGGTGTACACTTTTCTGTCTGCTTTTCCTCCTTCATGACCTGAAACCCAGAATTCCACGTCTTTCAGTATGTGGTTCCAACAAACCACATGCTTGCATCTTGGAATAATATTCTCTACAGATTTCACAATAGCAGCTTCTCTGTCTGTTACTATAGTAACGGAACTCTGGTTAATTTGAGGCATACGCTTTGCTACAAAAGAAAAAAATGTTTCATGGACAATCGTTGTGCGTTTATCATGAATCAGTACAAAGGCAGGGATTGCAGGATTTTCCTCAAACAATGAACATTGAAATATTAGTGGAGAGAGGTAAAAATCACCTAATTGAAATGTTGTGTCATATGAAATTAGGGTTCTTGAATTCAACTTCATCACTTCCTCAAAAATATTGATAATGTCTGGAAGAGCCAAAGTTACAATAAGTTCGGGAACCAGAGAGTAATGGCATACAAACCCTTCCAGTGCATAGTGAAGCTCGAAGATGTTATATAAATGATCATGACTGATACTACATTTCTGTTTCCCATACTTAAGTTTATTTTTTATTTGCTCTGTATTTTTCGGCACTGTAACTCTCATGCGGGTAGGGAAAGCATCGCATTCTGCAATTATTTTCTGGTAAATTGAAGTTGGACCTAAATCTTTATTTTCAGCAATTTCTATCAGCACAGATGGCATTGTGCGAACATGAGCTCTTAAGGGGTATTTTCTCATATTTCCATGAGGCATGCATGGCTCAGGTGTTTTGTCTTCACCTAGATAATGGGCAATCACTTTTTCAACACTTCCATCAAGAACTTCATAGCCATATCTGTAAAATGTAACTTCCTCTCTACCAATTAATCTTTGAAAGTAGGTCTTCCACACCAGAGGACTGGCCCTCGGCAGAGCATGCCTTCCTTTCTGAATCCATTTATACTGATCACATCTCCAATCATCTTTTCTATGCTTTTGTCCTTCATAACTGTATAGGAACACCTGACCATTTTCTGGATTAGTTGCCGGAAGTGTGGAAATATTGCCTTTTAGGTGATACCTTAAAATGTTGAATGCTTCTTGTGGTGAAAGCGGCGTTTGTTTGTTCATATAAACTATGCTGCACATTCTGGAGGATAAAGTAAAAATATGAATTAAATTAAAAATTAACACTGTTTCCCTCACACCCTAAGATCATTACAAATACGCAGGCAGTGGGTTTGTTACTCAAGAAGGGACACAGTGATAAGGGATGATGTCGGGACATAGTGATAAAGGAAGCATGTCTGGACTTAGTGGCCTATTCTGATGGAGGTGTAATTATGCTAGAGGTGTAATTCATGGGTGAATTCCCCATTCGGAATGTACACCTGTTTTTTACACCTGTTTCCTATCTTTATAATGGGCCTATTCTGCTAGAGGTGTAATATCCCCATGGGGTTGTTCCACCTCTAGCAGAATAGGTCCCATTATAAAGATAGAAAACTGGTGTAAAAAGCAAATGTACATTCCGAATCAGGAATTCACTCATGAATTACAACCCAGGCAGAATATGGCCCTAAGGGCCATGGATGTGTTACACCTCTAGCAGAAATGGGCCCTAAATTCCACACTATATCATAAAATGGGTCTCTATGTGCTGATAACCAGTAACCTGTGTGTATCAATGGGATAAACACCATGGGCCTCATTACGACCTAGGCGGAGGACCATGGTGCTATTAGCACCATGGTCCATGCCGGTGTCCGCCATGGCGGAATGGGCAATTGCCACCCCATTCCGAGGTTGGTGGGGCGGTAATTCCCCATGCTGCCATGGCCCTTCCCCATTCCCATTTTTAACCCATAGGGCTCAATGGGAATGGGAAAGGCGCTAATTACAGTACCGCAAATTGCGGTACCGTAATTAGCACCAAGGTCCCTTTGCGGGTGCCTACTTTAACGGCTGGAAAAACCAGCCGTTAAGGTCGGGTCCCGCAAAGGGACCTCGTAATTAGGCGCTAAGTGTTTAACGGCGCCGCAGCCTTTTACGGCGCCGTTAAACACTTAGCGCCAGGGTCGTAATGAGGCCCCATATCTTCATCAGCCTCACTAGAAGCCCTTCACACTGATTCCTCTAACTTTCCCTACTCTTACTGATTATCCTAAAAGGATGGCAGAATGGGTAGCAGGATGGCAGGATGGGAGGTCTTATGATCAGTAAAGACATGCCATCCACCTCTCTCCCCAATTACTTAATCTCATTTTCTTTTGAGTATGTTTGTATTCAGCTCCTTGCTCCACCTCCTCTTGCATAATTCTCATCTATTGACCTCTTTGAGTCTTCAATCTCTCTTTTCCAATGACTTAGACCTCTTAATCGAATCTCTGACACTGAACACCTGTCAATTCAACCTGCTGTAAACATGACTACAGCCACTGTCTTCACCTTGACTCCTCATACTCTGACCATTTTCTGGTCACCCTCCACAATCAGTCGGCCCAATTTTTCTGAAACTCACTGGACTAAATAACTCCTCATCTGAATAAAGTCAGGCCCTTCCTTTAGGTGCTCTTTCCATCTGTTACCAACTCCAGTGAGAAGGCCTTCCCAGATTTTAACCTAGCACTAGTGCTCTCGTTGAGTACCATTATCCCTCTTGCCTGTGCATTGAACCTTGGATTTCCCCAACCATCCAGCATCTCAGAACCTATTGTGAGGGGTAAGAAATGTGAGGCCGACAACTTTGTAAAGAGTTTTCAACTTTAGCATTTTATTAAATAAAAAGGCAGGATAAACGCCACTCTATCCCTACCCTGACAAGGATTTTCCTGCCTAGAATAAACTAAAGAAAATACTCTTACAAAAGGATATCTGTCCCTCACACTTGTATACTCAATAAATCAATAAGGAAATGTATGGCAGTTTAATCCAACAATTATATATAACATAAAACCACATCACAATGTGGCCACTGCCTCTTCTCATAACCTGGGTTAATTCCCCTTCCCCAGGTTTGAGCAAGGATTTGCTCCACAGTTCAAAAGAAATCAGGAAATTCTGTTTTGCCACAAAGTTCCAACACAGTTCTTTCGGATTCAAAACTTGATAATAAAAAGTTCAGTTGTATCAACAATGTACGAAAAGAAGTGATAGGTTCCAACTTCTCCTGGAGTAAGAACAAAATTTAAATTCATCTCCTTCAAGTAAACAAACACTGTCTTTGTCAGGATGATATGCCATTGTGTCGGGAGGATAGCTCTGGGGCAACGTGCTCGCCTTGGTAGCAAGACGACGCGGAGCAACACAGGTTCGATGCCCGGGTCCGCGCTTAGAAATCTCTGGGTATTAAGCATGTTACAAATAAACAATTACAATTGTGGGTGACTTTAATCTTAAGGTCAATGAGGTGGAGAACTTTAAGATTCAAAGCTTTCTGTCCTCTATGAAAGAACTCTCCCTCCCCCAGCAGGTTCATGAACAGACCCATTCCTTAGGTAACACCTTGGACCTGATTCTCTCAGCAGATGCTGAGATCACTCTTTTTGTGGCCTTTCAAATCCTGTGGTCTGATCATTTCTTTGTTCCCTTCCCCTGGGGCATTAAGGGCCCGCCATCTGCTCCACCAGCCAAATTAGTCCAGCGGCGTGGATGGCGCTCAGTATCTAAATCTGATATGACCTCTTTGATACTTGCCCGACTTTCAGGGCTGTCCCCTGTGGACATGAATTCTTTAACTAGTACTC
The DNA here is from genome assembly GCF_040938575.1 of Ambystoma mexicanum. Lineage (NCBI taxonomy): Eukaryota > Metazoa > Chordata > Amphibia > Caudata > Ambystomatidae > Ambystoma > Ambystoma mexicanum. The sequence goes on along the minus strand of NC_090931.1, from coordinate 1,135,626,811 downwards.
TGACCGCAGTTGCAGGCAGCCTTGCTCAGCTCAAGACATCTAGGCTATCTTCACGCCCCTCTCAGCAGTGGTTCATGGACAAGCTGCGTGCCCTTCGCCTACAATGCAGGCAGATGGAGCAAAAGTGGAGGCACTCTTATACCCCCAGGAAAAAGTTTGCCTTGTCTCTGGTCACCTCCCAGTATCACCTAGCCATTTCATGTGCCAAACGTGTCTACGTTGCATCTATTATTGAAACTTCTGTGAATCACCCCAGGGAGTTGTTCAAAGTGGTTCGTAATCTCTCTACTAGCTTACCGGTTCCTCTTCCCTCCTCTCAGGCCCTCTGTAATTCCTTGTCCACATGTTTTATGGATGAAATCATTTCTATTCAATCGAATATTGCTGTTACTCACCTTCCTTCTGAGGCTGATATTTACATGATATGATATTCTATTTGTATTGTGCCAATACACAATTGTTTCAGAGCGCAACAAGGCAAGGGAGGGGAAACAAGGGAGGACAGAACAACGATCTTACTAGGCCCAGTGACATTAAGAACGTGCGAGTGCAGGGGAGAGGGAAGGGGGAAGTGCGAGGGGCAGGGGAAGAGTGGAAAGTGCTGAACACGTGATAGAACAACAGGTAGTGTGCCCAGTAGGTGGTAAGTGCGAAAATAAGGTGTAAACAACGGGTGTATTATAAGTGCTCGAAGGGGACTGTAAGGTAGCAGATACAGACCCAAGTGCAAGGGTTGTCAGGAGGCAGTGTGGGTGTGTGGCTGGGAGGGCAGGGATCTGGGCCCGATATCAGAGGGTAACCAGGTGCCCGGTGCCAAAGCAGACAGTTTAGCAGGGGAGAGGAAGAACGAAGGCAGAAGCAAAGAGGAAGGTCTTGAGGTGCTTCCGGAACCGGAGATGGTTCTCCTCAAGTTTCAGAGAGGCAGGGAGGCTGTTCCAGATGTATGCCCCAGCAGAGGAAAGGGATCTACCCCCAACTTGTTGCTTGGAGAAGCGACTGATCCTGAGGGAGTTGGAGGTGAAGGAGCGAAGAGCTCAAGTAGGAAGGTATTTACAGAGGGAGAGTTCAAGGTATTGCGGAACCAGGCACCAGAAAGCCTTGTGGACAATGCAAAGGGTCTTGAATTTAATCCTTGCAGACGCTGGGAGCCAATGAAGGGATTTCAGGGCTGGAGAGATACGATCGCAGGGCTTGAGGCCAAGGACAAGTCTCACAGTCCTGTTCTGGATGAGCTGCAGAGGGTGGAGAGTGGTTGCAGGCAGATTGACAAAGAGGCTGTTGCAATAGTCCAGCCTAGAGAGAACCAGAGCTCTGGAAACAGTGAGCTAATGGGGGAAGGAGAGGCAAAGAAGAATACCTCTGAGGAGGTGCAGTTGGTAGTTAGACTTTCTTTGGGACGTCAGAGATGTGTGGAGAAAAGGAAAGCGTGGAGTCGAAGATGACCCAGAGGTTCTTAGCCTCGCAAGTGGGAGCAGGGAGAGGGCCATGGGAGGCCGGCCAGAGAGTGACAGGAAAGGAAGGTGCAGGTGTGCCGATGAGGAGGATCTCTGTCTTACTGGCATTAAGGAAGAGGTTGTTGGCGGCGCACCACACCTGGATTGCAGACACACAGTCAGAGATGAGAGAGGGAGAAGAGGTGGCAGAGGGGAGCCTGAAAACAAGTTGGTTGTCATCCACATAGCATTGAAAGTTTCAGCAGAGAGCAGAAATGCAGTGGGCTAGCGGTGCCAGGTATTGGTTGAAAAGCCAAGGAGAGAGGTTAGACCCCTGGGGAACGCCACAGGTAGAAAGTGAGATAGAGGAAAGGAAGGACCCAAGTTGGACCTAGGAGGGTCGGTTGGAGAGAAAGGGTGTCAGACAGGCCAGGGCCTGATCAGTGATACCAAGTTTATCACGGAGGCGATTGAGCAGGATGACATGGTTGACCATGTGAAAGGCAGAAGAAAGATCGAGTAGGATGAGGACAGATGGGATATTAGAATGAAGGGTGGAGAGCAGGTCTTCACGGATGTTCAGGAGAGCACTTTCCATGCTTCTGGCAGCTCTGAAGCCAGACTGATGGTCATGGAGACAACCAACAGAATCGGAGTGAAGATTAAGCTGGGAGATGGCCAGCTTTTCCAGGAGTTTGCCCAGGAAAGGAGTGATAGAGATCGGGTGATAGTTAGCCGGGTAATAGGGGTCAGCTATGGGTTTCTTGAGAAGAGGGTACACAAGAGAGTGCTTCAGAGGGGAGGGGAAGGCTACAGAGGCGAAGGAGTGGTTGCAGAAGTCGGCCAGAGCAGGAGCAAGGGTGTCAATGTGGTCCTTGATGGTTTTGGATGAACAGGAAATAACCTGTTTTGACGATACTTTCATAGATTGGACTTTCTGGAAATCTCTTCAAGGGAGAACAGAGTAAAAAATGAGAAAGAAGGAGGAGAGGCGGCTGCAGGGGGGCCAAAGGTAGCAGAGAGAGAAGCGGGAGGAGGAGGAGAGGACGAGAGGGTGGACAGGATGTCCTGGGTTTTGAGATGAAATGAAAGGCAAAGGCCATGCAGATGGCCTCGGAGGCGACAGGAGAGGTAAAGACTGCAGCAGGGTTGGCCAGCTCCTTGCAGATTGTAAAGAGTACGGCCAAGTTGTTAGATGCCACAAAGATGCAGGCTTGGATGTGGGCTCCCTTCTTAGTGTGGACAAGGAGCTGGTATTGCCTTTGTAGCAGGCGCAGGCCAGTTTGTCAGAGGATGCACAAGAAGCCCGCCATTTCCTCGCAGCCACCCTACACTTGCGTTTAAGGGTAACTAGGTCAGAGTCATACCAAGAGTTGCACTTGGTTTTGGGCTTCAAGCGGATGTTCATGACAGGGGCAAGAACATCAAGAGTATCAGAGATAGAAGAGTAGAGCATGGAAAGGGCTGTGTCAGGATGTGAGTCAGCCAGAGGAGGAGGAGGGGGAGAGAAAGTGGAAGTGGAAGCCTCAACTGACACGCTTCATGGGTTGGATGACCGAGAAGGTACATGGCAGTGTTGGAGTTGGCTTGGCCTCATGGGTAGAGAGGGAGAGATGGGAGGAAATGAGAGAGTGATCACTCCAGGAGAGAGGAGTGGTCAGAGGGATAGAGAGGGGGAGGTCTGAAGAGATCAGAGCATCCAGAGTGGGCCCAGCAGAGTGAGTTGGGCCAGAGGGGAGAATAGAAAGAGAGAGAGAGAGTCACAGAGGTCGCGAAAGCATCCAGATGGATGTTGAAGTCTCCAAGAACGAGGAGTTGAGTAGTTGAGGCCAGGAGGGAGGAAGTGAGGTCCGCCCACTCAGAGAGGAAGGAGGTGATTTGACCAGGTGGCTGATAGATAGTAGCCCTGGTAAGTGAGTGGCAAGGAGAGAGAGAAAGCCTCAGACAAGGCATTTGAAAGAGGAGTAGGCCTGCATAGGAATGACAGAGGCAGGAATCCATTCTGGGAAGATCAAGGCTACACCCCCTCCAGAACGGTTGGATCTGGGCACGGAGAGGATCTTACAGTCATCGGGAGGAGAGTGTCAAAGCTTGTGACAATTGTGACAATTGACAATGTGACAATTGTGACAAACCTGTGGTGCTCCATGTCGTCTTGCTTGTAAGGCGAGCACGTTGCCCCTGAGCTATCCTCCCGAAATCTTGAGCAATGGTTGTTATATTGGTATTGCCGGGTTTTTAAATACTCTTTTGCTTGGTATTGTTTGTATGCTTTTGTTTGGACTAAAGCTTCACCACAGGGATTTTGGCCCTTCCACCAACTCACATGCTTGCTTGCACAGTCACTTTGGTTTAATAAGTAAAACATTTGTTGGTTTTGTACGGTTCAGTATTCAGAATTGTAATCACTGCTTCTCTCACTCACACGCGAGTGAAACTGCCTGCCGTGGATAGTGTCAGAGCGATCCGGAGTCACTTACAAGCTGTGAACTCACAAGGTAAGTCGCTCAATCCAGCTCCGCTTGGTGTTCGCAGGTCTTCTGTCATTGTGGCTCCTCGCGGTCAGGCAAACAGCCCCGTCTGGTCCACCTCCGCTCACGCCACTCGAAATTAGAGCTTCCTCCACTCGGCAGAGGCTCAGGTGCAACCCAGCCACCTAAAGCCTTTAACGAGGGTACACTTCCCTTGCTACTTCCTCTTCCTGCTGCGCCTCCTCTGCACAACAAGCCTTCAATGGGCAAGCGTCCCGTTCTTACGCTTCCCACTGCGCAACCTCTGCAACAGGAATAGCTTGAGGCAAAGACCCTCACAGGACTTGACACCGCTCTTGGCTGCACAATGGTCCCGGTGTCTTCTCTCGTGCCAGCTTCACTTTCCTCTGCAGCCTGCACTGCTTTCTCCTCTCCTGCTGCTCCTGCTGTTCATGTTCTCCCTCTTCCTGCACCTGAGGGGGCTTTTTATGCCTCTCAGTCTCCCTCAGGTGTAGGTCGTTTACACTAATTAGCTGATTGCTCCCACAGCAATATTCCTCTGCATCCCTTTTCCTCGTCCCAGTACTGAAGAATTATGGGACTTGAAGTCCCTGCCAACCAAGTTAGTTTTCCTAACTTCTTCTACCTTACAATAAGCCATTCCAAGATTGGGGGTTCAGAGAAAATTAAACAAGGGAGTTTCTCCTTCCTCCTGGCCTGTTCCCACCCCATGTGATCCTCCCGCAGAACACCAACCCCAGGGTTGGGATCAGGAAGCATCTGCCTTCCCCTGGCCACACTAGAAGGGTCCCAGGTCAAGATTCTGGGGGGAATCACTACTGATTCATCATACTATATGGACATTCATCGCTGCTGTAAAATCCTTTCCCAGGTTCTTTTTGTCGCCTACAAGGAATCACTCCCCATACTCTGTTACATCCTGCACTCTGTCACATCACACTGCTACACCAACCTCATCTCTTCTCTCCATTTTTACCGTCACAAACTATCCAGGACCATCAGTTTTTACCCTTCTTCCCCCGACCTCTCTTCATTCTTTCGTCTCTCACTGCAAAAGGCTTAAAAATCTGTGATCTCACTAGCCTCCTTTCCGTCCCACCCCTCAGTACCTTCTCTCCACTATCCCCCATTCACTCAGATTTTTTCTACACTTCCCATCCTCTGCTCTGCCAACCCTTCCTGTGCGCCCACAGACCCCTTCGTACCCCAGACCTGGAGCCCCAATCAATGCCTGCGGGCCTTTGCCACCATATTTAAATAAATAAATAAACTTTAAATACATAAAATCCCCTCAACCGTCCTACCAATGAAATGCTAGAAACACATCACAACTGAAAACACGTCACCATCCACACCGTTGACCAAACAGCAGGAATTCACACAAGGGACCGACCTCAAACCCCACGGAACGACTGCTGACTACCCATCTCAACCAAACAAAACCACTTTATCACCTAACCAAACCAACACTGAGGCTGCTCGACAGACAAGCAACACTACACCACCGCAAATAGATGGCGCATGAAAATGCACCACCAGTGCCCCAACAAGGAGCACCCCAACCACAAGAACAACACATAGGTTGAGACCACCACATTCAAGGTGTGGGAGCGACACCCCCACAAAGGGTACTGGGGTCCCCCCAACACACAATGGCAAAGCACACTTGACCAAATGGCAAAAAAACATGTGAGTGCGGGGTCCACCTCCACAGAAACAAACTAATGAGGTAAACTACACTCAACAACATTTCTCCAGCCACAACCATGAACGCAAATGGCACGGTCACATAATACCTCCCCAAAGTGCTGTGGTGTGCCATATGCTGGCAGCTAGCAGCCCAGGTGGCTGGCACTACCCTGCCACACAAATCACAAACAAAACTGTCCAACCCCACAAGGTGGTTTGCCAGGCCACCCAGTGAGCACAACACACACCACATACACAAGTAACCCCCAGTAAGTACATGCCCTATTCTCATGTCCATATTCTGACAGACCTGTGGAGGCAAAAGTTAAATCAACATGCAAGAGCAAACCAAATTTCAACTTCCTTCAACTAACAGAGGACATGTCTTTACCAAAATACACCAGACACGTCCCAGATCCACCACAATCCACAATGTACCAATGGACAACTTACACCCAAACAGGCTTCACTTCATATAACACTGTTGATCAATATTCACGGTTCAGCATGGACAGCTCCCTGAAAAATGACAAAGCCCTGATCTAGCTTGTGGAAAACTGCCATATATTGACTTCTTGAATCACCCAGGTCAGCCCCACAACCAAGGCAAAAACCCCAGAGCTCTTCCCAGCGAACAGTCAATTCCTGCTTCCCAGAGACGCAGTAAGGATACAGCATAGTTCCATCCACACCATACCCGGAGCAGCTGTCAAGCTGGTACCTGGAACCCCGACCCCAACACACGTTGGGCCCAACCTCCATCACTGCCAACTTGACTGTTTCAGGTACCAGCTGTTCACTGAGCTGACTGTGCCCACATGGGTCTCCACCACAGCACCCAGCTGTTCACTTTGCTGACAGCACACACACGGCTCTCCTGAAACAACTCCCAGCTCCGGCTCGGATAGCATTCCATGCTGGGCGCCGCACTAGATGTTACCTGCCGCTTTTTCTTTTCAGCAGCATTACCATCAGGACACATCTCCTCCTCTGAGACTCAGTTCAAACCCTTAGAGGCGTGCAGCGGCAAACCGTTGTACAGTGTGTGATGCTGTCCATCCCCTTCAATGGCACATCATTCGACATCCTCAGCCATTAGCCACGTCACAACATCCTCTCTGATTGGCCGCTGAAGCCTCAATGCCATCATTCAAGCCCCAGCCTCCAAACTGCAAGGTGCTCTCAAACACTCTCTCAACATTCCAGAGGCAGGCATTCTACAAGCATTCCATAGCACCCAGGCTCACAACACAGGAACAGGGGAGAAAGCAAGACATAACACATTACACAGAGAAAACAATGAAACAGCTTTCTTCATGATGCACATCTAGGTTTCTCCTAGGAAGAGATGATGTGTCTGATTTTTAAGGGCCCCTTCTTAGGGATTCAAGCTTCCTTGTTTGCATGAAATGTGTTTATAAGCTGCTGAGCCACCTTGAAGACCTTTTATGATCCTTGCTGTGTCACATACGAGGCTGGGCCCTGTCCACTTGAAGACCTCTTTCAAACCAAGTAGTGAAAAGGCAGGGTGGTCCTACATTTGTCAAAGTAGCTGCAGCAGAGCTTTTCTATAAGAAATGATCTGGTCAGCATGAAGCAATCCATTGTTGCACTCTTATGCTCAAGGCTTGCAGAGAGAAAAAAAACATAATTCTGACCTGTATCTAAACTCAAGGTGATCAGCACAGACAAGATGAAGCTGCAACATTTAAGTGAAGAAGAAACATGTGAAATGTTACCATTTCCTGAAACAAGGATATGGAAGTGATAAAGGAAAACCTGACTATGAACACAACTAAACAGTTACTGCTCCCTCTAGTGTTCAGTAAGGTGTAGTCACCCTCCAGTAATATTTTGAAATATATAATTTCCCTTCATGTCAATCAAATCAAAAGTGTTACAATTCTACCTTTATGTGACTAGAGTATATTTAGGTAGATGAGGATTTTCTAGTACAATATAGATGTCATCACAAAGTCCCTCTTTGAGTTTACTTATTAGCTGCCTTTTTACTGAATTTTGGGCAGTAATGGGTTAATGAAAGCACATTGTTCAACCTTCCCCATTTCCAAAATGTTCTTCACGTGTGTTTGCATAATTTTCAGGTGAGTTTTGCTGCCGGTTTATATATTAGGGTACCGTTCCGGCCCGTTCCGGGTACTTTTTCGTGTGAAAATGTAGCTTTTGGGCAGCAATGGGTTAATGACAGCACATTGTTCAACCTTCCCCATTTCCAAAATGTTCTTCATGTGTATTTGCATCATTTTCAGGTGAGTTTTGCTGCCATTTTATATGTTAGGGTACCGTTCCGGCCCATTCTGGGTACTTTTTCGTGTGAAAATGTAGATTTTGGGCAGTAATGGGTTAATGACAGCATATTGGAGCACCTTTCTCATTTCAAAATGTACTTCATGTGTGTTTGCATAATTTTCAGGTGATTTTTGCTGCCATTTTATATGTTAGGGTACCGTTCCGGCCCGTTCCGGGTACTTTTTCGTGATAAAATGTAAATTTTGGGCAATAATGGGTTAATGACAGCATATTGGTGCACCTTTCTCATTTCAACATGTTCTTCATGTGTGTTTGCATCATTTTCAGGTGAGGTTTGCTGCCGTTTTATATATTAGGGTAGCGTTCCGGCCCGTTCCGGGTACTTTTTCGTGTTAAAATGTAGATTTTGGGCAGTAATGGGTTAATGACAGCACATTGTTCATCCTTTGCCATTTCAAAATGTTCTTCATGTGTGTTTGCATCCTTTTCAGGTGAGTTTTGCTGCCGTTTTATATATTAGGGTACCGTTCCGGCCTGTTCCGGGTACTTTTTCATGTGAAAATGTAGATTTTGGGCTGTAATGGGTTAATGACAGCATATTGGTGCACCTTTCTCATTTCAAAATGTTCTTCATGTGTGTTTGCATCATTTTGAGGTGATTTTGGCTGCCTTTTTATATGTTAGGGTACCGTTCCGGCCCGTTCCGGGTACTTTTTCGTGATAAAATGTAGATTTTGGGCAGTAATGGGTTAATGACAGCATATTGGAGCACCTTTCTCATTTCAAAATGTACTTCATGTGTGTTTGCATAATTTTCAGGTGATTTTTGCTGCCATTTTATATGTTAGGGTAGCGTTCCGGCCCGTTCCGGGTACTTTTTCGTGATAAAATGTAGATTTTGGGCAGTAATGGGTTAATGACAGCATATTGGAGCACCTTTCTCATTTCAAAATGTACTTCATGTGTGTTTGCATCATTTTCAGGTGATTTTTGCTGCCATTTTATATGTTAGGGTACCGTTCCGGCCCGTTCCGGGTACTTTTTCGTGATAAAATGTAAATTTTGGGCAATAATGGGTTAATGACAGCATATTGGTGCACCTTTCTCATTTCAACATGTTCTTCATGTGTGTTTGCATCATTTTCAGGTGAGTTTTGCTGCCGTTTTATATATTAGGGTAGCGTTCCGGCCCGTTCCGGGTACTTTTTCGTGTTAAAATGTAGATTTTGGGCAGTAATGGGTTAATGACAGCACATTGTTCATCCTTTGCCATTTCAAAATGTTCTTCATGTGTGTTTGCATCATTTTCAGGTGAGTTTTGATGCCGTTTTATATATTAGGGTACCGTTCCGGCCCGTTCCGGGTACTTTTTCATGTGAAAATGTAGATTTTGGGCTGTAATGGGTTAATGACAGCATATTGGTGCACCTTTCTCATTTCAAAATGTTCTTCATGTGTGTTTGCATCATTTTGAGGTGATTTTGGCTGCCTTTTTATATGTTAGGGTACCGTTCCTGCCCGTTACGGGTACTTTTTTGTGATAAAATTTATATTTTGGGCAGTAATGGGTTAATGACAGCATATTGGTGCACCTTTCTCATTTCAAAATGTTCTTCATGTGTGTTTGCATCATTTTGAGGTGATTTTGGCTGCCTTTTTATATGTTAGGGTACCGTTCCGGCCCGTTCCAGGTACTTTTTCGTGATAAAATGTAGATTTTGGGCAGTAATGGGTTAATGACAGCATATTGGAGCACCTTTCTCATTTCAAAATGTACTTCATGTGTGTTTGCATAATTTTCAGGTGATTTTTGCTGCCATTTTATATGTTAGGGTAGCGTTCCGGCCCGTTGCGGGTACTTTTTCGTGATAAAATGTAGATTTTGGGCAGTAATGGGTTAATGACAGCATATTGGTGCACCTTTCTCATTTCAAAATGTTCTTCATGTGTGTTTGCATCATTGTCAGGTGATTTTTGCTGCCATTTTATATGTTAGGGTACCGTTCCGGCCCGTTCCGGGTACTTTTTCATGATAAATGTAAATTTTGGGCAATAATGGGTTACTGACAGCATATTGGTGCACCTTTCTCATTTCAACATGTCTTCATGTGTCTTTGCATCATTTTCAGGTGAGTTTTGCTGCCGTTTTATATATTAGGGTAGCGTTCCGGCCCGTTCCGGGTACTTTTTCGTGTTAAAATGTGGATTTTGGGCAGTAATGGGTTAATGACAGCACATTGTTCATCCTTTGCCATTTCAAAATGTTCTTCATGTGTGTTTGCATCATTTTCAGGTGCTTTTTGCTGCCATTTTATACGTTAGGGTACCGTTCCGGCCCGTTCCGGGTTTTTTTTCGTGTGAAAATATAGATTTTGGGCAGTAATGGGTTAATGACAGCACATTGTTCATCCTTTGCCATTTCAAAATGTTCTTCATGTGTGTTTGCATCATTTTCATGTGAGTTTTGCTGCCGTTTTATATATTAGGGTACCGTTCCGGGCCGTTCCGGGTACTTTTTCGTCTGAAAATTTAGATTTTGGGCAGTAATGGGTTAATGACAGCACATTGTTCAACCTATCCCATTTCCAAAATGTTCTTCATGTGTGTTTGCATCATTTTCAGGTGAGTTTTGCTGCCATTTTATATATTAGGGTACCATTCCGGCCCGTTCCGGCCTGTTCCGGGTTTTACACCGTTCCCATTAATGTTGTTGATTGTGTGTCGCGTATTACATGCGGGATACCGGCCAGCATAATAATCAACACTGCCCTGTTTGAATCTCCTTTCGATGTTACGGACTCGGAATTACTTAACTTACATGTGCCAATGGGTTCCTTTGAAATTAATGACTTATCATTTGTGCCGCCCATACCAGCAGCCCATTAAAGACAACGGAACCGGCCTCACAAGAAATTCCCCAATCTACGTCCAATCAATCCGGCGAAGTTTACCATTCGCATAACGATTCCCAACCACTTACTTTGAAAGGATTGGTCCAACCTGACGGAGAATCAACCAAGAACAAAGCCTCAGATGATATCAATAAAGTCAGTTTAACCGTACATCACAGTGTGGGCTTTGCCGGCCGGGTAGCGAGATTAACTGAACGTTTAAAAGAAGACTATTTACAAATTAAAGACAAGCTAATTAATAGCTTTGTTCAAACGTCTGCAAAAAAAAGTGAACTATTGAAACAGCTGCTTTAAATTCGACTACACACACCAAGTGGCTCTTCTAAACCCTGCGAACGTACCAGTATGCCACAAATAAAAAGTGCGTCTGTGAAAGAAACTATGACAGATGAAAGTAGTTCGACAAAGTTGTCAGCTCAGCTAAATGGCTCTGTAAACGTGGTTCTGGAAGTGTCGCATAACAACCCAAATGCGACAGTCGACATTAATGACCATCCAGCAGACACCATTCAGACAAATAAGGAGCTGAACATGTATGGCTCTATGAAGGCTAACATCTCGGAGGCCGCCGCAATTCAAATACACAATAACTTGCTTGCCGCAATGTCTCTTGCATTGATACCATTTGTAAAATGATATGAATCACTGAGTGACTCACTAAGAGACCAGGGAGCAATGCTGTCCCAGTTAGATACAAAACTGTCAAATCTGGCTCACAATTACTCTGTGGTACAACAAAAGAGCAAAATGGAAGCAAATCTAACATTACAATGGCAAAACAGACTAGGAGATCTGGCAATGAACGACCACACCAATTCTGCCGATCACATGGAAGCAATTCTCAAGTGCATGAAATGGTTTCGTCACCTAGATAAAAGTCGACTACAAACTGTACCACATCTGGATACGCTGATGCGGAGTCAACAAACTGGGGTTGCCACCTCTTTGGGTAGTAATGGGGTCCCCAAAGTAGTACTGGCCGCCAACAGCAATAGCCACAATAAAGCAGTGCAGGCGGAATCTTTAACTGTGCCAGCAGTGCCACTTACACCTGGTTCTCCAACACTACATAGTGCAAAGACGAAGCAAACATCTTGTGCAATCACAGATGTGCAACTGGCTGGATCTGCAATTGACCTTGAGATCCACAATGAATTACCTACTAATCAACCGCTCACTGAAGCAAAAAAAAAACTAAGATTACCACCTTTGGCATTTTTTCTGGTACTGCAAAGACACTGGAGTCAAACTAAAAAAAAAAAACAAGAAAATGGCAACCTGGAAGTGGCTATTAAGAAACGTTGTACTAAGCAAAATCCAGCCAAAACCAAGCAATGTATACGTAACCTATCGACTCCACAAAAGTCTGGACTATTTCAGCAAGACACGGCCCCAAAGACCCAAAAACAACTACTATCGAAAGAAAAGAAGCAAACAACTACAAAGGCGACTGAGATGCATAAGTCATGTCATGGGGTGAATCCAAAAAAACGCTTAAGGTTGGACTCTGAAGCAAACTCAAATAACTCTGTTAATGGATCACATGATCAATGTGAGTGTTCCACATATTCGATTGACACAAACGAGGAATCGTTGATAGAAGTTACAGAAGGTCCTTTAGCACTGCCACCAATTCCATCTATCCCAGCTCCTGCAACACCAACACACAAGGAAAGTGACTTCAGGGCCACTAAAAACATTGTTAAACCCAGGTGGGGAGGCGGAGTACCACCAATTACTTGTTTAAAAGATTCAACTACCTGCCTTAATGTAAATCCCAAAAGCTCTGAAAATTAACCAGTAAACCTCAATAGAAGCAACGTGATGCGCCTATTACATGTCATCCCCTCATTGCACACAGTTACCTCTAAAGATATCCGAATTGTGGATTATATATCAGAGGCCTGCTCAGACCAAGCCTTGTTACACATCACCTCACAAGCAGTGGAAAGAACTCTACTATTAGCCAAAGATGAACTACTTTCCTTTGGATTTGATGTCTCGGTTGCCAAGGACGAAAGAAAACAGCGGTCTGAGAGCTCGTCCTCAGAAGATGACACAAGAACAACTAATGAAAAAAGAAGAGACATACTAAAGGATGTATTTAAAATACACCGAATGGTTGGAGTAAGCAAACTTCAGCCTCCAGCATTGATTAGAAATGACAGGCCACGCCGGAATTAACTAGACTTGCAACAATACAAAGTCCAAAGTGTGCTGATTTCCTGCAACAGACGCAGCTTTACCCATCTTTTTCAAGATCTTTCTTTTTCATTGGAAAAAAACTTTGCCATATGTTTACAGGAGACGTGGCTATGCAAGCCTCCCTTTAGAGATGGATACTCAATCGTGCTAAATAGGGCGGGCAAAAACAATTTTGGCCGCCCATTTTCTGGTCTAGTAACAATGGTAAACAACTCGTTTGGATGGACAATAAACAAAGTTTACGAGCCTAACCTGTTTGTTCAAGGAATCTTGATGGAATTAAAGGTGGAGAACAGCACACAATTCAAAAAGTTGTTATGGATAAACACTTACTGGAATCCGAAAATGATTTCATATACTATCTATCTAACTGCTTTAACTTCAATAATTGACGACTGCTTAATTACATGTTGTGAACTGAAGACGATGATATGTGGCGATTTAAATTGTTCATGGTTCGACGACAAACCGGATAACATCTTGACCACAAACCTGTTATCTGAATGTAATGCTTGGAGAAGAAACCTCTGGCGTCTGTCAATGGAAGCTTGTAATTGTGAAATGGTGAATGGCATGACAAAAAGCGACAATCCACCAAAGTCCACTTGGCACTGTGGGACAAGGTACACAACTTTGGACTACATATGGATTTCTAACATCTTGTGGACCGAAATAGAGGATTTTAAAATATGTAAATCCTTAAACAGTGACCATGATCGACTTGAAATGTTCTGGAGTCTTCAAAGAGCGATCCCTGCTGCCAAATTTGTGATGCCCATTGAAGTCAACGGTGGTGGGAATAGATTGAGAATAAATACATCTCAATTGAATACGTTAAGTCAAAACATACAGTTCGGAAATTTGTCCCCAAGAAACAAAATAAACTATGCACCGATGCTTTTGAAATTCAACGTGGAAGTCCAAGTAGGTAAAAGATCAACTCAAATACAGACCCATGAATTCAGCTCCTCTGTATTCCAAGAAAAAAAGACGTTGAAGACAGATATCAGGAAATTAACAAAGCAAGTGGCGATCAATGCCAAATTCGAAATTAAAAAAAGAAAAATGAGATACAGAAACTGGCTAAAATCTTTTTCCTTAATAAGAGACCAAGAAAGAGGTGAAAGAATGCTGAACCTAATCATCGTTCACAAATCGAGAGAAATTTGGAAAATCTTAAACAACGGATCTGTAAACCAAGCTGCGATGCAGTCAAATGGAATTTCAAGTTTGAAATTGGAACATTTGCGAAATGTATTTAGTCCACCAATCCCAAAAGAAACCACCCCAACTGTAAAATGCAACGAAAATTGGAGTGTAGTTGAGAGTGCAGACGACATTGCAATTGTAATTCAGCATTTAAAAAACTCTCGAGCAGCAGGACCCGATGGTATCATGAATGTCATACTGAAAACCAAGAAAGATCATTGGTCTTATTTTATTGAACAATTATTTGTGCTGATCTCAAAGTGGAAGGAAGTACCTCGACCTTGGCAAACAGCGATAGTTGTGCCTGTGCTTAAGAGGGGCAGTCGGGACGATCTTGCAAATTATCGCCCGATTGCCCTTCTTGATACCATTGGCAAGATATTCGCAACATGTCTGCAATGCAAACTGTCAGCGTGGGCAAATCAAGCATGCTTGATGGACTGTCATCAAACAGGTTTCACCAAAGGAGTCGGGACTGAGGTAAACCTGCTAATATTAAACCTGTTAAAACTTGAGACGTAAAAAAAAAAGTCAAAGCTCTTCTTTGCATTTATTGATATGCATCAAGTATTTGACACAATAAATCGTGCCAAATTGTGGGAGGAGCTGAGTAAGTGGTCCTGTCCTTCGTCGTTATTACAACCACTGATGGCCCTTCACACTAATACATCGATGCAGGTGTGAAAAAACGCACACAGAGAGTTATGGCACGAAATTCCTACCACAAAGGGAGTTAAACAAGATTGCCCCTTGGCGGCGTTACTGTTTAAATTATTTATCTCTGACATTCCGGCTGCACTCCGAGAAGTCAAGTGTTTCCCGCGGAAGGTCAACGGCCAGCAGCTTAGTTGGGCAATCTACGCTGATGACATTGGGCCTCATTACAAGTACTCCGGTCCAGAATTAACACTGCCGGTAAAACCATACCGGCACCGTTTCCATGTCCGCGCAATCATGACCCGCGGCCCCGGTAATAGCACCACCCTAAACCGCCACCGCGGAAATAGGGTTCCCCTTAATTCCGCCTGCACGGAAACCCCTCCGTTACCGGCAACACGAAACACCGTGAGCATCACAACTAGCGCGGACACGGAAATACCGGGAAAAAATGGCAGAAATACCGTGATCACGGTGGCGGAACCGCCGCCACCGCGAACATGGCATTATACACTGCCAGCTGAACTGAATCAGGGCACAGGTGCACCAAATCAGCCCAGCTGGACCTAGCAGGCCACTGGGAGCCTACAAAAGGGCCACACCCAGCCCAACACAACACAGAACCATGCAGGCAGCAGGGCTAGTAGCACTGGGACTGGGCCTACTCAACCAACAGGCAGTACTGCACATGGTGGCAGTAATGGCGCAGAGGAGGAGGCGTAGGCGGAGGAGGCGCAGGCGGCAACCAGCCAACCCTGCAGCTATGGCAAACCCCATTGCCCAGCCAGCCCAACCCCGCCGCCAGCCACCAATACCACGCATCAGGGCCTCACCCTGGAACCTCACCCCAGGACAGATCCACACCCTATACCGGCTGGACCGTGCAACAATCCTGCACATCACCGCCATGATTGAGGACAACATCAGCAGCCTAATTGACACCCCCACCGCCATCCCCCCCCTCTTGAAGGTTGTCTCAGTTCTGCATTTCCTTGGCACTGGCACCTATCAACACACGGTTGGTGAGCTGCACGGCATATCACAACCGTGTTTCTCAAAAATCCTGGTACAGGTACTGGATGCCCTATTGCGCCATGTGTCGGAACACATAGCCCTACCCCGCACCCTCCCCGAGGTCATTGCCACCAAGTTGGCCTTCCATGCCATAGCAGGCATGCCAAATTGCATAGGCGCAGTTGACTGCACCCACGTCGAGCTGACAGTACCACATGCAATTGAGACGGTGTTCCGCAATAGGAAACAGTATCACTCTTTGAATGTCCAGATGGTTTGTGATGCCATGCAACTGATTACACACTGCTGTGCACGTTACCCAGGCTCATCACATGACTCAATGGTACTGCGGAATTCCACGTTGCCACGGTACATGGAACGCTATGCCGGACAAAGCACATGGCTATTGGGTGAGTACAGCTGACGATGCTACAACCCTGTCGGAGTGGTGTGTGTGTGTCCAGGCCAATGAGCATTGTGAGTGTGCCACTGTGACCGCACATGCATCACCCCCCTTCCATCTACCAAATACACAGCGGATGCCAAACATCATGAAGGAAGACATGACAGGGCACCACAATGTGCCCGTGCACACGCTGCCACAGCCAATCCCGTCACTGTCCCATGAACCCTGTGCCACTGCAGACACCCACACTCAATTGAAACACTGCCCCAAAAAGCACGAGAGGCGTGTAAATGATACGACGTGTATTTACTACTTCCGTACAGTGGAGTCACTCTGCCATGTGTGGACAGCACTGCACCATGACATGCACACAATCAAATGTCACCCGCAGGGCACAGCAAACATGCAAGTTAATGTGTAGGCCCATATGCAGTCAGCGACATTCCTCGTGATGGCCAAAACATACCTCCAGACACTGCATGGTACATATGCATGAATGAATGATGATACAAGAATGCACAGCAGCAGATGAGGACATGATGCCACAAACACTGACATGTTCCCCCATCTACATCCCATGTAGGTGATGCGGGATATGCACTCACGCCATGGATGATGACACCTGTACGGAGACCAAGGAACAGGCATGAAGAGGCATACAATAGGGCACATATCCGCACACGTGGAATGATTGAGAGGACATTTGGACTGCTGAAGGCCCGTTTCCGCTGTCTGAGCAGATCTGGCGGATCACTGCTGTACAGCCCAGTGAAGACGGGCAAAATCACGCTGGCATGTGCCATGCTGCACAATATATGCCTGCGCAGGAACATCCCAATGCCACCAGACGCAGATGAGGAAGATGGGGATGGGGATGGGGATGGAGATGGGGATGGGGATGGAGATGGGGATGGGGATGGAGATGGGGATGGGATGGCACCGCCTCCCCCTGGGGGTGCACATGATGGCCAGAGAGCACGGGATGCCCTGATTCGCATTTACTTTTGAGTCACAGCACATTCACAGTAATGCACAAACATGGTGACGACAATGAATTAATAGTTGCACTGCAAAATAAATGATCAATGTCCACACATGTATGTCTTGATTTGAAATGGTGATGTATTGATGTAATAACAACAGGGATGAAGGTGCATTGGTTAGGGAAGCTGTACACCCGGGGCCACCCACCACCCAAACGTGCCCACCCCCACCCAGAGCCCATTGTCCAAACCCCCAAAACTACCTACCCCACCACCCAAACGTGCCCACCCCCACCCAGAGCCCATTGTCCAAACCCCCAAAACTACCTACCCCACCACCCAAACGTGCCCACCCCCACCCAGAGCCCATTGTCCAAACCCCCAAAACTACCTACCCCACCACCTAAACGTGCCCACCCCTCTCACACCCTTGTAGTCCACATGTGTCCTGCACTGCCCCACACACATGCCATCACTTCCGTGTGCGCTTCTGTGCAACCTTGCCGAAGGGACCCGTTAGCCCACTCGAGCGCCTCCTCGGACTGGCAGTAGTGGAGCTGGATGGGGTGGTAGTGTTTGATTGGCCAGAATCAGGGATTGAGGGCATCCGTGCCAGATTTGCCTGTTGGCCAACCAACATGGCCTCCACAAGCCTGGAAGTGTGGTCATTGCCCTCCCGCACATGGCGTGCAAGGGTCACTATGGTTCTCGCAAAGCGTCCAATGGACCTCGACAGGCGATGCACTGAGGCGCTGTAGCTCTCCCTCTGCAGCCTGGAGTCCTCTAGCTGCCTCTCCACCAGCTGGGTGAGGGTAGCCTGCTGGTCCTCCATCCGCTGCATGCGGGCATTCAGTTCGGCCATGGATGGGGTGGGCGACCTCATGGGACTCCCCAGTGAAGTGGGGCTGAACCCCAGCTCATGGAAGGAGCCCAGGTCTTCCAATGTGGGCATCTCCCCCTGTGGCCCCGTTTCCGAGTGCTCTTGCGGGGCACTGTTATCACTGCAGGCCGCCCCCTCTGCAGTGCTGCTGCCTTCGGTGTTGTGTTGGGTGGCCATGATAGGTTCCCGTGGCACCTGTCTGGACTCAGCCAGTGTGGAGACGGTGGGGATGTTGGTGGTGGTGGTGGTGTGCCGCACATCTGTAGTGGTTGGTAATGTGGCCAGAGGTGCAGAACTGCCGGCAGCATCCTCCTGTGTGGTGGCGGTGGCTAGTGTACTTGCCGATGCTGATTGGCTGGCCTGTTGTGCAGTATCACTGTCACTTGAAACGGCTGTGGGGACACAAAGGGCATGCAATTAGTGTTGTTGTGGTGGCAGATGGGTGCATCACATGCGTCATTAAGATTGTACATTGAATAGTGTTAGTCACATGCATCTGATTGCTGGTGTCTGCATTCAATGATATTGGTTGCCATACGGATCATAATGGGTCCTTTGGCCCACACATGCACTGCCTGGGGGGGGGGGGTTGTTAATGGGTCCTTTGGCCCACACATGCACTGCCTGGGGGGGGGATTGTTAATGGGTCCTTTGGCCCACACATGCACTGCCTGGGGGGGGATTGTTAATGGGTCCTTTGGCCCACACATGCACTGCCTGGGGGGGGGATTGTTAATGGGTCCTTTGGCCCACACATGCACTGCCTGGGGGGGGGATTGTTAATGGGTCCTTTGGCCCACACATGCACTGCCTGGGGGGGGGGGGTTGTTAATGGGTCCTTTGGCCCAGTACTCACAACTGCATATATACATGTGGCATTCATGTTTGGGCACTTACCGGCATCTGCAGGTGGCCTCACTCCTGCCTCAGCCTGCCCAATCCCATGGATTCCCTCTAGGTGGAGGACGCTGCTGCAACGCTCCTCCCATGCTTGCAGCCTCAGTGGGGAAGGGGGTCCTCTGCCTGTCCCACTGCTGCGTTGGCGGTGCGTGGAAATGAGGTTGCGTACCCTCAGCCTCAGGTCGTCCCAACGCTTGTGGCAGTCCTTCACGCTCCTCACTGCCACGCCCACGGCGGTGCACTTGCGTGCAGCTTCGGCCCACACCTCCTTCCTCCACTGCTGTGTGGCACGCCGTTGGTCGGCGCTGAACAGCATCTCAGCATTGTCCACAATGTGCTCCACCAAGACGGTTAGCTCCGCCTCGCTGAAGCGCTGTTTGCGCTGCCTCTGAGCAGGAATCCTGGCAGACATGCTGGTGGTCCCTTTTGGCTTCTCAGAGTCAGGATTGTGCTTGTGCTAGCTCTGGATGGCAATGGATTGTGCTTTTATATGATGGCCGCCTCTCTGTTTCCTGTTTTGGCGATCATGGTATTTCCGGTTCCGTGTCCGTGGCGGCGGAGGCGGAAACGGGTTTTGCGCCACTTGTGGCTTTGTTATTTCCATTTCCGTGGGGTATTCCGTGACGGCGGTAACAACGTTTCCGAGTCCGTGTGGTGTGCGCGACCGACAGCGTGTAATCGGACGGTTTTTTCGCACCCTTGCGGACACGGAAACGTTTTACCGCCATCACGGATTTTGCACGGTCCCGGACTGGCAGGTTGTAATGAGGCCCATTGTGTTTATAGATCTTGCTCAAATTGGCTTACAGAAGATTCTTGGCAAATTTCAAATCTATTGCGAAGAAAACAACCTAAAACTAAATGAAAAGAAGACCAAGATCTTGACTATTAGTAAAGCCGTAACAAGGAAAGATAAAACATTAAAGTGGACAATTGGAGACAAAGAGATCAGAAAGTCTCAGCCATTCGTTACCTAGGAGTACTTGTTAATAATTCTATAAGAGAATGGCATTGGTCTTTGGACCTAAAGCATCGAATGGCTGGTTTTGCACTGCAAGGCGCACGGATACATGCCGAATATGGCAAATTCACAGTAATTCCTGCCCTGACATTTTACAAACAGAAAGCCATCCTGCGATCTATTTTGGTGCTGAAGCAGGGTGGAATTTGAACCATCAAGGCTGGGCAACCTTAGAAGGGAAGTTCTGGAGACGTGTTCTCAGATTATCATCTTACATCTCAATAAAAGCCATCAGGCATGAACTAGGTCTTGACTCTATCTATGCTACTGTGCTATGGAGATCCCTCTCAACGTTAAGGAAAATGAATCTAAATAACCCAGCTCCTGCCTATCGAATCTTGGCGTCGACCCGGCAGCATCCCCATTTTGGAATCCTCAGGTGCTGGGTTAACAAAATAAAGTTAATCGTCGTCGAGGCCGAAATAAAGTGGACACTGTGATGTCCGTGCCACAATTATCCCCAAAAAAAATGCGACAGTGGAGGTGGATTCAGAATAATGAAAATCGTGCTGCGTAGAAGACCTCGCTATACTTAGGCCTAGCGGCTAACAGTTTAGATCTCTTACCAAAATATCACAAGACATTTCCTTCCAAGTACCATCGTAACAAATTCTTGAGGCTTTGGTTGAATGCATACAAAACAAAAGATGTACTTTGGATCAAACATGATGTCAACGCAATCAACAATATTTGTAGATTCTGTTTGACTGCTGAAGAATCGTTAAAACATTTCATAACGAAATGTCCCAAACTGGTAAACGAGAGATCTCTTCTGCTGGGGAACTATGCTCCGGTTTACAACAACATAGAGAATCGGTGGTTCACCATGCTGTCAAGCAATAATGTTTATCAAACTTGTGCGGTAATAGATTTCTTGGACAAAGTTTTACCTGATGACTCGAAGCTGTGAAGAATCGCTCAAATGATTGACCCAATAAACAAGACAGAGACTGGGGTGGATCTTAGATGCAGCAGTCTACAGTTGCGCATAAATTAATAATGTAGAAGTAGAGGATTTATATTAAGATTACTTGATGGTTGATGTTTCTATTATGCTGTTGTGTGTTTTTTTTCTTTGGCCTTCTTCTGTTTTTTCTCTTCTTTTTGTTTTGTTTTTCTTTGTGTAGGTTTGGATGTTGGTTTGTAATAAAAGTTTGTATAAACTAAATGTTACAATAAAAAAAATAAAAAAATAAAAAAGAAAAACATGCTGCAGCCAAATAACACGTTGGAAAACTTGCAATTTACCTAATTCCCATTTAAAATGCCAGAAACGGTTTCTATGAAAAATGGGTGAAATACTCTGATTTGCAATGCAGTGTTTGGGCTGGTGGAAAGATGTATATCACAGGGACAATATAAAAGTGAAAAGATGGTGGTAGTTGAAGATTTGGATGAGATTTTCAGGGTGGAATGAGGTTCAGTTTTAGGAAAATAGAGCTGTCAAAAGTGAGAAAATCGGTTTTGAAAGAAAGGCAAATTTGACTTAAACTAAATTATCTAGACTATATTGTTAAAGAAGAACGCAGTAAACTCCAAGGTTGATTCGCGAGGTCAACCTTGGTCACCCCAGCACTTAACCTTAACTGAAAATTAGTTTGATTATTCAAAATATAACTAAGGGCTTATAATTTACACAAGAGAAAATTAATAAAAGAGATGGCACTAACACTTTAGAAAGTCAAGGACAGGTACACGGATAATTCTAACAGTTTCAACAAGTTACCAGGGTATAGATAGGGTTGCTTAGAGAGTGTAATACAAACAAAGGGGTCAAGATGGGGTAGACTATGGATTATGGGATGCAGGATACTCACAGTCCACTTTTGAATCTGGAATTTTGGACAGTCAACGGGATCTGGTCACCACACGGCGGGTGCGCCTTACAGCAAACAGCTCGGCAGTTCGGGTCACCGGATGGCAAGGACAGCTGGGCAATTCTGGTCACCGGATGGCAAGGACAGCTGGGCAATTCTGGTCACTGGATACTAAAGGTCAGCTAGATGGCAGGATTGCAGCGGGCATGCAGTTTGTGGGCCGCAAGCCGGTCTGATTTCAGGATGCAGAAGCTACCACAGCTTTCCCCTTTTTGTTAATGGGATATTAGTGGGGGGTTTTCTGGCTCAACGGCCTTGCTGCAGTAGGAATCAGCTATGCTTGGGTTTTGCACGGGGCTCTGGAGTAGGGTCAGCAATGCTTTGGCCTTGTAGGTAAAATCTGGATTCAGCAAGATGAATGGAGATCAGGAACGCAGCGCAGGAATTCAGCAGCAGGTCTGTCTAGAGTTCTGCTAGAGGCTCTTATTTATAATGCATAGTGACATCATAGACTATATGGTGGGGCAGGCTTTGCTAAGCACACCTCTAAACAACTGGATTGGACAATCAATGTTGGTTGTCTCCTCTAGGATGTGACTCAGTTTAGGGGTTGTACTTTACGATGTACAAAGCCTTCCCACAATCCTTTTTGCCAAAAATCTGTCATAACAGAATTTGCACATTTGTACAGTTGTGGCAGAGTAACAAATCACATGGGCAGATTATGGGCCTCATTACACGTTGTGCGCCGGTATTTTAACGTGTCCGCCTTGTTGGATGGCGGAATTACCGGCCTACTCCAAGATGAGCGGGGCCGGTAATTCCCCATTCACCAACGCCCTTCCCCATTCCCATTTTTGCCCCCGTAGGGCATAATGGGAATGGGAAAGGTGGTAATTACGGTACCGCAAATTGCGGTACCGTAATTAGCACCGAGGTGCCTTTGCGGCACCCTACTTTAACGGCTGGTAAAACCAGCCGTTAAGGTCGGGTCCCACAAAGCGAACTCGTAGTAAGGCATTAAGGGTTTACCGGTACCGGTGCCCTTACCGGTACCGGTAAACCCTTACCGCCTACTGTGTAATGAGGCCCTATGTATTTTATGTAGAGCATAGCAGTCCAATCCTCACGGTTGTGGGACCTTGTTTCACCCTTCTACCAGTTTTTCGCGCTTTTCAGTGAGAATTATATTACTGTTATGTTATGCTATGTTATGTTAGTTGCCATTCATACTTAAAATTCTATGGGCCTCATTACGAGTATGGCAGCAAGGGGTTAACGGCACCGATAAGGATGCCAGTGCCGTTAACCCCTTACTGCCGCATTCCGAGGTCCCTTAGCGGGTCCCACTAAGGCCGGCTGGTAAAACCAGCCGTCAAGGGTCCAGGGAGCAAATAACGGGCCTGTAATTTATGGGCCCGTTATTTGCTCACTCCCCATTCCCATTGAGCCCTATGGGGGCTCAAATGGGAATGGGAAAGGGTTTTGTGAATGGGGATTTACCTGGTCCTCCAAGGTTGGAATGACCCGGTAAGTCCCCATTCAGAGAACCCGAACCCGGACACGACTTTGGAGGCAGCCACGGTGCTAATAGCACCATGGCTACCTCCAAACTCATAATGACCCCCAATAACTTTATACATGGGTGTGGATTATCATTAGGCATGTAAGTATTCAAATTCGCAATGGCATCATGGATACTTTCCTTATAATACCCTATTCTCTGCCATTTCTATTCCAAAGGGGTCAGCAAATGCTACAATGGGCCTCATTATGAGGCTGGCAGTCAGGGATTAATGGCACCAATAAGGATGCCGGTGCCGTTAACCCTTTACCGCTGCATTACGAGGTCCCTTAGCGGGTCCCACTAAGACCGGCCAGTAAAACCAGCCGCCCTTAGCGGGAGCCGCTAAGGGACCAGGGAGCTAATAACGGGCCTGTTATTAACAGGTCCGTTATTAGCTCCCTCCCCGTTCCCATTGAGCCCTATCAGGGCTCAAATGGGAATGGGGATGGGTATTTTGAATGGGGACTTACCGGGTCCTCCAAGGTTGGAATGACCTGGTAAGTCCCCTTTCAAGGAGCCCGAACCCGGACACGACTTTGGAGGCAGCCATGGTGCTAATAGCACCATGGCTACTTCCAAACTCGTAATGACCCCCAATGTCTTCAATTATAAACCACAAAATCACATCCTGCTGCAGAGATAAAAGTCTTCAAAGTTTATTTATAAAATAGTCTCTGGAAACAGATGGGCTGTATAGTTCCCCATATTTGGGCATAGCTTCCCAAGCTACCCTCTGAGTCCAAGGTTGTCACAGAAATGTTCTTTGAAGCTTCTAGTTGAAATCACGAGGAGGTGTGAATTTTCACTTCACACTTTAGTGTCCTAGAATTCTATTGTACGAGGCTGGAGCACAGACAACAGTCTATCCAACCTAGCAATCATGACTTGGGTGTCCTGGAAGTTTACGGTGGTTCCCTTTTGTTTCTGGTATCCTCTCATCAGAAACCTGTTTCTGGGCTGACATCCCCCCATGCAGCCACTGCAGTTTGATTTAATTTTATTTATTTTTGGCTCTGAATTGGAAGTAAACCTGCTGAATAGAACCATCTCATACATGTATCTTCACAGCACAATCCCCTTTCACATTGCTAGACAAGGAGAAGTTTTTGTTCAACATGGTACTTTTTTTTTAAACAGGACTTTTTTCATTAGTTTGAAAAACCCATTTTGACACATGTGGAGCAAATGTTGATGGGATTTATCTTTCAAATTCGTTTTTTTCCAATATTGTTTTGCAGCCCTAGTTAGTTTCTGTTAGGCAGCAGTTTTGCTTGAACCACAGATGCACTGAGACTGGCATAGCCCAGAGCTGGAGTTTCTTTGAATTACTGATCCTTGACACTTTGTAACTCAAAAAGTAAAGTTTTTCCCGTGCAGCGGAAAATTAAGTTTCTTTGGGCCTTTTTCAGATTTGGCTTGACAGAGCCTGTCATTCAGTGGTCATGCTTGGTTTTGCCGAAGCACAATGTGAATGTGGATAAGCATGGCAGGGTCTTATTAATAATATATTGTGATAAGAAATCAGAGGAAATAGAGCATCACAGCGGCATCATTTTTAAATGTGAATAATTCCCTTTCTCCATGGAACTTTGGGCTGGCAGCAAAGCAGCGCTGCTTTTTCACTCTATTGTGAATAAGCTGAAAGCATTGCGAGAGAACAATAATCCCCAGCTTTTGGCTCTCTTTGAACAATACTCAGAGACTGCCTTACCTATCCAAGTTGGGGGGTCACAATTCCTCAAGGTCTTTCAATATCCAGCCACAAATAACTGACGAAATTGCTGAAAAAGTAACCTGATGTTTTCTCCCAGAGCCCACGTAGGGTTTGAGGGGTAGTCCACAAGACCCAGACACTGCCTGGGTGGGTGATCAGACTGAAACTGTACCATTTACCTGGGGAAAGAAAGGTAACTATCAAGGAAGAGCTAACAAAAATATTGGACCTAGGCATAATCCAGGGATCCTACAGCGAGTGATCCTGTCCTATTGTATTGGTGCCAAAACAGGACAATAGTTGGTTATTTTATATAGACCTTCGAAGGCTTAATTGAATAATCAGGTTTGATGCCTTCCCCATGGCCCAGATAGGCAAACTGGTGGAAACTCTGGGAGATGTCCACTTTATTTCAACACTGGACCTCACAATGGGTTATTGGCAGGTGCCCCTTGCTGAAGATCAACTACCTTCATAATGACTGAAGATCTGTAACGCTCACCTGATATCCACGGGGACGCCACTCAGCCGGTCCGGACTTCTGACCACTTCGAACCCTTCCCTGGACTTGCTCAACCAAACACTGGGCCTGAAACACAGTATTATCAGAGGTCAATTCCTTATTGGTCTTGCTTGTCTGCCTCCCCTTTTCTTCCCTGGGTCCCAACCTTCCCCCGGACCTCTCCTCGTCTTGTTTTTTGATGTGGGGTGCTCTCCGTCCTGCCTTCGATGCAGGGGTGCGTTGGGTGATGCGTGCTGGAGGGTGCCTAGTTGCTTCACTGGCACGGGCCCGGCAGACTGGGCTTGCTGCGGCTTCAGCCCGACCGGTAATTGGAATGAGTCTTACAAAAGTTCTGATGACTCTAGTCCCTTTAATACTGTGTCTTTCTTTCCTTAGGTGATGAAGGTCTTGAGGATGGTTATGCGTTGCTGAAGTAAGTAGGAATGCGGAGCGTGATGCTTATTGGCTTCCTTAGCACTAACCAATGTTCGTCTTTTCCATGTCCTTTTAGGTGCCGCAGTAACCCAGCATGGAAGCGAGCTGAGGAGATGAGCTGCGGTGAGAAAGCGCGATGTGCGGCGCCTCTTAAATGTTTTGCGCTAACCTGATGTGTCTTTTTCCCTTTTTCAGATCGGCGGGATGCTCCGGAGCAGAAGTTGTCCAATCGAGGGGAGTTCGGGTAAGGATTAAACTCTATTTGCAAATTCGAGAGAGCTAGGTATTGCACAATGCTTACTAACGTCTTTTCTTCTATTCATCTCCCCTTTGGTAGGGCGCGGCGTGCCGAGATGGATGTCACAAATAGAACTAAGGGAAGAGGATATCAATCCCCTCTCCCGAACCACAGAAGCCGAATGGATCGACCCTCCCACCGTGGTTGGCACGGGTGCCTGGATTTTTGAAGTACAGGTAGCAATGTGGCAGCCGATGGGGGGAAGAAGGAGTTAGGGAAAAGGGATGGACTAATAAAGGTAAGGAAGGGAAAACAACTAGACATAAACAGCAAAATCACATACAATTCCTGACTTGATACTGTAACACCCTGGAAACCTAACCTGACTCTCTCTACATAAACTAGTAGGACATAACATAAGTTTTCACAAAACACATCGAGCAATATACATGACCTTTCGAATGTTAGTGACCATGACTTACAAAGCAATGACTTAAAGCTACATCAAACATATAGCAAGCAATGACACTGAGACAACAACATGCCCCAGTTATGGGTTGACACAAACTCCTGTACATAGCACAACGCTTTCCGCTTGTGGAGAAAGCAAGGTGACTGAGGAAAGCAGATTTTAGCAGGCTTTTGGTCGTTTCTGGTTTGCAATCATATCCGTGGCGTAATTCAGACCGTAGCATCAAAACATAGGGTTCATTGTAGCAAGTAGTACAAGAAATTATTAAGAGGGCACACTTCAAGGAAGCACACTTAACCAATGGTCCGGACATTTCCTCATAACCTCCGGACATCAACGAGTTGAAGCGTTGCTCAATACATGTCGCTGCCGCGGCCCAGGAGGACACAGAACACGCATAAACACTTAACTGAGTGTCAGGGCGCCTCCTGCGGCTGCCCCGGACCTGACGAAGAGAGCGGATCACACATTAACCAGCGTTCACCGCCGCGGCTCGGGAGATGTGAATGCCGCCACGCATGGTCAGCGTTAGTTCTTTAGCTGCCTCGAATTGCCTGCTTCCGCCTCTCACTTCGCTGCTCCGCTGCTGCTGCCGCCGCCCGTGCTCTCCAACATCAATCATCAGCACCTGAGCATGGGCGGGCAGCCATTAAGAGCACATTCTCCTAATGCAAAGTGCCTGCAGCTGGTTACCAGCGCGCTTCAGAAAACTACACCCATTCCCCATTCCTGCTGGGAATTGCAGTGTTTTCCCCTATGTAGGCGATACACGTCTTCTCCTGCACCACAACCCCTGATTCCTGACAGTACCTCCCCATCCAGGGCTCTTCCCAGGACCTGCTTTTTCTGGATATTTTGCATGAAACATTCTTACCAGGAGAGGAGCATGAACTGCACTAGCAGGTTCCCAGGAACAATCCTCCAGTCCGTATCCAGCCCACTGGATCAGGTACCATAGAACTTGCCTTCTTCTTTTCGAGTCCAAAATCTTCTTTACCTAATATTCCAACTGACCCTCTTTGTGGATCGCTGGAGGTCTCTGCACACGTGTTCCAGGCACTGCGGGTTTAAGCAGACACACATGGAATACCGGGTGGATTTTTAAAGTTTAAGGCAAATGTAATTTTACCGCAACTTCTGACACATTTTTGACAATTTCATAGGGTCCAATAAATTTTGGAGCAAATTTTCGAGATCCTATTAGAAGCAAATTACGTGTGGATAGCCACACCTTATCCCCAACCTTGTACTGAGGAGCCTCGCGTCTCCGTTTATCTGCATACATCTTATATTGAGTCTTTGCGTGTTCAAGATTGTCTCGAGCCTTCTGTCTGATGTTCAGAAGCAATTGTTTTCTGTCTTGGAGTATTGGAAAGATTTCTACATCTGGTAGCTGCTGCGGTAACATTTCCTGTACCTGCCCATGCAGGCACTCATTGGGAGCCATTCCCAGGGAAGCATGTTCAGTATTATTATAGGTGAATTCAGCTAACCATAATGCTTGAACCCACAACTCCATTCCGTCATGTAAATAACAGCGCAAGTATTGTTCAAGCGTCTGATTCACTCTTTCCGTTTGTCCATCTGTCTGAGGATGATAACTATTGGACAGGGCACAATTTATTCCTAGCATCTGACAGAAGGCGCGCCAGAACCTTGATGTAAACTATGGACCCCTATCTGAAACAATAGTACGTGGTAATCCATGAAGTCGAACCACATGCTGCAGAAATAATTCAGCCAACTTCTGTGCTCCTGGAATGCCTCTACAAGGCACAAAGTGAGCTTGTTTAGATAAGTAATCCACTACCACCCATATTGTATCATACTGATCATCCGGTGGTAAATCTGTGATAAAGTCCATTGATATGTGTGTCCATATTTTAGTTGGAGTAGGCAATGGTTTAAGTAGACCTGACTTCTTGGTATGATCTGCTTTACTTCGTACACATGTTTCACATTTGTGCATGTACCTAGTTACCTCTCGTCTCATATTTGGCCACTAAAAGTATCTTTCTACTAGAGTCTGTGTCTTTTTACTACCCGAATGTCCGGCCAAGGGTGAGTTATGACACCAATGCATAGCCTTTCCTTGTAGTTCCAAATTAGGCAAATACAACCGCCCATCATAGTAAGGTAGGTTATTTTTCAATGTTTCCAAGGGATTGTTCACTCCCTAACTCTGATTCTTTTGATTCCTCATTGCCTGTTTCACTTGCTTCATCAACTTGGAGACAACTGCACCTACCACCTTCTCTGCTGGGATTATAGATTTTTTCTCCGGTACCACGTTGTCCATATTTTGTTGATGAGATAATGCATGTGCCTTTCCATTTCTTTTCCCCGGCCTGAAGGTCACCACAAAATCAAACTTGTTGAAAAATTGGGACCACCGTAATTCCCTAGGGCTCAATGTGTGAGCTGTCTTGAAATACTGTAGATTTTTATGATCTGTCACTACCACCACCTGCTGCTTGGCTCCCAGTAAATAATGCCTCCATTCCAAAAAAGCTGCCCTAATAGCTAATATTTCTTTATCTGTGATCGAATAGTTTTGTTCACATGGAGTGAGTTTTTTGTGAATAGTAGGCCACTGGGTGCTAAATCCCTTCTGAATCCTTCTGAGATAACACCACACCTATTGCCACGTTGGACGCATCAGTTTCCACTTGAAACATCCTATCAGGATCTGGATGTCGTAATACTGGGGCTGAGGTGAATGCCATCTTTAGTTCTTGAAAAGCCTTTTCAGCCCCCACATCCCAACAAAAACGTGTTGCCTTTCTTAACAATCTTGTTATAGGTGCCACAGTCTGTGAAAAATTAGTAATAAATGGCCTACAGAAGTTAGCGAAACCCAAAAAAGATTGAATATCTTTAATACACTGGGGTGTGGGCCAATCCAGAACTGCTTGCACCTTGCTTTTGTCCATAATTATCCCTTCTGGGGTCAATATGAAACCCAAGAACTCCATTCTTTTCACGTGGAAAGCACATTTTTCTAATTTCACATATAACTGATGTTCTTGTAATTTCTTTAACACTGCCCTTACATGACTTACATGCTGCTCTTGTGAATTGGAATAAATTAAAATGTCATCAATATATACAATAACAAAAATGACCAAAAACTCACTTAATACCTCCTGCATAAAAAAACTGAAATGCCGCAGGAGCATTACATAAACCAAAAGGCATAACCAAATATTGAAATAATCCAAACTTAGTTCTAAATGCAGTCTTCCACTCATCCCCTTCCTTGACCCGAATCAAATGATATGCTCCACGTAAATCATGTTTTGTATACACCAGTGCTGTCTTTACTTGATCCAGCAGTCCAGAAATTAAAGGTAGTGGATATCTGTTCTTTACCGTCACCTTGTTTAATGCACGATAATCAATACATGTCCTCAACGTACCCTCTTTTTTCGGAACAAAAAACAATGGTGATGAGACTGGTGATGTAGAATGTCTAATAAATCCTTTCTGTAACATATCATCCAAATACTCTCGTAGATGTTGATTTTCTGTTTCCGTTAATGCGTGTATTCTGCTACATGGCAATTTAGCCCCTGGTTCTAACTCTATGACACAGTCATATGGTCTATGGGGTGGCAGTCTTTCCGCTCCTCCTTTGTCAAAAACATTCACAAACTCTTGATATTGAGCCGGAACCTGTAACCCCACAGCCCCCACCACTTGAACTGCCGTGGCTGATCTGCCAAAAGCAATGCCGGACTCACCTCCTCCTCAATGTGACCTATACATTCTGGATTCTCAAAAAACACCTCCCTAGCCGCCGAGTCAATTCTTGGGTTATGCTGAGTCAACCAAGGAATTCCTAAAATAAGACCAAACTGGGGAGCTGCAATTAAATCCAGTACAATTTCCTCCACATGTCCTGACTGACACCTCATTTCTATTGGTTGAGTTTGCTGACAGATGGGTCCTGATATTAAAGGAGACCCATCCACCGACTGCACCCCTTCCACCTGAGTCTTTTCTCTTAATGGCAACCCCAACCTTTTGGTCAAGTCAATGTCAATAAAGTTTCCAGTTGCTCCCGAATCTACCATGGCTGAAACCATTTGTTTTGTACAAGCAAAAAATAAAGTTACTAGAATATACAAATGGGAGTTACCTTTTCGTGTAGTATTTGCTACCCAAGTGGGGAACCTTTCTACCACTGAGCCTGATACCTGAGTTCCCCCTAAGGCCGGCGCAAGCCTTTTGCCGACTCGCCTTTGCTCTTCTCTCCGTCACCTACCTTCTTGGGAGTGTTTGGCCAAGTACAAATATAATGTCCAGGTTGACCACAGTACAAACACAAATTATTCGCTTTTCTCTGCTCCTTTTCCATAGCCGATAATGGTCCCCTCACCCCTCCAATCTGCATAGGTTCACCCTCACCATTCCTGTTCACCCTTCCTCTATCCAACCGTACAAAGGGTACCACCTCTGTTTTTTTCCTGTCTCCCTTTCGTTCATTCATCCGATGATCCAACCTTAATGCCAAGTCAATCATAGCTGTACACGTGTTGGGCTGAGGCTCTACCTGTGCCATAGCGTCTTTTAATTCTTCTTTCAATCCTTGATAAAACAAAACTGTCTGTTTATTTTCTGGCCAATACGTTTCAATTACCAGTCTATTAAAGTGTGTCATATAAGAGACCAAATCTCTGGTACCCTGTTTTAGCACCAATAACTCCTTATCTTGTGCAAATGACACTTCCCTTCGATCAAACAATCGACCAAATTCTCCCAAAAAATTATTCCAATGATAAAGTAACGTGTCATCTTTTTGTACCAATGGCATCGCCCAAGATGCCGCATCTCCTGTTAAGTATGAAATTACAAAAGCAGTCCTTGCTTGAATAGTCTCAAATGCAGAGGGTTTACAAAGAAAATGTAACCTACACTGGGTCAAAAACGTCATGAATTGTTTAGGGTCTCTGGAAAATCTTTCGGGCGCTGCCAAGGGCACACTACTAGGAACTTGAACCACTACAGTGGATGCTGTAGCTCCTGTTCTGCCGTTAGAGGACCCTGCTTCCTCCAACAGAGTCCCTTGCGCTACCAATCCTTGCACTTGAGCCTTCAGAGTACTAGATTCCTGTCTTACACGTACCAATTGCACCTGAATATCCTGTAGAGCCTTCAGCACTTCTGCTAAAGCGGGAGGGTTCTCCATTTGGCCTGGGTGGTTCAATAATCCCGAAATCGGGGGCTGATGATTCTGTCACAAATAGAACTAAGGGAGGAGGATATCAAATCCCTCTCCCAAACCACAGAAGCCGAATGGATCGACCCTCCCACCGTGGTTGGCACGGGCGCCTCGATTTTTGAAGTACAGGTAGCCATGTGGCAGCCAATGGGGGGAAGAAGGAGTTAGGGAAAAGGGATGGACTAATAAAGGTAAGGAAGGGAAAACAACGAGACATAAACAGCAAAATCATATACAATTCCTGACTTGATACTGTAACACCCTGGAAACCTAACCTGACTCTCTCTACATAAACTAGTAGGACATAACATACGTTTTCACAAAACACATGGAGCAATATACATGACCTTTCGAATGTTAGTGACCATGACTTTCAAAGCAATGACTTAAAGCTACATCAAACATATAGCAAGCAATGACACTGAGACAACAAAATGCCCCAGTTATGGGTTGACACAAACTCCTGTACATCGCACGACGCTTTCCCCTTGTGGAGAAAACAAGGTGACTGAGGAAAGCAGATTTTAGCAGGCTTTTGTTCGTTTCTGGTTTGCAATCATATCTATGCCGTAATTCAGACCGTAGCATCAAAACATAGGGTTTATAGTAGCAAATAGCACAAGAAATACTATTAAGAGGGCACACTTCAAGGAAGCACATTTAACTAATGGTCCGGACGTTTCCTCATAACGTCCGGACATCAACGAGTTGAAGCGTTGCTCAATACATGTCGCCGCCGTGGCCCAGGAGGACACAGAACACGCATAAACACTTAACTGAGTGTCCGGGCGCCTCCTGCGGCTGCCCCGGACCTGACGGAAGAGAGCGGATCACACAGTACCCAGCGTTCACTGCCGCGGCTCGGGAGATGTGAATGCTGCCATGCATGGTCAGCGTTAGTTTTTCAGCTGCCTCGAATTGCCCGCCTCTGCCTCTGACTTCGCTGCTCCTCTGCTGCTGCTGCCGCCGCCCGTGCTCTCCAACAACAATCATCAGCACCTGAGCATGGGCGGGCAGCCGTTAAGAGCACATTCTCCTAATGCAAAGTGCCTGCAGCTGGTTACCAGTGCGCTTCAGAAAACTACACCCATTCCCCATTCCTGCTGGGAATTGTAGTGTTTTCCCCTATCTAGGCGATACACGTCTTCTCCTGCACCACAACCCCTGATTCCTGACAATGGAGATGACTCTGCCGTAGGAATCCGCAAGACTGGGAAGAGCTGGACAGAAGTTGGATGCTCTTCAAGGTGAGTATTGGCAACAAAGTTCTTATTCTTGCAGGTGCGCTGGCGCTGAAGAAAGAAGTGGGCCTCTTCAGGAGATCCGAGCACGGTGAGTGTCACGCTGCAGGTGCAGAGAAACGCAAAGCATGTTTCTCATGCCGGGTGTGGTTTAAATAGTCTGTAGGTATCCCAGGTATCCCTGGGCTGAGCCACACCCGAAAGACTAGACCGCTCATCCAGTTCAAGGAACTGAATTACATGGGGGCATCCATTGCCCCATAATACATTGCAAGTCCAATACTAAGTGGATCTCAGGACTGTGTGTGAGCTTGGTGCCAAAGGCGCCAAGTCTGAGTCCAAGTAGGTGTCTGGGGAGATGGGGAGGCCCTTAGGGGCCGACTAGGTGGCCGTGACCTGCAGCCCTCCCCCCAAGGTCCCTCTCAAGGTGGCTTTCCCCTCAGGTCCCGGCTTGTTTGGGTGGTTTTGGTGGAATCTCGTAAGCAGATGAGGTGCATGGATGTATTCACATGGTTCCCATGTTCTGTCCTGGGGACCGTACCTTTTCCAGTCCACTAGATAGTATAGTTTGGATCTGACATACTTGGATTTCAGGATGTCCTTGACCTCGAATTCTGGCTCTCCTGCGATCTCTATTGGCTTCGGTGCTGGTGTCACACGGGTCCCAGGTTGAACAGGCTTTAAGAGAGACACGTGGAACACAGGATGAATTAGCATATTAGCTGGTAAGGCTAGTTTGACAGCTACTGGATTTATCATGGAGGTGATAATGTATGGGCCTAGGTAGGTTGGACAGAAGGTTCGGGTCCCTTTAATGGGTACATGCTTGGATGCCAGCCAGACTTTGTCTCCCACTTGGTAGTTAGGGGCTTTGATTTGGTGTTGGTCTGCAAATTTCTTCTGACAACCCTTAACTCGGAGTAGGTGTTCTGCTGCTCTTTTGAAGGTTTGTGAAATGGTTGTATTTAAGGTTTTAATTGCTGGCATTTCTAAGGTCGAAGGGGTGTCCAACTCGGAAGTGCGTGGGTGTCGACCATATATGGTATAGAAGGGTGTTTGCCCAGTACTGGTGTGTAGGGAGTTGTTATAGGCATATTCAGCAATCCATAATATATCTGACCAGCTCTCCTCAGCTTGATGGAGCATACAGCGTAGATACTGTTCGAGCGTCTGATTCGTTCGCTCAGTTTGACCATCCGTTTGGGGATGGTGACTGGTGGATAGTCGGATGTCAATGTGAGCCAAAGAGCAGCACTTCCTCCAGAAATTGGACATGAACTAAGTACCATGATCCGAAACCAGTACCGAGGGGAAACCATGGAGCCGTACGATGCATTCCAGAAATACTTTTGCTAGAGTGGAAGTGTTTGGGAGCCCCTTTAGAGGGATGAAGTGTGCCATTTTTGAAAACAGGTCCACAACTACTAGAATGGTGTTGAATCCCTGACTGGATGGGGTCCGCATAGGGTCCAATAAATTTTGGAGCAAATTTTCGAGATCCTATTAGAAGCAAATTACATGTGGATAGCCACACCTTATCCCCAACCTTGTACTGAGGAGCCTCGCGTCTCGGTTTATCTGCATACATCTTATATTGAGTCTTTGCGTGTTCAAGATTGTCTCGAGCCTTCTGTCTGATGTTCAGAAGCAATTGTTTTCTGTCTTGGAGTATTGGAAAGATTTCTACATCTGGTAGCTGCTGCGGTAACATTTCCTGTACCTGCCCATGCAGGCACTCATTGGGAGCCATTCCCAGGGAAGCATGTTCAGTATTATTATAGGTGAATTCATCTAACCATAATGCTTGAACCCACAACTCCATTCCGTCATGTAAATAACAGTGCAAGTATTGTTCAAGCGTCTGATTCACTCTTTCCGTTTGTCCATCTGTCTGAGGATGATAACTATTGGACAGGGCACAATTTATTCCTAGCATCTGACAGAAGGCACGCCAGAACCTTGATGTAAACTATGGACCCCTATCTGAAACAATAGTACGTGGTAATCCATGAAGTCGAACCACATGCTGCAGAAATAATTCAGCCAACTTCCGTGCTCCTGGAATGCCTCTACAAGGCACAAAGTGAGCTTGTTTAGATAAGTAATCCACTACCACCCATATTGTATCATACTGATCACCCGGTGGTAAATCTGTGATAAAGTCCATTGATATGTGTGTCCATATTTAAGTTGGAGTAGGCAATGGTTTAAGTAGACCTGACTTCTTGGTATGATCTGCTTTACTTCGTACACATGTTTCACATTTGTGCATGTACCTAGTTACCTCTCGTCTCATATTTGGCCACTAAAAGTATCTTTCTACTAGAGTCTGTGTCTTTTTACTACCCGAATGTCCGGCCAAGGGTGAGTTATGACACCAATGCATAGCCTTTCCTTGTAGTTCCAA
The DNA here is from genome assembly GCF_040938575.1 of Ambystoma mexicanum. Taxonomy (NCBI): domain Eukaryota; kingdom Metazoa; phylum Chordata; class Amphibia; order Caudata; family Ambystomatidae; genus Ambystoma; species Ambystoma mexicanum. Next base: position 1,135,591,122 of record NC_090931.1, on the reverse strand, counting down.
ATTAGGCAAATACAACCGCCCATCATAGTAAGGTAGGTTATTTTTCAATGTTTCCAAGGGATTGTTCACTCCCTAACTCTGATTCTTTTGATTCCTCATTGCCTGTTTCACTTGCTTCATCAACTTGGAGACAACTGCACCTACCACCTTCTCTGCTGGGATTATAGATTTTTTCTCCGGTACCACGTTGTCCATATTTTGTTGATGAGATAATGCATGTGCCTTTCCATTTCTTTTCCCCGGCCTGAAGGTCACCACAAAATCAAACTTGTTGAAAAATTGGGACCACCGTAATTCCCTAGGGCTCAATGTGTGAGCTGTCTTGAAATACTGTAGATTTTTATGATCTGTCACTACCACCACCTGCTGCTTGGCTCCCAGTAAATAATGCCTCCATTCCAAAAAAGCTGCCCTAATAGCTAATATTTCTTTATCTGTGATCGAATAGTTTTGTTCACATGGAGTGAGTTTTTTGTGAATAGTAGGCCACTGGGTGCTAAATCCCTTCTGAATCCTTCTGAGATAACACCACACCTATTGCCACGTTGGACGCATCAGTTTCCACTTGAAACATCCTATCAGGATCTGGATGTCGTAATACTGGGGCTGAGGTGAATGCCATCTTTAGTTCTTGAAAAGCCTTTTCAGCCCCCACATCCCAACAAAAACGTGTTGCCTTTCTTAACAATCTTGTTATAGGTGCCACAGTCTGTGAAAAATTAGTAATAAATGGCCTACAGAAGTTAGCGAAACCCAAAAAAGATTGAATATCTTTAATACACTGGGGTGTGGGCCAATCCAGAACTGCTTGCACCTTGCTTTTGTCCATAATTATCCCTTCTGGGGTCAATATGAAACCCAAGAACTCCATTCTTTTCACGTGGAAAGCACATTTTTCTAATTTCACATATAACTGATGTTCTTGTAATTTCTTTAACACTGCCCTTACATGACTTACATGCTGCTCTTGTGAATTGGAATAAATTAAAATGTCATCAATATATACAATAACAAAAATGACCAAAAACTCACTTAATACCTCCTGCATAAAAAACTGAAATGCCGCAGGAGCATTACATAAACCAAAAGGCATAACCAAATATTGAAATAATCCAAACTTAGTTCTAAATGCAGTCTTCCACTCATCCCCTTCCTTGACCCGAATCAAATGATATGCTCCACGTAAATCATGTTTTGTATACACCAGTGCTGTCTTTACTTGATCCAGCAGTCCAGAAATTAAAGGTAGTGGATATCTGTTCTTTACCGTCACCTTGTTTAATGCACGATAATCAATACATGTCCTCAACGTACCCTCTTTTTTCGGAACAAAAAACAATGGTGATGAGACTGGTGATGTAGAATGTCTAATAAATCCTTTCTGTAACATATCATCCAAATACTCTCGTAGATGTTGATTTTCTGTTTCCGTTAATGCCTGTATTCTGCTACATGGCAATTTAGCCCCTGGTTCTAACTCTATGACACAGTCATATGGTCTATGGGGTGGCAGTCTTTCCGCTCCTCCTTTGTCAAAAACATTCACAAACTCTTGATATTGAGCCGGAACCTGTAACCCCACAGCCCCCACCACTTGAACTGCCGTGGCTGATCTGCCAAAAGCAATGCCGGACTCACCTCCTCCTCAATGTGACCTATACATTCTGGATTCTCAAAAAACACCTCCCTAGCCGCCGAGTCAATTCTTGGGTTATGCTGAGTCAACCAAGGAATTCCTAAAATAAGACCAAACTGGGGAGCTGCAATTAAATCCAGTACAATTTCCTCCACATGTCCTGACTGACACCTCATTTCTATTGGTTGAGTTTGCTGACAGATGGGTCCTGATATTAAAGGAGACCCATCCACCGACTGCACCCCTTCCACCTGAGTCTTTTCTCTTAATGGCAACCCCAACCTTTTGGCTAAGTCAATGTCAATAAAGTTTCCAGTTGCTCCCGAATCTACCATGGCTGAAACCATTTGTTTTGTACAAGCAAAAAATAAAGTTACTAGAATATACAAATGGGAGTTACCTTTTCGTGTAGTATTTGCTACCCAAGTGGGGAACCTTTCTACCACTGAGCCTGATACCTGAGTTCCCCCTAAGGCCGGCGCAAGCCTTTTGCCGACTCGCCTTTGCTCTTCTCTCCGTCACCTACCTTCTTGGGAGTGTTTGGCCAAGTACAAATATAATGTCCAGGTTGACCACAGTACAAACACAAATTATTCGCTTTTCTCTGCTCCTTTTCCATAGCCGATAATGGTCCCCTCACCCCTCCAATCTGCATAGGTTCACCCTCACCATTCCTGTTCACCCTTCCTCTATCCAACCGTAAAAGGGTACCACCTCTGTTTTTTTCCTGTCTCCCTTTCGTTCATTCATCCGATGATCCAACCTTAATGCCAAGTCAATCATAGCTGTACACGTGTTGGGCTGAGGCTCTACCTGTGCCATAGCGTATTTTAATTCTTCTTTCAATCCTTGATAAAACAAAACTGTCTGTTTATTTTCTGGCCAATCTGTTTCAATTACCAGTCTATTAAAGTGTGTCATATAAGAGACCAAATCTCTGGTACCCTGTTTTAGCACCAATAACTCCTTATCTTGTGCAAATGACACTTCCCTTCGATCAAACAATCGACCAAATTCTCCCAAAAAATTATTCCAATGATAAAGTAACGTGTCATCTTTTTGTACCAATGGCATCGCCCAAGATGCTGCATCTCCTGTTAAGTATGAAATTACAAAAGCAGTCCTTGCTTGAATAGTCTCAAATGCAGAGGGTTTACAAAGAAAATGTAACCTACACTGGGTCAAAAACGTCATGAATTGTTTAGGGTCTCTGGAAAATCTTTCGGGCGCTGCCAAGGGCACAATACTAGGAACTTGAACCACTACAGTGGATGCTGTAGCTCCTGTTCTGCCGGTAGAGGACCCTGCTTCCTCCAACAGAGTCCCTTGTGCTACCAATCCTTGCACTTGAGCCTTCAGAGTACTAGATTCCTGTCTTACATGTACCAATTGCACCTGAATATCCTGTAGTGCCTTCAGCACTTCTGCTAAAGCGGGAGGGTTCTCCATTTGGCCTGGGTGGTTCAATAATCCCGAAATCGGGGGCTGACGATTCTGTCACAAATAGAACTAAGGGAGGAGGATATCAAATCCCTCTCCCAAACCACAGAAGCCGAATGGATCGACCCTCCCACCGTGGTTGGCACGGGCGCCTCGATTTTTGAAGTACAGGTAGCCATGTGGCAGCCAATGGGGGGAAGAAGGAGTTAGGGAAAAGGGATGGACTAATAAAGGTAAGGAAGGGAAAACAACGAGACATAAACAGCAAAATCACATACAATTCCTGACTTGATACTGTAACACCCTGGAAACCTAACCTGACTCTCTCTACATAAACTAGTAGGACATAACGTACGTTTTCACAAAACACATGGAGCAATATACATGACCTTTCGAATGTTAGTGACCATGACTTTCAAAGCAATGACTTAAAGCTACATCAAACATATAGCAAGCAATGACACTGAGACAACAAAATGCCCCAGTTATGGGTTGACACAAACTCCTGTACATAGCACGACACTTTCCCCTTGTGGAGAAAACAAGGTGACTGAGGAAAGCAGATTTTAGCAGGCTTTTGTTCGTTTCTGGTTTGCAATCATATCCATGCCGTAATTCAGACCGTAGCATCAAAACATAGGGTTTATAGTAGCAAAAAGCACAAGAAATACTATTAAGAGGGCACACTTCAAGGAAGCACATTTAACTAATGGTCCGGACGTTTCTTCATAACGTCCGGACATCAACGAGTTGAAGCGTTGCTCAATACATGTCGCCGCCGTGGCCCAGGAGGACACAGAACACGCATAAACACTTTACTGAGTGTCCGGTCGCCTCCTGCGGCTGCCCCGGACCTGACGGAAGAGAGCGGATCACACAGTACCCAGCGTTCACTGCCGCGGCTCGGGAGATGTGAATGCTGCCATGCATGGTCAGCGTTAGTTTTTCAGCTGCCTCGAATTGCCCGCCTCTGCCTCTGACTTCGCTGCTCCTCTGCTGCTGCTGCCGCCGCCCGTGCTCTCCAACATCAATCATCAGCACCTGAGCATGGGCGGGCAGCCGTTAAGAGCACATTCTCCTAATGCAAAGTGCCTGCAGCTGGTTACCAGCGCGCTTCAGAAAACTACACCCATTCCCCATTCCTGCTGGGAATTGTAGTGTTTTCCCCTATCTAGGCGATACACGTCTTCTTCTGCACCACAACCCCTGATTCCTGACAATGGAGATGACTCTGCCATAGGAATCCGCAAGACTGGGAAGAGCTGGACAGAAGTTGGATGCTCTTCGAGGTGAGTATTGGCAACAAAGTTCTTATTCTTGCAGGTGCGCTGGCGCTGAAGAAAGAAGTGGGCCTCTTCAGGAGATCCGAGCACGGTGAGTGTCACGCTGCAGGTGCAGAGAAACGCAAAGCATGTTTCTCAGGCCGGGTGTGGTTTAAATAGTCTGTTGGTATCCCAGGTATCCCTGGGCTGGGCCACACCCGAAAGACTAGACCGCTCATCCAGTTCAAGGAACTGAATTACATTGGGGCATCCATTGCCCCATAATACATTGCAAGTCCAATACTAAGTGGATCTCAGGACTGTGTGTGAGCTTGGTGCCAAAGGCGCCAAGTCTGAGTCCAAGTAGGTGTCTGGGGAGATGGAGAGGCCCTTAGGGGCCGACTAGGTGGCCGTGACCTGGCAGCACTCCCCCCAAGGTCCCTTTCAAGGTGGCTTTCCCCTCAGGTCCCGGCTTGTTTGGGTGGTTTTGGTGGAATCTCGTAAGCAGATGAGGTGCATGGATGTATTCACAGGGTTCCCATGTTCTGTCCTGGGGACCGTACCTTTTCCAGTCCACTAGATAGTATAGTTTGGATCTGACATACTTGGAATTCAGGATGTCCTTGACCTCGAATTCTGGCTCTCCTGCGATCTCTATTGGCTTCGGTGCTGGTGTCACACGGGTCCCAGGTTGAACAGGCTTTAAGAGAGACACGTGGAACACAGGATGAATTAGCATATTAGCTGGTAAGGCTAGTTTGACAGCTACTGGATTTATCATGGAGGTGATAGTGTATGGGCCTAGGTAGCTTGGACAGAAGGTTCGGGTCCCTTTAATGGGTACATGCTTGGATGCCAGCCAGACTTTGTCTACCACTTGGTAGTTAGGGGCTTTGATTTGGTGTTGGTCTGCAAATTTCTTCTGACGACCCTTAACTCGGAGTAGGTGTTCTGCTGCTCTTTTGAAGGTTTGTGAAATGGTTGTATTTAAGGTTTTAATTGCTGGCATTTCTAAGGTCGAAGGGGTGTCGAACTCGGAAGTGCGTGGGTGTCGACCATATATGGTATAGAAGGGTGTTTGCCCAGTACTGGTGTGTAGGGAGTTGTTATAGGCATATTCAGCAATCCATAATATATCTGACCAGCTCTCCTCAGCTTGATGGAGCATACAGCGTAGATACTGTTCGAGCGTCTGATTCGTTCGCTCAGTTTGACCATCCGTTTGGGGATGGTGACTGGTGGATAGTCGGATGTCAATGTGAGCCAAAGAGCAGCACTTCCTCCAGAAATTGGACATGAACTGAGTACCACGATCCGAAACCAGTACCGAGGGGAAACCATGGAGCCGTACGATGCATTCCAGAAATACTTTTGCTAGAGTGGAAGCGTTTGGGAGCCCCTTTAGAGGGATGAAGTGTGCCATTTTTGAAAACAGGTCCACATATACTTGAATCCCTGACTGGATGGTAGGTCAGTAATAAAGTCGAGGGATAAAGTGTGCCAGGGTGCTGGTGGGATATCCAACGGTTGCAAGAGTCCTGCCGGTTCCTGTTTGGATGATTTGTTTTGAGCGCATACTCCACAAGATCGGATAAATTGAACAATGTCATTACGCCACGTGGGCCACCAATAATTCCGTTTTACTTTGGCTAAAGTTTTTGCGATCCCCGGGTGGCCTTCGATTAAGGAATCATGATAGCTGGACATGACTTGTTCTCGTAGTTCCTGATTTGGTAAGAACAAGCGGTTTCTCAAGTAGGGCAACTGGTCCCTTATCATGTAATGTTCCCCTTGTGTGCACCACTCTTGTGATTGCTTAGGACTCATCAAGCTTTGGATTTTTTCGTGCAGATCTTTCTGAGTGATGGTTGCTGTAATTCCCAGGAGTTTATCACATGGGATAATAGGTATCGAGTCCGGTGGTTTGTAGTCCTGTTCTTCAATACCCATACGGGAAAGGGGAACGGCCTTCCCGTTTTTGACTCCAGGTCGAAATGTAATCACGTAGTCATATTCAGCGAAGAATAGGGCCCAACGTAACTGTCGTGAAGATTGCACTTTAGCAGTTTTTAGATACTGGAGATTTCGGTGATCTGTTATGACAGTGATGGTATGTCTTGCACCCAGAAGGTAATGGCGGCAGGCTTTAAAGGCAGACTTGATGGTTAGGAGCACTTTATCTGTGATGGCGTAATTGAGCACGGGGGGTGTAAGTTTACTTGACGCTGAAGGCAATCGGGTGTAACTGACCTGTTTCAGGATCCTTTTGCGAGAGGACGGCTCCCATGGCCATGTTTAATGCGTCCGTTTCCACCACGTATGGGAGTTCTGGGCGAGGATGGCGTAGAATTGGGGCCAAAGTGAATCGAGCCTTAAGTTCCTGGAAAGCTCTTTCTGCTTCCTCTGTTCATTGAAATTTTTTATTGCTCTTTTTTAGTAACCATGTGATGGGATGTACTATCTGTGAGAATTCCAGGATGAACCAGCGGTCGAAGTTTGTGAAACCTAACACGCTCTGTACTCCCTTGAACGAGTTTGGTGATGGCCAGTTTAGGATTGCATCTACCTTGTGTACATCCATACAGATACCCTTCGGACTAAGAATGAAACCAAGGAACTCCACCTCGGAAACATGGAATGAACACTGTTCAAGTTTGGCATAGAGCTGATGCTGCCAGAGTTTTGCCAGCGGATCGAACGTGTTTGACGTGGTCTTGTTTTGATGCGGAGTACACTAGGATGTCGTCAATGTATACTAAAGCACAGACATCAATTGATTCCCTTAAAACATTGTTCATGAAATATTGAAATGCAGCTGGCACGTTGCAAAGGCCAAAGGGCATTACTTGATATTCGTACAGGCCATACTTGGTACAAAAGGCGGTTTTCCATTTGTCGCCCTTTTTAACTGAGACAAGGTGATATGCTCCTCTTAGATCTAGTTTTGTGTAGATTTGGGCGTCTTTGACTTAGTCAAGCAGTTCAGGAATCAATGGCAGGGGGTAACGGTTTTTGATGGTAATCTGGTTCAATGCGCGATAGTCGATGCACGTTCTTAGGTCCCCTTCCTTTTTCGGTACGAAAAACAGAGGACTGGCCGCCGGGGACTTCTAGGGACTGATGAACCCGTTTGCCAGGTATTGGTCGAGATAGGACTTCAGGTGCTGGTTTTCTGGTTCTGTGAGTGTGTAGATTCATCCACAAGGGATCTGGGTGCCAGGTATCAGGTCAATCTGGCAATCGTATGCTCTGTGTGGAGGTAGGGTATTAGCTTGTTCCTTCTGAAACATGTCTTGAAAATCCTGGTACTCTCTTGGCAGGGTCCCGGACGCCGCTGTTCCCAGCGTAGAGGTTCTGGCGTCGATTGATTGTTTCTCTTGACGATAACACGTTTGAGCACAGGTCTCGGCAAAGGCCAGCTCCTTTGCTCGCCAATCTATTCGAGGATTATGAGCTACCAACCAGGGCATCCCTAAAATCAGTCAAAACTGAGGTGCCTTGATGAGGTCGAAAGCGATAGATTCCTGATGCCCATCCTGGCACAGAAGGGTTAATGTTGCCATGCATTGGGATACTGGACCGGAGGCTATTTCCATGACATCGACTGTGGTTACAGTGTCCTTGGTTGACTTTGGACATAAAAGAAGTCCCATCTTTGCTGCAAGATCTTGGTCTATGTAATTCCCAACAGCTCCACTGTCTATGTATCCGCAATGGTTGTTGGTGATCGATCAGGATTACAGGTAGTGCAAAATGGGAGGTCTGTACTTCACTTTCTTCGCTCGGCAAGTGGACCCCTACACTTGACGCGCTGGGCAGTTTTCCGACTCTTTGGTGGGGTCTTCCTTGTCCGTAGCTTCTACTATCCTTCTCGGTGGCTTCACTGGGCACTCCTTTAGAAAGTGACCCGATTTTCCACAGTACAAACATAATTGCTGTTGCCTCCTCCTATCTCTTTCCGCCTTAGTCAAGGGGGACCTGATGCCTCCAATCTGGATTGGTTCCCCTGAGCCTTCTGTTGATCGAGAAACATTGTCCCTTGAACGCACATAAATAGGGCGAGAGTTGGGTCTGATCCGATCTGCTCTTCGGTCTTGCAATCTTTGATCTAGCTGAACCACCAGGTTAATAAATTCTGCACAATCCTGAGGGGGGTCCACTATTTGTGCGAGGAAATCCTTTAGCTCTCCCTGCAGACCCCTATGAAATAACGTGGTTCTCTTCTCTGCAGGCCATTCAGCTTCAACCACAAGTCTATTGAACGTGGCGATGTATGTCAATAGGTCTTGGTTCCCTTGACGAAGGGATAGAAATTCGTTGTCTAGAGCCTGTCCATGAATTCAACGGGCGAAACGTTTTTCCATTTTCTGTTGAAAACCCCTGAAATCGCGTAACAGAGGATCGTCTTGAATCACAAATGGTACTGACCAGTCTGCAGCACTTCCGCTCAAATAAGATAGCACAAATGCGACCTGTGATTGGTCATTTGGAAAGGCCCTGGGCCTGGAAAGGAAGTGCAGACGGCACTGGTTAATAAAAGTGGCATATTTCTTAGGATCCCCAGTGAATCGCTCCGTTGGTGCCAAGGGAACTGCCCCAGGAAGGGTTATCTGAAGAGGGCTGGCTGATGGTACTGGCATTGTAGGCACGTTTCCCGGCAATGGTGCATGTCCCGCTTGCGACTGGAGAAGTTGTCGGTTTAGGTCATCTGTTCGTTCCTTAGCAACTATCAACTCCCTCCTCAGGGTGTTGGTCTCCTGCCGGGCTGCGTGTACTTCGGAGCGTAACTGTCCCAACGTTTGGGCTAACTGGTCGGTTTCTGACATTTCTATGACGCCCAGGTGGATTTTTGGTGTGAGGTTTTGCGTTCTGTAACGCTCACCTGATATTCACGAGGACGCCACTCAGCCGGTCCGGACTTCTGACCACTTCGAACCCTTCCCTGGAGTTGCTCAACCAAGCACTGGGCCTGAAACACAGCATTATCAGAGGTCAATTCCCTATTGGTCTTGCTTGTCTGGCCTCCCGTTTTCTTCTCTGGGTCCCAACCTTCCCCCGGACCTCTGCTCACCTTGTTTTTTGATGTGGGGTGCTCTTCGTCCTGCCTTCGATGCAGGGGTGCGTTGGGTGATGCTGGCTGGAGGGTGCCTAGTTGCTTCACTGGCACAGGCCCGGCAGACGGGGCTTGCTGCGGCTTCATCCATACCGGTAATTGGAAGGAGTCTTACAAAAGTTCTGATGGCTCTAGTCCCTTTAATACTGTGTCTTTCTTTCCTTAGGTGATGAAGGTCTTGAGGATGGTGATGCGCTGCTGAAGTAAGTAGGAATGCGGAGCGTGATGTTTATTGGCTTCCTTAGCACTAACCAATGTTCGTCTTTTCCGTGTCCTTTTAGGTGCTGCAGTAACCCAGCATGGAAGCGAGCTGAGGAGATGAGCTGCGGCGAGAAAGCGCGATGTGCGTCGCCTCTTAAATGTTTAGCGCTAACCTGATGTGTCTTTTCCCCTTTTTCAGATCGGCGGGATGCTCCGGAGCAGAAGTTGTCCAATCGACGGGAGTTCAGGTAAGGATTAAACTCTATTTGCAAATTCGAAAGAGCTAAGTATTGCAGAATACTTACTAAAGTCTTTTCTTCTATTCTTCTCCCCTTTGGTAGGGTGCGGCGTGCCGAGATGCAGATGACTCTGCCGTAGGAATCCGCAAGACTGGGAAGAGCTGGACAGAAGTTGGATGCTCTTCGAGGTGAGTATTGGCAACAAAGGCCCTCTTCCTGTGCCTACCTGCAAGGCAAAAAACCTTGGGGTCATCTTCGACTCCACACTCTCTTTCTCTCCACACATATCTGACGTCTTTAAGAAGTCACACTACCAGCTACACCTCCTCAGAGGGATAATTCCTTTCCTCTCCTTCCCCCAGAAGCTCACTGTCTCCAGAGCCCTGGTTCTCTCAAAGCTGGACTACTGCAACAGCCTCTATCTAAATCTTCCTGCCTCAACTCTTCGCCCTTTGCAACTTATCCAGAACAGGACTGCGAGACTTGTCCTTGGCCTCAAGCCCAAGGACCGTATCTCTCCAGGACTGAAATCACTGCACTGGCTCCCAGTGGCTGCGAGGATTAAGTTCAAAACCCTCTGTATTGTCCACAAGGCCTTCTGGGGCCTTGGGCCAAAATACCTTCAACTCTCTCTTCCTAAATATCTTCCTTCTCGAGCTCTTCGCTCATCCACCTCCAACTACCTCAGGGTCAGCCGCTTCTCCAAGCAACGAGCTGTGGGTAGATCTCTCTCCGCAGCAGGGGCCTCCCTCTGGAACAGCATTCCTGCCTCCCTGAAAGTTGAGGAGAACCATCTCCGGTTCCGGAGGCACCTCAAAACCTTCCTCTTTGCCTCCGCTTTCTCTCCCTCTCTCCCCTGCTAAAACCACTGAACCTGCACCGAATCTGCTACTGGACCACTCACTGATCTCGGTCCTTGGCCCAGCCACTCTTCCCTTGCACTGCCAACCTGCACCACGGGACTGTCTCTGTATCCCACAGCCCCTTCTCCCGGCGCTTACCTTGCACTTGCCACCAGCTGGCCCTATTATTTATGTTGTATTCTACTAACCTTTACTGCACTTTCCTTGCACTTGCCACCAGCTGGCCCTATTATTTATCTTGTATTCTACTAACCATGTACAGCACTTTCCCCCTCTCCCCTTCCCCCTGCACTTTCCCAGTCCCCTCTACCCTTGCACTTGCGCGGTCTGAATGACACCTGGCCTAGTAGGATCGTTGTCTGTCTCCCCGTGTTCCCCCTGCCTCGTCGCGCCTTGAAACACTTGTGTATAGGCGTGTTACAAATGCCATATCATATCATATCATATTCATGCAGGTGCACTGGCGCTGAAGAAACAAGTGGGCCTCTTCAGGAGATCCGAGCACGGTGAGTGTCATGCTGCAGGTGCAGAAAAACGCAAAGCATGTTTCTCAGGCCGGGTGTGGTTTAAATAGTCTGTAGGTGTCCCAGGTATCCCTGGGCTGAGCCACACCCGAAAGACTAGACCGCTCATCCAGTTCAAGGAACTGAATTACATGGGGGCATCCATTGCCCCATTATAGATTGCAAGTCCAATACTAAGTGGATCTCAGGACTGTGTGTGAGCTTGGTGCCAAAGGCGCCAAGTCTGAGTCCAAGTAGGTGTCTGGGGAGATGGAGAGGCCCTTAGGGGCCAACTCCAGCCTGATATGCCGGGGAGCTTGGGGCAGGAATCGTGACAAGAACTCTTCCAATTTGCAGTGCTGCCATTTGGCTATCACTGGGTTCCCGCTACGTTTCAGCATCTAATGGACTGCTTCCTGACCTCAATTGAACCTTCAGTGGGGCCTACCTAGACGTCATTGTAATGTATAAAAGGACCTTGGAGGATCACCAGAGACACCTGACAGCAGTCTGTGACCAATTGAGAAGAGCCCATCTTGCGGCCAACCCGGTAAAGTGTCACTTGGCCCAGTCCTCCCTAAAATATCTTGGATTTCAGATTGGGAATGGGTTGGTGCTGCCACAGCACAGTAAGGTGGAGTCTGTCCAGAATGTCCCCCACTCTACAACCAAAATGACATTCAAGCTTTTCTTGCAATGGTAGGGTACTACCTAAGATTCATCCATGTAGTCATTTTGGTGTCTCCAGGAGTAGCAGCTGCCATCCCTGGTGACTCCCCTGTGGCCTGTGTCACTGCCTCTGCAATCCTTGGTCAAGGATTGCAGAGGCAGGTTACGAATGAACCAAGATGGCCGTGTGAGTTTCTTTTCCGGCTAACCATCAGCTTCACAACATGCAAACTACCCCATTTCAGGCACTACAGAACATGAATGCAGAGTGGCAGAGTGATTTAACACCTGTCACCCTAATACACAAATTTAACGTCCTGAAGTGCTTCCCTGCTGTGTCCTGGATGACGTTCCCCTGTGGCCTGGCCCGCTTTCTGCATCAGACGACTCAGATGACTGAAGTTTGTCTCTCCTTGGCCGCGGCTGGATACCGGCCCATACGACTGTCTGCACAGATGCTTGCCCTCCGGGCCGTGCTGGCTCCTGACCCCGCTGCCTGAAGGCTTCTGCACTCCGGCCGGTCCCAGAGGAAAACATATCACTCACCGGCCCCCCTACCATTCTGGCCCCTTCTTGAGCCGCAACGCAGGGGGTGCTGACTGGGCTCTGCATGCCCGCCGGGCTCCGACTCCCTCCGCGACCGCTGCAGGGCCTGATTTGCTCCCCCGGGCAGCCAGCGTGGTGTGGCTTGTGCCTGGGCCCCGGTGTTGTGGGTCGTGTGGCGTGCGACCAGACGCATTTGCCGGTCGACCTCACTGCTCTGCCTGCAGAGGACTTGGCGTTCCACATTGCTGGCGCACCCTGCGGGCTTGCCTGACATGGCTGCGGCTCCTCCTCGAGGCCAGCTCCCGTTCTGCAGATCTCAGAATCACCTGCAGTACCCTTTGGGACCTCTACAGGTAATTAGGACTACAAGTGTAAGCACAATTTCACCTTTGGTACAAGCCTGTACTACACAGTAAAGTGGTAGCGATGGATGAACAGCCAGACTTATCTAGAGAGTTTAAGTGAGCAGTAGAACAAGTTACACAAAGGACCAACCAATACAGTGTTTCAAGTAAACACTTACTCAAGGTTTCTTAGTAAAAGAATATACATTTATTTACTCAATCATTTATAAAACATTACACTAGCAAAAGCAGCTCAATATCACACACTAATAAACCACAAAAATCTAACCGGTAAGTAACTGAACAAGTTTAGCTCAAAAATGAAGTAGGAGCAACATGGTACATCAAATACTTATAAAGGGAGGGAAAAGACAAGGTTATAAGAATAGACAGCCCAAGTACATTCATAGGTAGGGCAAAGGGTTTCCGTTAAATACAAGCAGCAATTCTTCCCAACAGGCCTGGGCCAAAGTCAATGGTTCAGAGACTTTTGTATAGGATAGCACAGTTCTGGTATATAACGGTTAAGTCTTTGCCACAGATTTTGAAAGAATTTGGCTAGGTGAAAAGTTTGACAAATGTTTAGGGAAGGACAAGACTTTGTAGTTGAGGAAAGTTTCACGCACTTTCTCGATTGCCGAAAAGATTTCCAGACCGCGTTTGCACAATACCTTTTTAAATGAAGAAAGCTGTAGCTGAGGCATTTGTTCCTGGCAGTTCGAGCAGATCTCTCTGTTCCTGTGCTTCAGTCGTGGGGACAAGAAGGAGGAAGTCGGTAGGTTCCTGCACTGCCCAGGGAAGAGGCCAAAAGCTGTAGCAAGATGTCGGTTTAAGGTGTGAGTGCCTTAAAGTCCCCCTGGTTTCCTTCCCTCTGGCTATCCGGTTTTCAACAGCACTCTGCTGAAAATTCGACCAGAATAGGACGGTGTCCAGGTGGCTTGCAATTTGGTTGTTCCCACCAAATTCAAAAGAAGAAGTTAACCTTGAAGGGCTTCTCTATCGTCAGAGTTTCAGGCAATTTGGACCTGCAGCAGGGCTTCACTGGTCGTCCAGGAGTTGCAGCAGTCCTCTTCCTTCCTCTCCTCTTTGGTTCTTTCGTTCCAGTGGTCGACTCTGCTTTCCAAGTCCCAGAGACCTCCTTTTAGACAGTTTTCCCCCCATTCACTCAGCCTGGCCATCACTCACCCAGCAGGGTGGCTTTCCTTGCCGGACAGTCAGCCAGTCAATCACATCAGAGTGCATTCAGGTCTCCTAGGAGACTAAGCACAAGGAGTTTCGGGCACCTCCCTCACATCCTGTCCACCCCAGACACTCTGGCACCAGAGGAAGGCTTCAGCACAGAAGCCCACCAAAGGGCACAAACAAAGGGACCAAACCTGGTTTGGGGTGCAGAGTTGCACACAAGAAGGACTTTTCCTAAATGAAATGGAGAAAAAAGATGACCAGAGACTGTTTTTACAGATAGGGTTGGAGCGCCATATTGAAAAACATGGCTACCCCTGATTTTGAGCTACCGTTGTTAGCGGTCACGGACAAATACGGTAGTTGATCTAAACCACTGCCACAAGCCATTTAAAATAGCAAAAGGTAACATTTTACTGTTACATGAGTGTTCTGACTCAGGGGAAGCTAAGCAACCCCTCCAGCACTCTATAGTAAGATAGGGTGTGCTGGGTCAGTACATTTAAAGAGACTAGTAAAGTCAATGTAACTTTACATGCCCTGAGAGACAGTAGTCCTTCTCAGGGAAGGTAGTTAAACCTTTGGAGAGTCTGAAAAGACACCCCTGTGCCACTGCACTGAAGGTGCTGTGTGACACACAGAAAAAGATGATGCCACTCAAGTTGTTTTAAAACTCCATAATCAAAGACCGCAAAAGTAAAACACATTGAAAAATGAAAAGTTCAAAGCCCCAAAATATAGCAAAAGAGCTGGAGGGCTCTAAGGTAGAGGGAATTTAGCACTTGCGTGAGAAATCTCCATAACATGATCCATTTACCTGGCGGTGCTTTGAGTCGCCAGACTGCAGCTTCTGCCCTCCTCAGCCCAGCAGTAACTTCGGCGCTCCCCGACCCTGAAGGTGAGACTTGGTCATGTTTCATCTTTGACTCCTGTAGAGTGTCGGACAGTGGATCCGGGGTCTGTCTTCCCCATTTACACAGCACCTGCCTCATTACTCCCCCTGGGCCGTTGGAGACAGTGCTCTGCGCACTTGGGTTGTTATGGCCCACCCTCTCAGCGGATGTCTCCCAGGGACCCTGGCATTGGGTTCAATAAAGTTTTGCACCATTTTATTGCATGAGGGGAGAGGCAGGCCTACGCTTGTACTGATTTTACAGTGGGTGAACTCTACACCATTGTCTCTCCCCCACTTGTGGGGCCCCTGATCACCCCCATTCTCAGACCCCCGGTTGCCCCGCGGCCTCTGGGTGCTATACTGGATCCTGTGGTGCGCCACTTGCCTTGGTAGCTACCCTTAACTGTCTGATCCTCTGAGATTCTGGAAGACGACGCTGTGGTGCCATACTTTGAGGAAGGCATGCTGCAAAAATACCCTGTCCACGGCCCATCACATTCAACTTGTGCACACCGACCCTTGCACCCTTCGAACAGTGCTGCTCGACTGGCTTGCCGGCCCCGCTTTATGCCCGTTGTGGTTGAACCATCCGCTCCATTTACCTTACCCACTGGTTTCGGCTCCCACCTGAAGTTTCTTGCTGCAATTTCCCACGCAACCTGGTGCGGCCATGACCAAAGGGGCAGGCAAGAAACAGAGCTCCATAAACATGTTTGCCAAATCAATGCCAAAGCCCATCGAGGCTCATCCTGATCCCGAAGATCCCCCCTCGACATCAGGTGTACCTACCGAACTTCAGAGGATGATGGAGCATATGCAAGAGGGATTTGCGACGCTACACACCAAGTTGGACGACATGAGTGGGACAATAAGCTTGATCAAGGCCCTGATGGAAAAGACTGACACTCGAGTCACTGAGGTGGAATCCAGGGTGAGCTCGGCTGAGGATAATATCGCAGTGCTCAGTTCAGAGGTCACTTCGCTGTCCAGACAGGTCCAGGCCGTTAGCAAGAAGAACACGGATCTGGAATTCAGATCAAAGCGCAATAACCTGCACATAACCGCAGTGGCGGAGGATAATATCGATGGGCCATTGGAGGACTATATGAAACGCATCCTTCCATCATTACTGGACGGTCCCAAGCTTTCACCACAGTTTGTGATTGAGCGTGCCCACCGTTCCCTAGCTGCGAAGTCCAGGCCCGGGTCCCCACCCGGCCCATCATAGCCAGAGTGCTAAACTACCGGGATAGGGATGCGCTACTGCATGCTGCCATAGCCAAGGGTGAACTGCGGCTGGGCCCTGCCAGGATCCACCTATATCCTGACTTTTCTGTCGCCATCCAGCAGGAACGCAAAACCTTTGTACCCGCTAAGAAGCGACTTCAGGAGCTGGCGGTCAAGTACTCCATGCTGCATCCAGCTAAACTGAGGGTCGAGCACGCCGAAAAGGTCTACTTTTTTACTATCCCGGAAGAGGCCTCCAGATTCATTGATGAGCATTTCCCTGGATGACTGCCACAAGCTCATCCCACCATATGGGTACTCCCCCTGACATCCTTTCTAAAGGGGCTTGGCCCGGAAGTTGGTGTAGGGCCCTCTCAGGTCACATTACTGATACTTATAATGTTGGATTGATACTTCTGATATGTGCTCTATATTATGCCTTTTACGTCTCGCATTGGTGCCGGAGCCGGCCTTGTTCGATGCACAGCCCTCATGCAGTGCTGCAATTGTTGTTGTCATTGGTTGATGGGCAGTTGAGGATTCACTCCTCTGATTGAGAGAGGGGTGGGAAAAGGGAGGGAGGAATAGGACCAAAGTTTGAAAAACTGCTTGGCTTGCGATCTGGGTGACGAGGTAAATGTCATACCTGGCTGTTTTATACCAGGTTTCACCCTTTTCTGGTCCTGATCAGATCACAGCTCGCAATTTTCTACCGACTGAATGGCAGATGTGTCAAGATGTGCAAACTACAGCTTTATTTTGCACGGCACAAAGCATGGGTCCTTTTTCTGCAAGAGACACATGCACTGGTGGAAGGCTGCGACAGGTTTGCCAAGGCATGGGGCTCACAGCGTTATTATACAGCCTACTCCACGCAGAGCCAGGGTGTGATGAGTTTTACCCATAAAGCGACATAGATAGACCCTTTAAGGTGATACGTCCTATTAAATGGCATCTTGATGAATGGTGAGGTGGTCCTTCTGAAAATATACGGCCCAAATGTAGATGACCCGGAATTCTACTCCCAAATCGCCTCATTGCTGGCCCAATTCCCCCTTGTTCCTATACTCTGGGGTGGGTACTTTAACACCATGGTGTATGTCAACCTAGACAAGTCAGGCGTCAGGCCGCGTCAATTAAGGGCTGCTAGGACCATTCTCGAGGTGCAAACCTCATTGGGCGTGGTCGACGCATGGAGACTACTACACCCTGTATCCAGAGAGTTCTCGTTCTAGTCTACTGTGAACGATTCCCATTTGCGCATTGACAGATGGCTTCTGCCTGAGACCCTCATCGGACAGATTGACTGGACGTTGATCCTACCCTGAACCTTCTCTGACCATTCTCCAGTCACAATCTCACTGCTCTGGGTGGAGGAGGTGGGCTGGCACGTTCATAGAGACGTAAACCGAGGGCACTACTTGATCCTGTCTTTGAGTCCGAGCTTGGATTAAGTATCGATGAATTCTTTGTGCTCAATTCTGGAACGGTAGACTCGCAAGCCACTGTATGGGAGGCTTTTAAAGCTTATATCTGCGGTGTCGCCCTCTCCATGGAAGCTGGGATCCTTAGAGCGATCCGTAAATCCATCCACGAGTGTGAGAGGCTACTGAGAGATTGATACGCCAAGAAAGTGTCACTCGCCATATTCCCCTGATCGAGAGGGCAGAAGGGGCTTTTGTCCACACTGTTCACAAGGTCAACAAGGAGTTTCGATCCTTCTACGAATCACTGTATGCTAACTACGACTCATGCCTCCCATCTGATATTGAAATGTTTCTGGATGAGCTTCCAGTCTCAGTACTATCGGGTGAAGCCAGGGAGGCGCTGGACCGCCCCTTGGCAACTGAAGAAATTCTGAGCACCATTGACTCCCTCTCGGCGTGGAAGGCCCCCGGATCCGACGGGCTCACGACCGATTTCTATAAGTGCTATAAGGGGCACCTAGCACTGCATCTGTCCGCTGTGTGGGAAGAGGCTTGTGCAGTCAGTAGACTCCCGCCCTCGCTACATGAGGCAATTATCTCTGTGCTGTTGAATCTCGATAAACCAGCTACTAAATGTGCCTCTTACCGGCCCCTTTCACTAATAAATAGTGATGTCAAGATCTTTGCCAAGACGCTGGTGTTACGCTCACCTGGTTCCCACAGGGGCGTAGATCGAACCCGGACAGTTGCGGCCTCCACCAGCGTGAAGCGTAGGGCAAAGATGACCGTCTGGATGGACCCCCTCAGTCTTGTAAGCTTAACTCGTAGAAATATTCTCCTGTAGATGGAGAAAGGTATTTAGTCCCGTGGGTGTGAATGCAGACCCCCCCTCCCTGCTCCCGTTCTCCCCACTTGCCACCTCCGATATTCCCAGTCAGTGTCCTCACCTTATGTTTTGGATTGGTGAGCTCTCCATCCTGCGTGGCATGCAGGGGCGCGTAGATACCAGTTACTTCACTGGTTTTAGGTGCTGGGGTTCTGGACGATTATTGAGTCCGGAGTTTGCCAAGTTTTTAAAGAGTTCAAAATGTCCAAAGTTCACTCTTGCACTTCCCTGTTGATTTGCGGCGGCAAATTCTGTCTGGAGGTTGCTGGCGGCGTTCAGGTAAGAGTCTGTATTACCCAAACTATCCTGTAAAGGTGCGTGAGATTAGCTCACTGTCTTTTCCTTTTTTCCTAGATGCGGCGTATTGAAGGATAAAGCCTCCGGTGATAATCAGGTAAGTCTTGTAATATACGTGATTGTCTTTTTAGTCTCTTTAGGCTCACCTTGCTTTTTCTTGTCTTTTCCCCAGGTGTTGAAAATCACCGAAAAAGTGACGGAGGCAGCGCCGAGTCGGAGATGCTGTGGGCTGGTGAAAATGGAGCGGTGCTGCAGCTGGGATGCGACACATGCCGGAAGAATGCCCCTTCAGTCTCGGAGTGATGCAGGATCCGAAATCAGGTGAGGAATCAGATTAAAGTCTGTAATCTAACCTCTTCTCCTATTTTCCTTTCTCTCCTAGGGGCTCCGTGTTCGAGGCGGGCGTGGCAGAAGGCTGGATGCAGGTTTGCAGACACGGTGAGCGTTACGCTGCTAAATGCAGAATAACACGAAGCGTGTGTTGTAGATCGGGCGTGGCTTAAATAGCTTCAAAAGTAGTCCCAGGTAAGAAGTCCCTAGAACCAAACCCGAGTGAAAAAGTAGTCCTTGTGGAAAAATAGTCCCTCCAGGTCTCATGTTGGCCTGGATGCATGTGCAGCATGGTCTGCCTCAGGTAAGTGATGACTATGAGCCTGGCGCCTTAGGCGCCAGGACTGATTTCTACTATGAGCCTGGCACCTAGGGCGCCAGGACTGAACCCAGATAGCCCCTAGCCGGGGCTTCTGAGGTTTAAACAAATGTCCGGATGCCTGCTTCCGGGGCGGATGGGCTTGGTCCAGCTGCCCGCGGGTAGGCATCATGACAGCTGGCCCTCTGACTGGCCCCATTCATGACCTTTATCATTCACCCGGATCAGGCTGGCTTTATATCCCGGGACGGCCCATGGCGTTAAACCTATGTCGACTATTTAACATCCTTGCCAGGATAGACACGAGGACCCAGGCAATGGCTGCAACATTGGATATGCAGAGGGCCTTTGACTCTCATGGCGGTATCTGAGGGCCGTTTTGGAGAAATCCAACTTTGGCCCGTGGTTCCGGTCGTGGATACAACTGCTGTACGCTTCCTCGGTGGCCAGGGTCTGCACCGGCAGCCTTCCGTCTGCCCAATTTGATATCTCACAGGGGACTAGATAAAGCTGCCCTTTTTCACCATTGATATTTGCAGTGGCTATTGAGCCCCTGGCCGACAGGATTCGCCAGAGACACAGCCACAGAGGCGTGAGACTTGCCGGTGCACCAGAGATCATTTTTCTCTAGGCTGATGATTCTCTGATATACGTCCGCACCCCTGATGAGAACCTGGCTCCAATCCTGCAGGATGTCCTCCTTTTCGGCAGACTATCTGGACGTTAGGTTAATTGCTCAAAATCTGAACTGTTCCCCCTGACAGATGCTAGTAGGGCACCTCGAGATCTTCTGGGGTTGTTTGGTCCCCTCTAGAGATCAGGTACCTGGGAGTGGTTGTTGCGTGCAACCAGGCCTCGCTATATGACCGCAACTTTCGGGGGTTACCTCTCATCACTTGAACGGAAACTGAGCGCTCCGACCAAATTACCAATTATGGTGGCTGGTCGAGTTGCACTCCTCACAATGGTGGTGCTCCTACAACTTTTATACAGATTCCTGAATGTTCCGCTCTGGCCGGGAATTGCGTCCTTTAAGCATCTCACTCTAGCGATTAAGAGCTTCATATGGTACTCTGGCACGGTTAGGTTGAAATGGGACACTCTAGCGAGACCATACAACCAGGGAGGGATGGCCGCCCCAAACTTTGAGAGGTACAGGATAGCTACTCAGGCTCACTTTGCTGCATTCTGGTTTGACCACCTCAGCTCTCACCCACATGTAAAACTGGAACGCCATGAGGTAGAGCGCTGCACCGTCCGCTCCCTAGTCCTCCACCCTATGACCCATCAACTGGAAGCTACCGACCCCACTGGGGTCACTATAACTGCTTGCGGCAGCCTATTGAAACTGATCGACGTCCCCCACCCATTCCACAGTGACTTCCTCCTCTGGAACTGTCTGCCCCCCCGCTTGACAAAACAACTGCAAGTCGCTGGTCTACGGCGGGATTCAGCCTCCTTCGAGATGTCTTTGCATCAGGATCCTTCATTGAGTGGAGTGGTCTGCCTGAATCCTTGAGAGCACACCCCTCCAGATTGTTGCACTATGCTGGTTGCCATTGGAGGCTTAGGAGCAACTGGCTGGAATTTCCCTCGCTGCCCCCTGATGATTCAATCCTGACTGCGGGTATGGACGCACCAACCCCCACGGAGGGGTGTCCAAACTATACAGGCTCCTGCAGGAGAGGGCCTGCCAGCCACTAGATAGGCTCTGTGGTGCTTGGAGCTGAGACATGGGGATCAATATAACGGACGAAACTTGGGAATATATGTGCACCCGCACTTATGAGGTATCCTTCAACTCAAGGTTCCGCTTAATCCAATTTATAGTCTTACATATATACCACTATCCCCCGTCAGATTGCACGTCATGTCTAGGGAGCGATCCTCTGAGTGCCCCACATGTAACACTGATAACACAGGATACATTCATATGCTCTGGGCCTGTCCTAAGATTTCTCCCTTCTGGTTAGGATTTTGTGGGGCTGTGTCGCAGATGGTAGACTGTATTGTTAAGCCGGACCCTATGGCTTGCTTATTTCATGATTTCCCTCACCTTAGTCGCTCCTATACGAAGTTGGCCGGGCTTTGCATGCTATTAGCAGAAAGTTGTGTGCTGTTACTCTGGTTACGCCCTGCAGTCCCCACTGTGAATCAATGGCTACACTCTGTTACTTGGGCCTCGGGCATGGAAGAACGCTGGTCTGCTCTACAGCCGTTGACCAGCAGACCTATAGACATTTGGCCTCCTTTTCGCTCCTACCTGCACTCATTAACTAATGACGATGATACCAGTGCTGATTCCCCCTCATCTTCTGATCTATGAAACTGGGGATCCAACAGTTGCCCGGCACCTGTCTCTTACCTGATGGAGTAAACAGTGCATGATATCTGTACTCGACCCTGAGTGGTCATACTGGTGAAAAATGTGTTACTGAATGTGGCTCGTCTGGTCTTGTTGTAAAGTCAAGCAAGTTAAATCAAGGTTTAAAAAAAAAAAAAAAAAGGATTGCAGAGGCAGTGTCAAATCGAAAATAAAGCATGTTCTTGTAGCGCTTTTTAATTATGGAAATCACCCTGTGAAATGTTGCTTTTTTAAATGTGCTGTATTCGCAAAGGTGCAGCTGGAAATGAGAGTTTTTCTATATAGACCAGGCAGAGTGGATGTCTCCGACCCAGAGCTTCTTATTTAGAGTGAATTTCATTGTTTTATATTTCTGAGGAGTGGTTTTCTCCCGTCAGTGCTATCAGCGTTGTTCTGCGGGTGAACTGGCCACCACCATTGGACTGCCCACCCCCGTTGCTGTGTGGTCACACCACCACCAAAATCTCTCTTCACTCACGTTGTGATTTCTTACTTTCTCATACACCGGTCTCCCAGCATCTTTGGGTCCATTTCTGAGCTCGACTGGCTTACATGGGTTTTGAATTCTCGACCTCTCTCGCCATCTGTATCACCTTTCTCTTGTCATATCCTCCCTTTTCAGTATCCTCAGCAAAGTCCTCAGGGATTGATTTCAAGGGATAGTCTTAGTTTTCTGTTATGGATAGCATAAGTTTGCTTCAATTTCATGGAATTAATAATCTTCCATTTCTTTTTTTTTTAATTTCATTTAGTTTTTACAAACTTTTTGAAAACTTTTACTTTTACAGTTCTCTATTTCCCATTTCTGAAATCCTCAAAAAGAAAAGAAAAAGAAAAGAACACTCAAATAAAATAGACTGATCAGTAGTGAACTTGCACTTGACTCGTCACATTTTAGATCATGTCTTACGACCATTGAAAGAGTTTGTGTGAATATCTTCCTTGGTTGCAGTCTTCGTTGTTTGCTGAGTGGATCTTCTGTTACTTACTAGGTGGGTCTTCTATTGGGGTGTCTCATCCTCCCCATACGGTGTTGTCGCCTCAAGTTGGCTTTGCATTTGTTCCAAGAATCTCATCGTAGCAATCAACAGTGATCGGCTCTCACCAATATGAAGGTGCTTCCACCATTCCTCTAAATCATATGTTTGAACTCTGCTTCTCTCCTTTCCAAGGCAGTTTTCACGTTGAGTTTTAAGTTCGGTACAACACAAGACTAGATGTTTTAGATCTTCTATTTCGCTTGCACAGAACATACATTTGTAATTGTCCACAGGAATCTTCTTGCAATGAATTAAGACTTCTTTAGTTTCGTAGATGTTCAGACGAAATTTCAAGTATAGCTTTCTTAGACGTTTACAAGGTGACAATGTTAAGTAGGACGGAAGCGTATCGCGTCTTTTAGCTTCTGTAGGAGTGTTCTGCATAGATTTTTGTGATGACCTTTTGTCATTAATTTCAATCCAGTCCCAGTCGAGCAACTTCTTTTTAACCAGGTTTGGATACCACCACAAAGTTTTTTCATCTGTGCCCAATTGTGCTAGTATCTCTCTGCACTGATGTTTCCAAAAATGCAATGCTGATTTTTCCTGTCCTTTTTCCTCCGACAAGAATTTTACAGATGGGAGGTTTGCCTCCACGTATATCTTCCTCAGTAACGCCAGTTTATTCCAGGTGATTCTTGCGTTAAGGGTGGAGACTCCAACCTCAAACAATACGCAGGCTGTAGGTGTACTTAAAGGGATCTGACGAATCCTTTTCCAAAAGAGACTTTCACATCGGGCCCATACTTTGTAATCACACCCAAACATGTTCTCGGCACCGTAAACGAGAATTGGAGTCACTTTACTTTGATAAAATCTCCTTATCGGCTCGTAAGAGAAATTGCTGTATCTTTGCTGTAAGATGGTACCTTGAGCTATTAATAATTTGCAGTTGTTTAGGAGTTTATTTTACCATTGGGATGTTGTTGATGTTGGAGTTAATCGTGATCCCTAGATATCTAGTATGTGGTACCTGGTTTAGTTTGTTTGAACCTATAGACCACATTGTTTTTTTTTTATTTACGAATCTGCCTCTTTGATTTCCTAGTATTAAGATCTCCGATTTGGCCACATTGATGTCAAGGCCTAAATCTTCGGTGAAGATTTTGAAAGCTGAAAGTTTTCTTTGGAGACCGATAGGAGTCTGATCTAGCATCACCATATCGTCCGCACACATAATGTGATTTATTGGCACTCCGTTTAACTGTGGTGGAAATGATACGACAGCTGCCAGCGCCGTTCCAACTTCGGAAATATAGAAGTTAAACAAGGTAGCCCCTAACGGGCATCCCTGCTTAACACCCCTCTCCATTGGTATGGGGTTGGTTACATTTCCTTCCCGATCTAATCTCACCTGGATGTAGGTGTTGGAATACAGCTCTCGGATGGCGTGGATGAGGCTCACATTGCATCCCCTTTCTTTAATTTTTTTCCACAGGGTTTCTCTATCCACACCATCAAAGGCATTCGCCATGTCAATAAACGCCAGATATAATTTTCGTCCAGTTCTGATGACGTCGATTTTTGGCAGGTTCAGTATAAGAAGGTTTAAACCACACCCAACACCTTTAACAAATCCCGACTGGCGTTCGTCATAAACTTTCTCATCGTGGATCCATGTGGTCAATTGGGCTAGCAGCATCGAGGCAAACACTTTCCCCACTACATCCAATAAGGCAATTTGACGATAGTTTGCCGGGTCTGAGCGAATACCTTTCTTATAGATCGGGACAATAATCCCAGATTTCCAAGTCTTAGGTATTTTCCCTTCCTTTTTTATGGCAGTGAAAAGTGTATAACAGAAGTCTGACCATTCTTCACTGTTTGCCTTTAAGTCTGCATTCGACAGACCATCTGGCCCTGCGGCACGAGAGGCGTTACATTTCCTGATGGTAGTTCGTATGTCGTCTCTTCCCATTTCAATTTCCCACTGTTGACTTGTCGCCACTTTTGTCGGGCTCGAGATTTTTCTTCTTTTGAATAGTTTTGTGTAGTGATTTTCCCAATCCTTTTCCTGAACTGTGCTTGATAGTAGTGTCTTGTCAGCGTTCTTTGCATCATTAATAATGTCCCAAAAGCTGCTTGTGTTCTTTCGGTTTAATGCCTTCAACATTGCTTCCGCATCCCCTTGTTCCAGGGCTGCCTTACGCTGTTTGCACCAATTGTTATACTTATTTTTTTTTCCTTTTTTATCTGCATCGTTAGATCTTCTGGGTTTAAGGCACGTAGTTTCCTTATACTTTTTCTTGACTCTCTCTTTCTGACTGCTATGTCTGGATCGTATTTGTGTTTTTGTAGCACAGGTCTCACCAAGGACGTTTTTTTCTTGACTTTGTAGATCTCAAGGAACTGTTGATATTCCGTTGACCTAGAGGGATTCTGAATTTGCGCTTCCTGTATCAGTTCAGTGATAGTCACAATGTCGTACTGGTTTATACGCAGTCTGTTGCGACCTGGAACCAGGGATATATCTTGTCTCCATTGCCTACGCTCCCTTTTGCTAGAGTTGTTCCATTCCGCTACCACCATATTGTGGTCACTGTAGTTTGTCGTGATCACTTCAAATTAATCGATTTCCTGGAAAATGTTGCCTGAGACGAACATATAATCCAGTATTGAGTTTTGGGTTCCTCGTGACCAGGTCAGTCTGGCTGGAGTGTCACCCTTTGTTCCTCCATTCAGCATTACTATATTTCTTAGCATCATCTCGTCAAGCCATCGCTCACAATTTGTTTTTTCGCTGCGATTCCTTTGTTGCTTAGATTGTGGATTCTCGATCAATTTCATATTGAAGTCTCCACATATAATTATTAAAGCTTGTGGTTCTCTCACTAGTATGCTGTCGATTGCATCTAAGAAGTCATCTTTGAATTTTAAATGCAATTTTGAGGTTGTGTTCCAATAGACGTTAATAATGTAAATAATCTGGTTATCTGATGTTACCTTGTTCACTGGCTCAATGCAAGTCATTTGAAGATGGGGCGATATGTTACAAGAGTTTTTGATTCTCCGGCCGCTTTTTCTATTTATCAGGGTTAACTGACCTGACATTGGACGACCTTTCTCTTTACAAATTGCAGGATTAAAAGCTACATCGAAGCCTTCTACACACGGTGTACTTATTAACCATGTTTCCTGTGTACATATGATGTCAACGTTCCTCAGGAACATGGGTGCTGAGCTCAGCAGATGGGTAAACCCTCTCGTATTCCAAGACGTTATTACCAACTTTTCCTTTTGGCATTAACTCATCGCTGATCCATTTAAGGATTTTGCTATCCAGCCCCATGAGTGGGGCTCCTCATCCGTAGACGAGATGTCCTTACCCATCACCCTCTTAGGATCCTGGCTGTTCTCCACTGTTATTTTGAATTTCTTCAATTTTACCTCTTCTAGTGAGTGTTGTGCGACCACATCCTCATCTACTGAATTTCTTTTGGCTAAGTCAGGGTCTTTCTTTTTTGCACTGTTGTCCGATTGTGTGGGCAGCTGTGAATCTTTTTGCTTTTTCTGCAAACCCTTGTCAGCTGAGTTGCCACTGTCGTCTCCTCCCAAAGCACTGTCTACCTCATATACTTGGTAGCCAGCGTTCAATAATAGTCTCT
Organism: Ambystoma mexicanum; assembly: GCF_040938575.1. Taxonomy (NCBI): domain Eukaryota; kingdom Metazoa; phylum Chordata; class Amphibia; order Caudata; family Ambystomatidae; genus Ambystoma; species Ambystoma mexicanum. The sequence continues at coordinate 1,135,564,733 of NC_090931.1, read as the reverse complement.
CATTTGACATGACCTGTTCCACAACCTTTTTTTCTCCAATGTGTAGCAGAACAAATTTTTGGTTCGAGTGTGCTATTATTTCGACCCTTTCAAATTGAGGACTCTTTACAGATCTCAATGCCGGGATCTTTTGAAATATCTGTAATACTCTGTATCTATTTAGCGATGGGTCGCTTATGTTGCAGTTGATTTTTTCCACCAAAATTCTGTATCTGATTGCTTTGACGTTATTGGTAGATTTGCTTTCTTGCACACTAGTATTAGAGGTTTTTCTTCCATTTTCAAAAGTTGCTGTTGCAGCAACTTGCGTCCCCTCCATCAATTTACCTGTCGAATCTTTCTAGTTTGCATTGATCGCCGTTCTCGGTATGTTACACCTGATTGGATTTTGTTGACTTTGCATGCTTCTTGTACGCTTTCCTTCTAGCGTAAAGAAGCGTTTGACGGTTCCCTCATTAGGACCCTTGTTCTTTAGGGGAGATTCATCTTCTTTTGGAGTTTGAGGCCATGAAAAGGCTCTTGCCTGATTGCCCCATATCCTTTTCTTGCTCGGGTTCCAACAGGGTCTTATCTGTCACGCTTGATTCTCCTTTCTTTTTTTCTTGGTGGTTTTTTGCTTTACTTTTCTCGTCAAACTCACTAACACCTTCAGTAACCACGTCATCGTCCACCGCTGAACTGTAGGTGGACATATTCAGTAATTCCTCATCCTCCTCATCATAATTTTCATTCTCCACTCGGGATTTTTGTTTATCCTCTTTTTCTGTTATCTCTGTGGGCTGGATCTTCCTCGAGGATGGCAATTTAGGGGCCGTTGTTCCGTCGGCCTTACTGCACTCTCTGTTGCACTTTTTGCTATTTGTGCCCGTAGGTTCAGTATTGTTTACTGTAATGGTTAGCGCTTTTATGTTCCGAAAAAAGTTCGCCGCGCTTCGTGGATTTTTGTTCTTCTGTATTTGTTGGTTTTTTGATTTCTTTTTGCATTTGCTCTGTTTTAGAGCAACGGCTCGGCTTTGCATGTTTTGTCCGGTGCTCTCTTTTGTTTTTTTGGGGTCAAAGATGTAAAACCACTCGGTTTCGTTCTTTTTTTCGATCAAATCGTCAGCTTTAGAATTTACAGGAGTCCTCACCTCTTTACCATTTCCACACGCCATAGGCTCCTCTAGATCTTGATTCTCACTTCCTTTGTCTTCTTTTTCATTATGTCTTGTCTCCTTATGGTCCATTTCTTCGGACCTCCCTTCTTTTGGTGATGAGTCATGGGGAACGGTCATCACATCTCTATTACTCTCATTGCTCTCTATCATGGTGACTTTATTACTATTTCTTTTCCCCTCACTGCTTCTCACTTTATCATCCACAACAAGGACCTTTTTTTTGTTTGAGTCCTTTGGACTGTCGCTCAATACAATGGTTATTTCTGAGTCTATTTCAGCACGGCAGTTCTGGATCGTCTTTGGTTTTGTGAGCCGAGGGTTTAGTTTTGACGTTCTGTCCTCTGGTACAGGATCATTTTTGTTGTCTATTAAGTTCAACGTACGTCCTGATTCTAAACTCGGCTGAGTTTTTTGAGGGACACACGTCCCTACTTCGTCCATTCTATGTTCTCGATCTTTTTGGAGGAGCATTAAAGCATGTTTCGTCACTTCTGCCAGGAGTCTTTTGTCTTCCATTGTCGTTTTTAGGGATTCTCTTAGAGCCGTTAAAGAGATATCATTGCCTCTTCTGGTTGTCACAACCTGAGCCGTCATGTCTATTAGATCTAGCTCGAGTTTTACAATTTCTGAGTTCAAGAGGGCGACCAAGGTTGTTTGGTCCCGGAGGCTTTCATTTAAATTTTCATAGAGTTTCAATAGCGGTGCTACTGCTATTGTTGTAGCTGGCATCAGTATCGGGCTCAACTTTCCGACTATGATTTCTACTAGCTTCTTTTCGTCCATTGATGTTTCAGGAGTGACCATGTCTAGAGAATGATCAGGCTGTGGACTTCTCTTTTTGGGTGACGGCGTGTTTTCTACATTCTCCAACTCAGATGATCCTGGTTTTGTCATCGGCTTGCACGGGGTCCCCGTATTAGGCGTCATACTCTGTCTTGAGTTTTTTTTAAAATCTTTTGTTTGCACCATCGTGGTCTGAGTCCGAGCTTAGCTTTCTCCGACTCCTTTTTTGTGAGACCATAATCTCATCATTTCTCGTCTCAAAGGACGGTGTGTTCTCTTCTAGAGTCCTCATGTCAAGTAGACTCTTTTCCTTGATCACTTCACATTCAGTTTGCAGAGATGACTTTCCGCAGCAATTTATTGTTGGATTTTTTCGTTGCTTCGATAAGTTGGAGTTCAGTTCCACTAGGTCTCTCAGTACTTGATCTGCAAGTCCTACCGAGTCTCTTCTGCGGGGTGGCTCGGCCGTTCTAACTTTAGATGTTCTTTCCTTCCGTCGCACCGCACACACACACTCCTCACAGGGGGCCTCTTCTGATGTCCCGATGATCATATTTCTAATTGGCTCTACGGCAGAATGATTTGTAACTGAAGATCCTGTCGTGTTGCCCACTAAGTCGTTTGTATTCGCCTTTTGGGCCTGGTGCTTTGTCTCTTTTCCATTCCCCTTATGCATTGAGGCCACTCTTGTCCATGCCAAGATCTTTAGTGATGAACCCTTGTGAACTGGTTTAGAAGACTCATCTAAGTGACCTGGAGAGAGCCTCTTTGAACGTCTCTCGTAGATCGGGGATATCTCACTTGAAGTGACTTGCGTCACTAGAGCTGTCTATGCTTGCAACATTTATTGTTCAGTAATTTGTTTAAATTTTTATCATTCCATTCATCATTGTGTAAGGCCTCCCCCTCTTGTATGTCATCCGAGAGATTTCTGGGCTCACTCAGAGCTTCAGGAGGGTGACAGGTTGAATTCACACATGCCGACCTCCTCCAATCAATAACATGTGTATGTTCTTTGCTCCGAACTGGATGTGGGAGGTAATTGACATTTGATGATGACTCGGCGTGGGCGTGGGCACAATGAACCATGGCGGTGCATACCTCCAGCCTCGATTCCGAACCATCTTAGCCCCCCTTTTTGCATTTGGTTCATCTTCAGCTGTCCTTGCCAGGTCCATAGCTTCCATGGTTAATGACGGGGTGGGCGAAGGAATGCTACCTCGTTTTGCGCCACTCTCACTTTCACTTCGTACTCTTAGCGGCACCCACTCTGCCGACTTCTCAGTATCCCTTACTGGTGCTTCATCTACTTCGTCCTCAAACTCTGGGCCACTTGACCTCACATCATCGCTATCAGAATCTGGATCATCGCTGGCTGCGGTAGCATTGTCTGCACCTTGAGTTGACACCCATCTTAAGTTGTTGAGGGCCCCGAGTTGGATCGACGGGACCGCGGGCGTCATACATTGAGTTTCGTTTCTCGCGTCCCTTTCCCCCCTTACCCCCACCGGTAGCAACCCTCCTCTTACTGGGGGAGGGGGTGTTTAGCGTGAGAGTTTGGGTGTTGGGGATTGCTATCCCACGCTTAGCATATGCTTGCGTGTTAGGCGGAGCGCAGGACCTCATCCTTGCGATTTCTAAGTGGCCCGGACCTCCCACAAGTTCTCCACACTCCCAGTAGAGTGCAAGCCACGTTTTTCCTCTACAAAGTGGATACGTTTGTTTGTGGCTTACCTTTGTTTCAGTACCGGGATCAAAGAGGTTGCTCCTCCGCAGTCTCCCGTTCTCTGTACACACCGTCAGCGCCAAACAGCCGCACAACAGCCAGTGGGCTTGACCCCTCCGGGCTTCACGCCGCGAGGGTGACTCGAGTGCAGTCTTGAAGCCGGAACCAGTCACGTGATTGCACACGTGGGTCCCACCAGCTCCGCCTCCTCCAGGAAGCGGTTGGGGACTCGGCAAGAGCCCGCTTGGCTCGCAGTGCCGGGAAATGGAAATAGAAACAAATCAAATGAATAACGTTCTGCTTCTCTGAACTGCTTCTCTGAACGCTCCTTCACTCGACCATTATATTAGACAAATCCATGTAGGTCCTCACTTTGAGGGTATCAGGGAGTTTCTCACAGGAACAGAAGTCCTTGGGCCCTCATTACAAGGTTGCCAGTATCCTGCCGGCATCGCACAAGAGATCCTTCCAATTTCTTGGGTTAGCACACGTAAGAACAGTTTTCCTATCATATTTTTGTCCCTCAGTGCAAACAGGACTCTTTGGCTACAGGACCACATACCAAGGAAATGAAGTAGATATATGGGCCTCATTACAAGCCTGGTAGTCCGTGTATAAGGGTGCCGGTAGCAGCATACCCGCACCCTTTCAGGACGGCCAGATTACAGGCATGCCTACAGGGGCCTTTTCTCCCAGCAAGTCTGACCTGGTCTGACCATGGTTTTCATGGTTTAGCAACGGTGTCGGTGCTTCCGTGTCCCTATTCCCGTGGAGTCCCATGGGACTCTACGGGAATGAGGACTTACACTTTCCACTGCCTGACATCCTGGGTGACTGGGACTTGTAATGTCCCGGTGGCACCATGATATCAGGCGGAGGAAACAGTGTTACGAGTTTGGCGGCATCGGTTACTGTCGAACTCGTAATGAGGCCCATAGTATATCAAAACTAATACCAGTAACATTGGATTTAATTATGGTGCCCCGCTCAACAAGAGTTTCGTTTTAAAGACAAATCTATGTAGGCCATCACTTTGATGGCGTCAGGGAGTTCCTCATTGGAACGGGTGTCTTGGCCCTCATTACAAGATTACCAGTATCCTGGTGGTATTACCGCCAGGATACCAGCAACGTTACCAGCACTCAGTGCAGCAGAATTACCTCTGGATTACGGGTGCCGGTAAGGGTGGTAAATCCCTATTCCATGGAATTTGTGGTGCCCACTCCATGGAAAGGGTGGTATTTTTGCCAGTAGGGTGGGGAAATTCCCTCAAGCTATTAGCTGGGGTTAATTCCGACCACCCCACCGGCAAACTTGTACTTTGCCAGTGCGCAAACGTGCCGGTATATGTAAATACCGACACGCTAATTTCGCACCAGCAAAGTCGTAATGAGGCCCCTTGTCCCCAAGGGTGAGTCTCTCCCAGTGAAGCCCACTTCACTTGACCTATAGGGAGGGTGTTTCAGAGCAGGCTCACCCCCCTAGCCTCACAGGGAAGGGGGGGCTCCCCTCTGGTGAGAAGGGACACATTCCCTCAATTCGTCACAGACTGTACATGGTATTTTCCTGCAGGGCTATTAGACGTTTAATATAACAATGCTGGCACTTCTCAACAGAACATCATTTCTTTTAACAGTGGAGTAAATAACTTTTTAGCAGGGCTGGCATTCTTTACATTTGTCAGAATCAGTACTTTATAGCATATCTGCCATACGTGGCCTCAGCATTAGGGGTACATCACCAGAGGACTTCTATACTTTATAAACAAACTAACATGCCCTCACTGTAGGACCTGATTGTTTTCTGCAGTAAAAGGCTGACAGTATTACTCTGCTGGGCAGGTCTAGTGAACAATAGTATGGTATGTACACACAGACACACATTTTACAAAATGTCCCTGGTCCATTCCGGAAATGTGACTGTCACTGCTTCAGCCACACAGGTGATCTGCCCAGAATGCTCTGGCAAATCAGTCACCCCATGGCCCCAACTTTTTGACGATGTTGAGAAAATCATTCCACAGTATAGATGCATTTTAGACTGTAAATGATCGCCACGTTTTGTGAACAAAACGAATTAGGTCCTGTGCAGCACTGTGAATATGAATGGAGGGCCTGCAATGGATCATAACAGAAGGAATGAATTCACACTGCAGATATTGGGAGATGGACTAAATGTATATTCATACAATATGTAAGGTATTGCAACCATATGCTAGTTGTACTAGTTGTAGCCATCATCGGGCCAGTTATTTACACCCCATTCACTCACAGCCATGTGCACTGACTAACAGCACTGCAAAAACCGGTCTCCACTTAGCACATTCCTATACATTGAATATTATAGCAACCACATGTATTACACTGCCATACTTAAAAAAAACCACACTCGTAGTGCTTGTGATGGGCATCGTGACACGTTTGCATTGCTGTGGGTGATTTTAGGACATAGAGCTCTCCGTCTGGCATCCTTCATATTATTGCCCTCTCCAATTCCAGACAAATATCTCCAGTAGCCCATCTCTGCCAGTCTCCCAGAGACACTAGGCTGGTTATCTAATGTTTTCCTTACAGGACAGCCTTTACAAACACAGCTAGGCTGGACCTGATCCATTCACAAGTTGGTTACACAGCACAACTGTTAATGCACCTGGTAAAAAGATGTATGTGTAACCTGCTGGTCTATTAAGTGAAAACCAGTGAAACATTGCAGTGCGTTTAATGTGCCTGCTGCATAGATATGCGTGCAACCTGAGAGTCATGGGTGGTTGAAAGACAACTGGGCTCACACACGTATGGAGTGACTTTCTCGATAAAAAATACAAAAAACTGATAAAGACTGATTTAGAAAGACCACTTGGAGACTGCTCTGAAGGGACTTTCTAAATCAAACTGTCACGCCCCTGCCGCACACAAGTGCGCAGAGGGGGAATGTGTTGGGCTGGGAACAGGGGTGGGGTTGATGAAAGGAGGACGTTTAGGGGTAAAACCCCAGGATTTTCTACCACTCCATCAGGAGAGGGTGGGGTCATCTTCCAATGGGGTGGGGTTTGGGGGGGGGGGGTCAGAATGTCATATTTCAGCATTTTAAAAGCCAGACAAAATCGGCCAAAAAAGAAATCAGTCTTTTTTGTGTTCACCCTTTAAAATGCGGAAATATCACATAGAACCTTCAGATAGGCTTCCGCTGCTTGATTGGGTTGCAATTCCTTTAATGGGGCAAAAATACAGACACTTCTCAACAGAGCGTGCATACTTTCATTGGGAATACAGCTTAGTTTAGTTTATTGGTTTTATATACCACTCAGTACCGTCCCATTGCTTCTTTGAAATGTGACTGTCACTGCTTCAGCCACACAGCCCAGGCTGCTCTCGGAAGATAGGAACACTATTTCAAATCTAATCCCTTTAGCTAATGGCTGTCAATGTAAAACCCTTTAACTTGGGCAGAAATACCTTGTTTTACATAAAATCTAACAAAATGAAGATCAGCATTCTGAGGCAATTTGAATTTAGTGATAAGATGTGAACGAAAGGCATGTTTTGATTGGTTGTAGTAGCTAAGATGCAAATTGGTAGCTGCTCCTACTATAATATCAGGAGCAACATTGTTTTCAAACAAAAACATTGGAATTAACAATTATTTTGAACCAGAAGCACTTCTGTTTGACGGAACCTGTCTGAATCCAGGACACCTATTTTCGAGTGGTTCTGCTAGAATAGACAGAATTTCAAAGTCAGCTTAGTAGGGAAACATAATAATGTAATAATAATTTGTTGGGCAAAGTTTATGTTCAATCTGCTCGAGACTGTTATAAGGGCCAAAAAGATTCCAATGTCCTGGACTAAGTCTATTGTCTATTGTGGTTCCCATTTTTCAAGAGTGGTGATAGGTCCAATCCCTGCAACTATAGGCCTATCGCCCTTCTTGATGTGGTGGGCAAAATATTTCCAGCAGTCATCTTGAATGGAGTCTGAAGTCCCATCATCAGGACCAGTGGCAGGCGGGGTTCCGAAAGGGGATAGGCACCGCCTTAAATGTCTTTATCATCAATGTGCTCAAGTGTTTGGTGAAACAAAAACAGATAAGAACAATTTACATCGCCTCGATTGACCATGAACAGGCTTTCGATTCTGTGGACCGGAAAATCCTATGGGTCAAGTTAAAGAAGTGGGGTTGTCCCAAGGCTCTGAGTGAACCCATGGAAGCCTTGCATAGAGATAACACACTAAAAATCACACTGGACAGAATGGGTACATTGTCAAATGAAATCTCTGCATAAAATGGGTTAAAACAGGGGTGTCGTTTGGCACCGGCAGTCTTCTGTATATTTATATAAGACATGGCAGAGGCTTTTGTGAAAACAAGATGCTTTACACCAAACATTGCGTGCCATCCAATAGGCCGCTTACTGTTTGCCGTGAAAATTTACTCGTTTTAGATCAAACAGAAATTGGGCGCCAGAGACAGTTGATGGACGTGTCTTTATACATTCAAAAAAATGCCCTAAAGATCAACGCAAAAAAATAGAAAATTCTGATCTTGGGAGATCACGGTATGGCAAGAAAGCGGACCAAATTCAACTGGTTCCTGAATGGAGAACAAATACCAGTTGTTACATCGATGGTTTATTTAGGGGTAACCCTAAATGACAGTTTGAACGATGCTCCTGGAGTCAACCATTTGAGAAGTAAAGTGAAAAATCTAGCGTCCCAAGCTCTGCTAATCAAAAAGCGTTACTGCAAGTTCTCTATGACACCACTTCTGGACTTTTACAGGATGAAAGTTTCGCCAATTCTCACATACGCTGCAGAAGCCAATCTTTTCATTAGCCCTACAATCTGGTCTTGTTTGGAATGTCTCTTTTGGAAGAGGGTTCTGTCTCTCCCAAACTCGCTCCCAATAGAACGGGTACGGAGAGAACTGGGACTAACATCACTCTATACTCAAATGGAATGGAAAACAATATACCTCTTCAGGAAATGCCTCCAGCCACCAGGCATCAGTGGATTTTCAATCATCAAGGAGGCCATTGAAGGGAAACAGATCAAAGTCCTAAACATCTGGCAAGAATTGTGTTCTTCCATTTTGTCCAAAATTGCTCACTCGGAAAAAACACTAATCGAAAACCCGACTGTGATAAAGATAAAATTATTGGAGTTGGATTGGATTTTGACAGACCAAAAGGTGACAGCCTACAAATTGTTCAAAGAAGAGCCAGTTGAACATTACGGAAGAGGAACAGTTCTGCCTTATCTTGAGAGGTTCCCTTCACAGTATGAGAGGCAAAATTTCTTAAGGCTTCGGTTAAACCTCTTTCCTACAAGAGAGGTTACAGGGAGAAGAATAAAGGCCCGGGAAGATAGGAACTTAAACTGCCGGATTTGTAGGAAGAGTACTGAAACTTTGAAGCACTTAGTATTGGAGTGCGAGCCCCTAATTGGTAAAAGAGACAGATACTTGGGAAGAGTCGTTGCAGAATCTAATATAAGATCATGGGAGGACTGGTGGGCTATTCTGAGATAGGGAAGGAGGCTCTCCATGACTTTGGCCCTGTTACAGCTTGTGAGGGAAATATTCGAAATTCTGGATGAAAAGGACAATCGTTCACCATGATTGAAGAAAAACTTTTATGATCCCGGGCCTCTGGGAAAGAGGGTTTATTTTGTGTTTCTGTTTATTTTGTGTTTCTGTTTATTTTTGTGTGTTTTTATTATCTGTACTTCCTTCTTTTTTTGTAAATTGCATTTAAGGTTTACATTTAAACCAACTGATGCGTAATAAAAAAATGTAAAAAAAATAATAATTTGTTATTTATATATCGCTTTTATCCAAAGCGCTTTACATAGGACATATTTACATACCTTATTATTTTATTATTTATTAACCTTTCTTGCTAAAAGGACCTTGGTCCTCCCAGCATGCAACTGGACCTGACAGCGCTCCATCCAATTCTGAATGTGTTCCATGCTTTTGAGTCGAGGAGGAAGTAACATGAGGTATTCAGGAAACACTTCAATAATAGTTCAATACACCGGAACCAAGACATTGATTCAAATAGATATATTGAACATGACTGGGGAGAATGAGGTGCCCTATTGAACTCCACACACTATATCAGCCTGAACCGAGTGAATGAGCCAACTCTGACAATTTGAGACTTGACATATTGGAAATTCTGCATTCATCTTAATGATGCACCAACCAACCATCCGAAGGAGACCATCTCATCAACATAACAGTATGACCACGGAATCAAAGTTAGTAGACAAGTCCAAACTTACCAGGAGGTAATAATTGTCCCATGTATCTAAAACTGCAGTTATCATCCCATGACAGGGACACATTCCTGACTGAGAAGCAGCCAGACTTTTACTCTGGTCTAGACACGGTGACAGATATGAAGCCTCTACCTTTTAGGCAGAGTTAAAGTTTCACATTGTTGCAGGGTACTGTGAGAAACCTGAGGGTCTTCTCCCATTTACTCCCCCAGGATCCTCTGTGCAGGTGGCCAGAGAAAAGGCCATCGTTTTTGGATCCTGCCCGAGGGTGGACCAGCGAGGGAGGACTACCTGGATGGAGGGTCCATGGGGATTGGAGGTCGGATACCCTTAGGTAAGACACAGTATTCCACATCCTCCTTTCAGGAGGGAACATATAACCCAGAAGTAGTTATGGGATACTGTGCACCATGTTTCCTTATCTCTAAAAAGAGCAGGAGATACTATAATCTCTGAAGTCTTAGACCGAGAGGGAGACAGACTGGGAATAAGGTACCATGGACCAAAACACAGTATCTCCCTTGTGACAATCAGTTTAACCAACTCCCGACCTTTTTAGGTCACTATAAGGTAGTTCCCCCTTGTTCCACTCTTGCGGTACCTAATAGTACTTAGGTGAGGACGAACCAACTGAAAGTTATGGATAATACACACTTTCCCCACTATGGTACTGAGACGAGGAAGAAGCAACTGAGAGCAATGAATACCATTTCCTCTCACCACTTTGGTACTGTGACGAAGAAGATACAAGAAGGGCAGGCATGTCCAAGTAATCAGGGCCAGGCAATAATGGTTAAGGGTATACACCTGCAGCCCATTAAAGGACTACAGGTGTATAAAAGGTAGAAGGCTGAACCACAATGGAGGAGGAGAGAAAGGGCAAGAAGCAGAACAAGGAGCCATGCAGGAGCAGGAGAAGCCGAGACCCCGATAATCCAACCGAAACCCTGGGAATCCTGCTGGTGTGATTGTACAGAACGGAGATCCCACAGAAGGGAAGGCTGGCAGCATGCGCTGCCAAGAGGCAGAGGTGAAGCTTTGTGCGAGAGCCGGAGAGTGCAGAGCATAGTGCCTAGCCAACAGACTTTCCCTACTCAGGGAGAAGCGTTAACCGGAGTGGAGCTGCTAAGCCTGGGTAAGCAGTATTTTGGGAATATCATATTGAATGAAGAAAACGAAATTACATTTATTGAATACTGAATTAAATGAAACATACAAGGCTGCACTTTTTGAGTATTGAACTGAATGAAATAAGCAAAACCTGCATTTGTAAAATAATGAACTGAAAGTAATTATGCAAACCACGTTGAATGAAAGACTCTGAGAGCAAAGTGGACGACAAGGTTGATAAACGACTTGTATATTAAAGTTTTGGAGCTACATTGGAGAATCTACTTGTTTGGCTGAATATTGAACTACTCAATGGTTCCTGGTTGCGTGACCTGTAATGGGTGGATTGTCTAGTCTAAAACTGCACCAAGACCAGAGAACTATTATCTGGGGAATAGAGAAATGTTGGACAGTGAATCCAAAGTTCCTGTTTGCGTGACTTTTAATGGATGAACCGTGGGGTCTAAAACTGTGCCAAGACCAGAGAACCCCTATATGCTAACAAGAAAGTTTACTGTTGCAGAAGAAAGACACCAACCATTGGTGTATACTAGACTTGGGGAAGGGAACCCTAAGTTGTAAATAATTGTTGAAATATGAAACCAAAGTTCCAAGAGACTTCTCTTGTGTCACCTTTTGATATTGATTTTGGCGAAAGGAACCCTGAGACACATTCTCCTAAATTGCTTATTGAACTTGGGGAAGGGAATCCTGACCTTCACAGAAGCATGGAACTTTGTTGCTTATTGAACTTGGGAAAGGGCATCCTGACCTTCACAGAAGCATGGAACTTTGTTGCTTATTGAACTTGGGGAAGGGCATCCTGACCTTTACAAAAATGTGGAACTTTATCGCTTATTGAACATTGGGGAAGAGCACCCTGACCTTTACAAAAGTGTGGAACTTTACTGCTTCAACAAAGATGGTAAACTGAATATTGTAATAAATGTATAGACATTTGGGGAAAAGAAGCAGAACAATGAGCTTGAGCTGTACATAGCTCAGAACTTTCCTTTAGGAACACTGTTTAGTTTATGGTCGACATCCCAACACACAGTTTGTATTAGTTGTGAGGTCAAGTATAGGTTTTGGACACAGACAGACTTTTCAGTTGAACATATTGACACAGACTTTCCTTAGTTTCTTTAGGTCGGGAAATTCCACTTAACATAGGGCAAGTTAGGCCTTACTCCATCCTGATATGTTCATTAATGAAAAGCTTTTGTTATACTTTCAATCTGTTGTCTGAGTCTCCTTCCATGATGCCAATCCCGCAGTACACATTGGGATTCTTCAAAAGATGCATCACTAGACCTTTTTGGGCATCTTGATTCCATCACTTCTGAATGGGGACAATGGATTAATTACTATAAAACGGGATCACACATTTATCGACTTTAGTTTGTGCAGGAGGCTCTTAACAGTGCATCATGTATGTATGTATTGAAAATAAAATTACATTCAGATTCTTGTTGAAAGGAGGAATTTGTATGTAAATAAACGCAACAGTGGATAAACATTCCAGAAGCTTTTCTACAAAAAGTCTCTTGCCTCTGAGGACCTGATGTGTTCCAAAAATAGTAAAGAAAAGTTCCTTTCTGCTTGCACATTGGGTGATGCCTTTTCACCCCAGATACCCCTCTTCCAGGCTCAGACCATTCTCGAAAGTCAGCCTCCCTCCGTCGGGTTCACCACAGCTTTTCAAATCAATTTTACTTCTGGCATTTCACAAATCTTAGTGTCTTTTTAAACAGTTCCCTGTGTTATCCCCACGCCAGGTTCACTTTTGTCAACACACTGTTCATCGGGACCTTTAGGCTTCACCCCCTTTTCATCGGCATCCCTCCATCGGGTTCACTCTTGCCAACTTTTGCCAATCATGCAGTTCCTTCTACTTTCTTACGATGCAGGATTCACTTCCCTTAGCTTTACAATAATCTGCCGGTCAAAGATTTTCAACTGTACAGAGGATTTTGCTAAGACCCCTGTATGACCATTTTGACCCCTTTCTCACGCCTCTCCCAAGGCCTTCTGGTAACAGTAGTACCAACAATAGGGTAATCGGCCTTCTCGAGTGAGCACCCACGTGGTGCTGGACTCCTCATTAGCTGGTTTTCCACTCTCGTATTAATAGTTCTTTGTATTTTTCTTCAACACAGTTCGGTTTCTTATCGACTCTCACCTCGACTCACTGGCTCTGATGAACCGCTTGAATTTTCTTGTCTCTGGAGTCAAGGCCGGTACCACGGTGGCAGGCATCACTCCCTGGCTTGGTCATCAGCGGAGGAGGGCCCTGTGTACCATTGACATCTGCTACAATACACATCGGTTATTGTTCACGGTCTTACGATTCCTTCCACCGAGGTTACGCTGACCTGTATTGGAAAGGGCAAGGTTGTGTTTCTCCTTTTCGCCCTTTCAGGTGGGGCCGCCTTTCTCCTCCTCTTGAACTTCTGTGCTGGGTTAGCTCTCTCTTCGTGCAGTCTGCCTTGCTTGTATTGTGCTTTTGTGCTCCACCTTTTATCCCTGTCGGGAAGGGAAAGGTCAGTCGGGTGTGTATGATTCTGGTCAATTGCCTGACTTTGCCTGACTCTTGTGTTCGGACATGTCAGGTAAATGGCTCTGGTGTTTGTCCGTCGTCTTTCGTGGTGTGCGAAAATGTTTATGTCGGAAAAAGGGGGGTAGGAGGGTAGAGTGTTTGAGCATCCTACGTGGGAGGATTGGGAAAAGGTGTTATGAGAAGGGGGCTATTACAGTGGTTCTGAGTAAAAAGAAACAAAACATATTCAGTAGTTGTATGCCAATTAACACTGCAGCGCCATATGCGCATGACGTCATTGCGTCTCTTACGCAGGACGTCCACTTACCAGATAAATAATGACCTCAAGATAGCAGTACTCCAGGACGAGCATGAAGCACCGACATCCTTGAGCAAGCGACCTTCCACTCCATCCATAAAGTATGAATATATGAGCCAGATACCATAGACCAATTCCAGAACCTGAAAATAGACTCTAAACAGGCCTAAGCACTAAAACAATGTTTAACTCTCTAGGGCAATGAATGTAACCTACCTGCTTGAATCAAGCACTCTACCACGATGAGGACTGCCAACTCATCAGATGTAAGGTAAATAGGATCTAGCCTCCCTTATCTGCTGCCCTCTACCACTATTTAAAACCAATATTATTTGACCACTTTAAGTATCAACTACTGAATATGTTTTGATTCTCTTTACTCAGAACCACTTTGGCTTAATCCGAGTAGAAATAGCTTGCTGCCGCAGTGGTGTATGTCGCCGCAGTGGTGTAGCTCGCCGCCGCAGTGGTGAGCTGAACTTATAATCCACTGACCAGGAGCCCATGGGTAAACATCAGCCATATGATATCAAAATAAGATGTTGCACAGCAATAAAATACAGAGCACCTGGCCATACTGAATTACTGTAAATCACGACTGTCCACCACTAGGCATGTTTAATGGCACCAACCTCTGATTCACACAACAACGTTGTCACTAGATCTACCGATTATGGCCAGAACTCACTGATATTAGCTCACTAATAATGATTAGTCACACTATGGCCAATTCCATCAGAACACTGCAAGACTAAATGCCACTGTGCATAATTAAGGAATATAATTAAGACTTTACAAAATGGACCATTCATTTTCTTCCTTAACTCTCCGTTTCTTTTCTCCTGTTCTCCCCCTATGTCTTCCTTCCTCCATATTTGTATAGATGACATTGTGACTTAAACTAATGTTAATGATTCCATGAATACACGCAATGAATGCAATGATATGTACAAAACCAGTAAAAGTGACTTGCTGAATGCACGTTGGAAGTGTTATGGCATGTACAAAATCACCAACCTGTAACCTAATATAACAGATGTAACAAATGTACACACACGATACCAATTGATGCCCAAACAACTGTAATATACGCTCCAAATGTCTACTGTACACACTAATTAAGTGTACCATGCAATGCCTTAACAAAGCCAGATAAAGGGTGAAACATAAGCACGTGCACCACCAGGTTTACGTTGGCTCAAATGGGACTGGTCCACAGTACCTATTGTTCCTCATGGAACCTCTAATAAACTCCTAAACAGTTTTGATATAGACCATACTTATTGTCTTATTTCCTAGAGCAGCACCAGATCTATTTTCACTACTTTTCTACTTTCTGACTGAAGTAAAAGTGAATATCAGTTCCACTTAGGCCACTGCAGCAAGGATACAGCTATATTTCATACACCAAACCAATTGATATAGGGTGGCGTACAGGCACTATATTCACTGTACCCTCCCAATACTATTGTCAGAGTGGACACACATTAGGGTGAGAATACTGTGTGCATTGCAAAGGTCTCTGGCAAGGTGATAAAAATAAGGACCCAGCTGTCGGAGTGGTCACGCATGGGGGTGATAATAGTATGCAGTTGCGAAGGTCTCTGTCAGGTGAACATTGTGAAGAGAAGTACATTGGGGAAGGGAGTTCTCCCCGATCTGTATGAAGCACAGCTTTTTAATGGAAAGTGTTTCAGCAATGTTCAAGTCCCACAACCCAGGACGAGTAAAGACCAAATTGGAACAGCAAGACTGGATAAACTCAATTGAAAAAAGCCAGTCCTACTAATCGCTAAAACATCTACCAACAACGCACAACAGGCTAAAAGTCCCATTAAAATACTGCAAGAGATTCCCGGAAAAAGAGTTAAGAAAAAGCTTCATGCGGGCTCGCCTAAATCTACTTCCTACAAGAGAAATCCTTTTCATCAGAGCTCTCGCACCGACGCAAGACTGTCGTTTCTGTGCTATCCAAAACGAAGTTGAATCAATCTGCCACCTCCTCACATCCTTTCAAGGCCTAACAAAGGAAAGGCATGCCTTTCTGACACCACTAAGCGACCAGTCTGCAAGCCTCGACGAAGAAACTTGTTGGTGTAGAATGATAGCAGGAGACTCGGCCATATGGTCCAGGGCCGCGGCCAAATTTCTTGAAGTGACACTTAAAAAAGTCACTATCGTCCAAAGCGAAACGCCAAGCTCTCCACAAAGCCACCAAAACACACGAACACCAACACTCTAAATTCTTCTCCTCTATCAGTGGTTTCGCTACGTAACAGGCAAAGGATCTAAACGGAAACCAGCAACCTTTTGTTAAAACCCTTGAGGTTGTAAGCAAAAAAAAATAATAATAAATAAATAAATAAATAAATGTTCAAGTGTTTGAAGACAGGCAAGGGCCGCCTTTGAAAGTAACTGAGAAGGAACTTTGGGAATATCTGTTTGACAAGTGTGAAACCGGGTGAGGGAAGCCCTAAAGAATCAATTGAAGAGAACTGTGATGAACATTGAACTGACATTGAAATAGGTGAGGGAAGCCTAACAGATTTATGGGCAATCTTTGAGCTGTGCATATTACCCACCTTGAAGGAACTTTGTAAGAACCTCATTGAACTGAACATGGGGAAGGGAGTGGTGAGCCACTTTCATTACCATTCTGACATTCCTTTGATACACTCTTTTATTTTCATATATTTTCCCACGCTTAGTTATTGTGAAACGTGCGGGTAAGTATAGGTTTCTGACACAGACATTTCCCTTTGTTTGACTAACTGACTTGGAACATTTTATTTTACTTTTATGGTCAAGACTACTCCCTTTATAGAATGAGGGCTAGCTAGGAAGTGTCCAAGCACAGTCAAACATAAAAAAGGTGTTGACATTTGTATCTTTGTGTCTGTGTCCTTACTTGTGATGCCATGCCTGCCTCACAAAGCCAAACCAAAAAACATTTCCTATCTTCCTTTGATTATTAAGAGGATAAGTGGGAGTTACTTTGTATAATATCAGAAATAGAGCTCTCAGTGAATCAAAGTATTACTACAGAAAAAGACATCTGGCCTCATTGCAAGTTTGCCGGTTCGGTAACTACGGTACTGGTAAGGTTGCCAGTACCGTAGTTACCGGACCGGCAAACTACGAGTTCTGCTTGTGGGTGCCTTTTCGCCCACCAGGTCGGACCTGGCGGGCCGACCGGCACCTGCTAGTAGAGCATGTCAGATGCACCAGCACCATTCTGAATTGTGCCGGTGCATCCGGCCTCCCCATTCCCATTGAGCCCTATGGGGCTCTTATGGGAATGGGGAGCATTTCTTACCGGCGCCCGGGTATAGGCAAATACTGGGTCCGCGGGCCGTAATGACCCGGGAATTGCCCATTCGTGGGTGCCAGTAAAATTCACAAATTTAGCGGTAGCCTGCTGGTTTTACCGGCAGGGCTACCGCCGAACTTGTAATGAGGCCCATTGAACTGTTCTGGGTGTTACAATGAGGAGACCACTGTGCTTCATGCGTTATCAGGAACGAACACTTAGAGATTAAAAATATTACAGCTCGAGGGGCGCTGTTCCGCGGCAATCAAGAGGGTGGCTCGAGTGTAGAGCTATCGCATCGGGCGACATCTCCGGATGCAAAAACGCCTTCTGAACAGTTGCCACAGTGCCCACAGCAGCCCACTGGAACCAGACACCCTTATCTGTGTTTTGGCCGCATCGCGACCCTGAACGGTGACCGGCAAGCTGCAAAGTGGGTGGTCTCACTCCTCGTGGTGAGGGAAGCCACGAGCGAGCCGGGCACAGCTCTGCCCACAGCTCCACGCATTCTCGCTGCAGCTCCCGATCAACAGGCCTGTATACACTGTGCCGTGGGGGCACATCAGCAGTGGTTCCTGGCAAGAGGCAGGGAGAAAGTGAAGCGCTCTCCCCCACATCCCCTCAAGCACATCGGACCGCCAGCAGATGGGCTCACACCACGCACCTGAATTTAAGGTGAAGAGTCTGCACAGAGGGGGTGAGCCACATCATACACACATTGTGGGGGGAATCCTCACCAGACCAGACCCTCTGCAGAACAAATCCCAACAGAGGTGAGGAGCAGGCCGGCCTGCCTGCGCCATGTGCCCGCTTCACATTAGCTGAACGGGCCGCCGACTGCGGAACTGAGAGATGCTTGATCTTGGCATTGAATCAACGTTGGGCTGGGCGGGCTTATCCAGGGTTGACTGCTACAATACTTCTCCCCGTGTGGCGACAGTATCTTCCACCTGCAATTTTGCCTGAGAGGGCCCAAATGGCAACCTGGGGCACAGCACTGACACTATTTGTGGATGCTGGGGAATTGAGACCGGCCTGCACTATTCTACCTACTGCCAGACAGACCTTATGAGTCTTGAGTGGGCGCCCCAGCCTACACACTGAAACAAACATGTGAACCTCCAAGCAATTGACTGTCTATGTGCTTATACCCCAACCTTTTTCCCAGCCTGGTGACACATTGGAAACCCTAGGACTACCACGGAAGCCAACACTGTGCTGAAGGAGCGCTCCCTCACTAGCCGGGGTCCACAGTGCACTTGAGGATGACAAAGGGAGCTCCAAAAATCAATGTTCCATGAGTCAGTATACCAGGACTAAACCTAATCAATTTGCGAGTGCGGGGCCAGCTGTCGCCATTGAGCGGGAAGTCGAACCCACTGAAACACTGGGCATGATGGCTTGCATGCAGGAGGGTTTTGCTAAGGTACATGGAAAACTCGATATGACTAGCACCATTGATTCCATTAGGTCGCGCATAGATAGAACTGACCAGCGACTAGACGAAGCAGAGACAAGAGGAGGCACAATGGAAGATGACATGTCCAACCTCCGAGCTGAACTAACCACACTCTCCAAGCGGGTACTACAGGTAGAGAAGAAGAAATTATGACCTTGACTCAAGATCCTACCGAAACAATGTCCGCATTGCAGGGATCCCAGAGAGCAACACGAAATCCTCCCTGGAGCAATGGATTACTGACACGCTGCTACCGCTTTTGTGCAACCCCATATTATCACTGTAGTTTGCTATTGAACGTGCCCACAGATCCCTAGCGCCCAAACCTAAACCTGGCACACCTCCACGCCCAATCATTGCTTGTATTCTCAACTACCGGGATCGAGATGCTATTCGACGGCTGGCCTGCGATCACGGAGACCTAATGCTTGGATCCAACAAGATCCACATATACCCAGATTTATCTGTGGCTGTACAGCAGGAAAGAAAATCCTTTCTGATGGTTAAATAAATGCCCACGTGATGGACACCTGAAATGTGCTATGTTATTCCCTGCTAAGCTCCGTGTGGAGTGGAGTGACAAGACCTATTTCTTCACGCTACGAGGGGAGGCTATGAAATTCCTGGATGTAATCCTACCGGCACCTTGACCCTATGAGTGACGGCCAAAGAATGTACTTGTGCTGTGGCCTAATAATATGGATACTTACATGCCTCGAGGGAACTCTCCGCTCTGATCACCTAGTGATCCCTGATAACTGTTACATTACCATCTAACTTACTTTGGGGTGGAGGCCTCCCTCTACCATGACAACAGGACCAATGGCAAAATGACATTCCCATGGGTGATTGTTAACCTGGAAGAAGGTTGTGAGCATATATCCTTTCTTCCATGTGTTTAAGTCTGGGATGCGCACGGATTGCTTAGTGCGCCGCCCCCCCATTCAAGGTTGCGCTGATGGTTTGGGGTTCTGGTATTTTTACTTTTTGTTGGGTATGGTACTGGAGGGGGTTCATCTCCCAAGTCCAAGGCGGGATGCGGGTGGAGTTTGGGATTGGGAAGTTAGGGGAGAAAATCACGCATGGCAAGCATTGGGCAAATGGCTTGAGTTGTGGTGAACTAAGCGGTTGGACTTGGGGTGGGCCTGGGGGAGACCGCAGAGTGGACAGACTATTACGATTGTTGCTGAGATGAGTGATGTGATATGTCTTAGCTGGAACATAAGTGGCTTTGGGAATCCAATTAAGAGGCGTAAAATACATCTCTATGTAGATAGACACAAAGCCAAAATGTTATATCTACCGGAAACTTATGCACTCTGCGCGACCTGTGAGTGTTTTGCTAGGCAGTGGGGTGAGAACCGATTTTACACAACGTACTCAACGAAAGCCTGAGGAGTCAGGACCCTAATACATGAATCCCTCCCATTCCAGAGCAGACAGTGGACATTGACCGTTTGGGTAGGTATGTCATGGTATTTAGGACCCTAGTGGGACGGGAGGAATTGCTAATGAATGTCTACGGCCCTAATATTGACGACCTCCAATTCTATGCAGAAGTTATTGACAAGCTGGCCCAATATCCGCTGGACCCTATAATGTGAGTAGGGGTTTTCAATGCTATCCTCTACCTCCTTTTAGACAGGTCCAAATCCTCTCCGAGGACCCTAACACTGGCGGCACATACAATTAGAGGGGGCATTCATTCCCTTGGCTTGGTCGATGCTTGGAGGGTGACTCACGGTAGTGATCGATCTTACTCCTTTTACTCATCGGCCCACAACTCATCCTCCTGCATTGATATGTGGCTGATCTCCGATGTGCTGATAGGGGGGGTCAAGGAGAACCACATGCTTCCCACAACGTATTCCGATCATTCTTCATTCTACCTTCACCTCACAATATCTGCGCTCCCCATACCCCGAAACAACTGGCGCTTTAAATCACAGGCACTGCTGGATTTAGTATTCGTGTCTACTATGGAAGACCACGTGAAACTGTGTTTTGAGACCAACGTGAGTACGGTTACACAGGTCAGCACACTCTGGGAAACCTTCAAAGTATACATACGGGGGATCGCAATGTCCACCGAGTTCAGTGTTCTTAAGACGATACGTCGAGATATTGAGAAAAGCGAGGGCAAACTGAAGGAACTCGAAGGTGGCCTGACGGCTGTCCCTCCCGCCACCACACTCACACAGATCAAGGAGCCATTGGACTCCTTCAGAGCGCATGCAGAACAGGAAGTGAAGTTCTTTGTCACTCTTATGGCAGCACAGAGGTATGGTGAGGGGTACAGGCCGGGTAAACTGTTTGCTCGTATAGCTTGCCAGGAAAAGGGCAGTGGGTGCATTCCTGTGATTACTGACACTTCAGGTAACCTTGTACACATACCAGCAGCCGTCAATGAAGTGTTTGCCAAATTTTACACAAATCTTTATGCTAATGCTGATACACGCATATCAGAAGATATTGATAGATTTCTAGAGACTTTACCACTTAGTCAACTGTCCTATGATGCTAAAACCTCTCTGGAACAACCAATCTCTCTAACCAATATCATCCAAGTCATCTGGGAAAGCCCCTGGTCCTGCGGCCTCACAGCTGAATTCTACAAATGATACAAGACCCACCTAGCCCCATATCTAATGCAATTGTGGCAATAATGCCTTAGGTTGCAGACATTAGCGACCACTATGCGTGAACACAACTAATCCCCACCGGATTGACCTTAACCCCTTCGAAATTAACCTATATTATACTAGCTGCCAAGTCTATCTTAGCATGGAAATATTGGTTAGGTGCTATGGCAGGAGTCATTGATCCAGACTTACACTGAGATATCAAAATCCTCCTCTGTAATCATGGAATAACCGGTATCCTACAAAAGAGGGAGAGCAGGTGGCCCAAGGGGTTCTGGAGAAGACCTTATTCCCGGTACCCCAGGAAGTAGTAGAAAAAACAGAGACAGGGTGGGGAACAAAAGGGACTGGGGAGGCAGACCTTCCCAGAGTAGAGACAATTCCTGAAGAGATGGATGAGATCACCCCCTTAATTGACCTATTCTTGGCTCAAAGTAATGACCGCATTCTCATAGAGGCCTTTTGTAAGGCCATTAACGAAGAAAAGGGCCAAAGTCAACCTAATTCCTTCCTTTTTCTAAAAGCAGGACTGCTTTTTTGAGGGGACATAAACACCAAGGGGGTATGGCGTGAACAGCTAGTTGTGCCACAAAGTCATAGGCGAGTAGTTCTTGAACTTGCACACTCCCATTTCGCAGCCGGACACCAGGGAATAGAAAAAACTCAAAGCCAAATAATACCCAGATTTTATTGTCCAGAAACCTTTGCTGATATCAAGAACTGACTTGTGAGATCTCTCAGAAAACAGCGACCACTCCAACCCATCATTGAAGTCCTATTCTCAAGGATAATGATGGACATAGTGGATGCATTAGAAACATCCAAGCTCGGGAATCGTTACTTCCTGGTCATTATGGATTATGCCACTCGCTATTCAGAGGCCTTTCCGCTCGGTAATAATACTACCCAACAAATACTAAAACACCTGTTACCCTTCTTTTCGAGGGGAAGGCTTCCCCAAAGAGTTCTTTACTGACCATGGTACCACGTTTATGTCACCTCTAATGCAAGAAGTCAAAGAAATGCTCAACTTTTAGACCTTAAAAACCTCAGTAGGAGGCCACCAGGGGGAGCAGGCAAGATGGACGCCTGAACGTCGAGCTCGTCCTCAAGACATGGAGCCTCATTATGAGTTTGGAGGCAGCCATGCCCTTAAGGGCATGGCTGCCTCCAAACTCGGGTCCGGGTCCCTGAATGGGGAAATACCGGGCCATTCCGACTTTGGAAGGACCGGTATTTCCCCATTCAGGGAACCCAAACCCGGACCATCCCCATTCCCATTTGAGCCCCTATAGGGCTCAATAGGAATGGGGAGCATGCTAACAACGGGCCCGTTAATGACGGGTCCATTGTTAGCATGCTGGACCCCTCGCAGGACCCGCAAAGGACGTCTGGTCTGACCAGACGTCCAGAGCGGGACCTCGTAATGAGGCGGTATGGGGTTAACGGCACTGGCACCTTTACTGGCACCGTTAAACCCTTACCGCCTCACTTGTAATGAGGCCCATGGCGTTGTAAAGGAGATATGGTGATAGGCAGTCTTTGAACTGTAAGAAAAGTGGTGGAAAGTGAGCAGGAATGTGCAGTCAACTGAGGCACGGCCCCTGCGATCTGAATTGGACTGGGAGTCCACCGGAGTTCTCCCCTCCATCAATCCTGTCCCAGCAAAGGAGCGTGTCACTGCTACCGGTGCTCCATGGATCCATGGGGAAGACCGGAGCAACCCCGAGGCACCTTGGTGTCGTGTCGGGGGAGGGGGGTGGGTGCAGAGACCCACTGCACAACACTCTAAGCTGGTGGGGAGGCCGACGCGGGAGCCTCATCCACCGAAGGCACTCTGATAGAACATTGGGCCGCCTGAGCCCGCCCCACAGGTGAGGATGTGGTGGGGTAGCGACCA
This sequence comes from Ambystoma mexicanum, assembly GCF_040938575.1. NCBI lineage: Eukaryota > Metazoa > Chordata > Amphibia > Caudata > Ambystomatidae > Ambystoma > Ambystoma mexicanum. Next base: position 1,135,541,507 of record NC_090931.1, on the reverse strand, counting down.
CCCAAAGGGAGCCACAAAGATAAACTTGCAGCTGTTGGAGGACTCAGGCCGCTCGTGGCCCCCGGACTGATGACACTGCTCATCTGAGCCAGGAGCCATAGGGACATTGTGCCTGGGAGTACCCCTTCCTACTCAGGCCTCCCATACATCATATTGGAGAAATAAGACTCCAGAAGGACAGCGTGAATAGGGCTTGCAACCCATGAGGGGACTTTTTGCTGCTGCCGCCGCACTCCGACCCATACTGGAGTGCGTGACCCCGGGGACCAGGAAAGTGGAGACAGCAGCGGCGTGCTGGGGGAGAAGGAGGAGAGCACATCTCCAGTAAACAACACCTGGGGGAACAACCCCAAGGCCCACAAGGAGGTGGTCACATAAGATTACCAGAAAGGAGTGGGAGGTGTCCCTTGGAGATGCGAGTGGCACACCAGCACCAGGTTGCTGCGCCAAGGAGGAGGTCGATGCTGCAGGCGAACAGTTAGGCAAAAGGCTCTGTGACCATCACGAAGGCCGCTGAGATGGTTTGCTGAGCCCCGCACTGGGACATGTGAAACCACTGGAAAGACCCAGGTCCCCAGCAGATGAGCAACACTGGGGTTAGAAGTAGGAAACAGGGCCCCGGAACTTGTAGAGCAGGCCCCCCTTCCATGGACTCCCATAACATCAGAGGGGACACAGACTGAGGGAAGAAGTGGCGACCTCATCCCTGTCATAAGTGCCACTTGAGAGGTCTGTGACTCTCTGCTATCCCTGAGGTGGGCCCGCGAGCTGCAGGAAAGGGGGCCTCTAAGGATGGACATTGACACCAGAGTCCCTACGATCTGTGTCTCAGCCTGTGTCTCAGCCTAGGTTCAATTGGAGTTTGTACCCCCCCTGTGTCACCAGGAGGGCTGCCAGGAGTAGTGGTGACGTCCGAGGCCGGGACGGCCGTACAAAGCGATCCTGCACGGGGAGGCACGCCTGTCGATGGCTGGAACTGCAGGCGATACCCCTTGTGTGTGTAGGAGGGAGGTAGTGGAGAATGTATGAGCTGGAAGGAGGCCCTGGCAAAATTCCAGTTCCACACTGAGGATACTACGATGGAGGCTGGAGGTGCACCCCCCCACCGGCAGAACTGACTTCCATTAGGACGGACATACAGACCATCTTGGGGGAGATCAGGGGATGAGGACGGACATAGGGGCAAAGTTGGCAGACCTAGCGGTTAAGGTGAACACACTTGAGGACAGAATGGATGGGGTAGAGGCTAACCAGGTGTTTACGGGGCTCTTGGAAACCCAGATGGAGGCCCGCTTCATGGAGATGGAATGACGGGAGAATGAGCTTTGCCTCAAGGTAGATGATATCGAAAATCGTGAGAGACAGAACAATCTCAGGATTTTAGGGCTGTTGGAAGTGGAGGGCGAGACCCTGGCGGACCTGGAACAAAAGGTGCAGGGCATAATAAGGCTGGTCCTGGGTGCAGAGCAAGGAGAAACAGTCACAATAGACAGAGTGCATCGGGCGGGTGGGGGAGCCCTGGGCCCGAGATCGGTTCTTGCACGCATGCACTTCTATGGGGACAAGGCACGGATCCTTGAGAAAACCTTACCATAGCTTATTTCTGAGGGAAATAAGATACAGTGCAGTACCTTGATCTTGATGCCTCAGCTGGGTGATTGTGACTTGGTTATCTACAGCGGAGGGGATGAAACCTAGCTGCACAGTATGCTTGAAATTTAATTTGACAAAAAAGAAGAGTGATCCTTGAGTGGGGGTCACACAGTTAATGGGGGGGATCCGGGAGTTAAGGGATGTGATTCAGGGCCCGATTCGGGACTGCAGGGGTCCACCTGTCCCCTACACACATCGGGGCGTTATAGTGGAAGACTTGCCAGCATGTTGTTCACGGCAGAGGTTGAGTCCCTGTTGGTTCGATAACCATGCCCAGCATAACTGGGAGATGGGATTGGATGCCTCGTTTTTGTGATTGGGAGGGTGGTGAGGGTGGGGTGAAGGTGTGGGGGTAGGGGCAAGGGACGGAGAGGGGGGGCAGATTATGCTATGTAATTTCCTGGTTGGAGGGGCCTGGAGCCTGATTGGATGCCAGGGGTGTACAGGGAGATGGGTGAGGAAGGAGAATGGTTGAGGGGGTGGTTGGTACGCTGAACGTAAAGGGCTTGAACTCTCCAAATAAATGACCCCTAACTAGCAACATGTTCCATAAACAGAAAATGTTAGCCCTCTTCTTACAAGAATCGCCAAGGGGCGGAATCATTGATAAGGGGGAAAGAAATAGGTGAGAATGTTTGGGCCTCCCATAGGACATCCAAGAAGGAGTGGGTGGGTATACTCCTGGCCAGGACATTCTGTCTTACAGGGATCGAGACCAAAGAGGGTTTTGGGGAGGTTCCTGGGGATAAAGGGGATGTACGAGGGAGCACGGGTCACACTTGCCACTTTATATGCGTCCAATGTGGGACAGATGGGGTTCCTACGCCAGTGTTTCAGGTGAATGACGGTTGGGCAGAGGGAGCAATGTTCTTGGGCGGGGACTTCAATTTGATAATGGACCCAAAGTTGGACTGGTGGTCAGGCAAGGTGCTGGGGACAAGAGGGGAGATGAGAGATAACCTAGCCCTGAGAGATCTCCTGCAGGATCACTTCTGGGTGGATGTGTGGCGTAGATCCTGGCCAGGGTCTGGGGGTTATACGTTTTTCTACCCCTGGAACCAGACTTATACTAGGATTGACTTGCTGTTAATACCGGGGAGGCACGAGAATGCTGTGGGGATTCCAAGGGTGGAAATATTACATGGTCAGATCACAAATTAGTGGTGGTTAACTGAAAACTGCCTGAGGCCCCACAAAGTTACAGGTGGCGATGTAATGATACCCTGTTGAGGGACCAGGTGTTCAGGGATTTTCTTAGGATGGAGATACAGGCGTATTTCGCGATTAGCGACAATGGGTAGACAGAGATGGCAACGGTGTGGGAGGCAACCAAGTCCACATATTGCGGGTTACTCATTGCAGAGGGGGCCCATAGGAAGCAGGAGAGGGCACTGATTAAGTGTAGGCTACGTGAGGAACTGAGAGTCTTGCACGTGCAGTTGAATCAGAGCGGTGCAGATAGGGAGGCCCTACTGGGGGACATGAGGGACAAGAGACAAGAACTTCACACAGTCCTACTTGGGGAGGTTGTCAAGAAGATGAGGTACACCCAACAGATATACTACGAGAGGGGGGATACGGTGGGGACTCTCCTGGCTAATAGGGGTTGAGGTTGTAGGTTGAAAAGAAGGATTGAAGGAGTTTGGGATGCAGAGGGCATTAGGGAGAATTCTCCAAATGTGCTAATTTCCCTTACCTTTTGAGACCCCCAGCAACTTTGCTGGATTTCTGGGATTTGATTTTTTACCTGAGAACAGTGTGACCCTTTTTTTCCCCACTCTTCCATGTATTTTGGATGTGTTTTACTTTTGTGTTCTTTGGTTGTAGAGTTTTTAAACAACTCCAGTGGCATCATCTTTTTTCTGTGAGTCACACAGCACCTCCAGTGCAGTGGCACAGAGGTGTCCTTTCAGACTCCCTAAGGTTTAAATACCTTCCCTGAGAATGACTACTGTCTCTCAGGGCATGTGAAGCTAAATTGACTTTACTAGTCTCTTTAAATTTATTTACCCAACACACCCTATCTTGCTATAGATTGCTGGAGGGGTTGCTTAGCTTCCCCTGAGTCAATTTTAAATGGCTGGTGGCAGTGGTTTAGATCAACTACCGTGATTTTTCGTGACCGCTAACAACGGTAGCTCAAAATCAGGGGTAGCCATGTTTTTCAATATGGTGCCCCAGACCTATCTGTAAAAACAGACTCCGGTCATCTTTTTTTGCCATTTCTTAAAGGAAAAGTCCTTCTTGTGTGTAACTCTGCACGCCAAACCAGGTTTGGTCCCTTTGTTCGTGCCCTTTGGCGGGCTTCTGTGCTGAATCCCTCCTCTGGTGCCAGACTGTCTTGGGTGGACAGTATGTGTGGGAGGTGCCCGAAACGCCCTGTGCTTAGTCTCCTAGGAGACCTGAATGCACTCTGATGTGATTGGCTGGATGGCTGTCCGGCAAGGACAGCCACCCTGCTGGGTGAGTGACAGCAAGGCTGAATGAATGGGGGGAAAATTGTTTAAAAGCTGGTCTCTGGGACTTGGAAAGCAGAGTCGACCACTGGAATGAAAGAAGAACCGAAGAGGAGAGGAAGGAAGAGGACTACTGTAAGAAAAGTGGTGGAAAGTGAGCAGGAATGTGCAGTCAACTGAGGCACGGCCCCTGCGATCTGAATTGGACTGGGAGTCCACCGGAGTTCTCCCCTCCATCAATCCTGTCCCAGCAAAGGAGCGTGTCACTGCTACCGGTGCTCCATGGATCCATGGGGAAGACCGGAGCAACCCCGAGGCACCTTGGTGTCGTGTCGGGGGAGGGGGGTGGGTGCAGAGACCCACTGCACAACACTCTAAGCTGGTGGGGAGGCCGACGCGGGAGCCTCATCCACCGAAGGCACTCTGCTAGAACATTGGGCCGCCTGAGCCCGCCCCACAGGTGAGGATGTGGTGGGGTAGCAACCACCCAAAGGGAGCCACAAAGATAAACTTGCAGCTGTTGGAGGACTCAGGCCGCTCGTGGCCCCCGGACTGATGACACTGCTCATCTGAGCCAGGAGCCATAGGGACATTGTGCCTGGGAGTACCCCTTCCTACTCAGGCCTCCCATACATCATATTGGAGAAATAAGACTCCAGAAGGACAGCGTGAATAGGGCTTGCAACCCATGAGGGGACTTTTCGCTGCTGCCGCCGCACTCCGGCCCGTACTGGAGTGCGTGACCCCGGGGACCAGGAAAGTGGAGACAGCAGCGGCGTGCTGGGGGAGAAGGAGGAGAGCACATCTCCAGTAAACAACACCTGGGGGAACAGGCCCAAGGCCCACAAGGAGGTGGAACCATAAGATTACCAGACAGGAGTGGGAGGTGTCCCTTGGAGATGCGAGTGGCACACCAGCACCAGGTTGCTGCGCCAAGGAGGAGATCGATACTGCAGGCGAACAGTTAGGCAAAAGGCTCTGTGACCATCACGAAGGCCGCTGAGATGGTTTGCTGAGCCCCGCACTGGGACATGTGAAACCACTGGAAAGACCCAGGTCCCCAGCAGATGAGCAACACTGGGGTTAGAAGTAGGAAACAGGGCCCCGGAACTTGTAGAGCAGGCCCCCCTTCCATGGACTCCCATAACATCAGAGGGGACACAGACTGAGGGAAGAAGTGGCGACCTCATCCCTGTCATAAGTGCCACTTGAGAGGTCTGTGACTCTCTGCTATCCCTGAGGTGGGCCCACGAGCTGCAGGAAAGGGGGCCTCTAAGGATGGACATTGACACCAGAGTCCCTACGATCTGTGTCTCAGCCTGTGTCTCAGCCTAGGTTCAATTGGAGTTTTTACCCCCCCTGTGTCACCAGGAGGGCTGCCAGGAGTAGTGGCGACGTCCGAGGCCGGGACGGCCGTACAAAGCGATCCTGCACGGGGAGGCATGCCTGTCGATGGCTGGAACTGCAGGCGATACCCCTTGTGTGTGTAGGAGGGAGGTAGTGGAGAATGTATGAGCTGGAAGGAGGCCCTGGCAAAATTCCAGTTCCACACTGAGGATACTACGATGGAGGCTGGAGGTGCACCTCCCCATCGGCAGAACTGACTTCCATTAGGACGGACATACAGACCATCTTGGGGGAGATCAGGGGATGAGGACGGACATAGGGGCAAAGTTGGCAGACCTAGCGGTTAAGGTGAACACACTTGAGGACAGAATGGATGGGGTAGAGGCTAACCAGGTGTTTACGGGGCTCTTGGAAACCCAGATGGAGGCCCGCTTCATGGAGATGGAATGACGGGAGAAGGAGCTTTGCCTCAAGGTAGATGATATCGAAAATCGTGAGAGACAGAACAATCTCAGGATCTTAGGGCTGTTGGAAGTGGAGGGCGAGACCCTGGCGGACCTGGAACAAAAGGTGCAGGGCATAAAAAGGCTGGTCCTGGGTGCAGAGCAAGGAGAAACGGTCACAATAGACAGAGTGCATCGGGCGGGTGGGGGAGCCCTGGGCCCGAGATCGGTTCTTGCACGCATGCACTTCTATGGGGACAAGGCACGGATCCTTGAGAAAACCTTACCATAGCTTATTTCTGAGGGAAATAAGATACGGTGCGGTACCTTGATCTTGATGCCTCAGCTGAGTGATTGTGACTTGCTTATCTACAGCGGAGGGGATGAAACCTAGCTGCACAGTATGCTTGAAATTTAATTTGACAAAAAAGAAGAGTGATCCTTGAGTGGGGGTCACACAGTTAATGGGGGGGATCCGGGAGTTAAGGGATGTGATTCAGGGCCCGATTCGGGACTGCAGGGGTCCACCTGTCCCCTACACACATCGGGGCGTTATAGTGGAAGACTTGCCAGCATGTTGTTCACGGCAGAGGTTGAGTCCCTGTTGGTTCGATAACCATGCCCAGCATAACTGGGAGATGGGATTGGATGCCTCGTTTTTGTGATTGGGAGGGTGGTGAGGGTGGGGTGAAGGTGTGGGGGTAGGGGAAAGGGACGGAGAGGGGGGGGCAGATTATGCTATGTAATTTCCTGGTTGGAGGGGCCTGGAGCCTGATTGGATGCGAGGGGTGTACAGGGAGATGGGTGAGGAAGGAGAATGGTTGAGGGGGCGGTTGGTACGCTGAACGTAAAGGGCTTGAACTCTCCAAATAAATGACCCCTAACTAGCAACATGTTCCATAAACAGAAAATGTTGGCCCTCTTCTTACAAGAATCGCCAAGGGGCGGAATCATTGATAAGGGGGAAAGAAATAGGTGAGAATGTTTGGGCCTCCCATAGGACATCCAAGAAGGAGGGGGTGGGTATACTCCTGGCCAGGTCATTCTGTCTTACAGGGATCGAGACCAAAGAGGGTTTTGGGGAGGTTCCTGGGGATAAAGGGGATGTACGAGGGAGCACGGGTCACACTTGCCACTTTATATGCGTCCAATGTGGGACAGATGGGGTTCCTACGCCAGTGTTTCAGGTGAATGACGGTTGGGCAGAGGGAGCGATGTTCTTGGGCGGGGACTTCAATTTGATAATGGACCCAAAGTTGGACTGGTGGTCAGGCAAGGTGCTGGGGACAAGAGGGGAGATGAGAGATAACCTAGCCCTGAGAGATATCCTGCAGGATCACTTCTGGGTGGATGTGTGGCGTAGATCCTGGCCAGGGTCTGGGGGTTATACGTTTTTCTACCCCTGGAACCAGACTTATACTAGGATTGACTTGCTGTTAATACCGGGGAGGCACGAGAATGCTGTGGGGATTCCAAGGGTGGAAATATTGCATGGTCAGATTACAAATTAGTGGTGGTTAACTGAAAACTGCCTGAGGCCCCACAAAGTTACAGGTGGCGATGTAATGATACCCTGTTGAGGGACCAGGTGTTCAGGGATTTTCTTAGGATGGAGATACAGGCGTATTTCGCGATTAGCGACAATGGGTAGACAGAGATGGCAACGGTGTGGGAGGCAACCAAGTCCACATATTGCGGGTTACTCATTGCAGAGGGGGCCCATAGGAAGCAGGAGAGGGCACTGATTAAGTGTAGGCTACGTGAGGAACTGAGAGTCTTGCACGTGGAGCTGAATCAGAGCGGTGCAGATAGGGAGGCCCTACTGGGGGACATGAGGGACAAGAGACAAGAACTTCACACAGTCCGACTTGGGGAGGTTGTCAAGAAGATGAGGTACACCCAACAGATATACTACGAGAGGGGGGATACGGTGGGGACTCTCCTGGCTAATAGGGGTCGAGGTTGTAGGTTGAAAAGAAGGATTGAAGGAGTTTGGGATGCAGGGGGCGTTAGGGAGAATTCTCCAAATGTGCTAATTTCCCTTACCTTTTGAGACCCCCAGCAACTTTGCTGGATTTCTGGGATTTGATTTTTTACCTGAGAACAGTGTGACCCTTTTTTTCCCCACTCTTCCATGTATTTTGGATGTGTTTTACTTTTGTGTTCTTTGGTTGTAGAGTTTTTAAACAACTCCAGTGGCATCATATTTTTTCTGTGAGTCACACAGCACCTCCAGTGCAGTGGCACAGAGGTGTCCTTTCAGACTCCCCAAGGTTTAAATACCTTCCCTGAGAATGACTACTGTCTCTCAGGGCATGTGAAGCTAAATTGACTTTACTAGTCTCTTTAAATTTATTTACCCAGCACACCCTATCTTGCTATAGATTGCTGGAGGGGTTGCTTATCTTCCCCTGAGTCAATTTTAAATGGCTGGTGGCAGTGGTTTAGATCAACTACCGTGATTATTCGTGACCGCTAACAACGGTAGCTCAAAATCAGGGGTAGCCATGTTTTTCAATATGGTGCCCCAGACCTATCTGTAAAAACAGACTCCGGTCATCTTTTTTTGCCATTTCTTTAAGGAAAAGTCCTTCTTGTGTGTAACTCTGCATGCCAAACCAGTCCCTTTGTTCGTGCCCTTTGGCAGGCTTCTGTGCTGAATCCCTCCTCTGGTGCCAGACTGTCCTGGGTGGACAGTATGAGGGAGGTGGCCGAAACTCCCTGTGCTTAGTCTTCTAGGAGACCTGAATGCACTCTGATGTGATTGGCTGGATGGCTGTCCGGCAAGGACAGCCACCCTGCTGGGTGAGTGACAGCAAGGCTGAATAAATGGGGGGAAAACTGTTTAAAAGCAGGTCTCTGGGACTTGGAAAGCAGAGTCGACCACTGGAATGAAAGAAGAACCGAAGAGGAGAGGAAGGAAGAGGACTGCTGCAACTCCTGGACGACTGGTGAAGCTCTGCTGCAGGTCCGAATTGCCTGAAACTCCAACGACAGAGAAGCCCTTCAAGGGTAACTTCTTCCCTTGAGTTTGGTGGGAACAACCAACTCGCAAGTCACCTGGACACCGTCCTATTCTGGTCGAATTTCCTTCAGAGTGCTGTTGAAAACTGGATAGCCAGAGGGAAGGAAACCAGGGGCACTTTAAGGCACTCACACCTGAAACTGATGTCTTGCTACAGCTTTTGGCCTCTTTCCTGGGCAGTGCAGGAACCTCCCGACGTCCTCCTTCTTGTCCCCATGACTGAAGCACAGGAACAGCGAGATCTGCTCGAACTGCCAGGAACAACTGCCTCAGCTGCAGCTTTCTTCATTTATAAAGGTACTGTGCAAACCCGGTCCAGAAATCTTTTCGGCCATCGAGAAAGTGTGGTAACTTTCCTCAACTACGAAGGCTTGTCCTTCCCTAAACCTTTGTCAAACTTTTTGCCTAGCCAAATTCTTTAAAAATCTGTGGCAAAGACTTAACCGTTATATACTAGAACTGTTCTATCCTATACAAAAGACTCTGAACCATTGACTTTGGCCCAGGCCTGTTGAGAAGAATTACTGGTTGTATTTAACTGAAACCCTTTGCCCTGCCTATGAATGTATTTGGGCTGTCTATTCTCATAACCTTGTCTTTTCCTCCCTTTTCTAAGTATCCGAAGTGCCATTTTGCTCCTACTTCATATTTGAGCTAAACTTGTTGAGTTACTTACCGGTTGGATTTGTGTGGTGTATTAGTGTGTGATATTGAGCTGCTTATGCTGGTGTAATGTTTTATAAATGATTGAGTAAATAAATGTATATTCTTTTACTAAGGAACTTTGAGTAAGTGTTTACTTGAATCACTGTATTGGTTGGTCCTTTGTATAACTTGGTCTACTGCTCACTTAAACTCTTGAGATAAGTCTGGCTGCTCAGCCATCGCTACCTCTTTACTGTGTAGTACAGGCTTGTACCAAAGGTGAAATTGTGCTTACACTTGTAGTCCTAATTGCCTGTAGTGTTCCCAAAGGGTACTGCAGGTGATTCTGCCTAACACTGCTGTACAGCGGTGAGGATAAAGTATACTTGTTACATTTAGAGTGCTACTCTTACTTTTGTTCAAATAATCTTCACAAGGCTAAGCAACACCAGTAAATCAATTGTTTTATCATGACTGACATGGAAAACTACAGAAAGGAGACCCTAGTGACTTTAACTGTTGATCAATTGAGAGATATGTGTAAAGCTAGGTATCTCACTGTAAAAGGCAAAAAGGTTGAATTGATTGAAAAGTTGTTGGAATACCAAAGTCTGAGGAGTGGGTCTGAATCCCCCACACTTGCAAAGGCTGCTGACTTGCGGGTTGCCAACAGGGCTACTCACAAGGATTCTGGGGCAACTCAGAAGAAGGAGGGGGAAAAGCAGCACAAGAAAGACAACAAGGAGAATTCTAACACCTCCAATCCAAAAGAGGGCCACAAACATAACAAGGGTAAGCCACAGGGAAAACCGAATCAGGCTAGTGTACCTTCTGGGGACAAACCAGAAGGAGGTCAGAACAAACCCCCATTCATCAAAATATTTGGTAAATGTTATGCTTGTGGGTCAACTGACCATGTGAAATGGGATCCCAGATGTAAGGGTAAACCTTCAGGGATCCACACTGTCTCCTTAGCATTCTCCCCAGTGGATGAAGTACCAATGTCAAGTGGAAACTTTCACTTACTGGCTGAGGAACCCATGAAAGTCTCAGCCAGTAAGTGAAAGTGGGAATGGGGATGGGGATGTATCGGGTCGGGTTCCTTGAATGGAGAAATACTGGGCCCTCCAAAGTCGGAATTGCCCGGTATTTCCCCATTCAGGGAACCTGGACCCGGTACCTGGTATGGGGGTAGCCATGCCGCTAAAAGCAGCATGGCTACCTCCATACTTGTAATGAGGCTCAGTGTTCTTGTCAATGGTCAGGCGACCCCTGCCATTCAAGACACTGGGACCAGCATAAATGTAGCTGATGAATCATTTTCAAGGTTGAGGATGTTGCTAAGGCACCCAAAATCTTAACTAAGCTTGCTGGAGGCCCTGTCCAAATGATTCCACAGTTACCAACTCTCATCCAGTGCAGTGATATGACTATCAAAATACCTGTAAGTGTTCAGAGTGAAGTACCAGGGAGAGTCCTGTTGGGGAATGACTTAAAGACACTTGGAGTTGTATTAAGCACCCCCAGGTCTCCCAGCAAAAGAAAACAGGAGCAGACTAGGAAGGCCAGAGAGAGTACCTTAAGGGGGTCTCCAGAGGAGATTATAGAGGAAACTATAACTCCCAGCCCACAGGACTTACTGACTGCAATTTCTAGGAAGAAAGAGGAAAAGGGGCAACCTAAAACCTCCAGGAAGAAACCAGCCAGCACTCCTGTGCTACCATAAGGAGATCCCCGAGAGGACTGTCCAAAGTCACACCTGTGACTCCTACACCAGCTGAGGCTGAGTGTGTGGAATAACCTTGTGTGGTTGAATCAGCTGCTGACGAATCAGAGCTGGTAGAGGACCTTGCTCCTGTTGGAGATCTGGATCCTGCAGACCATCCTGAGCTGCAGTCTTTATTGGCAGAAGGTGGACCCTGTAGGGCAGACTTCAGCAGAGGTCAAAGAGAGTGTCCTACTCTTGAAGGTTTCACCAACAGGCAGCTTCCCAGCTGGATGGGCAAAAGCCAGGGAAGCATAGATTGTACTGGGAAGATGGCCTCTTCTACAGTGAACCGACTAAGTCTATCCCAGGGGACTACAGAAGACTTGTAATGCCTCTTGAAAGAAGACTCCAGTTCCTACAGTTAGCTTATGAGAGACCTTTGGCTGGCCACTTAAGTTCTAAGAAGACCAAGGAAAGGCTCTCTTTATATTTCTACTGGCCTAAGTTGGGGTCTGATGTAGATACATTCTGTAGGAGCTGTCACACTTGCCAAACCTCTGGCAGGAGTAGAGCCAAGAATGTGGCACCCTCGGTGCCTCTCCCTTGGTGCCTCTCCCAGTGGTGGGAGTTCCTTTTGAGAGGATAGGAATCGACATTGTTGGTCCTTTAGACCCTCCCACATCTTCAGGAAACAGGTTTATCCTGGTTGTAGTAGACCATGCTACTAGGTATCCTGAAGCTATACCTATGAGGACAGATACAGCTGAGGCTGTTGTTAAGGCCCTCCTTGGTATTTTTACCAGAGTAGGTTTTCCTAAGGAAGTAATCTCTGACAGTGGATCCAAATTCATGCCCCACTACATGCAGGCCATGTGGAAAAACAGTGGAGTAAGTTACAAGTTCTCAACTACCTACCATCCTCAGACAAATGGATTGGTAGAGAGGTTCAACCATACAATGAAGAGCATGATAGGTTCTTTAGAGAAACCCCTTAGAAGAAAGTGGGACCTTCTACTGCCATGCCTTCTCTTTGCATATAGAGAAGTCCCTCAGGAGGGAGTTGGATTTAGCCCCTTTGAACTTCTATATGGCCATCCAGTTAGAGGCCCTTTGGCCTTAATTAAGGAGGGGTTGGAGAGTGCTCCTTCCCCCAAGCCAGTGGGAGTCACTGACTATGTGTCATAGGTTTCCCCCTTTCTCACCTGAGTTCGCTGCTTGCTGGAATTCTTGGGAGGTCTCTTCTTCCGTACGGTTCGGGTTTTGTACAACCCCGTACGGCCATCTTCGGGTTCCAGCGTTCGTTCAGCTTCTACGTCCAGGGTCAATTGGAAACTCCAGGAAGTCTGGGATTTGAAGGAGGTGTACTCGGAGGCCGGTACACGGAGTCCGGGAAGCAAGACAGGATAAGGAGGAAGGAGGATAGTAGGAGGAAGCGGGGGTTCCGGGAACCAGGAAACAACAGAGATCAGCGAAGGCGAACTACGGAGCACACATCTAGCCACAGCAATCAGTAGCGTTGAGACGCGTGGGGCCGCGGGGGCGTGGCTTCTTTATAGAACGTGCTACGTCGGAGGTGAAAGCTGGTAGGCAGCGTTCTGTGTTTAATGGCCATGTTGGAAGTACAGCACAGTGTAAGCCCCGATGTGTCAAGGACCAGGAGGTCCAAAAGGGGCGTGTCCAATGGTTCATGGCACTATGTGATAGGTCTCCGGAGGTGAATGTCACACATGGTGGCAAAGCATCTGATAACTTAAAAGCAGGTCAGGCTCTGGTCAAACATTGGCATGGCCAGAAGGCCAACATGGTTGAGTTTACTCAAGACCAGCAAGTTTTAGTTATGGTAGGTACAAGGCAGGAGGCCTTACAGGACAAGTGGATAGGACCCTTCAAGGTTGTGGGTAAACTTGGAGCGGTCACCTATCTGGTGGACTTAGGCAGTCCTAAGGAGGCTCCCAGAGTCTTTCACACCAACCGTTTAAAGGCTTATGTCTCAAGACCAGAAGTGGGAGCTTTGCTTCTAGCTTCAGCCCAAGAGGAGGAGGAGAGTGAACCTCTACCTGACCTACTCAGAGGCCAGCCTTTAGATGAGAAAGTAGGAGTTAATCTCTCTTCTAACTTGACACCTGAACAGCAGAAGGAGTGCAGGTTTCTGTTAAATCAGTTTGCCTCCCTGTTTTCACTATCACCAGGCTTGACCCCTTGGGGCTAGCATGATATTCAAAATTGGTGACTGTTTACCTGTCAAAAACAGAGGTACAGGATGTCAGATCATGTAAGATCCTACATAAAGGAGGAGGTCAACAAGATGATTGATCTCGGGTTAATAGACCCCTCTACCAGTCCATGGTCTAGTCCAGTTGTTCTAGTACCAAAAAGGCAGGATCCAAGGAGTTGAGATTCTGTGTGGAACATAGAGCTCTTAATGCAGTCACCAATACTGATGCCCACCCTTTCCCAAGGACAGATGAGCTGGTGGATAAACTTGGTTCAGCCAAGTACCTCAGTACATTTGATCTGACTTCAGGCTATTGGCAAATAGCACTGACAGACCATGCCAAGGGGAAAACTGCATTTTCCACCCCGGCAGGCCTCTACCAGTTTAAGGTAATGCCTTTTGGACTAAAGAATGCACCTGCTGCATTCCAAAGGATAGTTAATCAAGTTCTGAATGGGATGGAGGACTTCTGCATGGCATATTTGGATGACATTGCAGTGTTCAGCCCTACTTGGAAAGAACATGTTGACCACTTATAATATGTTTTGCAGGCTCTTGAGCAGGCCCATCTGACCGTAAAGGCTAGTAAATGTCAAATTGGTTAGAGTAAAGTGGTCTCCCTTGGACATGAGGTAGGAGGAGGTGAAATCAGGCCATTGCCTAGCAAAGTACAAGCTGTACAAAACTGGGCCACCCCTACTACTCAAACCCAAGTGAGTGCCTTCCTAGGCCTCACTGGTTACTATTGAAACTTCATAGAGAACTATGGTAGCATAGCTTCTCCCTTGAATGTGATCTCCTCTCCCAAATTCCATAGAAAGGTCAGGTGGAATGAGGAGTGCACTCAAGCATTTGAAGGCCCAAAGAAAGCCCTTTGTCAAGCTCCAGTCCTAAGAGCTCCTGACTATAACCAAACCTTCATTGTGCCGAAAGATGCTTCAAATACAGGTATAGGTGCAGTCCTTAGTCAACTGGATGATAAAGGTAGGGAGTACCCCATTTGCTTCATCAGCAGGAAGCTAAAGGAACCAGAAACAAGGTGGGCAACCATTGAGTGTGAATACTTTGCTATTGTGTGGTTATTGAAGAAGTTTAGACCATACTTGTATGGATCAACTTCTGTGATTCAAACTGACCACCAACCCTTGAGATGTTTGATGCAAATGAAAAGGGAAAACCCAAAACTACTGAGATGGTCAATCAGCCTGCAAGGGTTTGATGGTTTGATTTTACCATTGCACATAGGTCAGGGTGTCGCCACCAAAATGCTGATGGTCTCTCCAGGATGTTTGACCAATTGGAGTAAGGAGATTCATCCAGGAGTGGATTAAATCCTCCTGTTCCTTAGTCTGGGGGGGGGGGACAAGAGTTAGGGAGAATTCTCCAAATGTGCTAATTTCTCTTACCTTTTGAGACCCCCAGCAACTTTGCTGCATTTCTGGGATTTGATTTTTTACCTGGGAAGAGTGGGAGCCTTTTTCCCACTCTTCCATGTATTTTGGATGTGTTTTACTTTTGTCTTCTTTGGTTATGGAGTTTTTAAACAACTCCAGTGGCATCATCTTTTTCTGTGTGTCACACAGCACCTTCAGTGCAGTGGAACATGGGTGTCTTTTTAGACTGAGAATGACTACTGTCTCTCAGGGCAGGTAAAATTAAATTGACTTTACTAGTCTCTTTAAATTTACTGACCCAGCACACCCTATCTTACTATAGAGTGCTGGGGGGGGGGGTTGCTTAGCTTCCCCTGAGTCAAAACACTCATGTAACAGTAAAATTTTACCTTTTCCTATTTTAAATGGCTGGTGGCAGTGGTTTAGATAAAGTACCGTGATTTTTTGCAACCCCTAACAGCGCTAGCTCAAAATCAGGGGTAGCCATGTCTTTCAATATGGTGCCCAAGACCTATCTGTAAAAACAGACTCCGGTCATCTTTTTACGCCATTTCTTTTAGGAAAAGTCCTTCTTGTGTGTAACTCTGCGCGCAAAACCAGGTTTGGCCCCTTTGTTGGGCTTCTGTGCTGAAGCCCTCCTCTAGTGCCAGAGTGTCTGGGGTGAACAGGATGTAAGGGAGGGGCCTGAAACTCCCTGTGATTAGTCTCCTAGGAGACCTGAATGCACTCTGATGTGATTGGCTGGCTGACTGCCCGGCAAGGACAGCCACCCTGCTGGGTAAGTGACAGCCAGGCTGAATGAATGGGGGCAAAACTGTTTAAAAGCAGGTCTCTGGGACTTGGAAAGCAGAGTCGACCACTGGAACGAAAGAACCAAAGAGGAGAGGAAGGAAGAGGACTGCTGCAACTCCTGGACGACCGGTAAAGCCCTGCTGCAGGTCCGAATTGCCTGAAACTCTGACGAAAGAGAAGCCCTTCAAGGTTAACTTCTTCCCTTGAGTTTGGGGGGAACAACCAACTCGCAAGCCACCTGGACACCATCCTATTCTGGTCGAATTTTCTTCAGAGTGCTGTTGAAAACCGGATAGCCAGAGGGAAGGAAACCAGGGGGACTTGAAGGCACTCACACTTTAAACCGACGTCTTGCTACAGCTTTTGGCCTCTTCCCTGGGCAGTGCAGGAACCTACCGACGTCCTCCTTCTTGTCCCAACGACTGAAGCACAGGAACAGAGAGATCTGCTCGAACTGCCAGAAACAACTGCCTCAGCTACAGCTTTCTTCATTTAAAAAGGTACTTTTCAAACGCTGTCCGGAAATCTTTTCGGCCATCGAGAAAGTGTGTTAAACTTTCCTCAACTACAAAGGCCTGTCCTTCCCTAAACATTCGTCAAACTTTTCACCTAGCCAAATTCTTTAAAAATCTGTGGCAAATACTTAACCGTTATATACCAGAACTGTGCTATCCTGTACAAAAGACTCTGAACCATTGACTTTGGCCCAGGCCTGTTCAGAAGAATTGCTGGTTGCCCTGCCTATGAATGTATTTGGGCTGTCTATTCTTATAACCTTGTCTTTTCCTCCCTTTTCTAAGTATCTGAAGTGCCATTTTGCTCCTACTTCATATTTGAGCTAAACTTGTTGAGTTACTTACCGGTTGGATTTGTGTGGTGTATTAGTGTGTGATATTGAGCTGCTTATGCTGGTGTAATGTTTTATAAATGATTGAGTAAATAAATATATATTCTTTTACTAAGAAACCTTGAGTAAGTGTTTACTTGAATCACTGTATTGGTTGGTCCTTTGTGTAACATGTTCTACTGCTCACTTAAACTCTTGAAATAAGTCTAGCTGCTCAGCTATCACTACCACTTTACTGTGTAGTACAGGCTTGTACCAAAGGTGAAATTGTCCTTACACTTGTAGTCCTAATTGCCTGTAGTGTTCCCAAAGGGTACTGCAGGTTATTCTGCCTAACAGAGGGCCGGGTTCGGAAGTGGGGAAAGGATGTAGCAGGGTGCTTCACAGACTTCTATAAGGAGTTGTACGCCAGACCAGTGGAGGGGTCAGTGGAGGAGATGCAACAATAACTAGTAGAGAAAACCCTCCCCAAGCTAACGGGCGGGGGGAGAGACGCTTTGGAGAGGGAGATAACCGAGGAGGAGGTGATGGAGGCCATCAAGAGGTTGAAGGTAGGGAAGGCCCCGGGTGGGGACGGCTTCACAGCTGATTTTTACAAGCAGTATCAAACATTGCTGGTGGCCCCATTGGCTAAATTGTTGAAATGAATAAGCGAGCGGGACACAATACCTCTGATGTTTCTTCAGGCCCTGATAGCTGTCATACCAAAACTAGGGAAAGATCTAGCAGAATGTGCCTCTTATAGGCCCATCTCCCTCCTAAACGTTGACGCCAAGATCTTCTCTAGAGTCATGGCGACGCATCTGGAAATGTGCCTCCCCCGACTGATCCACCCGGACCAGGTGGGGTTCGTCCTAAATAGGAAAGGGGCGAACAGCATGCGGAAAACTCTCCACGTCATAAGCTCACGGGTGGCAAGGAAGGAGGGGGCGCTCCTGTTGTCCCTGGACACTGAGAAGGTGTTTGACTGGGTGAGCTGGGCCTTTAAGGGAGAGGTCCTTAGGTCTGTGGGTTTAGGCTTGAGATGGATGGGTTGGATGTCGGCCCTGTACTCGGATCCCACTGCTAGGGTCATAGTTAATGGGAATGAATCGGGGGACTTCCCACTGGGTCAGGGTACACGTCAGGGGTGTCCTCTCTCTCCATTGATCTATGCGTTAGTAATGGAGCTGCGGGCAGCATCAGTCAGAGGCAACAGTGAAATCAGAGGGGTTATGGTGGGCGGAGTGCATTGTAAGATAAGCCTCTTTGCAGATGATGCTCTGCTTTACATCACCATGCCATCCCGTTCGGTCCCACATCTGTTGGATAGTTTGGAGCTGTATGGGAAGCTCTCAGGCTTTAAGGTGAACTTTGGAAAATCAGTGGTCTTCATGGCGGGGGTGCTGCCAGAGGGTGAGAGGGAATATGTGACCGGACTGCCCTTCAGGGTGCAGAGAAGGGTTTTGTTACCTAGAAGTGCAGGTGATGCGGCACCCTGGGGATCTTTTCCCTGGAAACTTCCTCCCCCTTTGGTCAGCTGTGAAAAGAGACATGGAGAAGTGCGCTGAGTTGGGGCTGTCTTCGATGGCATGGCTCAACTTTATAAAGATGGTGGTTCTCCCCAAATTCTTATTTCATTTCCAAATTCTGCTGATACCCGTGCCGGTCCCCTTCTTGTCGGAGATGAAGCGAGTTATGCTTCGGTATCTCTGGGCAGGGAAGAAGCATAGGTTTGCATATGGGACGTTAACCCGGCCAAAGGAGGCAGGGGGAATGGGGTTCCTGGACCTGGCAACATACTGCAAGGTGGCCCAACTGCAGATTTGGTGGACCATTTTACTCCGGGGACTCGGAAGCAATGGGTGGCAATGGACAATTAGGTTTTGGCCCCGGTCACATTGGATGAATGGCTATGGGTCCCGCAAGCCCGCATCCCAAACAGGGTGTTGCGCCATCCGGTCCTGGAGGGTCTGTGGTCTGTTTGGAAAGAGGGAGGGGTGGCTCATATCCTGGCCGTCACCCTGAAGCTGTATCTGGGCATTCCCACTTAGAGACACAATCGAGGAACCAGCGGCGTTCCAGTCTTGGTACGAGGCTGGGCTCAGCAGGGTGGGACAATTATGGGTAGGATAGGCTTTCATATCTGTGAAGGGACTGGAGGAGGCCCTGGGGTTGAGTAAACTGTCTCCCTTCCGTTTCTTACAATTAAAGGGAGCCCTGACAGAGGAGAAGTGGGGGGAGAATCTCAGGAGGGAACTGACGCGTTTCGAGAAATTCTTGATTGTACAAAGGAGATCCCGCGGGTTTATAGCGGGGTTATATAAACTAATTTTCTTAGCGATCCCGAGGCATCCCCCCCTTTGACAACCAAATGGAGCCAAGACCTGGGCAGAGATATTGAGGACACATTGTGGGCTCAAATTGCAGCCGCGCCCACCGCTCCACTGCATCACTTCAATACAGGCGAGCCCTGAAACTGTTGCACAAGTGGCCCTATTCCCCTGTAGGGATAGTCCGAATGAGGGAAGGTTACGACCCGAGGTGCTGGAAATGCCGCGGGAAAGGGGAGAATATATCCACATGTAGTGGTGCTGCCGCAGGGTGCAGGCATATTGGAGGGAGGTCCTGTCCTGGATGAGAGGGGTTGATGGGATACAGAGGATCCTCTCCCCATGGCTTATTCTCTTTGGGGTGAATGCGGAGGAGGAACCTGGAAAAGAGCAGGGCCACATGTTTCACATTATGTTGGTAGCGATGAGATACTGTCTGGCACAATGGTGGAAGAACCCGCGAATGCCGGGGGAGAAGATATGGGTCTCTAAGATCTGAGCGATATATGATATGGTGTACCTAACCCACGTATTGGCGGAATCCAGGTCGAATATTAAGTGTGAAATAGAAATATGGGAATTAAAAAACTCATCAAATTTTTTATTTTTTATTTTAGCGGGTTTCCCCCTTCCTCCAATGCCCCTATCCCCTTTAATTTGCTATTCTTGACCAGCAACACCCCATATATATATTTGTCTAACCCCCGCTAAAAATTAGATGAGTTTTTTTGTTAAAATAATCACAGTAAAACCCCCTGTGAAAAAACATCCTGCGATGAAAGGACGTTGTACCCTTTTCACTGGCCTCAGCTCCTCATCATCCTATTGGAGAGTCCGATCTTGGCTCATGATGTACACTCTTGCATCCTCTGCTGCGACCTGATCGCCCCTCTGTGTTGTGTTATGTTGATAAGCGGTGACAATTTCTTTAACGCCTTCCAAAAATGTATGTTTATCGGTCTTAGCATCTTCTAGGGAATCAATCAGGAATTTCAATATGATCCCTTCCAATTCTTTTTCTCTTCCTCTTTTGTCCTTTTTTGATTCAATAAAGGACTCTGTGTATTAGTTTGGATTAATTTGGAGTTCATCATTGCGATCAGCGTCGTTTGGTCCCTATAGTTCTCATGAAGATTCTCAAAGAGTTTCAAATATGAGGCCAAAGAATTGCATCTTGAAGATTAGAGGCCAACTGGGTTGGGGGTTTGGAGTTTCCACAGTTATTTTCCGGTCATTTGTCTTGTGATCATTCCTCTTCTTTCTGTTCTTAGAGGGATGGGGGGAGATTCCACTTTCGAGTCTGTCTCTTGGGCTACTGCAAAAGGGGCTTCTCGGGGGAGCAAAGCCTTTTTGTGTTTGGCAGCAGCTAATAGCTTGCATTCTAGAGCGGATTCTACAGGCTTCGATTTAACCCAGCCCGGGCTAATATCACTAGTCCAGGGCTCATCTGTGTACCATTCATCGGCCCCCCTGTGACGAAGTGGGTAATTACATCTGCAAACATGTCACATTGAAGCGTATAGAAAGCCTCATGTACTGTGGAAATACAGCCCTTTTTTAGTGTCTACTTACAGAGAGCCCTGTAGTAGGTATTCTCTTCTAATGAGCTTGGCCTGCTTTGTTGTTGCTAGGAGAAGGGAAACGAAGGAGAGGAAGGAGAAAACGACCGTTATAGTTGGGCTTATTGAAGTACAGTCGAAAAGCCTTGAACAGCTGTGAGCGGATGAGTGGTCTGCACCGTTGTGCTAACAGAAGAAGTTGAACTGATAATTATTATAAGGTGATCGTTGTCACCTGCCATTGTTGTTGACTGAGCGCGCCGTTGCCCTCGTTAAGGAATTAGAAGAGGTGTGGTGAAGGCGATCGTTGTCGCCTGACGAAGTTGGGAGAAATTGCGTCATATTGCAGAGGCGAGGAAGATCGTATTGTGAAAGGCGATCGTTTGTTGTCGCCTGACGGACGTCGGAGAGGGAAGCGCCGTTGCGCTTGGGGAGAGCCGAATGCCAAGGAGCCAGCTGGTCAATGTCGACAGCACCGCAGAGACTGTAAGTCATAGTGTTGATATGCGCGTACTCTGGCGCTTTATAAAAAAACAAGCAGGCGAAGAATCAGGCGTGATAGAGCAAAGGCAAGCGTGAAGCTGAAGCTTCAAAGTTAATGTCACCGAAGATACAGTTTCATACGAAATGAAAGGGGAGGAGTCAAAATGAAGCAAAGCTGAGACAAACAACTCAGAGCGTGTAGGAGTGCTGCCTAAAGGATGAAGAGGGGAAAGTTTTAAAGTTACTAACCAAGGAACTTTTATTTTATGTGGTGAAGTGGCAAGTGTGTGCTTACCGAAAGAAAAATAGGAAAGACAAGAGCACAGTTTAATATAAGCACGTTTTAGCCTGAATCAAAATTGACCCTCACCCACGAGGAAACCGTTTAGTGAAGCGAATACATAGTGGGTCTTTAATCGCAAATCTCTAGAACACCAACAGCATGCTACAAAAGACATTGGGCCTCATTACGAGTAGCCCGGTAAAAACGGGTTAATTACCGGTATGCCAGTAAGAGCGGGTCCGTGCTCGTATGGACTCGCTAATAACGGGTGATTATGAGTGCACGAGCACACGCGAACCCCCATGCCGGTAATGGAAATACCGGCATGCCGCTAAAGGCCCTCTAACCCCCCGACAGCGGCATCGCGGGTCCCGCCGATACCGGCACCGCCTAGGAGCAACCCCTAAATACCGGCCCGGTAATACCACTATGTTAATACCGGGTTCGCAAAACTGGACCCGAAAATAACATCATCGCGCAGGGACTGGAAATGGGCCGGCGCCCATCTTCAGAAACACAATCCATTGCCATCCTTCCTAACCACCAGCCGATACTTGAAGAGCACAGTGGAAATCCATAGAGAATGTCAAAGGCTACCAGGAAGACCACCCCCCGGCTGCGGAAACAGCGTTACTCAAACACAGAGCTGACCATGTTAGCAGACACTCTAGCTGCACATGCAGACATAATCCAATCCCACGACAAGAAGCGGGAGGTGCAGCAACAAAAGAGGAAAATCTGGCAGGAGGTAGCCCGCAAGGTATCAGCTATAGGTACCACCCCGCGCAGTGTGAGGGACTGCAGGAAGCGGTGGGATGACCTCCGGTTGAGGGTACGCAATATCATGGCCAGCAATCGGAGGGAGGATGGCCATAGGCGGGGGTGCCCACACCCCTGTCAATTGATGCCCTGGGAGGAGACGGCTAGCAGATTCATCAATCCTGAGTCCATCGAGGGATTATGCGAGATGGAGATTGTGGGGTGTCCTGACCCACGTTTAAGCTATCATGCCACAACATTTGGTGCTGTGGGCTTAGAAAATTCAAGATGGCGGAAAACCCACATGTGCGCCGAAATCCAGGAAAGCTGCGCAGTTTGTGCGCACACCAAAATGGTTGCCTCACTTGCCACCCACCAGTGCGAGAATGAAAGGCCGGGTTGCCATGAGGGAAATGGGTTGCCAAAGGAAGAACAGTAGCGCCGGTTAGCTTCAAAGCGCTTTAAAACCACCATTGGACTATCCGCACAGTAGTCTGAAACCATTGGGAATGGCAATGCTGATTGCCAAATGCAACCTAGAATGGTGGGGAATTAATTTCTTAAATCTCAAAAATGGGTGCAGTACCAGTACTCACCACTATCCAAAAGCCGGCAGTTTAAAACCACCCTGTGTTTCTCTGAAGGCAAGCCAAAGTGCCTATTTCAAACATTGCAATATGTGCAAAATATTCACTGAACACCAGCAGACATTTGGTAGAATGGAGTTTTGTGTGCCTACAAAATCTGGGAAATGAAGAGCCCAGAACAATGCTTATAACAAAACTGGCTGAGCTATGGAGTCAGCAGTTTAAGTTGCACTGGATTTAAAGACACTAAAATCGAAAATGTTTAGATTAAATGAGTGACCTATGTTTGGTGTCACATGCCTTTGTAACTGTTGAAATGTCATAGTTTTGCACTTAGAATCAGCATTCTAGCTGCATATGTAAAAATGTTTAGTTTTATTTGAATGCAGGAACTGGGGAACAAAAAGTGACATTTTATCTGAAACCTGGCTTAAGGAACTGAATTCTGCCTGGCAACTACCCCCATCAGGAGTGAAACGTGAGTCACAGCTGTGTTCCCAGGCCTAGCTGCCCTTTTGCTGCTCACACTAAGGATATGCCATCTATCTGATAATTGAATTACCTGTGCTCTGCGGGAAAGTGAACAAAGCCTGTCCTGGCTCAGGCAAAGGTTTTATTGGCAGGAGTCGTAAATGGTCGTAAAAAGTGGCTTCCTCCTGAGGAAAGGGGAGGGGCACTGCCTGTGAGAGCAAGCTGGCTTGGCAGAACTGGAAAAACCAGTATTTGTACCTTGTGCTGAGAGGAAACCACACCCCTTTGGAGCCAGAACATAACTTTAAAAAGATGGATCATTCATAGAGCGGACATGTGAAAATTTTATAAATGATACCATAATTCTTGTGATTTTTCTGCCCACATTTTAAGAGGTTTTTCGACCCGGTGGCGTGTTCAGGGGGGTTTTAGCGGAAAAGTGGATATTACTCTAAATGTATGCATGTTAAAAGTCTGAAACTTCATCAGTTAATGTCCATACTCCCTGCGCACATGTATGTAAAGTTGGGTCAATGTCAGAAATTGAAAAATCAGTTAAAAAGTCAATTATGTGCCATTTCTGAATGCAAGCTCTTAGAAACAGCAGATTTGGACAGAGACATGGCTAAATTCAGCCACACCATGTATATGTAATTTCAAGCAACTGTGTAACTGTGAAATATGTCTTTTATTATCAAATATAGAATGTGTGCAATCTGACAGAGGAGTGTCCTATCTGCAAGCCATAAAATGACATCCCTCTGACTCACAGTTCATTCCCCAATCAAATGATAAATGGAAGTTTGACCAATTAGAAGCTGAGAGAGAGGTAGGGTCAGTGATGCTAGAACACACCCACATTCTAAACACATAAAAGCAGACAGACAGGACAGATAGGGACTTTTCAATTCCATCTGCAGCGGGACGCTCTGCCGGAAAAATCCATACTTTACCTCCATCAAACCTCCAGAGAGCCAAACTAGAGACTTCAATCTATCCAGAACTAGAGACCCAGACCAGAGAACCAGAGAGAGCTGACCCAGATCACTGTGAAGTGCAGAGACCAGAGGCGAGTTTAAAACCTGACCAGATCCATGGCGAGGCCCATTTCACTCAAGAATATAGTGTGAGTACCTAGAAAACTGTGCAGATCCAATCTCCTACTTAAAATAATATAATTCAATCTATTTAATCTAAGTAGAACTGCCTCCTAACTGTCACCTGTCATTTGTAAAGCTGTCACTTGTCATTCCCTAGTTGCAAGCTGCACTTGTCTTTTTGAACTTTAAAATTTCAAATCTGAAAAACGACCTTCACAAAATCGCTCATATCTCCGCAACCGTTTGTGCTAGAGACTTGCAATAACTTTCATCTGAAAGGTTAGAATCGTGGCTTTCCTATGAACCTAGAACCGCATTCCTAACCCCTATAGTTTTACCGCAATCGCGGAACACGCATCCGCGAATTTTACCGCGATTTGCAAATTTCTCCACATGTAAAATCAGCTGCTGCTTGCCTTCCATTTGCCAGAAATTCGTTTAACCTGCTAACTATCCCTGCCTCATTGCTAGTGTGAGCCTGGACTAATATTAACTAGACACCACTCACCCTGAACCTCTGAAAGGGAATTAAAAGCATTTCCAGCATATTTCTCATCCATTGCTAGCACATATCAAAGCATTTTGCCCGTGTTTTCAAAACTCCTATCTGTTTTCTGTAGTGTAAGCTTGCTGGGGTGAACTGATTTACATTGATTGCATTTCTGAGAACTGTGTGTTTTCCTTCCATTTCCTTGCCTTGCATCAAGGGGGGGAGGGGATTGCCAGAGAAAAGTGATTACATTGTTTGGTTGAAATCATATTGAGTATTTTCTGTACTGCATTCATTGAATATTGCATCCACCTGAGCTTACATAAAGCATCCTCTACCACATTATACTTTTGTTCCTATTTACCAGTGTGCTACCTTATCCATTTCATGTCAACTCATTAGTGATTATAAGAAGTGTGCTAGTGCCAGATTCTCCATTGTTGATCTTTATCATATCAGATTAAGTGTGCTATTCAATTATTAATTTATTATAAAGTGTGATATATATATATTTTAAATTATCAAATAAACCTTTTAAACTTGCAAAACAGAACTACTTCTTGGCTCAGTGGGGTCAGGGGGATTCCAAGAGAGGGGTGTTATATAGGGGTAGTCATCCAGAACGCATGAACTGGACATAAAGATATATCAATAAGGGTTTTCATTCAGTATTATAGACTAGGCGTTGACTTAGCTGTAGTGTTGAATTGAATCCTCTTACAAATTGGGGGCTCGAGCCGAGACGTTGGGTTAGATTTACCACTTGTGCAGCTTAATACAGTGTGCTAACTGACGGGATACATACATCCGGTCGGATCACCACGCTGTGTTACGCTGTAAAGCATTCCTCAAAAGGGACACTCCAAGAAAAGTTCTGTTCTGCAAAAATAAAATACTAACTCCTGTAAGTCAGGACAGAGACCAATCTCTAGAATGACGACCTTAGTAGACATGAAAATGGCCAGAGAGCACCTCTTGCATAAGCTATTTGTGAGAGGTGAATGGACCGAACAGGGCCAGGATGCGTGGTTGCAGGCAATCACACAACAGGTCACTGAAACAGGGTCAGATATATATAGAGATCAGGGTCCATTACATGTGGCCCTGAGTGAACTATATATGGCTCCTAAAGCCAAAGAGGAACACAATAAGATTGCCAGGATAGCAGCATACCTGTACCTATATATGGGAGACATGCAGGATAGATGTGCTGAAAGCCAAAATCTGGCAAATAGGCAACAGATGGTGTTAGAGAAGGTCCAATCTGACCTGGTCTCTTCTGAGCAGAGGCTGCAGAGGAGCCAGGAGTCAGAAAATGACAGCAGACTGTACATCACTAAAATAAAGGAGGATATGGATGTGCTGCAAAAGGAAAAGTCAGAACAGGATACCAGATTTCTGGCCTTGCAGAAGGAACACCAAGAAGGTTTGGACTCCCTACTGCAAAGCCAGAAAAAGCTGGAGCAACAACTGGACTTCAACAGGGTATGTGCTGAGCAGGTAGTCACCCTGCAAGGCCACCTAGATAGAGTGAAGGCAGAGAGCAACAAACTAATTCTGAAAGACCTGGATACCCAGGCAGAGTTTGATCAGGAGCGCCAGAATGCTGGTGCCTTCCAAAGGCAAAGGGACGACCTGGCAGCACAGATGCAGGCTCTCAGTCAGGAAAGGGATACCTTAGGCCAGGAAGTCTGCCATTTAAAAAGAAAAATGGAAGAAAATCACCTGACCCACCAGGGACTGGGTGACCTCCAAAAAGAACACCAGAACTTGCTAGAGCACACCAGGAGGGTGGAGGATGCTCTAGCAAGAAAGGAGCAGGCCAATAGGGACACAGCTCAGGAGGTAACCCTCCTGCAGCAAAGACTGGCCCAGTTCTCCAGGACCAACCAGGAAGCACAGAGGGAAAATGAGGCCCTCTGTCAACACAATGATAGGCTCCAGCAACAGGTAGCGATGCAGGAGAAACTGATAGAGTCGAGTAAGGCCTTAACAGAGGAACCGAAAGCACAAATGCAGGCTCTTGCATTGCAACAGGGAGCAGGGGCGGATAGAGATGAGGTCCGCTGGGAAAGAGAGACTCCTGACCATAACCGCAGGAGCCCTAACCCCAGGGGCCTTCATCTCCCCCAGTCCCTGGACTCTACCACCCCCATGTCCCCTGGCGCACATGAGCACAGGGCCGCAGGGATGGCAGATTACTATCCAGCTAAGAGTATGGGGCTCATAGGCCAGTACCACTCAGGAATGGAGGGGTGGGCATCCGGGTATGGGCACCCAAGTACAGTACAGTTCAATGGGGAACCCCAGGAGAGTAGGCCCATTAAGGGCATCCTGAAAACCTCTGCCCAGTTAGGTCAGTGGAGGGGGTACCCATCAAATCCTGGCAGCAAGGAGGAATCTGAAGACTCCTCTGAACTGCGCAGGACACAGGAGACCAGGTCCCCACATTCTGCCAGCCATTCCCAGGCTCGCAGAATCCGGGAAAACCTGGAAGAACAGACGGGAACCTCTGGGAGCAGTGCCTCTGAGTCCGAGGAAGAATGGACAAGGGTTACCCGAACCAAAAAGGCCAATAAGGCAAAAAGGGCCTTGCTTAAGGACCCCTTAAAGCAGATTAAGGCGATCAGGAGCGTCATCACGCCTTACCATAAGAACGCTAAGTATTCTGTTTGGGAGCACTTAGAGTTGTTTGAACAAATGATGGAGACTTTCCATTTGAAGGACAGCCAAAGCTGTATTCAATATGTAAAGTGGACATTCTCCCCGGAATACTCCAGTTTCTTTGCGGGGCTGGAGGACCAAAATCATTTATGATGGTCCACATATAAGGCGGCCATCCTGAAACATTTTTCTGTTCACAGAAATCCTCAAGAGGCTCGCAAGGCAGCCTACAATTTGCAATGTGGGGAGGATCAGGCCCCACAAGAATTTGTGCAGGAGTTAAAGCGTGCTTTTGCACAGACCACAAGAAGGGTGCGCACGGATAGCAGGGAATTTATAAATACGTTTTTCCATGCCTTGCCCAAATATATCATGACCCAGCTCATGAGGGATTTTCACGAGAAAAGATCTTTAGACTGGGTCATTGAACAGGCTACCCGGATCTATGAGGTGCAGAAACCGATAGATAGCAAAAGTAATGCCCAGAAAAACCCCAAAGCCAACAGCACCCCTGCTGCTGCCAAGGTGGCAGAGGTAAAGGTCACCCCCGTTTTGGATTTGGAGATGGGGGGGCCTAAAAACCTGCCTGCACCTAATAATGCTAGGCCCAGGAGGTCCTCGGGTCAGTCACAGACAGGGAGCCAAGGAGGCAGCCCCACAAATGGGGTCCCTCGCTCTCCTGATTATGTAAGTCCCCGTTACAAGGGAAATCGACCCATCCTGGGTTATGTGTGGACTCCTCCAGCCCAAGGGGGGGGATCCAGACAAGCACCTAACCCAGGGAACTTCCCTCCAAACTTCCCACAGGAGGGCAGAAATTTACCAAACCCTGGGCAGAACTTTTTCCCCAGATATCCACCCG
This sequence comes from Ambystoma mexicanum, assembly GCF_040938575.1. Lineage (NCBI taxonomy): Eukaryota > Metazoa > Chordata > Amphibia > Caudata > Ambystomatidae > Ambystoma > Ambystoma mexicanum. The sequence continues at coordinate 1,135,513,412 of NC_090931.1, read as the reverse complement.
ACTTCCAGCCCCAAAACCATCCATCCTTCTTTCCCCAATTCCCTGAGCCCAGACCACTGAATCCGGGAGAGGGGAGGCCAAGGGTGGAGGGGTACCCAAATCTTCCCAACCCGGGGTATTACCAGAGGAGGGACAGCTACCCTTCCCGGGATCAGCCCAGGGGAGAAAACAGGGCCCCGTATCAGCCTGAGCGGGTTTCCCAGTTAGAGCGCCAGGTTCAAAACATGGCGCGGGATCTGGGTCACATACTGAGGGCTCAGCAGAACCCTCAGATGGGCGTGCCGGCGCAGAACGCACCCAACTCTGGACCTGGTGCTCCAGAACAATGACGGGGGCAGCACCCCGATAACTCACCGGTTCCCAGGGAGGAGGCACAAAGGGAAGGGGGGTGTAAAGCCTTGGAGGAAGCTTCCTTCCTCACTTGTAAACAGCCCCTGGAAACCCAGGAACCGGAAACAAAATCTCTTGCCCCTGAAAGTCTGCCTCCTAAGGAGCAGAGGGGGGGTAGGAGAAACAAAAGACCCAAACAGACTCAGTTTGAGGAGGAGGTACAGATCTTCCAATTTGAGGGAGAGGGATCCTCAGAGGATCCTGGGAAAAGGATCTTCTCCTTCAGAGAGGGGGGAACTCCTCCCAAAGAAAAATGGGTCCCTAGGGATGCAAATCCAGACTGGGGAGATGTGGAGACTGAGCTACCGCCGCCCACCATCTCATCCCAGAACCAACAGCAAGAAAATCCCCTGGTTCAAACCCATCCTGGTGACTGCCTCCAAAAAGGGGGGGGCGGCCCGGAACCGGAGCCAGGGGAACCCACAATGGCTCTGATCACCAGTTGCCAACTTTTTCTTTCAGATTCCCAAGGCTCTCCACAGAATTCTGCCCAAAATTCTTCTCTCGCGATGTCCAAAACCAGAAAATTAGCCCACCAGTTGTCCAAAAATGTACATTATCTGTGCCCCCTTGAGGAGAAGGAGGGAAGATATTATGCCCCGGTACAAGTACAGGGGCAGGGTACAATCTCGGCACTGGTGGACACTGGATCTCAAGCTACCCTTCTGTCCAGAAGGGCCTTTGACGAACTGAATACAGGAAGGGGAGAGAATTACCAAATTCCTCTCACCTCTCTTCCTGGACAACTGCAGAACTTTGACGGGAAGGAAATTCCCGTTGAGGGGACCGCAGATTTGGACATAAAAATTGGGCGACACAAGCTGAAACACCCGGTCATAGTTGTGACCCCAGAGGGCACCCCTTGTTTACTAGGGAATGACCTCCTGAGAAGGTTGTCACCCCTAATTGATTGCGTAAACAAGGTCCTCTGGACCCAGACTAGCCGACCCATAAAATTAAAACAGAGTGTCAACCATGTTAGTTTAAACGGCACATGCCACATGGTTGAACAAAAATCTGACCAAGTAGAATTCCACTTCCAGAACAACCAAATTCCAGACGTGACAGTAATAGCAGTAGGACAACAGACTGGTGATGGGGGGTCCTCTCTATTTCTGAAAATCAATCTTCCTTCCAGTTTAAGGTGGTATTCCACACTGGAAGGAAACACTTTGAAATTCTATACCAATCCACAATCAGAAACTCCCACTCCTATAGTCCAGAAAGATGTGAAATCAGCTCAGGGTCTGGCTGATATTCAGCAAAATGGAGAGCAGCTGTTCATCCCTGTTCAGTTAAATGATGGGAAGGACTCTGTTCTCGCTCGAGTGTGTGTGAACAACGGTAAGAGCTTCATCAGCGAAGCCATGTTTCGCCAACTCCCAAAAGATCCAGCCATTCCCACCTTCAAACTGATAGAAAATGGGAAATGGACCTGGAAGCACCTAATTCCAAACATCTCCTGCCAAGCAGGTGTATGCTCAAAATCTCCATTGGCAACAAGAGCATAGTCCACAATTGTTGGGTCGTGCGAGACGTCCCTGCCGCCTTTTACTTAGGCAGTGACATTCTCAATCGCTTTGCCATTAGTTTGGACCTAATAAACTTCAAAGCTTGGTCCCGATTAGCGGATAATCCCATGGGCTTTGATGATCCAGAAAAAGCATTTAGGTCAGCTCAATTGCTACCTTATGCAGTTGAAATTCAGGTTAAAGAGGAAGTCACCATCCCAGAAAGGACCCGCCAATTCTCCCTGGAAGTGAAAGTTAAAAGGGGACAAGAGTTGAAAAACCCTGATGCTTACATACATCTAAATGCTTCTCTCTAACAGCAAGGGTTAGGGGTAAACCCAACACCATTAGTCAACATAGAACATGACACCATTCCAATAGAGGTGGATAACAGCGACTTAAAGAGTATTACTCTAGCCGCAGGCACCATTATTGGAATGGCGGTTGATGACCGACATTTCTCCATGGATCTTGGAAATGAACTGTTAGGGCCAATCGCCAAGGACTGCTTTGACAGTGACAGTGATGACAACACAACACCAGACAGGATTTTTACCCGGCATGGGGGGAACTTCCTGGTGTACACTTCCTGCCCTTATGGTAAGGAAGATGTGACTTGTGAATTCAGGAGGGATGAGGTGATTTTCCAGGTTCATGAAGGCTGCCTTGCCCACCTGAAGCCTCCGGTCCAAATCAGCACTCTGACCAGGGACTTCTCCACCCAGCTGGAGGAGGCCGCTGAAATAGCCAAACCAGAAGTCTTTCCAGGCTTCAGGCAGATGGTGGAAGAGAGAGTCAACCTAGCTGATGCCTGTGTGACTCTGGAACAAAAGCAAAAGTTGAAACAAGTTTTCTTGGATTTCCAAGATCTCTTTGCGGTAGACTCATATGACTGTGGTCGCACTGACATCCACACAACAACAATCCCCACGGACCCTGGCATGACTCCTGTGTTTGTGAAGCAATATCGCTTGCCTCTCGCATTAATGGAGTCCCTTACTGAAATAATTAAGAACCTTGAGTCCCGGGGAATAATCCGTCCAGTCCACAGCACCTTCAATAATCCGGTGCTGGGAATATTGAAGCCAAACGGCCAGTGGAGACTCTGCGCCGACCTCAGGGAGCTCAACAAACGGGTCCATACTTCCCGATGGCCTCTTCCCTACATTGACCAAGGGCTGGCCCAGATTCAGGGGTCACAGGTATTCACTGCAATAGACCTGACCAATGGATACTGGACCGTGCCTGTCAGCAGGGAGGACCAATACAAACTGGCTTTTACCTTTGGGGGCCAGCAGTACACATGGACCCGGACTCCCTTCGGATACCTCAACTCCGGCAATGAATTCAACATTTTCCTACATAAGGCCATGCCCGACCTGGGTGCAAGGGGTAACCTGGCTTATGTAGATGATGTCCTCATCAAAAGCTCATCTGTGGAGGAACACATAGCGGAGATCCGTTATGTTCTGACACAGTTGAGGGCCGCCGGAGCAAAACTTTCCTTTCAGAAAGCACAGTGGTGTAGAACCCGTGTTAATTTCTTGGGGCATGAGATTACTCCTCAGGGCCTCTGTCCCCAGGAAAAGAAAGTGGAAGCACTTCAGAAACTGAAAGACCCCACAACTCTGCGGGAACTAAGGAGCCTCCTTGGACTGACTAATTACAGCAGAAAGTTCATTGAGGGCTACGCAGAGATCACCAGACCCCTGATTCATCTCCTGAAGGGGGGGGTCAAGTGGGAATGGGGTCCAGAACAAGCCGAGGCAGTAAAACAACTCAAAAGAAGCCTCTCACAAGCGCCTTGCCTAGCTTACCCGGTCAGAAACAAGGAGTTCTTCCTGGAGACAGGGTTCTCTAATACGTGCTTGACGGCAGTATTATATCAAAAGCATGACAAGGTCAATAAAGTAATCTCCTATGCGAGCAAAACTTTATCCTCTGTGGAGGAGAAATTCAACGATTGTGAGAAGGCACTCCTGGCAACGGTGTGGGCATTGAAGAATTACCGCCCGTTTATCCAGGGGGAACACATCATAGTGGAGACTCCACACCAGCCTCTGCAATATCTCCAAAGTGACAGAATCCGGGCCGGAAATGTGAGTAATTCCCGAATTACTTCCTGGATTCTGTCAATGCAAGGCTTTCCTGTGGAGGTCAGATATGGCCAAAACAAGAAGAGTCCCCTCGCGCAAGGTCTGGCTGACTTGCATGATTGTGCCAGTCTAAAAATAAAGGACAACATGGAGGCATACCTTAATTCCCCCCACAAAGTCTTTGAAGAAGACAAGTGTGAGGGAATGCCCACTGTCTATGTGGATGGATGCTCTTACCATGTTGACAACGACGGGGAGAAAGAACTGGTGGCCGGCGTAGGGAATGCATGGGTGAATGAGTCCCCAGAACCCTCCGCTGGATACAAAATTGGTCCCCGAAGTAGTCAGGTGGCAGAATTGATGGCTGTGCATCAGGCCATCCTCACTGCTGTCCAGCATCAACTCCACGAACTGGTCATAATCACAGATTCGGATTATGTACGGAACGGGTTCGTGGAGCACCTGGTTAATTGGAAAACCAGAGGCATGTTATGTGCTAACAACAAACCCTTGAAACATGGGAAGTTGATCCAAAACATTGATGATCTGGTCACATCGAATGGGATGACCATCTATTGGAAGAAGATTAAGGGTCATTCCAAAGTAGAGGGACCAGACAAAACTGGAAATGACTTAGCTGATCAGCTGGCCAAAACCGGGGCCATCCAAGGGGATCTAATTGAGATTGAGTCCCTGTTGGGGGAAATCCAGGTCACTGCCATCACTCGGTCCCAGACAAATGCTCACAATGACCTTTCAATTGCACAATGGAGTAAGGAGACCCCTGATGCTGATTTGATTACTGCTCAGAAGGGGGATCCAATAATTGGTAAATTTTACCAGCACCTTGAGGACCCTGAGAACTTTCCCCTGACGGATACCGATTACATTGGGAAAGAGGACCTAAGAGTGTTGATGAAATGTCCAAAAATGTTCCGAATCCAAGACGGTTTGCTGGTAAGGAAATCCAAAGCTGGCCACGATCAGTGGGTGGTTCCTACCTCATTCCGAAGCCTGATGTTAAGTCACGCCCATGATGCGGCCACCGCCGGTCATAGGGGGTTTCACACAACACTGGAAATCTTAAGAGAAGTTGCATACTGGCCACACATGGGGCAGGACCTCGACCAATACTTGAAGGGGTGTCTTGTGTGTGCACAATTTCAGCCGCCATCCCTCACACACCGGGCACCTTTACAAAAGAGGGGGATGACCCTGCCATGGTCAGATTTACAAATCGACTTTGTAGGCCCTGTGATTCGCTCGGCTAGGGGGAATAAGTACATGTTGACTGTGACATGCTTGTTTACCAAGTGGGTGGAATGTCTCCCAGCCCCAAATTGCAAGGCGGAAACTGCAGCTGCCTTGATGATCAACCACATCTTTTCCCGTTTTGGTCTACCTCAAAGGATTGAGTCAGACAGAGGTAGCCACTTCACCAGTGAAGTAATGACAAAGATGTGGGAGATATTGGGGGTCAAGAGAAAGCTGCATATTGCTTATCGGCCAGCTTCTTCTGGGGCAGTAGAGAGATATAACCGAACCATTGTGAGCATATTAAAGAAGTTTGTGGCAGATTCTGGGCCAAGTTGGGATATCCGATTACCTCTGGTCCTAATGGCTATCAGATCTACCCCTTCATCTGCAACCAAAATGTCACCATTTGAGTTGATGACTGGGCGCAAGATGGTGCTTCCTCAGCATTTGCTCTATAGGACCCAAGAGCAGACACTGATAAATGCCTCCACTACTCATGAGTATGTAGAGAATTTAAGGAAACACCTCCAACATGCTTTTGCTTATGCTCAGCGGAATCTAGAAAGATCAGCTGATAGCATGAAGACCCACTATGACCTGAAAACTTCCAGGAAGGAATATCAGGTGGGGGACCGGGTCTATCTATACAACTTCCAAAGGAACCAGGCCAAGCAGCGCAAATTTTTGCCTACATGGAAAGGACCCTTTGAGATCATCGACAAGATCTCACCTGTGGCCTACAAAATCCACATCCCCAAAGGTCCTTTGGCAGCGGGGGAAGACAAGTGGGTCCACATAAACCAGTTGAAATGTTGCCATCCCAGGCACACTCTGCAACAACTGGAGGAATCCTCTGGAATCCTAGCGGGTACTGTCTCAGACTAATTCAGTTCCAACCATAAAACATACCACATCTAGTCTCTAAAATATTGTGATTTGCATGAAACTGTCTCTTAGTTATACTGTTTTTATTGTTTCAAAATAAGAATGTAATGTGTCGTGATGATGAAATGCATATGCTGTCCCACCATCTCAACAGTGGAAAAACGTCTATGAGTAGGTATTGCCGCTCTTCCTTTGTCGTCCTAGGAGAAAGAAGACCTTGAGACTGGCCAAGGAGGACGATCCGGAGACCGGGAACGAAGATCCAATGGGCCCAGTGTACCGCCCAATATTCCCATCAGGACCGGCGAGGAGAACTGATCGATCAGTACCGGATGGAGAAGAAGATGCTGAACTGTGCCATCTACAGAAGAGGAAGAAGATTATGCGGACAGACCGGTGCGTGGGTCAAAACCCTTGGGCACGCGACTCCCCATCGACTCAAATTCAAAGTGCAGTCGCGTGGGGGGGCTTGTGGGGTGTCCTGACCCACGTTTAAGCTATCATGCCACAACATTTGGTGCTGTGGGCTTAGAAAATTCAAGATGGCGGAAAACCCACATGTGCGCCGAAATCCAGGAAAGCTGCGCAGTTTGTGCGCACACCAAAATGGTTGCCTCACTTGCCACCCACCAGTGCGAGAATGAAAGGCCGGGTTGCCATGAGGGAAATGGGTTGCCAAAGGAAGAACAGTAGCGCCGGTTAGCTTCAAAGCGCTTTAAAACCACCATTGGACTACCCGCACAGTAGTCTGAAACCATTGGGAATGGCAATGCTGATTGCCAAATGCAACCTAGAATGGTGGGGAATTCATTTCTTAAATCTCAAAAATGGGTGCAGTACCAGTACTCACCACTATCCAAAAGCCGGCAGTTTAAAACCACCCTGTGTTTCTCTGAAGGCAAGCCAAAGTGCCTATTTCAAACATTGCAATATGTGCAAAATATTCACTGAACACCAGCAGACATTTGGTAGAATGGAGTTTTGTGTGCCTACAAAATCTGGGAAATGAAGAGCCCAGAACAATGCTTATAACAAAACTGGCTGAGCTATGGAGTCAGCAGTTTAAGTTGCACTGGATTTAAAGACACTAAAATCGAAAATGTTTAGATTAAATGAGTGACCTATGTTTGGTGTCACATGCCTTTGTAACTGTTGAAATGTCATAGTATTGCACTTAGAATCAGCAACTTGCAAAACAGAACTACTTCTTGGCTCAGTGGGGTCAGGGGGATTCCAAGAGAGGGGTGTTATATAGGGGTAGTCATCCAGAACGCATGAACTGGACATAAAGATATATCAACAAGATGGGTGCGGCATCAACCGCGGAAGGAGGTGAGTGACCCTGCAGATCCCTGTAGGGGAGACCATGACATAGCACAGTGAAGTGGTAGAGAGTCTAGGCAAGGCAATGCATGTCCCAACACCCACATCACCATATCCAAATCCAGATGGCGGGCCAAACGCTGCCACACTGAAATGCATGCTGAGTGCCAATCCCATAACCAACACACAGCCAACACACCTGGACCTTGCCCATGTAATACATCACACAAACCCAAAATCAACGGCATGCCACCCGCCATGCAGTGAATGCTAACATGCCCCCTCTGAATACCCTGCGTGACACACCTCTAAGACATGACTGCATGGTCAAATGAATAATGAACAGCACCATTTTATGCCTCTGCCATGTCACACCATCACTGATGCCCTGCATCTCTTCTACCCCCCCAGGCACCGATGAGGAAGAAGCAACCCAGGAGACCACCGCAAGGGCATCCACCTCACACCCTAAGAAGAGGGCAACCACCTCCACCTCCGCTGGAGGCAGGCAGGCCACAGCCACTGTCAGTGTGCCTGTGCAAGCTGGGACACAGCCAGCAACACCTGCTGCCAGTGTGCCTGACACACTACTGACCCAGCAGGCCACATCCACACCTGTCCAAGGGGAGTCCCTGGAAGCACCCGCCTCCACTGGGGAAGAACTTGATGCCAACACCTGCAGTCACCCACCTGCAGTGAAGCTGATCACTGCCTCCATGACTGTGACCTACCCACCTCTGAGGAGTACAGTCCCGAAAATGCTGTGACTGCACAACCCACCATTCCAACCCCCTCCAAAACCCTGGAGACACGATTGTCGATGGTGGAGGCCCAACAGGAGGCCATGTTAGACCTACTCCACCAGTACATAGCGGACGGGGAGGAAACCAGGCGGGGTATTGCCACAGCAATTGCGGGGACCACAGCGGCCATCGAAGCCAACACAGCCGCTGTTAATGCATCGGCTCGGCTAATGAGTGACTGCCTGGGGGCGGTGACACAGGTGCTGACTTCAATGCTGCTTCATATGCAGCGGCCACGGCTTGCAGGAGGTGTGGAACCTGCCAGCGACTCACCTACGACCACCACACTAGCTTCATCTGTCCCCACCAGCCCAGTGCGCCAGACACGTAGGAGTGCAAGGCACACTGAAATGCTGCCTCCGGACAGGAAGAAGTCCCGGAAGTAGTGTGGGGGGACAATGGGAGTGGGACACAAGGTTGGGGGTGAAGGAGTGCGTCTGGTGGAGTCTATTGGGAGTATTGGTGTTTGTTGGGGGGACTGGGAGTTTGTTGGGGGTCTGGGAGTTTGTTGGGGTGTTAGGGAGGGGGGAGTGGGCACATTTTTGCTGTTGTAAATAATACACACGTTGTGATCAGAAAAATCCATGGCTGGACATTGTTATTTTCGTGTGCATCCATTTAATGTGTTACGGTGTTCAGTGCCCAACTCCCAACATTCCCTGTGTGCATGTCCACATTGGCCTAGTGTCTGACTGACACATGTCTTTCATAGTCCTTGTGGGTCAGGAGTATTCGTGATTCTGTGCTTGGCGTACAGCATGGCCATCCCATGCATCATGTACTAGCAGGGGGGCTGCTTCACCTCCGTCTCCATCCTCATCATCCTCATCCGGGGCATGCATGTCAATGTCAGGTGGCAGTGGTACATTTCTCAGGATGCACATGTTGTGCAGCATGACACAGGCCATGGTGATCTTTGCCACCTTCTCAGGCCTATATAGGAGTGCCCCACCAGACCTGCTGAGGCAGCGGAACCGCGCCTTCAACAGGCCAAAGGTCTGCTCAATCACAACATGGGTACGGGTGTGCACACAATTGTATTCCTCTTCATGGCTTTTCTGCGGGTTCCGCACAGGGGTAGGTAGCCACGGCCTCAAGGGATATCCTCCATCACCTGCAAGCAGATACAAATAGGTGTGTGTCACTCTGAACTGCCACCTTCAGGGAGCACAGTCATGGCGGCAGCTATTTGGTGTGGGCACGCACATGTCCCTGTACGCATGCAAATGTGTCACCTAGATGCAATCTATACTGTCATGAGGTGTGATAGTCTGGATGGCGTTCAATAGATGATGCAGGGTGTAATCATGCATGCTGAGGCAGATGTGCTGTGGTAGTGCAACAATGTTTAGCCTCCAATTCATGCTGTTCATTCTTCACTGTGCATGGTCACACTGACCACATTGCCACAGCTGCCATCCTGTTCATTCATGCATTGCTTGCCATCACCATGGTGGCCTGGTTGTGCCTCTTACTTGTTGTCATCGATATGCATAATTTGTGAAATGTGGCCCAGTGATGTGTCATGTTCCATTTGGCCGGTTCAGGTCAGGAATGTTTAGCTCTGCATGCATTCTCCAATCACCGGCAATTGCCACCCAGGTGGAGTATGCCCCCCCCCCTTATGCATGCCTACACATCAGTACCCAAAGCACTGCCATGGGACAGTTGTGCAACTTACCAAGTAGCCAGGCATGTGGTCCAGCATGTCGCTCCATGTGACGGGGTAGCATGGAGTTGCGCAGTACCATGGCATCATGTGTTGATCCGGGAAATCGGGCGCAGCAATGTGTGATGATCTTGCTGGAGTCACATACCATTTGCACACTGATGGAGTGGTATTGCTTGCGATTGCGGTACACCGCCTCTATGGCATGGGGGACTACCAATTCCACATGGGTGCAGTCGAGGGCACCAACACAATTGGGCATGCCTGCCAGTGCATGGAAGCCTACTTTGGTGTCGGCTATCTCCTGGGAAGTCCGTGGTAGTTATATGTGGGTGCTTGTGTGCTTCAGGAGGGCATCCAGCACTTGGTTCAATATGCGTGAAAATAGTGGCTGTGAAATGCCATGCAGCTGCCCCACTGTGTGTTGGTAGGTGCCTGTGGCCAGGAAGTAGAGCACAGACACCACCTTTAGTAGCGGGGGGGATGGCAGTGCGCAGGGCTTTAAGTGGGGTAAGAAATCGAGGGGGGGCCCTCATTTGTGGGCATGGCTTGTGGGAGGGGCGTGGCCTAAAAAGTAGGCAAATCGTAGGGTATGCACACAAATATATATAAATGTTATATATTTGTGTGCGTACCTTACTATGGTTTGTGTACTATGCAAGCCATCTTTTCTAAACATAGAGATATGTAACATATTTCTACGTTTATAAAAGATGGCTTGCAAAGTACACACACATAGTAAGGTACGCACACAAATATATAACATTAAAATATATATGTGTGCATACCCTACGGTTTGCCTAGTTTTCAGGCCATCTTTTTTTTTTTTAAAGATTTCGGGTTTATAAAAGATGGCTTTGAAAGTACACAATTCAAGCCATCGTTCATAAAGCTTTGACTACGGACAAAATTGTCCGTCGACAAAGCTTTATAAAAGATGGCTTGAAATGTGTACTTTCAAAGCCATCTTTTATAAACGTCGAGGAATCCCCAGGTTCGCCGAGGGTTAAAGACGCCTCGGCGACCTGGGGAAACAAAGGGACAGTAACTGCCTCTGGTGACCTCTCGCGCGAGGGGTCACCAAAGGCAGTTACTATGACTGACAGAAGTGGCAGCCAGTCACAGCGTCGCTGTGGCTGGCTGCCACTTCTGTCGGCTCGCCTGACTTCATGGCAGGCGCATCTCCCGTCGGGCTGCGGCCGCGACGGGATAATGCATTCCGCCAATGTTGCGGTTGGGCGGGGGCCCCGGCAGGGCCCCGGCTCAGTCCCACTTTTTGGAGACTGCCGGGGCTGTTGTTGCTGCTGTAGTTGTTGTTGTTGCTGCTGTAGTTGTTGTTGTTGCTACTGAAGTTGTTGTTGTTGCTGTTGTTGCTGTAGTTGTAGCAGTATGGGCATGTCCTCCAGCACCATGATTGCAACAGCTAGTGGTAGCATTTTGGTGTTGGAATGGGTGTGATGTGTGGGTGTGCTCATTTTATACTGGCCCAGCCTCCATTGACTTGATCTAACGCTCACCTGATTCTCGCAGAGGCGCCGGTCTTGACTGGGCGACTACCGTATCTTCAAAGGTGATGTGCAGCACCCGGTTGGCTCTTTGGGCTGGACCTCTGTGCCCTGTATGCCTGACGTGCAGAGTAAGATGTCTGCAGATAGAAAATACGGGGTTAATGAACTGGGGTTATTGGGGTGTCCCTATCTCTTTCCTCTTCTCCTCTCCTGTAGACCCCCACAGGTTAACGCTCTCATGTTAGGTAAGTGAATGCCGAGCTCTCCATCTGCCTCGGGGCAGGGTGCTGTAACCAGTTTCTTCACTGGTTAGGTAGCGCAGGCCTCTTGACTTCAGAGGACTGCTGTCCGTCGTTTACTGCACGAACGGTAAGTTTCGAGTAACTCAAATGTCTTTAAAGTCTTTAATAATGATGTCTCTTGTTTTGCAGGGTTCCGGCGATGGCGGATGACGGGCTGAAGTGAGTTGAAGATGGAGCCCGTGTGATGAATAGAAGCGCCTGGAAGCACGTAAGTAAGCGCTTGTTGCCAGCTTCACGATGCGCTCTAACTGTCTTTTTATTTTGCAGGCACAAGTTCGGAGCGGCTGCAGGGTGCCGGGATACCCACTGGGTTAGATGTGGAAAGGAGTAATGGCACGTGAGTATTAAAGTTCCCCAATGTCTTTAAACGCACCTTGTTTTGTCTTTCAGATGCGGGATGCAGCGCCGACGGCCTCCGGAGCGTGCGAAGAGTTGGTAAGCTTTTGTCTTTCAGATGCCGGAATGCTAACCTGTTCTTTCTTGTCTTTATAGGTGTTGCTGAAGACTGGATTCAGGATGGTAAGCCTTTTTCCTTAGGCCCAGGACCGGATGCAGAAGACACGATGAGCGTTCTGCTGCAGAGGGTGCAGAATAACGCAAAGCAAGATTCATCCACCGGGTGTGGTTTAAATAGCCTCCTGTAGTGCTTAGGTGTCTCCTTCCACAGCCACGCCTAAGTAAGAAAAGAGTTCCTGGTAAGAAAAGAGTTCCTGCCTTCCAGAAGAGTTCCAGTGTTCTGAATCTAGGGAGTGGCTCCAGCCCCACCCAACAGGAAAAGTAGTTCCAAACAGAAGAGGATCAGAGGCTCAACTGGCAGGCAAGTAAGCAGCATGGTCTGCTGCAGGTAAGTCCACCCAAGCATTATGAGCCCGGCGCTTCCAGCGCTGGGACTGGGCATATTTATGAGCCTGTGCCACTGGCGCCAGGACTGGGTCCAAAAGGTCCCAATTGGGACTGGTTGGCACTCGGAACCTGGGTTATGGATCTGCTTCCAAGGGAGTTGGGAAAACCCTGACCTTTTGGAAGCAGAGATCATGACACTTGACCTGTGGGGATTGTGTGCACCTGTGGCAGTTGCCTTGTATCCTGATTGCTGTTTGCTGGTGGTCCGCGATGCCTGTATGGCCGGTATCATGAAGCCCGTGATTACCAGCTTCGCGATGCCGGTATTTGCATGACCGCGTGGTTTGGGTTGTCTCCCTATTACCGCCATGCTGGTATTTGCTCCCCGGAGGGGCGCGTGTATGCGCCTATGCGGCTATTAGCGGCACCGTTATTTAGGGTGCCGCTAATACCGGGTTTGCGGGTCGGAATACACCGGAGCGGTGAACGATGCCGGTATTAACATACCGGGTTCATTTTTGCCTTACCGCCAAACTTGTAATGAGGCCCATTGTATTGAGACAACGCCTGAAAGACATAAAGAGGAGTGGAACAAGGTTAAAGTCTTAAGGTTTGCTAAAGCTGAAAAGGGAAATAGGGCCAGAAAAATAAGGAGAAGAAGCTTCCCCAGAGGAAATAACGAACTGACAGGCAAATGAACACTGGAAGTAACACAGAACTTACCTGAACATCTCCTGAACACAGTATTCAGTTGTAGTAGACTGAAGATTCACCTTGAAGACGTATCCTTTACCTAAAACCTAGAAAAATAAGAGAAGAACTTGTTAATAAAAGAATTGGGTTCTCGTTGTAACCCATACACTTACTCATTGGCTCAGTCTATTCTTTATTCACCTGTCCCCTACACACATCGGGGCGTTATAGTGGAAGACTTGCCAGCATGTTGTTCACGGCAGAGGTTGAGTCCCTGTTGGTTCGATAACCATGCCCAGCATAACTGGGAGATGGGATTGGATGCCTCGTTTTTGTGATTGGGAGGGTGGTGAGGGTGGGGTGAAGGTGTGGGGGTAGGGGAAAGGGACGGAGAGGGGGGGGCAGATTATGCTATGTAATTTCCTGGTTGGAGGGGCCTGGAGCCTGATTGGATGCGAGGGGTGTACAGGGAGATGGGTGAGGAAGGAGAATGGTTGAGGAGGCGGTTGGTACGCTGAACGTAAAGGGCTTGAACTCTCCAAATAAATGACCCCTAACTAGCAACATGTTCCATAAACAGAAAATGTTGGCCCTCTTCTTACAAGAATCGCCAAGGGGCGGAATCATTGATAAGGGGGAAAGAAATAGGTGAGAATGTTTGGGCCTCCCATAGGACATCCAAGAAGGAGGGGGTGGGTATACTCCTGGCCAGGTCATTCTGTCTTACAGGGATCGAGACCAAAGAGGGTTTTGGGGAGGTTCCTGGGGATAAAGGGGATGTACGAGGGAGCACGGGTCACACTTGCCACTTTATATGCGTCCAATGTGGGACAGATGGGGTTCCTACGCCAGTGTTTCAGGTGAATGACGGTTGGGCAGAGGGAGCGATGTTCTTGGGCGGGGACTTCAATTTGATAATGGACCCAAAGTTGGACTGGTGGTCAGGCAAGGTGCTGGGGACAAGAGGGGAGATGAGAGATAACCTAGCCCTGAGAGATCTCCTGCAGGATCACTTCTGGGTGGATGTGTGGCGTAGATCCTGGCCAGGGTCTGGGGGTTATACGTTTTTCTACCCCTGGAACCAGACTTATACTAGGATTGACTTGCTGTTAATACCGGGGAGGCACGAGAATGCTGTGGGGATTCCAAGGGTGGAAATATTGCATGGTCAGATCACAAATTAGTGGTGGTTAACTGAAAACTGCCTGAGGCCCCACAAAGTTACAGGTGGCGATGTAATGATACCCTGTTGAGGGACCAGGTGTTCAGGGATTTTCTTAGGATGGAGATACAGGCGTATTTCGCGATTAGCGACAATGGGTAGACAGAGATGGCAACGGTGTGGGAGGCAACCAAGTCCACATATTGCGGGTTACTCATTGCAGAGGGGGCCCATAGGAAGCAGGAGAGGGCACTGATTAAGTGTAGGCTACGTGAGGAACTGAGAGTCTTGCACGTGCAGCTGAATCAGAGCGGTGCAGATAGGGAGGCCCTACTGGGGGACATGAGGGACAAGAGACAAGAACTTCACACAGTCCTACTTGGGGAGGTTGTCAAGAAGATGAGGTACACCCAACAGATATACTACGAGAGGGGGGATACGGTGGGGACTCTCCTGGCTAATAGGGGTCGAGGTTGTAGGTTGAAAAGAAGGATTGAAGGAGTTTGGGATGCAGAGGGCGTTAGGGAGAATTCTCCAAATGTGCTAATTTCCCTTACCTTTTGAGACCCCCAGCAACTTTGCTGGATTTCTGGGATTTGATTTTTTACCTGAGAACAGTGTGACCCTTTTTTTCCCCACTCTTCCATGTATTTTGGATGTGTTTTACTTTTGTGTTCTTTGGTTGTAGAGTTTTTAAACAACTCCAGTGGCATCATCTTTTTTCTGTGAGTCACACAGAACCTCCAGTGCAGTGGCACAGAGGTGTCCTTTCAGACTCCCCAAGGTTTAAATACCTTCCCTGAGAATGACTACTGTCTCTCAGGGCATGTGAAGCTAAATTGACTTTACTAGTCTCTTTAAATTTATTTACCCAGCACACCCTATCTTGCTATAGATTGCTGGAGGGGTTGCTTAGCTTCCCCTGAGTCAATTTTAAATGGCTGGTGGCAGTGGTTTAGATCAACTATCGTGATTTTTCGTGACCGCTAACAACGGTAGCTCAAAATCAGGGGTAGCCATGTTTTTCAATATGGTGCCCCAGACCTATCTGTAAAAACAGACTCCGGTCATCTTTTTTTGCCATTTCTTTAAGGAAAAGTCCTTCTTGTGTGTAACTCTGCACGCCAAACCAGGTTTGGTCCCTTTGTTCGTGCCCTTTGGCGGGCTTCTGTGCTGAATCCCTCCTCTGGTGCCAGACTGTCCTGGGTGGACAGTATGTGAGGGAGGTGCCCGAAACTCCCTGTGCTTAGTCTCCTAGGAGACCTGAATGCACTCTGATGTGATTGGCTGGATGGCTGTCCAGCAAGGACAGCCACCCTGCTGGGTGAGTGACAGCAAGGCTGAATAAATGGGGGGAAAACTGTTTAAATGCAGGTCTCTGGGACTTGGAAAGCAGAGTCGACCACTGGAATGAAAGAAGAACCGAAGAGGAGAGGAAGGAAGAGGACTGCTGCAACTCCTGGACGACTGGTGAAGCCCTGCTGCAGGTCCGAATTGCCTGAAACTCCAACGACAGAGAAGCCCTTAAAGGGTAACTTCTTACCTTGAGTTTGGTGGGAACAACCAACTCGCAAGTCACCTGGACACCGTCCTATTCTGGTCGAATTTCCTTCAGAGTGCTGTTGAAAACTGGATAGCCAGAGGGAAGGAAACCAGGGGCACTTTAAGGCACTCACACCTGAAACCGATGTCTTGCTACAGCTTTTGGCCTCTTCCCTGGGCAGTGCAGGAACCTCCCGACGTCCTCCTTCTTGTCCCCATGACTGAAGCACAGGAACAGCGAGATCTGCTCGAACTGCCAGGAACAACTGCCTCAGCTGCAGCTTTCTTCATTTATAAAGGTACTGTGCAAACCCGGTCCAGAAATCTTTTCGGCCATCGAGAAAGTGTGGGTAACTTTCCTCAACTACGAAGGCTTGTCCTTCCCTAAACCTTTGTCAAACTTTTTGCCTAGCCAAATTCTTTAAAAATCTGTGGCAAAGACTTAACCGTTATATACCAGAACTGTTCTATCCTATACAAAAGACTCTGAACCATTGACTTTGGCCCAGGCCTGTTGAGAAGAATTACTGGTTATATTTAACTGAAACCCTTTGCCCTGCCTATGAATGTATTTGGGCTGTCTATTCTTATAACCTTGTCTTTTCCTCCCTTTTCTAAGTATCCGAAGTGCCATTTTGCTCCTACTTCATATTTGAGCTAAACTTGTTGAGTTACTTACCGGTTGGATTTGTGTGGTGTATTAGTGTGTGATATTGAGCTGCTTATGCTGGTGTAATGTTTTATAAATGATTGAGTAAATAAATGTATATTCTTTTACTAAGGAACTTTGAGTAAGTGTTTACTTGAATCACTGTATTGGTTGGTCCTTTGTATAACTTGGTCTACTGCTCACTTAAACTCTTGAGATAAGTCTGGCTGCTCAGCCATCGCTACCTCTTTACTGTGTAGTACAGGCTTGTACCAAAGGTGAAATTGTGCTTACACTTGTAGTCCTAATTGCCTGTAGTGTTCCCAAAGGGTACTGCAGGTGATTCTGCCTAACACTGCTGTACAGCGGTGAGGATAAAGTATACTTGTTACATTTAGGGTGCTACTCTTACTTTTGTTCAAATAATCTTCACAAGGCTAAGCAACACCAGTAAAGCAATTGTTTTATCATGACTGACATGGAAAACTACAGACAGGAGACCCTAGTGACTTTAACTGTTGATCAATTGAGAGATATGTGTAAAGCTAGGTATCTCACTGTAAAAGGCAAAAAGGTTGAATTGATTGAAAAGTTGTTGGAATACCAAAGTCTGAGGAGTGGGTCTGAATCCCCCACACTTGCAAAGGCTGCTGACTTGCGGGTTGCCAACAGGGCTACTCACAAGGATTCTGGGGCAACTCAGAAGAAGGAGGGGGAAAAGCAGCACAAGAAAGACAACAAGGAGAATTCTAACACCTCCAATCCAAAAGAGGGCCACAAACATAACAAGGGTAAGCCACAGGGAAAACCGAATCAGGCTAGTGTACCTTCTGGGGACAAACCAGAAGGAGGTCAGAACAAACCCCCATTCATCAAAACATTTGGTAAATGTTATGCTTGTGGGTCAACTGACCATGTGAAATGGGATCCCAGATGTAAGGGTAAACCTTCAGGGATCCACACTGTCTCCTTAGCATTCTCCCCAGTGGATGAAGTACCAATGGCAAGTGGAAACTTTCACTTACTGGCTGAGGAACCCATGAAAGTCTCAGCCAGTAAGTGAAAGTGGGAATGGGGATGGGGATGTATCGGGTCGGGTTCCTTGAATGGAGAAATACTGGGCCCTCCAAAGTCGGAATTGCCGGGTATTTCCCCATTCAGGGAACCTGGACCCGGTACCTGGTATGGGGGTAGCCATGCCGCTAAAAGCAGCATGGCTACCTCCATACTTGTAATGAGGCTCAGTGTTCTTGTCAATGGTCAGGGGACCCCTGCCATTCAAGACACTGGGACCAGCATAAATGTAGTTGATGAATCATTTTCAAGGTTGAGGATGTTGCTAAGGCACCCAAAACCTTAACTAAGCTTGCTGGAGGCCCTGTCCAAATGATTCCACAGTTACCAACTCTCATCCAGTGCAGTGATATGACTGTCTAAATACCTGTAAGTGTGCAGAGTGAAGTACCAGGGAGAGTCCTGTTGGGGAATGACTTAAAGACTCTTGGAGTTGTATTAAGCACCCCCAGGTCTCCCAGCAAAAGAAAACAGGAGCAGACTAGGAAGGCCAGAGAGAGTACCTTAAGGGGGTCTCCAGAGGAGATTATAGAGGAAACTATAACTCCCAGCCCACAGGACTTACTGACTGCAATTTCTAGGAAGAAAGAGGAAAAGGGGCAACCTAAAACCTCCAGGAAGAAACCAGCCAGCACTCCTGTGCTACCATAAGGAGATCCCCGAGAGGACTGTCCAAAGTCACACCTGTGACTCCTACACCAGCTGAGGCTGAGTGTGTGGAATAACCTTGTGTGGTTGAATCAGCTGCTGAGGAATCAGAGCTGGTAGAGGACCTTGCTCCTGTTGGAGATCTGGATCCTGCAGACCATCCTGAGCTGCAGTCTTTATTGGCAGAAGGTGGACCCTGTAGGGCAGACTTCAGCAGAGGTCAAAGAGAGTGTCCTACTCTTGAAGGTTTCACCATCAGGCAGCTTCCCAGCTGGATGGGCAAAAGCCAGGGAAGCATAGATTGTACTGGAAAGATGGCCTCTTCTACAGTGATCCGACTAAGTCTATCCCAGGGGACTACAGAAGACTTGTAATGCTTCTTGAAAGAAGACTCCAGTTCCTACAGTTAGCTTATGAGAGACCTTTGGCTGGCCACTTAAGTTCTAAGAAGACCAAGGAAAGGCTCTCTTTATATTTCTACTGGCCTAAGTTGGGGTCTGATGTAGATACATTCTGTAGGAGCTGTCACACTTGCCAAACCTCTGGCAGGAGTAGAGCCAAGAATGTGGCACCCTCGGTGCCTCTCCCTTGGTGCCTCTCCCAGTGGTGGGAGTTCCTTTTGAGAGGATAGGAATCGACATTGTTGGTCCTTTAGACCCTCCCACATCTTCAGGAAACAGGTTTATCCTGGTTGTAGTAGACCATGCTACTAGGTATCCTGAAGCTATACCTATGAGGACTGATACAGCTGAGGCTGTTGTTAAGGCCCTCCTTGGTATTTTTACCAGAGTAGGTTTTCCTAAGGAAGTAATCTCTGACAGTGGATCCAAATTCATGTCCCACTACATGCAGGCCATGTGGAAAAACAGTGGAGTAAGTTACAAGTTCTCAACTACCTACCATCCTCAGACAAATGGATTGGTAGAGAGGTTCAACCATACAATGAAGAGCATGATAGGTTCTTTAGAGAAACCCCTTAGAAGAAAGTGGGACCTTCTACTGCCATGCCTTCTCTTTGCATATAGAGAAGTCCCTCAGGAGGGAGTTGGATTTAGCCCCTTTGAACTTCTATATGGCCATCCAGTTAGAGGCCCTTTGGCCTTAATTAAGGAGGGGTTGGAGAGTGCTCCTTCCCCCAAGCCAGTGAGAGTCACTGACTATGTGTCATAGGTTTCCCCCTTTCTCACCTGAGTTCGCTGCTTGCTGGAATTCTTGGGAGGAGTCTTCTTCCGTACGGTTCGGGTTTTGTACAACCCCGTACGGCCATCTTCGGGTTCCAGCGTTCGTTCAGCTTCTACGTCCAGGGTCAATTGGAAACTCCAGGAAGTCTGGGATTTGAAGGAGGTGTACTCGGAGGCGGGTACACGGAGTCCGGGAAGCAGGGCCGTCACAAGGGGGGTGCAGGGGGGGCAAACTGCCCTGGGCCTCGCGCTCAGGGGGGGCCTCGCGCGAGCGGTGCGGGCGGCTTGAGCGCGAGGCCCGGGCAGCTTTGTATTTTATTAAACAAAACAACATCTCCTCTCCAGTCCCAGAATTGTTTGTTTTCACACAGAACCTCGGGGCCTCGCGAGTCACGCGCACGGCACCGGAGGCAGTGCATTTTACAACATGATGCATCACATCGATCTGAGATCTCCAGTCCCAGTGACAGACATCACAATTGTTTGTTTTTTCTCTTTCACGCAGAACCAGGGGTGGAGGGGTTGGGCTGGCTGGGGCAGGGAGCTGGGCAGGGGGGCGGGGTTCAGCATAAATCAACAAAGCAAGGTAACACTCATTGTTACCTTGCTTTGATTTGCAGCATGCATGCATGATGTATGCATCATAAAGTATGATGCATGCATCAGGCAGCATGTATTTGCAAACCAATTATGCAAAATTGCAAATTGCAAACAACAAGAGGGCCTGGGCCCGGGTGCGAGGGACGGCCTGGTGCTCAGGAGTCAGGCCCGGCTTCCGCTCTGTCGGAAGAGAGACAAGACAACAAGTGTTTCTTTGCAATTGCAAAGATACGATTCACACCTGGCTCCTGGGCAGCAGTCTGCTCGAGCCAGGCAGCCTGCAGGGGAAAGCGGCGCTGGTGTGCACTGTGCACATGAAAGACTTTGAAAGTTGCTACTTACACTTGCTACTGCAACTAATGGCCAGGCCAAATTGAAATGCCAGGGCGCCCGCCCCTATATTATGCCCTCCCTCTGACCCTTCTGCCCTCCCTGACACAGACTAGTAGCTGTAGCTGGCATTCAACAGGTGCTGCCTGCTGTGCACATAGAGGACTGGGCTGCAGTCCGAGCCTCAGCCAAGCACAGAGGACCAGTGCCACAGCCAGGACTCAGGAGTCCTGTCCACCAGGACAGACCACCAGGACTCAGTGGACCAGGTCAACTTCGAGGAGGCAGCCAGGAGGCCAAGCCGGTTCCGGGGAGTCCAGGAGAGAGACCATCGAGCCAGCCCAGGACCACAGTGAAGCAGCGGCGGGCCGCCTACGGTACCCCAGCCCAGCCCAGGAGGGCATACAGCGGCGCCGGCAGTCGGCACTCAGGCAGCCACACCACCACACCCTGACCCAGGCCGGCCGCGGCACAGGCGAGGCAAGGGCAGGCGAGAGGCGACAGCAGCCAGTGTCAGTGACAGACACTTGGAGGTAAGAGAAAAAATGTCTGCCTGTTGCTCTATATGGGGTAATGTTCATGGCTCTATCTCCCCCTCCTGGTCTCTCTCTCTCTCTGTCTCTCTTTTTCTCTCTCTCTCCCCCTCTTCTGCCCCCCACCCATTTCTCCATTCAATCTCTAGTTGCCATGCAGATGTCATGCCTGCCCACCTACTCTTCGGCCCCTCTGTCTGTGCATATAGTGTTCCCTGCCTGATGTCACCTCTGCACCTGTCCTTCTGTCCGTCCAGCCATTGCATCGTTCGTGACTTGCTCATGCACTCTGACATCCTCTGTTTGTCCGCCTGCTCTTTGCTCTGTCTGTCTGTCTGCACCTCTCTCCTCCGGTCTTAGCATATTCTGCCTGTCTTCCAGGCCATCCTTTCTGCGGCCCTGCCTGTTGGTCTGTCCATCCGGTCTGATGTTTCTGCATATCTCGCCCCTAAACCTTCGTTCACTTTCTTCTGTCAGCCTATCTATCTTCTGTTTAATCTGTCTCTCTCTATCTCTCCTGCCATCCATCATTAAAATCTTCCATATGTCCATCTGCCCATTCGGCAATACTTTTGTGAATCTGTCCGTACACCCATTCTTCACTCACGTGTCTGTCCGTCCGTCCGTCCATCCATCCGTCCCCACTTGCTGCATTGCATCTGTCCACTTATCCGTCCAGCCCTCAACTCTTTCCCCATCCCCTTTCCCATCCGCACCTCTTTCGAACCATCATCCATCCATCCGCTCACCCATAAACACATGCATCCACCCATGCATGAATCCATTCATCCATCCATCCATTCACAGGGCTTTCTCTCGCCCCTGCTGGCTGCTACGAAGGGACTGCATTCAGTAATTCGCCTTGTGCAGAGATCTGTGTGCCAGCTGCCCACCCACTCATCCTTCTCAGGTCCATCAGTAGTACTTGCTTTGTTGGATATAGCGCTTTCTGCAATCGTGTTTGCCCTTCGTAACGCTCTAAACACAGGCTTTGCTATTACGTTTGCAATGGCGCTAAACGGTGAGTGCGGTTCACTTCAGAAACAGTATCGGCTATTAAAGCCTTTGCAAATCTTGGTATAGTCTAGGCGCTATATGACCTAACAGTTATTGTGAAAATAGGAAGTGTCACCAGAGTGCTTCCATAAAGAATTGCATGACAGTCGGTACAAAGAAGTACAGTGCAGCTTCAGAGTATAGCTTTAAGTCAAAATGCACTAGTGTATTTAGTATCGGTGAAAAGTGCAAAACGGCGTGTCCACCGTGCCTAAAACCCTCCCCGTGCCCTCCCTGATCTATTCTATACGCTATGATGTTTGGATGCTGACATTGTTGGCATTAGTATGGGCACGGAGAGTGGTGACCAGTCGTGCAATTCTCTCCTGTAGTGAGTGATTTGTGACGTGGACACTCACTAATGCACCCTATAGTAGCAGCGAGGACAGGGATGCAGTTAAGAGTGTTTAGGGGTCCCACAAAGGTTACTGTCCGACTTGTTGCAAGCTCCGTGTGCAGTGCAAAATGTGGCAAAGTCTCATGCCTCTCGTTCTCACAGTCATCTGTCATGACTGTCTCATGCCTCTCGCTCTCAGTCATCTCTCATGCACATGGACCTCTCTCATGTCTCTTGTTCTCACAGTCATCTCTCATGACTGTCTCATGCCTCTCGCTCTCAGTCATCTCTCATGCACACAGGCCTCTCTCATGTCTCCCGTTCTCACAGTGAGTCATCTCTCATGTACATGGGTCTCTCTCAAGTCTCATGCCTCTCGTTCTCAGTCCTCTTTCATGCACACAGGCCTCTCTCATGCCTCTCATTCTCAGTCATCTGTCATGCTGAGAGGCCTCTACTAAGTTCACACACCCTCATCCTCATATTTCTTTGTGCTCACAGAGCATGCTTCCCCAAGTGCCTACTTATTTCTCTCTCTCTCTCCTCAGACCTCTCTGGGTTTGCAGTCCTATCTCATGGTTTTCAGGACTCTTTCTCGGTTTGCAGTCCTCTCTCAGGCTTTGAATGGCCTCTCGCAACCTTGCAGCCCTCTTTCATGTCCAGGCCTCTCTCTGTGAGATCACAGGCCTCCTTCTGAAAATGTAGATCCCCTCCTGCTTTTCATACGAATCATACCTGTCTTAGGTATTGCAGATCTCATTCATGTTCCCAGACCTCTCTCTGGATTTGCAGGGCTCTGTGTCCAGATCTGCAGGCCTCTCTCTGGGGGATTACTGTTGCTCAGCTCAACCTCAGTACCCAACGTGCCAGGCCTGCCTGAGTTTACACTGTCTGAAGGGAACACCTCACCAAGGCTGGCGAGGTCTAGAGGTGCCGTTTCATTTTGGCTTTCCATGTGTGTCATTTGGTGATTTGGAGCTCGCTTATAGCCACTTTGTGTCGGCTGGAGGAGGAGGAGACTTCTCTCAGTGAGTGAATCACCTTTCCAACTATGGCGGGCACTTTTCTCTCGCCTCCTGACACCCGAGTGTGCAGCTGGTCTTTTCTTCTGTTGCTGCTGTCCCCTCAAAACCAGTGCACTGAGAGGCAAGAGGGCCTAGGGAGATTCAAGTGTTTGAAGACAATGCATTCACTTCTTTCAACAGTGCAAGTGCTTTGCTGTGACTCGTGCGTCTTGTCTATGACAATGCTCTGTATTTAGGGCTCCCCTTTTCAAGTATCTCCCAAATGCAACCTTTTCACAACTCACCTGCTAGACTTATTGTGTATTGTGGAACTTTGACCAAATGGATCCAGAATCTATTCACAGCAAAGCCACCAATTTGCTTGAATTTTATAAAGAGGATTTTTCTGGACAGCTCATAGATCAACTTAACCATCTGTGCAGTGTGGGGAAAACACTTCTGAACCTGAAAGATTGTACAGAACTTGATCCTCTACATTTATTGAACACAATATACAAGGAAAATGTGGAACATTTATTTCCACAGGTGTGCATAGGACTTTGGATTTTTCTAACAATCCCAGTTAGTGTTGCTACAGGGGAACGTTCCTTTAGCAAACTGTCATTAATCAAGAACTACCTACGGTCAACAATGGGCCAAGAGAGATTAAATAGCCTATCTATTTTGTCAATTGAAAATGCACCGGCTTTCCAAAATTGACTACAAAAGAATTATTTCTTCATTTGCAGAGAAGAAAGTCCGAAAGTGGAACTTGCGGTGAAAGCTGGGTGGCATGTGTTCATATATTCAACTTATGACATATATATATAGGGCCTCATTACGACCCAGGCGGTAAGTTACCGCCTGGGCCGTGACTTTACCACCATGGCGTAAACTACGTTTACGCCATGGTGGTTGGCGGACTTACCGCCCCATTCCGACCTTGGCGGGGCGGTAAGTCCCCAATCCCCATTTACCCTTCCCCATTCCCATTTTTGCCCCATAGGGCATAATGGGAGTGGGGAAGGCGTTAATTACGCCACCGTAAATTACGGTGGCGTAATTAACTCCATGGTCCCTTAGCGCCATGGATTTTAACACCCGCTAAAAGCAGGTGTTAAAAGCACCATGGCGCTAGGGGACCTCGTAATTGGCGGTAAGGGGTCGGCGCAGCTAACGCTGGCGTTAACCCCTTACCGCCAGGGTCGTAATGAGGCCCATAGAGTTGTAATACAAGTTACTTCAGAAAGTCCCTTTTTAAAAATAAAATGCATGCAAATCTATATTTAATGTGTATGATACAAATCCAAGTCTGGAATAAACCTTTCTTCAGCTTAGAAACATGGCTTTGCTTTAGTTGATTTGCAGTCATAAGACTAAACCATATTCGAGTTCTTCCATAAATAAACTCAAGTAGAGATTTCTCTCTTCACTTATTTACGGTGCCACTGGCCAAGTGCAAAAAATGAAGGGGCCTCACCAAATGTTTTGCCCCGGGCCTCACCTCACCCTGTGACAGCCCTGCCGGGAAGCAAGACAGGATAAGGAGGAAGGAGGATAGTAGGAGGAAGCGGGGGGTCCGGGAACCAGGAAACAACAGAGTTCAGCGAAGGCGAACTACGGAGCACACATCTAGCCACAGCAATCAGTAGCGTTGAGACGCGCGGGGCCGCGGGGGCGTGGCTTCTTTATAGAACGTGCTACGTCGGACGTGAAAGCTGGTAGGCAGCGTTCTGTGTTTAATGGCCATGTTGGAAGTACAGCACAGTGTAAGCCCCGATGTGTCAAGGACCAGGAGGTCCAAAAGGGGTGTGTCCAATGGTTCATGGCACTATGTGATAGGTCTCCGGAGGTGAATGTCACACATGGTGGCAGAAGCATCTGATAACTTAAAAGCAGGTCAGGCTCTGGTCAAACATTGACATGGACAGAAGGCCAACATGGTTGAGTTTACTCAAGACCAGCAAGTTTTAGTTATGGTAGGTACAAGGCAGGAGGCCTTACAGGACAAGTGGATAGGACCCTTCAAGGTTGTGGGTAAACTTGGAGCGGTCAACTATCTGGTGGACTTAGGCAGTCCTAAGGAGGCTCCCAGAGTCTTTCACACCAACCGTTTAAAGGCTTATGTCTCAAGATCAGAAGTGGGAGCTTTGCTTCTAGCTTCAGCCCAAGAGGAGGAGGAGAGTGAACCTCTACCTGACCTACTCAGAGGCCAGCCTTTAGATGAGAAAGTAGGAGTTAATCTCTCTTCTAACTTGACACCTGAACAGCAGAAGGAGTGCAGGTTTCTGTTAAATCAGTTTGCCTCCCTGTTTTCACTATCACCAGGCTTGACCCCTTGGGGCTAGCATGATATTCAAAACTGGTGACTGTTTACCTGTCAAAAACAGAGGTACAGGATGTCAGATCATGTAAGATCCTACATAAAGGAGGAGGTCAACAAGATGATTGATCTCGGGGTAATAGACCCCTCTACCAGTACATGGTCTAGTCCAGTTGTTCTAGTACCAAAAAGGCAGGATCCAAGGAGTTGAGATTCTGTGTGGAATATAGAGCTCTTAATGCAGTCACCAATACTGATGCCCACCCTTTCCCAAGGACAGATGAGCTGGTGGATAAACTTGGTTCAGCCAAGTACCTCAGTACATTTGATCTGACTTCAGGCTATTGGCAAATAGCACTGACAGACCATGCCAAGGGGAAAACTGCATTTTCCACCCCAGCAGGCCTCTACCAGTTTAAGGTAATGCCTTTTGGACTAAAGAATGCACCTGCTGCATTCCAAAGGATAGTTAATCAAGTTCTGAATGGGATGGAGGACTTCTGCATGGCATATTTGGATGACATTGCAGTGTTCAGCCCTACTTGGAAAGAACATGTTGACCACTTATAATATGTTTTGCAGGCTCTTGAGCAGGCCCATCTGACCGTAAAGGCTAGTAAATGTCAAATTGGTTAGAGTAAAGTGGTCTACCTTGGACATGAGGTAGGAGGAGGTGAAATCAGGCCATTGCCTAGCAAAGTACAAGCTGTACAAAACTGGGCCACCCCTACTACTCAAACCCAAGTGAGTGCCTTCCTAGGCCTCACTGGTTACTATAGAAACTTCATAGAGAACTATGGTAGCATAGCTTCTCCCTTGAATGTGATCTCCTCTCCCAAATTCCATAGAAAGGTCAGGTGGAATGAGGAGTGCACTCGAGCATTTGAAGGCCCAAAGAAAGCCCTTTGTCAAGCTCCAGTCCTAAGAGCTCCTGACTATAACCAAACCTTCATTGTGCCGACAGATGCTTCAAATACAGGTATAGGTGCAGTCCTTAGTCAACTGGATGAGAAAGGTAGGGAGTACCCCATTTGCTTCATCAGCAGGAAGCTAAAGGAACCAGAAACAAGGTGGGCAACCATTGAGTGTGAATACTTTGCTATTGTGTGGTTATTGAAGAAGTTTAGACCATACTTGTATGGATCAACTTCTGTGATTCAAACTGACCACCAACCCTTGAGATGTTTGATGCAAATGAAAAGGGAAAACCCAAAACTACTGAGATGGTCAATCAGCCTGCAAGGGTTTGATTTTACCATTGCACATAGGTCAGGGTGTCGCCACCAAAATGCTGATGGTCTCTCCAGGATGTTTGACCAATTGGAGTAAGGAGATTCATCCAGGAGTGGATTAAATCCTCCTGTTCCTTAGTCTGGGGGGGGGGACGAGTGTTAGGGAGAATTCTCCAAATGTGCTAATTTCTCTTACCTTTTGCGACCCCCAGCAACTTTGCTGCATTTCTGGGATTTGATTTTTTACCTGGGAAGAGTGGGAGCCTTTTTCCCACTCTTCCATGTATTTTGGATGTGTTTTACTTTTGTCTTCTTTGGTTATGGAGTTTTTAAACAACTCCAGTGGCATCATCTTTTTCTGTGTGTCACACAGCACCTTCAGTGCAGTGGAACATGGGTGTCTTTTTAGACTGAGAATGACTACTGTCTCTCAGGGCAGGTAAAATTAAATTGACTTTACTAGTCTCTTTAAATTTACTGACCCAGCACACCCTATCTTACTATAGAGTGCTGGGGGGGGGTTGCTTAGCTTCCCCTGAGTCAAAACACTCATGTAACAGTAAAACTTTACCTTTTCCTATTTTAAATGGCTGGTGGCAGTGGTTTAGATCAAGTACCGTGATTTTTTGCAACCCCTAACAGCGCTAGCTCAAAATCAGGGGTAGCCATGTCTTTCAATATGGTGCCCAAGACCTATCTGTAAAAACAGACTCCGGTCATCTTTTTACGCCATTTCTTTTAGGAAAAGTCCTTCTTGTGTGTAACTCTGCGCGCAAAACCAGGTTTGGCCCCTTTGTTGGGCTTCTGTGCTGAAGCCCTCCTCTAGTGCCAGAGTGTCTGGGGTGAACAAGATGTGAGGGAGGGGCCTGAAACCCCCTGTGATTAGTCTCCTAGGAGACCTGAATGCACTCTGATGTGATTGGCTGGCTGACTGCCTGGCAAGGACAGCCACCCTGCTGGGTAAGTGACAGCCAGGCTGAATGAATGGGGGCAAAACTGTTTAAAAGCAGGTCTCTGGGACTTGGAAAGCAGAGTCGACCACTGGAACGAAAGAACCAAAGAGGAGAGGAAGGAAGAGGACTGCTGCAACTCCTGGACGACCGGTAAAGCCCTGCTGCAGGTCCGAATTGCCTGAAACTCTGACGACAGAGAAGCCCTTCAAGGTTAACTTCTTCCCTTGAGTTTGGGGGAACAACCAACTCGCAAGCCACCTGGACACCATCCTATTCTGGTCGAATTTTCTTCAGAGTGCTGTTGAAAACAGGATAGCCAGAGGGAAGGAAACCAGGGGGACTTGAAGGCACTCACACTTTAAACCGACGTCTTGCTACAGCTTTTGGCCTCTTCCCTGGGCAGTGCAGGAACCTACCAACGTCCTCCTTCTTGTCCCAACGACTGAAGCACAGGAACAGAGAGATCTGCTCGAACTGCCAGAAACAACTGCCTCAGCTACAGCTTTCTTCATTTAAAAAGGTACTTTGCAAACGCTGTCCGGAAATTTTTTCGGCCATCGAGAAAGTGTGTTAAACTTTCCTCAACTACAAAGGCCTGTCCTTCCCTAAACATTCGTCAAACTTTTCACCTAGCCAAATTCTTTAAAAATCTGTGGCAAATACTTAACCGTTATATACCAGAACTGTGCTATCCTGTACAAAAGACTCTGAACCATTGACTTTGGCCCAGGCCTTCAGAAGAATTGCTGGTTGCCCTGCCTATGAATGTATTTGGGCTGTCTATTCTTATAACCTTGTCTTTTCCTCCCTTTTCTAAGTATCTGAAGTGCCATTTTGCTCCTACTTCATATTTGAGCTAAACTTGTTGAGTTACTTACCGGTTGGATTTGTGTGGTGTATTAGTGTGTGATATTGAGCTGCTTATGCTGGTGTAATGTTTTATAAATGATTGAGTAAATAAATATATATTCTTTTACTAAGAAACCTTGAGTAAGTGTTTACTTGAATCACTGTATTGGTTGGTCCTTTGTGTAACATGTTCTACTGCTCACTTAAACTCTTGAAATAAGTCTAGCTGCTCAGCTATCACTACCACTTTACTGTGTAGTACAGGCTTGTACCAAAGGTGAAATTGTCCTTACACTTGTAGTCCTAATTGCCTGTAGTGTTCCCAAAGGGTACTGCAGGTTATTCTGCCTAACAGAGGGCCGGGTTCGGAAGTGGGGAAAGGATGTAGCAGGGTGCTTCACAGACTTCTATAAGGAGTTGTACGCCAGACCAGTGGAGGGGTCAGTGGAGGAGATGCAACAATAACTAGCAGAGAAAACCCTCCCCAAGCTAACGGGCAGGGGGAGAGACGCTTTGGAGAGGGAGATAACCGAGGAGGAGGTGATGGAGGCCATCAAGAGGTTGAAGGTAGGGAAGGCCCCGGGTGGGGATGGCTTCACGGCTGATTTTTACAAGCAGTATCAAACATTGCTGGTGGCCCCATTGGCTAAATTGTTGAAATGAATAAGGGAGCGGGACACAATACCTCTGATGTTTCTTCAGGCCCTGATAGCTGTCATACCAAAACTAGGGAAAGATCTAGCAGAATGTGCCTCTTATAGGCCCATCTCCCTCCTAAACGTTGACGCCAAGATCTTCTCTAGAGTCATGGCGACGCATCTGGAAATGTGCCTCCCCCGACTGATCCACCCGGACCAGGTGGGGTTTGTCCTAAATAGGAAAGGGGCGAACAGCATGCGGAAAACTCTCCACGTCATAAGCTCACAGGTGGCAAGGAAGGAGGGGGCGCTCCTGTTGTCCCTGGACACTGAGAAGGTGTTTGACTGGGTGAGCTGGGCCTTTAAGGGGGAGGTCCTTAGGTCTGTGGGTTTAGGCTTGAGATGGATGGGTTGGATGTCGGCCCTGTACTCAGATCCTACTGCTAGGGTCATAGTTAATGGGAATGAATCGGGGGACTTCCCACTGGGTCAGGGTACACGTCAGGGGTGTCCTCTCTCTCCATTGATCTATGCGTTAGTAATGGAGCTGCGGGCGGCATCAGTCAGAGGCAACAGTGAAATCAGAGGGGTTATGGTGGGCGGAGTGCATTGTAAGATAAGCCTCTTTGCAGATGATGCTCTGCTTTACATCACCATGCCATCCCGTTCGGTCCCACATCTGTTGGACAGTTTGGAGCTGTATGGGAAGCTCTCAGGCTTTAAGGTGAACTTTGGAAAATCAGTGGTCTTCATGGCGGGGGTGCTGCCAGAGGGTGAGAGGGAATATGTGACCGGACTGCCCTTCAGGGTGCAGAGAAGGGTTTTGTTACCTAGAAGTGCAGGTGATGCGGCACCCTGGGGATCTTTTCCCTGGAAACTTCCTCCCCCTTTGGTCAGCTGTGAAAAGAGACATGGAGAAGTGCGCTGAGTTGGGGCTGTCTTCGATGGCACGGCTCAACTTTATAAAGATGGTGGTTCTCCCCAAATTCTTATTTCATTTCCAAATTCTGCTGATACCCGTGCCGGTCCCCTTCTTGTCGGAGATGAAGCGAGTTATGCTTCGGTATCTCTGGGCAGGGAAGAAGCATAGGTTTGCATATGGGACGTTAACCCGGCCAAAGGAGGCAGGGGGAATGGGGTTCCTGGACCTGGCAACATACTGCAAGGTGGCCCAACTGCAGATTTGGTGGACCACTTTACTCCGGGGACTCGGAAGCAATGGGTGGCAATGGACAATGAGGTTTTGGCCCCGGTCACATTGGATGAATGGCTATGGGTCCCGCAAGCCCGCATCCCAAACAGGGTGTTGCGCCATCCGGTCCTGGAGGGTCTGTGGTCTGTTTGGAAAGAGGGAGGGGTGGCTCATATCCTGGCCGTCACCCTGAAGCTGTATCTGGGCATTCCCACTTAGAGACACAATCGAGGAACCAGCGGCGTTCCAGTCTTGGTACGAGGCTGGGCTCAGCAGGGTGGGACAATTATGGGTAGGATAGGCTTTCATATCTGTGAAGGGACTGGAGGAGGCCCTGGGGTTGAGTAAACTGTCTCCCTTCCGTTTCTTACAATTAAAGGGAGCCCTGACAGAGGAGAAGTGGGGGGAGAATCTCAGGAGGGAACTGACGCGTTTCGAGAAATTCTTGATTGTACAAAGGAGATCCCGCGGGTTTATAGCGGGGTTATATAAACTAATTTTCTTAGCGATCCCGAGGTATCCCCCCCTTTGACAACCAAATGGAGCCAGGACCTGGGCAGAGATATTGAGGACACATTGTGGGCTCAAATTGCAGCCGCGTCCACCGCTCCACTGCATCACTTCAATACAGGCGAGCCCTGAAACTGTTGCACAAGTGGCACTATTCCCCTGTAGGGATAGTCCGAATGAGGGAAGGTTACGACCCGAGGTGCTGGAAATGCCGCCGGGAAAGGGGAGAATATATCCACATGTGGTGGTGCTGCCGCAGGGTGCAGGCATATTGGAGGGAGGTCCTGTCCTGGATGAGAGGGGTTGATGGGATACAGAGGATCCTCTCCCCATGGCTTATTCTCTTTGGGGGTGAATGTGGAGGAGGAACCTGGAAAAGAGCAGGGCCACATGTTTCACATTATGTTGGTAGCGATGAGATGCTGTCTGGCCCAATGGTGGAAGAACCCGCGAATGCCGGGGGAGAAGATATGGGTCTCTAAGATCTGAGCGATATATGATATGGAGTACCTAACCCACGTATTGGAGGAATCCAGGTCGAATATTAAGTGTGAAATAGAAATATGGGAATTAAAAAACTCATCAAATTTTTTATTTTTTATTTTAGCGGGTTTCCCCCTTCCTCCAATGCCCCTATCCCCTTTAATTTGCTATTCTTGACCAGCAACACCCCATATATATATTTGTCTAACCCCCGCTAAAAATTAGATGAGTTTTTTTGTTAAAATAATCACAGTAAAACCCCCTGTGAAAAAACATCCTGCGATGAAAGGACGTTGTACCCTTTTCACTGGCCTCAGCTCCTCATCATCCTATTGGAGAGTCCGATCTTGGCTCATGATGTACACTCTTGCATCCTCTGCTGCGACCTGATCGCCCCTCTGTGTTGTGTTATGTTGATAAGCGGTGACAATTTCTTTAACGCCTTCCAAAAATGTATGTTTATCGGTCTTAGCATCTTCTAGGGAATCAATCAGGAATTTCAATATGATCCCTTCCAATTCTTTTTCTCTTCCTCTTTTGTCCTTTTTTGATTCAATAAAGGACTCTGTGTATTAGTTTGGATTAATTTGGAGTTCATCATTGCGATCAGCGTCGTTTGGTCCCTATAGTTCTCATGAAGATTCTCAAAGAGTTTCAAATATGAGGCCAAAGAATTGCATCTTGAAGATTAGAGGCCAACTGGGTTGGGGGTTTGGAGTTTCCACAGTTATTTTCCGGTCATTTGTCTTGTGATCATTCCTTTTCTTTCTGTTCTTAGAGGCATGGGGGGAGATTCCACTTTCGAGTCTGTCTCTTGGGCTACTGCAAAAGGGGCTTCTCGGGGGAGCAAAGCCTTTTTGTGTTTGGCAGCAGCTAATAGCTTGCATTCTAGAGCGGATTCTACAGGCTTCGATTTAACCCAGTCCGGGCTAATATCACTAGTCCAGGGCTCATCTGTGTACCATTCATCGGCCCCCCTGTGACGAAGTGGGTAATTACATCTGCAAACATGTCACATTGAAGCGTATAGAAAGCCTCATGTACTGTGGAAATACAGCCCTTTTTTAGTGTCTACTTACAGAGAGCCCTGTAGTAGGTATTCTCTTCTAATGAGCTTGGCCTGCTTTGTTGTTGCTAGGAGAAGGGAAACGAAGGAGAGGAAGGAGAAAACGACCGTTATAGTTGGGCTTATTGAAGTTCAGTCGAAAAGCCTTGAACAGCTGTGAGCGGATGAGTGGTCTGCACCGTTGTGCTAACAGAAGAAGATGAACTGATAATTATTATAAGGTGATCGTTGTCACCTGCGATTGTTGTTGACTGAGCGCGCCGTTGCCCTCGTTAAGGAATTAGAAGAGGTGTGGTGAAGGCGATCGTTGTCGCCTGACGAAGTTGGGAGAAATTGTGTCATATCGCAGAGGCGAGGAAGATCGTATTGTGAAAGGCGATCGTTTGTTGTCGCCTGACGGACGTCGGAGAGGGAAGCGCCGTTGCGCTTGGGGAGAGCCAAATGCCAAGGAGCCAGCTGGTCAATGTCGACAGCACCGCAGAGACTGTAAGTCATAGTGTTGATATGCGCGTACTCTGGCGCTTTATAAAAAAACAAGCAGGCGAAGAATCACGCGTGATAGAGCAAAGGCAAGCGTGAAGCTGAAGCTTCAAAGTTAATGTCACCGAAGATACAGTTTCATACGAAATGAAAGGAGAGGAGTCAAAATGAAGCAAAGCTTAGACAAACAACTCAGAGCGTGTAGGAGTGCTGCCTAAAGGATGAAGAGGGGAAAGTTTTAAAGTTACTAACCAAGGAACTTTTATTTTATGTGGTGAAGTGGCAAGTGTGTGCTTACCGAAAGAAAAATAGGAAAGACAAGAGCACAGTTTAATATAAGCACGTTTTAGCCTGAATCAAAATTGACCCTCACCCACGAGGAAACCGTTTAGTGAAGCGAATACATAGTGGGTCTTTAACCGCTAATCTCTAGAACACCAACAGCATGCTACAAAAGACATTGGGCCTCATTACGAGTAGCCCGGTAAAAACGGGTTAATTACCGGTATGCCGGTAAGAGCGGGTCCGTGCTCGTATGGACTCGCTAATAACGGGTGATTATGAGTGCACGAGCATACGCAAACCCCCATGCCGGTAATGGAAATACCGGCATGCCGCTAAAGGCCCTCCAACCCCCCGACAGCGGCATCGCGGGACCCGCCGATACCGGCACCGCCTAGGAGCAACCCCTAAATACCGGCCCGGTAATACCACCATGTTAATACCGGGTTCGCAAAACTGGACCCGGAAATAACATCATCGCGCAGGGACTGGAAATGGGCCGGCGGCCATCTTCAGAAACACAATCCATTGCCATCCTTCCTAACCACCAGCCGATACTTGAAGAGCACAGTGGAAATCCATAGAGAATGTCAAAGGCTACCAGGAAGACCACCCCCCGGCTGCGGAAACAGTGTTACTCAAACACAGAGCTGACCATGTTAGCAGACACTCTAGCTGCACATGCAGACATAATCCAATCCCACGACAAGAAGCGGGAGGTGCAGCAACAAAAGAGGCAAATCTGGCAGGAGGTAGCCCGCAAGGTATCAGCTATAGGTACCACCCCGCGCAGTGTGAGGGACTGCAGGAAGCGGTGGGATGACCTCCGGTTGAGGGTACGCAATATCATGGCCAGCAATCGGAGGGAGGATGGCCACAGGCGGGGGTGCCCACACCCCTGTCAATTGATGCCCTGGGAGGAGACGGCTAGCAGATTCATCTATCCTGAGTCCATCGAGGGATTAAGCGAGATGGAGATGGGTGCGGCATCAACCGCGGAAGGAGGTGAGTGACCCTGCAGATCCCTGTAGGGGAGACCATGACATAGCACAGTGAAGTGGTAGAGAGTCTAGGCAAGGCAATGCATGTCCCAACACCCACATGACCATATCCAAATCCAGATGGCGGGCCAAACGCTGCCACACTGAAATGCATGCTGAGTGCCAATCCCATAACCAACACACAGCCAACACACCTGGATCTTGCCCATGTAATACATCACACAAACCCAAAATCAACGGCATGCCACCCGCCAGGCAGTGAATGCTAACATGCCCCCTCTGAATACCCTGCGTGACACACCTCTAAGACATGACTGCATGGTCAAATGAATAATGAACAGCACCATTTTATGCCTCTGCCATGTCACACCATCACTGATGCCCTGCATCTCTTCTACCCCCCCAGGCACCGATGAGGAAGAAGCAACCCAGGAGACCACGGCAAGGGCATCCACCTCACACCCTAAGAAGAGGGCAACCACCTCCACCTCCGCTGGAGGCAAGCAGGCCACAGCCACTGTCAGTGTGCCTGTGCAAGCTGGGACACAGCCAGCAACACCTGCTGCCAGTGTGCCTGACACACTACTGACCCAGCAGGCCACATCCACACCTGTCCAAGGGGAGTCCCTGGAAGCACCCGCCTCCACTGGGGAAGAACTTGATGCCAACACCTGCAGTCACCCACCTGCAGTGAAGCTGATCCCTGCCTCCATGACTGTGACCTACCCACCTCTGAGGAGTACAGTCCCGGAAATGCTGTGACTGCACAACCCACCATTCCAACCCCCTCCAAAACCCTGGAGACACGATTGTCGATGGTGGAGGCCCAACAGGAGGCCATGTTAGACCTACTCCACCAGTACATAGCGGACGGGGAGGAAACCAGGCGGGGTATTGCCACAGCAATTGCGGGGACCACAGCGGCCATCGAAGCCAACACAGCCGCTGTTAATGCATCGGCTCGGCTAATGAGGGACTGCCTGGGGGCGGTGACACAGGTGCTGACTTCAATGCTGCTTCATATACAGCGGCCACGGCTTGCAGGAGGTGTGGAACCTGCCAGCGACTCACCTACGACCACCACACTAGCTTCATCTGTCCCCACCAGCCCAGTGCGCCAGACACGTAGGAGTGCAAGGCACACTGAAATGCTGCCTCCGGACAGGAAGAAGTCCCGGAAGTAGTGTGGGGGAACAATGGGAGTGGGACACAAGGTTGGGGGTGAAGGAGTGCGTCTGGTGGAGTCTATTGGGAGTATTGGTGTTTGCTGGGGGGACTGGGAGTTTGTTGGGGGGTCTGGGAGTTTGTTGGGGGTGTTAGGGAGGGGGGAGTGGGCACATTTTTGCTGTTGTAAATAATACACACGTTGTGATCAGAAAAATCCATGGCTGGACATTGTTATTTTCGTGTGCATCCATTTAATGTGTTACGGTGTTCAGTGCCCAACTCCCAACATTCCCGGTGTGCATGTCCACATTGGCCCAGTGTCTGACTGACACATGTCTTTCATAGTCCTTGTGGGTCAGGAGTATTCGTGATTCTGTGCTTGGCGTACAGCATGGCCATCCCATGCATCATGTACTAGCATGGGGGCTGCTTCACCTCCGTCTCCATCCTCATCATCCTCATCCGGGGCATGCATGTCAATGTCAGGTGGCAGTGGTACATTTCTCAGGATGCACATGTTGTGCAGCATGACACAGGCCATGGTGATCTTCGCCACCTTCTCAGGCCTATATAGGAGTGCCCCACCAGACCTGCTGAGGCAGCGGAACCGCGCCTTCAACAGGCCAAAGGTCTGCTCAATCACAACATGGGTACGGGTGTGCACACGACTGTATTCCTCTTCATGGCTGTTCTGCGGGTTCCGCACAGGGGTAGGTAGCCACGGCCTCAAGGGATATCCTCCATCACCTGCAAGCAGATACAAATAGGTGTGTGTCACTCTGAACTGCCACCTTCAGGGAGCACAGTCATGGCGGCAGCTATTTGGTGTGGGCACGCACATGTCCCTGTACGCATGCAAATGTGTCACCTAGATGCAATCTATACTGTCATGAGGTGTGATAGTCTGGATGGCGTTCAATAGATGATGCAGGGTGTAATCATGCATGCTGAGGCAGATGTGCTGTGGTAGTGCAACAATGTTTAGCCTCCAATTCATGCTGTTCATTCTTCACTGTGCATGGTCACACTGACCACATTGCCACAGCTGCCATCCTGTTCATTCATGCATTGCTTGCCATCACCATGGTGGCCTGGTTGTGCCTCTTACTTGTTGTCATCGATATGCATAATTTGTGAAATGTGGCCCAGTGATGTGTCATGTTCCATTTGGCCGGTTCAGGTCAGGAATGTTTAGCTCTGCATGCATTCTCCAATCACCGGCAATTGCCACCCAGGTGGAGTATGCCCCCCCCCTTATGCATGCCTACACATCAGTACCCAAAGCACTGCCATGGGACAGTTGTGCAACTCACCAAGTAGCCAGGCATGTGGTCCAGCATGTCGCTCCATGTGACGGGGTAGCATGGAGTTGCGCAGTACCATGGCATCATGTGTTGATCCGGGAAATCGGGCGCAGCAATGTGTGATGATCTTGCTGGAGTCACATACCATTTGCACACTGATGGAGTGGTATTGCTTGCGATTGCGGTACACCGCCTCTATGGCATGGGGGACTACCAATTCCACATGGGTGCAGTCGAGGGCACCAACACAATTGGGCATGCCTGCCAGTGCATGGAAGCCTACTTTGGTGTCGGCTATCTCCTGGGAAGTCCGTGGTAGGGATATGTGGGTGCTTGTGTGCTTCAGGAGGGCATCCAGCACTTGGTTCAATATGCGTGAAAATAGTGGCTGTGAAATGCCATGCAGCTGCCCCACTGTGTGTTGTTAGGTGCCTGTGGCCAGGAAGTAGAGCACAGACACCACCTTTAGTAGCGGGGGGGATGGCAGTGCGTATTTCAATGAGGCTGGCAATGTCGTTCTGTATCATGTCCACTTTGGTGGTGATGGTGTCATGGTCCAACCGGTACAGGGTGTGGATCTGCTCAGGGGTTAGGTTAAAAGGGCTGGGTCTGGTGCGAGGGATTGGTGGTTGCCTACGAGGCACTGCTGCCTGCGCTGGTGGTAATTGCTGGGCCTGTCTCACCCTCCTTCTCCTCCTGCGTCTCCTCTGTGCTGCCTGTTGTTGCTGCTGTTGTTGCTGCTGTAGTTGTTGTTGTTGCTGCTGTAGTTGTTGTTGTTGCTACTGAAGTTGTTGTTGTTGCTGTTGTTGCTGTAGTTGTAGCAGTATGGGCATGTCCTCCAGCACCATGATTGCAACAGCTAGTGGTAGCATTTTGGTGTTGGAAGGGGTGTGATGTGTGGGTGTGCTCATTTTATACTGGCCCAGCCTCCATTGACTTGACCTATGGGGATTGTGTGCACCTGTGGCAGTTGCCTTGTATCCTGATTGCTGTTTGCTGGTGGTCCGCGATGCCTGTATGGCCGGTATCATGAAGCCCGTGATTACCAGCTTCGCGATGCCGGTATTTGCATGACCGCGTGGTTTGGGTTGTCCCCCTATTACCGCCATGCTGGTATTTGCTCCCCGGAGGGGCGCGTGTATGCGCCTATGCCGCTATTAGCGGCACCGGTATTTAGGGTGCCGCTAATACCGGGTTTGCGGGTCGGAATACACCGGAGCGGTGAACGATGCCGGTATTAACATACCGGGATCATTTTTGCCTTACCGCCAAACTTGTAATGAGGCCCATTGTATTGAGACAACGCCTGAAAGACATAAAGAGGAGTGGAACAAGGTTGAAGTCTTAAGGTTTGCTAAAGCTGAAAAGGGAAATAGGGCCAGAAAAATAAGGAGAAGAAGCTTCCCCAGAGGAAATAACGAACTGACAGGCAAATGAACACTGGAAGTAACACAGAACTTACCTGAACATCTCCTGAACACAGTATTCAGTTGTAGTAGACTGAAGATTCACCTTGAAGACGTATCCTTTACCTAAAACCTAGAAAAATAAGAGAAGAACTTGTTAATAAAAGAATTGGGTTCTCGTTGTAACCCATACACTTACTCATTGGCTCAGTCTATTCTTTATGCAATATTCAGGTGAACTGTCACATTTGGTGTCAGCAGTGGGATACCGAGAACGCCATGGAGGAACTGATTAAGACTCTAAGCGAAGGGCAACAACTATTACAGCAAGCTTTACAACTTCAGAGCCAGCAAGCCCAGGCGGACAGACTAGCTTTCCAGCAAGCTTTACAACTACAACAGGCCCAGCTGTTGGAGGTTACTAATGTCAGAAACAACCCGCAGGTCCCAACCTCCGTTTTGCAAAAATACTCAGCTGGTGAGGACCCTCGCATTTCTTTGTCAACTTCGAGAGGGTAGCTAGAAACGCCCAGTGGCCCACCGAGAGATGGTGTCATTACATCGCACCATTAATGACCGGTGAAATGCAGTGTGCTTACCAAGCTGCGAACCCGGCCGGAGACACCAACTATGGCGATATGAAGAAGGTGGTGTTAGAAAGATTGGGGCATGATGAGGAAACTTATCGAATTAAATTCAGAGAAGTTAAGTTGGTCGGGGAAGAGACTCCTAGACAATTGTTTTACAGAGTAAAGGAACTTGCCGAGAAGTGGTTGCAACCTAATATGTCATCTCCTGGTGAGATAACAGAAAAAGTAATTTTGGAACAATTTGTTGAAGCTCTTCCAGGGCCTGCACAAAGATGGGTCAAACAACATCACTGCCTTTCTTTAACTGAAGCCGTGGATGTAGCCTCAGCTTACCAAAAGGCTGGACAAGGCAAAGTGCTGTCATATCCCACCCATCCTCGACCTCATACCGTTGGGAATAAACCGTTGCCTCAACCAAGATGGCCACACTCAATGCTAAGAAAGCCAGAATTAGAAGGTTCACGTTCCAGACGTAATAGCGAATGCCCTGTCAACTATCGTCAAACACCCATAACAGCTCGAGGACCCCAGTGTTTTGACTGCGGAGAGTGGGGGCACCTTGCCAGATTTTGTCCCAAGAAACTAAAAACAGAACCGATGGATGTAGGAGTTTTTGAGTCCATGAGGGACACCGAATCATCTGAACAAATACCAGGAAGACAAACTCAATATCTGTACACCTGTGAAGCCGAAGTAGATGGAAAGAACACCACTGCATTGGTCGATTCAGGAAGCCTACAGACGGCCGTGACGTCGGACCTGGTAGGTGAAGGTTACTATTCTTCAGGGGAAATACCTATTCGATGTGTTCATGGGGACATAAAAACTTACCCGTCAAAGAAGATACAGATTAAGCTGGCAGGGGAAATGATGAGGGTAAAAGCTGCTGTATTACCTAGTTTACCTAAGCCATTATTAATTGGTTCGGACATACCAAAATTCTCTGAGATAGTCCATGAAATCGAGAAGAGCTGGTTGGAAACTGCCCCATTCTGTGAGGAGGAAATGCCCAATCCACTTCTTAAGTCGCCAAAAAGTAAAAAGATAAAAAGAATAATTAAGCAAGATTGGAAAGCCAAAAATGTTCTACCTATGGCTGTCGACTGGAAACTAGACGAGGAGGGAGCTAGCTTTAGGTCTGCTCAAGAGCTGGATCCTTTACTAAGATATGCTAAAGAACGTACTTTGGAAGACTCAAAGATCCCATTTCATAAAACAGAATGTATTGTTGTACAGAGTGAGCAAATCTCGGAATGGGGAGGAGTTGAAACAGTTGTTGGTCCCCAGTAAATTTTATAAAACTGTTTTAGAAGTCGCTCACGTACAAGTTGGTGAGGGACATTTGGGGTCTGAGAAAACTTATAAAAAAATTCTCGACAGGTTCTATTGGCCAGGAGTATATACAGGAGTATATAATCAAGTAGTTAGATTCTGCCAGTCCTGTGAAGAATGTCAAAAGAAGAACCGAGCGAATGTGAAGAAGGCACCATTACAACCTATGCCCTTGGTCTTGGAACCTTTTAGCAGAATAGGAGTAGATATTATGGGACCCTTAGAACCATCTAGAAGAGGTCACAAGTATATCCTTGTAGTGGTAGACTATGCCGCTCGTTATCCAGAGGCCTTCCCATTAAAAGCTACCAACACTCAACAGATTTGTGATGTTCTTATTCCCTTTATTGGACAAGTTGGTATTCCCAGGGAGATTGTCACAGATCGTGGATCGAATTTCATGTCTAATATCCTTAAGCAAGTCTGTGACACTCTGAAAATTGAACACCTAAAGACAGCAATTTACCACCCCCAGACTGATGGTTTAGTGGAACGCTACAAACAAACCATTAAACAAATGCTTAAGAAGACGACTTCTCCAGAAAGCAAGGACTGGGATAGAGTCTTACCATGGATATTGATGACGTTAAGAAATACTCCTCAGTCATCAACAGGTTTCTCACCCTTTGAACTACTCTTTGGGAGGCCAGTACGATCTCTGTTGGATATTCTGAAAGAGAACTCGGAAGAGCAACCAGATCGAGAGTTGACCCTTACGGAGTATGAATCTCAATTACAGGAATGAGTTGAAAAACTTCAGACCATAGCCAGAGATAATCTCCTTCAGGCCCAAGTCAAACAGGAGAAGTATTATAATCAGAACTCCCGTCTACGTACGTTTAAAGTAGGAGAACAAGTATTGGTCTTATTGCCTACATCAGAAAACAAAATGTTAGCGGCATGGAAGGTACCGTATGTAATCCACAAAGTATTAGGTTCATTAACATATAAGGTGAAACAGCCTGGAAGTCGGATACCTGTCCAGACTTATCATGTAAATCTTCTAAAGTTGTAGTAGACTGAAGATTCACCTTGAAGACATATCCTTTACCTAAAACCTAGAAAAATAAGAGAAGAACTTGTTAATAAAAGAATTGGGTTCTCGTCATAACCCATACACTTACTCATTGGCTCAGTCTATTCTTTATGCAATATTCAGGTGAACTGTCACACCCCCCTTCTTGTTTTTTTGCCGGTATACCACAGGCCCCCTAAGACTCACTGCCAGTCATCTGATGGATACGCTTTCCCTTTTTAGGACTTACATCTTTGCATAGGTGTAAGGCCAGCTCAGCCAAATCCCTAGTAATGCGAGCTGCCTGGGGAGTATTGTCTTTGAGTTCAGTGAGCAGGTTTGGCCTCCTCTTGGTATCTTCAACCAGGTCCAGACAGTTTTCCCAATCAGGGCCAGTCTCTTCATGCTCCCCCTGCCCCCGGCACATCCAGACTTGGCAATAATCTTGTCTGGGTACCATTATTCCCGCTAGGCTGGATAGGGGGAAATACTTGGTTGTTACCGGAGGGGGAGCGGAACAGCTCAGGGACTCCCTAATTCACGGATCAGAACTCCAAACAATTTGTAGAAGTGCTCTCGGGAGGGTTCAGATCCTTATCTCAGTGAAGTCTTGTCGGTGGAGGATCCATTCTGGGTGCGCTATCCTTTGGGACTGATCGATTATTCACTGTGACAATCATCTCTCGGGAGTTTGAAAGAACCAATGATTTGGATACTCCTTTATTTCCACCAAATATTTCCTTGCAGGCAGTGGTGGTCTTGACTCCCAAGTTCCTAGTTAGACAAGTATGCACTCTGGTGTTCATCTCTAGGGGATCCCGAAACACCCCTGGTTTGGAAGGTGGGTCTTTGGTGCCAGGTACCGCCTGGCAATGTGCTAGGTCCTCCACTCCCAGCACCCCAGAGTTGAAATTAGTCAAGGCTCCGCTCAGGGGTAAATCGTCTGAGGGATTGTCCCAGAGAGACCCTGAGGTTTGCCCTCACCAGTGCCCTCCATTCAGATTCGACCCCTACACCTGTTGTTTGTTTGTGAGGGATCACATTATTTGGTAATGACAGTGGGACTGGCTTCTTAAAGTGCCACTTCAGGTTCCCCTCTTCGGAAACTGAGTGCCATCTTTTTTTAAATAGGGGTGCCAATTTTGTGTCTTGGATGGTGGATTTGTTCAGGGCTTGCCTGGACAATTTGGACAGTTAGATTGTTACAAGGGCCTTTTTTGGCTCATTACCCTGTTTATTTTACATACAGGTGACTTGAGTTACATCATCTTGAGTGTCTTGGTTTCCTTGTGCCTTTAGCAGAAAATGTTTAGTTGGTTCCTTTGAACAGTGTTTCACAAACATTTTGTTTTTGTTGTGCCATTGATAGGGAAGATTTCATTAATTCCGTTGAAAAAAATGTGCCGCAAACATTTTGGGTCTGGGGTTCACCCTCCGGTATCTCCGTAGAATCGTTTTCTGCATTACGGTTGTTTAATGTAATTTCAGCAGAGCCGGAATGAGACAAGGTAGCTTTCTTTAGTTTGAGGCAGACAGTGTCATGTGGCACGCACTGGTGAACAAGCTCCTCCCTCGAATGCACAGGGCTTGCTATCGGGTTCCGCGGGAGACCACTGTCCCAATCTCCCTCCGATGCCGCATCTCTGTAAACTGGATCTGGATGGACAGCGGCTTCGGTGGAAATCGAATATACCTTGGGGGACATGCGTGTAGCTGATTCATTAGCACATAACCTCACACTGGGGAGTTGCACAGGGTTGTTGTCCGCTACACAGGGGAGTACAGCGGCCGGAATAGAAGGCTTTTGATTCAAACGTACGTGTCTGCATGTCCTGAGGGCGCAGTTCAGGTTCCGGCTCATTATGATTGTAGAGATGGCTGAGTGCTCACCGCACAGCGAACAATCAGCAAACACTCTGCAACGCTCCGGATCGTAGGGAGTGTTTATAAAAATTCTTGCCAGAGATAATAGAAAGACTCTCTATAGCATGCACAGCAACAAGATCCACAGTGTTCTAACAGTGTTCTACAGGGATTCACAACACTCAGCAAACACTCTGCGATTCTCTATGTCGTAGTAGGGGTGTTTATAAAGACCTTGCCATAAATAATAGAAAGACTCTGCGGAGCATGCGCAGCAATGGGATCCACAGTGTTCTTACAGTGTTCTTCAGGGATTCAGAACACTCAGCAAACACTCTGCCACCCCACTCAGGGTCTTTTTGGTTTTGGGCTACCGTGGTCTTCTCCTCTCCTCTGGCGTGTTGCAGCAGCTCTGCAGCATTCACTTCCTGACAGCGAGCTCATCTCCTCTCGACCATGCTGTCCCTTGACATCGCCACGTAGACTGCTGCTTCTCCCTCTGGCCGGACAGTCCTTCCATGTTGGACTGATTGGGTGCATCACCATAGACCGGTAAGCCGTGGCTTGCAAGCCTCTTCTGTTTGCCAACAGCTCCAGTGTTCCCCACGCCTGCGGTTCCTCCAGGGAAGGCTTTTCTCTCTTCCTGGTTTTCCCTCTCTTCTATTTTGTATCAACCTTGGTCAAGAGGAATTTGCAAAACACTAGACTGATCAATAGTGTTTTGAGGAGTGCTCTTCATACCTCTACACTTCCTCCTCGTCCCAGTATTTCCCTGAGAGTTCTCTCTAAGGAAGATTTGACTCTTCTTAGTCCCAGTACATAGCATAGATCACCCTTGGGTCAACTATGTTCTTCATCGTCCCAGTACTGTTGTTACTATGCACATGACACATGTGCATGGCATGGCAAGGTAAAGGAGGGGTAAGAGAGGGGGACTGGAGTGGAGTATACTGCGTTCTCCCTGGATAGTCCTCCCACCCCCATGAGATCATCCCGCTGAGTACCACCCCCGGGGCACTATCGGGTGGCGGCCTAACCTCCCTGGCCTAATGGGAAAGGGCTCCCCGTAGGGGAGAAGGGACGGCATCCAAGGATTCATCACATACTGTGATGAATCCTGTGGAGTAATCACTGATTCCCCCGATTACCTCCTCAAATGTGGCCAGGGGACGGCAGTCACTACCTGATCCTGACCATGGGAGTGGTGACTCCATTGGAAGAGACACAGTATTCTTCCCCTCCCAGTGAAGAAGATCTTATAATATCTTGATGGCTTGTTTTCAACCCATAAACCCTCCTTATTGTAGAACCCAAAAACCCCTTCCTTTAAGTCACTCTAGACAGAGTCCCATTC
This sequence comes from Ambystoma mexicanum, assembly GCF_040938575.1. NCBI lineage: Eukaryota > Metazoa > Chordata > Amphibia > Caudata > Ambystomatidae > Ambystoma > Ambystoma mexicanum. The sequence continues at coordinate 1,135,468,976 of NC_090931.1, read as the reverse complement.
ATACCCCAAATATACATAACACATGTACAACATCTCCTGTTTCTGGTTTTTCTAGTAAGCCTACTAAACAACATCAATTTATAAAACCCATGATCTCTATGGACTTCCCATAAAGCCTCAAGTACTGAGACGAGGAAGATGAGGAAGGTGTTGATGCAGATTGAAAAAACAAAAAACGAATAAGCAGACTACTTGTTTGGTTGAATCACAAGTGTGCAAGACATTTAAAAATGGCATCCACACTCAAAATGCAGGTAGAATGGGAGAGGACCATGCCGGAGGAAGTCTAGAGAACAGGCACATCCATGCGGCAGCTTGCAAACGCAAGAGTCCCATACTGGCTTAGCGCAAAGAAAGGAGGGATGCAGCGGGCACCTTTGCAGGACCGTCGAAGCACCAGGATCAGCAGCAGAGCCCCCAGAGATACAGTCTTGCCGGGAAGCAGCATTCTACTGCAATGAAGGTGCTGATTCAGCAACAGACAGGGGGGTGCGCCTACCAATTGCTGGAAAAAGGAGGGTGGAGGGACACCCCTAAGAGGGGAAGCAAGGGGGTCTCTGGCGGCTGGAGTGAGCCCCGTGGACTAGGGGGAGAGACTCTGTATATGACACAATATGGACACAAGGGAACCTGCTGCACAAATACGAGGGTGGTGAAACCGCAGGTTAGCGCACTCCATGGGGTCACTCTGTAAGCCAGCTTTGTACTCACAACCCGTACACCACCGCTGAGATAAGGGGGAAGCTGAATTCAGGCTGCACGTCTCCAGCAGACAGCAGTCGCTGGCAAGAGCACTGCGCTATACAATCAAGGTTGGCGAGCAAGTCCCACGGCTACTCATGGGAACTGGGGAAATCAGCCTAATCCAGAGAGGCACTCGCATAACACCAAAGGTGGTTTCAAATCGCCCCTTGGCCAGCAGGTATGGGAACAAGGAGGTGGAATGATCGGGCGCTCCAAGAAGAGCCAATCAGACCATATGTTTTTTGTCCCTGGAAAGTAACAAGCTCACAATGTGTCCACAATAGTGTTTGCAAAGGTTATCATCAGGCAGATGCTGCGTGAATGCAGTGGTCGAAGTGAGCGGGAGCAGTCGGGAGCGGTGCTCCTATACTTTTTTTAATTAGCCTGTACAGCTCCTATACTTTTATTTTAAAAAGAAACCGTTCCGGAATGGTTTTGTTTTAAAATAAAAGTGTAAGAATAAGTTGAAACCTTCACTTTTATTGCACTGCACTGAACGTTCCCTTAAACAGCAGGTGCAAGTGTTTGGGGGGGTGTATTGTGTTTGGGAGGGGTTGTGGCAATGGGGTTTGTGGGGAGCAGGGGCAGGCCAGCAGGGAACATAGCTCCACTACTTCTTTTTGTACACTTCGACCACTGCGTGAATGTCTCAATTTCCACTAGTTCAGGGTGTCTCGTGTTCCTTCCTTTCTGGTGCTGGCCAATGGCAGACGAATAAAGATCTGGAGGTCAGCACAATTATGTTATTACTAATTGCAAACTGTTTGCGGGGTGGAGCAGGAAGCAATGTGGTGCCACATGGGGAGGGGATGAGCCAGGAGAGGGCAGGTCTGTTTACTCCATTCATGACTAACTAACATATGTCTAGCTATAGGGGTATGATGTATTCTAACCAGTCAGCTTCATGAGAACTGAGAAGATGTGAAATTTGAAGTGCAACTGTTTCTAGCTGAATACACATTATATTAGTGGTATAAAAGTGCTGCTTGCTGCGAGCCAGTTTGTCAGCTCTCACCAACCAGTTCTATTCCACTATGGTGTTTGATTTGTGCTTGCCCAGCTGTAATAAAAAGCTTTACTTCTTGCCTAGTGAATGCTCCTTTTTGGACTATACTGGTAACTCATTTATTGTGAGCCCTAGTGGGCCCCTAATACAATCCGAACCATGCCAGAGAGAAGAGACGGCGGGTGAGCGTGGAGCTTAAAGAAACGCTGGAGGAAGGTCTGCACCGTGAAGGAGGCTGTCCCAGAGAAGAAGCTTCATCGCAGAGACATGCCACGGGTGTGGGATCCTACAAATCACTGGTGAGTCTGCCCAGAGTAATTGGGGACCACAGGGCATACCGACAGGCATGTAAATAAATGAATTAAGAATATTTGAATACCCACAAGATAAAGTGCAACGACAAAACTTGAATAAGCCCTATGTATGGGATGTCAATATGGGGAAAGTTGGAGCAAACATTACTGTATGCAAGGAAATAAATACAGCAAAGTAAAACAACAACTGTGGAATATTAAAGGACAGCGAAATTGAGAAGAAGTCCTGGTGAAAGGAGTACAGCAAGCAGTTGACATATAGGGGTGGAGATACCTGGCAGAGAAGTACACCAGGGGATATGCAGGACCCCAGAGAAGGTTTCCTGTCACTGGAGTATACCAGGGGATCTAGGAAATCCAAAGAGGAGGTCCTGGCAGCCAAATAGACCAGGTACTTTGAAACTGAATATGAAATTGTGGGAAGATACCTGGCAGGAGAGAACACCAGGGGATCTGAAGAACCCATCAAAGGATTCCTGGCAGGGGAGCATACCAGGAAGTCCACTAAAGTTGCAGAAGGAAATGTACCCATGTTGCAAAACACCTAGCAGCAAAGTATACCAGGGAACCTGGGAAAAACATGGAGGTCTTGCTGCGTAGATGCACCAGGCATTTGAAGTTGTGAAGTTGAACAAAGACCTTTAATACTGATCGGTTGGTTATTTATAACGCACTTAATACCCATAGGTTTCTAAACGCGGACCCGGGGATCAAACATGTGTTGCTCCACTTTATCTTGCTTCCAAGGCAAGCGCGTTGCCCCTGAGCTATCCCCCCGATACTGTGACAAGATACCTGGCAGGGGAGTGCACCAGGAAATCTGCCGAGCTCCCAAGAGAATTCCTGATAAAGAAACATATCAGGTAATCTGCCAATGGTTCTATGTTCTTTCATTGCCAGGAATTTAAAAGCCTGGCATATGAACGTGTACATATTTACAAAAATGTTCATTGATTTTTTGGGGGGAGGGGTTACTCCTCCCAAATCCCCATCCCCCACCTATTTTTACCTTTTCCCACCCCCCACTAAAAATTTTGATGAACATTTTTGTAATTATGTACACGTTTAAATTCCTGGCGTTTACATTTCCGGCGATGAAAGAACATCGTACCCTGCCAAAGTACACGAGATGGTAAAGAAAACCTTGTGTGGAATTTCTCATCTGAATAAGAACTTTTGTGAATCCAGTACAAAGAAAAAGAAACCAAGGAAAGGTTAAATGATATGCAATGTATTAACTGCATACTGTGATGAATCGTATGGATCCCTCACTAAACCCCTACATATGGCTCCTCCCAGGTGGCCAGGGAAAGGCAGACACTTCCTGATCCTGAACTTGGGAGTGGTGCTTTGTGGGAGGATCACTTGGGATGAGACAAGGCTCAGGTTGGTGAGGATATTCCATGGGATGAGGTACAGTATTTGTCTCCCAATGGGAAGAACCTTTTACAAATACTAAGGCATGTAATGCCGTATTGTCGTTATTATTTGCCTGATCAACAAATGAAACATCTTAATGTGGATAAAGCTAATGTGAAATCCCTAAACATCTTAAGAAATGAAAACCCATCTGAGACGTATACAGTTAGAAATCATCTTAACTCCCAGAGGTACAGTGAAAGGAAATCTGTAAATAATGGCTTAAATGAACTGCCTTCCCCCTTCCAAGTAAATCCTTGTGATATTTCCTTAAATACACTTAACAGAAATGAACGCAAGTTCAAAAGTGGAAAGCTGACAAGAAAACCTAATTTTTATGTTGGGGACTTCAAGTCCCATAATTCCCTAAGTACTGGGAAGAGGAAAAGGGCTCCAATGCAATGTTGCAGGAGCTGTCAGCTTGTTAAGGCAAACAACCCACACCTGAGGGAGGCAGAGAGGTTTAAAAGGCCCTCCGGTGCAGGGCATGAGCACGAGCACCAGCAGGAGTATTCGCAGTAGCAGCAGCAGCAGAAGGAAGCTGAAGGAGGTACATTGTTGGCAGTCCAAGCAGAAGGTGGAGGAATGAGAGGGCGCTGGGACAATTGCGGGGCATATTCCAGCTGCCAGTGTTGAGAGGGTCCTTTTCCCCATAAATATGAAGTGCAGAAGTTGAGCAGCGGGAAGCATGCAGAAGGAAGGCTTTCCCTCATGTGAACCGAATTGCAGAGACTGCACAGCAGGAATCATGCAGGAGACCGTTGCTTGGGGCTAGTATGCACCAGGGGGTCTCAGGAGCAAGCCAAGCTCTGTGTCTACATGGTGGGAACAAAGGCAACTTCAACAAGGAAATATGTCAGTTCGAGAGAAGCCAGAGCAGTGGAAGTCCTGCATCACGCAAAGGAATGAAAGGCGAAGGAAGAAGCTATTGAGTGTTACCGAGCGTTCCAATCCCTTTTGCGTAATAAGGGCAGGCAACAGTAACAAGAGAGAATCACTTGCGTGCAAGTGAAATTGCTGTTAACCCAACCGCTGATTGTCGGACAATGGAGTGTGTTAGGGAGAATTCTCCAGAATGGCTAATTTATTTTACCTACTAAGTCCCTCAGCAGCCTTGCTGGATTTCTAGGATTTATTTTTTTCACCTGGTAAGAGTGTGAGCCTTTTTTTCCCACTCTTACATGTGTTTTGCTGTGTGTGTTTAACATTTTTGTGCTCTTAGACTGTGGAGCTTCACCTACTGCATAGGCATCATCTTGTTACTGTGTGCTACACAGCACCTTTAGTGCAGTGACACAGGGTTGTCTTTTTCGGACTCCCCACTTTAAACTCCATTTTCTGGGACTGACTACTGTCTCCCAGAACATGTAAAGTTGCCATTGACTTTATTAGTGTTTTTAAATTCACAGACCCAGTACAAACTATCTTACATAGAGTTCTGGAAAGGGTTAATAATTATCCCTTTTTGTCTATTTCTCATGGAACATTATTTCGCTCCCTTTTCATTAAGACTTGGCTGGTGGCAGTGGTATCTACCCTATTTTTCCTACCGCGGTTATTTTAACTAGCCTTGGTATTGTTTTAGGCTATGTTGTTAGCCTCAAACTTAAACCTGCTGGACCACATTTACTTTAATAAGGTTCCGGCTGGGTTTATTTGCCATTTCTTTTTGTAAAAGTCTTTCTCGTGTTTTACTCTGCATGCCAAACCAGGTTTGGTTCCTTTGTTTGCCCGTCCTTTGGCGGGCTTCTGCACAGAAGCCCTCCTTAGGCGCTTGAATGTCTGAGGGGACAGGATGTGAGGGAGGGGTTTGAGACTCCCTGCAAAGGGTCTCCTTGGAGCCATACTTGACCAGACGAGCCTCAGCGGACCCAACAAGTGCAACATAGTCGCATACGCCAGCAGAGCCCTGTCGCCCACTGAACAAGCATATTCCCAAGCCGAACGAGAGAGCCTAGCAGCAGTGTGGGCTTGCGAGAAGTTCCATCACTTCAACATCGGCAGAAAATTCACCCTCATCACGGTTCAACAGGCACTACTCTCCCTGTTTGGCAACCCCAAAACCAAAATGCCCCAGCGCATCGAAAGGTGGGGCATCAGACTATCTGATCATCCACAAACCTGGGGGGGACGCCACCCAGGGCAGATTATCTGTCCAGACACCTGGAAGGGAAGACAAAGGATTCCATGAGACAAGAGGCAGAAGACTACATTTTCATACCTGTCGCTCAACACCCCCCCCACCATCATGACTGAGGCATTCACGACCAAAAGCAGGGTTGACCCCACGATACAGGCGGTGACACACCTCACTACCACAAACAAATGGAAGCACCTCAACACGGAAAGGTTTGTGAGCGGGGAAGTGGACAGGAAAGAACTGCACAGCATGGGGAAAATACAGAATGAACTTGCCACAACGGACCAAGGGATACCACTATGAGGAAACCGCCTAGTAGTCCCCAAGGGCCTAAGGAAAGCACTCGTGACCATAGCCCTTGACGATCACCAGGGGGGTCGCTAACACAAAGAAAATACTGAGAAATCAAGTGTGGTTCCCGTACATAGACGCAATTGTGGAAGACACATTGACCCACTGCATACCCTGCCAAAAGACAGCAGCGAACAGTCCCCCATGTCCACTACAGATAGTATAGCTGCCAGATGGACCCTGGCAAAGAATAGCCATGGATTTCAAAAGCCCACTAGAGAAAGGAGGACACCGCCTTGTGATAATAGATGAGTACTCCAGTACAATCCACAGCTTTCCACCACGTAGTGGGAGTGATCGATGAACTGTTCAGTAAAAGGTGTATCCCTAACACTGTAAAGACAGATAACGGCCCGCCGTTTCCAAGGACAAGACTTTCAGAGACTCGCCAACCACCTAGGTTTCTGCCACCAAAGAATCACATCAGGGAGCCTGACAGAAGGCTGCTACTGATCAAATGTTGCTACCCCAAGCGATATGCCAAATGCTAAGAATGTACAGAAATAAAACACATGAAGCAACAGGTCGTACGCCTTTAAAGCTAATGATAAAATACAAACCTCGTACCTGCCTCCCACAAGTAGAAGACCCCATGCTAGAACAAGAAGCAGAAATCTGAGAAAGGGATGCAGAAAAGAAAGGTGAAAGTATGGGTGGATAAAAAGACGAGAGCAAAGGAACACCAACTCCCAGTCAGAGAGGTTGTTCTAGTAAGACAAAGACAGCAAAGGAAGATCAACCCGAGCTACAAACCGGAACTGCTCCTAGTTACTGAGGTGAATGGGCCGATGGTGACAGTGACAGGAGACGGGGGTGAGATAACCCGGAATGCCTCCTTTTTCCTCAAACTATGCCTCGAGGAGCCAGCACTGATAGAGGAGACAGCGGCCGAAGAAGAGGAACCAAGAGGCGAAGAAGCAAGCGACCCACTTGGCGTGGAAGAGTCCGGGGAGACTCGCGAATCGCCGGGGCGCCTTCAGCGGACTACACGGAAACCCCAACGCCTCATCGAGCAAATGTTAATGGCAAACCTCCATGATAAGCAAGGGGGAGGTGTTGTGGGAGAAATCGGAAAGGGCTCCTTTAAGAAGGACCGTCTAAGGACAAGAGGATGAGGCGGGAAGAAGGAGGAGGGAGGAAGGTGAGGGGAGTGAGAGAAGGGACAGTTCTAAGCAGATGAACAAAGAAAGTAGAAATGTTATCCTGAGGCTCACGTGTCATTTCTTCAGGGAATGAGAGGGGCCTAACACAGAATTAAGTTATTCTGGTTGCCGCTTGCAGGATCAAATCAGGATCTCGACTGGAGCTAAACTCAGCTGCGTCTCACCGCATTGGCTGAGGCCACGCCTCAACAGGATAGATAATTAAATGAGTATAACCAACAGAAAGAAAAGGGGGAATGTAATGTATCCAAAGGTGAAACTTGTTGATTCATGAAAGTTCCATAAAATTAAAGTTGATATTAAAATACACATTGCCAAAGCCAAAAGGACAAAGTCATATCCTTAATGATACTTGGTTGCTGGTGTTGCAGGAAGACAAGAGTGGCAAAGAGGCTGCCCTTCTGGAAGTTGAATATTCAGATGAAGAGTACCTTGCTTGCATGAAAGTGTTGAAGAGCACTAATGAGAATCTTGTCTTTTCTGAAAAGTTGTTGAAAGTCATAAAAATGAAAATTGCAGAAGCTGTTGTGAATGTTTGGTTGTTAGTAGATCTAAAACTTCAGAAGCACTGTTGGTTGTGGAAAACTGTAAGGCAAGTTAGTAAACCCGTACAGTGGATTTTTGTAGATGTAAGCCTGTTATGAGAGTAAACCAGGTGGAAGTTGAAGTGCTGCGAAGTTATCCTGACAAATATAAAACTGTGATTTGTGGTGTTAATAGGAGAGCGTAGAGAAGCTGTGTTTCTTTGAATCTTTTAAGTTGTGGAAAATCATTCTCCCCAAGAATACCATTGATGCTATTTGATGAACAAAAAATATCTATTCAAGGAGGAAGAGGAATCTTTCCTTTGTTGAACATTATATTATTGGAACTTTCTTTTGACAAATTGAAGGTGCAAAGAACAACCCAAGATTTCCTTGTTTCTTTTTTTGAACAGTGGAACTGAATCCAACTTTTTAAAAATACTTTTATTTAAGTTCAGCATGACATGGCAGTGCAATATACAATTAATTAGTAAGTAACTTTATGGAGTATTATTAAATGACACTTAAACACAATCAGCATTCCGCTTTCCCACATTTCCCAAATTCTAATCTAAAGCAGCAGTATTTTTCACAAAATTAATCTCCAGCCAAGTAGACTCTAAATTCACACCAGATATCTTTTGGTCTGGATGCATAGGGCAATCTCAATATGTACAGATCCTCACAGTCATAGATCCATGGTTAATCTTTCAGCCACTCACTAAAAGTAGCTGGGCTACAGGATTTCCATTTTTTCAGTATACATCTTTTTGCTAGCACACAACCAATATTTAGTAAGACTCTCCGTGTTTTGTCTATTGTATCTTGCCACAGTCCAAACATAGCAGGCATAGGAGATATGCATATCTGTCTGCGCATAATACTAGATAGTGCAGCATAGATTGACTCTCAATATTGCGCCAATACTGAGCAGCTTCAGAGTATGTGCAGCGTACCTGCATTTGATGACCCACACCTCAGGCATTGGCAGTTACAGTCTGGGTATATTTTTTGGAGTATTAGGGGCATATAATGTAACATATGAATTATTTTATATTGAATCCATTTTAAACACATGTTCATAGCCACCTCTGTGGTAAATGTACACACTGCAGCCCATTGCATGTCTGACACTGTTAGGTTTAGTTCAGCATTCTATTTTTTCTGTGACCGGTCAAGTACCCTAGGGGTTGTGGTCAATATTTCCCTGTACAGAGTAGACAATACATTGTGGCACCCTACAGAATTAGCGATATATGACAGTAATTTGGTTTCTGGGGGTTCTTTTGGGTAATCAGGCCATTTATCACGTAGTGCAGCTTGTATTCTGTAGTAGTGTAGTATATCAGTCAATGTTACTGCATGTTTATTTTTACAGCTGTCTAGTGACATGAATTTGCCTCTAAAAATAAGTCCCCAATAGCTTGGTATCCCCGGGATTCCCATCACTGTTTAATTGCCAAGTCACCTGTAGGGGGTAAGAGGGGATAGTATCATAATGGAAGCCATCGGTATTGTGGGGTCTCTATCTTTAATCTAATGAATATGCGCTTTGCCGCCTCCAGCTTGCACAGCACCAGATAAAATTGGCAATCATCTTTGTATCCTCTGTCAAGTATTAATGTCATCAACTCCGTCCGCCAGCTGCTTTCCTATCCAATTTAAATGCAGTAGGGCTGCATCTTTACAATACCAGTGGGTAGCATGCTGAGATTGGCCTGCCAACCAGTACACTTCCATATTGGGCCCGTTGAATCCCCCCACTGCGTCAGTGGCGTAACACAAAATGTGGGGGCCCCCCTGCGAACCATGCTGAGGGCCCACCCCCACCAACTCGGCAACAAATCATGGGTCATGCCACTCTCTGGGCCGGCCTAGATTATCACGCTTGCACAACACGCATGAACGTGCTGCTGAAGGGGTAAGCCGCATAATGTACTAAGAGAAAGATATAAATAAGTGTTTTCATGTAATATACAGCACACTTTATGAGAATAATTGGCTTAAAAGCCAGAGTGTTTGCAATTGTTTTGTAGGGTAACACCAATCCAATACATGCAAGTCACCAACACTGCACAGGAACATTAATGCTTTGCTATTAAAAATGCCATGCCATGCCACATTGAAAACATGTCGCACTGGCTGCACAGTGTAGACCAGTGTAGACACGTAATAAAATTACAGTAAAGCATGCCAGGTCACATTTAGACATATCTAGATAGGTTGCACCAAAATGCCAGTCAAAGCAATAATACCCATCAAGAAGAGAGCGCACATTCAAGCCTGGGTCTGCAGCCTCTAACAACACGGCCAAACTCTTTAAAATCTGCAACGAATTGGTCAATCCTGTTGCAGTCTCCACCTCTCTTGTGCCCTCTCAGGCCCTCTGTATGGCTCTGCCACTCACCTCTCTGCTAAAACTCAGGACATCCTGTCCCCTATCTCCTCTTCCTCTTCCTCTCCCGGCCCCCCTTTGGCCATCTCTACCTCTCCTCCTCCTTTCTGCTCTTTCTCGCTGACAAGACCTGACGAGGTTTCTAGAAAAGTCCGATCTATGAAAGTGTCATCCAAACAGGTGCTACCCTGCTCCTCCAGGACCATATTGACACCCTCGCTCCAGCCTTAGCCGATTTCTGTATTCACTTTCACCATTGGAATGTTTCCCTCTCTTCTTCAGCCCTCCCTTGTGCATCCACTCTTCAAGAAGCCATCGGCCAATCCTACCTGCCTGGCAAACTATCGCCCAATCTCCATCGCCCCTTTCCTGGGCAAACTCTGGAAAAGCTGGCCATCTCCCAGCTTAATCTCCACACTGAATCTGTTGTCTACATTACCTCCAGAGCTGCCACAGGCACAGAAACTGTTCTCCTGAACACCTGTGAAGATCTGCTCTCTAACCTTGATTCCAGCATTCCTTCTGGCCTCCCTGCCCTTCTCAAACTTGAGTGGACCACCTGTAGTTTCAGAAGCAGCTTAAAACTTTCCTATTCTCCTATGCGTTCTCTCTCTCCCTCACCTAGCTACCTTCAGAGTCTCAAAGACGGCTTTATCAGAAATGTGCAGTTAAAAAAAAGTCATACTAAACTGAGGAATGACTAGACGGGCTGCACCAAAATGCCTCTCTAGCCACTTATAACACATATCATGCCTGCTTAGCCTGGACATGGACAACCATTATGGTTTATCGCGCAATCCCACACCCCTTTGCCTCCTACCACCTACCCCAAACTCCAAACTCAGCTCTTTGGCCACCCAGAATTACCTTCACATCCCTCTTCCTTGTCCCAGAGCTTACGTATGATATGATATGATAGGTTATTCATAACGCTCTTAATACCCAGAGGTTTTTAAGCACGGACCCAGAGATCGAACCTGTGTTGCTCTGTGTTATCTTACTTCCAAGGTGAGTACGTTGCCCCTGAGCTATCCTCCCGAGACTCCTACACGGCTACACAGCAAGAGGTAAGCAACCCCTTAGTTTACAGTACCTTTGATTCGAAGAAAGTGGTTCCAACTGGCTTCTGTTCCTGTGTAGGTCTGCAGATCCTGGTGTTCCTGGGCCTCAGTCGTGGGGACAAGAGGGAGGATGTCTGGAGGCTCCTGCACTACGAATGGAAGGTCAGCGGCAGCAATGGGCAAACTTCAGATCAGTGGCACTTCGCGGTTTCAGCTCCTCACTTCTCTCCCAAATAGCACCACAAATAGCACAACCGCGGTTCTCGAATACCACTCTGGACTTTGCTCGCATCTGGGGTCCATCACTCTGTGGAGGTGGTTCAGGCTTGGTCAGTCCTGCTTCCTGGGGGACCAGGGGATCTTCTTGGAGCTCGGGTACAACTTAAAGACACTCACTCAATTCCGGTGTTCCTCTCCCTGGCCCTCGGTTCCTGCAGCAGCAATGGAAGTTTAGTCAGCTCCGAGAGGATGTGCAGATGAGCTTGTCTTGGGGTCGATTGGTCCCACCAACCCAAAAGAGAGGAGTCGTCCTTTGCAGGTGTTCTCTATTCAAGGTGAATTCGGAGCTTCAGCACAGCAGCAGGGCTTCACCGGGCAAATCAACGGACCAGGAGGCTCCTTGCCTCACAGGTACATACTGGGATGAGGAAGAGTGGGACGGGGAGTAATGAAGATTACATGTAACTAAGTCAGGTATTACCTCCATGTACCTCTACCTCATCCCAGTACTTGTGTATGAGGAATAGTGCCTCATACACAAGTACTGCCTCATACACAAGTACAGGGACGAGGAGGAATAGGGCTAGGAGTAATGACGATTACCATTAAGTAATCAAGGCATTAACACAAGTAGTGGCATAACACCTTTGAGTTGACAGGGCTTCAGTACTCCCGCCATACACCCTCCTGAAATTTTGGGCTATGTTGACTCAAACTGGCTGACCTTCGGAGCAGTTGCCGGACAGAACAGGTCACAGATGTGAAACGGCACCTAGGTTTTGCTGTTAACAATGGCCCAGCAATTACTAACTTAAAGCATTCCACTGTTAGTACCTGCATTCAAATGGAACATTTTTTAGGCTATTTAAATTGTGATGTGGGTTTAGTACTTGCATGCCAGGGGAGTGATTGGAAGGGTAGAGAGGGAACAGGAGACTGCTCATTCTCATAGCAGTCCATAAGTGGGAGCTTTCAGACTTAAAGGAGAGAGTTAGCTGCTTGTAACATTGAAGCTGCACTAGAATAGTCTCATTAAAATGTGTAAAGAAGTTAGATGCCCCCACACAAATCAGTTTGCCCCTCCCCCAACATTTGAAGGATTAGCCCTCCGAAATGTAGGTTTTCTTACGCCTCTGAACTCAAGCACACACACCATTCACCATATACACACATGCACACCCAGCCATTGATACATTTAAGTTTGTACTCTTTCACCATACAGGCACACCCATGCAGCCATCTATACATTCAGGTGTGCACCCTTTTTTCCATATAGGCACTCCCAAGCAGACACCCGTACATTTAAGTGTGCACCCTTTCACCTGAGAGGCACACACACCCAGGCACCCACCCATACATTTAAATGTGCACCCTTTCATTGTACACACACAAACGCACACCCAGCCACCCATACATTTGTGTGCACCCTTTCACCATACACTCACATAGGCAGCCACCTACACATTTAAGTGTACACCCTTTCAAAATACACTCGCACATGCACATGTCATGAGGTTGACGGGAGCCCTATTACTTCAAAAAGAAATTGGGCCTCTTTCCAAGTCCGACGGCAACCCTGATGGTGCTACCAGCGGGTTGCCGCCGGACTCGGAATGATTTACCAGCACCTGACTTCCCGGTGTCCTGGCGTCCCGGAAATTCAGGCACTGATAAATTGTAGTTCCCCATTTCCATAGAATGTCATAGAACTCTATGGGAATGGGGAACACAGAAGCACTGGCACCGTTCTAACAGTGCCAGTGCTTCTGTGACGGTCTACCTACCGTGGCCGCTGTGCCCGGCAGGGTCCGACCTGTCGGCACAGCGGCTCCGGCATGCAGACCTGTAGAATGCCGGTCCGGAAACAATGGTGCCTGTAAGCTTACTGGCACTGTTGTTTCCAGTCTGCCATACTTATAATGAAGCCCATTGTTTCTTTTTAAAGTCACTCTGACTTCATAAAGAAATTATTTCCGTAAAGGACCGAACCATAATGGAAATAATTTCTTTATGAAGGCACAGTGACTTAAACAATAAACTATTTATTTTTGAGGTCATAGGGCTCCCCCACCCCATGACATGGAGGCCTCCAGCCTGGGGTCTTCCATGTCATGGGGTGGGAGAAGCCCTCAGGCTTCAAAAATATAGTGGCCCTCATTCCGAGCTTTGGAGGTAAGTAATGGTCCTTACAGGCATGGCGTAAATAGCATGTACGGGTAGTCATCAGTCCGCTAATAGAGGACTATTATGACTTTGCGGGAACGAGCTTTGCGCCATGCTGGTAAGGTCATTACCGCCATGCCGTTAAAGGCACCCTAAATGCCCTTAGCGGCATCAAGCATAGCGCAGATAGCACTACCGACAAGGTCCAATGCGGCATTAGCAGGGACCGTTATTAGCGGTGACCGCTAATAACGGTCACCGCTAATAAGCGGAACCGGAAGTAGCGACATCGCACAGGAACGGGAAGGAGCACAGCAGCCATCTTTAAAAACACAATCCACTGCCATCCTCACCACACAGGATCCGTTGGACTCTGCTGTTGTCGTGAAAACATCCTACCATCACACCACTATGCCCAAGACCCTGAAGAAGAGAGCTGCCCACCTGCGGAAGGAGAGATTTAATGAGGATGAGCTGCAGATGCTGGTTGACACACTGCAGGAGCATGCTGGGATAGTTTTCTCAAACAAAATGAAGAGGGAGGCAATACTCAAAAAAAGGGAGACCTGGGCACTTGTTGCACAGAAGGTCAGTGTGTTGGGAACACCCCACGCACAAACAAAGACTGCCGTAAGCACTGGGACGACCTGCGACTTAGAGTTCGAAATATCCTCTCAGTGAACAGAAGCCAGGCAATGGGAACAGGAGGAGGTCCCAGCTCACCAATCAAGCTGACCCCATGGGAGGACATCTGCACCAGCATGATCGGGATGGAGGGGATCGAAGGTGTTGGCGAGATGGAGTGTGGCGCCACAACATCGGGTGATGGAGGTGAGTGTCCTAAGTAAACATTGTAATGCCGAGTCTGATGAAAGTCAACCAATATGTCAGTCCAAAGAGTCAAGCCATGATCCAACACACACACACTCCCAGCAAAGTAGGCGGACGCATCACAGACACATGCAGATGCCTGCTACAAGGCAATGCCATACCTGACACAAGATGAAAATGGCATGAGTCACACAGTGGGCATGCCCCAAATAATGTGCATGCCAGATAGCATAGCTCTTGGCCAACATGAGTGACGCTGACGTATGTCTGCATAACCCACCCATGTATCAAACAACGTGCTCATCCAAACACAAATGCGTATTACCCCCAATTGTGTGGATGATCAATTGTCCAGATGTATGTATGATGCCTATCAAAACATCACTCATGCCATCCCTCTCTTCGACCGCCACAGGCTCTGACCATGACAAAGATGGGCAGGACGCAACCCCCGCCAAGACCACACCCCGGAAGAGGTCCCGGGATGACGCAACTCGCCCTTCGACCTTGAGGGGACAACCGAGGGGCCGCCGTGCACCAACAGGCAAGACAACCCAGGTAGCCATTACACCGGCGCCTCCAAGGCCCGTAGACGGCGAAGCACCACCACCACCCATTGGCCATCCTGAGGAATCAGGCGAGGCACCACATTCAGAGGAGTCCAGTTTGGCTGGGGAGGTGGCAGCCACAGCACCCCTGGCTGTGGAGGACCCGCAGGAGGACATATGAATACCCATTGAGGACGATGCTTAATAAGTGGTCCGTACGCCCAGTCCAACGGCATCACCCCAAATATCATCCCTCAAAAGTGACCATGCCACCACCCCGGAGCAGTCTGGTCAGGAGCAGATGGAAGGGAACATCAGTCGCATTATGCCAAGTGTGGAGGCTGAGCAGGCTGAGCAGTACAGCCAGGGAGCATCAACCTCCACAGGTGCACCCGCAGGGCCGCAGCGGTCAGAACAGCTTACTGCCTTTGTGCGTCAGTTTGTCGAGGACAACAGACTGGCCAGACAGGAGTGGCGTGAGAACTTCGACTCTTTAGGCAGGTACATCACAGATAGCACTGCCTCCATGGTCAAATCCGTTGCAGACAACAACTCCTCTGCGAGGAGGTCTCGGCCCTCTGCCAGGTCTTAGGCCGCATAGCGGATGCCATGGAGGCAGGGCATCCGGCTACCTAATCCCAGCAGGAGGCCACACTGTCATCATCCAGTTCGACCCAGACGAGCCCGCTCTGCAGGTCGGCACGTACCCTGCGTCGGCAAGACATGCCGCCACCTGGACTAGGGGATGCCAATTGATAATCAGGGCAGCGTCATGTAGGCATTGGTGACTCGATGGGACATGTGTCATGGAGTTGTGGGGGGAGGTATAGGGCGGTGAGGTGTGTGGGAGAGTTGTGGGGGGAGGGGGTAGGGGTGAGGGTCTGTGGGGGAGTTGCGGGGGAGGGGGGAGGGTGTGTGGGGAGTTGTGGGGGGAGTGGGAGGGGGTGAGGTTGTGTGGGGGAGTTGTGGGGAGAGGTGGAGGGGGTGAGGGTGGTGGAGGGTTTTTGCACTTTCCTTAACATTGTTATATTTAATACACCCGTTGTGTGAAAAGCAAGACCTGAGTGGACATTCATCATTGCGCATGTGTCCTTTATTCATATACAGTGTATAGTGTACATGTACCCCCACACCCAGCGCCCTCTGTCCAACTATCATGTCACACTCTGCTGCCATGTGTGTCAGAAATATTGTGCTATCACTGACTGGCGCACAGCACCTCCCTCCTGTGCATTGACACCAAGATGATGTCCAGCCACATCGTCATCATCCCCTTCATCATCATCAGGTGGTAGCAGTTCAATGTCAGGGGGCAGGGGCACGTTCCAGCAGATACACATATTGTGCAGCATGACACATGTCATGATGATCTTGGCCACCTTCTCATGCCT
This sequence comes from Ambystoma mexicanum, assembly GCF_040938575.1. NCBI lineage: Eukaryota > Metazoa > Chordata > Amphibia > Caudata > Ambystomatidae > Ambystoma > Ambystoma mexicanum. The sequence goes on along the minus strand of NC_090931.1, from coordinate 1,135,452,707 downwards.
GTAGAGGAGTGCCCCACCCGACCGGCTGAGGCAGCGAAATCGTGCCTTCAACAGGCCAAAGGTCTGCTCTATGACCACACGGGTAAGGGTATGGGAACGATTGTAGTCCTCCTCGTGCCGGTTCTGTGGGTTTCGGACAGGGGTGAGGAGCCACAGCTTCAAGGGATAGCCACTATCACCTGCATGAGAGATAATGAAAGGTAAATGTTAGGCGATTCATGATGGACAGCTGTACTAGTCACACATGCCTGCAGATTATCGTTGCCCACATGCAAATGTCCCTGGATGTATTTACGCCATCTTCAGTCCCTCAATGTGTCCTGTGCCATGGAATAATGGTGTGGGTTGCATCTTCAAGATGATACATGGTGTGAACTGATGTCTTGTTGCACATGCATCGTATACGCATACAGCTGTGTTTGTGTCAAATTTGTGATGGGTTGTGTTCTGTGAGATTTACTTAGAGGGAGCGTTGGCAGCAGTCTGTGCAATATTGGCCAATCAGCGCTGTTCATTCCCATGGTGACATGCAGCACTCCTGTGGGTGTGGCGGCCCTGTGACAGACAGTAGATTCCCTAGTTGGTTCAGTTCAATGCACTCCCAGGGATGCTTGTACTGTGCAGTGATTTGCTGGAGACAGCAACATTGTGCATGTGCACTGCATGGTGCTGGATGGCGTTATGGAGGGTGAGGGCCGCAGATCAGTGGTGCACGTGTTGTGGGATGTGGGGTGGTTTCCTGTTAGTCATGTAGTGATCGACCTTACCTTATTCCTATGGGATTTGGGTGTCATATACCGTTTGCGATGCTTTGGGGCACAGTGTTCAATGATGTGCACATTGTGCAGTCACATCACCATTGGCAGCATGATGGTGTGTATCTCTCCCCCCATTTCAATGGCATGTGCCAGTCCTGCAACTTACCAAGCAGCCAGGCACGTCGTCCAGCATGTCGCTCCATGACGCGTGGTAGCGTGGAGTTCCGCAGGACCATAGAGTCATGAGTTGATCCGGGATATCGGGCACAACAATGTGTGATGATCTTGCTGCCGTTGCATACCATCTGTGCATTGATGGAGTGGTATTGCTTGCGGTTGCGGTACACCACCTCCAAGGCATGCGGGACCAGCAACTCCACGTGGGTCAGTCGAGGGCACCTACACAATTTGGCCTGCCTGCCAGTGCATGGAAGCCAACTTTTGTATCAAATATCTCCTGGGGAGTCCGTGGTAGGGATATGTAGTCCCTTCTGTGCTTGTTTCAGAATCCGAGAAAATAAGGGTTGTGATATGCCATGCATGTGCCCCACTGTGTGCTGGTAGGTGCCTGTGGCAAGGAAGTGGAGCACAGACACTACCTTGAGTAGAGGGGGGATGGCGGTGCGTATTTCAATGAGGCTGACAATGTCGTCATGTATCATGTCCACAATGGTGGTGATGGTGTCCCGGTCCAGACGGTACAGGGTGTGGATCTGCTCAGGGGTTAGATTGAAAGGACTGGCTCTGATGCGAAGGATTGGGGGCTGCCTGCATGGTAACAGTGGCTGCACTGGTGGGGCATGCTGGGCCTGTCTCACTCTCCTTCTCCTCCTGCGTCTCCTCTGTGGTGCCGGCTGTTGTTGTTGATGTTGTGGCAATGCAAGCATGTCCTCCAGCTCCAGTAATGCTACTATCATTGGAATCATCTTGGTGTGGGAGGGGGTGTGGTGTGTGGGTGTGCTCATTTTGTACTGGGCCAGACTCCATTGCCTCCACCTGTGCTGATTGTGTGCACCTGTGGCAGTTGGGAACACTACTCAAGGCATTTTACGGTAGGTCGGAGATGCCTGTATTTACGGCATGCTGGTAACCACTTTTAACGCCTTCATGATGCCGTTATTTGCATGTCCGCTTCACTTGTGATCTCCTCCAGTTTACAGCATGCCGCTATTGCCGGTATGATGGCCCGCGTGCCAGCGCCCTTGCCGCTATTAGAAGCACCGTACTTTAAGACCCACAGTCTCTTTTTGAATTCATTCTGCCTTCATAAAGAAATTATTTCTGTTACAGAAATAATTTCTTTATGAAGGCAGAGTGTATTCAAAAAGAATTTTATTTTATTTTTATTTGAAAAAAAATAATTTCATTAATTTTTTTAACAAAGTGGGGCCCCCTCCAGGACATGTGCTAGCGGGGCTGTGGGCGCCCCTATTACGCCAGTGCACTGCGTATGGTAGTGCCATATCCAACCACTTTTTTTGCACCACTACTTTGTGCCACAAAAACTGGGACATGTTACTGTGGAGATTCGAAAGAAATTGTTTCACCGGCCAGGTAGGAATATTCACAAATGTGAACAGCATCTTGGGTACCAATGTCATTTTTTATTAAGGCCATTCAACCCGCTAGGGACATGGGTATACGGGACCAGGCAGATATTTTAACATCCGCATATTTTTGCAGGGAAGTATAATTGTCTGCAATAAGGGTATCTTTAGCACTAGTCACTGTCACCCCCAGGTATTACAATCTGTCAGGGGACCACTTTAATTGGGATTGTATTTGGGGATGGGGAGTATTGTCTGTTAGGAAAGATTTACATTTCATGTGTAATTTTCCCTCCAGTTGTGCACCCCCCAACTTTCTGCTGATGTTAAACACCATAGTCTGACTTTACCAGAGGAGCCCAGCCTTCTGCTGCACTCCTCTGGGCTTTTCGTTCACTTTTTATGTGAGACTTTGTTTCCCTTATTCCTTTCCAATGTTGCAACTTTTCCGCAACATGTAACAAGTGTACAATTTACCTTCCAGTACAGTGCACTTGGGTCTGTTTATTATTATTTTTTTTTATTTGCATTTGTATCGCGCACTTGCAGCCCAGGGACATTGAGGCGCTGTTACAAGAATATGTGAATATGTAAGAAGTTTGACATACAGGTTGAGGTGCCTTAGTCTTCCCGGTAGGATACAGCATAGCGTGACAGGTTACAGGTTACATACATGCAGAATGATAGAGAACAATATGCTGGTTCTACCTAAGAAGGGTGGTACCAATTAATAGCTTTTAGTTGAACAGCTTAGTTTTAATGGCTTTGCGGAACACTTGGTGGGATTCGATCTATCTCAGGTGAGGAGGGAGTGCGTTCCAATGTGCGGAGGCCAGTGTCGGAAAGCTGGAACCACCTGCTCTGGCTTTCCGGATTTTAGGTGTGAGGATAGTATTGGAATAGCCTTCTCTGAGGGGCCTTGAGGCAGTATGCCTGGTGATTCTTTGTGATAGGTACGGGGGTGCGAGCTCATGGAGGCATTTGTGGGTGATGGCGAGGGTTTTAAAGACAATTCTCTCTTTGACTGGAAGCCAATGGACCTGTTTTCTCACTTCAGAGATGTGGTCTCTTCTGGATGTTCCAGTGGCTGCCCTGAGTGCGTTATTTTGCACCAACTGGAGTTTGTTGAGGTTTTTTTGGGATGTCCCAATGAGGAGGGCATTGAAGTAATCGAGCCTAGACCCAATTATTGCCCTTGCAATAGTAAGGCAGTTCTCACGGGAAAGGAAGGGTCTAGCTGCGTTTAGCACTTTGGTGTAGTACGCAGAGGATGAGGCAATGGCATTAACCTGCCTATCCATGGTCAGGTCGGCGTCCAAGTAGACTCCCAGGGTCTTGACATTGTTAGAGACTTTGATGGGAGTGCTGTCAATAGCGAAGGAAGAGTACTGTTCATCGAGGTTGCCCAGGGTGGTGGGTGATCCTATGAGCAGGAGCTCAGTTTTTTCACTGTTGAGGCAGAGACAATTGTCCGCCATCCAGGATTGGATGGTGGAGTAAATGGAGGTGAGTGTGGTAAGATCAGCGTCATAGTCCCCTGTGAGTGGAATCACCTGCGTATCATCAGCATAGTTGGTGTATGAGATGTGCATTGCGTCAAGGATGCTGAATAAGGGTCTTGTAAAGAGGTTGTAGAGGGTAGGTCCAATGCACAAACCCTGTGGGATGCCACATTTAATGTGGCTGGGGGTGGCACAGGCAGTGTCGGAGAATACCTTCATGACTCTCTGCTGGAGAAAGGAGTCTTTGGGGAAAAGTTGGCCTCAGTAGCTAGATGGCGACACAAGGTGTTGTGATCAACCAGATCGAAGGCTGCTGACAGGTCAAGGAACAGAAGGAGCACAGGTTTGCCTGTGTCTCTAATATCATCCATTTGGTTCTTTAGGTCTAAGAGGGCCGTCTCAGTGCCGTGTCGGGGGTGGAAGCCGGATTGGCGTAGTCCAAGAAGACGGTTCTCTTCCAAAAATTCTTGGACTTGCAGGTAGGCTGCTTTGTGAAGAATGTTTAGTAAAAATGGGACGGTGGTGATGGGCCTATAGTTCCCTGGGGCCTTTGGGTCAAGGGAAGGTTTCTTGAGGAGCGGGCAAACCCATGCTTCCTTAAGGCCAGATGGAACGTGTCCAGACTGGAAGGACGAATTTATGAATGCAGTAAGGAAAGGAGCTAGCATTTGTGCCGAGTCTTTGATGAGTTGGGCAGGACAGGTGTCACCTTTACAGTTAGAGGGTTTGATGGCTTTGAGCAGGGTGATTACTTCGGGTTCGGTCATATTTCTGAAGTGGAAGGTGGAGGGTGGGGAAGATCTAGTCATGGGGGGTTTAGGTGTAACGCTATGTAGGCTGGCTATGAGGTTGTTTAGAGCTTTTTGCTTTTAGTCATTTCCAAAGGCCCTAGATAATCTCAAAGGATTTTTTAGGAGAAGTGTAGATGTGCCTTGGGCAGGGCTGGTGGCAGCTTAACATTTCGTATATTTTTAACCCTTTCCTGCCAGGCAAACCGCGATTACCGCGATTACTGCGATTACTGCGTTTGGCATGAATAGGTGGCTTGGCTCCAAAATGGCTATGCCACGAGGTTCCTTGTCCTGTCCTTTGGCCATCTTGCCCCTTCACCTTCCCCAGGTCGAGCCGACCCTGGTCAGTCCTTATTTGGGCATGCACTTTCACACGACGGGCCTAGCTTTCGCTGGCTTCTGCATGCCTTGTGTGTGTGCCTCCAGGATGTGGGCTGGAACACCTGGTTCCAATACACATCCTGGGTGCCAGAGTGTCTGGAGTGCTGTGAATGCCTGGTCTGTGATTGGTCCATGTATGGTATGCCTGTATGTGAGCAGATCTCCTATGGGGTCCTCTTTGTTTTGGCACGAAGGAGATTCTGGATACGAGAAGGCCCCAAACACCCATACCATGTCGATCTCTGGAGTTCTCACTGAATGAAGGATAGGAACCAAGTATCCTGAAATTAAGAAGCCGAGTCGAGAAACTGCTGGTGACTTGCGGGAAGGTTTGGCACCCTGAGCCCGCAGTCGTCCTGTGGGACCCCTCTGCATCTGGTTGTTCTAGAAGGTCTGCGAAGACTCTTCAACCCATTGGAATAGTGGGACCAACTATTCTCGGCACCATCATCATACCCTGCAAGTAAGCTCTCTCGGAAGGGTCAGTGGGCCAACCAGTGGGCTGACCAGCTTATGCAGACTCTTTGCCCTGATACCACCGCTGTTTCGAGGAGGCCCTCTAAACTTGGTACGTTACTAGCTCTTTGTTCACGGCACTGTCACACCAAATTTTGTACACTTGGCATTCCCAGGTCTGGAGTAAAGGGAGTGCGTCCAAACCGGAGTATACGCGGTTACCGTGTCACCCAGCCGTGGTGACAAACTTTGCAGGTGCGCTGCATGTGTGCCCTTCTTGCACCTGAAGCCTTATGCAGTGAAACTGGCCTGATCCATCCAACAGGAGCGGAAAATCGCCACTGTCCCGTTTGAGAATCATCACTGTATCTTCGTCGCTGAAAGCCGCAGCGACGCCAAATTGCTGCACTTGAACCTGCAACCGAAATGGACTCGACTGCCGAAGTTTGGTCCAGAGTGCACTGGGGGTCGGAGAGTAATCGCAACCCTAACTGGTGGCCCCTAGCGCTTCCATCCATTTTTACAAACGAGTGGCCTCTGAGGGCCCCTCTCCTTTCCACTGCCAGTGAGAACTAGCAAACTATTCCCAACTCTTGGAATCGACTCTGCCCTCAAGTGGAGGCCCTCCTCGAATAGTGGGAACCTATTCTTCATCACCTCACCCACCTTCCTGAGCTGCTTCAGACCCCTGAAGAGACCCCGTTTTGCCCATTTGAACTATCGTGTGCGCCAGCATTGCATGTACATTTGAGCAATAGGCTCCACTCTTCTTAGGGATTGGACTGCCTCTTAGTTAGGAGTGTGTTGGGTGCAAAAGGGACTAAAAACGACTTGCACTGTCTGTTTCCTTCCCCTTTTAGGTTGTGGCCCCATTTTGTGCATTAACCGTTTAGACCCCAATGTTCTTGTATATATGTATTTAGATAGGATTGTGTTGGCTTAATAGTATTACTGTGATTTGATTTGTGTGTTGAAACTCAAAGGCCCTGAAATAAATGTTTTTGTATTTTTAATATATATACACCTGACCGGGAGTGATTTGTAAGTGTCCTTTACTCTGTGTGCTCATTGAGGTCTTTCAGTCACCCTCACCCCTCCTGAGACCTAGTCTTGACCACCGCCAAGCTACCTTGATTGGTCCAGAGGTTTACCCTGTTCCAAGAAACTAGGCTGGCCTCCTGAACCTCTGCCCACCAGATCAGAATTCAGAAATCCATCTTAACATTGTCTGTCAGGGGAAATATTTCCGACTTACTGTAATTTACAGCAAATACGGAGTATGCGCCAATCCGAGCTATGCCATGCATTATTGAGTCCAAATTGTGTTGGGGGCATCTAACATATATAATACATAGTCTGCATAGAGTGATATAAGTTCCAGGGTTCCTGTTATTCAGATACCTCTATGACGATGGCGAGAGCAGATCCGGTCAGCCATGGGTTCTATAGCCAGAGCGAACAGCAGAGGTGACAGGGGGCACCCCTGACAGGTGCCTCTACCAAGTTCAAATGAAGTGGATTGGGTACCATTTGTGCGAACAGCTGCCATAGGTTTTGTGTATATTAATTTAATGTAACTTATAAAAGTGCCCCCAACCCGCATTTCTCCAGGACTGCAAATCAAAATGGCCATGAAACCATATCAAATGCTTTTTGAGCGTCTATGGCTACTGCCACTGCATTTGCTTCTGGGGAGATACATACCATGACGTTAAATTAACGCCTCCGATTAAGGGACGTTGCTCTGCCTGGAATAAGCCCTGCCTGATCATGATGGATCAGAGAAGGCATTGGGGGAACAATCTGTTGGCTAGGGCTTTAGACAATATTTTGGTGTTCACGTTCATTAATGATAATGGCCGATAGGACCAACATTCGTCATTTGTTTTCCCAGGCTTTAGCAAGACTTTCACTATGGGGCTTCACGTAATGCCAATGGTAGCTGGCCAAAGCGGACAGATTCTTCCCAAAGTTTAAATAATGGGGGAAGTAACAAAGAGCCGTATTCCATGTAGAATTCGGCGGTAAGCCCATCCCGTCCCAGTGCTTTGTTTCTGGGTAGATTTTTAATCACCTGCATGAGTTTTGCTCCTGTTATCTGGGCATTCAATTGGGTTCTCACCTCAGGGGACAGCAAAAACAAGAGGATGTCATTTAATAAGTCACCCAATCCGTGTTCGTCTAGCTCTCAATGTTTTTGATACAGTGAAGTGTAGAATCTTGTAAACACATTGTTAATGCCTTCCTCAGTATAGACCATTAATTGACTCTCGTCTTTTACCCTGACTATGTAATTCCGCCCCCCCCCAATCATCATCAAGTTGGCCAGCAATTTCCCGGGTCTGTCCATATTTCCTGGCTGAGGCCGGTTTGGAAAAGTACTGTTTCTCCCTATCTGCCAGTTGTGTGAAGGCGTCAGGTTGCGCTTGAATAATCGCTAGGGTGTTTCAGTTAGATGCCACGGCATACTGCCGCTCTAGTGTCTGGCGTGCCCCTTCACAGTTCATCAGGTCCCTGATCAGGTCACCATACTCCCAGTTCTCGTGACATCACCAATCCTCTTATATATACTTTAAATGCTTGTCACAAGATGGCCTGCGAGACTGTTCCATTATCGTTGGTTAGAAAATATGTGTGGATGTCTTCCTCAAGATGTGTTCTAAAGACTAAGTCCTGCAGCGCCAGTGACTTGAACCTTCTCATACCACGGTCTATAGGGGCGCTGCCCCACAACAGAGATATTGTAATCAGGGAATCGTCAGAGTACGTTTGTGGATGTATGCCAGTTTCCGTCACTTGTCCCACTAGATGGTCTGATATAAAGAACATGTCTATTCTTGATGCCATATCGTGTATCATGGAGTAGTATGTATAGCGCCTCTCCCCCTGGGTGCAACGTATACCAAATATCATGTAAGTGTAGTCTATCAAGTATTGTGACAATACAACTGGCTGCCTTCGATAGCGGTCTGGTGCTGGATCCAGTACAGTCAAGAGTTAAATCTAATATAGTATTCATATCTCCCCCAGATTACTGCAGCGGGCATATATGGCAGTAACAGGTCCGCTATCTTCGAGTAAAAGCCAGGATCGTCAATATTAGGCCTGTATGTGTTCACCAGTAGGACCTCTTGATTAAGTAGTTTACTGTGTACTATGACATATTGACCCTCCCGATCTATGTGTGTATGTAATTGGGTAAAAGCAGCTTTCTTATGTACCAAGGTTAACACCCCTCTGGATTGTGTTGAGTACCCAGTATAATACCTGTTTGGGCCCCATGTTGCAGCGAAAGAAGTATTTCCGACATCAGCCGCGTGTCTCCTGTAGAAGCAGGACCTGAACATTATGATGGTTCACATAGGATATGATTCTTCTTGCCTTGATGTAATTCCCTAGCCCTCTGACATTCCAGCTAAGAACTCTAATTGTCTACAGGGTGACATAAATTAGTAGTGTATACAGCACTGTTGTGTAAGTGCCATTTCATTACCACTGGATTTTACATGTCACTTTGAATCATTGTACGTATATAGCTGAAAATGTTTCCCCAGTTTTACCCCAACTTGTAACCCCTCCCCCCATCCGCATCGCCCTCCCAATCAGGGCCATGTACACCACCCTCACCCCTACCTCACTTCCCCAGACATTTGTGCACATCCCCAACTTGTGCATTCGTACAATAGAAAAACAGAAAACGTGCATGGGGGTCGCCGTTTTAACTCCCGAGCCAAATGGGCGCTGCCAGCTATCATTTGGACAAGTACTTTATTCCAAGGGCAGCAGCCCAATTCAAAGTTAACCCATTAGCATTGCAGTTTGATCATGTTACTAGGTCAAAATGACTTACATCGTATAAAAGTTAATTGAGCCAAGGCGATTAAAGAGTTCACAGCCAACACTTTCCTTAAATCGACAGTGTTCCCTCAGACTGTTCAGGGTGGTGATAGAGATGTCGTGCCTGTATCTTCGTCGACTGGTTTGGAGGCCTTTGGTATGTTAGCCTCAATATAGTTCACTGCTTCCTCCGGAAGGGTGAAGAATACTGCCTTTCCCTGGTATAAGATCCGTAGGTCTGCTGGATACAGCATGGCATATGGGATCGCTCTTTCCTGTAGCATACGTTTCACGCCCAAAAAGGTTCTGTGTTCTTGTTGGAAAGCCAGGGAGAAGTCCGGGTATAAATGAATTGTAGTGTTGTCATAGTGTAAGAGCCCTTTTTCTCTGGCGTGGCGCATCGCTGTGTCACAGTCTCTATAGTTGAGTAATTTTGCAATTATTGCCCTGGGAGGAGCCCAGGGCTTAGGACGTGCCGGCGGTGTTCTGTCGTCCCTTTCCACCACAAACATTAAGGAGAAATTTTGCTTGCCAAACAGGTCTTTCAAAGGGTTCTCAACGCTCTCTTCCATGGGGCCACTACTAATGTTTTCTGGCAGGTCAATTATGAGTATATTCCTTCTCTGTGAGCGCGATTCAAAGTCATCACATTTTAACAAGGCTCTTTTCTGGTCAGTAGTGACTTTTAACATTTGAGATTTCAAAACAGTTATGTCGTCTTCTGTTGATCCAAAGTGCGCTTCTGCCTCCATCATCCAAGTATTAACCTTCTCCATTTTACCATTCAATGTATTTACGTTGGTCGTAATGCCATCCAATTTATCAGTCATGGAGACAAATCTGGCTTGCATGCCGTCCATCACCTGTTTAAGGCTTAGTGGCTCATTGGGTATCTCGCAGGTGGTCATTTCAGTTTGAGAGTCGACAGTCTTATTCGGTGAGGTGGATTAGTTTGTCTGGCAAAAACATCCAATGTGTTCTACTTCTTCTTATTGGCTCCCCCTCTGGGCATGGTTAGTTATGTCTCTACCAGGCGAGGCAACGATATAATAGGATGACGGTCGCTGCGCCACAGGTGTCGGAGTGTGTTTTGTTTAAATAAAACTTTATTAACATTTTAGTTAAAACAACACAGATCAGCAGTAAAGCATTCTCCTTGAACCACAACAGTTAAATCTTCCCACCTTCCTTCCCCCCTTCCATGCATCGAAGTTCACTTGTCTCCACGAGGTTAAAACAAAAGGTGGCAACTCAAATTCAACCAGGTGTCTCGTAGGTATGCTTGTACGTGGACCGGGAAGGACTCCCCAACCCATCCAAGTCCTTATAATTCCCCAATTCGTTAGGAGGGCAGTGCAAAATCTTCAGTCTCCCTTTGCGGAGGGTAGTCCCCCTGATCCCTGCATCCCACATCCTCCTCCTTTCCCCCATTGATCTCACGGCCCATACTTCTCAAAGAAAGGGAGCCACAGGCCCTCGATGTCGGACCTGAACTCGTCTAGGAGGTGGGTGAGGTAATCCATATTATATATAGCTCACATCTTTAAAACCCATTCCTTTTCCCCCGGCATCCTTGGGGTTTCCACAGTTGGGCTAGGCAGCAACTTGCTGCAGCCATCATAATCTGAAACATGTGCCCTTGTTCCAGCTGCAGATCCTCCTCTGCGCCCAAACCAAAGAGGAGGAGCCAAAGGGAGAGCTCCCTCTGAATTCCGTTGACCCCTTTCATCCAGGACAAGACCTCCCTCCAGTATGCCTGTACCACTGAGCAACCCCACCACATATGAATATAATCCCCTTTTTCTTGGTGGCACTTCCAACAGTGCAGACTGTATCCTTGCCTCATTCGGGCAATCATCGTTGGGGGGTAATACCATCTGTGTAATAGATTCAGGGCCTGATGCCTATATTGGAACGAGGCTGTGGAGCGCTGGGCCTTCTTGCACATCTGAGCCCATAGAGTGTCATCAATCTCCCAGCCCAGATCTCATCCCCATTTGATTCTCGCTGGGGGGAGGGCTCTCGGGATCACCAGGAGGATTCTCCTGTACAGTCCCGCTACCAGCGCTCTGGATCCCTTTTGTGTGATCAAAAATTATTCGAAGCTTGTCAGTTCCCTCCTTAGGTTTTCCCCCCATCGGTTTTCAATTGCAAGAAACGAAAGGGCGACAATTTATGAAGTCCCAGAGCTTCCTCGAGCCTGTTCAAAGAGATACAGGTGACCCCCTCCCACATGTGTCCCGCCCTACTTAGCTCAGCCTCATACCATGGCTGGAATGCCAGTGGCTCCCCAATCCCATTCCTGAGTGGGGGAGCCCAGATGCAACTCCAAGGTGACGGCCACGTGATAAGCCACCTGCTGTCCCCTCCCTACATATGAACCACAGGACCTCCAAGATCGGGTCACGGAGCACTCTCTTCGGAATACGGGCTCTAGGGACCCACAAACATTCGTCAAACGTAACCAGGGCTAATACCGCATTATTCATTGCCACCTATTGTTTCTCCGAAAGTGGGTTGAAGTGGTCCACTAGGACTCAGAGCTGGGTTGCCTTGTAGTACATCACTAGGTCAGGGAATCCCACTCCTCCCTCCTCCTGTAGGCGATCCTGTGTTTATCCCACGCCCAGGGAAACCGCAACATCGCCACTTTCACCTCAGAGAGAAATAAATTAGGTATTGTTACAGGCAACATCTGAAATGGGAACAAACATTTGGGGCGAACCACCAGCTTTATGCAGTTTAAACGTGCTATCCAAGACATCCCTAAGCCCGCCCACCTCTCCATGTCTCATTTAATGGCAGACCAAAGGTGGAGAACATTTCTGGGAAACAGATCCTCAAAGCGCGGACCCCAAGGTATCGGAAACCGTCATCCTGCACCTTAAACGGAATCCCCTTAATGTATTCCCTTTCCTCATCTGTCAGAGCCCCCCACCACATATGCCACTGACTTTCCCAAATTGATTTTGAACCCCTAAAGCCTCCCGTAACTCTCTAAGCTTTCCAACAAAGGGGGGACAGAGTGGGACGGTCTAGTAATGTAGAGCAGGGTGTCACATGTAAAAAGACTTATCTTACAGTCAACCCCCCCATCGTGACGTCCCTAATCTCTGCATTATCCTTGATCGACGCAGCCCATGGCTCCATCACCAATGCGTATATCAGCGGGGAGAGAGGACATCCCTGGTGCGCGCCTCGCTGTAGTGGGAAAGTCAGTGATTAAATCACATTGATCACCACCCTAGCAGTCGGCACTGAGTATAGGGCCGACATCCATCCCATCCATCTGGGGCCCATCCCTAGAGATACAAAGACCTCCCCCATGAAAACCCAGCTCACCTGGTCAAACATCTCGTCGGCGTCCAAGGCCAACAAGAGGGCCCCATCCTCCTTTGCCATCGGCGCATTGAGGATGTGAAGCGTCTTTCGCATGGTATCCGCTCCCTGCCTGTGTAACACAAATCCTGCCTGGTCTGGGTGAATCAGTCGGGGGAGGTGGGACTCCAAGCGCATCGCCAGTATTCTGGCAAAAATCTTGGCATCCACGTTAAGGAGGGAGATCGGCCTGTATGAGGCACAATTGGCCTGGTCCTTCCCTGGTTTCAGGACAACTGCTATTAAGGCTTGGAGGAACATCAGTGGTATTGTATCCCCCTCATTATAGAATTAAAGAGTTTGGCCAGAGGTGCCGCCAGTGGGGCTTGGTATTGCTTGTAAAAGTCTGCCGTAAAGCCATCGTCTGCCGGGGCCTTCCCTGTCTTCAATCTTTCAATGGCCCCTACCACTTCTTCCCGGGTTATCTCATCCTCCAGGGCCTCGCTTGCCACCTCCATGAGCCTGGGGAGATTCTGCTCGGCCAGGTACTGACAGACATCCTCCACAGCATGCTCCTCCGGTCTAGCCTACAGGTCCCTATACAAATCTGCGAAGCAAGTTGCAATGTCCTTCCCCTCCCTCACCACCCATCCCCCCGTGTCTCAGACTCCCTCTATTCTCCTTTAGTTGCCCGATTCGCCAGAAGGGTCCCCACCCTGTCTCCCCTTTCATAATACCTCTGTCAGGTGAATCTCATCTTCTTTACAACTTCCCCAATCAAGAGTGTGTGGAGTTCCTGCCACTTGTCCCTCATTTCACCCAAGAGCCCGTCCCTTTCTGCGTCCCTTTGGGTCAGCTGGGATCGCAGCGTCTTCAATTCCTCTCAAAGCTTGCCTTCAATTAGCCCCCTCTCCCGCTTCCCACGATACCCCTCCGCAATAAGCAAACCCCTAAAGGTGGCCTTGGTCGCATCCCAGACAGTCGCCATCCCTGTCTCCCATTGTCGTCAGCCTCAAAGTAGGCCAGTATCTCCCGCCCCAGAAACTCCTTAAACACACGATCCCTCAGCAAGGTGTCGTTGCATCGCCACCTAAAACCCAGGGGGGCTCAGGGAGCCTCCAGTTTGCCACCACCAACTCGTGGTCTGACCACGTAATCACCTCCACCCTGGGTGCCCCAACCTTATCTTCCTGTTCTCTCGGAACTAGGAGAAGGTCAATCCTCGTATAAGTCTGATGTGGAGGGGAAAGGAACGTGTAGCTCCCCCGGAACCTGGCCATTGATTTCGCCAGACATCTACCCAGAAGTGGTCTCGGAGGAGATCCTGCAGGGCCAAGTTGTCTTTCGTTGCACCTTTAAGACCCGTGCCTTTCGCTGACCACCAGTCCAATTTGGGGTCCGCCATCAGGTTGAAGTCTCCCACCAAAAGCATCACACCCTCCGCACAGCCACCCATCATCCTGAACACCTGACGTAGGAACCCCACCTGCCCCACATTAGGTGCATATAGGGTAGCAAGGGTGATCAGTGTTCCCTCATGCGTGCCTTTTATGCCTAAGAATCGTCCCCCAAATCCCCTCTTGACCGGGATCCCCGTCAGTCGGAGAGATCTGCCAAGCAATATGCCCACCACTTCCTTCTTGGAATTCTAATGTGAGTCTCAGAAGTTCCTGCCAATTTCTTTACCTGTTATCAGCGATTACGCCCCTTGTCGGTAGTGGTTCTCTTGTAGAAAGAGGACCGCCAGTTTCTGTTTGCGGAACATATTGCTAGTCAGGGACCTCTTGTTTGGGGAGTTCAGTCCCTTGATGTTCAGCATACCTACCGCCACTTCAACCATACCCCGTCCTCACCCTTCGTTGGTTAGCCCTAGTGTATCCTGTGAGGTGCAAAACCTTTGTATCGTATGAGTTCCGCTGCATGGGTTTCCCTTCCTTACCTCCCTCTACCCTCCTCCCACCTTCCACCGCTTCCCTTCCCACCCTCTCCTGACCCTGTCTGAGGCGTTCGATCCCACGTCCCCATCATGCTGGACACGCTTGTCGAACCACCAAGGATTCGTCCCCTGCCTTGGACATCCTATTAAGCAGCCCTACCACACTTCTTATCCCCAAAACATCTGGGGGAGGTGTGTCCCCTCCTGGCTCTGAAGTGAACCAAAAATCTAGAAATCTGCTCACCCAACTCCTGGATCCCCCCTCCAGTAAGTAAGTGCTAATTACCTGCACCTCCCCTTTCAGTCTTCATAACCCAATTTCTGTTGACCGGAACAGCAAACCACATTTCCAATGGCCATAAATTACCTCCCCCTCAACCTATTCACCTTCAGTTAAACCTCCATGGGGTTACCCATCTGGCCCCCAGGCAACCCGGAGACCTAGTGTGGGAGTATCAACCTCCTCTTTCAAGTGCCGTCGTTCCACGTAGGAGGGGTGTTGAGTTTCTGATACTTCCAGACTCCCTTTGCCCTGCACTTTCTGTGTGCCGATTCCAGGCCTCGGGGTCCCTGATTAGGGTCCATTCCTTGACCACTGCGCTCCGAATTGGACCCCTCTTGATGGCCCAACAAGTCCTCTGTAACCCGCTGTATCTCCTGCTCTGCTACCAGGTGGTATCGCTCTCCTTCTCACTTGAACACAAGGGCAAAGAGGTAGCCCCAACGGCACCTCACCCCCTTCTCTAGCAGCCATCTAGTGAGAGCCCTGCACTTCTTTTGCCTCAGTAGTGTATCGGCCGAGAGGTCTTGAAAGATCGCCACCCTCGAGTCACCATAGTCTAGCTGCTTCATGCGTTTCGAGGATCCTCATCTTGTCCCCATAGTAATGCATGCGTGCCAAGACTGAACGTGGACCACGGGTTCCCCCTCCAGCTCGGTGCACCCTGTCTATAGTGACCGTTTCATCCTCCCTGGTGCCTAGGACCAGTCTTATTATTTCTTGTATCTTTTGTTCCAGGCCCGCTGGTGACTCACCCGCCACCTCCGGCAACCCAAAGAACCTGAGATTGTTCTGACTCTCCCTGTTCTCAAGGTCGTCCACCTTGAGGCATAGCTCCTCCTCGCGCCTCTCCATTTCGATGAAGCGTGCCTCCATTTGTGTCTCTAAGAGATTGGTGGATGCTTGGTTGGCTTCAACCCCGTTCATCCTGTCCTCAAGGGTAACCACCTTGGCCGAGAGGTCGGCCAGTTTTGCACCCATATCCGTCCTCATCCCTCTGATCTCCTCCAGGATAGTCTGTATGTCGCTCTTGATATAACCCAGTTCAGCTGGAGCTGGGGCGAGTCACATATCTCCTCCTGCCTCTGCCATAGTGTCTTCACTTTGGCACCTTGAAACTGTGCCAAAGCCCCCTTACAACTCATAGGGGCTCCAAGTCGTCCTCTCCGGTACCCCAGGGGGGCACTCAGGGGGGTCCATGGGTTTGGCCCCACTGTGGCTACCCCGGTTCCTGGGGATCCCCTCTGGGGTCAGGCTGCCCAGGAGAACTCAACCTCACTGGCTCTCTTTTCTCCTCCGAGGCTGTGGGTCAGGCTGGTCAGGGGTGGTCCCCCTTGGGCAGAGGTGGTGATGTCGCAGCAGGGTATGGTACCCTGGGGGTTCAGTTGGGGGACTTCCACTGTTGCAGAGATGAAGGAAAAATATCCTTTCCATAGACTAACTTCAGCCGTGCTGACACTAGTTCCGCATACAATGAAGTCTAGAGTTCTTACTCACCGGGGTACACAGCCAGTTTTGAAGGTGTTGCAGGGCTTTGTTTTGGCGCTTGGCTCTGCAAGTTTTTCTAGTTGTCAGGTTTCTGGTAAGAAGAGTTCTCCCCCAAGGTCCCCTTTGAAACCTCAGGTGACGTCCTAGTGAATTTAATATTTGGATTGTGCTGAACAAAAGATAGAGCTGGGACTAGAGGACTGCTGGAGGCTTCAAACGTCCTGGGACATAAGTCCTCATTTGGTTGCAGCAAAAGGGGGCGGTGGGGCTTGTTCCTTGCTCTGCAACTCCTATTATTGTCCTTTGCAGTAAAGCCACGAGTGATTGCAGATTCGTCACTACCACGGTCCTCCTTGAGGAAGCCCTCCGAGATGATCTGCCGCGCTAAAGCCTTCAACCAGTTCCCCAACTGGTCCTTGCTGGTTACCAAACAGGGGGATGACAGCAGTGTGCACCTGGGAGCCACCTTGAATTGAAACCTCTAGGAAGGCCCGGTTGCACAGCAGAAGGGACACACCCCGTGCCTGAGGGTTTCACAATGCTCTGTGACTGCTTTCTCCCTGCAGTTGGGGCCTCTCCGTCCTACGCTGCCCCCCCCCCCGGACCAAGGGATACCAGAGGGGAAAAGCTACTCGCTGTCCTCTCGCTACAGTCCTTCTCCTCCCTGCTACTGCTTTTACACCCAGGGAGCTCGGCGAGCCTCAGTCAGCGCTGCACCTGGGTGTCAAATGGTCTTCCCGACTGTCGTGCAGTACCAAGGCAGCCTCACTGTCTGCAGGAGCCTCTCTCTCCAGTGGCGCCGGCGCGGTGGCAGCACACATGGGTGTCCCCTCCCAGGACCAGACACATCCAGCGCATCCCTCCTCAGATGTCTCTGTGGGATCTGTCAGCCTAGGGGTCCACTGAGTCCTTGTAGCCAACCCATCCCTGTATATAGGCAGGCTGGCCCCTCCTCCTCGGTTCTCCTGGTGATGCGCGGCCTCTCCGGGTGGCCGATAGTCCCACATCGCAGTCAAGTCCCAGGGCCTGCTATATGAGGCCCTTTCCTCTTCCTATGGCGCCAGAGCCAGCAGCTTCTGTCCTCCGGCGATGTGCACCCATGGCGTGTAGACAAACAGTCCGGGGTTTACCGGGCCTTCTCTTCCTACCCACCTCGGCCACAAGATGGGCCGGGACTCTCTTCTTCTCCCTGGCAATATGGGGGGGTTCGGTCCATCTGCCACTTGGATAGGGGCTCCTGCTTCATACGTGTGTCCAGAACTCTGCTTCTCTGCTTCACCTCCACGTTGTCAGGGTGACTTGTGCAGTGCTACGTGGGCCGTTAGGATCTGTTTCAGTATGGAGGCGCCCTAATTAACAGAATGTGGGCAGCCTCTGTTTACTCTTCTGGGCTCCCCTGGGCAAGCGCGGCTTCCCCCATTCAGAAAGGCATTTCTGCAGGGGCTTGGGTGCTGCTGAGCTCAATATCTCCACAATGTCTCCAAGGCTGGGGACGAAGCACCGCGCTCAGGCAGGCATCTTGCCTGCACCCCCTGGTGGCCTTGTGTGCTGTTTTATATACTAATTGTGAGTAGCTTGGCATGACTGACAGCCTCTCAGTGCAGGAGTATCAGGGGTGCAGTAAAAAGGCTTCAACAACACCCGTCGACATCCATGGAACAGTCTACTGATCCACCGCTAGCACCTATGGTAGTAAAAATGAGTGTGAAATCCACAGCCAAGTGTTCGCCAGCAGAAGATACATAAACCAAAATAGGGTTCTTGAGTCATCTACCATCAGGCACCACCAAGGTCCTCACGCGCCTTGAACACTATTGTCTAGCGTATTCCACACCTCGTTGTAGGGGAATATATCTGGGTTGCAGAGCAGCAGAATGAGGGCCCGGTGGCCAGCTCCTGATGCCTATCACAGAGTGCTATGCCGCCACTTCCCCCCTCAACAGCCCCTTCTTATGTGTAAGGACCAGTATATGCACATGTGCGTGCACGCTCCGTTTACATAATTCAAACAGTGCAGCATCGAGGCCAGTCTCAGGTGGGGGCTGCTCAGGGTCATTGGTTCTCCACATGCCCCACACACTGCCTGCTCTGCTTCTTAGGGTTATTGCTGAATGGGGAAGCATCCGGTGACAGTCCGATGCCCCCCGAGTCTTCTCCACTGTTTCTTTTGGCGGTCGGGTATGAGTGCCTCCTCAGTACAGCAACCTCAGGGTGCAGCTGCGGCTACCACTGAAGCCCTCACAGCTTACCGGGTATCTGGTTTGCGGGTCCCGCTGTGCTGAGGTCAAAGCAGGTGTGCTCCCTCAAGTTTCCAGGCACTCATCAAAGGTAGATCATCGGCACTTCAGCGGTCGACACACGCAGCCTGTTGTGCAGATTTCCCTGCAGCTGTTGCTTCTACGGGAGCACCCGTCCTCTCCAAGTATGGCCTGTGTAGGCAGCTGCAGGTTATCTTCATCAGAACTCTGGAGTTCCAAGGAGTTTTGACGCAGCACTTTAACAAGTTGTGGCAGGGTACCACCAACGCAGATGTATGAGTTTAGTTCATGTTGATATTTCCAAAAAGTGGGTTTAACTGCTAAATCGCCGTGGCTCACTCAGAGGCTCAGTGAGTTACGGCCGTCTTGTTGCTGCTCAATAGCGCCCTGCAAACTGAATCCAACTTAAATCCTGGAAAAGGGGAATTCACCCAGGTTATAAAGAGAGACTGTGAATACATTACAAATAAAATTGTTGTTGTGAATTGCCATATATTTTCTTTTGTTTTTTATGTACAAGTATGAGAGACAGATATCCTTTGTTAGAGTGTTTCCTTTAGTATATTTTAGGCAGAGAAATCCTTGTCAGTGTAGGGATAGTGAGGCATTTATTGACATGTGTAATTTAATAAAATTGAATTTATTGATAAATCATCTAAAAGTTGTCTGTTTCACATTTCTGACCCCTCACAATAAGAACTTTCTAAACCTAACTTAAAGAACCAAAGAAACTATTATTTGAAATCCTTTTGCCATCCTACTTAAACATCCAGGGGAAGGGAACCACCCTCTGGATCTAAGGGTTTCTCCTTGGAAAACACTTTTCTGTTGGATTCCTATTTACTTCATAAAACACTTTTTGCCAACCATGAATCAGAGAAATTTCCTTCCACCCGTAGTTGTTCATTTGCAGTGTGAGGGCCAGATTAGAATGTTTTAGACACAAGAACAGTTTATAAGTTTAATAACTTGACACGGACTGATCTTTAATTTTAATTTCCTAGTTACGGAAACTCTCCTTAGGATAGGGATAGAGAAGCATGTAGCCAACCCATTTCTGTTTATTAAAGATGTCTGATAATGAGAAAATTACAACTTTGTGTCCGCCTCTCATTTTCTACCCCTCATATATGGTGGCAGAAGTGGGATTGGGCTCAGTTGACATAAACTGGGGATCCCACACAAGTAGTAAGCTCTAGCCCTACAGGTGTTTCATTTGGGAAAGAGTGAATTAACATCACCTCTACCACTAGTGGATCATGCACCCAAGAGACCAAGAAAGGTTCCTGTTCCATTACCCCTGTACCCTGAGAGAGATCTATGAGAACAGAGTAAGTTATTAGGGAACTCCTGTCCCGTGCACACTATCTGGGGCTTATTGAGCCAAAGTATTCAAAGAGTATCTAATATAGGTATTTGGTATAGTTTTTGGTTAGACTTAAACCTAGCGTTGATTGAAGCAAGTGTTTTTTTGCCTAACATAGTTAAAACATAGAGACAGTTGTAGAATAGATATTCACTTAAGTACAAAAGACAACTTGTGACTTGATCTTTAGTTCAGGATTTATTGGTCCAAACAGGATTTCCCAACGCGTTTCGAGAGTTATTCTCTTCTTCAGGGGCTATATGCAATTCAGAACTTTAAATCTATTAAAAAAAGTTAAACAATGTTCTAGATTAGTTGAATAATTGATAATAATAATTTACATTCAATTGCAATATTCATTTTTACAAGAAGATATTCATTAGATAATAGAAAACCTTGTTATTTACAATTCCAGTATAAGCATTGATTATCGTGTAACAGTGATCCCACTGTCGCATATGTTCACAATTTTGGCAATTACACCATACAAAACCAAAAGAGGTATCCATAATTCTTGTGGAAAAAACTTAGTTCATTGAAACCAATTGGTTTTTTAGCTAATATTAAAGTAACAGAAAGAAACAGAAAGAAAAAACACTAGTTAATCGCCATTTTCAGAAAGAAGGACATAGAGTAATTCCTAATTACATATTTTATTATTTCAGCATGAGATCTCAAGGTGGTAAGGAATAGTGGTTGGCTTACCCAGAAAATTGAAACTCAAGGTATTCTTTGAGGAACTTGAACCACATGAGAGTACCACCGATATTCCTGATTTTCAAGAGTTTCGAGCTAAAAGTAATTTTATACCACCAATCTCGGTTCCATCGATAGACATCTTTCAGAAAATGGTTACTAAGGATCTTGAACGGATCAGTTACAAAATTCCACCACACAAGAACATGAAACCACACGAAATGAAATCAATTCGGGACCTATACTGTGACAAAGAGATAACTATCCGTCCAGCAGATAAAGGAGGAGCATTGGTGATCATGAATACCACAGATTATAATGCTGAATGCATGAGACAATTACAAGATCGAACTGTCTACGCACTGTTGGACCGCGATCCCACAGTGTCCATTAAACAAAACTTAGAAACCCTGCTTGATAAAGCGCTTGAATTAGATTGGATAAATGAACATACTCGCAAATTTCTCAATAACACCCACCCAACGATTCCGAACTTTTACACATTACCCAAAATCCATAAAGATCAAGTCAAACCACCAGGAAGACCTATTGTCGCTGGTATGGACAGCATTAATCAACCGCTTGGAGTTTATATTGACTTTTTCTTCCAACCGCTGATACAAAAAACCTCCACTTACATCAGAGACACGTCGCACTTTTTACAGAAGCTCAATGACACAATATTCAATCATGAGCATTTTTTGTTCACAATCGATGCTAAGAGCTTGTACACATCCATTCCCCATGATTTAGGCATTGAATCTGTTGAATGGCTCTTACTCGAATCACCTCCAATCCGTGCACAGAAAGAATTCATTCTGACTCTTCTTCAATTTATTGCAGAGAACTCATATTTTCAATATCGCAATAAGTTCTTTTTACAGACTTCAGGAACATCGATGGGCGCCACCATGGCACCATCATATGCTAATTGCTTTATGCACAAATTTGAATCCGATCATGTACTAAAAAAGCAAGAGTGGAATCAGAACATCTACCTATGGTCACGCTATATCGACGATATATTTGGAATCTGGACAGGTACTCACGATAGGTTCATGGTCTTTTTTGAATATCTAAACAATATCGATCCACGTATTCAATTCACAAGTGAGATATCTAGAGAACATATCACATTCCTTGATGTTAGTATTGTCAAAAAAGAAACTGGCTACAACACCACTTTGTTTCGCAAGACCACCGATCGCAACAATCTTTTACATCGTCTCAGTTTTCATCAACCTAGCCTTCTGAAGAATTTACCATACAGTCAACTCTTACGAGTGAAAAAAATAGTGAGTGATCCTGCAGAATGCTTAGCTCAACAGCTAGCTATGAAAGACAAATTCCTAGCACGTGGCTACACAGAGGAAGAACTCAACTCAGCGTCCCAAAGGGTACAAACTTTTGATCGCGACACACTACTTACCGGTACTACCAAACCCAAAAGAGAGTTACAAACACCTGTATATGTTTCAAGATTCTCCATTCAGAGCAACAAGATAAAGAATTCCATTAAGAAACATTGGAACATCTTTAAGAATGATGTTAGAGTACAGAAATTGTTTGATCAATTACCGGTATTTGCTTATCAAAGAAGCAAGAATTTACGTGATGAACTAGTACGCACAAGACCTCCCTTGAAAGAACCTAGTACTCAACGCACGGGGACATACCCTTGTCTCCATTGTACTAATTTTAACCTGGTCATCAAGGGCAACACCATATACCATCCTAGCACAGGCAATAAGATTCTGCTGAAGACATTTGGTACTTGTGATAGCGAGAATATCATTTATGGAATAAAGTGTCCCTGTGGGAAATATTATGTTGGCCAATCCACGAGAGCAGCTAAAATGCGTTGGAACGAACATCGCTCTTGCATACGTAACTCTAATCCCAACTCAGCAGTGGCTCGCCATTGGAACGAGAAACGCCACAATTTGACCCAAATCAGATTTCTGATTCTTGAAGTGTTGAGCAAAGTCAATCCACATGAGGATCTGGGCCTTCGGCTTAACCAAAGAGAGACATATTGGATTGACAGATTGGGGAGCTTGTATCCCAATGGCTTAAATGAAGAAATCAATTATCATTGTTATCTTTGAATTGGATGCACCTATGTTGATTTCATGTGACATTATATAATGTTTTTTGCATGTATCATTGATGATTTTGCATGTTACACGTAATGGCTAGACTGTTAATGGACAACTAATGTGGTCCTTGACATTTTGTCAGGACCAACTTTGCCAACGCCAGTATCCTTAGGTATTGATAACATCCATGTAGTGTTCTGGATCATCTAAGTCGTTAGTTTAGCATTTGCTAATTTTCTAAATTGCACGAATTATGCCCAAGCATCATGACAGCCTTTCCCGGACACTCGTCTGGGACCCAAGGTGACACCTCCGGTGCCACCCACCACGGCTGGGATGCATGTTTACTATCTCTTATTTTTCCATGGGCTGCCATTTTTGGAGCCTGTGTTGTTGTATGTTTTCTTTCCATTACTATCCCTGTTGTCCATTTTTTATAGTATTTTTTCTATGTCTATCATATTGTTGCACATTTATTTTTCTTTTATCCACTTTTCCTCTTTTATTCACCTGAGTGTTGACAATTGTATTTGTAGCTCCACACATGCCCATATATCTCTAATGCAGTCTCTTAAATGTACGTGCCGCATCGCGCTGCTCGCCCGATGCGATGCGATCACGTGGGTATTTATAGCAGCGTTACCATTAGCAACGCTTGCTTACAGCGATGCAGAACGGCGTTTTCCTAGCCGACACAGACCCAGATTATCCTCCAGGTAACTATTGAAGACGGTCCTTTGTAATCATAGCGCCACTGCGCTCCCGAAACTCCTCTTAATACACACTTTTGTTTCCGACAGCTTTATCGATCTGTCTGTACTCTGTACGCTGCTGTTACTGACAGCAGACCACACATCTGCTTTTTGATTGTGGATTCTCGTCTCTACGAGGCCAAACACGTCTCGTGAGTCCTTTTACATTATTTTCCCTTCGTTCACATGGTCATATTTCCCACGCTACTTTCACTTATTTATTCTTCATTTTTTTCATTTTTTCATTACATATTCCATCCTGAACCCACATCGTTTCTTTGGTATGTGATTTTCAATTTTTACCTTGTCTTTTGTGATTCATGATTATATATTGTGTTATTTCTCACGTGTTGCGTTATATATTTCTATTCTATGTGATTAGATTAGACTCACCCTGATGAAGGAGCTATATGCTCCGAAATGCATTGGTAAAAGAAGTCTATTTAAAATATGAGATGTGACAGCTGAATCCTCACTAAGACATAATTAGTGATTTTCCTCCTTTTTTTCACTTTGTTTCATTTTTTTGAATCCATGTTTTTGATAAACATATTACCCTCACTACTACTTTGAATTCAGTGTTTCTCTATTGAACTCATCCATAAGAAGAAAATAACTTACATTTCTATCGTTGGAATCCATGTTTAAACTATATCACCCGTTTGGGGTTTGCACGGAGAGCGGCTGTTTGACTAGATTTTTTTATCTAGTCTTCTTTGGTTCCATTATAATAATCAACCATCTTTATTTAACTTCTCTGCCGCTGCCTTCTGACTAGACCCATTTACCTTACCTTTTTATGTTCAAGGCACTTTATCTGTTTCTACACGCTTTAGTTGTTTAATCTCATGTCTGGGGTGACATGGTTTAATTTGATTCACATGGACAAACTGTTCTGTTGCTGTTTCACCTTCAGTCTTCAAATTTTAATAAACCACAGGAGAGACCTTATCTATAATTCAGAATGGCCCCTGCCAGGCTGCTAGAAATTTTGAATTTTTCTGTTTGCCTTTTCTATAATGAAATTTATACACCTGATCGCCCACACAATATTCCTTTACTGATGTCTTTTTATCATAATATGACTTTGCACTGTCAGCAGCTCTTTCTAGATTTCTCTGTACAAAAGCAAATGCATGTTGTAAATGCTTCCTCAGTTCATCAATGTATTCATGAACTGTGGATGCACTCACAAGTGTCTGCTCATGTGTTCTGTATAGAAGGTGTGTGGTAACACCATTTTCCTACCTGTTACAACCTCATGAGGGCTAATACCTGTTGCTTTGGCAGGAGTTGATCTTATTGCCATCAAAACCAAAGGTAAACGTAAATCCCAGCTGGAACCTGCTTCTGCCACAAATTTCTTTAATATGTCCACAACAGACCTATTACTGCGTTCAACTCCAACCAAAGAAGCCGCCCGATATGCAATATGTAGTTTTCTTTTCACACCCAGTATTTGCCATATCTTACTCATTAGAGCACTTGTGAAATGACTTCCTCTGTCTGATTCTATTCTATGTGGCAACCCCAACCTTGAAAACACATGATTCACCAGTAATGTGGCTGCTGTTTGCGCACTACAATCTGGTGCAGGAATGCACTCAATCCATTTCGACATCAAACACACCACACTTAAAATATAACGGTTCCCCCTGCTCGACCTCTTTTCAGGCTATACATAGTCTATTTGCAAATCTGACCATGGAAGAGTTAGGCCTCTTTTCATTAATGGAGCTCTATGCATTGGTGAAGCAGGTTTAAATTGGGTGCATACTAGACATCCTCTAGTATATAATTCCACATCTTGGGCATATGTAGCCAGTAAGCATAATCCTTTAGTATTTCCAATGTTTTTTGTGAACCTCTGTGGCCTGCAGTTATTGCATCATGTGCATGGTGTAGCATTAGCCCTCTGAATGAAAGGTGTACCACCCACTGTATCTGTCCTGTTATGGACTCTCTAATCATGAGTCCATCCTGTAGTCTAATTTGTTTTTTATTCTTTAATAGCACCCTCAACTCTTCGTTTCCTATACAATCATTTTCTGTTAAAGGGTTTTGTTCAGGATTTATCAAATGATTATAATATATTCCCAAAATTAGATCATCCTTTTGTGCCTCAATCAGATCTTGGTCTGGTGTATCATAACTCCAGTGGGCTACTGGTTGATCTACCTCTTTTGGTGCTTTAGAACGTGTTACTGCATCAATTTGTATTTCACCAAGTAAATGTTCAATAGGTAGCAATTCTCCCATCACAGCCCCAATTTTAGCCAGGTGATCTGCCTTATCATTCCCCTCCTTATCTTCTCCTGGAGTTTTCAGATGCCCACGAATGTTCCTCCAGTATATTGTTAAGTCATTCTCTGACACCAATTTGTCTATGGCTTGTATCATTTTTCCATGTTTAAGTGGCTTTTTGTTGTATGTAATCATGCCTCTCGCTTTCCAACCAGGTAAATATTCCACAAAGCTATTTCGTGCATAGTCAGAATCAGTCACCAGGACAATTTCACAGAATTTATTATCAACCGCAGTAGCAATTGCTTTATAAATGGCTGCCAATTACGCTACTTGACTGCTCCTAGATCCAATTCTCATCCCTATACTAGGGACGCCTTCACATTTCAACCAGACATTTCCTATTCCCGACACTAATTGTTTATTACTGTCATTTTCAATGTGAAAAGCACAACCATCAACATATACAGTTGGCAAGTCCTTGCATGTTTTTTCATCAAAAGCTTTGTGTGGTGATTGTTCAAATTCCTGCAAATTAGGTTCAAATTCCATTTCGTTTGATACTTGTTCAGCTGCACAGTCATGTAAATCTGCTAAACCTTCAGCAATTGGGCTTCTTTTATTTTGGCCATATCTCACTTCCACAGGAAAACCTTGTAATGCCAGTGGCCATGAAGTGATTCTGGATTGTGCTAGATTACCTGACCTAATTCTTTTACTCTCTAAAAACTGCAAAGGTTGATGATTTGTCTCAATAATCACCTTTTCTCCCTGAACAATGGGGCGAAATGTTGTAGCGCCCACACAGTGGTTAATAGGGCCTTTTCACATTCATTGAATTTCATTTCAACTTGGGAAAACGCCTTACTTGCATAGGCAATGGTTTTGTGATTCAAATCATGTTTTTGTGATAACACTGCTGACATACAATGTTCAGAGAAACCTATTTCTATAAAGAAATCCCTGTCCTTTATGGGATATGCTAAACATGGTGCCTTTACAAGACATTCCTTTAATTTAGCCACTGCCTCAGACTGCTCTTTTTCCCATTTCCAGGGCGTATTCAGTTTAAGCAGTTCAGTCATTGGTTGAGTGATTTCAGCATAATTTTCAATGAACTTTCTGTTATAGCCTGTCATTCCTAATAAACTTTTTACCCCTTTCACATTTTTAGGGTCTTTTAGTTTTTGTATAGCCTCTATTTTTTTCTTTTGTGGATTTAGTCCATGTTCAGTCACTTCATGGCCTAGAAAGTTCACTTTTTTCTTGCACCATTGTGCTTTTTGTAAAGACACTTTGGCGCCTGCTTTCTGCAACTGGCCAAGCACATGTCTTATTTCATCAAAATGGCTTTTCAAGCTTTCATTTTTTATCAGCACATCATCCACATAAACTATGGTTCCTCTTTCTTCTGCATCAGGCATAGCTTTTCTCAAAAATATGCCAAATTCACTCCCACTATTGACGTACCCGAATGGAGTTCTAACCCATGCGTATTGAGTCTTATCAAATGAAAGGAAAATAAATTCTGTATCTCCTCTGCCAATGGCACGCACCAATACCCAGAGGTGAGATCTAATGTGGTAAATACTTTTGAACCATGTATCTGAGCTAATCCCTGATCAATGAATGGCAGTGGCCATCTGGATACTGGCACTCTTTTATTTAACTCCCTCAAATCTACACACAGTCGCCATTTACCATTTGGCTTTAACACACCTAAAATAGGTGTATTAGATGTGCTATGAATGGGCCTGATGATTCCCTGCGACTCCAAATTTGTAATAATCTCTGCCAATGACTCTAAACACGCCAATGGTAGTCTATAATGGCGCGCAAATATTGGGCTTCTGTTACACCCTTCCGGTAGCGTGGCCACATGTAAATCAGTTAGACCGCAATCATAAGCATCTTTTGCAAATACATCTTTAAACTCCATAAATATCCTCCTCAGTTCATTTCTATCCTCATTGTTGTCACATGCATCCGCTGATAAAATCTGCTCCTCTACCATGTTGGAGAATGCTGGAAAATGTTCTGGCATAGGAATCACGGCGCTTTCCTCTAATTGTGTGGCTGTGTCTCTTTGTGAGGCTGCCACTTTTAAATGTTTTGACATATCAGCTTCCACTTCAATGGGCTGATTTTCTATTTCATTTTCATTTAAGTTAAATGTTATGCAATCCTCTTGATGACAGCACACTGTCTCGCTTGAATCGTAAGGGTACACAGAATTAATTTTAAATATCCCCTTGGGCTGAGAGTCCAGGTATTCTGGCAATTCACCCTCAGCATCTACATACTTTTCAGGGATATTTCCAATCACCATGTTATTTAGATCTGCTGTGTAATGTGATTTCTGTATGGCCATTCCTACTGGGGAGTTTTCCTCTAAATGAATATCCTGACAACCTTTATTATTCACCATAATTTTTACAGACCCTTCACCCACATCTACCAATGGAATGCATTCATAATCCAGGCCTTGCTGTTTTATGGATTCATTCAGACACACACATGCATCAGAATCTTTCATCTGCTGTACATTTTTGCATTTCAGTGTTATTGCAAACTGCTTCGTGAATGCAGGGATAACAGTATCTTTCCTCATTTGTAATTCAATTGCATAAGGGACCAGCTGTGCGCAATGATAAGCCCTTCTTTTGTCTTCAAATTCAGGTGCCGGCCCACCTATGCGTGACCATATCTTTTGATTAAGGAAATCCAACACCATACACATTCTGTGCATGATGTCATTGCCCATGTAAAAGTAATTTTGTGTTCCACTCACTATCCAAACATTATGGTAAATTGCTTTTTGTCCAATGCTAATTTTCAGCATGCATCTACCTGCAATTCGGTTTTCAAAGTCTGGACCGTCCAAACCAAAGCCATACTGGTTTTTAATCCTAAATTTCGGGGTATCCTCCCTTTCCATTATTTTTTGCAACAATTTCTCATTAATGCAGCTCCTTTCCTGTTCAAGCGCTAAAGTGGCTTTTATTGTTTTAGAATAGTCATTTATCCCAACATGAACCCATGGTTGTTCATCTTCCATGTGTATTTCAGCAAGAGTGGTAATGTGTTTTTCTGAACCTGCTCTAGGAGCAGTATTCTGTTTGCATGTCTTCTCTTTTAAATAAAAACGTAAGGTGTGCTCATCTATGGCAGTTTGCCATTCTTTCCTTGGGTCTAAGTATATTTGTACAGGTAATTTTTCATTTTCACTCTGCATTTTGTCTGGACACATTAATATAACAGTGACGCTAGGTATGCAACTATTCTGGAGATACACCTCCACTGCATCATTTGTTTTTGCAATTGTGTGACATTCATTTATATTGCTGTTTTGTGATTTTAGTTTCTTAGGTCTCAATGGTTTTTTAGTTAAGGACCACAGTATTCCATTCACCCCATCTATTAGAGGAGACAACCTTTTTAGGCAATCTGTTCCCATCAGAAATGGTATTTCACAAATGGATGTGACCAATACCTCCTGTTTCATTCTGTGTTTACCTATCTTTATGTCAACCTCGGTGACGCCTATAATAGGCACCTCCTCCCCGTTAAAATTATGCACTGGACCTTGATTTTCCTTCACTGTGATCTGATTCTGTGGGGATCTATCTTCATTGATACTCTTTACTAATTCTTTCGACATAATTGGGGACTGTGCGCCAGTGTCAATCATTGCAAATGTATGGCATTTTTCTTCCACAATGATGGGAGCATAATACCTGTCTTCAACTTCCTCTAACACACATAAGAAATGCGAATTCTTACTGATTTCAGGGCTCACCTTTCTCAGGCCTTTTTCACTTTTGGCTAAGCACATTGGTAAATGGAAAGACATTTTCCCTGCTTTTTGCTCATTCCTGTGTGAGAGACTTTATTCATTTCCCCATGTTCAGAGGTTTTTTGGAGTGTGGCCACCGTTCGCCCATCCATCCAGGTATCATCAGAGGTCACACTACAACCCTCCAACTGAACATGTGTAACAACATCACTTGGCAATTTGTCATTGTCTAATTCTGTGCATTTGTGATTATTCAGTATGGTACCAGCCCTTTTAACCTCTTCAAAAATATGTGGTTCAAAGAATTCTTCAGGTGATTGACCTGTACCCTCCTTTTGAGCATTTCTTTTTCCTGCCTGTGTTTGGTCATTGCTTTGATTGCCCAGGGAAGGAGTTATAGCATCGCCTCTTACTCCCGGTTCACTGGTATTCCTCATGCATGAGTCATTTTTCTTAAACCTGTCTCTTCGTTCTTTTGGATTTTCAGGTTTTGCTATTTCATTTGTACAGATCGCCAATGTTTGATTTAGTTCTAGGTTAAACCGTACCTCTCTTTTAGAAGTATTTGCATTTTCTGTTACATGTTCATGTACTGGTATTTTCACTTTTAAATCATTAGGCATCTCAGAGTCATTATGCAAAATTACATCAGAGCAAACTGTCTTTTTGGCGCTGCAGGTATCATAAGTACTTTTCAGAAGCCCCCCAGTCATTGCTATGGCCTTCTGCCCCCTCCTTTGATGACTGTTTTTGTGCTGTACAGAGCTTTCCTATTTGCTCAGCTACATTTTCACTTGGGCCTTGAGGCACTAGAATCTTTCCATCTCTCTAGAATCCTCTCTCTGTGGCCTAGATCGATATTGGTTGTTTTCTCCCTGATTGGATCTATTCTGATACCTGGATAAGGATTTCTATTGGGATGGTACCTGAACTCTTGATTCATTTGTGGAGGAGAGCGGGGTGCACCCATCCTTTGGTTGTAGTCCCCTGGTGGGGAATCATTGTACTGACGTGAAGTGTAGTTTGTGTTCTGCCTCATGTCCTGTCTCTCAGGTTGTGGGTACTGGCCCCTATGTTGATTCCCATTATCAGCAAATCGATCCACATATCGGGGTCTATCCTGATTACCATATATCATGGTATTGGGATCAAATCTGCTTTGTGTCCCCAATGTCTGATAAGGACCATCATTTCTTTGATCCTGATTTTGTCTTCGGTTATTGTTCATTCCTGACATATCAGGTCGATAGCCTGCCCGGGGCCTATCTCCTAAGTACCTGGGGCTGATGTAGCTCTCCCTATTACTAGGATCATGTGATTGAAACATTGGTGCAGGGTGTGATGACCTTTGTTGATTACCCCTCTGTTCAGGTGCCAAATTATTTTTACTTGGACTTTGAGCAGACTCAAGGGACATTTTGGCTGACCTGATTTCCATCACTGTTGCTGAAGGTTCTTTAGATTTAGGTCTAGTATCTTTCATTTTATCACTTTCTCTACCCTGACAATAGAGTACCTCATATAGTTTTGTGCTTTGGTGTACAATCCATTCCAGGGACTTGTCACGGTCAAATTCACGGACCAATTGGGATATGATTTCTTTCTGCAGCCTACAGAAGTAGGCAGTTTTAAACTCATTGGAATTGGGGCCAAAAGATACATCAAAGCGAGAAAATGCTCTTTTTAAGTCTTGTAAAAACTGGCGAGGGGATGTATTAGGCCCAGCATTGATTGTGTAAGCGACTTTCTTTGCCTCCTGCAATGACTGGAAAGGAGAAAAATGACGCCAATCTCTTTTTCGAACTCCGCCCATGTCATATTCTGCTGCTCATTCAATCCTCTTATACTACTGGTCGTCAGGGCATCTAAAGTTAAATGAAAATACTGCCTGTACTGTTCCTTAGGTATCTGGAGGGCTTTAAACATGTCATGAACCGCTTCTAAGTGATCCTCTATGCAGCATTCCCCTCCCTTTTTAAATGGTTTGATCAGGGCTTTATTGGATTTCATTATCTTTATGGGCCTACTTGTTGCAATGCATGGAATTGCACTACTTGGTGACTTGACCCTGGTTCCAGGTGTATGGAATTGGTGGCGGCCCCCAATGGGAGTATTAAATCGCCCAAGGGCGCTGCAACCAAGTTCAGTCACTGGCCCAGTCACTGGGGCACTAGCCCTTTGGGTAGAAATAGAATTCACCTCAACTCCATTGAATGTGCTACCTTGCCATCTCTCCTGGGACCTGGGTATGCACATTTGCTGTTCTAAGTCCTTAGACTTTTTAAGGAGCCTGTCTGCTTCGTTTTGCAAATAGTTGTTTTCATTACTCATTTTATTAATTACCTCCTGCATGTAACACATTTGCATTTGGCATTCATTAAATTCTTTATTTCTCTTGTCCCTTTCTTGAAGCATTTTAACCAATTCTTGTTCTGCAATTTGGAGGTCACTTTCTTTTTCAAAATGTTCTTTTTGTAAAACTTGCATTTCTGAAACCATCTCATCTTTATCTTGTCTAATGTGGTCCACCAATGCTTTTAAGTGTACCAATTCTTGCTCACTGTCTTCAAACTGTTTCTTGCTTTTGGACAATTGAATATCAAAATCTCTGCATTTTAACTGCATATATTTTTGACCTACATCCAATTCCATTCTTAACATTTCCTCTTTCTTACTTGCCCCATCTAAGTCAGTCTTTAACCTGTTAATTAGCTGGGTGTAATTTTCCTGAATTCGCAGGGACTTATTCAAAATAAACCAGATTTTGGCGCACAGCAGTATCAAACAGCCTTTCTATGCATTTTTATCGGCTGCATTTAATAACCTTAGAAGGCAGACCTAAATTATGCTGCCTTCTGCAAAAATATTGTCTAGTTTTTCTTTCTGCACCTCACCATGAATGCGGTCATGCCTGTCATGATGCCTACCTCCAAGGAGCCAGGTCCGACCTAGCAACCCCAGAGGCAGGCATCATTTCCCCCAGGGGAGTGCCAGCGGGCCCAAGTTGGGGCCCTTTGGACGCAGTCCTGGCGCCTTAGGCGCCAGGCTCATAAAGCTAGACATGTGTTCAAGTGTTTTAATGTGCACTTACCTGATGCAGACCATGCTGCCACATTCAGGCCCTCTTGAGGCCTGAATAGGAACTACTTTACCTGTGGGACTACTTTCCACCCGGGTGTGGTCGGGGAAGGATACATACCTGATCGGAGGAAGGATACACACTTGGAACTTCTTCCAAAGCTATTTAAACCACACCCGATCAGCAACTCACGCTTCGCGTTGTTCTGCTCCTCGCAGCTGGACGCTCACCGTGTCAGCTCCTGCATCTGGACTTCAGCCACGCCGGTCAGCATCCTGGGTCACTTGCAAAGGGAGACAAGAGACCTACCAGCTAATCTGCACCACAGAGACATCACCGACGATCCTGAAAGGGAAGACATCATTTTTAAAAGCATTTCGTTACGATCGCTGCAGCGCTGCATTTCACTCACCTTTCCTGAGTTCCTCCATCTTCAGCAGCGATCATCCGGATACACAGCCACTTCCCAGAGCCTAGAGAAAAAGACAAGAATAAGAGGTGAGAGAAGGAAGGGAATAGGAAAAGCTCAGTTTCCTTCTAAGACTTACCTGTTCGGT
Organism: Ambystoma mexicanum; assembly: GCF_040938575.1. Taxonomy (NCBI): domain Eukaryota; kingdom Metazoa; phylum Chordata; class Amphibia; order Caudata; family Ambystomatidae; genus Ambystoma; species Ambystoma mexicanum. The sequence continues at coordinate 1,135,419,566 of NC_090931.1, read as the reverse complement.
CATTCCCATTCCATTTCGGGTCTTGCTGCTTCCAAGCAGGACCCCGGCCCCTATGGGGAAAAAAGACAAAGACATTAGATGAGCGAATGCAAAAACATTACCTGAGCGCTCATCTAGGATTTACCAGATCTTTACTGGAACTGCACGTTTCACTTCGGGTCGGCGCCATATCTCCGGCATTCCGAACCCCGGCCCCTATGGGGAAAAGACATCAACATCAGCGCTTTATTGCAAGGAGTTTCCAAAGGAATCTTCATTCATCACCTGAAAAAAGACAATGAACATTATTATTTAAAGCTTGAACTTTTGAACTTGCAACAGAACTTTTACAGCACCTTACCAGCATAATCAAGCTTACCTGAACTCCCATCCAACCTCAATCCAGTGAAGTAACTGGGTTCAACGCGCCCTGCGTCAGAAGCAGGATGGAGAGCTCGTCCTTTCAGACCCTAAGGTGAGACTTCACGGGGAATCGTGGAAGGGTATCGTGGAGGGTTGGAAGAGAGTGGGAGGCTTGAGCATAACTCAGTCAGTAGGTAATACTCCCTTTTCACGCACAGGTGAATATTCCTGCGAGCCGGAGAAGCCAGAGTAGAGGGCCCTTCCTGTCCATCTTCAGAGTCCCGAAGCCAGACCTGCGCCTCCGTGGGAATCAGGTGAGCGTTACAGAACGTGAAGACTACCCACAATTTCCCTCCAGGGCGCTATGGAGACTTCCGAGACTGACCAGCTGGCCCAGCTTTTGGGGGAATTACGGGCAGAGGTGCACTCAGCCCGCCAGGAGACTAACACTCTCAAAAGAGAACTGATCTTATCTAAGGAAAGAACTGATGACCTAGCCAAAAGGTTATTACAGGCCCAGGCAGGGCACACTCCTTTACCTAATTCCGGAGACATTTCCACATCAATGGGTTTGAGTAACCCGGTACACATTGATCTACCTGGACACATGCCTTTGGCCTCGCCTGAACGTTTTGCGGGGGATCCCAAGAAATATGCCGTCTTTATGAACCAATGTCGTTTACACTTTCTATGCAGACCCGGAGCCTTCCCTAACGACCAGACCAAGGTAGCCTTTATACTATCTTACCTCAGTGGCAGTGCTGCCGATTGGTCTATTCCATTGGTAAATCAGGATGATCCCATTCTCCAGAATTTTCAGGGCTTCCAGGCCAGCATGGAAAGATTGTTCGCTCGACACTCTCAAGAACAGGCCCTTGATAACGAACTGCTATCCTTACAACAAGGTAATCAGGATCTTCTGTCCTACATAGCCACCTTTAACAGACTGGTTGTGGAAACTGGATGGCCAGAAAGCAAAAGGATCACATTGTTTCATTGAGGCCTGCGCGGAGAGCTTAAGGATGTTCTAGCTCAGATAGTAAACCCACCCCAGGTCTGCGCAGACTACATTGACTTGGTGGTTCAACTTGATCACAGACTTCAAAATAGAAAAGCAGATCGGTTCAAGTATGAAAACCGAGCACCGATCAAAACCCACGCTACCTCCAAGAGTACCGACGTATCTGAACCTATGCAAATCGGTGGTGTTAAAGGACCATTAACGCAGAAAGAACGAGAGAGAAGGCGGCAAATGCAACTTTGTCTGTATTGCGGGACTTCTGGTCACTTTCTTCGAAAATGTCCAGTTAAACCACTTAAGAAGGTGGTTGAAGCTACTGATAACGAATTAGTGACACCTGATTCGGGAAACGACCTAGCCCGGCAAGTGTAGGGGTCTGCTTGCCGAGCTTGAAAACTAACTCTTTGACCTCGCATTTCGTCATGCCAATGGTGCTCGTGGACCCAAAACAGCCTCAGCAGTTGCATGCTATAAAAGCATACATCGACAGTGGAGCTATTGGAAATTACATAGACCGTGAATTGGCTTCCAGGATTAAGCTTCCTCTCCGCCCGAAAGTAACCCAAGATGTCATTACTACAGTAGATGGAACCGAAATAGCCTCAGGGCCTGTAACGCATTCCACTGTTGAAGTGACACTGGTGGGTCAGGATGGACATTGGGAAGCAATCGTGTTTGATGTGATCAAGGCCCCACAATTTCAAGTAATTCTTGGAATTCCTTGGTTAGAAACACATAATCCCAGAATTGACTGGCGAGCAAAGAAGATAAGTTTTCCTGATTGTGAACCAACTTGTTATCCAAGAAATCCAGCTATGGGTCTAGCCACAGCAACGTCCACCCCTGTACAGCTACCGTCAGAATACCAAGAATTCCAAGATGTTTTTCAGAAAGAACAGGCTAACACGTTACCTCCCCATCGGTCTTATGATTGCCAGATCGATCTGGTACCCAATGCTCAACTACCTTGTAGTAGGATTTATGCTCTTACAGAACCTGAGAACCTGCATTTGCGTCAGTATTTAGATCAGTACCTAGCCAATGGTTTTATTCGCCCGTCCAAGTCTCCTGTCTCTTCAGCTCTGTTCTTTGTGCCAAAAAAAGAAGGCGACCTTAGAACGTGTATTGACTATCGCGCCCTAAATCAAATAACGATTAAGAATCGTTATCCTCTGCCCTTGATCCCTGAGCTTATCGACCAGGTGAAAGACGCTTGTGTGTACACCAAGTTAGATCTCCGAGGAGCTTATCACCTGGTGCGCATAAAAGAAGGCGATGAATAAAAGACTGCATTCCGCACCAAGTTTGGGCTCTTCGAATATCAGGTGATGCCCTTCGGTTTGTGCAATGCACCTGCCGCCTTTCAGTACTTTATGAATGATGTTCTTCGGGAACTTATCGATGTCTGTGTCATTGTTTACATTGACGACATCCTGGTGTACTCTTCTTCAGAATCTTATCACAGAAGACATGTTAGGGCAGTTCTTGAGAAACTGCGCCAGCACAGATTATTTGCAAAACTCGAAAAATGCGTTTTTCATACCACAGAAGTAGAGTTTCTCGGATTCATCCTGACACCTCAAGGAGTCCGAATGGACTCGCAAAAGGTGGACGCCATCCTCAAATGGCCATCTCCAAGCTCGGTGAAGGGAGTTCAGAGCATGCTCGGCTTTGCCAATTTCTATCGAAGATTCATCCCGGAATTTTCCCGAACAGTCCAACCCATCACCGCTCTCCTAAAGAAAAACAAACGCTTCGAATGGACTCTTGAGGCCGAACAAGCCTTCCAGGACCTGAAAACCAAATTCACCTCTGCACCTGTATTGAAGCACCCGCACCCAGATCTCCCGTACATAGTGGAAACCGATGCATCCAGTTCGGCCATGGGAGCTGTCCTGTCGCAAAGAGACCCAAAGACTAACCAACTACACCCAGTGGCCTTTTGGTCCAGAAAATGTTCTCCTCCTGAAATCAACTACGCAATTACCGATAAAGAGTTACTGGCCATCAAATCTGCTTTCAAGGCTTGGCGTCATTACCTTCTCGGGGCAAGGCACACCATCACCGTAATTACGGACCACAGAAACTTACAGTATTTAAAAACGGCCAAAGCTCAATCTTCACGACAACTCCGATGGGCTCTATTCTTTGCGGAATTTGATTTTGTAATTACCTATCGCCCTGGCTGCAAGAATGGAAAAGCGGACGCCTTATCCCGGATTGGCATGGAAGAACCTAATTCGAGCTTAGAACCTGTGCCCATCATACCTGAGCAAAGAATCTTAGGCTTAACTTCATTGCAATCTATTGAGGATATTCAAACGCAAGTAAAACAACTTCTAGACTCTTCAACCTTACTGGAATGGAGTCAAAAGGGTCCTCATTACACCGTTAAGGATGACTTACCCTACTTCCAGGAGCGATTGTTTCTATCAAGTAAAGAATTGCAAGAACTTGTTATTGCCCATCATCATGAATCTTTAATGGAAGGACACCCTGGTATCGCTAAAACGGAAGAAAAAATCAAACGCCACTTCTGGTGGCCTTCTTGGAGAAAAGACATAAAGTCTTTTGTACTGTCTTGTGGAATTTGCGCTCAAAACAAGGCTCAAAAGAAAAGGCCAGCCGGCCTACTTCAACCCTTGGATATTCCACCGGCACCATGGCACACCCTGTCAATGGACTTTATAACAGATCTGCCTCCTTGTGCTGGTTACAACACAATCCTTGTAATTGTGGACCTATTCTCCAAAATGGCCCACTTTATCCCTTTAAAGGGTGTGCCTTCAGCTTCCACCTTGGCCAAGGAATTCCTGGAGAATATAGTTTGCATACATGGTTTCCCTTCCATTTTAGTCTCGGATCGTGGAAGTCAATTTATCTCACATTTTTGGAAGAAGTGTTGCCAACTAGCACAAATAGATGTGCGGTTATCCACCAGCCACCACCCCCAGACCGACGGACAAACCGAGAGAACCAATCAGACTCTCGAGCAATATCTTCGGTGCATGTTACACCAATCCGAGTTAAATTGGAAAGACATCCTTTGGATCGCAGAATATGCATACAACAATTCAGTGCATTCTGGAACCGGACAAACCCCCTTTTATACTTTGTATGGTCACCATCCTCGGACCTCTGATCTAGATCCACCTCTGACCCTGGAAATGCCCGCAGTAAATCATCTGCATTCCACAATAACCCGAGCCTTCAAAGAAGCTGCAACTCATTTACAGCAAGCCAAGAAAAAGTATAAAGAAAACGCTGATTTGCACCGAAGTAAAACTCCTCCTTACCAAGTAGGAGACCAGGTATGGCTAGCAACTAAACATTTACCCCTCAAGGGCCCACGAACCTTCAATCCCAGATTCATAGGACCTTATCCCATCAAAGCTATAATCAACCCAGTGGCCTTTAAACTGGATCTACCGTCCAACATGCGTATTCATCCAGTTTTTCATGCATCACTTTTGAAGCCAGTACAACCAGGAACCCGATTGTCCAAGCCTCCAGATCCAGTTCAAATTGAAGGGGAATTAGAATTCGAAGTTAAAGACATTTTAGACTCCAAGGTGGTAAAGTCGAAACTCTTCTATCTTGTTGACTGGAAGGGATATGGACCTCAGGAGAGATCGTGGGAGCCTAGTAACCATGTCCACGCACCTCTCATTAGTACAAAGGTTTCACCAGAGATTTCCGAACAAGCCCAAACCCCTGGAGGGAAGAACCTTGGGAGGGGCCTTGAGGGGGGGCACTGTCATGATGCCTAACTCCAAGGAGCCAGGTCTGACCCAGCAACCCCAGAGGCAGGCATCATTTCCCCCAGGGGAGTGCTAGCGGGCCCAAGCTGGGGCCCTTTGGACGCAGTCCTGGCGCCATAGGCGCCAGGCCATAAAGCTAGACATGTGTTCAAGTGTTTTAATGTGCACTTACCTGATGCAGACCATGCTGCCACATCCAGGCCCTCTTGAGGCCTGAATAGGAACTACTTTACCTGTGGGACTACTTTCCACCCGGGTGTGGTCGGGGAAGGATACATACCTGATCGGAGGAAGGATACACACTTGGAACTTCTTCCAAAGCTATTTAAACCACACCCGATCAGCAACTCACGCTTCGCGTTGTTCTGCTCCTCGCAGCTGGACGCTCACCGTGTCAGCTCCTGCATCTGGACTTCAGCCACGCCTGTCAGCATCCTGGGTCACCTGCAAAGGGAGACAAGAGACCTACCAGCTAATCTGCACCACGGAGACATCACCGACGATCCTGAAAGGGAAGACATCATTTTTAAAAGCATTTCGTTACGATCGCTGCAGCGCTGCATTTCACTCACCTTTCCTGGGTTCCTCCATCTTCAGCAGCGATCATCCGGATACACAGCCACTTCCCAGAGCCTAGAGAAAAAGACAAGAATAAGAGGTGAGAGAAGGAAGGGAATAGGAAAAGCTCAGTTTCCTTCTAAGACTTACCTGTTGGGTCATTCCCATTCCATTTCGGGTCTTGCTCCTTCCAAGCAGGACCCCGGCCCCTATGGGGAAAAAAGACAAAGACATTAGATGAGCGAATGCAAAAACATTACCTGAGCGCTCATCTAGGATTTACCAGATCTTTACTGGAACTGCACGTTTCACTTCGGGTCGGCGCCATATCTCCGGCATTCCGAACCCCGGCCCCTATGGGGAAAAGACATCAACATCAGCGCTTTATTGCAAGGAGTTTCCAAAGGAATCTTCATTCATCACCTGAAAAAAGACAATGAACATTATTATTTAAAGCTTGAACTTTTGAACTTGCAACAGAACTTTTACAGCGCCTTACCAGTATAATCAAGCTTACCTGAACTCCCATCCAACCTCAATCCAGTGAAGTAACTGGGTTCAACGCGCCCTGCGTCAGAAGCAGGATGGAGAGCTCGTCCTTTCAGACCCTAAGGTGAGACTTCACGGGGAATCGTGGAAGGGTATCGTGGAGGGTTGGAAGAGAGTGGGAGGCTTGAGCATAACTCAGTCAGTAGGTAATACTCCCTTTTCACGCACAGGGGAATATTCCTGCGAGCCGGAGAAGCCAGAGTAGAGGGCCCTTCCTGTCCATCTTCAGAGTCCCGAAGCCAGACCTGCGCCTCCGTGGGAATCAGGTGAGCGTTACAATGCCATTCTGAGGTACTATTCGATGACCACGTCCCATGTGCAAATAATTTTGCCTCTAAATATTGCACTAGCTCTGAGAATGTGGCTTCCCTTTGAGACATTCTGAAATTCGTTTTTAGTGACACACTGCTATTATGAAATGGGTTCCCTTTAATGTACAGATGGCGGTGTGAGACACACTTGCCACGCCCAGTAGGTGCTCTATGATCACTTTCCGGCCAACGCACCATAAATATGTGGGTATTTTGTGTAGATTTGGGGCCTGGCGGTATTTTCTTACTGCCAAAAATAAAATAATTTAGCACTAATCACTCTGCATTTAGATTGGGTTTGGTATGATAGTGGTATAGTGGCTATGCATTATTTCAGTACACAGATACATTAAGTTGGGGTGCATTTCATTGGTGGTATTTTGGGGAAGCATCATTTCTTTGTTTTATTTGTGGGCCCAATATCCAGAACCCCTTTTTTCCTTGCTTATTCAGTTTGTGTGATCAATAGAGAGACCTCAGGCCTACATCTTATGGACACCACAATTTTCACATACAGTGTTCATAACCCCTGTGGTATTATCACTAATTTATTTACATTAGTGAAACTATTTCCAGAGGCCTCTCTCTCTGCTGATTCATGTACGCCCAGCAGACTATCGGATTGTGTTCCACTCAGAAGCCACACACACACATATACACTGAGTGGAACCACGCACACAGCTATTTATAATTACTCATAACATAACTTTTTCCACATAGGATGCTTGGCATATATTGCCTAATAACCTCCCCTTTTATCATGTGATATTGGCTAACTGCACCAGAGAAAAACAGAAGCAAAAAGAAGCCTTTACACATGTTATGATTTACATCAGTTTCATTTAAAAAATCATACATTACCAGCTTTGCGAGGCAGTCTTTTCTAGAATAAACATAAGAGAAACAATTGCAACATACATGGCATTTCATTAGATTCTTTGCAACAATAGAGAAAACAATGCATCAGTGGACTTGCATTTAGTTGGCAACATTAGAGTGTAGCATTTAAATACAGTGATTCTTCAATAGAAGCTATCGCTACGCTGCCTGCCTGAAATAGATTTCATTCACACACCGCACCCTCACTTTGTATAAGATAATTACCAGCAATTTGTAGCTGTTCAGCACCCGAAATCTCTGGGCTGGTCGCTTTCTTTAAATGGCTCAGGGCTTTCTTTTAGAGCACCCCAGCGAGAACATGCAGTTCCAATCTGCAATCTTCTATTCTCAAGCCGGTGCTAATCGACTGGAATCCCCAGCCTGTGAAGGTCAGCAGTGCACTGAAACTACGCTTCTCAGCCAGGCAACCCCACAGCCACTCCAGCCAAGTCCTCACCGAAGCTATGCAAAATGGACACTGCCTTTCTCTCTCCCCGAGATGCACCAAGAAACCTCTGTTGCAGCCCCTAATGTGACGTGCACCCAATAAAAGTCTATCATGTCATAACCTCCTTCTTCAAACAATAGCTCACCTTTCAGTAAGAAACTGTATCCACTAATTTCCTGCTTATTCGAGTTTTGTTTCCTGAGCAAGGACCGTGAAAAGCACAGAGAAAGAGAAAGAAAAACATTTCTGAATGCACGTTTAAAGTGAGTCTCAGCCTGCCTCATTTTGCACTGGAGAACACATTATAGTGTTAGTGAATTAAAATCGTGTTAGTATTTGTTAATTAGGTTATTTAATTAAATATCTAATGTGTCTCCATGAGTGAGGCGTTTCAAGTGATAAAATGTGTGCTTTTTAAATAAAAATAAAAAGATGTGTTTTTGACTGAGTAGCCTGTCTTCATTTACATGTCCATATGTTTCATTGGGAATACATGGCTTGCTGTACCACATTATAGCAAAACATTAAACCCATGCAGTGGTGCTGCGCTCCCAAAACATGCTAAATAATACTACAGGGAAGAAGGGTTCGAGAATTACAGCCATATCACAGCATCCTCATGACCTCTCATATCCCCACAGGGGCAGTGTCAATCACCAGAGCAGTCCACAACATGGGAGCAGGGGAAGAAGCCTGATCCAGGGAAGCCAGATCCTGGGAGGGCTGCAACCGTGCCCCAGCATCCCCACAGAGACCAGGTGAGCGTAACACCATGTTGCTCTACTGAAGCTTATTTAATCACGTAAACATCCATCTCAGCCATGGTTGTCTGAGGAGGTCAAGGCAGCCCATTTGGAACTGAGGCAGGCTGAGCGTAAGTGGTGACTGTCTTATGGTTCTGTGGAGAAGATGGTCTTTTGGAAACTTTATAGGGACTATCATGGTGTTATTCGCCTTGCTAAGCAGGGTTTCTTTACTCGGAAGGTGGAGATGGCGCTGAACCAGTCCAAGGGATTATTTGCAGTGGTTAAGTCATTTTCCTCCACTGCACGTTTCTCGCCTACCTTGACTCCTACCCAATCCGTGTGTGATTCACTGGCTGAGTTATTTTCAACTAAAATTGGAGATATGCGCAAGCATATTCACTTGAGCTGTCAGAACGCCATCAATTCTGCTCCTCCTGCAACAGTGCTGGGAGCCCCACTATAGAGGCAGTCTCTAGGGCAGTCTGCCAACTTAAGCCTGCTGCTCCGTCCGACCCTGTCCCTCTCTGTGTGCTCAAGGATATCATGCCTGGCATGATTCTTTGGGTCACTAAAGCAATGCATCTCTCTTATCAGTCTGGTCATTTCCCTGGGGAGCTTAAGCAAGCTATTGTTATCCCTCTTCTTAAAAGAGCGTAACTGGATGTCTCTGTCTTGGCTAATTTCCGTCCTGTCTCTCTTCTCCCTTTTTTATGAAATTATTAGAAGCCTTGGAGTCCCCTCATCTCTCTTCTTTCTTGGAAACTTCCTCTTTTCTTGACCCCTTTAAATCAAAGTTCCAGCCGGGGGCGGAACTGAGTATCCTTGTGTTCGTTGTTGATGATCTGGCCGGGTTGGTTGATCGCGGTGGAGTGGGTGCCCTGATATTGTTCAATCTCTCTGCGGCTTTCAACACTGTCGACCACTCCATCCTGCTTTCCCACCTGGCCTCGGCGGGCCTCTCTGGTCCTGGCCTGGTTTACATCCTTCTGGATTTATAGGGGCCAATCACTCTCTCTTCTTCCCTTTCTGTCTTTCTTTCACATGCTCTCTTCTGGTGTCCCTCAAGGCTGTGCCTTGTCCCCGATGCTATTTAACATCTATGTTCAGCTTTTAGTTGGTCGAATCTGCTCCCACGGCTTCAGGTGTTATTCCTATGCTGACGACACCCAGATTCTGGTACAATTAGATCTTGACCATGCTGAGGTGTCATCACATTTGTGTGAATACCTGGTGGCTGTGAGGGGCTGAATGAATAACAAGTGGCTGAAGCTTAACAAGGATAGGATGGAGGTTCTGGTGGGGGGATACCCCCCTGACTTTGCACTTTAGACTTCTTCTTTTTGGCTGTCTGGGGGTTGGGGGGCTCTCCTATTCCGCTGTCGGTGGTAAAGAATCTGGGAGTTTATCTTTCTTCCTCGCTTTCCATGGCTCCCCAGCTGAGCGTGGGTTGTAAAACAGGTCATTTTTTGCTTACGGTGCTCCGCAAGGTATTACGATTGTTGCCTACTCATCTGCAACCTTTGGCAGCCGCCTTGTTAGTTACAAGTCGGTTAGACTACAGTAATGCCCTGTTTCTGGCCCAACCTATTGGCCTTATACATTGCCTCCAGCTCCTGCAGAACCTTGCTGCCTGGGTTGCCACCTCCACCACCTACAACACTCATATTAGCCCTGTGTTACCATCCCTTCACTGGCTCCCGGTGGCCAAAAGGATTACATTTAAATCTCTTTGTTTGATCCACCGGGTGAACTATCGCCAGGAGGCAGATTATCTTAAAGACAAGTTTTTGCGTTACATCCTGGGGCGGCCTCTCCACACTGCTAATGCTTGTCTGGTTGTCATCCCTAAATTCTACCTTTGTAGGGTAGGGGGACGGACTTTCTCTGTCGTCACCAGTAAATTGTGGAATGATCTTCCGGTGACCCTTAGGCGCACTGAGAATCATCTGCAATTCTGGTGCTTGATGAAAACTCTGCTATTTTCGCTTCTGGTGCTGCCCAGCTTGCTATTTAAGTCCTAGCGCCAAGATGCCCTTTTTGGTGAACATGTGTGGGACTAACATAACATGACTTAACATAACATAACATAACAGTTGTCCTAAAGGGAAAGATCATATGGGCCCAACTAGATACGGGAAGTGGGGGATGTGCAATAAGGGCTGCCTTACTTCCCTTTCCCTAGGGGTGTAAATCAACTGGACAAAAGGATACAGGTTGCATTCATGGCCATACGGATAGGCAACCACAAACCCAAATCCCTATTATGATCCTGGGACGAAGCTGAAATTTTTTAGTGGCTGTAATTCCCGACCCACCAGCCCAACTAGTCTTGTGAAGCAATATTCCACATTTTTATCAGTGGGTCTCCCAAGTGGCCCAAATAAGAATGAAAATGCAAAATGATACTGTCATTTCAAGATTATTTAAAGGGACCCAAATTGACTCCTAGAAAATCTCTTCCTCATATTGTCCGATTTATTCATGGGAAAAGGAAGAATTGACTTTAACAGGCCCAATTTGGAAGTGGGAAACTCACACTAAAGAACCTCTTCCTACATGGGGGAGACTATTGGTTTTCATTATACCAATTTCCCTAGAGTGGGAGGACGGATCTTTAGGGGAAGGGTATGTGATGAATCCTGTGGAGTCATCACTAATTCCCCCACAATGACCTCCTCACATGTCGCCAGCAGATGGCAGTCTCTATCCGATCCTGACCCTGGGGGTGGTAATATGAAGGAGGATCATATAGGAGGAGACGACTGCCGGGGGCAGGTGGTGACTCCATTGGAAGAGGCGCAGTATTCTCCCCTTCCCACTGAAAAGCTTATAATACCAAAGTTCTTGATGACTTGTTGTCACCGCAAAAATCCTCCTTATTGTAGAACCCAGAAATCCCTTCCATTAAATCACTCAAGACAGAGTTCCATTCATATCCCAAACATGATATGATATGATATTTTATATGTATCGTGCTCATACACAGGTGTTTCAGAGCATGACAAGGCAGAGGAGGGGAACAAGGGAGAACAAAAACAACGATCTTACTAGGCCCAGTGACACTGAGATGTGCAAGTGCTGGGGAGAGGGAAGGGGGAAAGTGCAAGAGGGAGGGTGAAAAGTGGAAAGTGCTAAGCAAGGCAAAGTAATAACAATCAAAGGGGCAGTGCATCCACAAGTGGCAAGTACTAGGTTTAGGTGTCTGATAAGTGCAGAAAAAAATGAGGAACTTTAGGGTTACAATAAAGACCCAAGTGCAAGGGTTGCCTTGAGGCAGTGCGGGTGCGTGACAGGTTGAGCAAGTAACTGGGCCCGAATTCAGAGAGTAACCAAGTGCATGATGCCGAAGCAGAGCAGATCAACAGGGGACAAGAGAAGCGAAGGCAAAAGCAAAGAGGAAGGTCTTGAGGTGCTTCCGGAACCAGAGATGGTTCTCCCCAAGTTTAAGAGTGACAGGGAGGCTGTTCCAGAGGGAGGCCCCAGCTGAAGACAGAGATCTACCCACAGCTCGTTTCTTTGAGAAACGACTGACCTTGAGGGAGATGGAGGTGGAGGACCGAAGAGCTCGAGAAGGAAGGTGTTTACGGAGGGAAAGTTGAAGGTATTTTGGACCCAGGCCCCAGAAGGCCTTGTGTACAATGCAAAGGGTCTTGCATTTAATACTTGCAGCCACTCAGAGCCAATTAAGAGATTTCAGGGCTGGAGAGATATGATCCCGGGTCTTGAGGCGAAGGACATGTCTCGCAGTCTTGTTCTGGATGTGTTACAAAGGGCGGAGAGGAGAAGCAGGAAGATTTATAAACAGGCTGTTACAGTAATCCAACCTAGGGAGAACCAGGGCTCGAGAGACTGTAAGCTTCTGGGGGAAGGAGAGAAAAGGCAGAATACCTCTGAGGAGGTGCCGTTGGAAGTTTGACTTTTTTGAGACATCAGAGATATGGGCAGAAAAGGAAAGTGTGGAGTCGAAGATGATCCCGAGGTTCTTAGCCTCATAGGTGGGGCTAGGGAAAGGGCCAAGGGAGGCCAGCCAGAGGGTGACAGGTTAGGAGGGTGAGGGTGTGCCGATGAGGAATATCTTTAGTCTTGCTGGGGTTCAGGCAGAGATCATTAGCGGCACACCACTCTTGAATGGCAGACAGGCAGTCAGAGATGAGAGAAGGAAAAGAGGTGACCGAGGAGAGCCTGAAAATGAGTTGAGTGTTATCCGCATAGCCCTGTAAGTTGAAGCAGAAAACGTCAATGCAATGGGCAAGAGTTGCCAGATATTGGTTGAAAAACCAGGGTGAGAGATTAGACCCCTGGGGAACACCACATGAGGGAGATAGAGGATAGGAAGGACCCAAGTTGAAACTGGGAGGGTCTATCAGAGAGGAAAGAGGTCAGCCAGGCCAGAGACTGATCAGTGATACCCAGTTTGTCACAGAGACGGTTGAACAGGGTAGTATGGTTGACCATGTCGAAGGCAGAAGGGAGATCGAGTAGGATGAGGACAGAAGGGATGTTAGAGTCAAGGTTGGAGCACAGATCTTTACGGATTTGCAGGACAGCAGTTTCCATGCTTCTGGCAGTTCTAAGGACAGACTGATGGTCGTGGAGACAGCCAACAGAATCAGAGTGAAGATTAAGCTGCGAGATGGCCAGCTTTTCCAGGAGTTTGCCCAGGAAGGGAGTGATAGAGATCGGGCTATAATTTGCCAGGGAAGAAGAGTCGGCTCAGGGTTTTTTGAGAGGAAGGTGCACAAGAGAGTGCTTCAGAGGGAAGAGGAAGGCTCCAGAGGCAGAGGTTGCAGAAATGAGCCAGGGCAGAAGCAAGGGTGTTAATGTGGTCCTTGATGGTTTTGGAGGAACAGGGAAGAACCTGTTTTGATGAGACTTTCATAGATCAGACTTGTCTAGAGATCTCATTAGGGGAGAAAAGGGGAAAAGAAGAGAAGGAGGGTGGGGAGGCGGCTGCAGGAGGGCCAGTATCCGAAGAAGGAGAAGGGAGAGGAGGGGGAGGGGAAGAGAGGGAGGACAGGATGTCCTGGGTTTTTGAGATGAAGTGAGAGACAAGGACCATGCAAAGGGCCTGGGAGGCAACAGCAGAGGTAGAGACTGCAGCAGGGTTGGCCAGCTCCTTGCAGATTTTGAAGAGTTCGGCCGAGTTGCTAGATGTCACAGAGACAGGGGCTTGGATGTGTGCTCTCTTTTTTGTATGGACAGAGAGTTGGTATTGCCTTTGGAGCAGGCGGCAGGCCAGTTTGTCAGAGGATGAACAAGAAGCCCTCCATTTCCTCTCAGCCACCCTGCACTTGAGTTTGATGGTAGCTAGGTCAGAGTCGTACCAAGAATTTCACTTGGCTTTGGGCTTCAAGCAGATCCTCATGACAGGGGCAAGAGCATCAAGAGTGTCAGAGATAGAAGAGTAGAGCATGGAAAGGGCTGTGTCAGGGTATGAGTCATCCAGAGGGGGGCATGGGAGAAGGAGGCAGCAAAAGTCTCAACTGACACACGCTTCTTGGGACGAATGTCTGAGAAGGTAGGTCGCAATGTTGGGTTTGGGTTGGCCTGGCCGGTAGAGAGGGAGAGATGGGAGGAGAGGAGGGAGTGATTGCTCCAGGTGGGAGGAGTGGTCAGAGGGATGGAGAGTGGGAGGTCAGAGGAGATCAAAACATCAAGCATGTGCCCTGCAGAGTGAGTTGGGCCAGAGGGGAGGATAGAAAGGGAGAGGGAATCGCAGAGGTCAAGGAAGAGTACTGAGGAGGAACAGGGAGAGTCAAGATGGATATTGAGGTCACGAAGAAGGAGGAGTTGAGTGGTTGAGGCCAGGAGGAAGGAGGAGAGGTCCGCCCACTCAGAGAGAAAGGAGGTGATCTGCCCAGGGGGGCGATAGATAGTAGCCATGGTAAGAGAGTGGCCAGGAGAGAGAGAAAGCCTGCACACAATGCATTTGAAAGAGGAGTAAGTCTGTGTGGGAATGATAGAGGCAGGAATCCACTCAGGGAAGATCAGGGTTACACCCCCTCCGGACAGGGTGGGTCTAGATGCAGAGAGGATTTTGTAGCCATCAGGGAAGAGAGTGTCAAAGCTTGTTACAGAGCTGGCCATGAACCATGTCTCGGTGAGACCGAGGACATCGAGGTAAAGTTCTTCCAGGAGGTGGCAGATGTCAGAGGAGTGTTTGACTGCAGAGCGAGAGTTGAGAGTGGCAAGATGAAGAAGGTTGCCAGCCTTAAAGGCCTTCCGGGGAGGGTTACAAGTCAGAGGTACGCCCTGTGGAGGTGAGGAAGAAGGAGACCACGGGGGGACAGATGAGGGGGAAGAGAGGGCAAGGAAGCCAAGGGGGGGTGTAGGGGATAGCAGGAGAGGAAAGAAAATTGATGAGGTGAGGGAAGCGAATATCAAGGAGGAGATTGGCCTGAGGGCCTTGGACCATGACGGTGCCATTTAGATAGATATTAATGATGAACTTAGAGGACTTGAAGGGGGCTATAAGGCTTCCCAGCAGGTGCCACCATTAATGGGAGAGGAGGAGAGAGGACAAAGCACAGAGATCATGTGAAGAGTCCATAGATCTGGCGAAGGAACGACAAAGAGGATGTCTGTGAGGGTCTGTCTGGAGGAAGCGCTCAAATAGGTATCCGCAATAGGGAAACCAGGGTTGGCAGCCACAATATCCTTTTTAAACTTCTTCCTACCAGACTTAGTGGGAAGGGAAGGATAGTTGATGGAGAAGCAGTTGGAGAAGATAGGAGAAACAGAAAGCGCCATGGGTGGGTAAAGAGAGGGACAGCGGGAAGAGTAGAACAACTAAGGCGGTACAGGGCAGTCACTGGGTGAGCAAGTTACAGAGAAACACTCAATTACAAGGAAAGAGCACAGCAAGTCTACACAAGAACAAAGCTAGTTTGATCCTAGAGCAAAAATGCAAAACACAGCTAAATTTGACTTTCAGCTAAAATGCAAAAAGCACAGCTAAATTTGGATTTCAACTAAAATGCAAAAAGCACAGCTAATTTTTACTTTCAGCTAAAATGCAAAAATCACAGCTAGATTTCAAATTACAGTTGGAATCAGATGCTAGAAGTGGGTGCAGAAACACAATCCAATTGAGAGTGTATGTAAACATGGGAGAGCAAGCAGAGAAGGAATGTGAGAGTCAAAAGAGGGTAGGGGTGTGGCCAGAAGGAGGGAACTAACCCATAGTAAAGGAGGTGTGAATGTCATGGTAGTCCAGAGTTCTTTGAAGAGTGAGGTAGCAGCATCATGGAAGTTCAGGTGCTGGGGTGCAGAAATGAGCCCAAGTAGCGTTCTAGTAGCAGACAGGGAGCAGACAGGGGCCTTCGTTGTGGGCCTTCGATGAATAGACCGGCTCCCGCCTCCCAGTTGCTTCAATTGGCTGATCAAGCCAAGGTCAATCAATGGGAGTGGGAGCTGGGCCAGGCCGAGGAAGGAGGCTACAAAGATCCAGATGCGACCATGTTAGAAAGGCCAAGGCACAATGGGAGTGTAATTCGAATGTAGCAAGTACAATCAGATGTTATAAATAACAAACCGTGGAGGCACGGGTGTAGACATTCGAGATTCACTTAGATTGCAGAGGGTGAAATAAAGGAGAAAAGCAGCATTCACAAACACATGGCGCCGGCGTGCGCAATTATGAAGCACAGTCCCAGGCTTACCCTGGTGCAGCTGGTGGAGAAGCAGGTGGTGTTTCAGGTGCAAAAAAGTCTGTGGAATGCAGCATCGCTGCGTCGTCATCCAAGATGCAGGGAAAATAAGAATGAATGAAAAAACATTTACAACATCTCCTGTTTTTGATGTTTTTCTAAGTAGTTCTAAATGCCATCAACTTAGAAATCCAATGATCTCTATGGACTAAAACTCCCATAAAGCCTCAAGTTCTGAAGGAGTTGATGCAGATTGAAAGAACCCCAAAACCAAATAATCAGACTAGTTGTTTGGTTGAATCACAAGTGCACGGGACATTAAAAAAAGGCATCCACGCTCAAAATGCAGGCAGAATGGGAGAGGACCGTGCTGGAGGAAGTAGAGAGAACAGACAGATCCATGTGGCAGCTTGAAAATGCAAGAGTCACATATCGACTTGACGTGAAGGAATGAGAGACGCAGTGGGCACCTTTGGAGGACCCTCGGAATGCCGGGATCAGTAGCAGAGAATCAGGAGATACGGTTGTGCCGGGAAGCAGCATTCTCTGACCCAGGCCAGAGTGAGAAGCCGTCAGGTGAGCATGGAGCTAAAAGAAACTCTGGAGGAAGGTTTGCAGCATGAAGGAGGCCAACCCAGAGAGGAAGCTTTATCACAGAGACAGGCCACAGGTCGGGCACACTGCAAATCACTGATGAGTCTGCCCAGAGCCATTGGGGACCCTAGGGAATACCGGCAGCCATGTAAACAAATTAATTAATTAAGGATATTTGAATACAGACAAGATAAAGTGCAACGACAAACCTTGAACAAGTCCCTATTTATGAGATGTCAATATGGGGGAGAATGGAGCAAGTGTTACCCTAAGCAAACAAAGATAAAGACAGCAACAAACCTTGAACAAGTCCCTATGTATGAGATGTCAATGTTGGGAAAGTTGGAACAAGTATTACCTTAAGCAAGCAACTGTGGCATATTAAAGGACAGTGAATTTAAAAAGAAGTCCTGGTGAAAGGAGTACACCAGGCAGTTCACATTTTGGGGGAAGATACCTGGTGGAGAAGTACATCAGAGGGTCTGCAGGACCCCAGAGAAGGATTCCTGCCAGGGGAGTATACCAGAGATCTAGGAAGTCCAAGGAGGAGGTCCTGGCAGTCACATATACCAGGCACTTTGAAACTGAATAAGAACTTTTAAAATTGTGGGAGGATAACTGGCAGGGGGGTACACCATGGGATCTGAAGAACCCATCAAATGATTCATGGCAGGGGATTATATCAGGAAGTCCACTAAATATGTAGAAGGAAATGTACCCATGTTGCAAAATACATGGCAGAGAAGTATACCAAGGAAACTGTGAACACTTGGAGGAGGTCTTGCTGCGTAGATGCACCAAGCATTTGAATTTGTGAAATTGAACAAATAATTTTTATATTGTGACAAGATACCTGGCAGGGAAGTACACCAGGACATCTGAAGAGCTCCCAAGATGATTCCTGATAAAGAAACACATCAGGCAATCCACCAAAGTACAGGAGAAGGTGAAGTAAACCTTGTGTGCAATTTCTCATCTGAATAAAGACGTTTGTGAATCCAGTACAAAGAAACCAAGAAGGAGTTGAATTATATGGAATTCATTGTCTGCATGAGAACCTTCTAAACCTAACTTCAAGAATCAAATAAACTATTGTTAGAAAAGAGACCCTCTTGCCATCCTACTTAAACATTACGAAACTGTTGTTTGAAAGAGAGACTTTTGCCATCCTACCTAAACATCCAGGGGAAGGGAACCGCCCTCTAGATCAAAGTGTTTCTCCATGGAAAATACTTTTCTGTTGGATTTACCTATTTACTTTGATTACGAACACTTTTTGCCAACCATAAATCAGAGACATTTCCTTGCACCCGTAGCTGTTCATTTCTAGTGTGAGGGCAAGATTAGAATGTTTTGGACGCAACAACAGTTTATAGGTTTAACGACTTGACACAGACTGATCTTTAGTTTTAGTTTCCTAGTTAGGGAAACTCTCCTTAGGATAGTGATAGAGAGGCGATTATCCAACCCATTTCTGTTGAATAAAGATGTCTGATAATGAGAAAATTACCACTTTGTGTCTGTTTCCCATTTGTGACCTCTCACAATACCCTTGCACTTATCGGGGTAGCTTCCCCTTCTAAAACTGATAATAGGGGCTCTGGTGGGTCCATGGAGGATGGAGGATGGTTTTGTCGTGGATGTAACACCATCTTCCCGCCTTTCTGTTGTTACCCCTTTTTGGGCAATTTGGGCCATCCATTGATTACATTGTGGAATTGTGTTGTCCAGGACCAATTGAGTGGGTAAATTAGGAATCACAGCTGCTGTGACCCAGTTCTCTTTTTCCAAGATGGTAATGAGTATTTGTGTCTGGGGATATTTTACAACATATCCATGAATACAGTCGACTTCTTCTTTTCCCTTTACCGTCCAACCCCACAGAAATAATTAAAATAATATGGCACATTCCCTGCTTCCACTGTCTAATTGGGCCAGATTTATTTTACTTTTCGGGCATTTGGGACTCTGTAGGTGGTTTTATTACCTGTGTACAGAAAACTGGTGGTGTTTTTCCTGCTCTTATTTTTCTTCCCCTTAGGGAGACGTCTCCCTGGATTCCCTTCCCAATGTGTTATGATCTTAATGGTCTGGGAACAGAGGACATTAGTATAGGACGGGGCGCCTTCGATTTGTTAACTCCCCCCTCCTGGTTGTGTTCTTTTAAAGAGGGCATGGTAAGAAAATCCATTCTATTTACAGGGCAATCTTGGCAAGATGCCCAGATTCTCCACACAGCAAACATGGTCTGTCTCGGGTAGAAGATAAGGTTCTAGAAGATGGTATATCTCCATCTTCACCTTCCACTACGAGAGTATCCATATATGGTTCATTATCACTGGGTTCTTTGAGGGTCCCCAACTCTCAGGAATTATGAAGGGGATTTATTAGAATCAAAGGGTTCTCTCTTCTCCTCCCGTTCTGTTTGGAAGCTATGTCGGGATGAGGTTTTATCAGGATGGAGTTTGAGGGTCTCCTGTCTATCAGTTGGGAAGGACAGACCGGGAACTTTTCCCTGCAACATGGGGAGTTGTAGTTGTGTGGAGAGGGTGGTCAGAGGATAAATCTGATTTTCCTGTTTCAATTCCTTCCCTGTATTATACATGGGTTCCACAATGAAGGGAAATGGCGTTACTGTGGAGATGCATGGGTTGTAACCTTCTCAGGGCATGGGGTGGTATTCTTAGCTCCATCAAGTCCAATAATGATGTCACCCCTGTGGAAAGACATTGAGGCTTTACGCTCCAGAATTTTAAGGTTTTATATTCCCAGAGGGAAGGAATTTTCAAAAGATGTTATGGATCTGGGAAGCTTGGCTTTTTCCCACAAGAACTCGCCCTTGACCTGATCATAATCAAAGTTAAAGTCTAGCTCAGCCTCCCCTTCTAAGTGACATTTTTTCTTGGGTCTTACTCTGCCCAGGTTGTTACTCTGGGTGATCTTTCTCCTTCTCACTATGGGATGGATTGAACGAAAACTGACATAGGTTCTCGTATATCAAGTGTCCCACCAACTTGCCCCTTTTTATCTTCACAGGGTTTAATGAGAAGTTCAAGAAGGCACATTTCATTTCCTCTCTACAGTATAGGAGGGGTAATATTTTTAGTTTTGTCTTTTAGCCACTTTCCACAGGAGGCATAATATAGATGGCAACATTAGTGGGAAGGTTTACCCATAGATCTAGAGAGATGAAAATCTTGTCTCTAGCAGGAATCAGATATTCTAGGGGACAGAAAAGATTATAACTACGCCCCTCTATGGCCTTCCGCACGGAGTAATGGCCTGGGAGGTCAATGGATAAAGTACTACTCCCATTATAGGGCTCTGGGTTTGTGGACCACACTAGTCCCCAGCTCGATGATAATATCCCAGCTACTGGAGAGGTCGAATCTCTAGCATTTGTTGGTAACTATAGATTGGCTGGACTCATGGTCACCTAAAGTAGAGATTTTTAGGGTTCCTGAGTTTGTATCGACCAGGACAGATCTCACTCCTCACACCATATGTAAGGGTGCAGAAGGAGGAGACTGACACACAGGTGACATGGTTGTTGGCATACACTTTTATTATACCAAATTAAAGAGTAAACCTACCTCGACCTTATTCTATGATGGGTTTTCCTACCTCAACTAATATACTAAGGGTCCTGTCAGAACTGAAATGTCCACCATCCTGTGTCAGAAATCCTACCTCTATCCCTTACACATATAAAGTAAACTAATAAAGTAACACATTTTCTTGGTCCAGAAGAATTACTCCCTTCTTCTGGACAACAAAGAAAAGTTCCAAAAGGGTTTTTCGAAACCTAAGGGAATGACTCTCTTCCCCAGGTGGGAGGCCCTTTTTGAAGCACAAAACAAAGTTCCTGTTTATAACATTGAAAAGCAGTAGAATTCTCAGTTCAAACTTAAAAGATAAAATTCCAGCTCAAAACACCAACATCCATTATTTCCCAGTTATTTCTTCACTATTGGGTTCCCGGAGAATGTCTCCCTTCTCCAGGTCTCTTAACACAAACCCAGGGGGGGATTACTCCCTTCCCCTGGACTCTCTTTTCACTTTATACCACAATTTCATAATGTATGGGTATGACTCACCTCCCCTGGTCTTTCTCAGGCTTTGTTTTTTACAGTTCACAATACCAGGGATAATGTCTACCTTCCCCTGGCCTTTCTCACTTTAGCTTAAAACACACAGTTCTTAACTTCTCATCTTTGATTGAAGTTTACATGGTATCTTCCCTTTAACAAGTACTGCAACGGGGAAGATGACTCATGCTGTGTGGAGATTTTGGGTCTCAGACCCTGGTTTCCCCTGCTGTTTGATTCATCCCACTTGGTACACTTCCCTGCCAAGTGGGACCATTAGGAAGACATCTCACTTCTTGGTTTGGCTACCAGACCCCGGTTCTCTCCTTTTTATGTTCTGCTCACTTGGCTCGCTCTCCCTCCAAGTACGGATGTGAGGAAGATGCCCCACTTCTCCGCGGAGGTCCCTGATCCCGGTTTCTCTCCTTCTTACTTCTCTCTGGCAGGCCTGGTTCACTATCCTGCCAAGTTCTGCGACTATGAAGATGACTGATGTTGATCTTCATTAATAAGTGCTGGTTCCAGACCCGTCTTTCTTGGTTTCTTTCTTAGGGGTTCAGGAAATTAGCTTTGTTCCTAAGGATTTCCTTTTTCCTCTCTGATTGGCTGGGTCTGGATATCCCACTGCTCCCTTCTGCCACTACCAACCATGCCTGTCACCCTTGTACCTTTAGGGTCTTGCCCGGTAGGTTTTGGTTGGTCTTGGCGTCTTTCAACTTTAGTCTCGGGCTTCTGCAGTCTTCTCTCCTCCTCTGGCATGCTGCGGCGGCTCCGCAGCACACGCTGCCTGACAGCGAGTGCTTCTCCTCTCGATTGCGTGTTCCCTTGGCTTTGCCCACTAGAAAGCCATGGTGCTCAGACGCAGACACAGACTCAAGGATGCAAGTTTCAAATGCCTTTAGTTATGGAAATGGGGTTTGAAAAATGCCTAGCTTGCCCTAGTTCTAAATGGGAGTAGTCTCAACCATTGAAATAAAGAAAAAATTGTCCAAAGTCTGCCTGTCAAAATAAAAGAGTCTGGGCCATGGCTACCCCATACCGCACACCGGGTCCGGGTTCCCTGAATGGGGACTTACCGGGTCATTCCAACCTTGAAGGACCCGGTATTTCCCCATTCAGGGAAGCCATCCCCATTGGAGCCCCCATAGGGCTTATTGGGAATGGGGAGGGAGCTAATTAACGGGCCCGTTATTAGCGCCCTGGTCCTTTAGCAGCTCCCGCTAAAGGATCTCGGAATGCAGCAGTAAGGGGTTAACGGCACCGGCATCCTTACCGGCGCCATTAACCCCTTACCGCCACACTCGGAATGAAGACCTCTGTGTCAAACATATGCATACCCACACTTTCTAACTTAACAATTTATAGGCTATTGGGTAAAGTATATAAGTGTCTCAAAAGGATATCAGGATGACCCCTTCCCCAAGCTCAAGTTGCTCAGGATCTCCAACAGTTCCGTTTGTTGCAAACAGTAAAAAAAGGCAGTTCTACAGTTGTCTTGCTCTGCTTCCAAACAGTTCACAAAAATGCAGTTCATACACTTCTCTCAGGCTTCCCTCGCCTGAATTAATCCTCTCTAGTATAACACAATTTTTGTTTCAACAATATTCTCTTTATCAGGCTTCCCTTGCCTGATTCAATGCTCTCTAGCATAACTCAGTTCTGCTTTAACAATTTATCACTTTCAACTTTTAGTAATTCCCATTACATAATTTCCTGAGCTTTACTCACCCCTATGCCTGAGCACTACGACATTGCTGCATTCTGGTCATTGTATTTCAATATGGTTTTAATCTTTCCTCAAACGTGCTCTTTAGCACTTCGACAATTTCCGCTTTATTGTCACTACCTTTTATAACACTGGTCTTAGCTTTTCCTCAATAGTACAACAACTCTAAGCACCTTTTCGTATCAGAGACTTTCAACAAACGCACAATATTCTTCAGCCCTGTGCGGGACCACTCTGACATCTTGGCTGTTTCAATATTGTGCCCCTGGCACTTAATAACTTTTATCACAGTTCACCAACATTTCCCAAACTGGATCGTGCCCCAGACACTTATTATCCTTCAAACAATACTTTGTGTCCTTGTCTTTTGTTCTCAAGTCACTTTCCCCCACTTAGGTTTTGGGTTTCTTTCACCCTCTTTGTTTCGAGTTTCTCGCAGCCTCTAGGCTTCAGGTCATTCTCACCCTCTTATCTGTCTTTCTTTCTCCATGCCTCTTGCACACTTAAATCTTTCCTTCTTTCACCTCCTTGTTGCTTTATTTTTTTAATATAACACTTTATTAGCATGATAGGCCCACTTACCCCCATCTAAATCCTGACTTTACCCCAGGGGTTGATCCAAACAGCTTTCTCAGCTGTAAAGAAGGAGGGCTGGAGAGGGTCCAGGACGTCTTTGAGAACGGGAACCCCCTAGACTTCAAAGCCTGCAAAGCAAAATTCAAGGTCCCTGAGACAGAGAGATTCAGGTACGCGCAATTTAGGGACTGGCTATCAAGCAACCCCATGAAAAACTACGGCAGCAGAGATCTCACAGCCCTAGAGCGCACCCTGACGGCTACTCCCCCAAAAGGGAAAATATCAACCCTCTACAGGCTGTTGGACAGAACTGACCCAGACCACAAGGAGCCTTACATGCTCAAAGAGATTTGGATAGAGTCATCGATCCCGAGGAATGGGGCCATATCTGGGATAGAGCACAGAGGAGCTCCAAATGTACAACCAATAAGGAAGGGGCACTCAAGGTATGTTACCGTTGGTACCTCACCCCAGAAACGCTCAACAAATGCAATCCCTCGATCCCTCCGTGGTGCTGGAGAGGATGCCCGGACAAAGGCTCTCTATTTCACCTACTATGGTCATGCCCGAAGGCCTCTCAATTCTGGACCTCAGTACTGGATCAGATCAGAGCTATCACCGGCCTTACGGTCCCATGGCACCCTGGAGTGGTCTTATTGGGAGCTAGAGGTGGAGGCCAATTTCCCCGAATAGGCTATATAGCAGACCTATGCTCCAACCTGCTAATGGCCGCTAAAATCTCGATAGCGAGGTTCTGGAAAAACCCAGAAGGACCAGCAACGCAGATGTGGTGGTTGAAATGTTGGGACATAATGGCGGCTGAGAAAATAACTGCCCTCAGGTTCGGGAACAGGGACAAATTCCACCAAATTTGAGCTCCATTCATAGACTATACACAACAATTCCCTGGGCTGGCCAGACAACCGCCCACTCTCCGATGGATGGAGAACCAGGACTAGTAAGAAGGCCGGAGGAACGAAAGATAACACAGCTCCACCTGAACCCTAGGGGGCACGCTCAAACATTCGGCTGGGGACCATTGACCTCATACCCCCGCCCTCGGCCTCCAGTGAACCTCAGAGCCTACTATCAGGGTCCCAGAATCGCAGAGACATGGTGTCCTCCTACTCCTCGGGTGAAACATAAAGGACAATCCTACGCTCCAGGTTCCCCCTCATCCACAGGCCTCTCTGGCACCCTCCCCGGTCCCTATAAAGACTTCATGAACGTGTTATTATGGTTTCTTGTTTCTCTTGTTGGTTTTGTGTCTGACTGTTCCTTTTCCTTTCACCTTTGTTTATGGCCAAACAGTCATGTGTATAAAATGAGGTATGCAAGATAATACCATGCTATGACACTGTTTGTACAAAATAATAAAATCAAGTTTGGAAAAAAAATATAACACTTTATTGATTTTATAGTCAAAAATCATGCCAACCATTCACCTGACATCACATATCGGTAATATCTACATGTTGGCCTCTCAGATCCCAGCAACCACCCACTTCCCGAACCATTGTTTAGATTATCAAACCCGGCATATCTCTCAGATCACCTCTTCCCATTTTTTTTTTGAAAATATTTTTATTGATTTTATTACAATAAAAACAATATACAACAAACTTTCAGTGCGCATCACAATTTCCGGTATTTGCTTTTATATTTCCATATCTGCTGCCTGCCCCTCTCCCTCCCCCCCACCCAAGCCTTCTCCGTCTCACTATTTGCACCTATTCCTTCTGAAGGGGTTCCCTTTCTTTGTCCTCATCTGAGTCCTGGTCGCTCGACCAGTCCTTGGTGGGCCCATATATTGTGGCCACTAAATGCTTCCAGGCCGTCAGGGATTCAGCTTCTTCCTCCCTCCTCTGCCCACCATTTCTTGCCATACTGCTGTTTCAGCCTCGGTCCATTTCTGGAGGTCTTTCCACTAAACTTCTATCCTAGGTCTATTACACGCTTTCCATCCCATGGCGATTCTGCGCTAGGCAAGTATGTACGCCAAGTCTTTTAATTTATTCACATGTTTTTGTTGGTGTGGCCTAGGGAATCCTCCTACCAAATATGCCCACGCCGATCCAACATTTATTTTGATCCCCTTCTCGTCTAGCCGGTGGGCTACTTCTTCCCAGAATTTCTCAATTTCTGGCAATGCTCAAAACATATGTGTCATCCCTGCGTTTTCTTCCCCGCATTTGGGACATGTTTGTCATTTTGCATTCTTGAATCTAGCTATTCTTTGGGGAGTCATATATGCCCTGTGGGTTATATATAGCTGTATTTGCTGGAGCCTCACGTTTCTAGACACTTTTTTGTGGTACCCTTGGGCCCGCTCCCACATCCAGTCACTCATGGGCACTCCCACCTCTTCTTCCCAGTCATATCTTTTTTTTTCAAATATCTTTATTGATTTTTCAACATGTGAATGCATTACTAACAATTATTCAAATAATTCATTTTCATTATACTTCAAACCCTCACCCTCCCGTCCCCAACAATTCCTCAGTATTTCACATATTTGGCTTTAAATAACAATACTTGTCTCAGACTGTATAGTTCATTATATGTCTTCAGTTGATTAACAGGTTGTAATGAGAGAGGAAAGGAAAGAAAAAAGAGAAAAGAAAGGAAGAAAAGAGAGAGAGAAGAGAGGGAAAAAAAAAATAGGGAGTTTACGAAGTTAAGTTCATTGAGTCAGCAGCATCTCGCTTAACAGTTCATAAACACGAATTCATTAAATCAGTATGTCATATCAAGAATTCATAAGCATGACTTTCATAGGCCAGCATCTCCTAGTAAAAGTTTATAAATGCAAGTCCAACAAATCAACGACCAATTTAAGAGTTCTTAAAATGCTTCAAAAGCTGCTCTCTGTTGGAAACATAGTCTAAGAAAGGGCGCCAGGTTTTCTGGAACCTCGAGAGCTTTCCTTCCAGTATGGCCGTAAGCTTTTCCAAGCCTATCAGTTCCCATGCTTTTATCCACCAATAGGCTTTCTGTGGGCCTTCTATCGTTTGCCAGAATCGGGCTCTGGTGATGCGGGCCGCAACAAGTAAGTGTGAGATCAAAATTGCTTTGTGCCCCGACATAGGGAAGGCCCCATTTTCTGATACATCTCCCAGCAAGAGTACTCTCGGGTCCATAGGGAGCAGGGAACACGTGATTTCTTTAATTCTTAACCGCACCTCCAGCCAATATGTTTGAATAACCGGACAGTGCCACCACATATCAGCCATATCCCCCCGCTCACCACACCCATGCCAACACGTGTCCAGGTATTCTGGATTAATTGAGTGGAATCTGCTGGGGAGGAAATACCACCTAAAACAGACTTTGATGGTGCTTTCTTTTACGAGTGCAAATAGGGAGCTGAGTTCTATGCCAGATCCGTTGCCAGGATTCACCCAAACTTTCCAGACCCAATTCCCTCTCACAAGCTTTCATATATGGAAGTTTCTCCTCTACCAAGGCTTTCTCTAGTAGCTGGTAACATAGAGATATTCTATGAGATTGCTCACCCTCAAGAATTTTGAGTTCTATTCCCAGCAGAACCCTCCCAGCCGCCCGGCGGGTACCCCTGTTAGTAAGCCAATGGCGTAACTGTATGTATCGGAAACGTTCTGTCTCTGGGAGTCCACATTTTTCTTTACATTCTTGGAAGGTCAGGGGTTCCCGATTAACATACAAATCTCTCAGACGTAAGGGTTTGTCTTGGCTCCAAACTCGGTAAATTGTGGGTGTGAGCCCTGGGGTGAAAGCCGGGTTCTGATTGATGGTGGTACAATGACCCTAGTCCCAATGGGATGCCCCTCTGTGAACGTGCTTTACCCAATTCTGCAGCGTGGACAAGGTGGTTGGTGGTATCCCTCCTCCATAACTACGAGCTTCTTTCTGGAGAAATGGGAGGTGAGCCAAAGGGAGTTGGGCAACCGCTTGCTCAATCCCCAGCCATTTAGGGGGATCTAGAGAATCTCTCCAAGAAAGCATTATAGCCACTTGAGCTGCTCTATAATAACGTGGTATTGAGGGAAGACCTAGACCCCCCAGCATTCTTCCCCTTGTTAAGAGCTTACCAGAGATTCGCGGTTTCTTCTTCCTCCAGATGAACCGGTATATCTCATTTTGG
Source organism: Ambystoma mexicanum (assembly GCF_040938575.1). Taxonomy (NCBI): domain Eukaryota; kingdom Metazoa; phylum Chordata; class Amphibia; order Caudata; family Ambystomatidae; genus Ambystoma; species Ambystoma mexicanum. Next base: position 1,135,392,195 of record NC_090931.1, on the reverse strand, counting down.
ATATTTATACGTTCAAATTCAGGGATGGCAACTGGCAAGGAATGAAATGCATACAGCAACCTCGGGAGGAGCATCATCTTAACCGCATTAATACGGCCTAACCATGAAATCTCTTGGGAGTCCCACCGCTGCACCATTCTTTTACTTCTCTGAACAGAGGGGGAATATTCGCCCTGTAAAGGCCTGCAAATGTTGGAGTCAGTTTTATACCCAAATTACGGGATCTCTGTTGAGGACCAAGGAAAGTGCGTTATCGTTCGCATTTCTTCTAGCCTATCGGGGTTTTCAGACAGAGTCATTCCCACTGACTTAGCTGGGTTCACCTTGAAGCCAGAAATTATAGCGAACCTGTCTAAAAGGTCTGGGAGGGGGGGAAGCGAGCGAGGGGCATCACTGAAAAAGCAAAGCAGGTCATCCGCATATAACGCTATTTTATGGCACTGTCCCACCAACTCAAAGCCCAGGATATCTGGATGTAGCCTAAAGTGCTGGGCAAAGGGCTCCATTGCCAGGGCAAAAATTAAAGGCAACAAAGGACAGCCTTGTCTCTTGACTTTGGCTAACCTGATTAGCGGAGTCCAATTTTTATTTACCTTGACTTTGGTCGAGGGAATTTAAAAATTTGAGAGTATTAATCTAGAGAACTCCGGCCCGAATCCAAACCCCTCCAGTGCCATTTCTAGGTATCCCCAAGACATACTATCAAATGCCCTATGGGCATCTAGGGATAGCAGGGATAATCTAACTGGGATCTTCGGGGCAAGAGCAATTAAGTTAATAGCATGGCGCACATTGTCATAAGTAGACCGGTTGTGTATGAACCCTGTCTGATCATTACTTATCAGAGACGGAAGGGTTGTACGCAGACGGCTTGCTATTATTTTCCCCAGCAATTTAGCGTCTGTATTTAGTAATGCAATTGGCCTATAAGAGGCGCAATCCGTGGGGTCCTTCCCAGGTTTGAACACCAATGTTGTGGCTGATTCCGCCATTGATTTCGTCACTACTCCCGCCTTCCACACCGAATTAAAAAGTTTCGTTATATGAGGGGTTGGTTCTGCCTGGAAAGTCTTATAAAATTTGTTAGTAAAGCCATCTGGCCCCAGAGCCTTACCCAGCGGGAGGGAGCGAATTGCTGTTTCTGTCTCCTCCGCAGTTATCGGGACCTCTAAACACTCACGAAATTCAGAAGATATCTGGGGGAGGTCTGCCCTCTGAATAAAGTCTCTGGCCAACTGTGGGTCTGATCTGTGAGGGGATGAATGGCTTCTAAAAAAACCTTTCCACAATCTGGAGCTTCCCAGATTCAGTGAAAATTTGCCTCCCATATACTTCTTTTAAAGAATCTATTCGATTACGCTTTGCCTGTTGCTTAAGTTTATCTGCCAACAAGCGATTTGCCTTGTTCCCTTTAGAGTAATAGTACTGTTTAGTGCGCATTATTCCATAGGCTGCCCAGCCCATGTGGTGAGCTTCAAGCACTTTTTGTGCTATACGAACCTCCCTAAGGGCGCGCCTAGAAGCTTTCTTCCTATGCGCCTCTTCTGCCTCATGAAGTCTCATTTCCAATGGAGCCTGAGCCTGCCTGTGGACTTTTCTCTGCTCTATCATTTGAGTTATAACCTGACCCTGACCCCTGATGACAGCCTTCGCCGCGTCCCAGACCACTGCGTATTCCAACTCTTCGGTATCATTATCTACAAAATATTGGTTTATGCAGTTTGCGATACAGGAGCGGGCCTGAGGGTCCAGCAGAATGAGCTTGTTCAGGCGCCAGACCCGAGGGGGCTCTGGGGATTCGCTAAATGGGGACATGGACACTAGCACCGGAGCATGGTCAGATAAGGCCTTCGGGAGGATCTCTATATCTGTGGTGCGGGGGATAAGAGTGTCCGAGAGAAGGAACTTTTCCAACCTAGAAAACCCCCTGTGCACAGCAGAGTAAAAAGTATAATCCCGTTCCCCTTGGTGAAAAAAATGCCACCCCTCTATCAGCGAGTGTTCCCGGAGAAGAGAAGTGAGTGCTACAACATTTTTCTTATCAGCTGGGGTCAGGGGGAGGGCTTTATACTCCAGCGGATTAATCGCAGCATTAAATTCCCCTCCAATTACGAGGTCTCCCTCACCCTGCTCGCTTAATAATCTGGATATAGAGGCAAAAAACAAGTCTTGATTGACATTGGTTGCATATATCGACAACAGGGTCACCTTCTTCCCATATAGCGTAGCCACCACTAGAGCATATCACCCTCCCGTATCTAGCAGAGTCCTATGAACCTTCAGCGGTGTCTCCTTCCGGACCAAAATAGCCACACCACATCATTTTGTCCCAGAGGAGGCACAAAATTTGATTGGATAAAGCTTATCATTCAAACGAAATTCATCAGTTGACAAAAGGTGAGTTTCCTGTAAAAATAATATTGTGGGGTTGTATGTCGCCAATCGCTGAAATAAAGCTCTCCGTTTTAGTGGGGAATTGAGACAAATTACATTCAGGTTAGTCATTTCAGTATTCGCTTATGTTCTACACTCACTTGACATCATTGGCAAATCACATGGGATACTACGTTACAATCACCAGTCACCACCATCCCACCCCAGGCATCAGGGTTCGGAAATTAACCTTCAGTAAAGCACTTAACTCATTCCAGATGACCCAAACCATGGAGTAAATTGATACTATTTCAGCAATGACATAAGCATTATGTGAGTTGTTTTGCTGTCGGCAGTTTCCTTTCGAGTCAGACCCAACATTAGAATTCCAGAGAGGGGCAAAATAATGAAAACAATACAAGACAGAAAAACAAAAATTTGCACTGTTGAACAATGAGATATAATAACTTGCAGAATGATAAGAAACAAGTTGTGAAAAGCTTTTGTGAGCTTCACCTTCCATTCTAACATCAACAAACCTTCAACAGAAATGGGCGCAATCCGACTTGGGCGCCCCACTTTGAAATCATGTGTAATTTTTGCAATCCATATAGTCCTCACCTAGGGGATCTATCCCATGACCACATAGAGCCACACGACCAACCAGCAGGCTTGCTTGAGTCTGTGTAGCCGACGACATGGAGTTCCCTCAGAGGCGTGCCTCGTCCACCAAAAGGTGGGCCCTCCAGTGCTTATTACCATGCCAGGTTTTTAAAACATTCGACACAGTTCCATTCGCATGAAAAATTTTGTCTGTGCAGGATGAAGTCTTGCCCATACACTCCCTGCATAAGAAATCCGAGGGTTTGCTCCTTGTGCCTTCTTTTTCCACTTTCTTCTCTTTATGTTAGGCAGGCACGTCATCAGATCGTGGGGTACCAGCTGACTTACAGTGGCCATTTGGGCTGTCCGGCGAGAGGTGAGCATGACCTCCATCCGTAACTTGCTCCGCACGGTGAGCAGGGCCACCCATTCGCCGCCAACCTCTGGGTTTTCTTCTTCTGTCTATTGGAGTAGACTGAGAATCGTGGTCCACCTCTCGTCAGGAGTCCCGGTCCGGCCCGGGGACGGCAGTTCCCTCAGCCATTAGTTCTCTCGCTTCTGCCTCTGAAGAGATCACATAATGTTGATTGTGGAAATCAAAAATCAATTTGCAGGGGAACCCCCAACGATAGCGGATCTTCTGGGTTTGGAGCCATGCAGACACCTTCTGTAGACGGTGTCGGCATGCTAAGGCATACGGGGAGAGATCTTGAAATAGCCGAATAGACGCTCCACAAAATTGTACAGCTTCTGATTTCCTGGCCGCTATCATGATTTCCTCTTTCTGATGGAAATCGTGAACTCTGGTAAGGACATCTGGGAGAAGATTTCTCCTCTGCTGAGCAGAAGAGTATACACAGTGCATTCTATCCAGAGTCAAGGTTTCAGAGGGAGGAAGGCTCAGAAGACTTCGGAACAGTTCGCTGACATAACTGGTTAGTTGTTGATCCGAGACTTGCCGAGGAATACCCCGAAGGTGCACATTATTGCACCTGCCTGTTTAGCCCAGATCTCTTCTAGATGGTCTTCGATCGCCCGTACTCATTCTGTGAGCACCTCAGTATCATGCGTTTGCTCGCAAGTTACATTATCTAGATCGTTCACTCTAGCTTTGAGACCACCCATGTGGGAGGTTAGCTCTGCCAGAGATCTGGCCAGTGAGTCTTTAGAGGTGTTTATCTCCGCCTTGATTTCATGAGTGATCTCTTGTTTGAAGGCTTTTAGCAGTTCCTCCAAGTCAGACCTAGAAAATAGCATGTCTGCAATGGGGTCTGTAGCAGGGGTCGGATGGATGTCCACTGACACTATATGGCTCTGATGAGCGGGTGTCGCTTGGGGCGCTAGAAAAGCCTTTGTACTCTGTGCCTTTTCTTTCTTTTTAGCTCCTGCCTTGGGCATCGCCGGGGGAAGTGAAACTCCAGGCTATAATGTCCCAGAAGTGACACAAAGCTTGTAGGGTGCACAGTGCAGGAGATCACTAGAGTCATCCACTAGGTGCCGGTGGGTGCCCAGGGGATCCTATGAGGACCAGTGGCTCCTATTGACGTTACCTGTGGGGTAGATGCGGACAACAACAGCCCGCAAACACAGGCGGTAGGCCGGGACGGGCACCAAGCACCACCCCGAGCCCACACAGAGCCCAGTACTCGCCGGAGCGTAGCCCAGCGGGGGGGAGGGACCGCAGCGATCACAAACCTCCGTTACAGGATGGGCACAGCAGGCTCTGCATCTGTGTGGGGCCACCCCCGCCTCCAGGCCCCAACGTCGGCTCCCAGTCACACACCAGCAGCTCGGCCACAAGCCTCCAGGCAATCACACATGAAGCAGCAGACACGGTCCATCTCCCCCCCGCGTAGGCAGGCGACTCACTCCTGGTCCTCCAAGCCACCAGCCTCTCCGCAATGGCCGCACATCCCCAGTCCACTGCAGAACCGCCTCTGACTGCCCCTCCCACAGAGACACACAGGCGGGCGGCGCTCCCCCAAGCTTTCGGAGCACTGGCCCCTCCACACCAGCAGCGCTCAACTTCAGCACGTCTCAGCCGCTCACTTCTCCAGGGGGCACGGGGTTGGGCTTTCCATGACCTGACAGGCTCTTCGCCACACCTGCCATCCCAGTACCAGCATCTTTGAGCGCCCTTTTAACTCTGATTTGGGTAGCCATATTATTTCCTTTAGGAAGAACGGGGCACATTCTAATCTTAGCAGCCTCGATTCTGAGATGGGGTCTTCAGAAAACCACTTGGATACATATTGCAGTTGACTAGATAGGTAATAGATCTCATAGTTCGGCAGTTTTATGCCCCATCATGTGTATTCTGCAATTTCCAAAGGGCAATTCTATTCCTAGTCCCGTTCCATAAAACCCCCCTACATATGCTCTGTAGCTTCATAAAGAATCGCCCCGGTATCAGGTATGGTATGTTCCCAAAATAATGCAACAATCTCAGCAGTACCACCATCTTCAACAGCGCCCCTCTTCCCATCATTGCCAGGGGGAGCTTGGACCAGAACCTCAAATTATTTTCTATTTTATGTACCGCTTTCTCAGTGTTGCATTGATGTTCTTCGTCCGCCATGTGACATATATCTATTCCCAGGTATCTAAATGTATTTGGCTCCCATGGTATTTGTAAGACCGGCGATTGATCGCATGGGACTCCCACATATCTCCCTAATGAAAATATGCATGATTTTCTGGGGTTCACCGCTATTCGTGATAGTGACGCAAATCGCTCCATCACTTCCAATATGTATTGGAGATTTTCTTCAGGGTATCTTAAGTACAGCAGCATGTCGTCTGCGTATAGCGAAATTAAATGCGGCTTCCCTTTTTGTCTGATCCCTATTTCCCCATACTGCTGTCTCAGGCATATTGCCAGGGCTTCCAGTGCTAAGATGTACAGCATCGGAGACCATGGGCATCCTTGTCTAGTACCCCTGCTCAATTGCCATCTTTCAGAGATAATAGCTCCTGTTTTAACTCTGGCTAGTGGAACCCTATACAGTAGTTTAACCCATTTAAGGTACCCCAGTCCTATCCCATAGTGAGTCAGAGCTACAATCAGCCAGGGCCATTTGACAGAGTCAAAGGCTTTTATCGCGTCCAGTGATACAGTAGCCATCTCACCCGAGTCTTCTTTTGTGTGTTCTATAACCCGGTGGAGTCGCCTAAGGTTGTCGGTTGTTTGGTCTGGGTGTATCAGTTTATTTATGATCTGTTTCATTCTGTTTGCCAGTACTGCTGTAAGTATTTTGCTATCTTGGTTCAGCATCGATAGCGGTCTGAATGATCCGCAATGTTTGCCTAGTTTGTTGGGTTTAGGGAGTGGGATAATAATCGCTTCTCTTAGGGAGTCTGGCAGCCACCATGTCTCGAATGGCTCATTCAACCATTCAACATTGCTAGCAGTGGGGGAAGCACCTCGCCTCTGTACATTTATAGAAATTCACTGGGGAGCCCGTCAGCCCCTGTGGTCTTACTCGTGGGTAGTTGCACTACCACCTCTTCTAGCTCCTCCTGTGTGATCGGGGCATCTAGGTCCTCTCGCTCCGCTGCGCTGATTCTTGGCAAGCCTATGCCCTCCAGTGTATCCATTATTTCCCTGCTGTCGCTCCCTTCATTGTCCCCGTATAGTTTCTGATAATATTCCAGGAACTCTCGGTTAATGCCCTCTTGGGTGTCTACTATTTGCCCATCTTCCCCTCTTATTGCTCTGATCGTGGGTCTGGGGGTCTCCCTTTTGTACAGCCATGCCAACATCCTTCCTGGTTTGTCTTCCCCGCATGTTGCCTCTCTACATACTTTTTTTAGATCAGATTACATAGTCTCTCCCAATATTCTGCACATTCTCGTTGCAGTTGACTAATGGCTTCGGCCTTCACCTTCGTGCACCCCCCTCTGTTCAAAGTGATCTCTAGTTTGGTTTCAGCCTTCTGCAAGTCCATTAATATGCCTCCTTGCAGCCCTTTGGATTTGGCTATTTCTATCCCTCTCACCACGACTTTGAAGGCTTCCCATAATGTACCAGCTGACTCCACGCTCCCAGTATTGGTCTCGAAGTACCTTACAATCTCTTCTCTCAGATCCTCCCTAAACATTGGGCCTCATTACACGGAAATTGGTAATGGTTAACGGTCACCGTTAATGGTAACGGTGACCGTTAACCATTACCGCCCTACTACGAGGTCCCTTAGCAGGTTGGTGCTTTAACGCCTGCTTTTTTTTTCTATCAAGGGGTTGGTATACATTCATGAGTGGTGACATATCCTGCAGTCTCCTAATCTCTGCCCGGATGTGTGATAGTTCCCAGTCGCCATGAAGGACGTTGTTAATGACCATCATCTGGCTCGCCCAATAGTATGATTGAAGACGGGTAAGTCCTATCCCGCCCTCCCAGATAGAGCATTGTAGTGTGTGAAGAGCAATTTGCGGATGTCCCTCTCCACAGAGGAGACCTCTAAGAATACCTTCTATTCTGTTGAACTCTAGGTCAAGGTTTCGCAGAGGGGCATTTTGCAGGACGTATAAAAAGCGTGGCAGTGTAAGCATTTTGAAAAGGGCCGATCTACCCAGTAGGGATAGTGGAAGCAATGTCCAGTGCCGGACATCGGTAGTGAATCATTCAGTAACTGGGTGTAAATTGTGAATTAGATATTTGGAGAGGTCTGTCGTTATCTGGATCCCCAAGTAGCGCAAGTGATCATGTTCAATCCGGTATGGGCAGCTTGGGGGGAGAGTGTGATCCGCGCCTTTGATTGGGAAGATCGATTTGCTCCAGTTAACTCGTAGTCCACTGAATGCACCATATTGCTAGTATTCGTGTGACGACTGGGCAGGAGCGGACCAGATTGCTTAAGTATATCAAGAGGTTGTCTGCGTATAGCAATACCTTGTCCTCCACTCCCTCAGGCCATCGAAATCCCACCCACAAGTTTGTATACCAGAGCAGTGCGGCAAGGGGTTCAATAGCCATTGCAAATAACAGGGACAAGGGGCACCCTTGATATGTCCTCCTCCCCAACGCAAAGGTTTTGGAGGGCCACCCATTGACCCTGACTTCTGCCAGTGGTGACTCATATAATAATTGGATCCAACCCAAAAAGGTCTCTCCAAATCCCATCCTCTGCATGATTTCCCATAGGCTTCCCCACGTCACAGAATCAAAAGCTTTCTCAAAGTCGATAGCTAGTAATGTAAGGGGTTCTCGAAGGATAGGTGCCCTCTCCAGCATCAGGTGTAGTCTGCGAATGTTCATACGTATCGACCTGTCTGGCATAAAGCCACATTGATCTGGGTGAATTAGAGAGGAGATCACTGTTTGTAATCTGGTCGCAAGTACCTTTGCAAGGATTTTCACTTCGCTATTGATCAATGAAATAGGTCTATATGAGCTACATAGTTCAGGGGGTTTCACCAGTTTTGGAATAACTACAATGTTAGCCTGACGCAGATCAGGTGAGACGATTCCTTGTTCCCTGCATTGGAAGAACATTTTAAGTAGAGGACTAGTCATTTTCTCCCCTCCCAGTTTCTTCCATGTTTCAATGGGGAAGCTGTTGGGACCCGGCATCTTGCCAGAGTATGACTGGGAAATGGCCGTCGCAATCTCAGATTCTGTGATGTCTTTATCTAGCTGTGTTTTTTGGGTCACGGATAGACTGGGGAGTGTGATGCTGTCCAGCAAAGTATTATTTATCGATGCGGTCGGACTCTTCTACAGTGCGGCATAGTAATCTGCAAAAGCTTCAGCAATTTCGCGGTCCATACTGTTCTAATCTCCCTGACATGGCGGTGTCCTTCATCTCGCCGTTCGAGTCAGGCCAACATTTTTCCAGCCTTGTCCCCGGTTTCATAAATACTTGCATGCATTTCCGAATGGGCTTGTTTGGCATTGTCTAGGGCAACATTCCAAAGGCATTCTCTAGCCGTTATGAGGGACCGATGCTTTTCGGGCGATCCCACAACTATGTTTTGCCTCCCGTTCAATTACTTCCCGTTCCGCATCCGTCACTTTTTGCTGGTGTGACTTTTTATTGGCCAATATCCAGGAGAACATCTCTCCCTGGAGCACTGCCTTATACGCTTCCCACATCACTACTTTGCTGTCTACAGTATCGTTATTGATTTCAAAGTAGGCACTATTTTTGTCATGAATTTAGTGCATAAACTCTGGAAAGCCCAGGTAATAGTTATTTAACTGCCATGAGGTAGGTGGAGGGGGTCTGTTTGTCTTTAATTCTAACATTAGGTGTGAGTGATCAGAGATTCCCCGGGGAAGCAGGTTTGCAGTGACCGCTCTATGTGCATCTAGTGCTGGGAGAAAAAGAAAGTCTAACCCTGAGAGGGAGACGTGGACCTCAGAATGGTAGGAATAGCTGTGATCTAGTGGTTGGAGTTCTCGCCACACATCACTTAGACCAAGTGCAGAGGCAAATGCTGCCAGCTTTGTGCATGTTTTGGGGTTCCTCGCCTGTGTGCGATCTAGTGTCACATCCATGACATCATTGAAGTCCCCCACCAAGGGGTTGTAAGTATAGGAATTATGTCATCAAGTAGTTCAACGGTAAGTGGAGGGGGGCATATATTGCAAGTATTGCTATAGTTTCTCCCCATATTGCACCTTGTAACAGTACAAACCTACCCCTGGGGTCCTGTTCGACCATGGATATAGTGAAGGGAAGCCGCTTGTGAAGTACAATCAAGACCCCCTCGAGCCCATAGAAAAGCCTACATGAAGTGCGGTGCGGTAGTTCATCCTGAAAAAGATAGCATGTTGTGCCAGCCAGGTGTGTTTCAGTAAGGAGGACAATGTCAGGGGAGTGTCTATTGAAAAATTGTATAACCAGACGTCGCTTAATCCCTGAATCTAGGCTATTAACGTTCCATGTGAGGAGCCTCAAAGATTTCATGTTATCCTTGGCCATTTAAAACCCATAAACATAGGGTGCACCTGATTGTCAGATGACAAACTGGGGGTATCGTGTTTGTATGTGCAGTGGTTCGGGCGGGTGAATGCATGGCTGACTCAGACCAATTGATATAAGAATAAGAACAAAACAACTGAAACCCCCCACCCCCACCAGCCCATACTCTGCCCCAACCCGAAGCATCTGTTGCTCGAACATTGTTGATAGCCAAAACAAGCGGCCATCAGCATCGAAACAAGAACATATAATCTGTGGTGTATTCTATAGCAAGACTGGTATAACTCAGAGCTGGGGTGAAATCCGCCGAAGCCCTGATTCGGCGGACCCTTAAATCCGGCGGTATTAGCGCTACCGCCGGATTTAAGGGTTACCGCCGAAGTCGTGATCAGGCCCATTGTCTGGTCAGCGGGAACAGTAGTAATAGTCGTTGCATACTGCCCCATTCTGCTCTGGGTGGATGCCTTCTTGAGTTTATCCTTGATCATGGTGCATATAGTACTGAGGAGGAGTAGGGCTGTTGCATGGTTCACAGAGGTTGTGCAAGGACCTCAGTGGCTGTTGAAACAATTGGTCACTGGAGGCGCGTCAGGTATGATTTGGGGATTTTTATAGCCTTGTTGGGGTGTCGGGCGGTGCGGCTTGTTCCGCGTTATTGTTGACCTGATCAAGAGTCAGTTGGCATGGATCCCATGGCCATCCAACACCTCAGGACAGGCTGCACGTCCTGCTGTTTGGATAAAACAAGCATGAGTGTAGAGTTGGTTTCGTCCGGAGTCACAGGCCCAGAAATGCCTGGCAGCCCGCACTATCTTCTTGTCTCAGTGTGCCAATGTATTGATCATGTGCTGTAAGCCGCCAGGTTCAGAGAGTTGTCCGCCCGCAGTGAGGCAAAGTACATGTGGGGAGTCCCTGCAGTCCCCCACTCGCCCCCAACTTGACAGAGCAGTCTGATCCTAATGGGCCCCCGCTGGAGCTCAATGGCAGTTCTTACCGGCCTGGCGTAGCTTCCCCACCAACAACAAACCAACGGTGGTGCTCCGACTTCAATCCGGTGCCTTCTAGTGCCTCTGTGACTATTGTGGTTCACAAGGGTCCGGGTCTGTTAGAGGGTGCTGTTGGGGACCTCTCGGTTTTACCACAGCTCCAGGGCAATGGCCTCAATCTGCGGGTCAGGTAGAACAGATGTAGCCATGGAGCTTGTTCCGTTCGCACGCCTGGTCTCAGCTTGTATCAGTGCACGAGATGCCTCAGTTCTTCCGCTCGTCAGTGTATGGTCCACTTGGCATAGGCTTTCCGCTGCAAAGGTTTACCCAAGCATGTTAAGGGAAGGTCTCCATATGATATTGCTCATAGGACCGGTCTCCCTTTCCGGTGAGCCTCCGGTTCCAGTGCAGCATGCGGCCTCCCTCATTGGATCAGTTGCCCTCACAGCCGTCGTGGCTGGTACACTCTCTGGTGTTCTGGGCTATGGTGCCTGGTGGCGGACTTCCAAACATGGGTTGTACTGTGTTACCTAATCCGCCACAGGTGGCAGCCTGCAGTGTCCTATCGGTCTGTCTCTCGTGTGGTCCCGCAGGTTGGTATCAAAAATGGCTGTCCGTGCAGGCCAACCGCTGCGTCACGCAAAGGAGGTTTCCAGTCCCCGATTTCGGAAGGGGATGCACCATTCTGTTCCCCGTTGGAGGCTGCTTCTGTGAACAGCAGGATTATTACCGGCTGAAAGGCAGAAACAGGATAATAACCAGGACAATTGCAGCTCCTATGGAGCTGCCGACAAACATGTCTTCAATCTCACATTGCGCAACAGCGCCCCCTTATTGCTTTATTTTTAATCTCAAACTGCAAGTCCCATAATGACTTTCATCGTTATCTTTATTTCAACAATTCAATTTCGTTCCCACTTTACTAGTTCCCCTCGGTGGCATCTTTTCCTTTCAACTATCTTGGGAGATTGAATTTGTCACAATGTTTCCCTCTCGTGCCGCTCGTACGCTTTCTTTCTTTACGGTTTTGACTTCACACGCGTACCGGATTTCTCTCCACATTAGAAACTCACCGGTTGTTGCTCTCCTCTGGTTGGGATTCTGCTTCATTCAGCGTTGGGTCAGGGGCTATTTCACTGCCCCCCTGACACCTGTGCTTCTGCAAAACACCCAGGGAAATGAGCACAGCGCTGGACACGGCCAGCAGGCTGCAGTATGCCTTTCTCCAGCTCTTTGGAGATATAGATCCCTAGCCACGCTGCAGCCCCTCACACACACCGGGCCAGCACTTCGCCACTCCAATCTCCTCCGGACTGTCCAGGTTTCTTTGCCTGCTTCTCTCTTCTTCATGGCTCTCCAGGTCCACTCTGCATCCCCAGCTCATTCTAATTGTTTCTGGTCCCACCTTGTATACTTTGCTGGGCAGTTAACAGGCTTCAGGTGTTGGTGATTGAAAGCCCATGCCTGACCCTGCCTGGCCTTGTCAATGGGACATGGCCATAGAGTAGGTAGGGCTGCTTCTGCTGGTACCTTCCTTTCTTCAATGTTATCCTTATGAGTAAACTTCATCATTCCTGGTTGCCTCTTCCTCGTCTCAGTACATGGGTAAGTCAGTGGAGAAAGGGAATTATGGGAGTTATAGTTTTCCTTAGGGATTGTGGATCAATCGGGTAAATTACTGTCAGGAAAGGGGGGATAAACACATTGCTGTAGGAAATGGGGTAATGTGTTGAATTCCCTGTTCTCCAACGCCTCCTCTTTATCTCTGTACATGTTGGAAATGGGGAGCGGGTAACGGGATAGGACTCATAGTGGCCCATGAAGGCGGAGGGAAGGTCAGGCAGGGGTATGTTGGGAAAAGGAGGATACCATGTCTCACCTTCGGGTTCCTCCTTACCAATCCCCAAAGACCCTCTAACCAGGTTAGCCTCCCTTGCTTGTTCACCCACAGGTTCTGGATCCAACAGCGATGGCCGTCCCCTGGCCACCTGAACAGAGGATCCTCAGGGAGTAGGTAGGGAAAGCTCACAGGTTTTTCACACCACCTAGACTGCTGCTTCACCCTCTGGCCGGACAGTCCTTCCACGTTGGACTGATTCGGAGCACCACCATAGACCCGGTAAGCCCTGGTTCTGCAGCCCCTTCTGTTCACTGACAGCCTGAACGTTCCCCATGCAAGCGGTTCTTCCAGGTAAGGCTCCTCTCACTTCCTGGTTTTCCCTCTTCTATTTTGTATTGGTCTTGGCCAATAGGAAATCGTGAAACACTAGACTGCTCAATAGTGTTTTCATGAGTGCTCTTCATACCTTCGCCCTTCCTCCTCATCCCAGTATTTCCCTGAGAGTTCTCTCTAAGGTAGACCTGAATCTTCTTAGTCCCAGTCCCTTTACCATAGATCTCCCTTGGCTCGATTACGTTCTTCATTGTCCCAATACTGTTGTTACTGTGACGCATGTACATGGGATGGCAAGGTAAAGGAGGGTTAGGTGAGGGGGAATGGAGTGGAGGATAGCCCTCCCTGCTCCCACAGGACGATCCCTCCCATGAGATCAACCTGCTGAGTACCACCCCCAGGGGGACTATCGGGTAGAGGACTCACCTCTCTGGCCTCATGGGATGGGGTGCTCCCTAGGGGAGAAGGGACGAGATACAAGGATTCATCAACCAAGACTTAACATAACATCTAGCTACATTCATCAGATGCTTGGATGCTCCTCTGATGCTCCTCCTATGGCTCCTCCTATGGCTGTGTACAGTCAACACTGCTCAACACTGGTCAAGGGACTGGCATCAAATCACAAGGTAGTGCCATCATATGCCTAGTCACTCCTATAAAATGCCAGTTATTGGTATATGTCCAGTTACTCTAACAATTTGTCAGGTAGTGTCACTGTATGCTGGGATATTGCTAACATAGGCCAGGTGTTGCCATAACATGCAGGTTCTGTCAACTACCTCACCTCCTTCTTCAACATCTTTCTCTCCTCAGCTACCTTTCCCTCTGCCTTTAAACATGACACGATCATCCCTATCCCAAAGAAACCTTCTCCTGATCCACTTCTCACCTCGAATTTCAGACCTATCTCTCTTCTCCCATTCCTCTCCAAGCTTCTCGTGCGCCTTGCCTACTCTCAACTCTCATCCTTTGTCACTAATTCCTCTCTCTTACCACCCTACCAATCATGCTTCTGTTCTAACCACTCCACTGAAACTGCTCTCACCTCTATTCTTAACTCCCTTCTTACTGCTCGCCATGTCAAACAATCCTCTATCCTTATTCTCCTTGATCTCTCTGCAGCCTTTGACACTGTTGATCACCCCCTCCTCCTTCATACTCTCTCCTCCTTTGGCTTCAAAGGCTCCGTCCTCAAGTGGTTATCCTCTTGCCTCTCTTCCCGCTCCTTTACTGTCTCCTGGGGTGGCCGGTCCTCTCCTAACTATCCTCTTGAATATGGCGTACCCCAAGGCTCGGTACTCGGCCCTTTCCTCTTCTCTCTTTACACCTCCCTCATTGCTCCTGTTATCTCCTCGTTTGGCATCTCCCAGCACTTCTATGCCAACGACACTCAACTTTTCCTCTCTTTCTCCTACTTCTCAACTGACCTCCACCTACAACTCTCTTCCTGCCTTACTGCCATTAAGAACTGGATGTCTTCCCGCTTTCTCTCTCTCAACACCGACAAGACAGAAGTCGTATTCTTTCCCTCTAACTCTCTTCCCCCTCCCTATCCTCCTACTTTCATTCACTTTCCTCCCTCCAACCTTCCTATCCCTCTTCAAGCTCGTAATCTAGGCGTTCTCTTTGACCCCTCTCTCTCCTTCTCCCAACACATCTCCCTCACCTCTCGTACCTGTCGCTTTCACCGCTTCAACATTCGCAAAATCCGTCCCTCTCCCACTTTCCACGCTACCAAACTCTTAATCTCCTCCCTCATCTTCTCCCGCCTCTTCTACTGCTCTTCCTTACTCTTTGGACTTCCTACTTCTCACCTTGCCCCTCTTAAATCCATCTACCACTCTGCTGTTCGCACCCTCTGTCTCCTTACCTCCCGTGACTCCATCTCTACCTCTCTCTCCTACCTTGGCTGGCTTGCTTTTCACTCCCAACTTAAATTTCAATTTCTCTGCCTTGTCTTCAAATCTCTCCATGGTCGTGCCCCCCCCTTATCTCTCCTCCCTTCTCTCCTTCTACTCCCCCTCCCGTTCCCTTTGGTCCGCTGACCATTTCCTTCTCACAGCACCCTCACCCCCCTGTGCCTCCTCCCGTTTTCGCTCCTTCCAACTCCTAGCACCTCTACACTGGAACTCCCTTCCTCTTGCTATCCGTTCTTCCCCCACCTTCACTTCATTCCGCTGTTACTCACCACTCCGAATAGGCCAAAGATGCAGAGAAAATGACCTTGGAGATGTTGGTGGTATAAGATTCCGAATTCAGCCTTCCATCCCAGCTCACCTGAGTATAAGACTCAGGCTTCTTCAAAGAGGGGCTCTTTTCCACAATGTACCTCTCTGCTGTTTTAGTTAGAACAGACAGAGATGTCAATTGAGTAAAAGAGCGGGGAGAACACACACCGCCAATACCAATGCTGCAAAAGAATACCAAAATATTAGACACTGTTGATATTATACAAGTGATTAGAACAGTTGAAATGATTGGACAACTACCTAGATAGATATTGGAGTCGAGTTGAGTTTCCCCGGGATGATCTACAAAGAATAACACAAATGAGTGGAATTGAACTAAATCAGTATAGGTTCCCACTATAGCTGTAGAATTGATAACAACTGACCTGAATAAAGATAATGGAGTAAGAGGGGTCCAGGATACTGCAGACGACAGGAGAAAATAACAAACAGGGAAGTTAGTACAGGTAAGTAACCCCGAACAGCACGAGGGACGCACTAGTGCCGGGTTGGTGCAGTTCAGGAGGGCGTTCATATGCACTTAAGAGCAATCTCACAGGAAAGTCACTCAATGTCCCAGAATCCAACAGAAGACAATATCCATGGAAGACAATAGGTATGTACCTGAGTACACGAGTATAGTTGAGTAGCTGTTGAGATGATCCGGATAGTAGACAGCAAATTGATGTGCAGAGCGGCAACCAGGAAAGAACCGTACGACACAGAAGAGAGCCGTATCCAGTAGCGTTCCGAGTCCAACAACCAGACGAGCACGACAGGAATAAAGGAGGAGACGAGGCAATCCAAAAGTCAGGCAAAAGGTCAAAACCAGGAGTTCAGATAAGGATTCGTGTAGGGAGACACGAAGAGGAAACGGACGAAACCGCGTGTAGCTGGTAACGTTAATTAGCAGCAGTGAGCCCCTTGGAAGACGGTGGTTTTATAGTCGTAAGAGGGGCGTGGCTTGCTGTACGTCTTCCACGTACAAGACGTGTCAGGTGACCTGGAGTGCGTCGATGTTTGTATGGACGCCATGGTAGCTTGTACCTGGACCATATAGGAGCCTGTAAAGAAGTTGTATTCCGCAAGGATGCCCGCGGGGAAGCCTGAAGTGTAACATCCGCACTTCCCTTAAATCTCTCCTTCTCCTTTCTCCTCCTTGAAACCCCTTCCCCCTTCTGCTTCCCCCCTCCTCACTCTTTTCCCCCGACCTTCTCCCTTCCCCTCTCCTGCCTCCCCTCCTCCACCCTCCCCTTTCCTCTTCCTACTCTTCTCCTCCACTCCCCCCTATCCTGTCCCATCTCCCTTTCCCTCCCTATACCCTCAGTTAATTGCTCTTCTCATTGTTTTGTTGTTTGATTGATTCATATTGTAATTGCTTCAACTGTTATATCGTTTATGTTTTATGTATTATGTTGTTCCATGAACAGGGCTTTGGCGTAAGGTGCTTTATGAATCAATAAATAAAAATACAAATACAAACTAAAGCTAAGTTACTGCCACAATTATAGTTGTTCTTTTATAACGATTCAAACCTGTGTTGCATTGTCTTGCTTCCAAAACAAACGCGTTGTTCCTGAGCTATCCATCCTCCCCTTCCCACAAATGGCTCAGTACTCTCACAGAATACTAGGTATTCGCTCCTTATCTATGCCGTATGACAAATTCTTCATTCAGAGACCGGAAAGTCCCTGTCAAAATAAAGACAGTCACAGTTACTCTGCTGGTGAAAAAACCAGGTCTAGACCAAGAGGACCCTTCCAATCTCAGACCAATCACAAACTGCAACTTCTTATTAAAGATACTCGATAAAATAGCTACACATCAACTACAGGAATATGTTGACAAGCATAACCTCTTGCACTCACAACAGTCAGGGTTCAGAAGCGCACACAGTACCAAATCTACCTTATTAGATCTACAAACCAAAATGCTATGTATGTTTGACAAAGGAAAAGCAGGCTTGCTAATCCTTTTGGACCTCTCGGCAGCTTTTCATTTACTAGATCATTGGAAGCTCCAAGAGGCCCTAGACACAGCGGGTAACTGCTCGGAGGAGGCCATTGATTGGGTTGCATCTTTCCTAGAGGATAGAAACTCCAAAATCACCTGGGGAGGACACTCCACCACATCCAAACCTGTGGACTGCGTGTTCCGCAGGGAGATCATTTTTCTCCATTGCTATTCAGTCTATATATTCGCTGCCTCTGCACCCTTCTTTCACAGTTTAGGATCTATTTCAGCAACTTCGCAGATGACACGCAGCTAATATTGGAATTGTGTGGGGACCATACTCTCGATTACAACAGACTATAAGCCATCTACAACACTATTGAAAATTGGATGATATCACACTGGATGTGTCTAAACAGCTACAAAACAGAGCTTATGACATTTGGCTCAACCAAAGACCTAAAAAATCTAGACCCAGCCTTTTCCTCCTTTCTCATAAAGGACTCTACCATCATAGTATCTAATAAAGTTAAAACGCTTGGCATTTACTTGCCGTCCTCACTAGGAGCAGAGGCGCAAACTTCATACCTAAAATGGAATTGCCAATATTATCAAAGACTCCTATGCCGCATTAGGCCATTCCTAAATACCAAAAACAGCACCACAATAGCCAGAGCCACCATTCTGTCACGACTGGACTACGGAGATGCCCAGCTCTTGCGTGCCAGCAATAACTGCATTAAGCAATGTCAAATCATTCAAAATAATGCAGTCAGATCCATCGCAAGAAAGTCCAAACGCGACCACATAACAAAGGACCGAAATGACCTTCACTGGCTAGCAATAAAGGAGCCTATTGCCTTTAAATCCCTGACATTGGTTCACTGCTGCTTCCCAGAGGGAAGGAATTTTCAAAAGATGTTATGGATCTGGGAAGCTTGGCTTTTTCCCACAAGAACTCGCCCTTGACCTGATCATAATCAAAGTTAAAGTCTAGCTCAGCCTCCCCTTCTAAGTGACATTTTTTCTTGGGTCTTACTCTGCCCAGGTTGTTACTCTGGGTGATCTTTCTCCTTCTCACTATGGGATGGATTGAACGAAAACTGACATAGGTTCTCGTATATCAAGTGTCCCACCAACTTGCCCCTTTTAATCTTCACAGGGTTTAATGAGAAGTTCAAGAAGGCACATTTCATTTCCTCTCTACAGTATAGGAGGGGTAATATTTTTAGTTTTGTCTTTTAGCCACTTTCCACAGGAGGCATAATATAGATGGCATTATTAGTGGGAAGGTTTACCCATAGATCTAGAGAGATGAAAATCTTGTCTCTAGCAGGAATCAGATACTCTCGGGGACAGAAAAGATTATAACTACGCCCCTCTATGGCCTTCCGCACGGAGTAATGGCCTGGGAGGTCAATGGATAAAGTACTACTCCCATTATAGGGCTCTGGGTTTGTGGACCACACTAGTCCCCAGCTCAATGATAATATCCCAGCTACTGGAGAGGTCGAATCTCTAGCACTTGTTGGTAACTATAGATTGGTTGGACTCATGGTCACCTAAAGTAGAGATTTTTAGGGTTCCTGAGTTTGTATCGACCAGGACAGATCTCACTCCTCACACCATATGTAAGGGTGCAGAAGGAGGAGACTGACACACAGGTGACATGGTTGTTGGCATACACTTTTATTATACCAAATTAAAGAGTAAACCTACCTCGACCTTATTCTATGATGGGTTTTCCTACCTCAACTAATATACTAAGGGTCCTGTCAGAACTGAAATGTCCACCATCCTGTGTCAGAAATCCTACCTCTATCCCTTACACATATAAAGTAAACTAATAAAGTAACACATTTTCTTGGTCCAGAAGAATTACTCCCTTCTTCTGGACAACAAAGCAAAGTTCCAAAAGGGTTTTTCGAAACCTAAGGGAATGACTCCCTTCCCCAGGTGGGAGGCCCTTTTTGAAGCACAAAACAAAGTTCCTGTTTATAACATTGAAAAGCAGTAGAATTCTCAGTTCAAACTTAAAAGATAAAATTCCAGCTCAAAACACCAACATCCATTATTTCCCAGTTATTTCTTCACTATTGGGTTCCCGGAGAAAGTCTCCCTTCTCCAGGTCTCTTAACACAAACCCAGGGGGGGATTACTCCCTTCCCCTGGGCTCTCTTTTCACTTTATACCACAATTTCATAATGTATGGGTATGACTCACCTCCCCTGGTCTTTCTCAGGCTTTGTTTTTTACAGTTCACAATACCAGGGATAATGTCTACCTTCCCCTGGCCTTTCTCACTTTAGCTTAAAACACACAGTTCTTAACTTCTCATCTTTGATTGAAGTTTAAATGGTATCTTCCCTTTAACAAGTACTGCAACGGGGAAGATGACTCATGCTGTGTGGAGATTTTGGGTCTCAGACCCTGGTTTCCCCTGCTGTTTGATTCATCCCACTTGGTACACTTCCCTGCCAAGTGGGACCATTAGGAAGACATCTCACTTCTTGGTTTGGCTACCAGACCCCGGTTCTCTCCTTTTTATGTTCTGCTCACTTGGCTCGCTCTCCCTCCAAGTACGGATGTGAGGAAGATGCCCCACTTCTCCGCGGAGGTCCCTGATCCCGGTGTCTCTCCTTCTTACTTCTCTCTGGTAGGCCTGGTTCACTATCCTGCCAAGTTCTGCGACTATGAAGATGACTGATGTTGATCTTCATTAATAAGTGCTGGTTCCAGACCCGTCTTTCTTGGTTTCTTTCTTGGGGTTCAGGAAATTAGCTTTGTTCCTAAGGATTTCCTTTTTCCTCTCTGATTGGCTGGGTCTGGATATCCCACTGCTCCCTTCTGCCACTACCAACCATGCCTGTCACCCTTGTACCTTTAGGGTCTTGCCCGGTAGGTTTTGGTTGGTCTTGGCGTCTTTCAACTTTAGTCTCAGGCTTCTGCAGTCTTCTCCCCTCCTCTGGCATGCTGCGGCGGCTCCGCAGCATACGCTGCCTGACAGCGAGTGCTTCTCCTCTCGTTTGCGTGTTCCCTTGGCTTTGCCCACTAGAAAGCCATGGTGCTCAGACGCAGACACAGACTCAAGGATGCAAGTTTAAAATACCTTTAGTTATGGAAATGGGGTTTGACAAAATGCCTAGCTTGCCCTATTTCTAAATGGGAGTAGTCTCAACCATTGAAATAAAGAAAAAATTGTCCAAAGTCTGCCTGTCAAAATAAAAGAGTCTGGGCCATGGCTACCCCATACCGCACACCGGGTCCGGGTTCCCTGAATGGGGACTTACCGGGTCATTCCAACCTTGAAGGACCCGGTATTTCCCCATTCAGGGAAGCCATCCCCATTGGAGCCCCCATAGGGTTTATTGGGAATAGGGAGGGAGCTAATTAACGGGCCCGTTATTAGCGCCCTGGTCCTTTAGCAGCTCCCGCTAAAGGATCTCGGAATGCAGCAGTAAGGGGTTAACGGCACCGGCATCCTTACCGGCGCCATTAACCCCTTACCGCCACACTCGGAATGAAGACCTCTGTGTCAAACATATGCATACCCACACTTTCTAACTTAACAATTTATAGGCTATTGGGTAAAGTATATAAGTGTCTCAAAAGGATATCAGGATGACCCCTTCCCCAAGCTCAAGTTGCTCAGGATCTCCAACAGTTCCGTTTGTTGCAAACAGTAAAAAAAAGGCAGTTCTACAGTTGTCTTGCTCTGCTTCCAAACAGTTCACAAAAATGCAGTTCATACACTTCTCTCAGGCTTCCCTCGCCTGAATTAATCCTCTCTAGTAGAACACAATTCTTGTTTCAACAATATTCTCTTTATCAGGCTTCCCTTGCCTGATTCAATGCTCTCTAGCATAACTCAGTTCTGCTTTAACAATTTATCACTTTCAACTTTTAGTAATTCCCATTACATAATTTCCTGAGCTTTACTCATCCCTATGCCTGAGCACTACGACATTGCTGCATTCTGGTCATTGTATTTCAATATGGTTTTAATCTTTCCTCAAACGTGCTCTTTAGCACTTCGACAATTTCCGCTTTCTTGTCACTACCTTTTATAACACTGGTCTTAGCTTTTCCTCAATAGTACAACAACTCTAAACACCTTTTCGTATCAGAGACTTTCAACAAACGCACAATATTCTTCAGCCCTGTGCGGGACCACTCTGACATCTTGGCTGTTTCAATATTGTGCCCCTGGCACTTAATAACTTTTTTCACAGTTCACCAACAGTTCCCAAACTGGATCGTGCCCCAGGCACTTATTATCCTTCAAACAATACTTTGTGTCCTTGTCTTTTGTTCTCAAGTCACTTTCCCCCACTTAGGTTTTGGGTTTCTCTCACCCTCTTTGTTTCGAGTTCCTTGCAGCCTCTAGGCTTCAGGTCATTCTCACCCTCTTATCTGTCTTTCTTTCTCCATGCCTCTTGCACACTTAAATCTTTCCTTCTTTCACCTCCTTGTTGCTTTATTTTTTTAATATAACACTTTATTAGCATGATAGGCCCACTTACCCCCATCTAAATCCTGACTTTACCCCAGGGGTTGATCCAAACAGCTTTCTCAGCTGTAAAGAAGGAGGGCTGGAGAGGGTCCAGGACGTCTTTGAGAACGGGAACCCCCTAGACTTCAAAGCCTGCAAAGCAAAATTCAAGGTCCCTGAGACAGAGAGATTCAGGTACGCGCAATTTAGGGACTGGCTATCAAGCAACCCCATGAAAAACTACGGCAGCAGAGATCTCACAGCCCTAGAGCGCACCCTGACGGCTACTCCCCCAAAAGGGAAAATATCAACCCTCTACAGGCTGTTGGACAGAACTGACCCAGACCACAAGGAGCCTTACATGCTCAAAGAGATTTGGATAGAGTCATCGATCCCGAGGAATGGGGCCATATCTGGGATAGAGCACAGAGGAGCTCCAAATGTACAACCAATAAGGAAGGGGCACTCAAGGTATGTTACCGTTGGTACCTCACCCCAGAAACGCTCAACAAATGCAATCCCTCGATCCCTCCGTGGTGCTGGAGAGGATGCCCGGACAAAGGCTCTCTATTTCACCTACTATGGTCATGCCCGAAGGCCTCTCAATTCTGGACCTCGGTACTGGATCAGATCAGAGCTATCACCGGCCTTGCGGTCCCATGGCACCCTGGAGTGGTCTTATTGGGAGCTAGAGGTGGAGGCCAATTTCCCCGAATAGGCTATATAGCAGACCTATGCTCCAACCTGCTAATGGCCGCTAAAATCTCGATAGCGAGGTTCTGGAAAAACCCAGAAGGACCAGCAACGCAGATGTGGTGGTTGAAATGTTGGGACATAATGGCGGCTGAGAAAATAACTGCCCTCAGGTTCGGGAACAGGGACAAATTCCACCAAATTTGAGCTCCATTCATAGACTATACACAACAATTCCCTGGGCTGGCCAGACAACCGCCCACTCTCCGATGGATGGAGAACCAGGACTAGTAAGGAGGCCGGAGGAACGAAAGATAACACAGCTCCACCTGAACCCTAGGGGGCACGCTCAAACATTCGGCTGGGGACCATTGACCTCATACCCCCGCCCTCGGCCTCCAGTGAACCTCAGAGCCTACTATCAGGGTCCCAGAATCGCAGAGACATGGTGTCCTCCTACTCCTCGGGTGAAACATAAAGGACAATCCTACGCTCCAGGTTGCCCCTCATACACAGGCCTCTCTGGCACCCTCCCCGGTCCCTATAAAGACTTCATGAACGTGTTATTATGGTTTCTTGTTTCTCTTGTTGGTTTTGTGTCTGACTGTTCCTTTTCCTTTCACCTTTGTTTATGGCCAAACAGTCATGTGTATAAAATGATGTATGCAAGATAATACCATGCTATGACACTGTTTGTACAAAATAATAAAATCAAGTTTGGAAAAAAAATATAACACTTTATTGATTTTATAGTCAAAAATCATGCCAACCATTCACCTGACATCACATATCGGTAATATCTACACTTTGGCCTCTCAGATCCCAGCAACCACCCACTTCCCGAACCATTGTTTAGATTATCAAACCCGGCATATCTCTCAGCTCACCTCTTCCCATTTTTTTAAAAAAAATATTTTTATTGATTTTATTACAATAAAAACAATATACAACAAACTTTCAGTGCGCATCACAATTTCCGGTATTTGCTTTTATATTTCCATATCTGCTGCCTGCCCCTCTCCCTCCCCCCCCCCAAGCCTACTCCGTCTCACTATTTGCACCTATTCCTTCTGAAGGGGTTCCCTTTCTTTGTCCTCATCTGAGTCCTGGTCGCTCGACCAGTCCTTGGTGGGCCCATATATTGTGGCCACTAAATGCTTCCAGGCCGTCAGGGATTCAGCTTCTTCCTCCCTCCTCTGCCCACCATTTCCTGCCATACTGCTGTTTCAGCCTCGGTCCATTTCTGGAGGTCTTTCCACTAAACTTCTATCCTAGGTCTATTACACGATTTCCATCCCATGGCGATTCTGCGCTAGGCAAGTATGTACGCCAAGTCTTTTAATTTATTCACATGTTTTTGTTGGTGTGGCCTAGGGAATCCTCCTACCAAATATGCCCACGCCGATCCAACATTTATTTTGATCCCCTTCTCGTCTAGCCGGTGGGCTACTTCTTCCCAGAATTTCTCAATTTCTGGGCATGCCCAAAACATATGTGTCATCCCTGCGTTTTCTTCCCCGCATTTGGGACATGTTTGACATTTTGCATTCTTGAATCTAGCTATTCTTTGGGGAGTCATATATGCCCTGTGGGTTATATATAGCTGTATTTGCTGGAGCCTCACGTTTCTAGACACTTTTTTGTGGTACCCTTGGGCCCGCTCCCACATCCCGTCACTCATGGGCACTCCCACCTCTTCTTCCCAGTCATATCTTTTTTTTCAAATATCTTTATTGATTTTTCAACATGTGAATGCATTACTAACAATTATTCAAATAATTCATTTTCATTATACTTCAAACCCTCACCCTCCCGTCCCCAACAATTCCTCAGTATTTCACATATTTGGCTTTAAATAACAATACTTGTCTCAGACTGTATAGTTCATTATATGTCTTCAGTTGATTAACAGGTTGTAATGAGAGAGGAAAGGAAAGAAAAAAGAAAAAAGAAAGGAAGAAAAGAGAGAGAGAAGAGAGGGAAAAAAAATAGGGAGTTTACGAAGTTAAGTTCATTGGGTCAGCAGCATCTCGCTTAACATAAACACGAATTCATTAAATCAGTATGTCATATCAAGAATTCATAAGCATGACTTTCATAGGCCAGCATCTCCTAGTAAAAGTTTATAAATGCAAGTCCAACAAATCAACGACCAATTTAAGAGTTCTTAAAATGCTTCAAAAGCTGCTCTCTGTTGGAAACATAGTCTAAGAAAGGGCGCCAGGTTTTCTGGAACCTCGAGAGCTTTCCTTCCAGTATGGCCGTAAGCTTTTCCAAGCCTATCAGTTCCCATGCTTTTATCCACCAATAGGCTTTCTGTGGGCCTTCTATCGTTTGCCAGAATCGGGCTCTGGTGATGCGGGCCGCAACAAGTAAGTGTGAGATCAAAATTGCTTTGTGCCCCGACATAGGGAAGGCCCCATTTTCTGATACATCTCCCAGCAAGAGTACTCTCGGGTCCATAGGGAGCAGGGAACACGTGATTTCTTTAATTCTTAACCGCACCTCCAGCCAATATGTTTGAATAACCGGACAGTGCCACCACATATCAGCCATATCCCCCCGCTCACCACACCCATGCCAACACGTGTCCAGGTATTCTGGATTAATTGAGTGGAATCTGCTGGGGAGGAAATACCACCTAAAACAGACTTTGATGGTGCTTTCTTTTACGAGTGCAAATAGGGAGCTGGTCTGAGTTCTATGCCAGATCCGTTGCCAGGATTCACCCAAAATTTCCAGACCCAATTCCCTCTCACAAGCTTTCATATATGGAAGTTTCTCCTCTACCAAGGCTTTCTCTAGTAGCTGGTAACATAGAGATATTCTATGAGATTGCTCACCCTCAAGAATTTTGAGTTCTATTCCCAGCAGAACCCTCCCAGCCGCCCGGCGGGTACCCCTGTTAGTAAGCCAATGGCGTAACTGTATGTATCGGAAACGTTCTGTCTCTGGGAGTCCACATTTTTCTTTACATTCTTGGAAGGTCAGGGGTTCCCGATTAACATACAAATCTCTCAGACGTAAGGGTTTGTCTTGGCTCCAAACTCAGTAAATTGTGGGTGTGAGCCCTGGGGTGAAAGCCGGGTTCTGATTGATGGTGGTACAATGACCCTAGTCCCAACGGGATGCCCCTCTGTGAACGTGCTTTACCCAATTATGCAGTGTGGACAAGGTGGTTGGTGGTATCCCTCCTCCATAACTACGAGCTTCTTTCTGGAGAAATGGGAGGTGAGCCAAAGGGAGTGGGGCAACCGCTTGCTCAATCCCCAGCCATTTAGGGGGATCTAGAGAATCTCTCCAAGAAAGCATTATAGCCACTTGAGCTGCTCTATAATAACGTGGTATTGAGGGAAGACCTAGACCCCCCAGCATTCTTCCCCTTGTTAAGAGCTTACCAGAGATTCGCGGTTTCTTCTTCCTCCAGATGAACCGGTATATCTCATTTTGGATATTTATACGTTCAAATTCAGGGATGGCAACTGGCAAGGAATGAAATGCATACAGCAACCTCGGGAGGAGCATCATCTTAACCGCATTAATACGGCCTAACCATGAAATCTCTTGGGAGTCCCACCGCTGCAACCATTCTTTTACTTCTTTGAACAGAGGGGGAATATTCGCCCTGTAAAGGCCTGCAAATGTTGGAGTCAGTTTTATACCCAAATTACGGGATCTCTGTTGAGGACCAAGGAAAGTGCGTTATCGTTCGCATTTCTTCTAGCCTATCGGGGTTTTCAGACAGAGTCATTCCCACTGACTTAGCTGGGTTCACCTTGAAGCCAGAAATTATAGCGAACCTGTCTAAAAGGTCTGGGAGGGGGGGAAGCGAGCGAGGGGCATCACTGAAAAAGCAAAGCAGGTCATCTGCATATAACGCTATTTTATGGCACTGTCCCACCAACTCAAAGCCCAGGATATCTGGATGTAGCCTAACGTGCTGGGCAAAGGGCTCCATTGCCAGGGCAAAAATTAAAGGCGACAAAGGAGAGTACCCTGTCTGATCATTACTTATCAGAGACGGAAGGGTTGTACGCAGGCGGCTTGCTATTATTTTCCCCAGCAATTTAGCGTCTGTATTTAGTAATGCAATTGGCCTATAAGAGGCGCAATCCGTGGGGTCCTTCCCAGGTTTCAACACCAATGTTGTGGCTGATTCCGCCATTGATTTCGTCACTACTCCCGCCTTCCACACCGAATTAAAAAGTTTCGTTATATGAGGGGTTGGTTCTGCCTGGAAAGTTTTATAAAATTTGTTAGTAAAGCCATCTGGCCCCGGAGCCTTACCTAGCGGGAGGGAGCGAATTGCTGTTTCTGTCTCCTCCGCAGTTATCGGGACCTCTAAACACTCATGAAATTCAGAAGATATCTGGGGGAGGTCTGCCCTCTGAATAAAGTCTCTGGCCAACTGTGGGTCTGATCTGTGAGGGGATGAATGGCTTCTAAAAAAACCTTTCCACAATCTGGAGCTTCCCAGATTCAGTGAAAATTTGCCTCCCATCTACTTCTTTTAAAGAATCTATGCGATTACGCTTTGCCTGTTGCTTAAGTTTATCTGCCAACAAGCGATTTGCCTTGTTCCCTTTAGAGTAATAGTACTGTTTAGTGCGCATTATTCCGTAGGCTGCCCAGCCCATGTGGTGAGCTTCAAGCACTTTTTGTGCTATACGAACCTCCCTAAGGGCGCGCCTAGAAGCTTTCTTCCTATGCGCCTCTTCTGCCTCATGAAGTCTCATTTCCAATGGAGCCTGAGCCTGCCTGTGGACTTTTCTCTGCTCTATCATTTGAGTTATAACCTGACCCTGACCCCTGATGACAGCCTTCGCCGCGTCCCAGACCACTGCGCATTCCAACTCTTCGGTATCATTATCTACAAAATATTGGTTTATGCAGTTTGCGATACAGGAGCGGGCCTGAGGGTCCAGCAGAATGAGCTTGTTCAGGCGCCAGACCCGAGGGGGCTCTGGGGATTCGCTAAATGGAGACATGGACACTAGCACCGGAGCATGGTCAGATAAGGCCTTCGGGAGGATCTCTATATCTGTGGTGCGTGGGATAAAAAGTGTCCGAGAGAAGGAACTTTTCCAACCTAGAAAACCCCCTGTGCACAGCAGAGTAAAAAGTATAATCCCGTTCCCCTTGGTGAAAAAAATGCCACCCCTCTATCAGCGAGTGTTCCCGGAGAAGAGAAGTGAGTGCTACAACATTTTTCTTATCAGCTGGGGTCAGGGGGAGGGCTTTATCCTCCAGCGGATTAATCACAGCATTAAATTCCCCTCCAATTACGAGGTCTCCCTCACCCTGCTCGCTTAATATTCTGGATATAGAGGCAAAAAACAAGTCTTGATTGACATGGGGTGCATATATCGACAACAGGGTCACCTTCTTCCCATATAGCGTAGCCACCACTAGAGCATATCACCCTCCCGTATCTAGCAGGGTCCTATGAACCTTCAGCGGTGTCTCCTTCCGGACCACAATAGCCACACCACATAATTTCGTCCCAGAGGAGGCACAAAATTTGATTGGATAAAGCTTATCATTCAAATGAAATTCATCAGTTGACAAAAGGTGAGTTTCCTGTAAAAATAATATTGTGGGGTTGTATGTCGCTAATCGCTGAAATAAAGCTCTCCGTTTTAGTGGGGAATTGAGACAAATTACATTCGGGTTAGTCATTTCAGTATTCGCTTATGTTCTACACTCACTTGACATCATTGGCAAATCACATGGGATACTACGTTACAATCACCAGTCATCACCATCCCACCCCAGGAAATTAACCTTCAGTAAAGCACTTAACTCATTCCAGATGACCCAAACCATGGAGTAAATTGATACTATTTCAGCAATGACATAAGCATTATGTGAGTTGTTTTGCTGTCGGCAGTTTCCTTTCGAGTCAGACCCAACATTAGAATTCCATAGAGGGGCAAAATAATGAAAACAATACAAGACAGAAAAACAAAAATTTGCACTGTTGAACAATGAGATATAATAACTTGCAGAATGATAAGAAACAAGTTGTGAAAAGCTTTTGTGAGCTTCACCTTCCATTCTAACATCTACAAACCTTCAACAGAAATGGGCGCAATCCGACTAGGGCGCCCCACTTTGAAATCATGTGTAATTTTTGCAATCCATATAGTCCTCACCTAGGGGATCTATCCCATGACCACATAGAGCCACAGGACCAACCAGCAGGCTTGCTTGAGTCTGTGTAGCCGACGACATGGAGTTCCCTCAGAGGCGTGCCTCGTCCACCGAAAGGTGGGCCCTCCAGTGCTTATTACCATGCCAGGTTTTTAAAACATTCGACACAGTTCCATTCGCATGAAAAATTTTGTCTGTGCAGGATGAAGTCTTGCCCATACACTCCCTGCATAAGAAATCTGAGGGTTTGCTCTTTGTGCCTTCTTTTTCCACTTTCTTCTCTTTATGTTAGGCAGGCACGTCATCAGATCGTGGGGTACCAGCTGACTTACAGTGGCCATTTGGGCTGTCCGGCGAGAGGTGAGCATGACCTCCATCCGTAACTTGCTCCGCACGGTGAGCAGGGCCACCCATTCGCCGCCAACCTCTGGGTTTTCTTCTTCTGTCTATCGGAGTAGACTGAGAATCGTGGTCCACCTCTCGTCAGGAGTCTCGGTCCGGCGCGGGGACGGCAGTTCCCTCAGCCATTAGTTCTCTCGCTTCTGCCTCTGAAGAGATCTCATAATGTTGATTGTGGAAATCAATAATCAATTTGCAGGGGAACCCCCAACGATAGCGGATCTTCTGGGTTTGGAGCCATACAGACACCTTCTGTAGACGGTGTCGGCATGCTAAGGTATACGGGGAGAGATCTTGAAATAGCCGAATAGACGCTCCAAAAAATTGTACACCTTCTGATTTCCTGGCCGCTATCATGATTTCCTCTTTCTGATGGAAATCGTGAACTCTGGTAAGGACATCTGGGAGAAGATTTCTCCTCTGCTGAGCAGAAGAGTATACACAGTGCATTCTATCCAGAGTCAAGGTTTCAGAGGGAGGAAGGCTCAGAAGACTTCGAAACAGTTCGCTGACATAACTGGTTAGTTGTTGATCCGAGATTTGCCGAGGAATACCCCCAAGGTGCACATTATTGCACCTAGACCTATTTTCAAGGTCTGCCTGTTTAGCCCAGATCTCTTCTAGATGGTCTTCGATCGCCCGTACTCATTCTGTGAGCACCTCAGTATCATGCGTTTGCTCGCAAGTTACATTATCTAGATCGTTCACTCTAGCTTTGAGACCACCCATGTGGGAGGTTAGCTCTGCCAGAGATCTGGCCAGTGAGTCTTTAGAGGTGTTTATCTCCACCTTGATTTCATGAGTGATCTCTTGTTTGAAGGCTTTTAGCAGTTCCTCCAAGTCAGACCTAGAAAATAGCATGTCTGCAATGGGGTCTGTAGCAGGGGTCGGATGGATGTCCACTGACACTATATGGCTCTGATGAGCGGGTGTCGCTTGGGGCGCTAGAAAAGCCTTTGTACTCTGTGCCTTTTCTTTCTTTTTAGCTCCTGCCTTGGGCATCGCCGGGGGAAGTGAGACTCCAGGCTATAATGTCCCAGAAGTGACACAAAGCTTGTAGGGTGCACAGTGCAGGAGATCACTAGAGTCATCCACTAGGTGCCGGTGGGTGCCCAGGGGATCCTATGAGGACCAGTGGCTCCTATTGACGTTACCTGTGGGGTAGATGCGGACAACAACAGCCCGCAAACACAGGCGGTAGGCCGGGACGGGCACCAAGCACCACCCCGAGCCCACACAGAGCCCAGTACTCGCCGGAGCGTAGCCAAGCGGGGGGGAGGGACCGCAGCGATCACAAACCTCCATTACAGGATGGGCACAGCAGGCTCTGCATCTGTGTGGGGCCACCCCCGCCTCCAGGCCCCAACGTCGGCTCCCAGTCACACACCAGCAGCTCGGCCACAAGCCTCCAGGCAATCACACATGAAGCAGCAGACACGGTCCATCTCCCCCCCGCGTAGGCAGGCGACTCACTCCTGGTCCTCCAAGCCACCAGCCTCTCCGCACCGGCCGCACATCCCCAGTCCACCGCAGAACCGCCTCTGACTGCCCCTCCCACAGAGACACACAGGCGGGCGGCGCTCCCCCAAGCTCTCAGAGCACTGGCCCCTCCACACCAGCAGCGCTCAACTTCAGCACGTCTCAGCCGCTCACTTCTCCAGGGGGCACGGGGTTGGGCTTTCCATGACCTGACAGGCTCTTTGCCACACCTGCCATCCCAGTACCAGCATCTTTGAGCGCCCTTTTAACTCTGATTTGGGTAGCCATATTATTTCCTTTAGGAAGAACGGGGCACATTCTAATCTTAGCAGCCTCGATTCTGAGATGGGGTCTTCAGAAAACCACTTGGATACATATTGCAGTTGACTAGAAAGGTAATAGATCTCATAGTTCGGCAGTTTTATGCCCCATCATGTGTATTCTGCAATTTCCAAAGGGCAATTCTATTCCTAGTCCCGTTCCATAAAACCCCCCTACCTATGCTCTGTAGCTTCATAAAGAATCGCCCTGGTATCAGGTATGGTATGTTCCCAAAATAATGCAACAATCTCAGCAGTACCACCATCTTCAACAGTGCCCCTCTTCCCATCATTGCCAGGGGGAGCTTGGACCAGAACCTCAAATTATTTTCTATTTTATGTACCGCTTTCTCAGTGTTGCATTGATGTTCTTCGTCCGCCATGTGACATATATCTATTCCCAGGTATCTAAATGTATTTGGCTCCCATGGTATTTGTAAGACCGGCGATTGATCGCATGGGACTCCCACATATCTCCCTAATGAAAATATGCATGATTTCCTGGGGTTCACCACTATTCGTGATAGTGACGCAAATCGCTCCATCACTTCCAATATGTATTGGAGATTTTCTTCAGGGTATCTTAAGTACAGCAGCATGTCGTCTGCGTATAGCGAAATTAAATGCGGCTTCCCTTTTAGTCTGATCCCTATTTCCCTATACTGCTGTCTCAGGCATATTGCCAGGGCTTCCAGTGCTAAGATGTACAGCATCGGAGACCATGGGCATCCTTGTCTAGTACCCCTGCTCAATTGCCATCTTTCAGAGATAATAGCTCCTGTTTTAACTCTGGCTAGTGGCACACTATACAGTAATTTAACCCATTTAAGGTACCCCAGTCCTATCCCATAGTGAGTCAGAGCTACAATCAGCCAGGGCCATTTGACAGAGTCAAAGGCTTTTATCGCGTCCAGTGATACAGTAGCCATCTCACCCGAGTCTTCTTTTGTGTGTTCTATAACCCGGTGGAGTCGCCTAAGGTTGTCGGTTGTTTGGTCTGGGTGTATCAGTTTATTTATGATCTGTTTCATTCTGTTTGCCAGTACTGCTGTAAGTATTTTGCTATCTTGGTTCAGCATCGATAGCGGTCTGAATGATCCGCAATGTTTGCCTAGTTTGTTGGGTTTAGGGAGTGGGATAATAATCTCTTCTCTTAGGGAGTCTGGCAGCCACCATGTCTCGAATGGCTCATTCAACCATTCAACATTGCTAGCAGTGGGGGAAGCACCTCGCCTCTGTACATTTTATAGAAATTCACTGGGGAGCCCGTCAGTCCCTGTGGTCTTACTCGTGGGTAGTTGCACTACCACCTCTTCTAGCTCCTCCTGTGTGATCGGGGCATCTAGGTCCTCTCGCTCCGCTGCGCTGATTCTTGGCAAGCCTATGTCCTCCAGTGTATCCATTATTTCCCTGCTGTCGCTCCCTTCATTGTCCCCGTATAGTTTCTGATAATATTCCAGGAACTCTCGGTTAATGCCCTCTTGGGTGTCTACTATTTGCCCATCTTCCCCTGTTATTGCTCTGATCGTGGGTCTGGGGGTCTCCCTTTTGTACAGCCATGCCAACATCCTTCATGGTTTGTCTCCCCCCGCATGTTGCCTCTCTACATACTTTTTTTAGTTCAGATTACATAGTCTCTCCCAATATTCTGCACATTCTCGTTGCAGTTCACTAATGGCTTCGGCCTTCACCTTCGTGCGCCCCCCTCTGTTCAAAGTGATCTCTAGTTTGGTTTCAGCCTTCTGCAAGTCCCTTAATATGCCTCCTTGCAGCCCTTTGGATTTGGCTATTTCTATCCCTCTCACCACGACTTTGAAGGCTTCCCATAATGTACCAGCTGACTCCACGCTCCCAGTATTGGTCTCGAAGTACCTTACAATCTCTTCTCTCAGATCCTCCCTAAACATTGGGCCTCATTACACGGAAATTGGTAATGGTTAACGGTCACCGTTAATGGTAACGGTGACCGTTAACCATTACCGCCTTACTACGAGGTCCCTTAGCGGGTTGGTGCTTTAACGCCTGCTTTTTTTTTCTATCAAGGGGTTGGTATACATTCATGAGTGGTGACATATCCTGCAGTCTCCTAATCTCTGCCCGGATGTGTGATAGTTCCCAGTCGCCATGAAGGTCGTTGTTAATGACCATCATCTGGCTCGCCCAATAGTATGATTGAAGACGGGTAAGTCCTATCCCGCCCTCCCAGATAGAGCATTGTAGTGTGTGAAGAGCAATTTGCGGATGTCCCTCTCCACAGAGGAGACCTCTAAGAATACCTTCTATTCTGTTGAACTCTAGGTCAAGGTTTCGCAGAGGGGCATTTTGCAGGACGTATAAAAAGCGTGGCAGTGTAAGCATTTTGAAAAGGGCCGATCTACCCAGTAGGGATAGTGGAAGCAATGTCCAGTGCCGGACATCGGTAGTGAATCATTCAGTAACTGGGTGTAAATTGTGAATTAGATATTTGGAGAGGTCTGTCGTTATCTGGATCCCCAAGTAGCGCAAGTGATCATGTTCAATCCGGTATGGGCAGCTTGGGGGGAGAGTGTGATCCGCGCCTTTGATTGGGAAGATCGATTTGCTCCAGTTAACTCGTAGTCCACTGAATGCACCATATTGCTAGTATTCGTGTGACGACTGGGCAGGAGCGGACCAGATTGCTTAAGTATATCAAGAGGTTGTCTGCGTATAGCAATACCTTGTCCTCCACTCCCTCAGGCCATCGAAATCCCACCCACAAGTTTGTATACCAGAGCAGTGCGGCAAGGGGTTCAATAGCCATTGCAAATAACAGGGACAAGGGGCACTCTTGATATGTCCTCCTCCCCAACGCAAAGGTTTTGGAGGGCCATTCATTGACCCTGACTTCCGCCAGTGGTGACTCATATAATAATTGGATCCAACCCAAAAAGGTCTCTCCAAATCCCATCCTCTGCATGATTTCCCATAGGCTTCCCCACGTCACAGAATCAAAAGCTTTCTCAAAGTCGATAGCTAGTAATGTAAGGGGTTCTCGAAGGATAGGTGCCCTCTCCAGCATCAGGTGTAGTCTGCGAATGTTCATACATATCGACCTGTCTGGCATAAAGCCACATTGATCTGGATGAATTAGAGAGGAGATCACTGTTTGTAATCTGGTCGCAAGTACCTTTGCAAGGATTTTCACTT
Source organism: Ambystoma mexicanum (assembly GCF_040938575.1). Lineage (NCBI taxonomy): Eukaryota > Metazoa > Chordata > Amphibia > Caudata > Ambystomatidae > Ambystoma > Ambystoma mexicanum. Next base: position 1,135,358,246 of record NC_090931.1, on the reverse strand, counting down.
CGCTATTGATCAATGAAATAGGTCTATATGAGCTACATAGTTCAGGGGGTTTCACCAGTTTGGGAATAACTACAATGTTAGCCTTACGCAGATCAGGTGAGACGATTCCTTGTTCCCTGCAGTGGAAGAACATTTTAAGTAGAGGACTAGTCATTTTCTCCCCTCCCAGTTTCTTCCATGTTTCAATGGGGAAGCTGTTGGGACCCGGCATCTTGCCAGAGTATGACTGGGAAATGGCCGTCGCAATCTCAGATTCTGTGATGTCTTTATCTAGCTGTGTTTTTTGGGTCACGGATAGACTGGGGAGTGTGATGCTGTCCAGCAAAGTATTATTTATCGATGCGGTCGGACTCTTGTACAGTGCGGCATAGTAATCTGCAAAAGCTTCAGCAATTTCGCGGTCCGTACTGTTCTAATCTCCCTGACATGGCGGTGTCCTTCATCTCGCCGTTCGAGTCAGGCCAACATTTTTCCAGCCTTGTCCCCGGTTTCATAAATACTTGCATGCATTTCTGAATGGGCTTGTTTGGCATTGTCTAGGGCAACATTCCAAAGGCATTCTCTAGCCGTTATGAGGGACCGATGCTTTTCGGGCGATCCCACAACTATGTTTTGCCTCCCGTTCAATTACTTCCCGTTCCGCATCCGTCACTTTTTGCTGGTGTGACTTTTTATTGGCCAATATCCAGGAGAACATCTCTCCCTGGAGCACTGCCTTATACGCTTCCCACATCACTACTTTGCTGTCTACAGTATCGTTATTGATTTCAAAGTAGGCACTATTTTTGTCATGAATTTAGTGCATAAACTCTGGAAAGCCCAGGTAATAGTTATTTAACTGCCATGAGGTAGGTGGAGGGGGTCTGTTTGTCTTTAATTCTAACATTAGGTGTGAGTGATCAGAGATTCCCCGGGGAAGCAGGTTTGCAGTGACCGCTCTATGTGCATCTAGTGCTGGGAGAAAAAGAAAGTCTAACCCTGAGAGGGAGGCGTGGACCCCAGAATGGTAGGAATAGCTGTGATCTAGTGGTTGGAGTTCTCGCCACACATCTCTTAGACCAAGTGCAGAGGCAAAGGCTGCCAGCTTTGTGCATGCTTTGGGGTTCCTCGCCTGTGTGCGATCTAGTGTCACATCCATGACATCATTGAAGTCCCCCACCAAGGGGTTGTAAGTATAGGAATTATGTCATCAAGTAGTTCAACGGTAAGTGGAGGGGGGCATATATTGCAAGTATTGCTATAGTTTCTCCCCATATTGCACCTTGTAACAGTACAAACCTACCCCTGGGGTCCTGTTCGACCATGGAGATAGTGAAGGGAAGCCGCTTGTGAAGTACAATCAAGACCCCCTCGAGCCCATAGAAAAGCCTACATGAAGTGCGGTGCGGTAGTTCATCCTGAAAAAGATAGCATGTTGTGCCAGCCAGGTGTGTTTCAGTAAGGAGGACAATGTCAGGGGAGTGTCTATTGAAAAATTGTATAACCAGACGTCGCTTAATCCCTGAATCTAGGCTATCAACGTTCCATGTGAGGAGCCTCAAAGATTTCATGTTATCCTTGGCCATTTAAAACCCATAAACATAGGGTGCACCTGACTGTCAGATGACAAACTGGGGGTATTGTGTTTGTATGTGCAGTGGTTCGGGCGGGTGAATGCATGGCTGACTCAGACCAATTGATATAAGAATAAGAACAAAACAACTGAAACCCCCCACCCCCACCAGCCCATACTCTGCCCCAACCCGAAGCATCTGTTGCTCGAACATTGTTGATAGCCAAAACAAGCGGCCATCAGCATCGAAACAAGAACATATAATCTGTGGTGTATTCTATAGCAAGACTGGTATAGCTCAGAGCTGGGGCGAAATCCGCCGAAGCCCTGATTCGGCGGACCCTTAAATCCGGCGGTATTAGCGCTACCGCCGGATTTAAGGGTTACCGCCGAAGTCGTGATCAGGCCCATTGTCTGGTCAGCGGGAACAGTAGTAATAGTCGTTGCATACTGCCCCATTCTGCTCTGGGTGGATGCCTTCTTGAGTTTATCCTTGATCATGGTGCATATAGTACTGAGGAGGAGTAGGGCTGTTGCATGGTTCACAGAGGTTGTGCAAGGACCTCAGTGGCTGTTGAAACAATTGGTCACTGGAGGCGCGTCAGGTATGATTTGGGGATTTTTATAGCCTTGTTGGGGTGTCGGGCGGTGCGGCTTGTTCCGCGTTATTGTTGACCTGATCAAGAGTCAGTTGGCATGGATCCCATGGCCATCCAACACCTCAGGACAGGCTGCACGTCCTGCTGTTTGGATAAAACAAGCATGAGTGTAGAGTTGGTTTCGTCCGGAGTCACAGGCCCAGAAATGCCTGGCAGCCCGCACTATCTTCTTGTCTCAGTGTGCCAATGTATTGATCATGTGCTGTAAGCCGACAGGTTCAGAGAGTTGTCCGCCCGCATTGAGGCAAAGTACATGTGGGGAGTCCCTGCAGTCCCCCACTCGCCCCCAACTTGACAGAGCAGTCTGATCCTAATGGGCCCCCGCTGGAGCTCAATGGCAGTTCTTACCGGCCTGGCGTAGCTTCCCCACCAACAACAAACCAACGGTTGTGCTCCGACTTCAATCCGGTGCCTTCTAGTGCCTCTGTGACTATTGTGGTTCACAAGGGTCCGGGTCTGTTAGAGGGTGCTGTTGGGGACCTCTCGGTTTTACCACAGCTCCAGGGCAAGGGCCTCAATCTGCGGGTCAGGTAGAACAGATGTAGCCATGGAGCTTGTTCCGTTCGCACGCCTGGTCTCAGCTTGTATCAGTGCACGAGATGCCTCAGTTCTTCCGCTCGTCAGTGTATGGTCCACTTGGCATAGGCTTTCCGCTGCAAAGGTTTACCCAAGCATGTTAAGGGAAGATCTCCATATGATATTGCTCATAGGACCGGTCTCCCTTTCCGGTGAGCCTCCGGTTCCAGTGCAGCATGCGGCCTCCCTCATTGGATCAGTTGCCCTCACAGCCGTCGTGGCTGGTACACTCTCTGGTGTTCTGGGCTATGGTGCCTGGTGGCGGACTTCCAAACATGGGTTGTACTGTGTTACCTAATCCGCCACAGGTGGCAGCCTGCAGTGTCCTATCGGTCTGTCTCTCGTGTGGTCCCGCAGGTTGGTATCAAAAATGGCTGTCCGTGCAGGCCAACCGCTGCGTCACGCAAAGGAGGTTTCCAGTCCCCGATTTCGGAAGGGGATGCACCGTTCTGTTCCCCGTTGGAGGCTGCTTCCGTGAACAGCAGGATTATTACCGGCTGAAAGGCAGAAACAGGATAATAACCAGGACAATTGCAGCTCCTATGGAGCTGCCGACAAACATGTCTTCAATCTCACATTGCGCAACAGCGCCCCCTTATTGCTTTATTTTTAATCTCAAACTGCAAGTCCCATAATGACTTTCATCGTTATCTTTATTTCAACAATTCAATTTCGTTCCCACTTTACTAGTTCCCCTCGGTGGCATCTTTTCCTTTCAACTATCTTGGGAGATTGAATTTGTCACAATGTTTCCCTCTCGTGCCGCTCGTATGCTTTCTTTCTTTACGGTTTTGACTTCACACGCGTACCGGGTTTCTCTCCACATTAGAAACTCACCGGTTGTTGCTCTCCTCTGGTTGGGATTCTGCTTCATTCAGCGTTGGGTCAGGGTCTATTTCACTGCCCCTCTGACACCTGTGCTTCTGCAAAACACCCAGGGAAATGAGCACAGCGCTGGACACGGCCAGCAGGCTGCAGTATGCCTTTCTCCAGCTCTTTGGAGATATAGATCCCTAGCCACGCTGCAGCCCCTCACACACACCGGGCCAGCACTTCGCCACTCCAATCTCCTCCGGACTGTCCAGGTTTCTTCGCCTGCTTCTCTCTTCTTCATGGCTCTCCAGGTCCACTCTGCATCCCCAGCTCATTCTAATTGTTTCTGGTCCCACCTTGTATACTTTGCTGGGCAGTTAGCAGGCTTCAGATGTTGGTGATTGAAAGCCCATGCCTGACCCTGCCTGGCCTTGTCAATGGGACATGGCCATAGAGTAGGTAGGGCTGCTTCTGCTGGTACCTTCCTTTCTTCAATGTTACCCTTATGAGTAAACTTCATCATTCCTGGTTGCCTCTTCCTCGTCTCAGTACATGGGTAAGTCAGTGGAGAAAGGGAATTATGGGAGTTATAGTTTTCCTTAGGGATTGTGGATCAATCGGGTAAATTACTGTCAGGAAAGGGGGGATAAACACATTGCTGTAGGAAATGGGGTAATGTGTTGAATTCCCTGTTCTCCAACGCCTCCTCTTTATCTCTGTACATGTTGGAAATGGGGAGCGGGTAACGGGATAGGACTCATAGTGGCCCATGAAGGCGGAGGGAAGGTCAGGCATGGGTATGTTGGGAAAAGGAGGATACCATGTCTCACCTTCGGGTTCCTCCTTACCAATCCCCAAAGACCCTCTAACCAGGTTAGCCTCCCTTGCTTGTTCACCCACAGGTTCTGGATCCAACAGCGATGGCCGTCCCCTGGCCACCTGAACAGAGGATCCTCAGGGAGTAGGTAGGGAAAGCTCACAGGTTTTTCACACCACCTAGACTGCTGCTTCACCCTCTGGCCGGACAGTCCTTCCACGTTGGACTGATTCGGAGCACCACCATAGACCCGGTAAGCCCTGGTTCTGCAGCCCCTTCTGTTCACTGACAGCCTGAACGTTCCCCACGCAAGCGGTTCTTCCAGGTAAGGCTCCTCTCGCTTCCTGGTTTTCCCTCTTCTATTTTGTATTGGTCTTGGCCAATAGGAAATCGTGAAACACTAGACTGCTCAATAGTGTTTTCATGAGTGCTCTTCATACCTTCGCCCTTCCTCCTCATCCCAGTATTTCCCTGAGAGTTCTCTCTAAGGTAGACCTGAATCTTCTTAGTCCCAGTCCCTTTACCATAGATCTCCCTTGGCTCGATTACGTTCTTCATTGTCCCAATACTGTTGTTACTGTGACGCATGTACATGGGATGGCAAGGTAAAGGAGGGTTAGGTGAGGGGGAATGGAGTGGAGGATAGCCCTCCCTGCTCCCACAGGACGATCCCTCCCATGAGATCAACCCGCTGAGTACCACCCCCAGGGGGACTATCGGGTAGAGGACTCACCTCTCTGGCCTCATGGGATGGGGTGCTCCCTAGGGGAGAAGAGACGAGATACAAGGATTCATCAACCAAGACTTAACATAACAACTAGCTACATTCATCAGATGCTTGGATGCTCCTCTGATGCTCCTCCTATGGCTGTGTACAGTCAACACTGCACAACACTGGTCAAGGGACTGGCATCAAATCACAAGGTAGTGCCATCATATGCCTAGTCACTCCTATAAAATGCCAGTTATTGGTATATGTCCAGTTACTCTCACAATTTGTCAGGTAGTGTCACGGTATGCTGGGATATTGCTAACATAGGCCAGGTGTTGCCATAACATGCAGGTTCTGTCAACTACCTCACCTCCTTCTTCAACATCTGTCTCTCCTCAGCTACCTTTCCTTCTGCCTTTAAACATGACACGATCATCCCTATCCCAAAGAAACCTTCTCCTGATCCACTTCTCACCTCGAATTTCAGACCTATCTCTCTTCTCCCATTCCTCTCCAAGCTTCTCGTGCGCCTTGCCTACTCTCAACTCTCATCCTTTGTCACTAATTCCTCTCTCTTACCACCCTACCAATCATGCTTCTGTTCTAACCACTCCACTGAAACTGCTCTCACCTCTATTCTTAACTCCCTTCTTACTGCTCGCCATGTCAAACAATCCTCTATCCTTATTCTCCTTGATCTCTCTGCAGCCTTTGACACTGTTGATCACCCCCTCCTCCTTCATACTCTCTCCTCCTTTGGCTTCAAAGGCTCCGTCCTCAAGTGGTTATCCTCTTACCTCTCTTCCCGCTCCTTTACTGTCTCCTGGGGTGGCCGGTCCTCTCCTAACTATCCTCTTGAATATGGCGTACCCCAAGGCTCGGTACTCGGCCCTTTCCTCTTCTCTCTTTACACCTCCCTCATTGCTCCTGTTATCTCCTCGTTTGGCATCTCCCACCACTTCTATGCCAACGACACTCAACTTTTCCTCTCTTTCTCCTACTTCTCAACTGACCTCCACCTACAACTCTCTTCCTGCCTTACTGCCATTAAGAACTGGATGTCTTCCCGCTTTCTCTCTCTCAACACCGACAAGACAGAAGTCGTATTCTTTCCCTCTAACTCTCTTCCCCCTCCCTATCCTCCCACTTTCATTCACTTTCCTCCCGCCAACCTTCCTATCCCTCTTCAAGCTCGTAATCTAGGCGTTCTCTTTGACCTCTCTCTCTCCTTCTCCCAACACATCTCCCTCATCTCTCGTACCTGTCGCTTTCACCTCTTCAACATTCGCAAAATCCGTCCCTCTCCCACTTTCCACGCTACCAAACTCTTAATCTCCTCCCTCATCTTCTCCCGCCTCTTCTACTGCTCTTCCTTACTCTTTGGACTTCCTACTTCTCACCTTGCCCCTCTTAAATCCATCTACCACTCTGCTGTTCGCACCCTCTGTCTCCTTACCTCCCGTGACTCCATCTCTACCTCTCTCTCCTACCTTGGCTGGCTTGCTTTTCACTCCCAACTTAAATTTCAATTTCTCTGCCTTGTCTTCAAATCTCTCCATGGTCGTGCCCCCCCCTTATCTTTCCTCCCTTCGCTCCTTCTACACCCCCTCCCGTTCCCTTTGGTCCGCTGACCATTTCCTTCTCACTGCACCCTCACCCCCCCTGTGCCTCCTCCCGTTTTCGCTCCTTCCAACTCCTAGCACCTCTACACTGGAACTCCCTTCCTCTTGCTATCCGTTCTTCCCCCACCTTCACTTCATTCCGCTGTTACTCACCACTCCGAATAGGCCAAAGATGCAGAGAAAATGACCTTGGAGATGTTGGTGGTATAAGATTCCGAATTCAGCCTTCCATCCCAGCTCCCCTGAGTATAAGACTCAGGCTTCCTCAAAGAGGGGCTCTTTTCCACAATGTACCTCTCTGCTGTTTTAGTTAGAACAGACAGAGATGTCAATTGAGTAAAAGAGCGGGGAGAACACACACCGCCAATACCAATGCTGCAAAAGAATACCAAAATATTAGACAGTGTTGATATTATACAAGTGATTAGAACAGTTGAAATGATTGGACAACTACCTAGATAGATATTGGAGTCGAGTTGAGATTCCCCGGGATGATCTACAAAGAATAACACAAATGAGTGGAATTGAACTAAATCAGTATCGGTTCCCACTATAGCTGTAGAATTGATAACAACTGACCTGAATAAAGATAATGGAGTAAGAGGGGTCCAGGATACTCCAGACAATGACAGGAGAAAATAACAAACAGGGAAGTTAGTACAGGTAAGTAACCCCGAACGGCACGAGGGACGCACTAGTGCCGGGTTGGTGCAGTTCAGGAGGGCGTTCATATGCACTTAAGGGCAATATCACAGGAAAGTCACTCAATGTCCCAGAATCCAACAGAAGACAATATCCATGGAAGACAATAGGTATGTACCTGAGTACACGAGTATAGTTGAGTAGCTGTTGAGATGATCCGGATAGTAGACAGCAAATTGATGTGCAGAGCGGCAACCAGGAAAGAACCGCAAGACACAGAAGAGAGCCGTATCCAGTAGCGTTCCGAGTCCAACAACCAGACGAGCACGACAGGAATAAAGGAGGAGACGAGGCAATCCAAAAGTCAGGCAAAAGGTCAAAACCAGGAGTTCAGATAAGGATTCGTGTAGGGAGACACGAAGAGGAAACGGACGAAACCGCGCGTAGCTGGTAACGTTAATTAGCAGCAATGAGCCCCTTGGAAGACGGTGGTTTTATAGTCGTAAGAGGGGCGTGGCTTGCTGTACGTCTTCCACGTACAAGACGTGTCAGGTGACCTGGAGTGTGTCGACGTTTGTATGGACGCCATGGTAGCTTGTACCTGGACCATATAGGAGCCTGTAAAGAAGTTGTATTCCGCAAGGATGCCCGCGGGGAAGCCTGAAGTGTAACATCCGCACTTCCCTTAAATCTCTCCTTCTCCTTTCTCCTCCTTGAAACCCCTTCCCCCTTCTGCTTCCCCCTCCTCACTCTTTTCCCCCGACTTTCTCCCTTCCCCTCTCCTGCCTCCCCTCCTCCACCCTCCCCTTTCCTCTTCCTACTCTTCTCCTCCACTCCCCCCTATCCTGTCCCATCTCCCTTTCCCTCCCTATACCCTCAGTTAAATGCTCTTCTCATTGTTTTGTTGTTTGATTGATTCATATTGTAATTGCTTCAACTGTTATATCGTTTATGTTTTATGTATTATGTTGTTCCATGAACAGGGCTTTGGCGTAAGGTGCTTTATAAATCAATAAATAAAAATACAAATACAAACTAAAGCTAAGTTACTGCCACAATTATAGTTGTTCTTTTATAACGATTCAAACCTGTGTTGCATTGTCTTGCTTCCAAAACAAACGCGCTGTTCCTGAGCTATCCATCCTCCCCTCCCCACAAATGGCTCTGTACTCTCACAGAATACTAGGTATTCGCTCCTTATCTATGCCGTATGACAAATTCTTCATTCAGAGACCGGAAAGTCCCAGTCAAAATAAAGACAGTCACAGTTACTCTGCTGGTGAAAAAACCAGGTCTAGACCAAGAGGACCCTTCCAATCTCAGACCAATCACAAACTGCAACTTCTTATTAAAGATACTCGATAAAATAGCTACACATCAACTACAGGAATATGTTGACAAGCATAACCTCTTGCACTCACAACAGTCAGGGTTCAGAAGCGCACACAGTACCAAATCTACCTTATTAGATCTACAAACCAAAATGCTATGTATGTTTAACAAAGGAAAATCAGGCTTGCTAATCCTTTTGGACCTCTCGTCAGCTTTTCATTTACTAGATCATCGGAAGCTCCAAGAGGCCCTAGACACAACGGGTAACTGCTCGGAGGAGGCCATTGATTGGGTTGCATCTTTCCTAGAGGATAGAAACTCCAAAATCACCTGGGGAGGACACTGCACCACATCCAAACCTGTGGACTGCGTGTTCCGCAGGGAGATCATTTTTCTCCATTGCTATTCAGTCTATATATTCGCTGCCTCTGCACCCTTCTTTCACAGTTTAGGATCTATTTCAGCAACTTCGCAGATAACACGCAGCTAATATTGGAATTGTGTGGGGACCATACTCTCGATTACAACAGACTATAAGCCATCTACAACACTATTGAAAATTGGATGATATCACACTGGATGTGTCTAAACAGCTCCAAAACAGAGCTTATGACATTTGGCTCAACCAAAGTCCTAAAAAATCTAGACCCAGCCTTTTCCTCCTTTCTCATAAAGGACTCTACCATCATAGTATCTAATAAAGTTAAAACGCTTGGCATTTACTTACCGTCCTCACTAGGAGCAGAGGCGCAAACTTCATACCTAAAATGGAATTGCCAATATTATCAAAGACTCCTATGCCGCATTAGGCCATTCCTAAATACCAAAAACAGCACCACAATAGCCAGAGCCACCATTCTGTCACGACTGGACTACGGAGATGCCCAGCTCTTGCGTGCCAGCAATAACTGCATTAAGCAATGTCAAATCATTCAAAATAATGCAGTCAGATCCATCGCAAGAAAGTCCAAACGCGACCACATAACAAAGGACCGAAATGACCTTCACTGGCTAGCAATAAAGGAGCCTATTGCCTTTAAATCCCTGACATTGGTTCACTGCTGCCTAAACGAAGCAGCCCCGGCCTATTTTAAGAAGGAATTTAACTGTAACGAGCCGAGCTGAAGCGTAAGATCTGAAAAGCAGGCACTACTTGAGCCAGGCCACTCCAGAATAAAAGCCAGAGGCCTAGGTAGAGCGTTTTCCACCAAAGCCATCTCCGTTTGGAATGAGCTACCACGGCTTGAAAGTAACATCCAAACATTTAGGAAGCAGCTGCAAACCAAGCTCTTTAAATAATTTAGACACTCGCCACCGCTGCGCTCACGTTGACCTTTCTTCACTTTTCTACTTGAACTGTCCTGTGAATTATCAGTCCTTGTGTCACTGTTGCGCTGTCATGGGTATTGACCCACGTTTGAGTCATTAAGCTGCAACAGTTGGTGCTGTGGGCTTAGAAAATCCAAGATCGCCGAAAAGCCCACGTTGCGCCAGAATCCAGGAGAACCGCGCAGTTTTGCACACACCAAAATGGTCGCCTAACCTGCCACCCACCAGTGCGAGCGTGATGGACCAGAAGCGCCATGGGCAAAAGGTGGTGCCCAAGGAAAAACAGCAGGGCCTGTTAGCTCAAAAGCGCTTTTAAACCACCTCTGTTTCTCTGAATGCAAGCTTAAAATGTCCATTTCAAACATTGCAAGATAGCTAATACAGGAGACCATCTGTTCAAAATCCGGTTTAATTAATGTAAAAAATGGCTAAAATTAGGGGCACAAAATTATTCTACTGCAGAATCCACACCAAGGCCATGTTGAGCAATGATCATATACTATCAAGAAAATCCCCTTTTTGAAATGGAGTTAATTCAAGACAACTCCTAAAAAAATGGGTGCAGTACCGGCATTGGACACAAACCAGCGCTAGCGGTCTAAACTCTGACAGGAGAACTGTACTTCAGGAGTTGCAAAAGGATCCTGAGCCAGCTGGAAACTTCAAAGCCTTTTGGTTCATTAAAATTCTTAAACACCTGCTGTTCCCAGAAGACAGGCTGATTCAATTAACAGTCCAAGAGGCTGGGAAATCTTCTCACCTCAGAACTCCACACAAGAAGGCAGGATATCACATGGCCCTGTTGATTGAGAGGGAGGGGTTTCTCCTCCAGCCTGCAAGACCCAACACAATAGACTCTTTCCATTGAATAGGATATGCTGATTTGGGTGTTGACTGTAAACAGTTCCCTGCCAGCAAAGAAGGCCATGTGACCATCTGACTCCCCAAGCTTCTGGGGGCGGACCCAAACACTGAAGTGAAGTGAATTGAAGGCAAATATATGTTTTATAAGAATACTGATAACTAATTTTAACCAGATGACAGAAATGTACAACTTTGGGATCTTTAAAATGACACATTCACTCCCAGTTCAAGACTAGGCTGGTCGCTCTGTGATGTTCTGAGGCAAAACCCTGGAAATTATGAATGCTGCAAACACTGTATTTATGCTAGAGACACGATAACTTAGATTAATATGCTCAGGAAGAGGGTACAGGACTGTTTAAAGATTTGATGAAAAACCAATGTTGCAAAAGCTACCAAAAACGAAAATAAGTTGTCATTTTTGAATGCAAGCTCTTAGAAACATCAGAGTTGGAACAGAGACTACCTTATGTGATATATGATATGTGCATGTAATGTCAACGACGTATGTATCTGGGAAACCTGTTATTTATGAAAAATTCATTTTCTAAGTAAAAGCAAAGGGGCATTTCTTCAATAGACTGTAAGACTCTGACTCACTCTGACTCACTGCTCCCTTCTCAATTCAGGTTAAAGAGAAATCCTTGACCTATCAAATTGTGAGTGGGTTGGGCATAGAAATTTAGCATCCACACCCATTTTCAAAAGACATTAAAAAAGCCACTGGAAGCCGGACAGAGACATTCATTTTCCAACCTTCAACTGAATTCCTGCGCAGCACGCTGACGGAGAACTCCAGTTCCAGAACTCCAGAGATCCAGACTGACTCCAGAACAAAAACTCCAAAGAGCTGAACTCTTCAGCAGACCTCAAAATCTTTTGCAAACTATTCAAACGCCGGGCTGTGCGGTTTGCTGCTTGCTAAGAGTCCTGTGTATCCAGAACAGAACCAGTACCCAGAAAGCAGTGCGGAATCCAGAATCCACTTGATCCAGACCAGCAGAACCAGAGACCCAGACCAGACCGCTGTGAACAGAACCGGTGCCTGATTGACCCGCCGAGCAGAGAGAGGGGTGTTATATAAGGGTTTATCATCCAGAGTATAACTTGTCATAAAAATATATAAATAAGGGCTTCCCTTGAGCAATCCCAGACAAGGCACTGACTTAGTGGGAATGCTTGATTGGAGTCATTAACAGATTGGGGGCTCTTCCGGGATTCTGGATTAGATCTACCCATTGTGCAGCTTAATAAGGTGTGCTAAGTGACAGGATATATAAATTCTGTTGGATCACCACGCCGTGTTACACTGTAAAAACACCCCTCAAAGGAACGCTCTAAGGAAACGGTCTGTTTTGCAAAATAAAATACAAACTTCTGTAAGTCAGGAAGGAAATCAAATTCCAGAATGACGACCTTGGTAGATTTCGAAATAGCCAGAGAACACCTCTTACATAAGCTATTTGTGAGAGGTGAGTGGGCTCATCAGGACCAGGTGGTCTGCTTGCAGGCAATCGCACCCCAGATCACTGAAACAGGGTCAGATATATGGATAGATCAGGGTCCCTTACATGTGGCCCTCAGTGAACTATATATGGCCCCTAAGGCCAAGGATGAGCACAACAAGATTGCCAGGGTAGCGGCATATTTATATTTATATATGGGAGCCATACAGGACAAATGTGCTGAAGGCCAAGATCTGGCAAATAGGCAACTGATGGCATTAGAGAAGGCCCAATCTGACCTGGTCTCTTCTGAGCAGAGGCTGCAGAGGAGCCAGGAGTCAGAACATGATAGTAGGCAGTATATTATTGAAATAAAGGAGGATATGGATATCCTGCAACAGGAAAAGGCTAACCAGGATACCAGATTTCTGGCCTTGCAGAAGGAGTACCAAGAAGGTTTGGACTCCCTACTGCAGAGCCAGAAAAAGCTGGAGCAACAACTAGACTTTAACAGGGCATGCACAGAGCAGGTAGCCACCCTGCAAATCAGACTAGGCAGAGAGAAAGAGGAAAGCAATAAATTGATTTTGAAAGACCTGGATGCCCAGGGAGAGTTTGATCAAGAACGCCAGAAAGCGGGTGCCTTTCAAAGGCAGAGGGGCGACCTGGCGGCACAAATGCAGGCTCTTAGTCAGGAAAGGGACACCTTAGGCCAGGAAGTCTTCCAATTAAAAGAACACATTGAAGAAAATCACCTGGCCCTCCAGGGGCTGGGTGACCTCCAAAAAGAGCATCAGAACTTGTTAGAGCACACCAGGAGGGTGGAAGATGCTCTGACAAGAAAGGAGCAGGCCAGTAGGGACAGTGCCCAGGAGGTAACCACCCTGCAGCAAAGACTGACCCAGTGCGCCAGGACCAATCAGGAAGCACAAAGGGAAAATGAGGCTCTCTGTCAACACAATGATAGGCTCCAGCAACAGGTAGCCATGCAGGAGAGACTGATAGAGTCTAGTAAGGCCTTGGTTGAGGAACTGAAAGCCCAGGCTCTTGCATTGCAACAGGGAGCAGGGGCTGATAGAGATGAAGTTCGCTGGGAAAGGGAAACCCCTGAGCATAACCTCAGGAGCCCTAGTACCAGAGGCCTCCACCTCTCCCAGTCCCTGGACTCTGCCACCCCCATGTCCCCTGGCGCACATGAGCACAGGGCCACAGGGATGGCAGATTACTATCCAGCCAAAGGTATGGGGCTCATAGGCCAGTACCACCCAGGAATGGAGGGGCAGGCATCCGGGTATGGGCACCCCAGCACAGTGCAATTTAGTGGGGAACCCCAGGAGAGTAGGCCCACTAAGGGCATCCTGAAAACCTCTGCCCAGTTAGGTCAGTGGGGGGGTACCCATCATATCCTGGCAGCAAGGAGGGATCTGAAGACTCCTCTGAGCGTCACAGGACACAGGAGACCAGGTCCCCACATTCTGCCAGCCATTCCCAGGCTCGCAGAATCTGGGAAAACCTGGAAGATCAGACGGGCACCTCTGGGAGCAGTGCTTCTGAGTCAGAAGATGAATGGACCAGGGTTACCCGAACCAAAAAGGCCAATAAGGCAAAAAGGGCCTTGCTTAAGGACCCCTTAAAACAGAGTAAGGCAATCAGGAGTGTCATCAAGCCTTATCACAAGAACAAGTATTCTGTTTGGGAACACTTGGAGCTCTTTGAGCAAATGATGGAGACTTTCCATTTGAAGGACAGCAGTAGCTGCATCCAGTACGTCAAATGGACATTCTCCCCAGAATACTCCAGTTTCTTTGCGGGTCTGGAGGACCAAAATCATTCAAGAAGGGCCACCTATAGGGTGGCCATCTTGAAACATTTTTCTGTTCCTAGAAATCCTCAAGATTCTCGCAAGGCAGCCTACAATTTGCAATGTGGGGAGGATCAGGCTCCACAAGAATTTGTGCAGGAGTTAAAGTGTGCTTTTGCGCAGACTACAAAAAGGGTGCGCCTGGACAGTAAAGAATTTGTTAATACGTTTTTCCAAGCCTTACCCAAATACATAATGACCCAGCTTGTGAGAGACTTCCACGAGAAAAGATCTTTAGACTGGGTCATTGAGCAAGCCATCCACATCTATGAGGTGCAGAAACCGGTGGAAAATAAGAATCAGCCCAAAAACCCCAAAACCAACAGCACCCCTGCTGCTGCCAAGGTGGCAGAGGTAAAGGTTGCCCCCGTTTTAGATTTGGACATGGGGGGGCCTAAAAACCTGCCTGCACTGAACAATTCACAGCCCAGAAGGCCCTCGGGCCAGTCACAGACAGGGAGTCAAGGAGGTAATCCCACAAATGGGGTCCCTCACTCCCCTGACTATGTAAGTCCCCGCTACAAGGGAAACAGACCCATCCTGGGTTACGTGTGGACTCCTCCAGCCCAAGGGGGGGGTCCAGCCAAGCACCTGACCCAGGGAATTTCCCTCCTAACTTCCCACAGGAGGGCAGAAATTCACCAAATCCTGGGCAGAACGTGTTCCCCAGGTATCCACCCAACTTCCAGCCCCAAAATCATCCATCCTTCTTTCCCCAATTCCCTGAACCCAGACAACCGAATCCGGGAGAGGGGAGGCCAAGGGTGGAGGGGTACCCAAATCTTCCCAACCCAGGGTAGTACCAGAGAAGAGCTAGCTACCCTTCCCGGGATCAGCCCAGGGGAGAAAACAGAACCCCGTATCAGCCTGAGCGGGTTTCCCAACTAGAGCGCCAGGTCCAAGATATGGCACGGGATCTGGGTCACATACTGAGGGCTCAACAGCAACCTCATATGAGCATGCCACTGCAGAGTGCCCCAAACTCTGGGCCTGGTGCTCCAGAACAATGACGGGGGCAGCACCCCGACAACCCACCGGTTCCCAGGGAGGAGGCACAAGGGGAAGGGGGGTGTAAAGCCTTGGAGGAAGCTTCCTTACCCACTTGTAAACAACCCCTGGAAACCCAGGAACCGGAAACAAAATCTCCTACCCCTGAAAGTCTGCCACCCAAGGAGCAGAGAGGAGGTAGGAGAAACAAAGGACCCAAACAGACCCATTTTGTGGAGGAGGTACAGGTCCTCCAATTTGAGGGAGAGGGATGCTCAGAGGATCCAGGGAAAAGGATCTTCTCCTTCAGAGATGGGGGAACTCCTCCCAAGGAAAAATGGGTCCCAAGGGATTCCAACCCAGACTGGGTAGATGTGGGGATTGAGCTGTCGCCACCCATCATTCTATCCCAGAACCAACAATACCGAAAACCCCTGGTTCAAACCCATCCTGGTGACTGCCTCCAAAAAGGGGGGGGTGGCCCAGAACCAGAACCCGGGGGAACCTAAAACTGAATCAATAGACTGGGAAGATGTGGGGATTGAGCTGTCGCCACCCATCATTCTATCCCAGAACCAACAATAACAAAAACCCCTAGTTCAAACCCATCCTGGTGACTGCCTCCAAAAGGGGATGGGGGGGGCGGCCCAGGACGGGAACCAGGGGAACTTGAATATCCTCTTTCAAGTTGCCAACTTTTTCTTGCAGATTCCCATGACTCTCCACAGAATTCTGCCCAAATCTCTTCTCTCGCAATGTCCAAAACCAGAAAATTAGCCCACCAGTTGTCCAAAAATGTGCATTATCTGTGACCCCATTAGGAGAAGGAGGGAAGATACTATTCCCCGGTACAAGTACAGGGGCAGGGTACAATTTCGGCACTGGTGGACACTGGATCCCAAGCTACCCTTCTGTCCAAAAGGGCCTTTGATTAACTAAATGCAGGAAGGGGGGGGGTTACCGAATTCCTCTCACCTCTCTTCCTGGACAACTCCAGAACTTTGAAATTGGGCGACACAAGGTAAAACACCCGGTCATAGTAGTGACGCCACAGGGCACCCCTTGTTTACTAGGGAATGACCTCCTGAGAAGGTTGTCACCTCTAATAGATTGCGTAAACAAGGTCCTCTGGACCCAGACTAGCCGACCAATAAAATGAAAACAGAGTGTCAACCATGTTAGTTTAAACGGCACCTGCCACATGGTTGAACAAAAATCTGACCAAGTAGAATTTCACTTCCAGAATAACCAAATTCCAGAAATAACAGTAATAGCAGTAGGACAACAGACTGGTGGTGGGGGGTCCTGTGTATTTCTGAAAATCAACCTTCCTTCCAGTTTAAGGTGGTATTCCACACTGGAAGGAAACACTCTGAAATTCTTTACTAATCCACAATCAGACATTCCCACTCCGATAGTGCAGAAAGATGTGAAATCAGCTCAGAGCCTGGCTGATATTCAGCAAATTGGAGAGCGGTTGTTCATCCCTGTTCAGTTAAATGATGGGAAGGACTCTGTTCTCGGCCGAGTGTGTGTGAACAACGGTAAGAGCTTCATCAGCGAAGCCATGTTCCGCCAACTCCCAAAAGATCCAGCCATTCCCACATTCAAACTGATAGACAAATGGGAAATGGATCTGGAAACACCCAATTCCAAACATCTCGTGCCAAGCAGGTGTATGCTCAAAAACTCCATTGGCAACAAGAACATAGTCCATAATTGTTGGGTCGTGTGAGACGTCACTGCTGCCTTTTACTTAGGCAGTGATATTCTCAATCGCTTTGCCATTAGTTTGGACCTAATAAACTTCAAAGCTTGGTCCCGATTAGCGGATAATCCCATGGGCTTTGATGATCCAGAAAAAGCCTAAAAGGTCAGCTCAATTGCTACCTTATGCAGTCGAAATTCAGGTTAAAGAGGAAGTCACCATCCCAGAAAGAACCCGACAATTTTCCCTGGGAGTGAAAGTTAAAAGAGGACAAAAATTGAAAAACCCTGATGCTTATATTCATCTAAATGCTTCCCTCCAACAGCAAGAGTTAGGGGTAAACCCAACACCATTAGTCAACATAGAACATGACACCATTCCAATAGAGGTGGATAACAGCGACTTAAAGAGTATTACTCTAGCCGCGAGCACCATTATTGGAATGGCGGTTGATGACTGACATTTCTCCATTGATTTAGGAAATGAACTGTTAGGACCAATCCCCAAGGACTGTTTTGACAGTGACAGTGATGACAATACAACACCAGACAGGATTTTCACCCGGCCTGGGGGGAACTTCCTGGTGTACACTTCCTGCCCTTATGGCAAGGAAGATGTGACTTGTGACTTCAGAGGGGATGTGGTGATTTTCCAGGTCCATGAGGGCTGCCTTTCCCACCTGAAGCCTCTGGTCCAAATCAGCACTCTGACCAGGGACTTCTCCACCCAGCTGGAGGAGGCCGCTGAGATAGCAAAACCAGAAGTCTTTCCAGGCTTCAGGCAGATGGTGGAAGAGAGAGTCAACCTAGCTAATACCTGCGTGACTCTGGAACAGAAGCAAAAGTTGAAACAAGTTTTCTTGGATTTCCAAGATCTCTTTGCAGTAGACTCAAATGACTGTGGTCACACCGACATCCACACAACAACAATTCCCAACGACCCTGGCATGACTCCAGTGTTTGTGAAGCAATATCGCTTGCCTCTCGCATCCATGAAGTCCCTTACTGAAATAATTAGGAACCTTGAGTCCAGGGAATAATCCGTCCAGTACAAGGGCACCTTCAATAATCCGGTGCTGGGAATATTGAAGCCAAACGGCCAGTGGAGACTCTGTGCCGACCTTAGGGAGCTCAACAAACGGGTCCATACTTCCCGATGGCCTCTGCCCTACATTGACCAAGGGCTGGCCCAGATTCAGGGGTCACAGGTATTCACTGCAATAGACCTGACCAATGGATACTGGACCGTGCCTGTCAGTAGGGAGGGCCAATACAAACTGGCTTTTACCTTTGGGGACCAGCAGTACACATGGACCCGGACTCCCTTCGGACACCTCAACTCCGGCAATGAGTTCAACATTTTTCTACATGAGGCCATGCCCGACCTGGGTGCGAGGGGTAACCTGGCTTATGTAGATGATGTCCTCATCAAAAGTTCATCTGTGGAAGAACACATAGCAGAGATCCGTTATGTTCTGACACAGTTTAGGGCCGCCGGAGCAAAACTTTCCTTTCATAAAGCACAGTGGTGTAGAACCCGTGTTAATTTCTTGGGGCATGAGATTACTCCTCAGGGTCTCTGTCCCCAAGAAAAGAAAGTGGAAGCACTTCAGTAACTGAAGGATCCCACAACTCTGCGGGAACTAAGGAGCCTCCTTGGACTTACTAATTACAGCAGAAAGTTCATTGAGGGCTACGCAGAGATCACTAGACCCCTGATTCATCTTTTGAAGGGGGGGGTCAAGTGAGAATGGGGTCCAGAACAATTCGAGGCAGTAAGACAACTCAAAAGAAGCCTCTCACAAGCGCCTTGCATAGCTTACCCTGTCAGAAACAAGGAGTTCTTCCTGGAGACAGGGTTCTCTAATACGTGCTTGACGGCAGTACTATACCAAAAGTATGACAAGGTGAATAAAGTAATCTCCTATGCGAGCAAAACTTTATCCTCTGTGGAGGAAAAATTCAATGATTGTGAGAAGGCACTCCTGGCAACGGTGTGGGCATTGAATAATTACCGCCCGTTCATCCAGGGGGAACACATCATAGTGGAGACTCCACACCAGCCTCTGCAATATCTCCAAAGTGACAGAATCCGGGCCGGAAATGTGAGTAATTCCCGAATTACTTCCTGGATTCTGTCAATGCAAGGCTTTCCTGTGGAGGTCAGATATGGCCAAAACAAGAAGAGTCCCCTCGTGCAAGATCTGGCTGACTTGCATGATTGTGCCAGAGAAAACTGTCTCGAGGACGAAAGTCTAAAAATCAAGGACAACATGGAGGCATACCTTAATTTCCCACACAAAGTCTTTGAAGAGGACAAGTGTGAGGGAATGCCCATTGTCTATGTGGATGGATGCTCTTACCATGTTGACAGCAATGGGGAGAAAGAACTGGTGGCCGGCGTAGGGAATGCATGGGTGAATGAGGCCCCAGAACCCTCAGCTGGGTACAAAATTGGTCCCTGAAGTAGTCAGGTGGCAGAATTGATGGCTGTGCATCAAGCCATCCTCACTGCTGTCCAACATCAACTCCACGAACTGGTCATGATCACAGATTCAGATTATGTACGGAACGGGTTCATGGAGCACCTGGTTAATTGGAAAACCAGAGGCATGTTATGTGCTAATAACAAACCCTTGAAACATGGGAAGTTAATCCAAAACATTGATGATCTGGTCACCTCGAATGGGATGACCATCTACTGGAAAAAGATCAAGGGTCATTCCAAAGTAAGGGACCAGACAAAACTGGAAATGACTTAGCTGATCAGCTGGCCAAAACCGGGGCCATCCAAGGGGATCTAATAGAGATTGAGTCCCTGTTGGGGGAAATCCAGGTCACTGCTATCACTAGGTCCCAGACAAATGCTCACAATGATCTTTCAACTGCACAATGGAGTAAGGAGACCCCAGATGCTGATTTGATTACAGCTCAAAAGGGGGATCCAATAATTGGTAAGTTTTACCAACACATTGAGGACCCTGAGAACTTTCCCCTGACGGATACCGATTACATTGGGAAGGACCTTAGAGTGTTGATGAAATGTCCAAAGATGTTCCGAATCCAAGACAGTTTGTTGGTAAGGAAATCCCAAGCTGGCCATGATCAGTGGGTGGTCCCTACCTCATTCCGAAGCCTGATGTTGAGTCACGCCCATGATGCGGCCACCGGCGGTCATAGGGGGTTTCATACAACACTTGAAATCTAAAGAGAGGTTGCATACTGGCCACACATGGGGCAGGACCTCGACCAATACTTGAAGGGGTGTCTTGCGTGTGCACAATTTCAGCCAACATCCCTCACACACCAGGCGCCTCTCCAAAAGAGGGGGATGACACTGCCATGGTCAGATTTGCAAATCGACTTCATAGGCCCTGTGATTCGCTCCTCTAGGGGAAACAAGTACATGTTGACGGACACATGCTTGTTTACCAAGTGGGTGGAATGTCTTCCGGCCCCAAACTGCAAGGCAGAAACAGCAGCTGCCCTGATGATTAACCACATCTTTTCCCGTTTTGGTCTTCCTCAAAGGACTGAGTCAGACAGAGGTAGCCATTTCACCAGCGAGGTAATGACAAAGATGTGGGAGATACTGGGGGTCAAAAGGAAGCTACATATTGCTTACCGGCCAGCCTCTTCTGGTGCAGTGGAGAGATACAACAGAACCATTGTGAGCATATTAAAAAAGTTTGTGGCAGATTCTGTGCCAAGTTGGGATAGCCGATTACCTCTGGTCCTAATGGCCATCAGATCTACCACTTCATCTGCAACTAAAATGTCACCATTTGAGCTGATGACTGGACGCAAGATGGTGCTTCCCCAGCATTTGCTCTACAGGACCCAAGAGCAGACATTGATAAATGCCTCCACAACTCATGAGTATGTGGAGAATTTAAGGAAACACCTCCAACATGCTTTTACCTATGCTCAGCGAAATCTAGAAAGATCAGCTGATAGCATGAACACCCATTACGATTTGAAAACTTCCAGGAAAGTATATGATGTGGGAGACCGGGTCTATCTATACATTTTCCAAAGAAACCAGGCCAAACAGCGAAAATGTTTGCCTACATGGAAGGGACCTTTTGAAATTATAGACAAGATCTCCCCAGTTGCATACAAGATCCGCCTCCCCAAAGGCAGTTGGGCAGAGGGGGAAGACAAGTGGGTCCACATCAATCAGCTAAAGTGTTGCCATCCCTGGCACACTCTGCAGCAACTGGAGGAGTCCTCTGCAATCCCAGAGGGGGCCATTCCAGAGTAATTCAGTTCCAACCCTAAAATATCCCACATATGGTCTCTAAAATATTATGATTCGTGAAGGAAAATGTCTCCTGATTATATCTTGTTTTCAAAATAAGACTGCAAAATGTATCCTGATGTATAAAATGTATATGTTTGCCACACCATTAATAGTGGTGGAAAAATGTCTAGGAATGTGTATTGTCGCTTTGCTTTAACATCCTAGGAGAGATGAAACCATGGAGACTGACCAACGAGGACAACCCGGGGACCGGGAGCAAAGATCCGAGGGGCCCGGGTACCGCCCAATATTCCCATCAGGACCGGCGAGCAGAACCGATCGATCCAACTGGATGGAGGAAAAGATGCTGAACTGTGCCATCTACGGAATTGGAAGAAGATGATGCGGATGCGCGTGGATCAAAACATCCTTTGCACCCGACTCCCCCTCGACTCAAAACCAAAGTGCAGTCAGGCGGGGGGGCTTGTCAGGGGTATTGACCCACGTTTGAGTCATTAAGCTGCAACAGTTGGTGCTGTGGGCTTAGAAAATCCAAGATGGCCAAAAAGCCCACGTTGCGCCCGAATCCAGGAGAACCGTGCAGTTTTGCGCACACCAAAATGGTCGCCTAACCTGCCACCCACCAGTGCGAGCGTGATGGACCGGAAGCGCCATGGGTAAAAGGTGGTGCCCAAGGAAAAACAGCAGGGCCTGTTAGCTCAAAAGCGCTTTTAAACCACCTCTGTTTCTCTGAATGCAAGCTTAAAATGTCCATTTCAAACATTGCAAGATATCTAATACAGGAGACCATCTATTCGAAATCCATTTTAATTAATGTCAAAAATGGCTAAAATTAGGAGCACAAAATTATTCTACTGCAGAATCCACACCAAGGCCATGTTGAGCAATGATCATATACTATCAAGAAAATCCCTTTTTTGAAATGGAGTTAATTCAAGACAACTCCTAAAAAAAATGGGTGCAGTACCAGCATTGGACACAAACCGGCACTAGCGGTCTAAACTCTGACAGGAGAACTATACTTCAGGAGTTGCAAAAGGATCCTGAGCCAGCTGGAAACTTCAAAGCCTTTTGGTTCATTAAAATTCTTAAACACCTGCTGTTCCCAGAAGACAGGCTGATTCAATTAACAGTCTAAGAGGCTGGGAAACCTTCTCACCTCAGAACTCCACACAAGAAGGCAGGATATCACATGGCCCTGTTGATTGAGAGGGAGGGGTTTCTCCTCCAGCCTGCAGGACCCGACATAATAGACTCTTTCCATTGAATAGGATATGCTGATTTGGGTGTTGACAGTAAACAGTGCCCTGCCAGCAAAGAAAGCCATGTGACCATCTGACTCCCCAAGCTTCTGGGGGAAGACCCAAACACTGAAGTGAAGTGAATTGAAGGCAAATATATGTTTTATAAGAATACTAATAACTAATTGTAACCAGATGACAGAAATGTACAACTTTGGGATCTTTAAAATGACACATTCACTCCCAGTTCAAGACTAGGCTGGTCACTCTGTGATGTTCTGAGGCGAAACCCCGGGAATTATGAATGCTGCAAACACTGTATTTATGCTAGAGACACGATAACTTAGATTAATATGCTCAGGAAGAGGGTACAGGTCTGTTTAAAGATTTGATGAAAAACCAATGTTGCAAAAGCTACCAAAAATGAAAATAAGTTGTCATTTTCGAATGCAAGCTCTTAGAAACATCGGAGTTGGAACAGAGACTACCTTATGTGATATGTGATATGTACACGTAATGTGAACAATGTGTGTATCTGGGAAACCTGTTAGTTATGAAAAATTCATTTTCTAAGTAAAAGCAAAGGGGCGTTTCTTCAATAGACTGTAAGACTCTGACTCACTCTGACTCACTGCTCCCTTCTCAAATCAGGTCAAAGAGAAATCCTTGGCCTATCAAATCGTGAGTGGGTTGGGCATAGAAAGTTAGCATCCACACCCATTTTCAAAAGACATAAAAAGAGCCACTGGAAGCCGGACAGAAACATTCATTTTCCAACCTTGAACTGAATTCCTGCGCAGCACGCTGATGGAGAACTCCAGATCCAGAACTCCAGAGATCCAGGCTGACTCCAGAATAAAAACTCCAAAGAGCTGAACTCTTCAGCAGGCCTCAAAATCTTTTGAAAACTTTTCAACCGCCGGGCTGTGCGGTTTGCTGCTTGCTAAGAGTCCTGTGTATCCAGAACAGAACCAGTACCCAGAAAGCAGTGCGGTATCCAGAATCCACTTGATCCAGACCGGCAGAACCAGAGACCCAGACCGCTGTGAACAGAACCGGTGCGTGATTGACCCGCCGAGCAGAGAGAACCGCAGCTAAAGTTGTTGACCAGATCTGTGACGAGGCCATTCCTTTCAAATTTATAGTGTGAGTACCCAGCTAGAACTGTGCAGAACCCATCTCTTAGCTTAAAATAATCTGATTCAAAACATTTAACCTGTCCAAAACTGCATCATAGAATCGTGTGTCCCTTCTCCGATTTTAAACCTGTAAAAGTGTCATTTGCCATTTTGAATCATTATTTAATTTCTGAAAAATCGTCCGTATCTCTTGAACCGTTTGGAACAAGATTTAACTTTCATTTGGAAGCTAAGATTCCCAGCTTTCCAACAAGCTCTAAACCGACTTGCTACTCCTTATAGCGCCTCCGTAATTGCGCTTGACGCACTCGGAGAAAGTGCCGCGATTTGATGTTTGCTTCATTTCAACCACATGTATAAAGATCTGTCCTTTGCGTCCATTCCTGAAATCCTTTTTCAACCTGATAATCCCTCATTAATCATTGTTAGTGTTGACCTGAACTGATTTAAAGTATCTCTCACTCACCCTGAACCTCTAGAGGGAATTAAAATCAATTTTAGCATATTTCACTCCCTTGCAAATCACCTGAAAGTCTTTCGCCTGTGTTTCAAAATCATCCCTGGTGCTATAAGCTTGCTAGGGGGGAACTGAATTTGTATTGTACTGTGATTGTATTCCTGAAGACTGTGTGTGTTACTTCCATTTCCTTACATTGCATAGGGGGGGGAGTGAATTGTCAGAGAAAAAGTGATCATATTATCTTTTGCTGAAATCATATCAAGTTTATTCCTGTGCTGCATTTTTCCATCACTGCATTCCTTGAAATCATAAAAGTATTCTCAGCTACCTTGTTCTTTCCATACCAACTCCTAAGTAATAAAATAAGTGTGCTAGTATAACATTACCCATTGTTGATCGACATTATACTCATAAGTGTGATATCAAATATTAATTTATTTATAAAAGTGTAATATATATATTGTTTAATTTTTCCAATAAATCTTTTAAATTGCAAAACAAACCTACTTCTTGGCTCAGTGAGGTCAGGGGGATTCAAAGAGAGGGGCATTATATAAGGGTTTATCATCCAGAGTATAACTGGTCATAAAAATATATAAATAAGGGCTTCCCTTGAGCAATCCCAGACAAGGCACTGACTTAGTGGGAATGCTTGATTGGAGTCATTAACAGCGCCCTGATGCTTGCAAGCTCTCTGCACGTTACAAATATACATATTTATATAAACAATGTCTGATTCCTTGCACAAAGTGCCTACTAGTGTCATCATTTTCCCAGAGGCTCTTATTACATTTCATGTATTGCCAACTTATACTGTGGCATTCATAGAATATGTAAAGTATCGCAACCATATACTAGGTTTTGCCATTACTGGGCCAGGTATTTACACCACATCCACTCACAACCATGTGCACTAACATTCCAACATATATCTACACACCAACAAATATGTGCCCCCTTTCAAGTAAAAACACACTTACAGAAACGTGTGTTGACAGACAGGCAAACATGAAAAACAGCCTCACTCCACTGAATATACCTGGCTCTCCATCGGCACTCATCCACTGTGATGAGTCGCGGTGCTGCAAATCCCACAATAACCATACCTGTGGCTACCTGGCGCCGGTGACGGCCCTGCCCGCTGGCTGAAGCAATTGCACGGCTCATGCCACATAAAGAGACAGCGGGGCATCCACTCCATGGCGTGACCAGATTGGCGCTCTTGGAGCCAAGACGACAGCGTCCTCAGCGCTGCAGGAGGGAACTGGTGAGGCGCTGACAGACTGGCACTGCGGGACCTCAGAGGAATGGCCCTAGGCTTTTCCTTCATCAGTGCCAACACATGTTCAGGATGTTTGGAACACCATGGAACCTGTGGGAGACCCGGCTTTGAATCCTCGTAGAGGAACTTAGAGGAATGTAAGGGTGCACCTAAATTAATAAAATAAGAGCCTGGGACCAAGGACAAGACAAATAATATTTTAAAGGGGACCAAGATACATGAAGAATAAATTAAAGAAAATAAAGAAAGTGAAACCATGATTAAAACAATATAACTTCAAACTGGCCAATAAAGATAAAGAGCCTAACACAGGAGGACCACAGTGGAAACACGCTTCCAGACAATCCTTTAAGCAAGGCTCTCCACCAATCAGTGGCCAACAGGATGAGGATGAGGAGGAGGAGTTTGGCTATAAAAGCAGAGCCATCTCACTCTGCACTTGTCTCTACAGAAGTACAGCCTGCTCACAAGACTTCTATGTGAGCAAATCAGGAAACATACAGGTGAAAAATAGGAATCCACAACAGCCAAAGAAGTAGCAACTCTGTTGTGAGGATGACTCATCGCTTGACAGGGAACAAGGAACCAAGCCCACCTATCCAGGGCTGGACCCATCTTGCATGCAGCATGAAAGACAAGGCAGTTGTGCTCAGCGATACACTTGAGGCTTTGTTTATGCCAAACAAAGTCAACAGGACCAAGTGGAACAACAAGTCGACAAATATCTCTTGCAATGCCCAGCCGAGATAGAAATTGAGAGCATTGAGGAATGCATATGCTCTGAGGTAACAGGACATGCAGAGAAGCTGGCAAATGACAAAGCACCCGGGAGTGATGGAATACCCAACCTGGCCATCAAGATGCTCCCGACCTGCAACAATGGAATGTCTTGCGGTAATCTTCGATACATGAATGCGACTTCAGCACTTCCCAAAATCCTGGAAAGAAGCCAGAGTCATTGTGTTCCCAAAGCCTGGAAAACCACTGAGAGACCCTGCAAACTACCTCCCCATCCGTCCGCTCTCTGAACTTATAAGCTCACGCTAGACTACAACATGCAAAACTGCAACACTACAATTTCAGATTAGTTGAGCACAGGTGCCTGACTACATTACATTTGCCATGCGCTTATGTGGGAATTTTACAATAGGAATGTATGCCAGAAGGACACTAAGATACACTGGTAACCTTGGCTGTTACACAACAAGCCCCTTTGAAAATTGGTCTACATCAGTGGAGCACTAAGGATTAGTTTCCACAGTTTGCACTATCCCCACAAGTACATACTGGAGAGAGTGTGTTTGAAGACATCTTCCACTGGACCATTCTGTAAGGGTGAGGCGAAATGTACGCCCTGCCCACGTCCTGAGGAAGGTCGGATCCACACAAGGCTACACTAGAAGCCGTTTATGCTGACCGAAACACGTGCAGAAAATGTTGTATAAGCCTTTGCTATTTGACAGAAATACACCCTTGTAAAATAAGTGGGTGTGGATAATTGATGATTATTGTGTTTGTTTTCTTGAGAGGGTATTAACACCCCATATTATTTTGAGTCAACATTGGATGTGTGAGAGTGAGTGAATGTATGCAAGGTAGAATTAGTCTGATGATGTTAAAGGTATGAACCTTCATTGGTGCTTATAAGCAAATGGTTTATGTATTTGTCTTTTATAATAAATCAAATTTTTGTTTGATAATAGTGTTTTAGTCGAATCCTTCCAACCTCATAGCCGAGGTCCATTTGTGTTTACTACTATATTACTTACCTGGAGGGCCTTTGGTGTCACAGGTACCCTTATATTTACACTCTGCTACCAATGTTCCAAAGTCAATCGGCACCCCTTCCTTTAATAAATCTCCAATTGTCACAACCCCCTGGGGCATCCAAATACTTTATCACCATCAGGCCAGCCTGCCTGTCCTCCGCTCGTAGCAACACCAATGGGTTTTGGGGGGAATAGGGTGATGTTTCTCCAAGCAGGTGGCACGCTCTGTTCCATACCTTATTACCCAGTAGCAACATGAGTGGGGGGTGTAACCAGTTGTGCCATACTTGTCCATATTACTTCCTTCAGGAAGCAAGGCGTGCACGCAGGCCCCAATAGGTGGGTATCCTGTGTCTGCTCATCTGACAGCCAACCCGTGACAAACTGCAATTGGCTTTGCACGAAATACACCTCAAAATTGGGAACTTTGATCCCTTCCTGATCATGAGGCTTTTGTAATTTTATGAGCGCCATACTGCATCTGGAGCCTCTCCGTAGAAACCGCCGACAGATGGAATCTATTTTCTTAAAGAAGGTCTGGGGGAATTAATACGGATATTCGTAAAATAATGAAGAAACCTGGGAAGAACTACCATCTTAAGCAACGCCGCTCTCCTCATTAGTGATAACAGCAACCTGGACAGAAGTCCATAGACTTCTCCGCGTTGTCAACTGTTTTTTTTGTGTTGTGCGTGTGTTCAGTCTTGGGGGTCATGATATATATCCACTCCTAGATACCTGAACGTGTCTGCCTCCCATCTCACTGGAAGCACTGGTAGTGCGAACTCTGGCCTCCCAATGTACCCTGCCAGGGGAACAAGCATGATTTCTGTTTGCTAACTCTAATACACGATAACTCTGCGTAACGTTCCAATACTTCAAGTATATATTGAAAGTTGGTCTTGCAAGTACAACAGCATGTCATCTGCGTATAAGGAGATCAGATTCCATCAACCATGTGTGTTTATGCGCACCTACCGGTACTCATGCCTCAAGTACGCCACTAAGGGTTCTAAAGCTAACATAAATAGCATAGGTGACCACCATGGGAAGCCCTTCTTCGTGCCCTTCCCTAGCTCCCATTGTTCCGATATCATTCTCCCCATTTTAACTCTCACTACCGGCTTACCATACAGTAGCTTTGCCCATTTAATATATGTGAGTCCCATTGCAAATTTCTCCAGGGTAGCTAGGAGCCATGGCCATCGAACAGAGTCAAATGCTTTGACTGCATCTAGTGAGGCTTCCGCACACAGCCTGCTACTGCTCCTGGTGTGATCAATAACATGGTGCAACCTGCGTAAGTTCCATGTGATGTTCCTATTTTGGACATATCCTGTCTGGTCCGGTCTATCAATTTAGCAATCACTACTTTCAGTCTATTGGCCAGTAGGGTGGTGAGTATGTTCCCATCTTGATTCAGTAATGATAATGTTCTATAGGACCCGCATTCTGTGTCTGGCTTTTTTGGGTTTCAGCAAAGGTATTATAAGGGATTCTCATAATGACAGCGGGAGTACTTCTGCGTCAAATGCCTCCTGAAACATTGCCAGCATAGGGGACATAAGGTCTGCCATATATTCTTTGTAGAATTCACTGGGAAGCCCATCCATTCCCAGTATCTTGCCCGTCAGTAGCCCCCTAATGGTGGTTTCCAGTTTTTCCTATAGCTGTTTGGCCTCCTCTGGACTTAATTTGGGTAGGTCAATGAGTGCTAGTGTCTCATTTATCTCCGAAAGCTGTATTTCGGAATTCTCTGTGTACAGACTTTTGTGTCTATGATATATGTTTAATAGAAAATGTTCACTTTCAAAATATAAAGATAAATCCCAAAAGTGTTTTCCAAGGAGAAACCCTTCGATCCAGGCGATGGTTCCCTTCCCCTGAATTGTTAGGTAGGATGGCAAAGTGTTTCTTTTAAACAATAGTTTGTCAGTATCTGTCACTCGCAGTCGCGGCCATCGCCGTGACTGGCGTTTACTTCCGCGTTGGAGTTTGAGAGGTCATGGGGGAAGGTTGCTTTAGTCCTTTTTTTGTGTTTATGGCCGCAGCTCCTAACGCGAGACGCAACGCTGCCGGGAGTATAAAATCCCTGCCTCCCGGCAGGTCATTGCGTTGCAACCCCTCTCCGTTGTTTACTTCGTTTCTGGGTCCTTCGCTCTTCCTCTGCACCTCGCTTTGGATTCTACTAGGGGTTAATATTTACCCCCACGCGGTTACTTCTCATAGGTGTCCAGTCACCAGTAACCTCCATACTTTGTTTCCCTTTGCCATCCGCCGCCCCCCTTTAGGCGGCGTCTGCCGTGCTCTCTCTCTCTCTCTCTCTCTCTCTCTCTCTCTCTCTCTCTCTCTCTCTCTCTCTCTCTCTCTCTCTCTCTCTCTCTCTCTCTCTCTCCCTCTCGTCCTCTCACCTAGCTCTTGAGTCTGGTCATCGCGGGGTTTTCTCTCCCGTGCTCCCGTGTTCCTCCGCAGTGCCTCTCGGAAGACTTCTACCTTCAGTCCGGACTTCCCAGCTGCTGTTTCCCTCGCCTCTCTCCAGGTCGACCGCTACAGTGGACGTTTTCAGCGTTTGGTGATCCTTCGCTTCCTCCTCTTCATCGGTGGACTGCTGGCCTTCTGAGAACAGTCTTGGCACCTCCTATCAGGGTTTTTTCCCCTAGTGGGTTTTTCCCTGCTTTTTCTGGTTTGATTCCGGAGAGGGGGTCGCTGTGCCGCTGTTCACACCCAGTGGCCACAGTGGCTTCTCTCCGTGACAAGCCCTCGCACCAGAGGAAAGAGAGAGACTACCTGGCACGTCGAGGCCTGCAAGATACCATCGACTCGGAAAGCCCAGGTGAGGAGAACGTGGGTACGGAGGGAACACAGTCAAAGGTACCCCTTCAGTCACAGATTGCAACGCCAAAGAGTATCACGATGTCAGCTGACGAACAAGTCCAAGAGCTCTGGAAGGCATTCCAAGCGATGTCCCAAGAGCTACAAGGGGTCAAGACTGAGAACGCTTTGCTTAAACAGATGGTTGCGGCTAGGGAACCTACTCCCTCG
Organism: Ambystoma mexicanum; assembly: GCF_040938575.1. Classification (NCBI taxonomy): domain Eukaryota; kingdom Metazoa; phylum Chordata; class Amphibia; order Caudata; family Ambystomatidae; genus Ambystoma; species Ambystoma mexicanum. Next base: position 1,135,328,131 of record NC_090931.1, on the reverse strand, counting down.
GAATTGCCACCCATGGCACTGTCCTCGGGGAAATTTGATGGCTCCCCAAAGAAGGTAAAGGAGTTTCTCGAAGCATGCCTGGTTCACTTTACGTTCAGACCCCGTACCTTTGCTACAGATCAGGCCCGGGTGGGTTTCCTAATAACCAACATGACGGGAAACGCTCTTTCCTGGGCCACCCCTCTGGTGACTAGCGGAAACGCCATTCTGCAGGACTATCCGGGGTTTCAGAATCTTCTCAAGCACACCTTCGAACGACCAGAGCTCTCCTTTACAGCCTGCGAAGACCTGTTGGATGTCAGGCAAGGCTCGCTAGACGTGTTATCATACATCTCCTCTTTCAAGACATTAGCAGCCGGGGCCGGATGGCCCGAGACAGCCCAGTATGCCATTTTCAGAAGAGGACTGAAGGAAGAAATTAAAGACGAGCTAGCCAGGTCTCCTCGTTCTCCTACTTTCACAGATCTACTTTCTGCTGCTCTTCACATCGAGTATCGCCTTCAGGAGAGACGAGTTGAACGTCGTAAGCAAAGGACTCCTGGCCATAACACAGACCCCTCTGTACCCGTTCTCCCTGGTCGCTCTACTAACATCATTACGGAAGAACCTATGCAGATCGGTGCTACCAGGGCGCCCTTGTCCGCTGCTGAAAGACGTCGCAGAAGAGAGAAAGGACTGTGTGCCTACTGCGGATCAGAGCAGCATTTTCTCAGAGACTGCACAGAACTGTCAAACAAGAGGTCGGGAAACGACTACCCTCGGCGTTAGTAGGGACAAACGACCGAGGGTCTTTAAGAAATCTCCATCGTCCCTATGTTTCTCTGTCAGTGACCTCTTCCGAGTCTAAGGAAGATTCCAGGCTAATGGTCATTCCAGTACAACTCAACCTCGGAAACCATCAGGAGGAGACACTGGCTCTGTTGGACTGTGGCGCGGCAGGGAACTTTGTTGACACCGTGTGGGCTGACAAGGTGGGCCTCCGTCGAATTCCCCGGGCAGAAGGTCAGAAGGTGGAAGGAGTAGACGGCTCGCCTTTGTCCTCAGGTCCTATCACCCATACCACTGAGGAACTCACTTTGACGATCAACCAACATAAGGAAGTCCTGAGTTTTGATATTATCAGAGCGGCTCATTTTCCCATCATCTTGGGCATTACCTGGCTCCGACGACACAATCCTCTGATTAATTGGACCGAGAACCAAATAAGCTTCAGTTCCCCATATTGCGCTACTAACTGTTGTTCTCTGGAAGGTCGGGCTGATCTTCAGCCAGTCAAGGTGTTTCCCAATAATCATGTAGGTATCCATGCTTTACCCTATTTCTGCTCAGATTTTTCAGACGTTTTTCAGGAGTGCCTCCATGCCAGACTTCCACCCCATCGGCCAGAGGACTGCACTATCGACCTGGAGCCCCATGCCTTGGTGCCATTCGGAAGGATGTTCGCCCTCACTCAGACCGAGAGACAAGTGCTTCAGAAATACTTGGATACCAACATGGAGAATGGTCTCATACAACCTTCCAAGTCTCCAGCAGGAGCCCCTTTGTTTTTTATAAAGAAAAGAGATTCCACCGATCTTAGACCTTGCATCGACTACAGGGGTCTAAATACAGTGACAGTCCGTGACAGGTATCCGATGCCCCTAATCACGGATATTATTGAGGCAGTGCAAGGTGCTCGAATCTTTACCAAACTGGACCTACGAAACGCTTACCATTTGTTGCGGATAGCCAAGGGTGACGAATGGAAAACTGCGTTTCGTACTCCTCTGGGCCTATATGAATACAAGGTAATGCCGTTTGGCTTGGTGAACGCCCCTGCGGTATTTCAGAGGTTCATGGACCGGATGTTCTCCGACATGCTTTCCATCTCGGTCATCATCTATTTAGATGATATCTTGGTTTTTTCCCCTAATATGAGAGAACACATAGCACAAGTACGACGAGTTTTGGAGCGTCTTAAGGAAAACCATCTTCTGGTCAAAGAGGAGAAGTGCAGCTTCGCGGTACCTTCGGTACATTATCTGGGATACGTGCTATCAGAAGAAGGGATCGCCATGGATCCTGACAAGATGCAAGTGATTCTTGGCTGGCCGGCCCCGACCTCTGTCCGGGAGGTTCAGAGGTTCTTGGGTCTTTCAAATTACTACCGAAGATTCATTCCGAACTTTTCAGAGGTGGTGTTTCCCATCACCCGCCTACTCAAGAAGACGGCCTATCCTTTTTCCTGGTCTACTGAAGCAGAAAGAAGTTTCTGTCATCTAAAAACCCTCTTCTGCTCTGCCCCGATACTGCAGCATCCAAACCAAACTCTTCCATTTATTCTGGAGACGGACGCCTCCGCTATCGCTGTAGGAGCAGTGTTGCTTCAGTCTTTCAACAAGGTGGAGCATCCGGTCGCCTATCTCTCTAAGACTCTTTCTCCCAGCCAGCTCAACTACTCGGTTTTGGAGAAAGAATTGTTGGCGATGAAATTGGCTTGTGAGGAATGGAGGCACCTTCTCATGGGTGCCCGTCATCGGTTTCTCATTCGCACTGACCACAAAAACCTCAAGGCTTTACAGGACATGGAATGTTCTAACTCCAGACAAGCTAGATGGGCCTACCTGTTTTCGCAGTACGACTTCCAGATCACGTACATCCCTGGGTCTCTCAACCGTCTGGCTGACGCTTTGTCTCGCAAAGATTCCCACTTGGAAACGGTAGCGGTCAAGTCTGAGCCGTTATTCCACAGAAATCGGATCTTAGCCACAGTGAGTTCTTTCCTTCAGGAGGTCAAGGCTGCCGTTGCGCAAGAGGCTCCCCAGTTCTCTTTTTCCGTTGATTCTCCTTTCCAAATCAAAGACGGCTGGGTCTTCTACAAGAAGAAGTGGTATATTCCTGAGGGGTCACTGCGCCGGAAAATCCTTAAATGGTGTCACGACTCACGTCTAGGTGGACACCGAAGCGGGAATGGTACGTTGGAACTCATCTCGAGATCGTTCCAGTGGCCCAACATCAGGAGAGACGTGTTTAACTACGTAAAGACCTGCCCTACTTGTGCCAGTGTCAAATACGCTTCCGGGAAGCCCCTAGGACTTCTTACCCAAGCAGAGATGCCGACTCGCCCGTGGGGTCTCATCTCCACGGACTTCATAGTGGAGCTTCCCGACTCCGAGTCATGCACATGTATCATGGTGACAGTGGACTCTCTAAGCAAGCTAGCCCATTTCTCTCCTCTTCCAGGACTCCCTTCGGCCACCAAAATGGCAGAAACCTTTGCCCGAGATATCTTTAAGCATCATGGCCTCCCCGACAAGATGATATCCGATCGAGGAAGCCAGTACATATCCAAATTCTGGACGGCTTTATGTACTCGATTGGGGATGGAAAGGGCCCTATCCTCAGGGTTTCACCCCCAGACAAACGGCCAAACGGAGCGACTCAACGCAACTTTGGAGCAGTACTTGCGATGTTTTATTTCCCAGTGCCAAGATAATTGGGTTTCTCTACTCCCTACGGCGGAATTCGTGTACAACAACTCCAAGCACAGTGCCACTGGCCTATCACCTTTTTATTGTACCTATGGCGTTCACCCGCGTTATCTAATGCCCGAGGTACCCAGTTACTCCAACTCTCCCACTGCAGAAGAGGTGTTAAGTAATCTCAAGGAGGCCAGGGACAGTGCATTAACGAGTTTGGCGGATTGCAGACGGCGGAATAAGACCGAGGCCGATAAACACCGCAGGGATACACCTTCATGGAAACCGGGGGACAAAGTGTGGTTGTCCACCAGATTCCTTCCCAGATGGACAAGGCCTTCTAAACTATCTCCTCGTTTCTTGGGACCTTTTCCCATCCTCTCCAAGGTCAATCCAGTTGCCTATCGCCTACAACTCTCTCCGTCTCTCAGACGCATACACCCTGTTTTTCACGCCTCTCTTCTTAAACCTTACTATTCAGATCCCAATCACCGGTCTCTCCGCCGGAAACTACCTGTCACTACAACCGACCAGGAGGAATACGAAGTTTCCGCCATTCATGATTCCAGATTCCTTCATGGTCGGTTGGAATACCTCCTGTCATGGAAGGGTTTCCCAAGATCGGAGGATTCCTGGGAGCCAGCTTCCCATGTACATGCCCCTCAACTGTTGGCAAAGTTCCATCGCTTGCACCCAGGTAGGCCTGGGCGGTTGCACTCTAGGGGGGGGCATACTGTCACTCGCAGTCGCGGCCATCGCCGTGACTGGCGTTTACTTCCGCGTTGGAGTTTGAGAGGTCATGGGGGAAGGTTGCTTTAGTCCTTTTTTTGTGTTTATGGCCGCAGCTCCTAACGCGAGACGCAACGCTGCCGGGAGTATAAAATCCCTGCCTCCCGGCAGGTCATTGCGTTGCAACCCCTCTCCGTTGTTTACTTCGTTTCTGGGTCCTTCGCTCTTCCTCTGCACCTCGCTTTGGATTCTACTAGGGGTTAATATTTACCCCCACGCGGTTACTTCTCATAGGTGTCCAGTCACCAGTAACCTCCATACTTTGTTTCCCTTTGCCATCCGCCGCCCCCCTTTAGGCGGCGTCTGCCGTGCTCTCTCTCTCTCTCTCTCTCTCTCTCTCTCTCTCTCTCTCTCTCTCTCTCTCTCTCTCTCTCTCTCTCTCTCCCTCTCGTCCTCTCACCTAGCTCTTGAGTCTGGTCATCGCGGGGTTTTCTCTCCCGTGCTCCCGTGTTCCTCCGCAGTGCCTCTCGGAAGACTTCTACCTTCAGTCCGGACTTCCCAGCTGCTGTTTCCCTCGCCTCTCTCCAGGTCGACCGCTACAGTGGACGTTTTCAGCGTTTGGTGATCCTTCGCTTCCTCCTCTTCATCGGTGGACTGCTGGCCTTCTGAGAACAGTCTTGGCACCTCCTATCAGGGTTTTTTCCCCTAGTGGGTTTTTCCCTGCTTTTTCTGGTTTGATTCCGGAGAGGGGGTCGCTGTGCCGCTGTTCACACCCAGTGGCCACAGTGGCTTCTCTCCGTGACAAGCCCTCGCACCAGAGGAAAGAGAGAGACTACCTGGCACGTCGAGGCCTGCAAGATACCATCGACTCGGAAAGCCCAGGTGAGGAGAACGTGGGTACGGAGGGAACACAGTCAAAGGTACCCCTTCAGTCACAGTATCGCAAGAGTGTCTCTTTCTCCAACAATGCTTTGAGGCTTTTTACACTGGATTCAGAAAGTTCTTGTTCACACAATATTTTCCATAACATCCAACAATGCCTTTGTGGCAAAAGTGTTTCTCTTGAACATCAATTTCTTTATAGTGGATTCACAAGGTTTCTTATTCTATAAACCTAAAGGTTTGGCTGTTGTATTTACATATCAGAACTTCTTTCATGTATTTTGCATATTCCCTGGTATACTTCCTTGCCAGGTATTTTGTATCACTGTTAAACTTTTCTTTACAACTCTGGTGGATCCCCTGGTATACTTCTTTGCCAGGAATCCTGTTATGGGTTCTTCATATCCCTTGGTATACTTCCCTGCCAGGTATCTTCCCACAGTTTCCAAAACGCATGGCAGATTTGGATGCCAGGATGAATGAATGCATTTGTCCTTTGGTGGATTACTTGGTATTATCCTTTGTCAGGATTACTTTCAAAATATTCAGAGTTCTTTTATATGTTCAAATTATTCGTATTCCTGACTGGCAGGACTTCCTTTATGGACTTCTCAGATCCCCTGATGTACTCCCCTGTCAAGTATCTTGCCACAATGTTAAAGTCTTTTTACAGGTTCAGTGGATTTCCTGGCAAAGGAGTTTACAGATCCCCTAGTATACTCCCTTGCCAGATATCTTTCCCCAAATTTCACCTTCCTAGTGCCTTCTCTTTACCAAGACCGGCATCCACCGAAAAGATCGTAAATAAAAAACCGAATGGTTGAAATGTTTGGATTTCACCTGTACCAAAATTACATACAGCCGAAAATGCCGAACATTTCAACCATTCGGTTTCATTATAGTGAACAAGGGAATCGGGGGCTGCAGGGGTGTCCCCCTTACCCTTGTTCACTATAATGGAATCGGGGGTGGCGGGGGTGTTCCTGCATCCCCAAACAAACATTTTGGGAAATAAATAAAGAAAATAAAGAAAAGGACCCTGCAGCGCCGGTTCCCATCCACAGAAGTGAAGGGAACTGGCGCTGCAGGGTGTGCCGCCAAAAGGTAATTAAGGGGGTTGAGGGAGCGGGGTGTAGAAAGGGCATTTAGTAGTGGCGTGCTTATTTCGAATACGAACATTTAGAATGCAAGATTTTCATCTCCGAAATGTTCAAAATGTTCGTATTCGAAATAATCACATACATTCCCAGGACCTCTTTATTGGTTTCACTGTTACTTTTAATCAGGGGTGTTGCTAGGTCTAGAAAAGATCTGGGGCTACGCTAATGTCGGGACTGTCGGGACGCGGGGATAGGAAGCCTTTTGGTTGTAGCCACTGAGATTCTATCCGGGGCTACAACCAAAAGATCCGGGGCTATAGCCCCTTAAGCCCCCACTAGCAACGCCTCTGCTTTTAATATATCACATCAGCATCTACTTTGTTCTGTCCAATGTCTTTACTTAGGGTAACACTTGTTTCAGCTCTCCCCCACATTGACATCTCCTACATATGTATATATTCAGGTTTTGTTGCAGTATTTTTTCTTGTCGATATTCAAATAGCAATCTCACATAATTCACTCACTTGCTTGCTTGTTTGTCGGTATACATCAGGGTTCCCAATGGCTCTAGGCCGACTCACTGATAGTGACTTATGACGTACCTCTGCAGTGAAGTTTCCTCCCTGGATTGGCTTCTTACATGATGCGGACGTCTCGTGATCGTTTCCTGCAGTTCAGCTGTCACTCGCTGGCATCCTCCTGGACCCAAGAACGCTGTTTATTGACAGGACCATACCTCCAGGAGCTCCGCTGTTCCTCCTGGTACTCCTGCAGTCTTTCAAGTGTGTCTGCAGCGTCTCTCCTTCCTTCACGCCACGTGGGTGTCTCTAACTCGTGTTCGCGAGCTGTCTTCTCTTCCACGGTTCTCACTAGTACTGTCTTTCTGGATACTGCAGTTGCCATTTTCAAATGTCCTGGGCACTTTAGTTTGAATGAAACAACTTGTATGCACGTTAGTCTTTGGACTTTGCTTAGCTTGCATTAACTCTTCCCTCCTCTTCTTCGTCTCAATACTTGAGGCTTTATGGGAGTTGAAGTCCATAGATGCAAAGGATTTCCAAAATTATGTTGTTAAAAAACTTCAAAACTTCACATAAAGAAATGTCAGAAACAGAAGATGTTTTATGTGTGTTGTGAATGTTTGAGATATACATGGAGTTTTGTCTAGAGTGATATAAAGGAAGGGGTTTCTGATATTCGCAATAAGGGGAAATGGTGGGTGACAACAAGCCATCAAGAACTTGGATATTATAGGGTCCTCATCAAGGAAAAGGGAGGAATACTCTCATCCAAAGGAATCATCCCATCTCCCCGGTAGTTGTCCTCTCCCATGTGATTCGCCCTCATATAAGCACCACCAGGGTCAGGATCAGGTATCATCCCCTCTCCCCGGCAGTTGTCCTCTCCTATGTGATTCTCCCTCATATAACCACCACCAGGGTCAGGATCAGGTAGCAGCTGCCTCCCCTGGCCGCATGGTAGGAGGTCTCCTCCGGAGAATCAGTGATGAGTCCATCGTATTCATCACAGAGCACCTGCGCATCAGCCTCAATGGAGAGAACATCAAATGGGAGAGCAGCAGCAGCCGACCTTAGAGTGAACCTGGACACCAAGCTCACATTGAGGAGTGTAAGGAAGGCATGGTAGCAACAGTAAGACAGGCACAAGTGACCACAATTCAATGGTGTTTATTGAACTTTAACAAGGGTGTGATAAGCGCCTAGCTAAACCTAAATGTACAGATGGGAGCAAGCTATGACCATCAAATAATAATAATACAATCCTAGTGGAGTCTTGTCAAAATAGAAGGGCCTATACTAAAAAAAACTATTGCCAATCGTTACCACTAATCAAACATAGTTAGGGGTAGTGGTCACGAAAAGAAACAAGTGTTCACAAAATTTGTCAGGATGTTCAGGCCGTTGGCCTACCTTCCTATGACTAACAGATCAAGCCACGGGAAGGCACGGTGAATTATTTCCTAGAGTTTTTCGAATGGATCAATCAATTGAACCGGTACTTAAAATTTACCTGCATCCACAGTTCAGAGAAAATTTATTTTTTGGATATAACTATCTGGGTTGACAAAGCACAAAAATATTACAAGTGAAACCATTTCATAAGAAGACAGACAAGAATGCGTTGTTGAGTTTCAATAGCTTTCACCCCAGACATACACGAGAAAATGTACCTTTCGGGCAGTTTATTCGGTTAAAAAGGAACAGCACTTTCAATTCTACCTTTCATGAGGAAGCTGAACAACTGAGAAAGAAATTGGTGGGAAGGGACTATCCCAAAAAGATTGTAAAAAGAGCATACAAAAGATCAATAAATAATCACTGTGAGGCATTACTGGAATACCATCCTAAAAATCAAGAAAAGAACAACATTGTGTTTGTGAGCACATACAATGAAAGAACTAATGAAGTTATTAAAAGCAACAAAAAGAACTGGCACATATTGGCAGGGGGCGAGAGCCCATTGGAAAGCCCATTATGTGCCTACAAGCGAGCGCCCAATCTGAAAGAACTGTTAACGAAAAATGATATTTCCCAGAAAACGAACGAACAAATCAGCATCACACAATCGCGGGGTTTAACCTTATTAATAGGTCATGCCCCGTGCAGCAAATGTGTGAACTGTAAATACACCTGTAGAACAAGAGAGGTGGATTTGGGGCTTCCGAGGTTGTGGCAACAAACCAAGTTTAAGAATTGTAATTCAACACATGTAATATATGCTGTATGGTGCCCATGCCAAGAAATTTATATTGGCATGACTGAACGGAAAGTGACCACAAGGATAGGTGAACACAGGACTTGCATTCGCAACCTAAATACATTTGCCCCGATGGTAAGTAATTTCTCAATGATAGGTCATGATGTATAAGAATTGAAATGGACAGTCCTGTGGCAGTTAGAAAGAACTAGTAACCCTGATGCCGATGTGAGGAAATTGCAGTACAAGGAACAATGGTTGATGTTCCTTACTGATTCAGCAACTAAAGGACTTAACGAGTTTGACCCTTGGGAACACTGACTGGGAGTCCATCGTTCTCATGAGACTATGATATATAGTACCATTAACAATTCATGCTGATATCAATACTTTAATTAAACAGGTATGTTCTAGTTGGCTGTCCCATGTATATGCATAGGTAGTTGAGCTATAGCAAGCGTTACGAGACACTGGTTCGTAGTTGTAAGTGTCGGACATATAAGTGGACCACTGTAATGATGCGTTGCTGGGGGATTCCTAACAATTGATTGCTTTTATAACCTACGTGTCAGAAGCTTTGGGAATCAGAAAACTGAGATAGCGAGCCAGTGCATGGCTAATCACAAGAAGGGAGTCATTTGCAAAATAATGAATCCCAGTAACTTACCGCCGCTCAGCGTGTTTTGGAGCCGACGTTACACTTCGGAGGACTGATTATAGTCACGTGATCACAGGGCATGAAGGAGTTAACACTCCGAGAAACGCGAGTAACACGTGACATGGTACATGTGATATGAGAAGTGTTCACGTGACGTGGTACACGTGACACTAATCACTTTCACGTGATGTGGACTATACGGATGGATATAACACTCTGAGAACACCGAGAAGGAGAGCAACAGTTCTACAGGAGAGGGAGGATAGGATCGAGTCGGGCAGCCGAGCGGGTAAGCCAGTTGTTGTTCAATGTGTGACTAGGTAGTCATGAGGTGACTAAGGACGAGAATTGATAGGCTCGCGGATGACTAACGGTGGGTTACTTGTTTGCTTTGCAGCGGCAGCAATTCCCGTTGCTACAAGTTAAACACGGCACAGTGGAAGCGTCATTTACATTAAAGGGAAGACACATCCCTCGAATATTGAGTGAAAGAGTGTCGGTTTCAGTGCTACAAAATTGTGAATCCAAGAGATTGAGATCCCCTGGATATGAGGTAACGTTTGTGTCTAGGGTGTGGTTGTCAGTTACTAAACTAAATATAACACAGTACGTCCAGTTTTTGATGAGTGTAGGCGTTATATAGATACACATTGGTGGAGGCCAATGGAGAATGACAACGGGTGACAGCAACCAACATACCTATATGTATAGTGTATTCAGTCATTGTTCACTTATTCGGTTGGTGAAGGAATTGGATAGTTTTAACGAATAGATTATGAACTCAGTGTAGAGATGACATCTAGTACACAAGGATTGTGAAAGTATGAAGAAGTTGTCCGTTTTTGAGAGTTGACACCGTTTGAGTTGTCTGTCTGTTTTGTGTCTTTCAGGAATTGAGTAGTCTAACACAGTGGTTGAGACTCTCCCCTAACTAACCGTTGTCAAGTGACTTTGTGGAAAAAGGACACGGTAAGCCTTAGTTCAGTAAACTTAGGTACTGACTAAGTAGGACAACAGTGAAGGGTTCATTACTGACTGTTGTCTCTTGTTATTTTTCCCTCATTTTGTTTCCCCAGGTCAAGAATCACGTGGCGTAGTGCATTGTAGTGGTTATATATCACTTAGGGTAAAGTGTTTAATATTGGTGACTCTACTAGTGAGGAAGAGAGATGGTATAAGGGTATAGATGGTCCCCCTGATGAAGTTCTCAAGTATTATGTGGAACTTAATTAAGAAGAACAAAACATGTTGGGCAATTAAATGTATTGTGATTCAGTGACAATACACTAATAACATGGAAAATTGAGTTGGAACTCACCCCAGGGTAGCAATGAATGGGTTAGAAATGTATTAAGTAGATGTTATATGGTACATATGGTATCCTTCAACTAAAAGGAAGCAGTGGGCTATCGACCATTGTTGTCTTTCAAGAACAGTGTGATCTCTTTTTGTACATGAATTAGTTTTGAATAGGCAGGATGTCACAGGGTTGAGCACAACACAGGTTGTTTTATATACAGGAAATTGTCTTTGAGGATACATTTTGTAAAAGGTTTTTAGAAATATTTTTGCAAATTTTAGAATATTGTTCTGAGAAGGTTATGATATTATGAATTGTGATGAAATAAAATTGAGTAATATAATTGTTACGTGGCGACCTAGTATTTATTTGTTAAAACATACTAGGCAGTGCTGCATTGGGGAAAAGGTGAAGGGGTAACAGGTGGACGTGGCTTGATCTGTTAGTCATAGGATTGTCCTGAATTTGTTCTTAGGAGCCTGGTCAGCACGTCGGTAAAACAGCTCGACGTCTCTGTGTGTATTGCGTTGGCCTACCTTCCCCACGTTTTCAGCATGGGACAAGGCAGTTCACTTGAGAAAAGCACAAACTCTGGCTTCTTCGGCACAAGGACATAGTTCCATTACCAGCATCAGGGCCTTCTGTGCTGTAAGTGTCTTTGCTTTTTCAAAGTCTTTTGACCCAGAGGGCCTGGTGTACAAGAGCAAAATAAACACAAAGTTCCTCTCATCTTTCAAGTGTTCAATTCAGGTGTCAATTCTGGTGTCTCATCCTGGTTCCTCCTCTCCGGGTTCAGATCCCTTTTTATATCACAGTCAGTATTGTGGATCCCTGTTAGGGAGAATTCTCATTCTATGGCTAATTTCCCTTACCTATAGAGTCCCCCAGCAGCTTTGCTGGATTTGAAGGGTTTGTTTTTTTCTCCTGCAAAGAGTGAGACTCTTTTTCCCACTCTTAGGCAGGTTACTATGTGTGTTCTAGGCTATTTTTTGTGTTTAATGTCTATGGGGTTTATCTCACCCTCATAGGAACCATCTTTTTACACATGTGTTACACAGCACCCTCAGTGCCGTAACACAGGGGTGTCATAGTGACCTCAAACATAGACTCCATACCCTGGGACTGACTACTGTCTCCCAGGGCATGTAAAGTCCCCATTGACTTTACTAGTCAATAGTTATGAACTAAACCAGTACAAACCATCTTACTATGGAAGTACTGGAAAGGGTTAATCATTTTTCCCTTATGTTCATTTTCGAGAGGGTACCGTACAATCCCTCCCTCAAAAGTTTCTGGCTGGTGGCAGTGGTTACTACCATAAATATTCAACCGCAAATATTTCCCTATGGGATTTTCCCATTGTTCGAGGCTAACACTTTTACTGACAGCCTCTAACAAACGCCGGTTTATATTTTCATTAACTTTAATCTGGTTGGTTTCTTTGCCAGAACTTTTATAATAATTCTTTCTCGTGTCTTTCTCTATGATCCTAACCCAGGTCGGGGATCCTTTGTTGGTCCTTTTGGCGGGCTTCTGCCAAGAAGCCCTCCTCTCAGCGCCACTGAGTCTGGGCTAGACCCATTGTGTGCAAGGTGGAGTAGGCCCCCTGGATAGGGTTGCCTAAGCAACCCAAGTCTCACTCTGCCCTGATAGGCTGGAGGGTCTCCCGCCAGGATGACCATTCTACTGTGTGAGTGACAGCTAGGCTGTATGAATGGGGATCTTTTTGCATAAAAGCAGGGTCTGAGGACTGGAAGAGCAAGACGTCGCCACTGGAACTAAGAAGCCGAAAAGGAAAGAAGCCAAAGACATCTGCAATGACTGAACCACCGGTGAAGCCCTGCTGCAGCGCCTCACCACTTCTTTCCACACGACGAGAGAAGATCTTCATCTACAAGAGCCTTCTTCCCTTGAGCTGGTGGGGCCAACCAGTTTGCTGATCGCCTTCCAGGACCTGCCTTGGTCGAATTGCCAGTGCACTGCACTCGGAGACCGGATAGCCAGGCACCATCCACCATGACCGCAATTTAAAGGAGTGTACCTTTTAATCTGTTTCGGAATCACCCCGGCTGGCTTCTTCCCTGGGCAGTGCAGTAACTCGAACCTTCCTCCACGACGAGAGCCTCTCTTCCTCTGCTGGACAACACAAACCGCAAGAACTGCCAGGAACCACCGCCACCGCAGGAGCCGCTTTCACTTTTCAGGTACATTGTTCCGCCAGGCCTCCCGTTCCGTGGGGTACCGCTAAAGGTGTTTGAAATCCTTTACCTACCTCCTGGGTTGACAGCCCCTATCGACTAACATTATCTTTTACCTTCTGCACCCTCCTTTTGAATCGATAATCCAAATACTTGACTGCAGCTACTAGAACAGTTTGATCCTGGGCACATTGCCTTGTACCACTAACTCTGGCACAGGCCTATTGACTTTGGCTAAATCTGTTACAAATGCCTTCACTAGATTGCTTTTCACCCTCAACTGTGTTGGTGCACCAACAATCTTATAACCACTCTTTCTTCCCTCTTAAGTATTACTGAAGTGCCATTTTGCTCGGTTTTCACCTGTGTATGACAATTGCTAAAGTGCTACCTTACCTAACTTGTTCACAATCCACTTGGGAAGTGTTGCTAGTGTATCTAAGAGGTTACCTCTGTATAACTTGTCCTTTCCCTGCCTTTTGAGAAATTACTAGCGTGCCATTTTTGCTTGGTTGACCCTGTGCCATTTTGCTCAGTAGTTTTCACTCTTGCTCAAACTTGTGTGTAATTTAAATAGGGAGTTGTATATACTTTTCTTGACAGTTTTAACTTACTTTTATGATTGTGATTTATGTGTTGAACTAGAAGTGTGTAAAATAAATATATATATTCTTTTTAACACAAAGCTTTGGTCAGTGTTTCCTTGTACCATAGTACTGTAGTCCTAATGTGTAAACCCTGAATACTGCTCATCTTCCTATTGAGATAAGTCTGACTGCTCAGCCACAGCTACCAACTAAATCTTTGTGGTACAGACTGATACCAAAGGGAATTTATTGCATATACCTGTAGTCTTAATCTGCTGTAGTGCTCCCCAAGGGAACTGCAGTGGATTCTGCCTAACAATCCCCTTCAGCCGGCCTCAGATCCCCATTTTCCAATGTTTAGAGAATACCTTTCTTGGGTGACTCACGGTTCACCCTGGATCCCCCACAGCCTGGCTGAGATCCTTTCTCCATCACAATTAATCTCCCTCAGCTGGGTTCGGACCAATTGTAGCACGCACTCAACTATCGAAGACTTTCGAATGTGCACAGGATTTAGCTTGACCTGCTGCAGGACCACTTCGATCGCAAATTATCCCTTTCAAAAGTTGCCAATTAATTGAATACCTGACAGAGACCTTCGAGTGAGCACCCACAGCAGCACTGGACCACTCTGTCTGTGGTATCTTTTTTGGCCTCCCAAAGTTCAAACACTCTGGTTTTCAATTATATACACGCTGTTCATCACATACCTTTCACACGCTATTCTCTAAAGATTTCTTCATACAATGTTGCCGCTTGCAACTTCAGTTCTAACACAGGCTGGTTTGGTATCAGTCACTCCGACTCACCGGCTATGATGCCTTTAATGGTAATGCTTTGTTGTAGGAGCCAAAGACAGTACCACGGCGCAGCCGCTCCTCCTGCCTCGGTTATCGACACAGGAGAGCCCTGGCTACCTTTGACACACAGTGCAGGTTTGTTCAGCTTTAGTTCCCAGTCTTAGGTTTCTTACTTTCCAAGGTTTGTGAAAGTAATGGTCTGAAAAGGTCAAGGGCACTTCCTTCCTTGCAACCCTCTCTGGTCTCGCAGTCTTTCTCTTTTTATTAAACTGCCATCTTGAAACCGCTGTTTCTCGTGTGCTTTGCCTTGCTCAGAGTGTGCTTTTGTGCTCCGCCTGTTATCCGTGTGGGGAAGTGTGATGGAAGTCAGGCGTGTGTCATGATCAGAAATTGCCCGATGTTGCCTGACCATTGTATTGGGACATGTCAGGTGTACGACTTTGGTGTTAGTCTGTTTTTGCTCATGGTGAGCTGTCCGTGAGAAAGTGTTCGAGTCAGGAAAGGGGACGGGGTTGAGTTCCTAGGTGTCCTACCTGGTAAGATGGGGAAAGGGAGTTACAGGGAAGGGGATACCGCGGCTCACCTTCCGGTGTCCCACTTCTACTCCCCGAAGACCCCTCATCCAGGTGATCCTCCTGCACTGTTCCACCCCAGGAGCTGGATACAAAAGTGATGCCGTGTCCTGGCCACCTGAATGACAAATCCCTGGGGACTAGCGGGTGGGACACCCTCAGGTTTCTCACAGGAGCCACATTGAAAATACTCAACAGAAAGCTTCTAGCAAGCTTGCAGCGCTGTATCCACTCTCAACGTCGAGGTCCATGCCTTCCTGCAGTAAAGTGAATGTCTACAAGTCAATCATTAAACCCACTTTGATATATGCCTCTCTAGCATGGAGCACCTGCTCAGAAACACACCGGAGGACTCTTCAAAAGGTGCAAAACAAAGACCTGTGGATAGAAGCTGGAGCCTCGCTTTTTACAAGTACAGCAGACTGGCACAGGGAGCTGGGCATCGAAATGCTGGATAAACTTCTAGCGAGGCTAAACAGGTCTGGAACAGAATGCAAGCCCGCTTGTCAAGATTCTTTCTACGATTACTGCAAATCCTTTTGACTGCTTCCCACTGCCCATCATAGCGCAGAACCTGTGAAACCAACTCTGCTGTGGCAAGAAAACACACATCAAGAAGCAACCAAAACCACAACTACACTTTCAACCAGAGAAATTGGAGCAACGAGGCTCGGCCTCGGTATTCAAAAGCACTGACAGTTCAAAACTGTCAGCAAGATAAAGAATGAGGTCTGAACTTGCCTCATTCAGGGAAAGTTTCCCTGTAATTCTCTACAGACGCTGGTGCATGAAGAGGAGCTCTATCCTGAAGGAGGGGGAGTTGCTGCCTGGGTAAAGGAGCTTGGACTATCCTGGAGTACTTCCTGCCTCAAAGCTGCCTGAAGAGCCTGGAGGAACCTGATTGACGCAGGGGCAAAAAGCAGAGTACCTCTTGTGGTAGTTCAGAAGAAGGAGGCAGAGCAGCTTGTGTTTTCCTTGATAAGGTTTAATTGAAATAATAAGTACAAGAGGCATAACTATCCCCAATATAAGGATTTCCCTGCCTAACAGAACTAACTACGATGCTCGTAATCAAGTGTAAAGTCCAAAGTAAGCAGTCTGTCCTCCATCCAAACACTAAACTACACTGATCCTACCAGTAAAACGTAACAACAAAAGCCCAGGAGAATGACTCCCTTCTCCTGGATAGGCTTCACCTATATCAGCTTTAGATCGTTTCTGGCTATCTTTTGTATTAGGTTAGGTTATAAAGTTCACCCAGGGAACTGTTCTAAGTCTCTGGTTCTTTCTCTTCCCTTTTAAAAGTTCTTCTTCTCAGTGTTCTTGGCTTTTGAATCTCTCTGACTAGGTTTTTCTGTAGTGTATCTGAAAATCTCTCTATGGGGCACGTATAGTACACCCAATGGTTATTCTTATTCTCTTGGCCACTTTGTGTATTATTGAGATGAGGAAATTGAGTTCTGTAATGATTCTCAGTTTCTTGATTCTCCCTCGTATCACTCAAAAGAATTGGAAAGGCTTTGGGGTGGGTTTCACCCTTCTTGATATTTGGCCATTCACTGGGAAGAGTGGGCTGAGTCCCTGAATGGTTCTCACTCTTCGTGATATTTGGATTGTTCACTGGGACCAGTAGGCTGACAGTACTCTTTATTCCTGTGTTCTCTCCCAGGTCTCCCGTCATCCCTGTTACCTTGCTTCCCACTGGATGACGGCACCGGGCTTGCATATAGGGTAGGGACTTTGCTTTCAGTAAGGACAGCTTCAGCTTTCAGTCTGTCCCGTTCTGCTTCTTGTCTGCAGCTCCACAGGGCCAGTGTTACGGCAGTCTCAGAGTTGTTGCCAGACAGGACAGTCCACCTCTCAATGGTCACGCCACCACTCACAACTGGCCCTCTCTCTTGGGGTTTTCTTCCCTTGTTCTCTTTGGTCTTCTGTTTCTTCGGTGTTTCTTACATGTGCCAGCTGCTTGCTTCCTCCTGATGAAGGATCGCCCGGTTTCGGTCAGCTTCCACTGCACTGCTGATTTGAAACTTCCAGGTTTGATTTGATTTGAATGATATTTATAGAGCGCGACATTCGCACGGATGCATCTTGGCGCTACTAGTGGGAACAGTTTATTGCTTTATTAAAAAAGGAAGGTCTTCAGGGCCTTGCAGAAGGCCAAATGATTAACTGTACACCTGAGAGAATGAGGAAGGGCATACCAAAGGTCTGCTGCAGCCACAGCAAAATAGCAGCCCCCAATACGACTGTATTTCATTACTGGGTGTGAAAGGTTACCCCTTTTAAGGTGTCTACTGGCCAGAGGGGTCTTACTGGGGATAAGATCGGCAACATAGACCTTGTTGCAGGGAGTGCAGAACAACAGCACAAGGAGGGCAGTTGACCGCGGGGTGGAATAAGTATGTTTCCAACCCGGGAACGGTTGCAGTCACTGAGCACCAAAAGGACAAGCAAACAGAAGAATTTGGGTGACAAAGTTGGAGCGGCATCTCTCCTGCTCTGGAAACGAGAAGGTCGACTTACCAGGAGTCGCGACCGGTGGCAGGATCAAAGTCTATCTTCAATGGTGGCAGCAAGGACAGCCGCAAACCCCGGCCGCCGGTTGCATTGGAGGATAGGGGGACAAGGTTGCTCAACATCATGGTGGTGACAGCAATGTGCTCCGCGGGCATGGGAATGCATGGGTTGAGAGGGGGGCAGGGCTCCCGTATTTCAACTCGGCAGCAACAAGGATTGTGATGGGGGGCATGGCCAGCGCGCATGGAATGAGGATGTGTTCTCCTCGCGCTCCTGCCCGAGATCCTACAACGGACCGAATCGTTCGGCCTGCTTAAGCTGAACAAGCACGCCTGAAGTAGCTACGGGAAGAAGAACCGTTTCCCTACCCTCTACGAAGTTTCCGCAATAAAATCGGACCGAGATAACGATTATCCGAAGTGAACAGAGAGGAGGCCCCGGCCCAACAAAATGGCGGCACACGCCGGTCCCATTTGAGACGCACTGCTGGAGGGCGGATAGCCTCCAGAGGCGAGAGAGGAGGGCCCACAGCGGCCAACCTAGTGATCTGGCGACACCCCGGGGGGGTGGACCCCCGCGGCCGGCTGTAACCCAGGTCTCTGTCTCCAAGACCGAGTGCCTGGAGGAGGAGACGAAGGGGGGGGGGCCCTCAGCGCGAGACCGCATGCAGGAGAGGCGCTGGCTGGTGGGAGGCCGCGAGAGACACGAAGAAGAGAGAAGACGACGGGCGGTCCCCTCCGGAACATCCGCAGGCTGACGACTCCCCATCTGCAACGACCGCCCTCGCAATCGACCCTACATACACGTCCCCGCTGAACGGGAAAAGGCCGCGGAGCACGCCCAAAGACAGGCGATGTCGCCCCCCCAAAAGCAAATTAAAAACCGCGACCATCGACTCCTTCACCACGGTCAGGGGCGAAACAACAACAGGGGACAGAGGCAGCAGACGACCCGACGGCTAAGGAGGATGATCTGACAAATACGCAAGTGCTACAAGCCATAGCGGCGCTACGAACGTCCATCGAAACCAGGATCGATGAAATCAAGTCGGACATACAACTGATGAGACAGGACGCCCGCAACCTTACAGAAAGGGTGACCACAATGGAGGCAACGCTCCAAGACAATGTTAACGACACCATAGAACTTAAATCTAAGGTCGAAGACCTTGAGTTGCAAGTAGCCTGGCTAGAGGCGCGATCAGAGGACGCTGAAGGACGAGCCCGCCGCGGCAACATCCGAATCCTGCGGGTACCGGAAGACACGGAGGGCCCAGACCCGACCAAATTAGTAGAAACAATGCTATTGCAAGAAATCGGGGCTGGCAAACTGACCCAGAGCTTCTCAATAGAACGGGCCCACAGATCACTTCAGAAGAGGCCCCCTCCGGGCTCCCGACCGCGCCCTATTATTGCAAAAGTCTTGAACTTTTGCGACAGAGAGACTATACTGAGATTCTCAAGAGAAGGAGGGGAGATCGAGCGCCAAAATAGTAATTTACCCAGACTATACCCCCGTGGTGCAGTGAGCACGGAACTCATTTGTACCGGTGAAAGCTAGGTTGCGCAAGCTAAACCTCAAGTACATGCTACTGTACCCGTCCCGCCTTAAGGTACTACACAAGGGGAAAGCTATCATTCTTGAGACTCCGGCAGCGGCAAATATGTGGCTTGAGGACAACAACCTTGCTGATGATAAGGAAAGCACTGCGCACGAAGTCACAGGCCATTGAAAGCACCAAACGACAGGAAAATGAAGGTTCACACAAATGCCGAATGAATACCGGACCGCTTGAGATCTACAACTCTACGTACGCCATGACGGGCAGGAGCGCACCGACCCATGCGAATAACAACGAAGTCGACACACCCCCCTGCAACGCGTGGAGGCCGACTGCCGACACACCACCCGCACCGGGAGGCCCGGAAAGGCCTGGAAGGATCGGGTGCCCCCGAGCGCTGCAAGTTCGAGGCAACTGCTGGGGGCAGTTTTGAGTTGAAAGGTTTGTTGCCCTTATTCACTAGAATGAGGATTGTTAATGTTAATAAGTCTCCAATTGGCACTGAGAGGGAGGGGGGAAGGGAGGGAGGAAACGTTGAGGCTCGCGCCCCAACCCCAACACAGACCGACCCCTGGTTAACAGGTCCAGGCCCGGGGGCGACAGAGGCGGGGAAAGGGGGGGACCACAGATCCGTTACTAAACCCCTATGGCTGCGACCACCATAAAAATAATGACATGGAATGTAAGGGGCCTAAGGACTTATCTCCGAAGGAACATGATTAAAACCTACCTGCACAGAAAAGGGGTAATGATAGCATTACTACAGGAGACCCACTGCACGGCGGACTCGGTGGCCAAGCTACACATACATTGGGATGGACAGGGGTTTGGTACCACTTATTCTAAATACGCAAGAGGGGTCTACACCTGGATTCACCCACAGCTCCCATTCCGGGTGGACAAAACTGAGATAAACCCGGAAGGTAGGTTCGTCGTAATTTGGGGATTCATTGAACAAGAAGCAGTATGCATCATGAACTCCTATCTCCCTAACAATAACATACCGTCCTACCTGAACTCACTGTACCCTAGAGTTGCACAGTACAGGAACGATCTCTTTATTTGGGGGGGGGGATTTTAATTGTGTACATGTCCCATGGCTGGACAGATCCACACCACAGCTAGGAGGCCCATCGACCGCTACGACAGCACTATCCGCCATGTTGGGGAGGCTGGAAATGACAGATGTGTGGTGGGAAAAACATCCTGAAGCACACGAATACTCATTCTACTCATCCCCACATAAGTTACGCACAAGACTAGATTATATATTCGTAGACAGGGAACACTTACCCCTGGTGTAGGGAGCACAATACTTGGGGAGGACTATCTCTGATCACTCCCCGCTTCTGATAACATGGAACCACAGAGGGCCCAGACCCCCCATTCCCATGTGGAAAATGCCCACAGACGCCCTAATGGACCCAGCTTTCCGAGAAGAATTACGCGATTCTATTGATGCATACCTAGAGGTTAACACCGGTAGTTTAGTTTACAATAGCACAGTGTGGGAGGCTCTAAAGGTGGTAACCAGGGGAGAAGTAATTGCAAAGGCGGAAGGTATCAAGAAGCTGCTCAGGAAAGAACTAGACCTAGTGGAACGCAGATTGAGCGACTTGAGGCTGCCCCGTAGACACCCAACAGAGGGAAGAGGAGCTTGTGAAACTTAGAGAGCAGAACATAACTGCGTGGAACAGGCTGGAAAAGTTCCACTATACTGCCAGAACAAATAGAGCACATGTTGAGGCTGACAGACCGGGCAGACTACTCGCCTGGCTCTGCCGTAAAGAGCACCCCAAACACCCCACCACCTCACTACAAGATGAGGATGGAAACACACATTGTACGCAGCAGGGCATAAATGACACTTTCACTCGCTTTTACACCCACCTGTATTCACATGAGGAGCAGGTCCCCCATGAACGGTTGATAGAAACACTAGAAGAGATGGGGCTCCCCAGGCTGTCCCATGAGCAAGCCGACTCCCTAGAAGCAGAAATCACGCCCAAAGACATTACCGATGCAATCAGATCCCTGGCCATAGGCAAAGCACCGGGAACAGATGGGTTGCCCACAAAGTTTTTTAAAACTTATGAGTCCTCCAGGAGGCACACGAAGAAGGGATACTACCCGAAAGTATGAGGGAGACGCTTGTGATCCCGATCCTCAAGCCCAATAAACCGGCAGACCAATGTGACTCATATCACCCGATTTCAATGTTAAATTATGACGTTAAAATCCTGACTACGATCTTAGCGAAGCGGCTGTCTAGAACAATAGGAGACATAGTTCACCCAGATCAGTGCGGCTTCGTGCCGGGCCGAAATACGTCCATGAACCTACGCAGGCTGCAGCACATTATGGCGCAAACCGATAAAGACAAGGACTCATACGCGCTGCTGTCCCTAGACGCAGTCAAAGCGTTTGACTCCATTTACTGGGAATGGCTTGTGGCAGTGCTTAGGGAGTTTGGCTTTGGTCCCGGGTTTATCAGGTGGATTAACATCTTGAATGCTAAACCTAAGGCAAGGGTGAAATCTGGGAAGTATGTGTCGGAGGCCTGGGATATATGCAGGGGGACTAGACAGGGTTGTCCACTATCCCCAATGCTTTACATACTGGGACTAGAACCCATAGCTGTCTACTTTAGAAAGCAATTCTTCAATTCAGGCATTAGACTGGGAGACGTGGATCACATCATCTCGCTCTACGCGGATGACGTTCTCATATACGTCAGGGACCCACACCTCAACGTACCAACCATGTTAGAAGTGCTGGACAATTATTCCAAGGTCTCTGGGATAAGTTTTAGCAGGTCAAAGTCTTGTATGTTCCCCCTAGCGGCCCTGAAAAGAGAGAGTTTAGAAGCACTCCCTGAAATTGGAATCCAGTGGCAGAATATGTCATTCCGCTACCTTGGAGTGCACATTATGCATACCCCCGAGCTAATGCACGAACGAAACACAAAGGCAGCACTCCCCGCCCTGCGCAAATCAATGGCGTTCTGGGCGAAACTCCCCCTCTCGATGATGGGCAGGGCTTCGATAACTAAAATGATTGTTCTCCCACGTTTCCTTTATGGGTTTCAAACTGTACACTACTATATACACAAGCCCCTCTTCCGACTGCTTGAGACCATACTGCGAGAGTTCCTATGGGGGAAAGGCAGGCATAGAATAGCGTTGAAATTGCTAACCCTACCATATAGCCAAGGCGGTATTCAACTTCCAAACCTAGAAAAATATTACATAGCAGCACAGCTTAGTTTTGTGACCAAATGGCTAGATGATGAACCCACATCTGAAACACCATTGCTACAGGCCATGCTGCCCCAATTCCATCTGAAAGAACTGGTCTGGGCACCGTCCAAACTGCTGGGAGCTCTACCCTTTTTGGCTGACCTGGGAAGGAAAATTTGGCACAGGGCGAAAATGCTCACTAACTCACGGAACTCCTATACCCCAGAAGTCCCCCTGATCGCAGACCTATGCACAACACTTTCGGATTTGAAACATATCAGGCTCTGGGAGAGGGAAGGGGTCTACACCTGGGGATATCTGTATGATAAAGGCACTTTCAGGGAGTTCACCTCACTGCAGGAGACGGAAGGCCTACATACCGGGCAGTTTCTGTGGTACCAAAGAACTCGTGCTGTGGCCCGATGCAAATGAGACTCGTGGCCGATGGAACCAGATACAAACCCACTCCTCACCTTGATGTACAACTTGGGAGAGGGCGGTAAACCCGTTTCGCAAATATATGGCTACCTGATCGAGATGCCAAACCCTCGGAGCATGGAAATGAAAAGCAAATGGGAGGAGGATATAGGCCGGGAAATGACTGAAGGGGAGTGGAACAGAGCTCTCACATTCCCCAAAACGGTTTCCAGAAACCATAGATTTAGGCAGATTCAGTTGAACATACTACACAGAACTTACCTGACCCTGTGCCGCATAGCCACCTTCAATCCCCAGGCACAACCGACCTGCAACTGGTGCAAGGGGGAAAAAGCGGATATGATCCACATGTTATGGGAATGCCCCAGGACAAGGGCTCTGTGGGACAGGGTCCAACAAACTTGCGAAAAAGCAGGCCTGAGTAAATATAATTGGACACCCGACAAGTGCTTCTTAGGAACCTACCCCAGACCAGCCAAACTCAAGCATGCAACAAGGCTCATGGACATATCGTGCATACTGGCCAAAAGAACTATAGCAATTACCTGGAAGAAACCCATGGGCCCTCAGTTCAAACTATGGCACAAAGAGACTGAACGGTGGGTGCTGGCCGAGACCGTGGCATGGGAGGACAGTGTGGCCAGATCCACGGATGACTCTAGTATGTCACTCGAGGCATGGAAGGAACTCACCAGACACATGCTCCACCCCTCGGATGATAAACCTCCCTGAATCGGAACTTAATCCAGGCCCTGTCATAAAGCCAGCAGCAGCGGAAGTACTGCAGAGGATAGAGGCCTTGCGGAAGCCTTTCCCCTATTGTAGTTGCCGGATCGTTCCCCTTTGCTCCCACCCTCCCCCCGAAACAGTTAACGATGTATGAAACGGACAGAATATGGAGACAGTTATGGTTGTTTTGTTTTTGTATTTGTAATTTTTTGACGTTAAGTTAAACAAATGTTTATAACTATTTGAGATTGGCTCCATTGTACACAACTTGTTTGATATTATTGAAAAATGCCAATAAACACATTTGAAAATAAAAATAAAAAACAAGGATTGTGATTGGTCAAGGGCTCACGTTTTTCCCATAAAGACCAGCAACAACATTACTAATTGAAATTCTGTCTCTGATTATTCTAGGACACACACGTTTTGAACAAGGAAAGGAAATAACCCTGGGGTTATTAAGAGCCTTGGTCCCTCCAACCCAGGAAAAAGAGGACACAAGATCTTTAACAGTGTATATGGGTTTTGGAAAGGGGCTGTGAATAACCAGAGGGTGTTTCACTGCCTAAACACCAAGGATCCCTTACTCGGGTGACCAGGGAACAGCCATAGCCTTTGGATCCAGACCCTGGGGGTGGACAAGTGTGGGAGGATCACCTGGGTGAGGGGTCCTCAGGCAGTGGGGGAGGAGCACCTGATGGCGAGACATGGTATCCCCCTATTCCAAATACCCCTGTCAGATCATATTGTAAAGCATATTCCAACTCCCTATATCCCCCATTTCCTACACAAAAAGTGAGCTGAGGAAGAAAAGATCTGAGGCTAAAAGGAGTACCACCCATGCAATACATTGGACATGTCCCACTAATAAGATCAGGCGGGGTCAGGCACTTGATCTTAATTACAAACACCTGGTACCTATTATCTCCTCCCACATGGTTAAAAGGTGGAACACTGAGACACACTCTGAGCAAGGGGATGCATAAGAAGCAGCAGTTCTTTCAGGACGAGAGCGAACCAGGTGGAGCAGAGCGACAGCTCGAGGCCGGAACTGAGGTACAGAGAAACCTTGGATGCCCCGGTGACAGATCGTTACTTCTGAAGGGCCTTGAAGATTGCGCAGCGAAGCCCAGCCAGAGAGAAGGGACAAACCTCTATTGTGTTTCAGTAATACCACCACCCACCCGGGGGAACGGAAGAGTTGGGGAGGTGCAGCAGCACTTGTGGTATCAGCCTTGACTTCAGGATCAAAGCCGCGAAAGACGAAAATAAATACACAGCCGGTGCGTTGATGAAAACAATGAAAGTTTGTCAGTTTTAAGTGAAACTTGATGGCAACAGTATCCAACAAATGAAGGTTGCGCGTTGCTGATAACACGCGAGGCAAAGCATTGTATAGAACTGTAAATTAAAGATTCAAAGTAAGAGTGGTATGGCGAAACAAGATTGCCCAATCGAAAGTCTCTGTGAAATGTCTGATGCTGTGTAAGTGTCAGGAAGAGAAAGAAACTGAGATGCAATATTTGAATTGATAGGTTTGACCCCGGCAAAGGGAAACTTGGATGTTGTTAGGTTTGCATTTTTATTTGTATTTGGTTTATTCATATAGCGCACCCGGCCCAGGGGCATCTGGGCGCATATCTTACATAGGCTACAGAAAAACAACCTCCATATTAACATTGCATGAGGTACATGTTACAGATAATAGTAGGACATAAATGAAATATAAGGGACATATAAAGCCGTAAACAAGGATGCTATACACATGTGCATTCACAATGTTGTGACAATAGCTATGGGTATCCGCATATGAGGGTGTTGTTAGTGCAGGCATAGCTGTGGTGAGACAGGTATATATCATTTATGCTCTAGTAGTGGCTAGAGCTTGCACAGTGAGCCAACGTTTGGCAGTATTCTTAAAAGTAGTATAGTGGGGTTCAGATCTCAGTGAGTTGGGGAGTGTGTTCCAGAGTTTGGAAGCGAGGACAGGGAAGCTAGACCCTCCTGCATTCTGTGGCTTAAATCTAGGTATAGCAAGTGAATGTGCTTGTGCAGATCTAAGAAGTTGTGTGGCTGTTTGCGCTGTGAAGCGATTGGCCAAGAATTCAGGGGCTTGATAGGCACAGCACTTATGTGTAAGTGCGAGGGCTTTAAGCGAAATTCTGAGTGCCACTGGGAGCCAGTGGAGGTTCCGTCTAGTGTTAGAGATGTGCATTTTTCTAGGGATAGTGAGGGCCACTCTGATTGCATTATTCTGGGTTACTTGACACTTGTTGATGTTCTTTTGGCTAGTTCCTAGATAGAGTGCATTGCAATAGTCAATTTTGGCCATTACCAGGGATCTTGCCAGGATGATGCAGTTAGGGGAAGTGATGAAGGGTTTACAGGCTGTCACCAATTTATAGGTGTAAGCTGAAGCTGAAACAACTGAGTTGACTTGTTTAGTCAGAGAGAGGGTGGAATCTAAATGGAAGCCAAGGGTTTTAGTGATATTTGACACCTTAATGGTATTCCCGTCGATGATAAAGGCCTTGAAAGCGGGGTCCAGTTTGTTAAGTCATTGATGGGAGCCTAAGATAAGTAACTCAGTCTTATCATCGTTTCAGCATAAACAATGATGTGCCATCCAAGCTTGAATGACTGTGTAGACCTCGTTGAGAGCCTTTGAGTCTGTTGTGTAGTCCCCCGTAATAGGAATGAGTATCTGGGTGTCGTCCGCGTAGTTTATTTATTTATTTATTTATTTATATTTATATAGCGCGCAAGAAGCCCAGGGGCTTTGAGGCGCTGTTACTTGCAATAACTTAGTTACATGGTACAGGCATGAAAGCGATTGATAACACATTATGAATACTACAAGATATCATACTGTTGTTACAGATATTGCATTGGGACGTATATTACAACATATATGATAGTTGGTGTATGAGACACCCAGATAGTCAAGGATGTCAAAATAGTGGTTTAGTAAACACATTATATGATGTGGGGGACACACAGGACCCTTGTGGGACCCCACAAGTGACAGGTGAGGGATCAGCCGATGCGGTCGGGGAGAAAACGCGCATGGTCCTGTTTGTAAGGAATGACATGATCCATGACGAGGCCTCGTCTGAGAAGTGGGCAGTGGTTTTTAGATGACGGCAGAGAATTTGATGATCGACCAGGTCGATCGCTCCCGAGAGGTCAAGTAGTAGTAGTAAAGCTATCTTGCCTTTGTCTTTGATCTCCTGTATTTGTGTTTTGAGGTCTAAAAGGGCTGTCTCAGTGCCATGTTTTGGACAGAAGCCTGATTGTCGGAGGCCGAGGAGTTTATTAACCTCGAGGTATTCCTGAATTTGTAAGTAGGCTGCTCTGTCTACGATTTTCAGGAGGAAAGGCACTGTGGTGATTGGTCTGTAGTTGGATGGGTTGCTGGGGTCAAGTGTAGGTTTCTTAATGAGGGGGATGACCCATGCATCCTTAAGATTGTCGGGGACCGTGCCAGCTTTAAAAGAGGCGTTGATAAAGGAGGTGATAAAAGGAGCTAGGTCATGGGCAGCTTCCTTAATGGTAAATGCTGGACATGAGTCACCTTGACAATTTGAAGGTTTTGGATTTTTGATAATATTTTCCACTTCCCAAGTAGATAACGGAGAGAAGCTGAAGGATTTACTAGAATGCGTAGGTGTTGTCGGGCTGAAGGAAGGTACCGAAGAGAGGGGATCAGTCATTAGGCTACATTTTTAATTGTTAATTTTGATTTTCAAGGTAGTAATTTTGTCCATAAGTGCTTTTTCTATACTCGATCACCAGGCGGTGTTGGTGTCACACTTGTCTGTTGGGGTTATGGGAGATTCGAGTTCTTTAAGGATCTTAAAGAGCTCTTTAGTATTAGATTCTGCTTGGAGAATCCGCTTATTGTAGGTGTCTTCTTTCGCTGTGACAATTGCTTGCTTGTAGATCACTGATGCAGAGATCAGTATTATGGTTTTATTAGAGTCTGTTTGATGGCTTTTCCAATGTGATTCTGCGCTTCTTTTGGCTTTACGTAAGTCTCTCAGCTGAGATGTAAACCAAGTATTGAGGTGTGCACACTGTTTGGATTTACGCAATTGAAGTGGAGCTATACAATTTAAAGCTTTTAATATGGTTTGGTTATAGGTATCTACAAGGTGCTGTAAGGTCCGAGCAGGAGACTGCAGTTTTGTTAAGTAGGGGGAGGATGATCGGTAGCAATCTTACCTTAGTAATGTCCTTCTTGTTGCGAGTATGAATAGAAGGTGCAATGCTAGCTTTGAGATTAATAGGAGTTGCTTTGACTGTAAAGATTATCTTGTGATGATCAGAACAAATGCAAGGAATGACTGATACCAGGTTGATGCTGCAGTTCAGGTCAGCAAGCCAATGAATTGTTCTCCCTTTGGTGTGTGGGGGTATGTGTATATGATGAACAAACCCAAGATCAGTCAGTGAGCTAGCAAGGTCGAGGGCTTTAGTGTTATTAGGGTCTTGGAATCCAAGATTAAGATCCCCCAGAAGTATTATTTTAGACTTGGGCTTTGTATTACCAGCGAGGAGGGTAGAAATATCCTCAGCGAAGGATGAGATAGGACCAAGTGGTCGATAGATAAGGTGCACTGTGGCAGTTTGGTTAGGTGAAAACGCTAGTTTTACTGATAGTAACTCAGCAGATGGAATCTGGTTATTAGGGATTTGTCTAAGCTCTAAGGCATTTTTTAAGATGAAGGCTACCCCTCCACCTTTTGCCTGGTTAGTATCTGTGTCACTTCTAATAATGGAATAATTGTCAGGTATTGCTAGGGCCAGAGAGCGCCCAGAGGCTGCATGTAGCCAAGTTTCAGTAAAAGCTAAGAAATCTATGTCTTCAGTTGTAATAAAATCAGCAATGTCAAGCGCATGCGCTCAGAGCGATCTGGCATTGACCAAGGCCCCTTTGATCAAGATAGTTTTATCTGCTAGGGAGTTGATAGAATGATTAGATGAGTTTTTGAGCGGGATGTTAGTGTCGTCATTACCAATGAAGGTAATAGTAGGAGATGTGGTTTGTGTTTTGGTGACCAATGAGTGACAAGTTTTTTTAAGGAATCTGGAGCCTATATTGTAATTTCTAAGGCTGATAGCACAAGGTTTGGTAAGTGTGGATTTGCGTGCAAAGTGTTCAAGCCAAAGGGCTGGCGAGGTCAGGTACGGATTAATACTTGGCATGGTGTGCCTCGGCTCAGAACTGTGTGATAAGGGACTATGTGAGATGCAAGTAATGCAATCCAAGGGGGACGGAGGCAAAGAATCAAAGTTGTCATGCCTAATTAGGATTGTGAGGTATGAGCGTGTCTGGTGTGAATGTGTAAGGAACGAGTGAACATAGAATCCTATTGTTAGAAAGGACAGGAGGAATGCCCCATACATGTGGAAAAGCCAGTGCATAATTAAATAAGTACACACAGCAGGTTAATGCTTCATGTAATGACAAGTTCGGCTATCACAACAGTAAGCAATAGTGACTAAAGATAGTTTGTCACAGTGTCACTAGGCAGTGATAATATATATTAATATGCACAAATGAAATTTAAGAAGATTCATACCCAAGTTGCAACAAATTTCAGGTAAGCAGGTTAGGATAGTTAGTGAACAGTTTGGTTTACCAAACGGCTGGGCCTTCAGTGTGCCCGATAAAGCAATTACGACAGAGTAAATCCGGCATGTGTAGGCAGCGCGCACCGGGCAACAGTGGCTGAAGGCTAAGAAGGAAAGGCTAGTGCAGTAAATCTAGTAAACATATGCAAGTCTTTGCCCTACGTAGTAGAATGGCCATGATGGTACGAGGCAGCGCGTAACTAAGGATGAGACAATGGCATGCGCGGTACAATACTCGGTGATAAATACACGTTGGGTAGATGCTAGATACTAAGCTACAAAGCGAGCGTAGTGGAAACAATGTTATTTTCGACACCAGGCTAAGGTAGCTTACCCGTGTAAGTTCATAGAAGAGGACCAGTGTTCATACTTGGTGCTTAGTCTCATGATGATCTTGTAGAGCTGTGAATTCAGTAGCAGTTAGCAGCATCCACTGCATGAACGGAAAGAGTCTGGGGAGTACCTAGTGTCCCTTGTAGTCATGGATAGGCACAGATAGGCTGCACAGCAGTAGTCTTGGATGGGTGCCTTCGACGGGAAGTGCCGGTTAGTGCCTTCCGGCGGTGGTCGGAGCGGGAAATGCAGTGGGATGCCCAATCCTGGAGCAGCTCCCTCACGGTTGCTTAGCAACCAACAGCAACAACAACGACAGAAGTAACGCCGGTTTGATCCCAGCAGAGGGAAACTTAGATGTGAGAGATATAAGATTTGAACTGTAAGGTTTGTTCCCGGCAGAGGGAAACTTGGATGTGAGAGATATCTTTGAACTTTGAAATAAGTACTGTGCTTGAAACTACATTTACCATTAGGCCCTGGTGTAGGGGAGAAAAAGTGACCTTTTAAGGTCGGTGTGTTCATGCCGAGCTAAGAGCAAAAACCTTGCTGTTTCGAAAGTCTTCAACAGCAGAAGGAATGTGAAAGGAGGCTTGGGCCCGACGGAGGGAAGCCTATGACGGTGTGATTGAAGCTTGTGGAAGGGAACCCCACAAATTGTGATTGAAAGGTGTGAGCGCAGCCGAGGGTAACCGGTACTGAATTGTGGTAAGAAGAAGGAAACAAACTTTCGTTGAACTGTAAACTAGTGACTTTTCGTAGAAGGCCAAGTGGGCCTTAGTCCACAACCCAAACTACATCCTTCTGTCCGAAGCCTGAGTTTTTCGCATGGTCCAAGTGTGCCACCTTACCTCGTGCTACAAAGCGTGGGGAAAGGAGTTTACTCAGCCATACTGACATTTCTTTTGAACACTGATTTTCCTTTTTGCATTACACAGTCCCTTTACACATTTATTGTATTAGAAAGAGGGCAGACATTAGGATTATTAGTACAGGCCATTTACTTTTGACTAAAGACTGACTAGGACTGTATTTTCTTTTTGTTTGATGGTCGAGAATACTCCAATCTTAGTTACAGGGCAAGACAGGAGTTTTCCATCCCCTTCTAAACCATTAATAAAGGTTTTGAAACATGCAGTTCTTGTGTCAGTGTCTATGTGTGATACAATGCCTCCCTCACATATGGTGGCTGAAGTGGGATACAACTCAATTGAAACACATTGGGGAACCCTAACATTTCAGAAACTCAGTAACCGAGTCACAGACCCCACTACCACCACAAAAGAATCTTTCAGCTTTTATATATGCAGCAGTAGAGAGGCCACTATCACTCGATGGAAATGAGGACTGATTCCCACTGACTTAGTTCTAATACCCCCCTCTGGTTGTTACATTAGGCTGGCACCAAAATCCGGTTTAGCCTGGAAATGTGGCCTGGATGTACTTGCAGGAGTTATAGATCCGGACTTTAGGGGAGACATAAACATACTCTTGCAAAATCTTGGAGAACCCCCTTTTGAGATACATCCTGGGGACAAGATTGCAGAGGGAATTCTTGAGAGAGCTTTATTTCCCCATCTTGAGGAAGAGATAGAGCCTGGGGAAACTGAGAGAGGTAACTTAGGTTTTGGGGAGGCAGATGAAAAACTTAAAATCGGAGCCAAAGGAGAAGATGAAACCACTATCCTTCCAGACTTAGCCTTCGTCCAACGAAATGACCCAATGCTGGCATAGTCTTTTTTGCAAATAATTTCTGAGGGAGAAGGTCAAGAAAAAAAAACCCTTTTTCTTTCTGAAACAGGGACTACTATATCATAGAGAAACCTCAGGGGAAGGCATAAGTAAACCCCAATTGGTAATACCCCAAACTCATCAGAAAATTGTGTTAGAAATTGCACATTCTCACTTGACAGGGGACACCTAGGACAGTTTAAGAGCGAAGCTCACATTAATGGAAATGTCTATTGGCCGGGGATACACGCTGATATAAAAAACTTTGTTTAGACATGTGAGATATGTTAAAAGACCAGCTTGCATATTCCTCTAAATGCCCCTTTAAATCCACTACCGATAATTCAAGTTCCCTTCTCCCGAATCGGGATGGATATTATCAGACCATTAGAAACCTCCAAGTTGGGCAACAAATGTGTTTTTGTGATCGTTGATTATGCCACCAGGTACCCAGAAGCATTTCCCATGAGAAATAACACCACCCAACAAATCTTAATAATTTGCTACCAATATTTTCTAGACTTGGGTTCCCCAAAGAAATTCCAACTGACTAGGGGCCAAATTTAATGAGTAAGCTTATGGGTGAAATAAAGGAATTGCTACATATTACAACCTTAAGGACCTTGGTGTACCATCCTCAAACTGATGGATTGGTAGAAAGATTTAATAAGACCCTCATGGCAATTCTAAGAAAGTTAGTAAATGACAATGGGAATGATTGGGATTGTATGATCCCCTGGGCCCTGTTTGCATTGAGAAAGACCCCTCAAGCATCTATCAGATTCTGTCAATAATGCTTCAAGAGGAGGAGATCAATCCCCTCTCCCGAACCACAGAAGCCGAATAGATCGACCCTCCCACTGTGGTTGGCACGGGCGCCTGATGTATACAAGACTGGAAGCCACGTAGCAACCAGTGGGTGGAAGACAGAGTTAGGGAAAGGGGATGGAATGACAAAGGGAAGGAAGGGAAAAACCATATACATACATGGAGGAAACAACCTAAAAAACAGCTTATGGCTAACCCAGCAATTCTTGACTTAATACCTCTGAAAATTCTACCATATACCCCTAGATCTTGGCATAACACTTTAACTCGTAGTGCATGACCTAACTCCCATGAACTCACAAACACAGTATATAACACATGGAACTTAGTATTAGTTACTGAAATTAAAGCACAACCTCAATAACCAGTTTTGGTTACCCTTAACATAAAACATTGTATAAACATATGGCACGCACATATAATTGACAGGACATGATGAGGACTGAGACACATGGCCATAATAGGGCAATCCAAAGAACAGAACATGAAACGTAACATTACACAGCATGGAAACATTCACATGAGGTGAGTATGTGTGCCCCAGCCCTTCAAAAGCTATTTTTCCGTAGCATAGCCCCTCACGAACTAAACTCAGTCATTTGCTGGTCTGACCCCTGGGTGGCTGTTCTTGTCCGGACGCCTCCTGAGGACGTCTGGACCCAAACGATGTGCAGCCGTAAATGAAATGGAATAGTCACCTTAATCACCGCTGCGACCCGAGCATTAGCAGAATCATTTCACATATCAACCAAACTCAATGAACACTTAACTGGCTGTCCGGGCACCTCCTGCGGCTGCCCCGGACCCGAAAGACATGAGCGGAAAAAGCTTCACCAGTTTCCTCACCGCCGCAACCCAACGTTTACTTCCAACGTCTCCTCGAGCGTTCCATTTTGCCTGTCAGAACTCGCCTTCAGTCTGCTGCCAGCATCGCCGCCACCGCCCGTGCTCTCCAACATTAATCATGAGCACCGGAGGCCGTTTATACATGCTTTACTGATTACTGGCAGCTGGCGAGTGGCACGCACATGAAACTACACATGGTCCCAATGCCTACTGGGAAATGTAGTTTTCAACCTCATTTATGCACCATAAACCTCCTTCTACTCAATTCCTGACCCCTGACAGTACCTCCTCTCCCAGGGCTCTTCCCAGGACCTGCCTTTTCAGGATGTTGTAAGTGAAACAGTCTTACCAGGTGTGGAGCGTTAACCGAACTGGCAGGTTCCCAAGAACAATCTTCCAGTCCATAACCCGCCCATTGGATTAGATACCACAAACCTTGCCTTCTTCTCCTTGAGTGCAAAATTTTCTTCACCTCATACTCTGTCTGACCCTCTTTGTGAATGGCTGGAGGTCTCTGCACACGTTTTCCAGGAACTGCATGTTTAAGCAAACACATATGGAATCCTGTATGTATCTTTAAGGTTTTAGGCAATCGTAATTTCACAGCAGCGTCTGACACACAATGCACAATTTTATAGGGTCCAATAAACTTGGAGGCAAATTTGCAAGATCCAATTAAGGGCAAATTCCTTGTGGACAACCATACTTTATCCCCCACCTTGTACTGAGGGCCCTTCCTCCTTTTTCTGTCTGCATATGTTTTACATTGTGCCTTTGCCTGTTCGAGATTGTCTCGAGCTTTCTGTCTGATGTTCATAAGCAATTGTTTTCTGTCCTGGAGTACTGGCAGGTTCTTTACTTCAGGTAACTGCTCAGGCAACATCTCCTGTACCTGCCCATACAAACACTCATTAGGAGCCATCCCCAATGATGCATGCTCCGTATTATTGTAAGTGAACCCAGCTAACCATAACGCCTGAACCCATTTATTTATTTATTTGGATTGTAGAGCGCACATCAGCATGGGGGCATGACTCCATACCTTCATGTAAATAACAGCGTAAGTATTGTTCAAGCGTCTGGTTAACTCTTTCCGTCTGCCCATCCGTCTGAGGATGGTAACTAGTGGACAAGGCACAATTGATTCCTAACATCTGACAGAAGGCGCGCCAAAACTTAGAGGTAAATTGCGGACCCCTATCTGATACAATACTACGGGGTAAACCATGTAGCCTGACCACATGCTGCAAAAATATTTCTACCAACTTTCCTGCTCCTGGAATTCCTCTACAAGGCACATAGTGAGCTTGCTTAGATAGGTAGTCCACCACCACCCATATGGTGTCATGTTGGTCATCCGAAGTAAATCTGTGATAAAATCCATGGATATATGTGTCCATACTTTCTCTGGAGTAGGCAATGGTTTAAGTAGCCCTACTTTCTTCGTGTGATCAGCCTTACTTCGTAACACATGTTTCACATCTTTACACATACTTATGTACATCCTGTCTCAGATTGGGCCACCAGAAATATCTCTCTACCAGAGTCTGTGTCTTTTTACAGCCCGAATGACCTGCCAAGGGTGAATAATGGCACCAATGCAGTGCTTTCTTTTGTAGATCCAAGGTGGGCAAATATAAACGTCCATCATAATAG
The DNA here is from genome assembly GCF_040938575.1 of Ambystoma mexicanum. Taxonomy (NCBI): domain Eukaryota; kingdom Metazoa; phylum Chordata; class Amphibia; order Caudata; family Ambystomatidae; genus Ambystoma; species Ambystoma mexicanum. The sequence continues at coordinate 1,135,293,611 of NC_090931.1, read as the reverse complement.
GGAAGTTTATCTCTGATAGTTGCCAAAGGCTCATTCAATCCTCAATCACGATTTCTTTGCTTCTTCATTTCCTGTTTTACTTGATTCAATAACTTGGTCACCACAGCTCCAACCACCCTTTCTGCTGGAATTATGGGCTTTACCCCATGGGCTTTATTCTCTAGATTGTGCTGGCGGGATAAGGCATCTGCTTTTCCATTTCTTTTCCCCGGCCTGAAGGTCACCACAAAGTTAAACTCGTTGAAATATTGAGACCAACGTAATTGCCTGGGAGTCAATGCTTGGGCTGTCTTGAAATACTGTAAATTTGTATGGTCCGTCACCACCAACACCTGATGCTTTGCTCCCAGTAAATAATGTCTCCATTCCAAAAAGGCTGCTCTAATAGCTAGTAGTTCTTTATCGGTGATGGAGTGATTTTGCTCACATTGAGTGGGTTTTCTTGAATAGTATGCCACTGGATGCCAAACCCCTTCGTGGTCCTTTTGAGATGACACTGCCCCCACCGCCACATTTGATGCATCAGTTTCCACTTGAAACATTTTCTCAGGATCAGGATGCCGTAATACTGGTGCTGACATGAACGCCTTCTTTAATTCTTGAAAAGCCCTTTCAGCTTCTGGATTCCAACAAAAGTTTGTTGCCTTTTTTAATAATTTCGTTATAGGTGCCACAATCTGGGGAAATTGGTAATAAACCGTCTATAGAAGTTTGCGAAACCCAAAAAAGACTGAATATCTTTAACGCATTGGGGTGTGGGCCAATCAAGAACTGCTTGTACCTTACTTTTGTCCATGATTATTCCTTCCGGAGTCAATATGAACCCCAAAAACTCCACCTGTGTGGTGTGAAAGGCACATTTTTCTAATTTTATGTATAACTGATAGTCCTGCAATTTTTTCAGCACAGCCCTCACAGTTCTTTTGAAGTGGAGTAAATCAAAATGTCATTAATATATAAAATAACAAAAATGTCCCAAAACTCACTCAATACCTCCTGCATAAAATACTGAAAAGCTGCAGGAGCATTACATAAACCAAAAGGCCTAACCAAATACTCAAATAAAGCAAACCCGAATGCAGTTTTCCACTCATCCCCTTCTTTGACACGAATCAAATGATATGCTCCGTGTAAATCAAGTTTTGTGTAAACCACTGCTGTCTTTACCTGATCCATCAGTCCTGAAATTAAAGGCAGTGGATATCTATTCTTTACCGTCACCTTGTTCAAGGCGCAGTAATCAATGCATGTTCTAAGAGTTCCTTCCTGTTTCGGAACGAAAAACAATGGGGATGAGAATGGTGACGTGGAGTGTCGAATAAATCCCTTCTTCAACATCTCATCCAAGTACTCACAAAGATGTTGATTTTCTGTTTCTGTCAACGCATATATTCTACTACAAGGCAATTTAGCCCCTGGTTCTAACTCAATTACACAATCATAGGGTCTGTGGGGCGGCAATCTCTCTGCTCCACCTTTATCAAAAAACATTCACAAAATCTTGATATTGATCAGGAACCGTTAATCCCACAGCCCCCACAACCTTAGATGCAGATGGTTGGTCTGCCAAAAATTAAGCAGGGCCCACCTCCTCTTCCATATGGCCCATACATTACTGATTCTCAAAAGAAAACTCTCTAGTAACCCAATCAATCCTTGGATTATGCTGTGTTAACCAGGGAATGCCCAAAATAAGACCAAACTGGGGTGCTGCTATCAAATCCAGTACAAACTTCACCACATGGCCTGACCCACACCTCATTCTTATAGGTTGAGTTTGCTGACAAATGGGCCCTGAAATTAAAGGGGAACCATCCACCGACTGCACCCCTTCCACCTGCGATTTTTCTCTCAATGGTAACCCCAAGCTTTTAGCTAAACTAATGTCAATGAAATTCCCGGTTGCCCTAGAATCCACCATAGCTGACACCATATGTTTTGTACATGCAAAAAACAACGTTACCAAAATATACAAATGGGAATTACCCTTTCGTGTAGTATTTGCTACCCAAGTGGGGAACCTTCCTACCATTGAGCCTGATGCCTGAGTTCCCCCTAAGGCCGGCCCAATCCTTTTCCCCAACTTCCCCTTGTTCTTTTCTCCGCCAGTCTCCTTCTTTGGTGTGTTTGGACAAGTACGGATATAATGCCATGGTTGCCCACAGTATAGACACAAATTATTAACCTTTCGCTGCTCCTTTTGTGCTACCGATAGTGAACCCCTAACCCGTCCGATCTGCATTGGTTCTCCTTCTCCATTTCTATTGATTTTTCCTCTATCCAATCTTACAAACGGTACCACCTCTGGTCTTTTCCTGTCTCCCTTGCGCTCATTCATCTGATGATCCAACCTTAACGCCAAATCAATCATGGCCGTACAATTACTGAGTTGGGGCTCCACCTGTGCCATGGCATCTTTCAATTCTTCCCTTAAACCTTGATAAAACAGAACTGTCTATTTATTTTCTCTGCCAATCTGTTTCAATGACCAGCCTATTGAATTGAGTTACATAAGAAACCAAATCTTGTGTACCCTGTTTTAACGCCAATAACTCTTTGTCTTGTGCTAAATAAACTTCCCTGCGATCAAACAATCGACCAAATTCCGCCAAAAAATTATCCCAGTGATATAATAACGGGTCATCCTTCTGTACCAATGGCATAGCCCAAGCTGCTGCATCTCCCGACAAATATGATATTACAAATGCGGTCCTAGCTTGGATAGTCTCAAATGCTGAAGGTTTACACAAAAAATGTAACCTACACTGTGTCAAAAACATCATACATTTCTTGGGATCCCCTGAAAATCTTTCAGGGGCTGCCAATGGCACACTACTTGGTGGTTGGACAATTACTGTGGGTGCTCTAGCTGCTGCTCTTCCCGTAGAGGACCATGCTTCCTCCAACAGGGTCCCCTGTGCTACTTATCCCTGCACCTGTGTCTTCAACGTTCTAGATTCCTGTCTAACATGTACTAATTCTTCCTGAATGCCTTGTAGTGCTTTTAGCACTTCCGCTAGCGAAGGAGGGTTCTCCATTTGGCCTGGGTGGTACAGTGATCCCGAATTCGGGGGCTGATGATTCTGTCAATAATGCTTAAGGAGGGGGAGATCAATCCCCTCTCCCGAACCACAGAACCCGAATAGATCGACCCTCCCACCGTGGTTGGCATGGGTGCCTGATGTATACAAGACAGGAAACCATATGGCAGCCAATGGGGGGAAGACGGAGTTAGGGAAAGGGGATGGAATGACAAAGGGAAGGAAGGGAAAAACCATATACATACATGGAGGAAACAACCTAAAACACAGTTTATGCCTAACCCAGCAATTCTTCACTTAATACCTCTGAAAATTCTACCATATACCCTTGGCATAACACTTTAACTCGTAGAGCATGACCTAACTCCCATGAACTCACAAGCACAGTATATAACACATGGAATTTAGTATTAGTTACTGAAATTAAAGCACAACCTCAATAACCAGTTTTGGTTAACCTTAACATAAAACATTGTATAAACATATGGCACACACATATAATTGGCAGGACATAATGAGGACTGAGACACATGGCCCTAATAGGGCAAACCAAAGCACAGAACATGAAACATAACATTACACAGCATGGAAACATTCACATGAGGTGAGTATGTGTGCCCCCAGCCCTTCAAAAGCTATTTTTTCATAGCATGGCCCCTCACGAACTAAACTCAGTCATTTGCTGGTCTGACCCATGGGTGCCTGTTTTGGAAAAGTCTGCAGGCAAACACCCAACCGGGTTCTGAAACAATATTCTAATCCAAAAGGAAATCTAGAATGCACTTAACTGCTTGTCCGGGCGCCTCCTGATAACGTCTGGACCCAAACGATGTGCACCCGTAAATGAAATGGAATAGTCGCCTTAATCACCACCGCGACCCGAGCATTAGCAGAATCATTTCACACATCAACCAAACTCAATGAACTCTTAACTGGCTGTCCGGGCGCCTCCTGCGGCTGCCTCGGACCCGAAAGACATGAGCGGAAAAAGCTTCACCAGTTTCCTCACCGCCGCGACCCGACGTTTACTTCCAACGTCTCCTCCAGCGTTCCGTTTTGCCTGTCAGAACTCACCTTCACTCTGCTGCCAGCATCGCCGCCACCGCACGTGCTCTTCAACATTAATCATCAGCACCGGAGCACGGGCAGATGGCCGTTTATTCAGGCCTTACTGATTACTGGCAGCTGGCGAGTGGCGCGCACATGAAACTACACATTGTCCCAATGCCTACTGGGAATTGTAGTTTTCAACCTCATTTACGCACCAGAAACCTCCTTCTACTCAATCCCTGACCCCTGACAGATTCACCCTCTTCACATTATTGTAAGATAGAGAACCAAGAGATGCCTTTGACATGCTCAGGGAAACCTGGGAGCAAAGGGAAGAAGCACCAATACCTCTCTCACAGGCAGCTACCCGGTTACGAGAACACATGAATCTAGTCAGAACTCTAGTTCATAGTCATATGGAAAAAGCTCAAAAACAACAGAAGACTTCCTATGATAAAAACAATCTTAGATAGTTTTCAGTAGGTCAGAAAGTTCTGCTTCTTTTACCTACCTCTGAAAATAAGCTTGTTTCAAAATGGCACGGGCCCGATGAAATACTAAAGCAAACTGGAACATGTACCTATAGGGTAGTCCAACCTGATAGAAGACAAAAGACCCACCTCTACCACGTAAATCTCCTGAAAGAATGGATGGAGAACCCTTCTGCCTCTAACTCTTCCATGTTATCCTGTTTGGTACCCCAGTAGAGTGATAACCTAGAACTAATTCCCCAAGACCTACATAAAGACAAACAAAAAAATGTAAATGACTGTGTTACTGCTTTCCCTGACGTATTTTGTGAAAAACCAGGGAGAGTACATGGAACTTATTATTAAATCAAAACCCCAAAAGGAAAGGTGCTTCATCTAAAACCATATAGACCTTCAGAAGCGCAAAAGAAAATAGTCATTAATGAGGTTGAGAATATGCTAAAGGCAAATTTTATTGAGCCCTCTTCTAGCCCATGGTCCTCCCCTATCGTGTTGGTAACTAAACCAGACCAGTCTTGGAGATTTTGCATAGATTTTAGGCAAGTCAACGCCATCTCTGCCTTTGAAGCATATCCTATGCCATGCATCGATGACTTGATGGATAAGCTGGGAAATGCAGTGTTCTTGTCTACTATAGATTTAACTAATGGTATTGGCAGGACCCTGTACACGGACCGGAAAAGAAAAAAACGCCAATAGCTATTCCAATTTAAGGTTCTCCCGTTTGGTCTGCATGGGGCCCCAGCGACTTTTCAATGACTTATGGACAAAATACTACAACCCTATTCTGATTTCTGTGGGGCCTACATTGACGATATAGTTATCTATAGTAAAACGTAGGAGGGCCCTCTTTCCCATCTTTACACTATTATGAGAGCTTTCAGAGAGGCCGGATTGACTGCCAACCCTAGGAAGTGTAAGATGGCTCAATCAGCCATGAAATATCTGGGCTTCTTCATGAGGAATGGTAGTGTACAGCCTCAGCAAGAAAAGGTGAAAGCCATTTTAAATGCACCCACACCCAAGACCAAAAGCGATCTTATAGCATTCTTGGGCTTGATTGGGTATTATCTCGGGTTTATCCCAACATTTTCAGACAATACATCACGGTTGACAGTTAAATTACAAAATGCAGAACCCCAGAAAATTCATTGGACTGATGAGGATGATGTTTGTTATAATAACCTCAAACAAACATTGTGTCAGAACCCCATATTAAAAGTGGCAGATTTTTTTAAAGAGTTTGTTTTATAGACTGATAACCCCCTGACTGGATTAGGAGCCACACTGTCTCAAATACATGATGGCTTGGAACATCCTATATTATTTACCAGTCGCAAACTATTTCCTAGAGAAAAAAAAACACTCTGTGTTAGAACTAGAAGCCCTTGCCATCAAAGGGCAATCCTCCATCTCAGGTACTGTAACGCTCACCTGGTATCCATGGGGACGCCACTCAGCTTTTTCTGACCTCTTACGACCTCAAACCCTTCCCTGGAGGCTATTCGACTGGAGACTGGCCCTGAAACACAGGATTGGTAGAGTTTAACTCCCTATTCTCTCTGTGTGCTTGAACCCCTTCTTCCCCGGTGTCCAACCCTTCCCTTTGATCCACAGCTCACCTTGTATTCTTGGGTAGTGTGCTCTCCGTCCTGCTTTCAGCTCAGGGGCACGTTGATTGATGCAGGCCTGTTGCTGCCTAGTTACTTCACTGGCAAGAGTCCGACAGGTAAGTATAATGAGTCTTTTGAACAGTTCTCTAACTTCGTTCCTTTCCTTCCTTAGATATGGCTGGCGTCCGGGGATGGTGGCAGGCTGCTGAGATGAGTAGCACTGAAGGTGAGTGAGAGCGCCATGCGCGATTCACTCCTTTCGTATTTGTATTGAACTGAGTTATTTTTCTGTGTCTTTTAGGTGCCGGAACGTTTTCAGCGTGGATACCGGTTATGAAGAACAAATGCGGTGGGTAAGCGCGGTATGCAGCGCCTCTAGATGTTTCCACGCTAACCTGGTGTCATGATGCCTACCCCCGGGGACCCAGACCAAGTCCAGCAACCCCAGAAGCAGGCATCAGGTTACCCCAAGCAAGCCCAACAACCCCTGCTAGGGGCTATTTGGGTGCAGTCCTGGCGCCTATGGCGCCAGGCTCATAGGGAGAGTCAGTCCTGGCGCCATAGGCGCCAGGCTCATAGATTAAAACTTACCTGATGCAGACCATGCTGCAAACTTACCTGATGCAGACCATGCTGCAAGAGCTCCAAGCCAAAAGAGGCTTAGAAGGGACTATTTTACCTAGGGACTATTTTCTACTCGGGTGGGGCTGGGGAGGAATACTTACCTGGACCTACTTTGGAGGCTATTTAAACCACGGCCGAAGAGCAGCACACGCTTTGCGTTATTCTGCATCCAGCAGCGTAACGCTCACCGTGCCTGCAAGTTTGCATCCTGTCTTCTGCCATGCCCGCCTCGAGTTTGGAGCTCCTAGAAAAAGGGAGAAAGAAGGAGAAAAGGTTAGAACAAGAGCAATACCTTTGATCCTTACCTGAATTCCCAATCCATCGCGCCTTCGAGCTGGAAGAAAGAAGTTATTTTATGCGCGTTGCCTCGCCTGCTGCAGCGCCGCGCTGAACTCACCGGCCTTCGCAGCATCTTCACATTTCACCGCATCCTCCTGCATGTTCCCGCCGCACTCCGGCACCTACGGAGAAGACAAGAACAGCAAGGTGAGCCAAGGGAATACACATAGGAATACCCCCATAGACTTACCTGATTTTACCACCGGGGGTACTATTCCTCTTCACGGGTCGGCGTAGCTTCCACTGCATCCTAGCCGAACCCCAGCCCCTAAGTGGAAATAAAAGGACAGCAAGGTGAAACTAAGGGACTAACAAGGGGAACCCTCCTCACCACAAAAGACTTACCTGATTTTACCGCCGGAGGCATTATTCCCCGAGACTTCATACTTTCTCTCAGCGCCTGAATAAGGGAGAAAGCAACAGGTTACATATGGACATTATTTTATCGAACTGTGTTGGATAATACAAATCCTTACCAGAATATTACCGGTTGCCACGAGGAACTCTTCAGTAGGGTCAAGCTGCAACCTGCAAGGAATCGGACAAGAGTGAAAGTCAGGCATTTGAACTCTTACGAACTACATACTTACAGCGTCTTGCCGGGAATATCGGAGTCAATATTGTCCTGGAACTCACCAATTCCTTCGAGCCAGTGAAGTAACTGGTTATCTAGGTGCCCCTGCGCTCAATGCAGGATGGAGAGCTCATCTTTTCAAATCATCAGGTGAGACTATAAGAGGGGACATCCAAGGTTATCAGTGGGGAGAACAACGGGGTGGGGGGATTTACGCCCAACTCCACGGGTGGTTAATTCCCTTTCTCCACTTGCAGAAGAATATTCCTACAGGCCAAGCAAACGAAGCTATGTGGGCCAGTCCAGTCCGTCACCTCGGCCCTACGCGTCACATTGGTGGAGACCGCAGCAGTCCAGTCCAGATCGACGCCTCTGTGGGAGCCAGGTGAGCGTAACACCTGGAGTGTCTTTTCCCTCTTGCAGATGGATGACAAGTTCCAGAGACAGAGTTCCCCCAGAGCGGCTGGGATTCAGGTAAGCGTTTGAAGCTCGTACAGTATTTAAAAATGAGCAAAGATTTGCAGAATGCTTACTGATGCCTTTTTTCTGTTCTTTTCCCTTTTCCTTAGGAAGCAGCGTGCCGGGATGGGAATGACACCGCCAAAGATGCCCGCAGAACAGAAGGAGCGATGAATGATGGGCAAAAGCGCCGCAAGGTAAGGCTGTTCCTAATGGTGTTCTTGTTCTTGCAGGAGCTGAGCGCAGAAGAAAGATGGAGGCCTACTGGAGACCGATCCGAACATAGTGAGTGTCACGCTGCAGGTGCAGAAAACGCAAAGCATGTTTCTCAGCCAGGGTGTGGCTTAAATAGTCTTCGGGTATCCCAGGTGTCTCTGGTCTGAACCACACCCAAAAGACTAGACCGCACATGCAGTTCTGGGAACCGAACTATGTGGGGGCATCCATCTTGTCCCCATCAATGCACTACAAGTCCAATCCCCAATGTTATCCTACGGGAGTGAGTGAGTCTGGTGCCACAAGCACCAAGTCTGACTCCAAGTGAGTCTTTGGAGGGATGGAGAGGCCCTTGAGGGCCATGTAGGTGATCGTGGCCTGGCTCCTGCCTGACATCCTGGAGGGCTGGGGACATGAGGGGTAGGAATCATGACAGCACTCCCCCCCAAGGCCCCTCTCAAGGTGGCTCTTCTGTCTGGTCGTGGTCTGGTTGGATGGTTTTGATGAAATCGTCTAAGCAAGCCAGGTGCATGGGTGTACTCACAAGGCTCCCATGTCCTGTCTTGTGGACCATACCCCTTCCAGTCTACTAAATAGTATAATTTGGATCTGATGTACTTTGAATCTAGGATGTCCTTGACTTCGAATTCTGGCTCCCTGGCGACTACTACTGGCTGCGGTGGCGTTGCTACCCGGGTCACAGGTTGAACAGGTTTAAGGAGAGACACGTGGAACACAGGATGAATCTGCATGTTTGATGGCAAAGCTAGTCTGACCGCCACAGGATTTATCACAGAGGTGACGGTGAATGGACCCAGGTATCTTGGACGGAAAGTTCGGGTTCCTTTAATGGACACGTGTTTAGACGCCAGCCAGACTTGGTCTCCCACTTGGTAGTTGGGGGCCTTTGCTCGGTGTTGATCAGCAAACTTCTTTTGGCGATTCTTAGCTTGAAGTAGGTGTTCAGCTGGCCTTTTAAAGGTTTGAGAAATGGTCGTGTGCAAGGTTTTGACTGCTGGCATTTCCAGGGTTGTAGGAACGTCCAACTCAGAAGTACGTGGGTGCCTGCCATACATGGTATAAATGGGTGTCTGCCCAGTGCTGGTGTGTAGGGAATTATTATAAGCATATTCAGCTATCCATATTAGGTCGAACCAGCGTCCTTCAGCTTGGTGTAACATGCAACGCAGATATTGCTCGAGCATCTGATTTCTCCTCTCAGTTTGACCATCCGTTTGGGGACGGTGACTGGTGGATAGCCGGATGTCGATCTGGGCCATAGAGCCGCATTTTCTCCAGAATTTAGATACAAATTGAGTACCTCGGTCTGAGACCAAAACTGTAGGAAACGCATGGAGCCGTAGGATGCCTTTCAAGAAATACCTTTGCCAGAGTGGAAGCATTTGGGAGCCCCTTAAGAGGAATGAAATGTGCCGTTTTTGAAAATAGGTCCACGACCACAAGAATAGTGTTAAACCCTTGACTGGGTAGTAAATCAGTAATAAAATCGAGGGACAACGTGTGCCAGGGTGCTAGTGGGATTTCCAATAGTTGTAATAGCCCAGCTGGTTTCTGCTTGGATGACTTGTTTTGAGCACACACTCCACAAGATAGGATGAATTGGATAATGTGTTTACGCCACGTGGGCCACCAATAATTCCGTTTTACCTTGGCTAGGGTTTTAGCGATTCCGGGGTGGCCCGTGATCAAGGAATCATGATAACCGGACATGACTTGTTCTCGTAGTTATTGGTTTGGTAAGAATAAACGATTCCTGAAGTAGGGCAACTGATCTTTTATCATGTAATGTTCTCCTTGTGCACTCCACACTTGTAATTGGTCCGGACTCATCAGGTTTTGGATTTCTTCATGTAATTCTTTCTGAGTTATAGTTGCTGTGATTCCTAGGAGCTTGTCACTCGGGATGATTGCTATTGGGTCAGAGGTCTGATACCCTTGCTCTTCCACCCCCATACGGGAAAGGGCATCGGCCTTCCCGTTTTTCACCGCTGGTCGAAATGTAATCATGTAGTCATATTCAGCAAAAAAAGAGCCCAACGTAGTTGTTGTGAGGATTGGGCCTTTGCCGTTTTTAGGTACTGGAGGGTCCGTTGGTCAGTTATTACTGTGATTGTGTGTCTGGCACTGTGATAAAACTGGGATAAAAATACACAAGCGGTCACCAGCTGGCACAGGCTCTGTCAATACCAGGCAGAAAGACCATATGAAGGGTTAAACAATCTAACAGAAGGAGGAGAGTAATTGACAAGTCACTGGACCAATCAGGGACTAGCTTGTATGTAAATGGAGGTCTGTGTCTACAAATGATGAGCTTGTTTGTTTTGATTATGTTGCCAGGAGACAGGAGCGGAGGAATCGAGTGGTGACGGTTATCAATGGGCTTATTGAAGTTGAATGCTGAGGAAAAAGAAAGCGAGTTAGTTTTATAAGAAGAAACAAACGTGTTGCGCCGTTGCGCTAAGTCAAATACTGTTAATACGAGCGATCGTTGAACGTCGCCATACAGTTATGTGAAGAAAATGTGAACGACGGTCTGTCGGTTCAGTTGCCAGCGAGAAGCGGAGATTTACGGCAAAGTGATTGTGCCGAAATAATCCGTTGCCGAGTAAGTAAACAACATGCTGAGAGAGAGGAAGACGTTGACATCTCCGTGTGTGAGGAAACCGATGCCTGAAGCGAAGGAAGCGCTGGAATAGCGCTAGTTGGGGCTAGAAGTTGTGAAGCACGCAACGCCGGCATCAGGCAAGTCGCGGAGAAGCGTGTTTGAGGAGGGAGGCGGAGCCGACGCCGATCAGCTGCGACGCATTCGCTGGGCCCGCTGAAGGGAAGAGCCGCGTACGATCGAACAGCTGATCCGTCCCCACTGGGCCGAAGTAATTTCGGAACACAGTAGCGGAAGCAGCTGGTCAACGACAAGAGAAGACGAAGGTATGTGCCTGAGGAAGAATGAAGTGGGGAAGTGAAAGACAATACAAAGACTGTTTACAACAACTAATGTGGGTGTGCTAGCAAGTCCACGGGAAGTTGATTTGAGACATTTACATAAGACTGTATAAGTGAAAGAAGAAGAGGAGGTATCAAAGATAACAGAATAGAGATTAAAGACTGTAAGGGGAAGGTCTCAAGAAGAGAGACGTGTTATTTGTGAAATGACCAAAAGAATGGAAATAAAAACATGAACTACATAGACACCATGCAAGAAAAGGGAATCTAATGCAAAGTCTGATAAAAGTATGTGGAAACCTACGTAAAGAGAGATTTACCTGGTGATCTTCCTGATGCCCAGAACAGTCATCAAAAGACAAGACGTATCCTTTTTCCTAAAAGATAAAGAAAGAACAGAAAATAAACTGTTAATAAAGGTTGTTGCATCACCCCGTTAACTTACTTTCAGTCTCAGTGAGTCTAATTACAGTTCCTATAGCGCACAAAGGTCACAATTTTGGTGTCAGAAGTGGGATAATTGTCGAACACCATGGAAGAACTCATTAAAACACTAAGCGAAGGGCAACAACTGTTACAACAGGCCTTGCAGTTGCAAAACCAGCAAGCTCAAGCCGATAGGCAAGCTTTTCAGCAGGCGATACAACTTCAACAAGCACAGTTAATAGAGGCAACCAACGTGCGTAGACACTCTCAAGTACCAGCGTCAGTTCTTCAAAAATACTCTTTAGGCGAAGATCCAGCTCACTTCTTTGTGAACTTTGAAAGAGTAGCGAGGACTGCTCAATGGCCAGATGAAAGCTGGTGTCATTATATAGCACCCCTCATGACTGGCGAAATGCAGAGCGCATACCAGGCAGCAAACCCAACTGGGGAAACACCGTACCTAGATATGAAACGAGTAGTTCTGGAGCGCTTGGGACATGACGAAGAAGCCTATAGGATAAAGTTTTGTGAGATAAAACTACAGGCAGAAGAAACACCCCGACAACTATTCTATCGAGTCAAAGAACTAGGGGATAAATGGCTACAGACTAGTTCCAGCACCGCACATTAGATGTCAGAAATAATTGTCATGGAACAATTCGTCGAAGCCCTGCCCTTACCAATGCAACTTTGGGTTCGTCAACATCACCGACCCAGCCTGGTTGAAGCTGTTAACATCGCGTCGGCCTATCAAAAGGCTGGACAGGGTAGGGCCATGTCGTACGTGGGAAATACCAAACCGACTACAAGTACAAGTTTGAATAATCCCTCTCTCCGACCGATCAGTACGACAAGATGGCCCAACTCAATGTTACGAAACCGGAATGGGAGACAACTAAAGTGAGACCAACGAGTGAGAGTCCTGAAGGCATTAGAACCTCTAATGTACTTCCCAAAGGAATACAATGCTTTGACTGTTGGGAATGGGGACATTTAGCCAGGATGTGTCCTAAAAGAGTTAAAGCAGAACCCATGGATGTGGAAAATCTGGAGGTCCCTAAGGAAGAAGAGTATCTAGATTCAACGGCAGTTCCGAAATCATCATATTCATATATCTGCGAGGCAGAAGTTGATGGAAAACCTACAAGAGCCATGATCGATACTGGCAGTTTACAAACAGTAGTAAGTACAAATCTTGTGGGGAATACTGGAGACTCGAATGATCTAATTCCTATACGATGTGTACATGGTGCTGTAAAGCCTTATCCTACCAAAGAGATTAGTTTAAAAGTGGCCGGGGAACAAATGGAGGTAAGGGCCGCCCTCATGCCTGTATTGCCAGAGCCTCTGTTGATTGGTTCCGATGTACCCAATTTTTCACGAATCATAAAGAAAATAGAAGAGAGTTGGTTGAGAAATGCCCCTTTTTGCCATGAGGAGATTCCTGTACCGTCGACCAAAGAGAAGAAGGGGAAATCTGAGTTAAGAATATTAAAGAAAGTCTGGGCAGAGAAAAATGTTTGTCCCGTTGCAGTTGACTGGAAAATCGATGAAGGGGGCGATAGCTTCCGAATGTCCCAAGAAGTCGATCCACTATTAGAAAATGCTCGAGCCGCAGTTCAGTCGGTTGTAACCGGAAATAATCCTGGCTTTGTTCAAGAAAAAGGATTATACTATCGGATCAGTAAGGATGTCACTGGAACTACCGTAAAGCAGTTGTTGGTTCCCAAGAAATATTATCAAACCGTAATGGAAGTAGCACACTTACAGGTTGGCGAAGGTCACTTAGGAACCGAGAAGACCACCCAGAAGATTCTGGACAGATTTTATTGGCCAGGGCTATATGCTCAAGTGGCTCGATTCTGCCAAGCCTGTCCCGAGTGCCAGAAGAAAAACAAAGCCAATGTGAAGAAGGCCCCTCTACAACCAATGCCAGTAGTATTGGAGCCTTTTAATAGAATTGGCTTAGATATTGTTGGCCCATTGGAGCCCTCATCCAGAGGGCATAAGTACATATTAGTGATTGTCAACTATGCCACAAGGTATCCAGAAGCGTTTCCTCTTAGATTAACTAGTGCCCAAAGCATTTGTGATGCTCTGATACCCTTTATCAGCCGAGTCGGAATTCCGAAGGAGATTGTTACTGATCGAGGTTCCAACTTCATGTCCAATGTTATGGAACAAGTTTGCGGGATTCTACAAGTGAAGCACTTAAAAACTGCTGTGTCCCACCCTCAAACGGATGGCCTTGTAGAGAGGTACAATCAAACGATAAAACAAATGTTACATAAGACAGAAGACCCAGGAGGAAAGAATTGGGACCGGTTATTACCCTGGATTCTTCTCACATTACGGAAAACTCCACAGTCCTCGACAGGGTTTTCACCCTTTGAACTTCTGTTCGGGAGGCCAGTGCGGACACTACTCGATGTTTTGAGGGAAAATTGGGAAGAGGAACCAAGTCAAGAGATTTCCCTTACTGAATATGCCTGTCAACTGAGGGAAAGAGTAGAAAAGTTGCAGAACACTGTCAAAGAAAACCTGTTACAAGCACAGACAAAACAGGAACAGCATTATAATCGAAATACCCAATTGAGAACCTTCAAAAAGGGAGATAAAGTGTTAGTGTTACTGTCGACGTCTGAAAATAAAATGCTGGCAGCTTGGAGAGGTCCGTATGAGATTGAAGAGGTACTAGGACCACTGACATACAAAGTGAGACAAAATGATAGAAGGTTTCCAACTCAAACCTATCATGTGAACCTACTTAAAAAATGGGTGGAACCTATACCTACAGTGGCTGTGATCAATACCAAGGAGGTACCTATCGAGATCTTTCCTCAATTAAAAGAAGAACTTGGTCCAGAAGCGTTAAACATAAATCAAGATTTAACGGAAGTACAGAAGAAAGACCTCATGAGTCTTGTAGACAGATTTTCAAAGACCTTTTCTTCTTTACCAGGGAGAACGGACATGGCATGTCACCATATTGTGACACGGCCTGGAGAAATAGTAAGAATAAGACCATATAGAATTCCGGAATCAAAACTACAATCCATCAACCAAGAAATTAAGGAAATGCTGGAAATTGGGGTGATAGAACCTTCACATAGTGAGTGGTCATCACCCATAGTAATAGTGCCGAAACCTGATGGGAACCGCACGTTTTTGCATGGATTTTAGGAAACTGAATGAGATCTCCAAATTCGATGCCTATCCCATGCCACGGATAGAAGATTTGCTCGACAAATAAGGTAAAGCTAAATTTTTGACAACCATAGATTTAACGAAAGGCTACTGGCAAATACCTCTACATCCAGGTGACAAGGAAAAAAACGCTTTTGCTACGCCAAGAGGGTTGTTTCAGTTTACCGTGTTGCCTTTTGGTTTACATGGGGCCCCAGCAACATTTCAAAGACTTATGAATTCAATTCTTAGAGGACATGAAGAATATACATGAGACTACCTCAATGATATTATTGTCTTCAGTCAGACATGGGAAGATCATTTGGCTCATTTGAAAACTGTATTTCACCTATTACAGAAATCTGGTCTACACATAAATCCTAAGAAAACGTTCATAGCCAATTTTTACACAAGATACTTGGGATATTTTGTGGGGCAGGGTGTGATTAAACCACAAGAAGATAAATTGAAATCCATAAAAAATTTACAATTCCCTACAAACATTCGACAAGTGCGGGCTTTTCTTGGTTTTGTCAGATACTATAGGAGGTTCATTCCTCATTTTTCAACCTTGGCAACCCCCCTGACCAATCTTCTGAAAACGTCCTCCTTAACAAAACAAGAGTGGTGTTCAAAGAAGACCCAGAGTGCGTTCAATAACCTGAAAAATGCTCTATCAGAAAAAGCAGTGTTACAGTGTCCAGACTTCTCAGCTCCATTCTTCCTACACACAGATGCGTCTGGAACAGGTCTTGGGGCCGTATTGTTCCAAAATCAAGGTGAAGCGGAAAGACCAGTACTTTTCATTAGCCGGAAATTACTTCCACATGAACTCCACTATGCTACAATTGAGAAGGAGTTCCTTGCGGTGAAATGGGCTATAGAGGCATTACGGTACTATTTATTGGGTAGAGAGTTCACCCTAGTGACAGATCATGCGCCTCTTATATGGTTGGCACGGAATAAAGACACGAATCCCTGAGTGCTTAGGTGGTTTCTGTCACTACAGCCTTTTACGTTCAAGACAATGCATCGCCCCGGAAAGTTAATGGCCCAGGCAGATTTCTTGTCCCGTAACAACTCCCTTCCCGAGCGTAAGGGACTAGAGGGAGGGGTATGTGATAAAACTGGGATAAAAATACACAAGAGGTCACCAGCTGGCACAGGCTCTGTCAATACCAGGCAGAAAGACCATATGAAGGGTTAAACAATCTAACAGAAGGAGGAGAGTAATTGACAAGTCACGGGACCAATCAGGGACTAGCTTGTTTGTAAATGGAGGTCTGTGTCTACAAATGATGAGCTTGTTTGTTTTGATTATGTTGCCAGGAGACAGGAGCGGAGGAATCGAGTGGTGACGGTTATCAATGGGCTTATTGAAGTTGAATGCTGAGGAAAAAGAAAGCGAGTTAGTTTTATAAGAAGAAACAAACGTGTTGCGCCGTTGCGCTAAGTTAAATACTGTTAATACGAGCGATCGTTGAAAGTCGCAATACAGTTATGTGAAGAAAATGTGAACGACGGTCTGTCGGTTCAGTTGCCAGCGAGAAGCGGAGATTTACGGCAAAGTGATTGTGCCGAGATAATCCGTTGCCGAGTAAGTAAACAACGTGCTGAGAGAGAGGAAGACGTTGACATCCCCGTGTGTGAGGAAACCGATGCCTGAAGCGAAGGAAGCGCTGGAATATCGCTAGTTGGGGCTAGAAGTTGTGAAGCACGCAACGCCGGCATCAGGAAAGTCGCAGAGAAGCGTGTTTGAGGAGGGAGGCGGAGCCGGTGCCGATCAGCTGCAACGCATTCGCTGGACCCGCTGAAGGGAAGAGCCGCGTACGATCGAACAGCTGATCCGTCCCCGCTGGGCCGAGGTAATTTCGGAACACAGTAGCGGAAGCAGCTGGTCAACGACAAGAGAAGACGAAGGTATGTGCCTGAGGAAGAATGAAGTGGAGAAGTGAAAGACAATACAAAGACTGTTTACAACAACTAATGTGTGTGTGCTAGCAAGTCCACGGGAAGTTGATTTGAGACATTTACATAAGACTGTATAAGTGAAAGAAGAAGAGAAGGTATCAAAGATAACAGAATAGAGATTAAAGACTGTAAGGGGAAGGTCTCAAGAAGAGAGAATTGTTATTTGTGAAATGACCAAAAGAATGGAAATAAAAACATGAACTACATAGACACCATGCAAGAAAAGGGAATCTAATGCAAAGTCTGATAAAAGTATGAGGAAACCTACGTAAAGAGAGACTTACCTGGTGATCTTCCTGATGCCCAGAACAGTCATCAAAAGACAAGACGTATCCTTTTTCCTAAAAGATAAAGAAAGAACAGAAAATAAACTGTTAATAAAGGTTGTTGCATCACCCCGTTAACTTACTTTCAGTCTCAGTGAGTCTAATTGCAGTTCCTATAGCGCACAAAGGTCACAGGCGCCCAAGAGGTAGTGCCGCCATGCCTTAAAGGCTGACTTAATGGCCAGGAATTCTTTGTCTGTGATAGCGTAATTGAGTTCAGGGGCTGTGAATTTACACGACCAGAAGGCAACAGGGTGTAACCGGCCCGTTTCTGGGTCCTTTTGTGAGAGGACAGCGCCCATAGCCATGCTTGAGGTGTCCGTTTCTACCAGGTATGGGAGATCAGGGCGAGGGTGGCGTAAAATTGGGGCAGATGTGAATCTTGCTTTGAGTTCCTGGAAAGCCTCCTCGTCTTCTGTTGTCCACTGGAACATTTTGTTGCTTTTCCTTAGTAATGACGTGATGGGATGCACGATTTACGAAAATCCTGGGATGTACCGGCGGTAGAAGTTTGCAAAACCCAGTATACTTTGAACCCCCTTGAATGAATTTGGGGATGGCCAGTTCAAGATAGCATCTACCTTGTGTACATCCATTCAGATTCCATTCGGGATGAGAATAAAGCGCAGGAATTCCACCTCGGAGACGTGGAATGAGCACTTTTCGAGCTTGGCGTAGATCTGGTGTTGACAGAGTTTCTCCAATACGGATCAGACGTGTTTAACGTGGTCCTGCTTTGATGCGGAATATACTAGGATATCGTCGATGTACACTAGAGCACAGACATCAATCAATTCCCGTAGGACATCGTTCATGAAGTATTGAAATGCAGCAGGCGCGTTGCAAAGGCCAAAGGGCATTACTTGATATTCGTACAAGCCGTATTTGGTGCGAAAAGCGGTTTTCCATTCGTCCCCCTGTTTTATGCAAACAAGGTGATATGCCCCCCTCAGGTCTAGTTTTGTGTAGATTTGGGCATCTTTGACTTGATCAAGCAATTCAGGGATCAGTGGCAGGGGGAAGCAATTTTTTACGGTAATCTGGTTCAGTGTGCGATAGTCGATGCACGTTCTCAAGTCCCCCTCCTTTTTCGGTACGAAGAATAGAGGACTGGCTGCTGGAGACTTCGAGGGACAGATAAACCCGTTGGCCAGGTATTGGTCAAGATAGGCCTTCAGGTGCTGGTTTTCTGGTTCCGTGAGTGCGTAAATTCACCCACAAGGGATTTGTGCGCCAGGTATCTGGTCGATTTGGCAATCGTATGGTCTATGCGGTGGCAGGGTATTAGCCTGTTCTTTCTGAAAGACATCTTGAAAGTCCTGGTATTCACTTGGTAGGGTGCCGATTGCCACAGTCGCAAGCGTGGAGGTTCTGGTGTCTATTGGCTGTTTCTCTTGGCGATAACATGTGTTGGCGCAAGTCTCGGGAAAGGCCAATTCTTTTGCTCACCAATCGATTCGAGGATTGTGAGCTACCAACCATGGCATTCCCAAAATCAACCGGAACCATGGCGCCTTAATGAGGTCGAAAACGATAGATTCTTGGTGTCCATCCTGGCACAGAAGGGTTAAAGCTGCAGTGCATTGGGATACTGGACCAGAAGCTATTTCCGTGCAGTCGACAGTGGTAACAGTGTTGGTGGTTGATTTAGGGCGTAACGGAAGCCCCATCTTTGCCGCAAGATCCTGGTCGATGTAATTCCCAACGGCTCCACTGTCTATGTACGCTCTTACTGCGTTCATCCGAGATGGTTGTTAGTGATTGATCAAGACCACTGATAGTGCAAAATGGGAGGTCTGTAGTTCACTTTCTTCGCTCGATAAGTGGACCCCTACACTTGCCGGGCTGGGGAGTTTTCCGATTCCTTGATGGTATCTTCCTTGTCCGTGGCCCCTACCGTCCTCCTTGGGGCATCACAGGGGACTCTTTAAGGAAATGACCTGACCTTCCACAGTACAGACATAACTGCTGCTGTCTCCCTTTATCCCTTTCCGCTTTAGTCAAGGGGGATCTGACCCCCCCGATTTGCATTGGTTCGCCTGAACCTTCCGTTGTTCGGGCAGTATTGTCCTTTGAACGCACATACATAGGGCGAGGGTCTGGTCTGGTTCGATCTGCTCTTCGGTCCTGTAACCTATGATCCAGTTGAACAACAAGGTCATTGAATTCTGAGCAGTATTTCGGGGGGTTCACTACTTGTGCGAGAACATCCTTGAGCTCCCCCCGTAACCCCAGATGAAATAATGTGGTTCTGTTCTCCACTGGCCATTCTGCTTCAACTACGAGTCTATTGAACGTGGCTATGTATGTTAATAGGTCTTGATTCCCTTGGCGTAGGGACAGAAGTTCGTTGTCTAATGCCTGCTCATGAGTACGACAGGCGAACAGCTTTTCCATCTCATGCTGAAAGCCCATGAAGTCATGAAGCAAAGGATCGTCTTGGGCCACAAAGGGTACAGACCAGTCCGCGGCGCTACCACTCAGGTAGGATAGCACAAAAGTGACCCGTGATTGGTCATTCGGAAAGGCCCCTGGCCTACAAAGGAAGTGCAGGCGGCACTGGTTCATGAACCTTGCAAACCTCTTGGGATCCCCCATAAATCATTCGGGCGGGGCCAAGGGAACTGCCCCAGGAAGGGTTATCTGAACGGGATTGGCTGATGGCGCTGGCATCGAGGGCACACTTCCCGGCAATGGTGCATGCCCTGCTTGTGACTGGAGAAGTTGCCGGCTTAAATCATCAGTGCGTTCTTTGGCTACTATCAGCTCTCTCCTCAGGGTGTTGGTCTCCTGCCTGGCTGCATGTACTTCGGAACGTAGCTGCCCCAACATGTGGGCTAACTGGTCGGGTTCTGACGTTTCCATGACGCCCAGGTGGATTTTGATGTGTGCTTTGCGTTCTGTAACGCTCACCTCGTATCCACGGGGACGTCACTCAGCCTGTTCTGACCTCTTACGACCTCGAACCCTTCCCTGGAGGCTATTTGACTGGAGACTGGGCCTGAAACACAGGATTGGTAGAGTTTAACTCCCTATTGTCTCTGTGTGCTTGAACCCCTTCTTCCCCGGGGTCCAACCCTTCCCTTTGATCCACAGCTCACCTTGTTTTCTTGGATAGTGTGCTCTCCGTCCTGCTTTCAGC
Organism: Ambystoma mexicanum; assembly: GCF_040938575.1. Taxonomy (NCBI): domain Eukaryota; kingdom Metazoa; phylum Chordata; class Amphibia; order Caudata; family Ambystomatidae; genus Ambystoma; species Ambystoma mexicanum. Next base: position 1,135,273,189 of record NC_090931.1, on the reverse strand, counting down.
GCAAGGGTTCGTTGATTGATGTGGGCTCGTTGCTGCCTAGTTACTTCACTGGCAACAGTCTGACAGGTAAGTATAATGAGTCTTTTGAACAGTTCTCTAACTTCGTTCCTTTCCTTCCTTAGATGATGGCCGGCGTCCGGGGATGGCGGCGTGCTGCTGAGATGAGTAGCGCTGAAGGTGAGTGAGAGCGCAATGCGCGATGCACCCCTTTCGTATTTGTATTGAGTTATTTTTCTGTGTCTTTTAGGTGCCGCAATGTTTTCAGCGTGGATGCCGGTTATGAAGAACAAATGCGGTGGGTAAGCGCGGTATGCGGCGCCTCTAGATGTTTCCACGCTAACCTGGAGTGTCTTTTCCCTATTGCAGATGGATGAGAAGTTCCGGAGACAGAGTTCCCCCAGAGCGGCTGGGATTCAGATAAGCGTTTGAAGCTCGTACAGTATTTAAAAATAAGCGAAGATTTGCAGAATGCTTACTAATGCCTTTTTTCTGTTCTTTTCCCTTTTCCTTAGGAAGCGGCGTGCCGGGATGGGAATGACACCACCGAAGATGCCCGCAGAACAGAAGGAGCGATGAATGATGGGCAGAAGCGCCGCAAAGTAAGGCTGTTCCTAACGGTGTTCTTGTTCTTGCAGGAGCTGAGCGCAGAAGAAAGATGCAGGCCTACTAGAGACCAATCCGAACACGGTGAGTGTCACGCTGCAGGTGCAGAAAACGCAAAGCATGTTTCTCAGGCTGGGTGTGGCTTAAATAGTCTCTGGGTATCCCAGGTGTCTCTGGTCTGAACCACACCCAAAAGACTAGACCGCACATGCAGTTCTGGGAACCGAAATATGTGGGCGCATCCATCTTGTCCCCATCAATGCACTACAAGTCCAATTCCCAATGTTATCCTATGGGAGTGAGTGAGTCTGGTGCCACAAGCGCCACAAGCGCCAAGTCTGACTCCAAGTGGGTCTTTGGAGGGATGGAGAGGCCCTTGAGGGCCATGTAGGTGATGCAAAACAGATCCATACACACTGCACGGCGAAAGAAGATTGCCCAATCAAAAGTCTCTGTGAAATGTCTAATGCCTTAGAAGTGGCGAGAAGAGAAAGAAACTGAGATGAAAGATTTAAATTGTTAGGTGTGACCCCGGGAGAGGGAAACCTGGATGTTGCTAGGTTTGATCTCAGCAGAGGGAAACCTGGATGTTGTTAGGTTTGATTCCAGCAGTGGGAAACTTGGATGTGGGAGATACAAGATTTGAACTGTTAGGTTTGATCCCGGCAGAGGGAACCCTGGAAGTGAGAGATACAAGATTTGAACTGTTAGGTGTGATCCCTGCAGAGGGAAACATGGAAGTTATAGATACAAGATTTGAACTTTTAGGTTTGATCCCGGCAGAGGGAAACCTGGATGTGAGAGATATCTTTGAACTTTGAAATAAGTACTGTGCTCAAAACTACATTTACCAAGAGGCCTTGGTGTAGGAGAGAAAAAGTGACGTTTCTGGTTGAAGTGGTGGTCAAGCCGAGGTAAGAGCAAAAGCCTTACAGTTTCTAAAGTCTTCGCCAGCAGAAGATAACTAAAGGAGGCTACAGCCCGATGGAGGGAAGCCTATGAAGGTGTGATTATAGCTTAGGGAAGGGAACCCCACAAATTGTGATTGAAAGGTTCGAGCCTGGAGGAGGGAAACCTGTACTGAATTGTGGTAACCAGAAGGAAACAAACTTTTGTTGAACTGTAAACTAGTGACTTTTCATGGAAGGCCAAGTAGGCCCTGGTCCATGAAACAAATTGAATCCTTGTGTCCGAAGCCAGAGTGTGTCGCAAGGTTCAAGTGTGCCACCGTACCCTGTGCTATAAAATGTGGGGAAGGGAGTTTACTCAGCCCTACTGACATTTCTTTTGAACACGGATTTTACTTTTTGCATTACATATTCCATTTACACATTTATTGTATTAGAAAGTGGGCAGGCATTAGGTTTATTAGTATAGAACATTTCATTTTGACTAAAGACTGAATTTTCTTTTTGTTTGATGGTCGGAAATACTGCCATCTCAGTTATAAGGCCAGATAGGTGTTTTCCAAACCCTTTTAAAGTATCAATAAAGGTTTTGAAACTTGCAGCTCTTGTGTCAGTGTCTGCTTGTGATACCATACCTCCTTCACACAGCCAATAGAGGCAGGCCAAAAATCCATGGCCCAAAAGGAAGAAGCAGTGGTAGGACCCACCACCAACACCTGAGTCTTTTCTCCCTTCAACTTGAGCAAGTTGGTCTGCAACCATTCCCCCATGGCCTCCAGACACGCACAAAACCTGCCCGCCGACTCCAGAATAGATAGGTCAAGGCGGACCAGGATCTGCATGTCATCTGCATAAAAATAGCAGAGGAAGCTGTGGGAGAAGATCAATTTGGTCAGGGGTTTCACTTCTCTCTGACAACAGTCCTTGTTCCGTTTTTACGACACATTACTGGGTCGTCCCAAGTGGAGAATTATAGTCCTTTTTCTTCTCCAGTACAGCACTCTTCATTACTTGCTCATTTTCCCTCATGACAGTATTGCTCATTTTCCACCACTGAGCGATCGGTATTTCTCGCTCAGTCTTCTTCTTGGTAGTTTTACAATATTCTTTTTATTGTATATAGTTTTAAAAAAAACTTTACAAAAAAGAAACTTTCAACATAGAAGTTATTAGAAAAAAACCTGATAAAATAGTATGTACACTCATATTGATTGAAATTTCATTCATATGAGGACAAATCTCACTCTTCACATTGTTAAAAAAAATACATTAAGCTACCAAATGTACAAAATTAAAGTTCTTCAAAAATTGCTAAAACGAATAACAAAACATAATTTCAGTTTTCTTTTTTAAATAAAAGAAAAATACAAAGATACTACTTACAACTTCTTTAACAAACACTAATTAGAAATATTTAAATGAATAGATTTAAAAAATGCAGCCACAGCCAACCTCTCAGCGCCGCCAAAGGTTTTCTTCATTACTCCAATGAGTACATGAAATCAGTTTCCCCAAATAACTCATCCTTTGAATATTCACAGAGTGACAGTGCACAACCAAATGCTTAATAGTTTCCATTGTGTCCACATTCTTACAGAATCTGCATATTAGTTCCGCAGGAGGCATCTTACCTCTCCTCAGAAGGACTTCCTTGGTGGACAGCAGATTCTATCGAAATCTCAATAGGATTGACCTATAAAAGGTATTTGGGAACTGCAATAATAAGGGCGATATTATCCCTCTCTTCTTATATTCATGAGTTAAATGATTAATTAAGGGGTAGCCATGAAAGCATTTGATTGTCTCGATGCAATCTCTATCATAAAGCAGGTCTTTAACTTTAGCCGGATTGCTAAGAAACGTCTCAGAAGTTAAACTCAGTTTACTCAAAATACTTTCACCTCCAAAATGTGCCACAAAGTTAACTGTACCACCCACAGAGCATTTCAAATTCATGCATGTTTTCAGTTCTTCATATAAGGAATCAGGGATAGGTGAAATTATATCACGATATAATGTCCACAAGTTCCAGTGTACTCAGGAATAAATAAACAAATCAAATCAGGCTCTAAAGGAGAGTAAAAAAAACTTGTATCTTATTGCAGAGAGGGGAACTGCATTCGGAATGCCCAAAACACATTGCCAGATCATAGCTTCCAAAGAGTCCAACCATTTAAGAGCGACATCCGTACACAGTTCCAGCCTATATATAATCTTAGTGACTACTTTCCGCTCATAAAAATTAATTGCAAGTCTAATTGAAAACCGTCCACATTTTTGATTTAGCGTTACTATTTGTTTAGTTAGAATCGCTGCCTTCTGCATCAACACCTGGTGAACATTCCACAACATTGGGTGGGCTGGAAAATGAAAACTCAAATAAACAATTCTTGCTGTAGATTTAAGAATAATGTTTTCAAACAACCATACTGCAGTCCCCCCTTTCCTGCTCCTGGACAATGCCAAGATTTTAGTCTTAGGCGGGTTTATAGAAAGGCCATTTTCCTTTGTAAAGGTGGAGAAGACTTGTAGTAGTCTCCCCAGTCCGACCGTAGAATTATCAAAGAGCAGGAAATCATCTGTGTAAGCCATCCATGGAATCTTCAGGACACCCAGCTAAGAGAGTAATAAAAGCAGCAGTTGACAGATATTCATTAATATCAGACGCATACAAGTTAAAAAGGCAGGGGGCCAAAACACACCCGTGCCTCAAACCTGATTTAGACGAAATTCTACTAGACAGGGTGCCCTCTCTATCCAATCGAACTTGAATACTAGAGTTCTCATGCAGACCAATAAGTAACTTCAGTAGATCGTATGGCAGTCCCTAAGAGTCTAATTTTCACCAGAGCCTTCTACAGTCCACACTGTCAAAGGATGCCAAAGGATCCACTGAAGCCACATAAGTGAAACCATATATTTCTTCATGTTGAGTCTTGGGTTTTACGGTACAATAACAACACGTGGCTTGGTCTGAGAGAGTTTTCTGAAGCCCTGGTGCTTCTGTTGGTCCCAGAGAAAGGGTTTTAGGGAGTCCATCTGTGTAATGGGGGTCCTTGTCCCCAAGAGGGGCGAATCGACCTGTGAGTTCCTGATAGCCACCACCCCTATGGGGAATATTGAGTAGCGGGCTTAGCTCCCTAGGCTCACAAGGAAAGGCTCCCCCTCTGTGGAGAAGTGACTGAATCTCACAATGTGTCACAACCTGCAGCACCACCTAAGCCAAAAAGGTGGAAAAGCTGCCCACCTGAGAAGCCTGGGAAGAGGCTAAGCAACACCTCACTCAGACCCTGGTAGAGAAACCAGGCCAGAAGCAGGAACCCTGAGGAGAATAGGGGCAGACCAAGATGTATAGAGAGAAAAGGGGCAAAAGAAAAGATTCCCTGAAGAGGAAAGGGGCAAAACTCCAGGTCCCCTGATGATGTGAGGGGCAAAGGAGAGAGCAAGAAAAAAGGCAAACAATATAGACACATGAAGGAAAGAGGAACAAGTCCTATTCCCCTGAAGGAGTTGATGGGCAAAGCAAAAGGAAAGAGAAAATTCCAGAAAAAAGAACCCACAAGATGTGAGAATACCCCACAGAGGGTTTAAGAGACAGAAGCCATGAAGACTGACAAGAACACCGGGAGGAAGACAGGGAATGTCAAAATCCCTGAACGGTAAACAAGGATATGGTCAAATAGAGAACTGAAGGAGAACAGACCCGAACAGGAGTTTGGGCACAAAAACCTCAGGAAGCAGAAGAGGGGCAGAAGCTTAAAGCTTGGGAAGAAAGAGAGAGAACAAAACGAGAAGCCCAACTGGATGCTCTGGAAAACATACCAATCAAGAGAGAGAAAGAGAGAGAGAGAGAGAGAGAGAGAGAGAGAGAGAGAGAGAGAGAGAAAGAGAGGGTGATGAATCACCTAGTGGACTGAGACAAAAAACCAAAGTGCAGGACCCAGGGCATCCCTCGCCTCGGAGGCCCTGCAGGGCCTCATTACAAGTTTGGCGGTGTGGCCGAAATTACAAACCACAAAGTTACCACTGCATTACTGCACCCCAGAACTATGGGTTTGGAGGTAAGGTGAAGGAAAAACCTCCAGCAAAATGCTGGAGGTAATTCCTGTGCCCTACCACCAAAAAACAGCCAAATCGGCAAAATGATCACCAGCTGTAATTCTTCTGAAATCCCTACGGACTCCAATTAATGGGGACTGACACCGCCTACCACCACTTGTAATCCGGCGATAACAGTAAATCCGTTTGGTAGTATTTCAGCGGATTTACCGCCGAGATACCACCAAACTTGTAATGAGGCCCAATGACAGATCCCAGATTGAGTTCTTTGCGTAAGCAGCCCTGTTGGTTGTCTACCTGAGGAAACTGCGAGAAAAGACCCTCTTTAAATTGCTGGACTTTATTAATTTAGAAGAAGACTTTAAGTAGATATTTTACCCTCCACGCATTTTACCTAAGGGAAGGACTTTAAGTTTATTTTCCTCATTGCACCATTAGATCTGGCTATTCTGACAACTCACTTTTGAGTAACTTTTGATTTAGAAAACCTTTATTTTAAATTGAGGATTAGTTATTACAGGCAAGTTTACTTTAGGCTTTTTAGTAGCTTGGGCACCTTTTTACTTTGTAGGTGAAGTGCATCTTAAGTTTGCGTTATTTATACAAGCATGGACTTTTAAGTCACTTATGTTTGAACACTTTGCTTTATTGTGTAAGCCTTGTTTTTTTGTTGCACTTGCTCAATAGAGAGTTTTCTTTGAAAAGACACAAAGTCTGAGACCCTTCTGCTCATCATGTCATCACCCATGTACTCTTGCCGAACCAAAATTGCAAGTGAAATCACATGATGGATATTAAAATGTTGGCGCAACAGAAGACTATTGAACTCAACCGTGTGAAAAGGTTAAATATTAAATTAATTTATGAGTTATATATATAGTCAATTTGTCTTTAAAACTGAGGGCTATAATGTGTATTAAATGACTGAGAACTCTCTCTGCCCCAATAGTACACTGAGTTCACTTATGTGATGAATCCTATGGATCCCTCATTGAATCCCTGCATAAAGTTTCCTCTCAGGTCACCAGTGAAACGCAGACGCATCCTGATCATAACCTTGGGGGTGGGGTCTGCGGGAGGATCACTTGGGAGGAGAAAAGGCTCAGGGAGGTGAGAGGAATCCATGGGATGATACAGGGTATTTGCCTCATTCTGAAGGAGTCATTTTCCCACTCACACAATACATAACGGTTTGTTGCCACAATAACCGTTCTGCTTCACAGGTTAGCCATATATCTAAGAAACCATATTCCTCTTTACAAACCAGTCTGATGACTGATTTTCATAACATTGCCTTAGTAAAGGTTATTGATAAGAGAGATCAGAATTTAAGCAAACCAGATAAGAAAATTAATTTTGTTATTCAGGACTTCAAGTCCCAGAATTCCCTCAGCACTGGGACAAAGAAGAGGGATGCAGAGCAATAAAACTGTAATGGTCAGCTAATTAGCTTAGATGACCCACACCTCAGGGAGACTGAGAGGATTAAATGGCCCATTTGCAGGCTGTAGAAAAGCTGGAGAAGCAGAAGCAGAAGAAGCAGTGCATGCTGTGTGGGCCATTGCAGCTGAAAACGGGACTGAAAGAGCGAGAAGATGCTGGGACCACTGTGGATCCTCACAGGGTCTGTGCCTCTCATTGCACCCATGCAGAGGTCGTGCAGTAGAAAGTGGAAAAGAAAAACGCTTCACCCAAGAAAGAGCGTGGTGCAGAGTTTGCGCAGCGGGAAGTAGGCGTGACAGAGGACACCGAAAGGTGTCAGGTGGCTTGGATGCACCAGAGACTCCCAGCAGTACAGAAAGCTACAAGCCGGCATGGCGGCGATGAGCTAAAAGGACGCATTCGCCAGGTCGAGAAGAGCCAATAGTACTGGAGGCCAGTGAGAATCAAGCGAAAGCAGCTTACCCGGTGAGTCCACCACTTTCGAATGGCTCTGGAGCGCTTAGATGCTGTTCGTGTGTGCCGAGCCAGTAAAGTCATTTGCGTATTAATAAAAGCAGTATTATTATTGAAGACGGGAGTAGCAGAAAACAATGAGAGTGGTGTTCAGTGAAACAAAGAAACTGTGATCTTCATTTTGTGAGTTTATGGACTTCCCAACAACCTGGTGGGGGAACGACCTTAAGAACTGATGTGTGCAAGCAATCCCCAAGCCAAAAGACAGTAAAACCTGGGCAATTAAAAAGCAGCAAATATTGCCAGAGGCCAAGGCAAATTTCATTGTTTATGTTTTGGGGAAATTACACCTGGTTTAAACTCACAGTGCCAAAGCCAAGGCAGAAGCAGGAATAGACTTTATCCTGACTGCTGTGGTGTTATTGATGTAGAAGGGAAATGAAAGTGGCAAACAGGCGGTCCTTCTGGAATTAGCTATCCAGCGGGAGATGAGCATTGTTTGCAGAAATGTTCTCATGTGGATAAAGTGAATGTTCCATTCCATGAAAGCTGCTAGCATTTCAATACCTAAGAAGATTATTGAAGTTGTTGTTGTTGTAACTTTGAAGTTAACATTGAAGCACTTTTCTGTTCTTGTTGAAGAAGTAGACAGGTAGGCGACTATACCCATAGGGTAAGAAGGAATTTCTCAGAAGAAACCTGGTGAAAGAGTAAGCCAGGTAGTAGAAGGTACAAGTGCTGAACAGTGGTACTATTAGAAAACAACATGCTGAGTTGTGATATTTGCCAAGAAATTGTGAAAGTTGGTTGAAGAAAAGTTACAATTATTTCAGTAGATAAAATTGTCGTAAACCATCCTGACCAAATTATTTGTTGTTACTACAAATGTGAGACCGTTCTTATTCCCGGAGGAGTGAGCGTTTATGACTTTTTCCAGACACTTTATTGAAGCAACAGAACTTTGTGAATTTCCGTACAAGAACTTAAGAACTGTATGTGAACTTTGTGTTAAACCGGATTTCCTTGTTTTTCATTTGAACTGTGGAGAAAACTCTTATTACGATCAGGGGAAGGGAAGTTCACCCAGACCATGACCAGAGACATTGATTATATTGTAAATCAGGTCACATGTTAAATATTTGTGTTGAATTGAATTTCCATATATTTCCTTTTTGCTTTGCTTGTTGTATAAGTGTGAATGTTAGGTATACATTGCCTAGAGTATTCCCTTTAGTTTATTTGGGCCGGGAAATCCTTGTCAGAATAGGGATAGTGAGACGTTTATCCAACCTGTTGATTTAATAAAATGGCAAAAGTTGAAAACTCTTTAAAAAGTTGTCCGCCTGAAATTTCTGACCCCCCACATTGTCCAGTAGTTCTTACCTTAGAATATTCTCAATGGCCCGTAAATGTTTTTTAAAATCCTAAATTGAGCTCATGTTCTCTTCCACTGAAAATTGATGAATAGCCTCTGTGGTATATTTACTGGCTCAGTAGCACCAAGCTTGCTTGCAACCCCCAAGATTTTGGTTAGGTGATTCCACTGGCCAGCCACCCTATTCTGTTCTAGCACCACTGCCTGGAACGGGCCAGGGGCAATAAAACATACATAAACGAATCAATCATCCACTGTGTGTCCCCATTGATAACCTGATCAACTTTACCAATTGTGTAGTAGAAACCCCATCCACGAGCCTCCAATTCAGCACAGTTTTAAAAACGGTTTACTTGTGACTCTGAAAAGTACAGGACTCAGGCTATGGGTTCACACTATGTCTCAGGCTTCTTACTCCCCTTCCAGTGAAAAAGCAAAAGATGCGAACCCTGATTACTCCTGGCGGAGCTCCTTTTTAGTGTAAAAAGTGAGACAAGAGAAAAAGGAAAAAAAAAACAGGGGGCACCCACCACAAGCCACACAAACTCAAGAACGTTTTCAGCCACATGCACAGCAGATTGCTATTTTGTTTTGTTAGCAATGTCTCAGCTGAGCACCACACAACTCTCAAAAAGATCAGAGTTCCACACAGCTTTCACCACAGACCACGGTCCCCTTCTCCTGCCTTTGGCTCCTTGGCAGCACACAGCATGTGGCTCTACCCAGCTCATCGTGACCATTTGGCAACACTTTGGCAGGGACAACAGTTTTCACCAGGAATTGTAGGAATGCATGAGGGACCTCGGCTCCTTCAAAGCACACAGCTTGTACCTTTTCTCAGCTCACACCCAGGGGAGTAACTTTGCTGAAAATGTTGGGGGGGGGACATGACATCTGAAGAAAAGATGCCCCAGCCAAATGAATGGGGACAAAATGGTGTGCCATGAAAGTTGGGGGGGACAAACCCCCCTGTAACCGCTTAAAATTACGCCCATGCTCACACCGACACTCTCTTGCAGAAATGCCCCAGTAGCTCCTGTGACAGGCTCTTCTGGTGCTCTCAGATTTCCAGTAGCATTATGCTCCCTCTCTGACACCACATTTCCATGTCATCAAGGTGATAAGGTTGTAAAAATAAAGGTGCTGTCAGTGATGTGGGTTCTGCCAATAACAAAAGAATACACCCTGGAATATTGGAGCAGAACCCTAATGTTACTAATGGTCCCCTTTCACACTGAGCCACGGCTTAACATTTGCTGGACCCAGATGTTGGCACTAAACTGGCATATTTACCAACTATCTAGCTGGCATTACTCCTCTCTACCACTACTGAATGTTCTGTCATACTCCTTATTTGCCTCCCTGACAGGCAACGCATTTCAATGACATATCCTGTTGCAGGAGATACTATGCAAACGCAAGATAACATAACATATTGCAGAACACATCCAGAACCTGAGACTAATTGACACACTTCAGAACATCTGAGTGGTAGTCAAATATTACTTGCATCACCATGGCACACTATAGTGCCTGGCATGTTGGGTACCATTGTGTCATGTGGAGATCTCTGTTTCAATTTATTATGCATAATTGTGTGAGATCATGAGGCAATATGTTATGTCTTGCAGCACTACGAAATAATGGGCACTACAGTGTCATATCTATCTACACTCTACCATTTCCTGGAATTGTAAATGTAAAGTTTGATGTAATGCCCTTTTCCTGCAATGAAATGTACTGTTTATCATGTAGGATTGTGGGACCACGAGCTGCCAGGCAATCAAATGTGCTTCGGGACCATGGCAGTAGCTCAAGCAACACCTGTGTGCATAAAATCTGGGAATAAGAGCATTTTAAAGCAACATATTATTGCTTCCGGTTTCATTTTTAGTTTTGGCTATTGGGTGGTGCTTTTACCTATAAGCCAACATTTCTCCAATGGAGTACAGCTAAGAGAATGATGACTTGAGGAGAGAAATACAGCTTGTGGGTGTTTGATTATTTACCCACACAATGATTGCCCATGGTCATTCCCACCTGTAATGTCTGGGTCCCTACCAAGGATTGTACTGTGCCACGTGTACAAAAACATGTGACACATGATGTCATTAAAGGAATGGTTTGGTCAGAAATATTATTGTCCCTATGGTTCGGCCATGTGCTTTTAACCATAATTCGATCAATCGTACAAACATTTCCTATGCACCTTACCCGAGTTTTTGTCTCTTGAACACAAGCAAAATCAGGCAGCAGAGCGCGGCCATTTTGTGATAATCCTATCACTTGCCGCATCGCCCTGGGTGACCTGGGTTTGCGGCACTAAATCATATCCCCCGCCCCTGAGCCTGACATCACTAGACGCGTACCGCCCATTTCACAACGCCAAAGAACGTCTAGTGTAAACATTCTCTGCGCCTCAGCTAATGACGTGTCACCATGGAAACGGCAGGAAGCCTCTTTCCTCGATAAGTATAACGTTTCACAGCACACAACACCATATTTTCTTTTTCATTCCTCTCGCTGTATTTCTTTGAGTATTCTGTGACTCGTTTCTGTGCTCTGGTCAGCCACCTTCGTTGCTTGTAGCCCGTGTGAACAGATACCAGTACGACAGCTATAAATTATTTTCATTTCTTTACCACACAATGGCAACAATAACGCCCTACCTGTACGAGCCTGAGTATTCCGAGGAGGAATTACTGGAAAGCGCAAGCTCTGTAAACGATGGGGATTTGGACAACAGTTGGGCAGACGTTTCAACAGATGAAGAGCCTGGGCCTAGTCGCATGGACGGTGTTTCCACTTTGTGTACCTGCAATCGGTGCGCGTTAATGCCAACCGAGGTGGAGAACTGCTGCTGCCGAGAAAACTCTGGATGCTTGTCCTACATATCGCAAGGCGATCCACAGCCGCAATGCATTACCGAGCTGCCAGACTTCACGGCAGTCTGACTCACACGGTCCGTGCTGAGGATTTTGATGGTGCTTATGCACGAACTTCGCGCAACACTTCGCCCTCATAATCCAAGTAACGAGTAAGTATAGTCTGGTTGTGATGTCAGTTAGGCCACTACTATTTCACAGTTGTCCCCTATATACTCGTAACTTCAAGATATCATTGTCATATCCGTTTAGTCTTGCAATTCTCTAGTAATAGTCGCATAAAAGCCATTCAATATTGTGCAGTGTCTAGCATTTGTCCTGATCATTTAAAAACAGATTGTATCTTTCTCTTTCATAGGTGGTACCGGCTGGTGGCCTATCGTTCGTACACATGGTGGCTTCATGGGAGGCTTGGACACCGCGTTCAACGAGTAATACTCGCCTGTGTCGTTGGCGCCATTAGACAAACTTTCCCCAGTGACAGCGGTCAGTTCAGGGGATTTTCCCTCGCTGAGCTGCAACTAGACCTTTACAATGTCTAGTATTTTTGTGCCATCAAAATAAGAAACCAAATAAAACACAACATATTTTTTATAAATGGTTGTTTCAGTTTTTAAGTGAATCAAGTGTGTCTCCATTCAGCAGTGCTCCGGTGCCTTGTTTGCACGCCTCCCGGCCCATCTACCCCACCCCCTCCTATCAAAGGCAGTTCGCACCAGTGGATGTGCGCTGCCATGGGGTGCTGTTAGGGGCGCAAACGGCCAAGGTGCCAAACAACATTTGCACTTCAAAAGGTATCCTACGCCCAGGGGCCATTGTTCACATGGCCTCCCCAGACACTGTGTCTCCAGGCAGGCCTCCCCTGAAGCAGACCGTGCCCCTGCAATCCACATGAGTGTGTCTCCATTCAGCAGTGTTCCGGTGCCTTGTCTGCATGCCTCCCGGCCCATCTATCCCACCCCCACTATCAAAGGCAGTTCGCACCAGTGGATGTGCACTGTGATGGGGTGCTGTCAGGGGCGCGAACGGCCAAGGTGCCAAACAGCATGTACACTTCAAAAGGTATCCTATGCCCAGGGGCCATTGTTCACATGGCCTCCCCAGACCCCGTGTCTCCAGGCAGGCCGCCCCTGAAGCAGACCGTGCCCCTGCAATCCACATAAGTGTGTCTCCATTCAGCAGTGTTCCGGTGCCTTGTCGGAACGCCTCCCGGCCCATTCATCCCACCCCCCACTATCAAAGGCAGTTCGCACCAGTGGATGTGCGCTGCCATGGGGTGCTGTCAGGAGCGCGAACGGCCAAGGTGCCAAACAACATGTACACTTCAAAAGGTATCCTATGCCCAGGGGCCATTGTTCACATGGCCTCCCCAGACCCCGTGTCTCCAGGCAGGCCTCCCTGAAACAGACCGTGCCCCTGCAATACACATAATACCACGACATATACACGTCATTCATTCACAAACACACCCCTTTTTGTTATTCTTTATAAACCACTGGATATTTACCATGAGAACATCTTTGAGCACTGCAAGTCAACTAGTGAACGTGCTACTCTGTGACCGCTTCGAGTGAACTCGTCAGTGTGCTACCTGTGAACATCTCCCTGTTCTCCTGCCACTAATTACTGTGCTTGCTGAATCCAACTGTTTGTTGGTCAAGGTAAGGGCATGTATCCTAATCATATCTCCTTCATTTGTAAATGTATATCTATTCCGAAGTATCGAACTCTGTATTGCATTGCTATTGACTTGAGTTTCTTTTGTTATGTTATCGATATATCAATTTTTATCAGTGTCCATTGGCATCGTATTGCATCCTTCGCGGACCGTGTCTATAATATAAGCATGTTTCCTTTTCATGCACAATAGTACATTCAAGGGACAAGTAACATGTTCTGATTTTCAACACATCAATGAATCGCTTCTGCAATTTATCCCATAATACAGCCGCACACGCGGCACTGGTTTTGCTGTGGTGCCCAAAAGAAAGCTTGCAATGAACAATGTATGGTCCAATTCATTCTTTCTCACATGTTTATGCAAAATAATTTTCTAATAATGTTGACCTTTATTCTGTAAAATTTACAACAATGCCTGCATGTTCGATTTTCGGTTGCCCTTCGAAGACCCATGACAAATCGGAAGGCATTACAATGCATGTATTCCCTAGGACTGTTGATCGAATAAGAGAATGAGTCAGACGTTGCAGATATTCATCGGAAGAGCTTGAAAGTAGAGTCAAACAAGTCTTGGAGGACAAGAGGGGTTATTGATACCGCATCTGCAGCCTGCACTTCGACCCTGATATGTACGGACACATCCTTGTACACAAAGAGGAATTAACTGAGAACAACTAGGAAATTACTCCCAAACGCTATTCCGACTTTATTCGTGAAAATGCCGCCACGGGTGAGTCACACTTCCGGATTTAGCTTTACGCCTACATTTTTGGTGTAAATGTCAATTATAGTACTTTCCATATTTATGTGATTGAATAGCTGTTGAAATGATGACTATTTTGCTAAACATCAATCCTTGTTTTGTAGAATCCACATAGAAAAATGATTTATGGGGACGTATAACTATGCTATATTATGCATTTCAATAAGTGTAATTTTCTCGTATTCAGTCTCCTTACATGCCATTTTGTAATGTTGGAATTTCTAAATCGAATAATACTTTCCCTTTACCACTCCATGACTATCCACCGAATATGAAGGAGCAAGATTCAACATCCATGTCTTGCTGGGAGTCATCAACAACTTTGAGTGCGTATCAGGTAATCTTACCTAGCTATTCTGTTCCAGACTGTTTTTATGCACGGAATTCTAGATAATGTGATCATATTTTCGCAACGTATCATTGCTTTACACAATGTTTCATTCCTACTTTATTATTGATATGTACCTTTGTCGTCTTTCCAAATTGTGTGTCCCGTTTCCAATCATTTCGTCCTTACTAATGCAAGTACTGTGTTTCAGGGAGATGCTGAAGCGTCCACTACAATTACAACATCCCTCTTAGTCGATCTGGTGCCAGTGGTATGGGTCTTCATAGCTCAATAGGACAAGATAATCTGATCATATTTTCATATCGTGTAATTGTTTTACACAATGTTTCATTCCTACTTTATTATTAATATGTACCTTTGTCGTCTTTCCGAATTGTGTGTCCAGTTTCCAATCTTTTCGACCTTACTAATGCAAACACTGTATTTCAGGGAGTTGCTGCAGCGTCCTCTACAATGACATTATCCCTTGTAGTTGTTCCGGAACCAGACCTTACAGTTGATCCGGAGCCAGAGGTATGCCTACTGACAGTACCATCTAATGAAAGAAAGTCTGTCTAATTATATGTGTAATGCCAATGACTTATTTTAAATGGATACTATTTTTTGTAGGGATGTATACTACATCCGTATATTGAACCGGAGGAACGTGGATCTGAGTCAGTGCGCAAGTTTGCTGATGTTAGAGTAAAGAAGGTTTCAAAGAAAAGAAATAAAAATAAGGTTAGTTATAAACACTTTATATTGTTGGCAATAGTTTTGTGCTAAGGCCTTCATTATATGATTTTTTTAATGTAAATTGTACCTCAATGTATGTTGGATTTACACTGAACATCCCTTTTCCTATCTGTCCTGTAGTTGCCCGATGGAGTACGGACTATGCAGACACAGACAGCTATACAAATGACAGATGCTGCTTGCCAAACTGATTTCTCCATGGAGGAACTATTCATTGAGGTGTGTCGTGTTCACACTCGAGATGCCTATGTCCAATGGCCAGAAAATGAATCTAATATGACCGGCGATTCCAGAAAAGTGTTCTTGGACCATTGCTACAATGCGCCTGCTCCGCCAGAGGAAGGTGAAATTGAATTTACAGATGATAGTTTTACATTACTAGATGAGCACTTGACACAATCGACACCCGCCAAAAATAATGCCCCCCAAAAAACACTCCACATTGATGTTTTCTCTTATCCATCGTCAAGAAACAGATGTTGAAATGACAGAAACTGAAGCATCAACACTATTGACCGATGAAACAGACAAAGATATCGACTATAGTATGTCCGGTTTGGCTGATATATCCACACCGGTTCAGTCCGAAACCACAGTGTTGCCAGATGACAGTATAATAAAAGAGGCCAAATACATAGTATTCGACAGCAGCTTGATGGAGATTTACAGATGCTGAAATGTGTGCATTCAGTGTGAGGGGGAAGTATGTGGAAAGCCATTGGTGAGCGTGACTCGTCTAACACAAGGCAGTAACCTCAAAATACATGCCACCTGTGAAAAGTCACATAAAGCATTTTCATGGTCCGCTCAAACGATGATGGGGAAACTGTCATCTGGCAATCTACTGTGTGCAGCAGCTTTACTTTTCAGTGGCTCTAGTTTCACGAAGTTATCCAGTTTCTTTCAGTTTGTGGGACTCCATTTCATTTCTAAAACGCGATACTAGAAATACCAACGTGATTATCTATTCCCTGCCATTAGTGATGCTTGGAAAATTGAACAATTGGCTATTCAAAGTACATTCCCTGACAAACGGTTCAGGCTAGCCGGCGATGGACAGTGTGACAGCCCCGGATTTTCTGCTAAGTACTGCACCTACCATCTCCAGGAAATGGAAAGTAAGAAAATTGTGAGTTCGGTGGTTGTGCAGGTGTTCCAATGTAAATCCTCGGTGGCCATGGAGAAACTTGGTTTTATAAAATCACTGGAAGATCTACAGTCGAGGGGAATGCAAATCGACCTCATAGCCACGGACAGACATGTTTCAATAGCCAAGACAATGAGAGAGCAGTATCCACATATTAAACATCAATTTGATGTATGGCATGCTGCCAAATCAATCAATAAAAAAATCTCAGCTGCAGGGAAAAAAAAGGTTTGGAAGGTATTTCACAATGGTCCCAGTCTTTCAGCAACCATCTTTGGTGGAGCTCCAAAACATGTGATGGGTCTGTGGAAATTCTACTGGAAAAATGGCGGTCACTAATGCACCACTGTTCCAACGTTCACCACTGGCAGAAAACCAACATTTCCACCAGTGTGAACATGGCCCTTTGTCCCCAGGGCAGGCACGGAAGAAGAAGTGCTTGGTCCCATCTTCACCCCCACACAAAGCCCTTGAGAAGATTGTGTTTGATAAAACTCTATCAAGAGATCTTAAGGGACTCACAGTATTCTGTCAGACAGGAGATTTGGAGGTGTTCCACAATATGTGCCTAAAGTACAGACCAGAGAGATTGCATTTTGGCATCCAAGGCATGAAATGTCGGACTTTACTTGCGGTATTGGCGCATAACGAGAATGTAGGCCAGGAACAATCTAGGCCTGCAGGAAATTTAGAGATGCTTCGCTACACTATGGCCTTTACGAAAAGAAGCAAAAAATGGGTTGTCAAACCAGTATATCAGAAAATGGAATTCGATTTTGTGAAAGATCTTATTATAAATGTCGTCGAGATGCCTACTCATGGAATCGCGCACAAATCTGTTCAGAGCACACATACATTGCCACAAAACATTGCCAGCGTGCCATGTCCACCCAAAGCAGAGCTTGTTAAATTGTTCAAAACACGGCTGAAATGATTACCGTCTGTTTTTAGTTTTTCCCAAAAAAATTCTATAAACTGTACATATCCTCTCAGTGCTTCTCTTAAAAATATATTACAACTATTAAGATTGCTTTCACATTTCACAGTTTAGTTGAGATACTGTGGAACCTTCATTTTTCGTGTCAATGACCAATGGGTAACAGTGTTTAAGAAGATTTGGGTTTTGGCAGTTAACTTGCATGCTCGTCCTACAAAAGGGATTATATCTAGGCCACAAAACATTCTAGGTACGCAAGAAGTACTCACTGTGAAAACATGCCATGGGGTAGGAAGCCATGAGATAAGCAGAGGTGGGCCTATCACTAGACACATTTTCACTCATTTTATGTGTTACATCGACTATAATTTCGGAATAGGGGGCATTCTGTCGTCAATTTTTCCCCTACAGCTCAGCAGTGCCACAAAAAAAGAGCAGTGACAGCCACAAAATTGATGAGTTGGCACGGGATGTTGTGAAGTAAGAATGTATGCTCATTTTGAGTGAAGGTCACCAGCTTTGAATTTTTGCTTGGGAGATGGGAGGCCCACGCGTCCAGCACACAGTATAAGGTTGTATTGTTTTTTGACCTTGAGAGGTAGGGACAATTTGGAAAGGGATTGAATTGAAGGGGGGGTTGTAATAACGTATGATGTGATAAGGTTGCCCATTCCGAAACTGCACCTAGTTACATATAAGTTCAGTTTATGAGAAATCATTGACACGAACGGAGGAGTCTGCATTACGGTCTGCAAAGCGCCAAGAGAATAGAAATGCTGAATATAATGTAAGTTTCTCTTTAGACGATTTCATACCAGAACTAGTCGAAATACGAATAGCTGACCGTTATTGCTGGGTCACATTGTACTTGTTAGTTCTGTGTGGCATATTGCAATGAAGTGCTAGTACAACCTTTGTGTGCTGGGCTATCTACAGGGCACAAGGGCAGGCCAGCATCGAAACGCATGTAGACCACCACTAGTTTCTCCCTGGCTCTACGCTAATAAATCATTACATTGCTTTTGCACCTCGAATTCTTGCCCCAGTTTACGCATTATGTTTAGAGCTCAACATTCTCGATCGCACTAGCCTCGGAAGCAAATTGCAGAGTACTTTGATATTACACGGTTTATTCTCTTGGTTCACATTGTGTCATCTCTGCGCTAATAAAGAAAATGATTTATTGTAAGAAAGATCAGCTACTGAGACACATTTCGATTTTTATCTTTTGCAAACAGGTACATTGTGCCGTTCTGCGATTGTCATCTATTCCAGACCCCGACCGATGGATTCTTCAATCACCAGCTGCAGCTAAATGTCAATCACTGGATCTACTTAACCATATTTTGGGACCATAGACAAGTTCCAATCTGTCCGTACGCGGTACCGGCGATTAGGAGCAACATAACAACGTTTACGGTGGTCTAGTGCCAAGTTGATGCACCAGCCTTGCAATTCACCGAGCGACCGAAGTGCTTCATTTAGGCAAAACGAACACCCTGTGTACCCAAAAGGAACAGCGCGTGACTCAAGATAAACATTTGCAGATTTATGGAACGAGAGCAAAGAAAATAAATTCCAATTTCTAAGTTTATGTCAGACGCTGAATGTTATCGAAACAGTTAATGTGAAATAAATGTACTTTACCAATTGTACAGTCTTGCTTTTTCCTTTTAAAGTACAGTTTCATATTCCTAATTGTGACGCACTGTGCTCTGAGACGATGTGTGTTGTTTTCCAGGTTCCGCGTCTAGTCGCGTAGGTGACGACTGGGCGCGTTTGGCTACGCTGTCTAGCAACGTCACGGAGAGAGTCAGAGAATATAAATGATTTGGTGATGTCAGGCTCAGGGGCGGGGGATATGATTTAGTGCCGCAAACGCAGGTCACCCAGGGCGATGTGGCAAGTGATAAGATTATCACAAAATGACGGCGCCCTGCTGCCTGATTTTGCTTGTGTTCAAGAGACGAAAACTCAGGTAAGGTGCATAGGAAATGTTTGTACGATCAATCGAATTATGGTTAAAAGCATATGGCCGAACCATAGGGACAATAATATTTTTGACCGAACCATTCCTTTAAGTGAATAAAAGGGCTGTACAGCTCCCAGTGCGGCAGTTCAACACTTAACTCACTGGGCCTCATTAAGACCTTCGCGGAACGGGTTAACGGGCTCCGCTAATGGAGGCGGCCCCGTTAAACCCGTTCCGCGAAATTACGAGGTCCCCTTGCGGGACCTGGTAAGGACGCCTGGTAAAACCAGGCATCGTTACCGGGTCCTGCCAGGGGCAGAGGGAGCGAACAATGGGCCGGTCGTAATCGGCCCATTGTTAGCTCTCTCTCTGTTATGCTTGAGCTAAAACATGGCGCTGGTGCGCAGTGTATTCTGGGAGCACTCAGAGCCATAATGGATATTTACTTCATGCCGCAGTGAAAAGCTGTACTTATTTCGCTGAGAGCTGAATTTACTTTGCTGAAGAAAACATGCTTTCCAAACCTGGTATGCAGTCAAGGACATTCTGCTGGGAAAGCTGGCTTTGTTATGTCTTGTTATGAGTTATGGGACTGTTTTCCGTGGCGCTTGTTCTTAGAGGAGGGAAGCGCTTTGCTCCTTGAGGTTACTGTCGGTTGACCCAGCTGGCAACCAACGGTTGCCCATCAATGTGCAAGTGCATTTGCCAGAAGGTTCGAGAAATTACCACCCCTCAACGGTCAGACGGGACAAGTACAAAGACCTCAGTCGGAAGGGGGACGCTTCCGTCCGGCATACCTGTGGGCTGTTGTGCTCTCGGCCTGGCTGTTATCGGGGTCTTCCAGCCGCTTCTGGCGAGATGAGGGATTCATTTACGCCCAAGGTGATGTATTTTCTTTTGAATTCTCTGTCTTTTCTGTGATTTATTACTGTGTTATCACTTGTTGCTTCCAAGCTTTGAATAAATAGCCGTATAAGTGCTCATTATTTTCTAAGAGTGCGTGTGGTTGTAAGTCATTACATCGTCTACCTGCGTTTAAAGTATTGGCTCTGCACTTGCACTGGTGATTAATGACTGTCCGTGCACTTTGGGCAAGCAATACATTTTGGCGCAGTGAGCAGGGTATTTGTGATGAATTGTTCCAAATAATAAAGAATCTGTTTGAACGCAGATAGCCTTTGTTTACATTGCAAGTGAAAGTAATTTGGCAGTGAGTGTTGAACTGTGTTTTTCTTGTTGGTGTGTGCGTGCCTTCGCGAGTGACTGCAGTGTGGAAAGGAAAAAATAAATAGATATAAAGAGGTTTTGTACAGTATTGCAATGATGAATAGTTTGTTCAGGAAAAAGAGTGTTCCCGCTGGCGGTGAATGTTCTGATGTTATCATTCCAGGCTGGGCTAAGAGCCCATATGATAAATTAGCCCAGGTGTGGGCATGCGGCACAGGGCTAAGTGAAACATGGGATCAGGGATTGGGAGATGCTGATCCGTCTGATGTAATGTTGTGCTTACAACAAGTTTCAGTGGAAAGGGGAAGGGAATGCGCTGCGTCGGGTAGGCGGGGGTGGGTCCTCCTGCATGCCTATAGGAAAATACATCAAAGGAATTTGGAAATGAAAAATTAGATTTTGCGATTGGAAAGAGAGCTGGCTGCAGAAAGGCAGACTGCGTTAATGCAGGAGATTCAAATGAAACTTTTTAAAGATAAGGCTGACACATACCAGGCTGTGGCCGAGAGGGCAGCAGTCAGAGCAGCCCGGTATAAGTATAGATAAAGACGGGGAGGGGTCAACCAAAGAAAGGTGGCAGCTGTAATCGCTACTGCCGGTGTGGACTGGGTTTCGGATAATTGGGATGGTGACATGTTTGACTCAACCAGTCCAGAGAGTAGTTCAGCAAATGAGTCAGACCCCAAAATGGAAATTAAGCAGAAGACAGTGGTTGCTAAGCCAGTTAGAAGACGGCGAGCCAGGTCCCACCCGCAGAATCTTGCAGGCGGGGTTGTGGATTTAACCACGCTGGAGGATTACACCCAGCAGGAGGTTGGGGAAATGATTACCCGTTTGAGGCAAGAATCAGGGGAACCTTTATTGACATGGATGGTGAGATTGCTAGATGGGGGTGCTGCAGGGTTGTTGGTAGATTCCACGGACTCACCGCGTTTTCTACCCTTGTCAACTGACACCAATGCACAGGAGGTCTTAAGGGCAGGGCCGCCCCCTGATGAGAATGGCCAAGATTCACAGATGTCTTTGTTGCACCTAGCAGCCCAAGCATGTAACCGTAAATACCCCATTACCACAGATTGGCCTAGCGAGGAAACAAAGTGGTATACTTTGAAAGAGGCAATTCAAAAGGTCAGAGAGCATGCTATGAAAGATGCAATTCACGTAGATGCTCCAGGACACATGGGGGCCGTGCCGCTCTCAGTTTCATCTAGAAACATGGTGATTAGAACTGCACCACCCTCATACAAAAGCATCATTATGACTTTGCTCGTAGGTATGACGGGCAAACCCACTGATGAGGTAGTGGATGCCATTCGGCAACTGGCAGATTTAGGGGAGTGGGACAAGAGTGATGACAAGCCACGGGAGAGATAGGGGCGTAGTGAGAGAAGAATTGAAGGCAAGAGGCAAGATAGTAGAGACTCCCGAGTGTCCAGAAAGGACATGTTTTTGGCTTTGTTAAAAGATGTTGTGCCATGAGAAGAAATTGATGGCATTGAAACTAGGGTAATGTATGAATTATGCAAAAAGAGGGGGCTTGCAGCCAAAGAGCGCTATAAACAGGTTAAGAAACAGGTAGTAACCAAGCCACAGGGGGACACCTCACCTTCCGCTCCTCCTGAGGAAGAACAAGAAGAAGGGTTTATGGGGACACCTTCCCCGTACCAGCCAACATACACTGATGTGAGGAAGGTGGTGAGTGCAAGGCGAGATCAAAGTAATTCTGATGAATAGTGGGGACCAATTGTTACCGATCCACAAGGGCGATCGGGTAGCCCAACTGATTATTATCCCCGTTAAGTTGACCATGATTAAGAAGGGGGAGCCTCCTACAGTGTTAACTACCCGTGGAGATCGTGGTTTTGGCTCTTTACACAGTATGGTACCGGGTGCGAAGGTGTGGGTGGAAAGGCCAAGTGGCCCACCAGTGCCCGCAGATGTCATTGCATCAGGCAAAGACCAAGTAGTTTTAGTAATGGAGCCCAGTAGAAAGAAATGGCAATATGTGCCCAGAGACAAATGTTACCTGAGAGAGTGCTTTACAACACTGGTATCTCTTTTCTGGGTTTGCCTTGTAGATCCTGTGTCTGGCTGGTGTAATTGTGGGACTAAATGGACTCTGTTCGGGAGAGTTAAACGGCATGCTGTTACCAATGAAAAATGTCACATCTGTGCCAGCGATCAAGGAGAAGCTGATAATGATGAGTAATGATGTCCAAAAGCAGCCCTATGCCGATGCCAAAAAGCCAGCCAGACCGAAGACATGGATTCGTGAAATGCGGCAAACACGTCAGGTGCAAGTGAAAACAACATTGATACCAGTTATGCGAGAGGCATCTTCAGTACGGCGAAAACATGCTCCCATGATCACCCAAACGGAGAATATGTGGACATACCTGGCACAACAGGTGCTCAACATATCGCACTTTTGCCTTATTGACGTGCCCAATGCTGAAGCCTTACTGAATACGTGCTTAGTAGCAGTGCCGACGCCAGTTCCGGTTCTAAAGCATATTTTTGGCGTCACGCACAATGATTCTTTGGTTCAAGATTCTGATATCAAGCAATCCTTTTCCGTCTATGAGTACTGCAGGTTTTTCCAGGAAACAGATCGCAAATAGAGAAATTTGACACGTATTATAACCTATAATATAACTCAAGGTGATGTGTGTTACCTTATGACATGCAATGCAAAAGAAATTGGCAAATGCCAACAGCTTAATTTAACCAAACAGCAAAATCAAACTGTGTTCGAGAAACAATTGTGTTTGCGAGTTCCACGCACATGTACAAGTGTGAATAACACTATGAGCCTCATACACGTTGTGCGCTAAAAATCTCAAATTACCGGCATGGCGCTCTTAACGTGTCCGCCCTCGCAAGAGGGCGCTAATAGCGTACCATTACGAGTATGCGGACACGAGCATAGCGCCATGCCGCTAATGACCCTACCACCATGCCACTAAAGTCCCCAAAAAGTCTCTTACCGGCTTCGACGAAAGTGCAGATAGCATCTCCGCCCTCACGCTGCATGCAAATAGCGGTCACCGCTATTAGCAGTGACAGTTAAATTGCAGAACCGGAAACAGCGTCATCGCACAGGAATGGGAAAGAGCACGGCGGCCATCTTTAAAAACACAATCCATTGCCATCCTCTGCCCCCTGGACCTGTTCTGAGTAGTTTGCAATAGGAAATCCACAGGGACACCCTCGACATGCCTAAGGCTGTACAAAAAAACACCGACTGGCAGCGGAAGGAAAAATTTACCACAGGGGAGCTATTAATGCTCACCCAGACCCTAGCTGACAATGCCGCCGTGGTCTTTACCAGCGACATGCGGTGGGAGACACTCATCAAAAAGAAGGCAATCTGGGCTGAGGTCACCTTGAAAGTTAGCACTGTGGGCACCACCACCCGCAATGTGCGTAAGTGCAGAAAGAGGTGGGATGATCTCAGACTCCGGGTGAGAAGCATCCTTGCAGAAAACCACAACATTGCCATAGCAGGTGGATCTTGTTCGCCCATAAAACTGAAAGAATGGGAGGAGACCTGCGCCAACCTCATTGGAGTGGAATCAATGGAGGGAGTCGGGACAATGGAGCATGGCGTGGCAACCACTTCAGATGGGGGTGAGTGTACACATGAAAGCATGCAATGTGAATCTACTGGTCCCCCCAAAGGTGAGCCCAGAATCACCTCATGGATGGCCAAACATCCACACATGCATCCAACCCTGACCATGTCAGTGTCAGACCCAAACACACACACATGCACACATCACCAGAGACAAGTACCACCCACAACCATGCATGGATGAGCCACTGAACTGACACATCATCTGCATCCTTAACAATGAAGTCCAAATGCCCACAACTGCATTATTGATGTATACTACATTAAGTACATAGAACCGTAACCAATGCCATCCCCCTTCTTGTCCCCGACAGGCTCACATACAGACAGTGAGGATGCTGGCAATGCATCTCAGGCACCCCCTGCGAGTAAGAAAACAAGGGCACAGGACAAAGAGGACACCCCCACAACATCAAGGGGCAAAGGTAGAAGGGTCCAGATGCAGAGTGTCAAACATCGGTGGAGCGCCACTGCCAAGACACAAGTTGCCACACCACCAACAACTGCCCCACCTCCGGAGGTTAACCCACCACCACCGATCCCAGCCACGGAGGGCCCACCCTCAGCTGCAGCTAGTTCCGCAGGAGAGGCGGCAGCCACTGCACCACTATCAGATGTGGAGGATACAACCGATTTCCACATGGAGATGCACACCCCAACCCCCCCTGGAACCCCCGAGCCATCACCACAGCAGACACCTGGGTCTAATGTCACTGGCGAGGACAACATGGGAGCTTTTAGCAGCCCCCTGGTGGCTTCATCTGTTGACCTGGTTGCATCAGAGGGCACAGCAGCCACACAACCAGAACCCAACACTGCCCTCGACCTGGCCAGCATCAGCAGCGGCAACAGGAAATAACTGTGCTGGTTGGGCAGCATGTGGAGGAGGCTGCCCGTCTCAGGGCGGAGATTACGGAGACAGCAAGGCACTCCAGGGAGGGGATGGAGGCCTGTACAGACAGGCTGTGTGGGGAGATTGTCCGACTTAGGGAGGTCCTCACACGGATAGCGGACGCAATGGACCGCCACTTCTCACCACCACCACCAGGACAGTCAGCCACTTTCTCATCCGCCAGTTCAAGGCAGACAAGCCCCCTCCGCCGCTCCTCACGCACCACCAGGCGCACGTCTACGCAGCCTCCCAATGCTGGTGGTGGCAATGGCCAATAGGGAGTGCATGGTCAAGCTTCTGCGTGCATGGCTGGATGGAAACATTGTGGCAGACACATGAGGAACTGTTGTGGGGGGTGGGTGGAAGGGTGTTATGGGACTGTTGTTGGGGGTGGGGGGAAGGGTGTTATGGGACTGTTGTGGGGGTGGGGGGAAGGGTGTTATGGGACTGTTGTGGGGGTGGAGGGAAGGGTGTTATGGGACTGTTGTGGGGGGTGGGGGGAAGGGTGGTGGGATGTTTGGGGACATGCACATTTTCATCTTTACGTTCCTTAATACACTGGTGTTTGATCAAAACACAGGCTTGGACTTCTTCATTGTGTATGTGTACTTTATTGATGACAGGGTCCATTGTGCGCTTCCAAACAGACACCAGTGCATTACTACCCATATCCATGTGACAGTAAGAAACCATGTTACTCAGAATATTTGGTTGATCAGATGCTGTCTCACAGCACGTCCCTCCTGGCCATCCCCTCTTGCATGACCTGCATCCCCTTCACCTCCGTCCTCATCACCATCATCATCCTCATCAGGTGCTTCGTTTTCAACGTCAGGGGGCACTGGCACATTCCGTCTGATACATATATTGTGCAGCATGACACATGCGATGGTGATCTTGGCCACCTTCTCATGGCCATACAGGAGAGCGCCACCAGACCTGCTAATGCACCGAAACCGTGTCTTCAAAAGGCCAAAAGTCTGCTTGATCACGATGCGGGTAAGGGTATGTGCATGATTGTATTCCTCTTCGTGCCTATTCTGTGGGTTCCGTACAGGGGTGAGGAGCCACCTCTTCAGGGGATAGCCGGCATCACCTGTATGGGGGGACGAATGGAGTCCTGTTACTGTTCACCTCAAGAGCAGCCTGTTCATATCACACAAATTGACTGTGCATTGTGATTGAAGTACACAATTAACAGATTACATGCAGACGGTCTGTGTGATTGCAATGTACAAAGGTGAGCTCGACCCTGCAAGTAGGCATGCCCCATTAATGCCTTGTTAGGAAAGATTTCGTAATTGTAGGTAATTTCCCTTCCATGTGGCAACCCCTAAACTTTTTGCTGTTGTTTTTCACCTTGTTCTTGACTTTGCCAGAGAAGTGCAGCCTTCTGCCGCACTCCTCTGGGCTTTCGCTCCTTTCTTACGGGGAAACTGACATGCCCTTAAGACAGTAAGTACCGGGGAACGCTGTCTCCCGTAGTTTCTTTTATCATGTTGCGGCTTTAGTGCAACATGACACAAGAGGGCACTGTAAGCTAAGTTACAGCTCTCTTGAGTCTCTAGCCTTCTACAGGCCCTAGATACTCGTTTAGTATTGTATTTGATCGGTGCAAGTCATTCAGGGACTGGAATGGTGGCAGCGATCGTTTTGTGTATTTTGAGCTCCTTTTGGCGTTCTAAGCGCGTTTTTCGCGCTGAACCCAAAATGGTGGCCTGGCTCTGTTGGGTGTCCCGACCCACGTTTAAGCTATCATGCCACAACATTTGGTGCTGTGGGCTTAGAAAATTCAAGATGACGGAAAACCCACATGTGCGCCGAAATCCAGGAAAGCTGCGCAGTTTGCGCGCACACCGAAATGGTTGCCTCACTTGCCACCCACCAGTGCGAGAACGAAAGGCCGGGTTGCCATGAGGGAAATGGGTTGCCAAAGGAAAAACAGTAGCGCCGGTTAGCTTCAAAGCGCTTTAAAATCACCATTGGACTACCCGCACAGTAGTCTGAAACCATTGGGAATGGCAATGCTGATTGCCAAATGCAACCTAGAATTGTTGGGAATTCATTTTCTTAAATCCCAAAAATGGGTGCAGTACCAGTACTCACCACTATCCAAAAGCCGGCAGTTTAAAACCACCCTGTGTTTCTCTGAAGGCAGGCTCAAACTGTCTATTTTAAACATTGCAACACATCTAAAAACTCACTGGACACCAGCAGACATTTGGGAGAATGGAGTGTTGTGTGCCTACAAAATCTGGGAAATGAAGAGCCCAAAACAATGCTTATAACAAAACTGCTATGGAGTCAGCAGTTTAAGTTGCACTGGATTTAAAGACACTAAAATCGAAAATGTTTAGATTAAATGAGTGACCTATGTTTGGTGTCACATGCCTTTGTAACTGTTTAAATGTCATAGTTTTAAACTTAGAATCAGCCTTCTAGCTGCATATGTGAAAATGTTTAGTTTTATTTGAATGCAGAAACTGGGGAACAGAAATGACAGCTTAAAGAGATTCCAATTTGCCTGGCAACTACCCCCATCAGGAGTGAAACTTGAGTCACAGCTGTGTTCCCAGGCCTAGCTGCCCTTTTGCTGCTCACACTAAGGATATGCCATCTATCTGATAATTGAATTACCTGTGCTCTGCAGGAGAGTGAACAATGCAACTCCCTTCACCCAGGCAGAGGGTTTATTGAGAGGATCATAAATGGCTTCCTCTTGAACAATGAGCCTCTCCTGACTCAGGCAAAGGTTTTATTACAGCAGTCGTAAAATGTAGCTTCCTCTTGGCAGAAGCTGGGAGGAGCACTGCCTGTGAGAGCAAGCTGGCTTGGCAGAACTGGATAAACCAGTATTTCTACCTTGTGCTGAGAGGAGGAAACCACACCCCTTTGGAGCCAGAACATAACTTTAAAAAGATGGATCATTCATAGAGCGGACATGTGAAAATTTTATAAATGATACCATAATTCTTGTGATTTTTCTGCCCACAGTTTAAGAGGTTTTTAGAACCGGTGGTGTGTTCAGGGGGGTTTTAGCGGAAAAGTGGATATTACTCTAAATGTATGCATGTTAAAAATCTGAAACTTCATCAGTTAATGTCCATACTCCCTGCACACATGTATGTAAAGTTGGGTCAATGTCAGAAAGTGAAAAATCAGTTAAAAAGTCAATTATGTGCCATTTCTGAATGCAAGCTCTTAGAAACAGCAGATTTGGACAGAGACATGGCTAAATTCAGCCACACCATGTATATGTAATTTCAAGCAACTGTGTAACTGTGAAATATGTCTTTTATTATCAAATATAGAATGTGTGCAATCTGACAGAGGAGTGTCCTATCTGCAAGCCATAAAATGACATCCCTCTGACTCACAGTTCATTCCCCAATCAAATGAGAAATGGAAGTTTGACCAATTAGAAGCTGAGAGAGAGGTAGGGTCAGTGATGCTAGAACACACCCACATTCTAAACACATAAAAGCAGACAGACAGGACAGATAGGGACCTTCAATTCCATCTGCAGCGGGACGCTCTGCCGGAAAAATCCATACTTACCTCCATCAAACCTCCAGAGAGCCAAACTAGAGACTTCAATCTATCCAGAACTAGAGACCCAGACCAGAGAACCAGAGAGAGCTGACCCAGATCACTGTGAAGTGCAGAGACCAGAGGCGAGTTTAAAACCTGACCAGATCCATGGCGAGGCCCATTTCACTCAAGAATATAGTGTGAGTACCTAGAAAACTGTGCAGAACCAATCTCCTAGTTAAAATAATATAATTCAATCTATTTAATCTAAGTAGAACTGCCTCCTAACTGTCACCTGTCATTTGTAAAGCTGTCACTTGTCATTTCCTAGTTGCAAGCTGCACTTGTCTTTTTGAACTTTAAAATTTCAAATCTGAAAAACGACCTTCACAAAATCGCTCATATCTCCGCAACCGTTTGTGCTAGAGACTTGCAGTAACTTTCATCTGGAAGGTTAGAATCGTGGCTTTCCTACGAACCTAGAACCGCATTCCTACCCCTTATAGTTTTACCGCAATCGCGGAACACGCATTCGCGAATTTTACCGCGATTTGCAAATTTCTTCACATGTAAAAACTGCTGCTGCTTGCCTTCCATTTGCCAGAAATTCGTTTAACCTGCTAACTATCCCTGCCTCATTGCTAGTGTGAGCCTGGACTAATATTAACTAGATACCACTCACCCTGAACCTCTGAAAGGGAATTAAAAGCATTTCCAGCATATTTCCCATCCATTGCTAGCACATATCAAAGCATTTTGCCTGTGTTTTCAAAACTCCTATCTGTTTTCTGTAGTGTAAGCTTGCTGGGGTGAACTGATTTACATTGATTGCATTTCTGAGAACTGTGTGTTTTCCTTCCATTTCCTTGCCTTGCATCAAGGGGGGGAGGGGATTGCCAGAGAAAAGTGATTACATTGTTTGGTTGAAATCATATTGAGTATTTTCTGTACTGCATTCATTGAATATTGCATCCACCTGAGCTTACATAAAGCATCCTCTACCACATTATACTTTTGTTCCTATTTACCAGTGTGCTACCTTATCCATTTCATGTCAACTCATTAGTGATTATAAGAAGTGTGCTAGTGCCAGATTCTCCGTTGTTGATCTTTATCATATCAGATTAAGTGTGCTATTCAATTATTAATTTATTATAAAGTGTGATATATATATATTTTAAATTATCAAATAAACCTTTTAAACTTGCAAAACAGAACTACTTCTTGGCTCAGTGGGGTCAGGGGGATTCCAAGAGAGGGGTGTTATATAGGGGTAGTCATCCAGAACGCATGAACTGGACATAAAGATATATCAATAAGGGTTTTCATTCAGTATTCTAGACTAGGCGTTAACTTAGCTGTAGTGCTGAATTGAATCCTCTTACAAATTGGGGGCTCGAGCCGAGACGTTGGGTTAGATTTACCACTTGTGCAGATTAATACAGCGTGCCAGCTGACCAGATACACATATCCGGTCGGATCACCACACTGTGTTACGCTGTAAAGCACTCCTCAAAAGGGACACTCCAAGAAAAGTTCTGTTCTGCAAAAATAAAATACAAACTTCTGTAAGTCAGGACAGAGACCAATCTCTAGAATGACGACCTTAGTAGACATGAAAATAGCCAGAGAGCACCTCTTGCATAAGCTATTTGTGAGAGGTGAATGGACCGAACAGGGCCAGGATGCGTGGTTGCAGGCCATCACACAACAGGTCACTGAAACAGGGTGAGATATATATAGAGATCAGGGTCCCTTACATGTGGCCCTGAGTGAACTATATATGGCTCCTAAAGCCAAAGAGGAACACAATAAGATTGCCAGGATAGCAGCATACCTGTACCTATACGTGGGAGACATGCTGAAAGCCAAAATCTGGCAAATAGGCAACAGATGGCATTACAGAAGGCCCAATCTGATCTGGACTCTTCTGAGCAGAGGCTGCAGAGGAGCCAGGAGTCAGAAAATGACAGCAGACGGTACATCACTAAAATAAAGGAGGATATGGATATACTGCAACAGGAAAAGGCTGACCAGGATACCAGATTTCTGGCCCTGCAGAAGGAGCACCAAGACAGTTTGGACTCCTTACTGCAGAGCCAGAAAAAGCTGGAGCAACAATTAGACTTTAACAGGGCATGCACGGAGCAGGTAGCCACCCTGCAAAGTCATCTAGATAGAGTGAAGGTAGAGAGCAACAAACTAATTCTGAAAGACCTGGATACCCAGGCAGAGTTTGATCAGGAGCGCCAGAATGCTGGTGCCTTCCAAAGGCAAAGGGACGACCTGGCAGCACAGATGCAGGCTCTCAGTCAGGAAAGGGATACCTTAGGCCAGGAAGTCTGCCATTTAAAAAGAAAAATGGAAGAAAATCACCTGACCCACCAGGGACTGGGTGACCTCCAAAAAGAACACCAGAACTTGCTAGAGCACACCAGGAGGGTGGAGGATGCTCTAGCAAGAAAGGAGCAGGCCAATAGGGACACAGCTCAGGAGGTAACCCTCCTGCAGCAAAGACTGGCCCAGTTCTCCAGGACCAACCAGGAAGCACAGAGGGAAAATGAGGCCCTCTGTCAACACAATGATAGGCTCCAACAACAGGTAGCGATGCAGGAGAGACTGATAGAGTCGAGTAAGGCCTTAACAGAGGAACTGAAAGCACAAATGCAGGCTCTTGCATTGCAACAGGGAGCAGGGGCGGATAGAGATGAGGTCCGCTGGGAAAGAGAGACTCCTGACCATAACCGCAGGAGCCCTAACACCAGGGGCCTTCATCTCCCCCAGTCCCTGGACTCTACCACCCCCATGTCCCCTGGCGCACATGAGCACAGGGCCACAGGGATGGCAGATTACTATCCAGCTAAGAGTATGGGGCTCATAGGCCAGTACCACTCAGGAATGGAGGGGTGGGCATCCGGGTATGGGCACCCAAGTACAGTACAGTTCAATGGGGAACCCCAGGAGAGTAGGCCCATTAAGGGCATCCTGAAAACCTCTGCCCAGTTAGGTCAGTGGAGGGGGTACCCATCAAATCCTGGCAGCAAGGAGGAATCTGAAGACTCCTCTGAACTGCGCAGGACACAGGAGACCAGGTCCCCACATTCTGCCAGCCATTCCCAGGCTCGCAGAATCCGGGAAAACCTGGAAGAACAGACGGGAACCTCTGGGAGCAGTGCCTCTGAGTCCGAGGATGAATGGACAAGGGTTACCCGAACCAAAAAGGCCAATAAGGCAAAAAGGGCCTTGCTTAAGGACCCCTTAAAGCAGATTAAGGCGATCAGGAGCGTCATTACGCCTTACCATAAGAACGCTAAGTATTCTGTTTGGGAGCACTTAGAGTTGTTTGAACAAATGATGGAGACTTTCCATTTGAAGGACAGCCAAAGCTGTATTCAATATGTAAAGTGGACCTTCTCCCCGGAATACTCCAGTTTCTTTGCGGGGCTGGAGGACCAAAATCATTTAAGATGGTCCACCTATAAGGCGGCCATCCTGAAACATTTTTCTGTTCACAGAAATCCTCAAGAGGCTCGCAAGGCAGCCTACAATTTGCAATGTGGGGAGGATCAGGCCCCACAAGAATTTGTGCAGGAGTTAAAGCGTGCTTTTGCACAGACCACAAGAAGGGTGCGCACAGATAGTAGAGAGTTCATAAATACGTTTTTCCATGCCTTGCCCAAATACATCATGACCCAGCTCGTGAGGGATTTTCACGAGAAAAGATCTTTAGACTGGGTCATTGAACAGGCTACCCGGATCTATGAGGTGCAGAAACCGGTAGATAGCAAAAGTAATGCCCAGAAAAACCCCAAAGCCAACAGCACCCCTGCTGCTGCCAAGGTGGCAGAGGTAAAGGTTACCCCCGTTTTGGATTTGGAGATGGGGGGGCCTAAAAACCTACCTGCACCTAATAATGCTAGGCCCAGAAGGTCCTCGGGCCAGTCACAGACAGGGAGCCAAGGAGGCAGCCCCACAAATGGGGTCCCTCGCTCTCCTGATTATGTAAGTCCCCGTTACAAGGGAAATCGACCCATCCTGGGTTATGTGTGGACTCCTCCAGCCCAAGGGGGGGGATCCAGCCAAGCACCTAACCCAGGGAACTTCCCTCCAAACTTCCCACCGGAGGGCAGAAATTCTCTAAACCCTGGGCAGAACTTTTTCCCCAGATATCCACCCGACTTTCAGCCCCAAAACCATCCATCCTTCTTTCCCCAATTCCCTGAGCCCAGACCACTGAATCCGGGAGAGGGGAGGCCAAGGGTGGAGGGGTATCCAAATCTTCCCAACCCGGGGTATTACCAGAGGAGGGACAGCTACCCTTCCCGGGATCAGCCCAGGGGAGAAAACAGGGCCCCGTATCAGCCTGAGCGGGTTTCCCAGTTAGAGCGCCAGGTTCAAAACATGGCGCGGGATCTGGGTCACATACTGAGGGCTCAGCAGAACCCTCAGATGGGCGTGCCGGCGCAGAACGCACCCAACTCTGGACCTGGTGCTCCAGAACAATGACGGGGGCAGCACCCCGATAACTCACCGGTTCCCAGGGAGGAGGCACAAAGGGAAGGGGGGTGTAAAGCCTTGGAGGAAGCTTCCTTCCTCACTTGTAAACAGCCCCTGGAAACCCAGGAACCGGAAACAAAATCTCTTGCCCCTGAAAGTCTGCCTCCTAAGGAGCAGAGGGGGGGTAGGAGAAACAAAAGACCCAAACAGACTCAGTTTGAGGAGGAGGTACAGATCTTCCAATTTGAGGGAGAGGGATCCTCAGAGGATCCTGGGAAAAGGATCTTCTCCTTCAGAGAGGGGGGAACTCCTCCCAAAGAAAAATGGGTCCCTAGGGATGCAAATCCAGACTGGGGAGATGTGGAGACTGAGCTACCGCCGCCCACCATCTCATCCCAGAACCAACAGCAAGAAAATCCCCTGGTTCAAACCCATCCTGGTGACTGCCTCCAAAAAGGGGGGGGCGGCCCAGAACCGGAGCCAGGGGAACCCACAATGGCTCTGATCTCCAGTTGCCAAATTTTTCTTTCAGATTCCCAAGGCTCTCCACAGAATTCTGCCCAAATCTCTTCGCTAGCAATGTCCAAAACCAGAAAGTTAGCCCACCAGTTGTCCAAAAATGTACATTACCTGTGCCCCCTTGAGGAGAAGGAGGGAAGATATTATGCCCCGGTACAAGTACAGGGGCAGGGTACAATCTCGGCACTGGTGGACACTGGATCTCAAGCTACCCTTCTGTCCAGAAGGGCCTTTGACGAACTGAATGCAGGAAGGGGAGAGAATTACCAAATTCCTCTCACCTCTCTTCCGGGACAACTACAGAACTTTGACGGGAAGGAAATTCCTGTTGAGGGGACTGCAGACTTGGACATTAAAATTGGGCGACATAAGTTGAAACACCCGGTCATAGTTGTGACCCCGGAGGGCACCCCTTGTTTACTAGGGAATGACCTCCTGAGAAGGTTGTCACCCCTAATTGATTGCGTAAACAAGGTCCTCTGGACCCAGACTAGCCGACCAATAAAATTAAAACAGAGTGTCAACCATGTTAGTTTAAACGGCACCTGCCACATGGTTGAACAAAAATCTGACCAAGTAGAATTCCACTTCCAGAATAGCCAAATTCCAGACGTGACAGTAATAGCAGTAGGACAAGAGACTGGTGGTGGAGGGTCCTCTCTATTTCTGAAAATCAACCTTCCTTCCAGTCTAAAGTGGTACTCCACGCTGGAAGGAAACACTCTGAAATTCTATACCAATCCACACTCTGAAACTCCCACTCCTATAGTCCAGAAAGATGTGAAATCAGCTCAGAGCCTGGCTGATATTCAGCAAATTGGAGAGCAGTTGTTCATCCCTGTTCAGTTAAATGATGGGAAGGACTCTGTTCTCGCTCGAGTGTGTGTGAACAACGGTAAGAGCTTCATCAGCGAAGCCATGTTCCGCCAACTCCCAAAAGATCCAGCCATTCCCACCTTCAAACTGATAGACAAATGGGAAATGGACCTGGAAGCACCTAATTCCAAACATCTCCTGCCAAGCAGGTGTATGCTCAAAATCTCCATTGGCAACAAGAGCATTGTCCATAATTGTTGGGTCGTGCGAGACGTCCCTGCCGCCTTTTACTTAGGCAGTGACATTCTCAATCGCTTTGCCATTAGTTTGGACCTAATAAACTTCAAAGCTTGGTCCCGATTAGCGGATAATCCCATGGGCTTTGATGATCCAGAAAAAGCATTTAGGTCAGCTCAATTGCTACCGTATGCAGTTGAAATTCAGGTTAAAGAGGAAGTCACCATCCCAGAAAGGACCCGACAATTCTCCCTGGAAGTGAAAGTTAAAAGGGGACAAGAGTTGAAAAACCCTGATGCTTACATACATCTAAATGCTTCTCTCCAACAGCAAGGGTTGGGGGTAAACCCAACTCCATTAGTCAACATAGAACATGACACCATTCTAATAGAGGTGGATAACAGCGACTTAAAGAGTATTACTCTAGCCGCAGGCACCATTATTGGAATGGCGGTTGATGACCGACATTTTTCCATAGATTTAGGTAATGAGCTGTTAGGACCAATCCCCAAGGACTGCTTTGACAGTGACAGTGATGACAATACAACACCAGACAGGATTTTTACCCGGCATGGGGGGAACTTCCTGGTGTACACTTCTTGCCCTTATGGTAAGGAAGATGTGACTTGTGAATTCAGGAGGGATGAGGTGATTTTCCAGGTTCATGAAGGCTGCCTTGCCCACCTGAAGCCTCCGGTCCAAATCAGCACTCTGACCAGGGACTTCTCCACCCAGCTGGAGGAGGCCGCGGAGATAGCCAAACCAGAAATCTTTCCAGGCTTCAGGCAGATGGTGGAAGAGAGAGTCAACCTAGCTGATGCCTGTGTGACTCTGGAACAAAAGCAAAAGTTGAAACAAGTTTTCTTGGATTTCCAAGATCTCTTTGCGGTAGACTCATATGACTGTGGTCGCACTGACATCCACACAACAACAATCCCCACGGACCCTGGCATGACTCCTGTGTTTGTGAAGCATTATCGCTTGCCTCTCGCATCAATGGAGTCCCTTACTGAAATAATTAAGAACCTTGAGTCCCGGGGAATAATCCGTCCAGTCCACAGCACCTTCAATAATCCGGTGCTGGGAATATTGAAGCCAAACGGCCAGTGGAGACTCTGCGCCGACCTTAGGGAGCTCAACAAACGGGTCCATACTTCCCGATGGCCTCTGCCCTACATTGACCAAGGGCTGGCCCAGATTCAGGGGTCACAGGTATTCACTGCAATAGACCTGACCAATGGATACTGGACCGTGCCTGTCAGTAGGGAGGACCAATACAAGCTGGCTTTTACCTTTGGGGGCCAGCAGTACACCTGGACCCGGACTCCCTTCGGATACCTCAACTCCGGCAATGAATTCAACATTTTTCTACACAAGGCCATGCCTGACTTGGGTGCAAGGGGTAACCTGGCTTATGTAGATGATGTCCTCATCAAAAGTTCATCTGTGGAGGAACATATAGCGGAGATCCGTTATGTTCTGACACAGTTGAGGGCTGCCAGAGCAAAACTTTCCTTTCAGAAAGCACAGTGGTGTAGAACCCGTGTTAATTTCTTGGGGCATGAGATTACTCCTCAGGGTCTCTGTCCCCAGGAAAAGAAAGTGGAAGCACTTCAGAAACTGAAAGACCCCACAACTCTGCGGGAACTAAGGAGCCTCCTTGGACTGACTAATTACAGCAGAAAGTTCATTGAGGGCTACGCAGAGATCACCAGACCCCTGATTCATCTCCTGAAGGGGGGGGTCAAGTGGGAATGGGGTCCAGAACAAGCCGAGGCGGTAAAACAACTCAAAAGAAGCCTCTCACAAGCGCCTTGCCTAGCTTACCCGGTCAGAAACAAGGAGTTCTTCCTGGAGACAGGGTTCTCTAATACGTGCTTGACGGCAGTATTATATCAAAAGCATGACAAGGTCAATAAAGTAATCTCCTATGCGAGCAAAACCTTATCCTCTGTGGAGGAAAAATTCAACGATTGTGAGAAGGCACTCCTGGCAACGGTGTGGGCATTGAAGAATTACCGCCCGTTTATCCAGGGGGAACACATCATAGTGGAGACTCCACACCAGCCTCTGCAATATCTCCAAAGTGACAGAATCCGGGCCGGAAATGTGAGTAATTCCCGAATTACTTCCTGGATTCTGTCAATGCAAGGCTTTCCTGTGGAGGTCCGATATGGCCAAAACAAGAAGAGTCCCCTCGCGCAAGGTCTGGCTGACTTGCATGATTGTGCCAGAGAAAACTGTCTCGAGGACGAAAGTCTAAAAATAAAGGACAACATGGAGGCATACCTTAATTCCCCACACAAAGTCTTTGAAGAAGACAAGTGTGAGGGAATGCCCACTGTCTATGTGGATGGATGCTCTTACCATGTTGACAACGACGGGGAGAAAGAACTGGTGGCTGGCGTAGGGAATGCATGGGTGAATGAGTCCCCAGAAACCTCCGCTCGATACAAAATTGGTCCCCGAAGTAGTCAGGTGGCAGAATTGATGGCTGTGCATCAGGCCATCCTCACTGCTGTCCAGCATCAACTCCACGAACTGGTCATAATCACAGATTCGGATTATGTACGGAACGGGTTCGTGGAGCACCTGGTTAATTGGAAAACCAGAGGCATGTTATGTGCTAACAACAAACCCTTGAAACATGGGAAATTGATCCAAAACATTGATGATCTGGTCACATCGAATGAGATGACCATCTACTGGAAAAAGATCAAGGGTCATTCCAAAGTAGAGGGACCAGACAAAACTGGAAATGACTTAGCTGATCAGCTGGCCAAAACCGGGGCCATCCAAGGGGATCTAATTGAGATTGAGTCCCTGTTGGGGGAAATCCAGGTCACTGCCATCACTAGGTCCCAGACAAATGCTCACAACGACCTTTCAATTGCACAATGGAGTAAGGAGACCCCTGATGCTGATTTGATTACTGCTCAGAAGGGGGATCCAATAATTGGTAAATTTTACCAGCACCTTGAGGACCCTGAGAACTTTTCCCTGACGGATACCGATTACATTGGGAAAGAGGACCTAAGAGTGTTGATGAAATGTCCAAAAATGTTCCGGATCCAAGACGGTTTATTGGTAAGGAAATCCAAAGCTGGCCACGATCAGTGGGTGGTTCCTACCTCATTCCGAAGCCTGATGTTAAGTCACGCCCATGATGCGGCCACCGCCGGTCATAGGGGGTTATACACAACATTGAAAATCTTAAGAGAGGTTGCATACTGGCCACACATGGGGCAGGACCTCGACCAATACTTGAAGGGGTGTCTTGTGTGTGCACAATTTCAGCCATCATCCCTTACGCACCGGGCGCCTTTACAAAAGAGGGGAATGACACTGCCATGGTCAGATTTACAAATCGACTTTGTAGGCCCTGTGATTCGCTCGGCTAGGGGGAATAAGTACATGTTGACTGTGACATGCTTGTTTACCAAGTGGGTGGAATGTCTCCCAGCCCCAAATTGCAAGGCAGAAACTGCAGCTGCCTTGATGATTAACCACATCTTTTCCCGTTTTGGTCTACCTCAAAGGATTGAGTCAGACAGAGGTAGCCACTTCACCAGTGAAGTAATGACAAAGATGTGGGAGATACTGGGGGTCAAGAGAAAACTGCATATTGCTTATAGACCAGCTTCTTCTGGGGCAGTAGAGAGATATAACCGAACCATTGTGAGCATATTAAAGAAGTTTGTGGCAGATTCTGGGCCAAGTTGGGATATCCGATTACCTCTGGTCCTAATGGCTATCAGATCTACCCCTTCATCTGCAACCAAAATGTCACCATTTGAGTTGATGACTGGGCGCAAGATGGTGCTTCCTCAGCATTTGCTCTACAGGACCCAAGAGCAGACACTGATAAATGCCTCCACTACTCATGAGTATGTAGAGAATTTAAGGAAACACCTCCAACATGCTTTTGCTTACGCTCAGCGGAATCTAGAAAGATCGGCTGATAGCATGAAGACCCATTATGACCTGAAAACTTCCAGGAAGGAATATCAGGTGGGAGACCGGGTCTATCTATACAACTTCCAAAGGAACCAGGCCAAGCAGCGCAAATTTTTGCCTACATGGAAGGGACCCTTTGAGATCATCGACAAGATCTCCCCTGTGGCCTACAAAATCCACATCCCCAAAGGTCCTTTGGCAGAGGGGGAAGACAAGTGGGTCCACATAAACCAGTTGAAATGTTGCCATCCCAGGCACACTCTGCAACAACTGGAGGAATCCTCTGGAATCCTAGCGGGTACTATCTCAGACTAATTCAGTTCCAATCATGAAACATACCACATCTAGTCTCTAAATATTGTGATTTGCATGAAACTGTCTCTTAGTTATACTGTTTTTTTAAAAAATAAGAATGTAATGTTTCATTATGATGAAATGCATATGCTGCCCCACTATCTCAACAGTGGTGGAAAAACGTCTATGAGTAGGTATTGCCGCTCTTCCTTTGTCGTCCTAGGAGAAAGAAAACCTGAAGACGGGCCAAGGAGGGCGATCCGGAGACCGGGAACGAAGATCCAATGGGCCCAGTGGACTGCCCAATATTCCCATCAGGACCGGCGAGGAGAACCGATCGATCAGTACCGGATGGAGAAGAAGATGCTGAACTATGCCATCTACAGAAGAGGAAGAAGATTATGCGGACAGACCGGTGCGTGGGTCAAAACCCTTGGGCACGCGACTCCCCATCGACTCAAGTTCAAAGTGCAGTCGCGTGGGGGGGCTTGTTGGGTGTCCCGACCCACGTTTAAGCTATCATGCCACAACATTTGGTGCTGTGGGCTTAGAAAATTCAAGATGGCGGAAAACCCACATGTGCGCCGAAATCCAGGAAAGCTGCGCAGTTTGTGCGCACACCGAAATGGTTGCCTCACTTGCCACCCACCAGTGCGAGAACGAAAGGCCGGGTTGCCATGAGGGAAATGGGTTGCCAAAGGAAAAACAGTAGCGCCGGTTAGCTTCAAAGCGCTTTAAAATCACCATTGGACTACCCGCACAGTAGTCTGAAACCATTGGGAATGGCAATGCTGATTGCCAAATGCAACCTAGAATTGTTGGGAATTCATTTTCTTAAATCCCAAAAATGGGTGCAGTACCAGTACTCACCACTATCCAAAAGCCGGCAGTTTAAAACCACCCTGTGTTTCTCTGAAGGCAGGCTCAAACTGTCTATTTTAAACATTGCAACACATCTAAAAACTCACTGGACACCAGCAGACATTTGGTAGAATGGAGTGTTGTGTGCCTACAAAATCTGGGAAATGAAGAGCCCAAAACAATGCTTATAACAAAACTGCTATGGAGTCAGCAGTTTAAGTTGCACTGGATTTAAAGACACTAAAATCGAAAATGTTTAGATTAAATGAGTGACCTATGTTTGGTGTCACATGCCTTTGTAACTGTTTAAATGTCATAGTTTTAAACTTAGAATCAGCCTTCTAGCTGCATATGTGAAAATGTTTAGTTTTATTTGAATGCAGAAACTGGGGAACAGAAATGACAGCTTAAAGAGATTCCAATTTGCCTGGCAACTACCCCCATCAGGAGTGAAACTTGAGTCACAGCTGTGTTCCCAGGCCTAGCTGCCCTTTTGCTGCTCACACTAAGGATATGCCATCTATCTGATAATTGAATTACCTGTGCTCTGCAGGAGAGTGAACAATGCAACTCCCTTCACCCAGGCAGAGGGTTTATTGAGAGGATCATAAATGGCTTCCTCTTGAACAATGAGCCTCTCCTGACTCAGGCAAAGGTTTTATTACAGCAGTCGTAAAATGTAGCTTCCTCTTGGCAGAAGCTGGGAGGAGCACTGCCTGTGAGAGCAAGCTGGCTTGGCAGAACTGGATAAACCAGTATTTCTACCTTGTGCTGAGAGGAAACCACACCCCTTTGGAGCCAGAACATAACTTTAAAAAGATGGATCATTCATAGAGCGGACATGTGAAAATTTTATAAATGATACCATAATTCTTGTGATTTTTCTGCCCACAGTTTAAGAGGTTTTTAGAACCTGTAGGGTGTCCTGACCCACGTTTAAGCTACCCTGCTACAACATTTGGTGCTGTGGGCTTAGGAAATTCAAGATGGCGGAAAACCCACATGTGCGCCGAAATCCAGGAAAGCTGCGCAGTTTGTGCGCCCACCAAAATGGTTGCCTCACTTGCCACCCACCAGTGCGAGAATGAAAGGCCGGGTTGCCATGAGGGAAATGGGTTGCCAAAGGAAAAACAGTAGCGCCGGTTAGCTTCAAAGCGCTTTAAAACCACCATTGGACTACCCGCACAGTAGTCTGAAACCATTGGGAATGGCAATGCTGATTGCCAAATGCAACCTAGAAGTGTGGGGAATTCATTTCTTAAATCCCAAAAATGAGTGCAGTACCAGTACTCACCACTATCCAAAAGCCGGCGTTTTAAAACCACTCTGTGTGTTTTTCTGAAGGCAAGCAAAATGCCTATTTCAAACCTTGCAACATGTGCAAAATATTCACTGAACACCAGCAGACATTTGGCAGAATGGAGTTTTGTGTGCCTACAGAATCTGGGAAATGAAGATCATAAGACAAGGTTTATAACAAGACTGGCTGAGCTGTGGATTGCAGCAGTTTAAGTTGCACTGGATTTAAAGACACTAAAATCGAAAATGTTTAGATTAAATGAGTGACCTATGTTTGGTGTCACATGCCTTTGTAACTGTTGAAATGTCATAGTTTTGCACTTAGAATCAGCATTCTAGCTGCATGTGTAAAATTACAAGTTATTTTAAAAGCAACAAAAAGTTAGCTGAAGGTCTGGCTTAAGGAACTTGATTTTGCCTAGCAACTACCCATCAGCAGTGAAACTTGAGTCACCACTGTGTTCCCAGGCCAACCTTCCTTTTGCTGCCCAGGATAAGGATATGCCATCTATCTGATAATTGAATTTCCTGTGCTCTGCCAGAGAGTGAACAAAGCCCTCTCCACTCAGGCAAAGGTTTTTTATTACCGCAGTCGTAAAAAGTGGCTTCCTCCTGGAGAAGCTGGGAGGAGCACTGCCTGTGAGAAGCAAGCTGGCTTGGCAGAAACTGGAAAGACTGGTTTCTGTACCATGTGACCTGAAAAGACACACCCCTGCAGCAAGGATATGGTTTTATAAAAAGGGGGATAATTCATA
This sequence comes from Ambystoma mexicanum, assembly GCF_040938575.1. NCBI lineage: Eukaryota > Metazoa > Chordata > Amphibia > Caudata > Ambystomatidae > Ambystoma > Ambystoma mexicanum. The sequence goes on along the minus strand of NC_090931.1, from coordinate 1,135,231,361 downwards.
GAGCGGACATGTGAAAATTTTATAAATGATACCATAATTCTTGTGATTTTTCTGCCCACAGTTTAAGACGTGGTAGGAACCGGTGGTATGTTCAGGGGGGTTTTAGCGGAAAAGTGGATATTACTCTAAATGTGTGCATGATAAAAATCTGAAACTTCATCAGTTAATGTCCCTACCCCCTGCACACATGTATGTAAAGTTGGGTCCATGTCGGAAATTGAAAAAGCAGTTAAAAAGTGAAATATGTGCCAGTTCTGAATGCAAGCTCCCAGGAAGAGCAGAGTTTGAACAGGGGATACCTCCTGTAATGCATGATGGGTGCATATGATTTTAAAACAATATGTACCTCTGCAAATATGTATTTGTTTCAAATCTAGATTGTGTGTAAAGTTGACAGGGGTGGGTTCTCTGTATCATAAACAGACCTCATCCTGATGACACTTCATTTCATTCCCCCAATCAAGTAAGAAATGGAAGTTTGACCAATTAGAAGCTGAGAGAGAGGTAGGGTCAGTGATGCTAGAACACACCCACATTCTAAACACATAAAAGCAGACAGACAGGACAGATAGGAGATTCATTTTTCATCTGCCGCTGAAAGCTCTGCCGGAAAAATCCATACTTACCTCCATCAAACTCCAGAAAGCCAAACTAGAGACTTCATTCTATCCAGAGCAGAGAGACCCAAAGAACCGGTGCCTAGCAGAGACCAGACCCCTGTGAGCAGTTCCAGAGGCCAGGCGCTGTGAGCAGAACCCGGAAAGACCTGACCAGACTGAAGTCCGTGACCAAGTCGCTTTCCTGTTCAAAATCTCTTGTGAGTACTTAGCAAAACTCAGAACACATCTCTTAGTTTAAATTCATCTAATTCAATCTATTTAACCTAAGTAGAACTGCCTCCTAGCTGTCACCTGTCATTCTAGCTGCAAAAATTTGTCACTTGTCATTTTGAAAAAGTGTGCGTTTAAAATTTACAAAACCAAAAACGACCTTTACTAAATTACTCATATCTCCGCAACCGTTTGGGCTAGAGACTTGCAATAACTTTCATTTGGAAGCTGAGATCCCAGGCTTTTCTAGGACCCCAAAACGGTAGAGATAGTCCTTGCGGTTCCTTTGTTATAGCGCTCGGCGCATCCGCGAATTTTACCGCGATTTGCAATTTCTTCACATGTAAAAACTGCTGCTGTTTCATTGGCCAGAAATTCGTTTAACCTGCTAACTATCCCTGCATCATTGCTAGTGTGAGCCTGGACTAATATTAACTAGATACCACTCACCCTGAACCTCTATAAGGGAATTAAAAGCAAATTTAGCATATTTCTCATTCATTGCCAGCACATATCCAAGCATTGCCTGTGTTTTCAAAACTCCTATCTGTTTTCTGTTGTCTAAGCTTGCTGGATTGAACTGATTACAGTTGATTGCATTTCTGAGAACTGTGTGTTTTCCTTCCATTTCCTTGCCTTGCATCAAGGGGGGGGAGGGGATTGCCAGAGGAAAGTGATTACATTGTTGGGTTGAAATCACATTGAGTATTTTCTGTATTGCATTCAGTGAATATTGCATCCACCTGAGCTACATAAAGCATCCTCTACCACAGTATAATTTTGTTCCTATTTCCCAGTGTGCTACCTTATCCATTTCATGTTAACTCATTAGTCATTATAAAGAAGTGTGCTAGTGCCAGATTCTCCGTTGTTAATATTTCCCATATCAGATTAAGTGTGATATTCAATTATTAATTTATTATAAAGTGTGATATCTATATTTTAATTTATCAAATAAACCTTTTAAACTTGCAAAACAGAACTACTTCTTGGCTCAGTGGGGTCAGGGGGATTCCAAGAGAGGGGTGTCATACAAGGGTAGTCATCCCGAACGCATGAACTGGACCTAAAGATATATCAATAAGGGTTTTCATTCAGTATTATAGACTAGGTGTTAATTTGGCTGTAGTGCTGAATTGAATCCTCTTACAAAGTGGGGGCTCGAGCCGAGACGTTGGGTTAGATTTACCATTTGTGCAGATTAATACAGTGTGCTAACTGACGGGATACATACATCCAGTCGGATCACCACGCTGCATTACGCTGTGAAGCATTCCTCAAAAGGGACACTCCAAGAAAAGTTCTGTTCTGCAAAAATAAAATACAAACTTCTGTAAGTCAGGACAGAGACCAATCTCTAGAATGACGACCTTAGTAGACATGAAAATAGCCAGAGAGCACCTCTTGCATAAGCTATTTGTGAGAGGTGAATGGACTCACCAGGACCAAACGGTCTGGTTGCAGGCCATCACACAACAGGTCACTGAAACAGGGTCAGATATATATAGAGATCAGGGTCCCTTACATGTGGCCCTGAGTGAACTATATATGGCTCCTAAAGCCAAAGAGGAACACAATAAGATTGCCAGGATAGCAGCATACCTGTACCTATACGTTGGAGACATGCAGGATAGATGTGCGGAAAGCCAAAATCTGGCAAATAGGCAACAGATGGCATTACAGAAGGCCCAATCTGATCTGGACTCTTCTGAGCAGAGGCTGCAGAGGAGCCAGGAGTCAGAAAATGACAGCAGACGGTACATCACTAAAATAAAGGAGGATATGGATGTGCTGCAAAAGGAAAAGTCAGAACAGGATACCAGATTTCTGGCCCTACAGAAGGAGCACCAAGACAGTTTGGACTCCTTACTGCAGAGCCAGAAAAAGCTGGAGCAACAATTAGACTTTAACAGGGCATGCACGGAGCAGGTAGCCACCCTGCAAAGTCATCTAGATAGAGTGAAGGTAGAGAGCAACAAGCTGATCTTGAAAGACCTGGATACCCAGGCAGAGTTTGATGAGGAGCGCCAAAAAGCTGGTGCCCTTCAACGGCAAAGGGACGACCTGGCGGCACAAATGCAGGCTCTTAGTCAGGAAAGAGACGCCTTAGGCCAGGAAGTCTGCCATTTAAAAAGGAAAATGGAAGAAAATCACCTGGCCCACCAGGGGCTGGGTGACCTCCAAAAAGAAAACCAGAACTTGGTAGAGCACACCAGAAGGGTGGAGGATGCTCTAGCAAGAAAGGAGCAGGCCAATAGGGACACAGCTCAGGAGGTAACCCTCCTGCAGCAAAGACTGGCCCAGTTCTCCAGGACCAACCAGGAAGCACAGAGGGAAAATGAGGCCCTCTGTCAACACAATGATAGGCTCCAACAGCAGGTAGCGATGCAGGAGAGACTGATAGAGTCGAGTAAGGCCTTAACAGAGGAACTGAAAGCACAAATGCAGGCTCTTGCATTGCAACAGGGAGCAGGGGCGGATAGAGATGAGGTCCGCTGGGAAAGAGAGACTCCTGACCATAACCGCAGGAGCCCTAACACCAGGGGCCTTCATCTTCCCCAGTCCCTGGACTCTACCACCCCCGTGTCCCCTGGCGCACATGAGCACAGGGCCACAGGGATGGCAGATTACTATCCAGCTAAGAGTATGGGGCTCATAGGCCAGTACCATCCAGGAATGGAGGGGTGGGCATCCGGGTATGGGCACCCAAGTACAATACAGTTCAGTGGGGAACCCCAGGAGAGTAGGCCCATTAAGGGCATCCTGAAAACCTCTGCCCAGTTAGGTCAGTGGAGGGGGTACCCATCAAATCCTGACAGCAAGGAGGAATCTGAAGACTCCTCTGAACTGCGCAGGACACAGGAGACCAGGTCCCCACATTCTGCCAGCCATTCCCAGGCTCGCAGAATCCGGGAAAACCTGGAAGAACAGACGGGAACCTCTGGGAGCAGTGCCTCTGAGTCCGACGAAGAATGGACAAGGGTTACCCGAACCAAAAAGGCCAATAAGGCAAAAAGGGCCTTGCTCAAGGACCCCTTAAAGCAGATTAAGGCGATCAGGAGCGTCATCACGCCTTACCATAAGAACGCTAAGTATTCTGTTTGGGAGCACTTAGAGTTGTTTGAACAAATGATGGAGACTTTCCATTTGAAGGACAGCCAAAGCTGCATTCAATATGTAAAGTGGACCTTCTCCCCGGAATACTCCAGTTTCTTTGCGGGGCTGGAGGACCAAAATCATTTAAGATGGTCCACCTATAAGGCGGCCATCCTGAAACATTTTTCTGTTCACAGAAATCCTCAAGAGGCTCGCAAGGCGGCCTACAATTTGCAATGTGGGGAGGATCAGGCCCCACGAGAATTTGTGCAGGAGTTAAAGCGTGCTTTTGCGCAAACCACCAGAAGGGTGCGCACAGATAGTAGAGAGTTTGTCAATACATTTTTCCATGCCTTGCCCAAATATATAATGACCCAGCTCGTGAGAGATTTTCATGAGAAAAGATCTTTAGACTGGGTCATTGAACAGGCTACCCGGATCTATGAGGTGCAGAAGCCCATAGAAAATAAAAGCAATGCCCAGAAAAACCCCAAAGCCAACAGCACCCCTGCTGCTGCCAAGGTGGCAGAGGTAAAGGTCACCCCCGTTTTGGATTTGGAGATGGGGGGGCCTAAAAACCTACCTGCACCTAATAATGCTAGGCCCAGAAGGTCCTCGGGCCAGTCGCAGACAGGGAGCCAGGGAGGCAGCCCCACAAATGGGGTCCCTCGCTCTCCTGACTATGTAAGTCCTCGCTACAAAGGTAATCGACCCATCCTGGGTTATGTGTGGACTCCTCCAGCCCAAGGGGGGGGATCCAGACAAGCACCTAACCCAGGGAACTTCCCTCCAAACTTCCCACAGGAGGGCAGAAATTTACCAAACCCTGGGCAGAACTTTTTCCCCAGATATCCACCCGACTTCCAACCCCAAAATCATCCATCCTTCTTTCCTCAATTCCCTGAGCCCAGACCACTGAATCCGGGAGAGGGGAGGCCAAGGGTGGAGGGGTACCAAAATCTTCCCAACCAGGGGTACTACCAGAGGAGGGACAGCTACCCTTCCCGGGATCAGCCCAGGGGAGAAAACAGGGCCCCGTATCAGCCTGAGCGGGTTTCCCAGTTAGAGCGCCAGGTTCAAAACATGGCGCGGGATCTGGGTCACATACTGAGGGCTCAGCAGAACCCTCAGATGGGCGTGCCGGCGCAGAACGCACCCAACTCTGGACCTGGTGCTCCAGAACAATGACGGGGGCAGCACCCCGATAACTCACCGGTTCCCAGGGAGGAGGCACAAAGGGAAGGGGGGTGTAAAGCCTTGGAGGAAGCTTCCTTCCTCACTTGTAAACAGCCCCTGGAAACCCAGGAACCGGAAACAAAATCTCTTGCCCCTGAAAGTCTGCCTCCTAAGGAGCAGAGGGGGGGTAGGAGAAACAAAAGACCCAAACAGACTCAGTTTGAGGAGGAGGTACAGATCTTCCAATTTGAGGGAGAGGGATCCTCAGAGGATCCTGGGAAAAGGATCTTCTCCTTCAGAGAGGGGGGAACTCCTCCCAAAGAAAAATGGGTCCCTAGGGATGCAAATCCAGACTGGGGAGATGTGGAGACTGAGCTACCGCCGCCCACCATCTCATCCCAGAACCAACAGCAAGAAAATCCCCTGGTTCAAACCCATCCTGGCGACTGCCTCCAAAAAAGGGGGGGCGGCCCAGAAACGGAGCCAGGGGAACCCACAATGGCTCTGATCTCCAGTTGCAAATTTTTTCTTTCAGATTCCCAAGACTCTCCACAGAATTCTGCCCAAATCTCCTCGCTAGCGATGTCCAAAACCAGAAAATTAGCCCACCAGTTGTCCAAAAATGTACATTATCTGTGCCCCCTTGAGGAGAAGGAGGGAAGATATTATGCCCCGGTACAAGTACAGGGGCAGGGTACAATCTCAGCACTGGTGGACAATGGATCTCAAGCTACCCTTCTGTCCAGAAGGGCCTTTGACGAACTGAATGCAGGAAGGGGAGAGAATTACCAAATTCCTCTCACCTCTCTTCCTGGACAACTGCAGAACTTTGACGGGAAGGAAATTCCCGTCGAGGGGACGGCAGACTTGGACATTAAGATCGGGCGACACAAGTTGAAACACCCGGTCATAGTTGTGACCCCAGAGGGCACCCCTTGTTTACTAGGGAATGACCTCCTGAGAAGGTTGTCACCCCTAATAGATTGCGTAAACAAGGTCCTCTGGACCCAGACTAGCCGACCAATAAAATTAAAACAGAGTGCCAACCATGTTAGTTTAAACGGCACATGCCACATGGTTGAACAAAAATCTGACCAAGTAGAATTTCACTTCCAGAATAGCCAAATTCCAGACGTGACAGTAATAGCAGTAGGACAACAGACTGGTGATGGGGGGTCCTCTCTATTTCTGAAAATCAACCTTCCTTCCAGTCTAAAGTGGTACTCCACGCTGGAAGGAAACACTCTGAAATTCTATACCAATCCACAATCTGAAACTCCCACTCCTATAGTCCAGAAAGATGTGAAATCAGCTCAGAGCCTGGCTGATATTCAGCAAATTGGAGAGCAGTTGTTCATCCCTGTTCAGTTAAATGATGGGAAGGACTCTGTTCTCGCTCGAGTGTGTGTGAACAACGGTAAGAGCTTCATCAGCGAAGCCATGTTTCGCCAACTCCCAAAAGAACCAGCCATTCCCACCTTCAAACTGATAGACAAATGGGAAATGGACCTGGAAGTACCTAATTCCAAACATCTCCTGCCAAGCAGGTGTATGCTCAAAATCTCCATTGGCAACAAGAGCATAGTCCATAATTGTTGGGTCGTGCGAGACGTCCCTGCCGCCTTTTACTTAGGCAGTGACATTCTCAATCGCTTTGCCATTAGTTTGGACCTAATAAACTTCAAAGCTTGGTCCCGATTAGCGGATAATCCCATGGGCTTTGATGATCCAGAAAAAGCATTTAGGTCAGCTCAATTGCTACCTTATGCAGTTGAAATTCAGGTTAAAGAGGAAGTCACCATCCCAGAAAGGACCCGACAATTCTCCCTGGAAGTGAAAGTTAAAAGGGGACAAGAGTTGAAAAACCCTGATGCTTACATACATCTAAATGCTTCTCTCCAACAGCAAGGGTTGGGGGTAAACCCGACTCCATTAGTCAACATAGAACATGACCCCATTCTAATAGAGGTGGATAACAGCGACTTAAAGAGTATTACTCTAGCCGCAGGCACCATTATTGGAATGGCGGTTGATGACCGACATTTCTCCATTGATCTTGTAAATGAACTGTTAGGACCAATCCCCAAGGACTGTGTTGACAGTGACAGTGAGGACAATACAACACCAGACAGGATCTTTACCCGGCATGGGGGGAACTTCCTGGTGTACACTTCCTGCCCCTATGGTAAGGAAGATGTGACTTGTGACTTCAGGAGGGATGAGGTGATTTTCCAGGTCCATGAGGGCTGCCTTTCCCACCTGAAGCCTCCGGTCCAAATCAGCACTCTGACCAGGGACTTCTCCACCCAGCTGGAGGAGGCCGCTGAAATAGCCAAACCAGAAGTCTTTCCAGGCTTCAGGCAGATGGTGGAAGAGAGAGTCAACCTAGCTGATGCCTGTGTGACTCTGGAACAAAAGCAAAAGTTGAAACAAGTTTTCTTGGATTTCCAAGATCTCTTTGCGGTAGACTCATATGACTGTGGTCGCACTGACATCCACACAACAACAATCCCCACGGACCCTGGCATGACTCCTGTGTTTGTGAAGCAATATCGCTTGCCTCTCGCATCAATGGAGTCCCTTACCGAAATAATTAAGAACCTTGAGTCCCGGGGAATAATCCGTCCCGTCCACAGCACCTTCAATAATCCGGTGCTGGGAATATTGAAGCCAAACGGCCAGTGGAGACTCTGCGCCGACCTCAGGGAGCTCAACAAACGGGTCCATACTTCCCGATGGCCTCTGCCCTACATTGACCAAGGGCTGGCCCAGATCCAGGGGTCACAGGTATTCACTGCAATAGACCTGACCAATGGGTACTGGACCGTGCCTGTCAGTAGGGAGGACCAATACAAACTGGCTTTTACCTTTGGGGGCCAGCAGTACACATGGACCCGGACTCCCTTCGGATACCTCAACTCCGGCAATGAATTCAACATTTTCCTACATAAGGCCATGCCCGACCTGGGTACGAGGGGTAACCTGGCTTATGTAGATGATGTCCTCATCAAAAGTTCATCTGTGGAGGAACACATAGCAGAGATCCGTTATGTTCTGACACAGTTGAGGGCCGCCGGAGCAAAACTTTCCTTTCAGAAAGCACAGTGGTGTAGAACCCGTGTTAATTTCTTGGGGCATGAGATTACTCCTCAGGGTCTCTGTCCCCAGGAAAAGAAAGTGGAAGCACTTCAGAAACTGAAAGACCCCACAACTCTGCGGGAACTAAGGAGCCTCCTTGGACTGACTAATTACAGCAGAAAGTTCATTGAGGGCTATGCAGAGATCACCAGACCCCTGATTCATCTCCTGAAGGGGGGGGTCAAGTGGGAATGGGGTCCAGAACAATCCGAGGCAGTAAGACAACTCAAAAGAAGCCTCTCACAAGCGCCTTGCCTAGCATACCCGGTCAGAAACAAGGAGTTCTTCCTGGAGACAGGGTTCTCTAATACGTGCTTGACGGCAGTATTATATCAAAAGCATGACAAGGTCAATAAAGTAATCTCCTATGCGAGCAAAACTTTATCCTCTGTGGAGGAAAAATTCAACGATTGTGAGAAGGCACTCCTGGCAACGGTGTGGGCATTGAAGAATTACCGCCCGTTTATCCAGGGGGAACACATCATAGTGGAGACTCCACACCAGCCTCTGCAATATCTCCAAAGTGACAGAATCCGGGCCGGAAATGTGAGTAATTCCCGAATTACTTCCTGGATTCTGTCAATGCAAGGCTGTCCTGTGGAGGTCAGATATGGCCAAAACAAGAAGAGTCCCCTCGCGCAAGGTCTGGCTGACTTGCATGATTGTGCCAGAGAAAACTGTCTCGAGGACGAAAGTCTAAAAATAAAGGACAACATGGAGGCATACCTTAATTCCCCACACAAAGTCTTTGAAGAAGACAAGTGTGAGGGAATGCCCACTGTGTATGTGGATGGATGCTCTTACCATGTCGACAACAACGGGGAGAAAGAACTGGTGGCCGGCGTAGGGAATGCATGGGTGAATGAGTCCCCAGAACCCTCCGCTGGATACAAAATTGGTCCCCGAAGTAGTCAGGTGGCAGAATTGATGGCTGTGCATCAGGCCATCCTCACTGCTGTCCAGCATCAACTCCACGAACTGGTCATAATCACAGATTCGGATTATGTACGGAACGGGTTCGTGGAGCACCTGGTTAATTGGAAGACCAGAGGCATGGTATGTGCTAACAACAAACCCTTGAAACATGGGAAGTTGATCCAAAACATTGATGATCTGGTCACCTCGAATGGGATGACCATCTATTGGAAGAAGATCAAGGGTCATTCCAAAGTAGAGGGACCAGACAAAACTGGAAATGACTTAGCTGATCAGCTGGCCAAAACCGGGGCCATCCAAGGGGATCTAATTGAGATTGAGTCCCTGTTGGGGGAAATCCAGGTCACTGCCATCACTAGGTCCCAGACAAATGCTCACAACGACCTCTCAATTGCACAATGGAGTAAGGAGACCCCTGATGCTGATTTGATTACTGCTCAGAAGGGGGATCCAATAATTGGTAAATTTTACCAGCACCTTGAGGACCCTGAGAACTTTCCCCTGACGGATACCGATTACATTGGGAAAGAGGACCTAAGAGTGTTGATGAAATGTCCCAAAATGTTCCGGATCCAAGACGGTTTGTTGGTAAGGAAATCCAAAGCTGGCCACGATCAGTGGGTGGTTCCTACCTCATTCCGAAGCCTGATGTTAAGTCACGCCCATGATGCGGCCACTGCCGGTCATAGGGGGTTTCACACAACATTGGAAATCTTAAGAGAGGTTGCATACTGGCCACACATGGGGCAGGACCTCGACCAGTACCTGAAGGGTTGCCTTGTGTGTGCACAATTTCAGCCATCATCCCTCACACACCGGGCGCCTTTACAAAAGAGGGGAATGACACTGCCATGGTCAGATTTACAAATCGACTTTGTAGGCCCTGTGATTCGCTCGGCTAGGGGGAATAAGTACATGTTGACTGTGACATGCTTGTTTACCAAGTGGGTGGAATGTCTCCCAGCCCCAAACTGCAAGGCAGAAACTGCAGCTGCCTTGATGATTAACCACATCTTTTCCCGTTTTGGTCTACCTCAAAGGATTGAGTCAGACAGAGGTAGCCACTTCACCAGTGAAGTAATGACAAAGATGTGGGAGATACTGGGGGTCAAGAGAAAGCTGCATATTGCTTATAGACCAGCTTCTTCTGGGGCAGTAGAGAGATATAACCGGACAATTGTGAGCATATTAAAGAAGTTTGTGGCAGATTCTGGGCCAAGTTGGGATATCCGATTACCTCTGGTCCTAATGGCTATCAGATCTACCCCTTCATCTGCAACCAAAATGTCACCATTTGAGTTGATGACGGGGCGCAAGATGGTGCTTCCTCAGCATTTGCTCTATAGGACCCAAGAGCAGACACTGATAAATGCCTCCACTACTCATGAGTATGTAGAGAATTTAAGGAAACACCTTCAACATGCTTTTGCTTATGCTCAGCGGAATCTAGAAAGATCGGCTGATAGCATGAAGACCCATTATGACCTGAAAACTTCCAGGAAGGAATATCAGGTGGGAGACCGGGTCTATCTATACAACTTCCAAAGGAACCAGGCCAAGCAGCGCAAATTTTTGCCTACATGGAAGGGACCCTTTGAGATCGTCGATAAGATCTCCCCTGTGGCCTACAAGATCCGCATCCCCAAAGGCGGTTCGGCAGAGGGGGAAGACAAGTGGGTCCACATAAACCAGTTGAAATGTTGCCATCCCAGGCACACTCTGCAACAACTGGAGGAATCCTCTGGAATCCTAGCGGGTACTGTCTCAGACTAATTCAGTTCCAATCATAAAACATACCACATCTAGTCTCTAAAATATTGTGATTGTATGAAACTGTCTCTTAGTCATACTGTTTTTATTAAAATAAGAATGTAATGTTTTGTTATGATAAAATGCATATGCTGCCCCACTATCTCAACAGTGGTGGAAAAAATCGCCTATGAGTAGATATTGCCGCTTTTGCTTTATCATCCTAGGAGAGATGAAACCATGAAGGATGACCAAGAAGGACGATCCGGAGACCGGGAGCAAAGACACAACGGGCCCGGGGTACCGCCCAATCTTCCCATCAGGACCGGCGAGGAGAACTGATCGATCTGACCGGATGGAGAAGAAGATGCTGAACTGTGCCATCTACAGAAGAGGAAGAAGATTATGCGGACAGACCGGTGCGTGGGTCAAAACCCTTGGGCACGCGACTCCCCATCGACCCAAACTCAAAGTGCAGTCACGTGGGGGGGCTTGTAGGGTGTCCTGACCCACGTTTAAGCTACCCTGCTACAACATTTGGTGCTGTGGGCTTAGGAAATTCAAGATGGCGGAAAACCCACATGTGCGCCGAAATCCAGGAAAGCTGCGCAGTTTGTGCGCCCACCAAAATGGTTGCCTCACTTGCCACCCACCAGTGCGAGAATGAAAGGCCGGGTTACCATGAGGGAAATGGGTTGCCAAAGGAAAAACAGTAGCGCCGGTTAGCTTCAAAGCGCTTTAAAACCACCATTGGACTACCCGCACAGTAGTCTGAAACCATTGGGAATGGCAATGCTGATTGCCAAATGCAACCTAGAAGTGTGGGGAATTCATTTCTTAAATCCCAAAAATGAGTGCAGTACCAGTACTCACCACTATCCAAAAGCCGGCGTTTTAAAACCACTCTGTGTGTTTTTCTGAAGGCAAGCAAAATGCCTATTTCAAACCTTGCAACATGTGCAAAATATTCACTGAACACCAGCAGACATTTGGCAGAATGGAGTTTTGTGTGCCTACAGAATCTGGGAAATGAAGATCATAAGACAAGGTTTATAACAAGACTGGCTGAGCTGTGGATTGCAGCAGTTTAAGTTGCACTGGATTTAAAGACACTAAAATCGAAAATGTTTAGATTAAATGAGTGACCTATGTTTGGTGTCACATGCCTTTGTAACTGTTGAAATGTCATAGTTTTGCACTTAGAATCAGCATTCTAGCTGCATGTGTAAAATTACAAGTTATTTTAAAAGCAACAAAAAGTTAGCTGAAGGTCTGGCTTAAGGAACTTGATTTTGCCTAGCAACTACCCATCAGCAGTGAAACTTGAGTCACCACTGTGTTCCCAGGCCAACCTTCCTTTTGCTGCCCAGGATAAGGATATGCCATCTATCTGATAATTGAATTTCCTGTGCTCTGCCAGAGAGTGAACAAAGCCCTCTCCACTCAGGCAAAGGTTTTTTATTACCGCAGTCGTAAAAAGTGGCTTCCTCCTGGAGAAGCTGGGAGGAGCACTGCCTGTGAGAAGCAAGCTGGCTTGGCAGAAACTGGAAAGACTGGTTTCTGTACCATGTGACCTGAAAAGACACACCCCTGCAGCAAGGATATGGTTTTATAAAAAGGGGGATAATTCATAGAGCGGACATGTGAAAATTTTATAAATGATACCATAATTCTTGTGATTTTTCTGCCCACAGTTTAAGACGTGGTAGGAACCGGTGGTATGTTCAGGGGGGTTTTAGCGGAAAAGTGGATATTACTCTAAATGTGTGCATGATAAAAATCTGAAACTTCATCAGTTAATGTCCCTACCCCCTGCACACATGTATGTAAAGTTGGGTCCATGTCGGAAATTGAAAAAGCAGTTAAAAAGTGAAATATGTGCCAGTTCTGAATGCAAGCTCCCAGGAAGAGCAGAGTTTGAACAGGGGATACCTCCTGTAATGCATGATGGGTGCATATGATTTTAAAACAATATGTACCTCTGCAAATATGTATTTGTTTCAAATCTAGATTGTGTGTAAAGTTGACAGGGGTGGGTTCTCTGTATCATAAACAGACCTCATCCTGATGACACTTCATTTCATTCCCCCAATCAAGTAAGAAATGGAAGTTTGACCAATTAGAAGCTGAGAGAGAGGTAGGGTCAGTGATGCTAGAACACACCCACATTCTAAACACATAAAAGCAGACAGACAGGACAGATAGGAGATTCATTTTTCATCTGCCGCTGAAAGCTCTGCCGGAAAAATCCATACTTACCTCCATCAAACTCCAGAAAGCCAAACTAGAGACTTCATTCTATCCAGAGCAGAGAGACCCAAAGAACCGGTGCCTAGCAGAGACCAGACCCCTGTGAGCAGTTCCAGAGGCCAGGCGCTGTGAGCAGAACCCGGAAAGACCTGACCAGACTGAAGTCCGTGACCAAGTCGCTTTCCTGTTCAAAATCTCTTGTGAGTACTTAGCAAAACTCAGAACACATCTCTTAGTTTAAATTCATCTAATTCAATCTATTTAACCTAAGTAGAACTGCCTCCTAGCTGTCACCTGTCATTTGAAAGGAAGCGCCCCCAATTCAGCACGATCCTCCCCGCAATGAGAGACAATAAGGGACTCTCCCGTAGTGGGAATAAGACCAAGACAGAGTGCGGGTGAGCGTAAGTGGGAGTTTATCCAAGGATAAGGCATGCAAAGAACTCTGCAACCTACGAGAGCGCTCTGTCTGACAATAGCAAAGACAGGCGTATTTCTAATACAGAAAACGTCATCAACACCTAAACACTATAGGGGGCACAAGTTAATTGGGATTGGGTATCGTCGACTAACTATAGGTGTTGCTGCAGCATGGTTGGTCTTGGCAAGACGACGTCACTGGTCAGCCTCGTGGGTTGGGTTGGGCCTGGCAGGCCGGCTTGAGGTCATCCGTGCGGTGTTGGTGCGCTGGGGCAGCCTGTGACAATGATGAATACCTTTCCTGTTTTAGTTGCCCTAGGCCATGCACACTGCAGTTATTCAGAAAATGACATTTACGTTCACTAATAAATTGTTCCGTAGCTTATCTTATAAAATAAACGCAACACATGAGGAATGCACCTCGTGAGAGGTCTGGTGGTTGTTGGTTGGGGTGAGATTTACCTGAGTCTTATTGACCGGTATTTTAGGTCGCGGGACGGGGCTCTGGGACCTGGGCCGAGTGATACATGTCTGTCTGCTGCGTTAGAAGTTATTATATAGATGGGTCTCTGTGTCTTGTCCCAATGATGGGGGTCGTCCTTACACGGGGTCAGGATTCTTGGGGGGGTTCGTGGGGATTTATGAGAGGGTGCTGGTAGATCAGTGGGTTCATCCGTGGGTTTATTACCGTGCTGTAAATAACACAGGTGGCGGGCTGTGGCCTTGGTTGCGGCGCCGGGGCCTCTGACTCTCTGAAGTAACGCCAGCTTGGTTGGGGGAGGTGAGGGAGCGCAGCACAAGTCTTAGCTTTTTTATCTGGCAGGCTTGGTGGGGTGGGAGAGGGAATGACCTTGCATATACTCACAAAGGTATTTTTCCTCGTGCGTTGCTGATCAGTGAATGCAGAAGTTTTATACTGTTCTGCCTCATTTTAACGTTATTCAGACACACATATACATATATATATATTTCATTTTCGTTACACATTTCTTTAATACAGTCGGTTCCAGTACCTTTTCATTACCTAACATTATGTTCACTACATTGTGTGCGTATTGTATGTACATTAGACGTTATACGAGGGATATCTAGGTTATGGCCTACAGAGATTGATGCTCGCCGCTTTGGGTGATTCAGAAAACATATATGAGTTCAAGTTTCTACATACTATTGAAAAACACTTTTACAGATAGAGGTTACACGTTTGGTCAACATCTTTCTCCGTGGTTATAGCAGCATTAGTCCAGACCTGGAGGGATATCATATAACGTTACATTTTTATGGTTCGTTCACATTTTAAACAGAGGTAGTTCATTAACACCAATACTTGAACTATTTTCTACCTTCTTCAGATAGTGATGCTTCAGCTTTTTTCCCCGTTGCCCCGGCCTTGCGGTCTGGGTCATACGGGGTGCAATATCACATTGTTACTAATATAATGTTGCCGTGTTGGCATCTCGGGTTTAGCTCATCTCCGACTTTCTCATGGGAACGCGCTCGCAGCGGATCTGCCAGGGCTGCTGAGGCGGCAGAGATGCATGAAAGGCCCTCCAAAGGTGGGGGCCTCGTTACAGTGTGCTGAACTCACACCATGTTTGCTGTGCACGATGGCGTCTAGGCCTAACTTAAGTTTCGGTAAATGCAAAGACAGGGTGCGTGTGGGCAATGTCGTCGGCGGGTGAACCCCCCTCCACCTGGGCCCGGGTGGCATGAGGGTGCTCCCACCGAGCCATGGTCCTCACCTGGGGAGGGAGCTGTAGGTGAGGAGGGCCTCGTGGCCATTCCTCCCCTACATTTCCCCCCTTTCGTTACTTAAAGTAACGAATTTCTTTAGCTCTTCTAATCTTCTACATTCTTGTTCTTCTAACACTGCACCATCCCATGCAGGGGTTCCTTTTATAGGCATCCATGCTCTGCACACCCCCCTTAAGCTCTCACCTCTCCTAGCATACTCGTCTGGTGTACATGTCAAATATATACAGTCGCCGGTCTCTTCCAGATCTACCCAGACCTCCTCATACCATTCCAGTTCTACGTCTCGTGGTTCTTTAATCGTGGTGTGCCATAGCTTATCTACTATGTACTTGTCACGGCACATAGGCACTAACTGGTACCTGGGGGTGTTGTCTGTTCCTGTCTGCACGTGTACTTCTTGTGTTGCTTTAATTGTACCACCGGAGTTGCCCATTGTAACCATCATCATTGCACCGTTAGGGACTGCATTAGCACAACATCGGAGGCCCACCTGGCACAGGCAGAACATCACAAGGATGATCACCACTATTGGTATCAGGAACTTCATTGTCACTCCAAGCCATGAGGGAACCCAGGAGAAGATATTGTCGAACCACGAGCTATCCTCAGCTCCACCTTCCATTTTCATCTTCTCGCCCAGGTTATGTACTGCTTCAATAACGTGGGACAGGGACCCATTTTCTGCGTCTTCAGAAGGTACGAACGTGCAGCACGCACTTCCTATTTTTCGGCAAACACCTCCATCGATAGCTGTCAACAGGTCTAGAACATACCTGTTCTGCATGGTCATTAGTCGCAGAGCTCGTAGTTCCACCTTTATTATGTTGAACCCTTCTTCAGTGTCATTGGCCAACTGGATCAGTTCCCACCGTGTGATCTGGAGCCATTTTGCATTTGCTCTTGCTTGGACACTGGACACTAGTGAAGCAAAGAATGTTTCCACGGAGCTGAACAGGCGATACTTGTCTGGGATCTGTGCCAATAAATCAGATGATGCTTGTGATATGTAGTTCGAGGCTCGCTTGTTTCTTGAGAGCTTTTCTTCCTTCCCCCCGGAGGACAGGACATAAAGGTGCGCTTGTGTAGTTGGAGAAGCTGCATTCTGGTTCAAGCCTCCTTTCATCATGTTACTTCTGTCAATATGGCTTTCTGGAATCACCATTAGTGTCGAGTGCAAGGTGGCCATTGAGCAGCTACCACTCCATGATTGGGGAAGGTGCAGGTACGCCTGGTTTCCGCATACCCAGTAGGTGTCCATTAATGCTGCTGTCCCTTTTTTCATATCCGGGATGGTGAGAGTTTTGTTACAGTTCGTGTTCGTTCCCATTGCCATTTTCCCTTCTCCCTTGAAACATAGTTCGTTTTGTATTTCACTTTGTAGCTTGAAGGGTTTCTCCATCGCTGTTACCCATGTTAGTTTAGGGATGTGTTCTTTCCATATTGGCAAGCACGTTCTTTCCATCCACCGCAACTTGTCCGGTTGGACACCTTTCAGCGCTTCTGCCTTGCACAGCACTTCTTCGTCTTTCCATTTGTTTTCGGAAAACAGTGTCCCTTGTATTGCAAAGAAAGGTTCTTTAAGGCAGATCACTCCAGACGCTTGCGAATAGCACGTTTTGTTGTTCTGTACCATTCTGAAAGAGACATCGTGTGCTTGGAAAGTGTTCTTTATTCTACACAGCGTGAGATGAAGGAGACATTGGGCATCCACAATGGGCAATTCTCGTGGCAACAATACTTTAGGTGTGCCTGATGCATGGGGGATAAGTGAGCAGACATAACAGCTCTCATTGGTTGTTTGTTTAGCTGTTGTGCTCATATCTGCATACCATTTATTTGCTTGGTGAGGGTGTCGTGGGTCTTCCATTTTGTCTAACCCTAGCCCATAATACTCATCATACCCTTTTCCACCAGTCTCTCTTCTCCGCCTACTTTTCTCCCTTCTTCTGTACCTTCTCGTTATAGGAGGTGAAGAACCAGGCCCCCCTTCCTCCCTCCCACCCCCCTTTTCTAATTCTTCATATAGGGGCGTGTGTTCTGCCATCATAATCACTTTTCCATCCTCATTAATAAACAAGAGATCGTTGTTTGAAATTGGGGCGGGAGGGATCGTGTGGTTGTTGTATGTTCCAGGTTGGGACATTGTGTCATTATCTACATTTTTGGTTCTCCATTGTGAGAGGACAGCAGTGGGTGGTGTAGTATAGTATCCCCACACAAAGTGTGCTCCATCCCAGATCAAGAAATCACCTTCTTTGATACCTACAGTCGGAATTGTTTTCGTTCCAGGAGCAAGGGTGGTGTTGTTCCCCCCTCCCCCCTCGTTCATCTCGGTAGAGATGAACGCTATAATCCAGTGTAACACCAGACAAAACATTGAGATGAAGAACACGATAGCACACATTGATAAACCACATTCAAATGAATATGTTAATCTAGCCACTAACATTTCTCTAAATCTAACATATCTATTAGTTGCAGGCTGCCCATTCGATGCCATGATAAATCCTGTTTGAGACACAAAAGTTCATTAAATACAAACATGTAAGCATTTCCACATTGTAACGTTTCGGTGATAAAATATAGGGTTGGGTGAGGAAGGGGGTTTGTTGACAGACAAGGTAGCTTTCAGTCAATATTATTTGTAACTTACTATATATATATATAAATAATAAAAAAAAAAACATGACATTTCTAAAAACAACAATAATAAAAAAAAACATCTTAAATAGTACAGGAAGGGGAAAAAAAAAAAGAACCCCACGCAAAACTTTCAAAAATTGTAAAAAGAAAATTTACATATACATGTGTACATGTTTTAGTCCAGGACATTTGTTGCGCGCTAATTGTGTTCACTGTTCATCTCATGAAGCACACGAAATTCAAATCATTCATTCCGCACAACTTCATCGTCCGCTGTTGCCTGTGCCTCATCCTGCACCTCACTCTCCGCAGCGCTGTAAGCTTTACGTACATCTGTCAAATGCACCCAATATCGCAGGCCCTTAACCTTTACTGCTGTAGGCGTGCAAAACACTACCTCATAGGGGCCATGGAAGCGTGGTGCGTTCCACCTCCGCACAAAACTTCTAACATAAATAAGGTCCCCAGGCATTAGCTGTAGTGGTTTTTCAGGCAAACCGTTTGGTTCAGTCGCGTTCCCCTCCTCTCTTGTCGAGGGGGGGGCTAGTTGCTTTGAAATTACGCGCGCTGCCCTTGTCAATTTTCGCAGGTATTCTGTGAACTCCTCCCCCAATATGGCTGCGCTTCTGTGTGCATCAGAACGCTCACGGAGAGGCGAATGCGCTGTGTGCATTCTTCTTCCCGTGACGATCTCGTGCGGGGACAAATGGTGATCCTTACTTGGCTGGTTTCGTAGCTCAAACAAGGCCAAAGGCAGGCAGTACATCCAAGTCTTTTTAAGGGAAAAACAAAGTTTTGATAATCTGCTTTTTAACAGGCCGTTTATCTTTTCTACGACGCCATTACTTTGAGGATGATAAATCGAACATAATTTGTGCTTTATTCCCAATAATGTAGTCACTTCTTTAAAGAGTTCATTAACAAAATGCGTCCCGTTATCTGAGCGAATAACGTCGCAAATTCCCCAGCGCGGAAACACTTCCCGCACTAGGAACTTCGCGGCGCCCTTCGCGTCAGGGCGGGCACAAGGGCCTGCCTCCACCCACCTCGAAAATGGACATACAACCACAATCATGTATCGAGCCCCGTTACACCTTTCTCCCATGTCTACATAATCAATGTGGAGCTCTCTGAATGGGCCACTTGGTTTTGGTATCGTACCCCTTAGTGTACGCAATGTCATACCTGAGTTGTAAATTTGACATGTCGTGCATTCTAGAGCTAACCTTGTGACATGTTCCTGGAGGCAAGGTGTAAACCAATCTTCTTGTATCTCTGCCATTATGTGTTTCTTTGTGTTGTGTGCAGGAAAGTGTAGTTGTTGAAATGCTATTTCTAACAGCGTGATTGGCATTACCACTTTTCCTGAACTCTCTTGTCGCCACAATAAATCAGTCGGTGATTTGCTGCATCCTCTCTTAGTCCACAGCAATTTTTCCTCTGCACTAGCTCCCTCTTGCAGCTCTATTATCTCCTGTGTGGACATCATGTTGTATCCTGTGGGGACTTCTTGGCTTGCTGTGTGGTGCAACATGTACTCTCCTATTTCACCTTTTTGTAGATATGAAGCTGCTTTGGCAGCGGCGTCTGCTGCCGCGTTCCCCAAAGATACAAAATCTGTATTGGTGGTATGAGCTTGACATTTTACGATGGCCACTGCCGTGGGGTCTTGCAGGGCCTCAATCAGTTCTTTCAATAATTCTGCATGCTGGACTGGCGTTCCGTCTGCTCGTCGGAACCCTCTCCGCCCCCACCGGGCCAACCCACCGTGAACTGTTGTTGTCATGTATGCTGAGTCTGTATATATGGTCACTGCGCACCCCTTGGCGGCATGCAATGCTTCTATTAGCGCTATTAGTTCTGCTGCTTGCGCTGAATAGTGTGATGGGAGGCGGTGTTGTACTAGTATCTCATATTCATCTTCCTCTAATCGTACCACTGCCATACCCACATGCTTTTCTCCTGTCTCCATGTCTATTGATGCTGACCCGTCCACAAAATACACCTCACCCTCGGTCAGGGCATTTTCAAAAATCACTTGATCCTTACTTTCGTCACCTATGTACGTGGCGCAGTTGTGGTTTTGCATGTCCTCTATGGTGCATGCCTCTGTGATGAATGTGGCTGGGTTCACTGTTTTACATCTTACTATATGGATGTTAGCGCTGGACAGTATTATCTCATATGCTGTGGCGCGTTGTGTTGTCAATGTGCTCTTTGTTCGCTCTAATATTGCAAAAAGTGAGTGTTCCACGAACAGTGTCACCGGGCAGCCCATTACTATCGTGGCACTTTTTTCAATTGCGAACGCGGCTGCAGCTAGGGATTGCTCGCACGCGAAATGACCTTGCATTACTGCGTCTAGGGTGCCGCTATAGTAAGCGAGTGGTTTGTGCCCTAAAGATGTTTTCTGTGTCAGTACTGCTGTCATCAATGTTCCTTTGCAGTGTGAAAATAAGAAGAATTCGCGCCCATAATCTGGGTTTGCTAGTACTGGAGCGCTTGATATCAGCTCTTTTAGTGAGTTAAATGCTGTGTTCATCACCTCTGTCCATTCTATGTGTTTGTGTTCCTGTTGTGCTTCTTTCAGTGCCTGTAGCAAGGGCCTTGTGTACGCTGCATAGTCCAATATCCATGCTCGGCAATAGTTACACATACCCAGAAATTTCTGCATCTCTTTTACTGTTTTGGGCTCCCCAATTGTTCTAATCGCCTGTGCCCTGTCTGGTATAATTCGCTTGCCATCCTTTGATATCAACTGACCCAAGTATAGGACCTCCGTCAGACAGTATTGTAACTTCCCCTTGTCCACCTTGTACCCCTTATTTGCCAATAATGTCAATAGTGTTATCGAGTCCTGTCTGCATTCTTCCTCAGCCTGTGCACAAACCAATAAATCATCAACGTACTGAATCACTGTGCTTTCTACAGACAAATTCCCCAGATCTTCATGTAGTACCCTGTTAAATATGCTTGGGCTTTCGCAATATCCTTGTGGTAGTCTGCAGTGTTCGAACCTCCTTCCTCCCAATGTAAATGCTGTCAAGTACCTGCTCTCTTCTGCCAAGGGAATCGAAAAGAATGCATTTTTTAAGTCAATTACTGTGAAGTGTGATGCTATTTTTGGAATGTTGCACAGTATTGTCGCCGGGTTCGGGACTAAAGGGAACTCCTTCATTACCACATCGTTCAATGGGCGTAAATCTTGTATCATCCTCCATGAACCCCCCTTCGCTTTTTTGATTGGGTAAATGCATGTGTTGCATGGGGAGTTTGAGGGCACTATTATACCCTGTGCTAGCAGTGCTTCTATTGTCTCTCTGATCCCTTCTTCTGCTTCTCGCGACAGTGGATATTGTTTCACCCGGGGCAGTATTGCTCCTTGTTTTACTTTTATCACCACAGGCTGAACTTCATGTAGCAACCCTACATCGTGGGGGCCATTAGTCCATAAGTTAGCGGGTACTGAACTCATGTCTTCATCAAAAAATGTATGCGGTGCTCCTACTACCGCCATTAGTTCAACTTTAGTTTGTCTGGCTGTAACTACGATGTCGCAGGGCATTGCCAGTTCCATCACTACTTCACCATCTCCCTCAGTGTCAGAAAATAGCTCCTCGTCCGAGAGCTCTCTCAGGGGGATATTTGCATTTGTACACAATACTGTCCGCCACTCACACCCTTCCATGTCAATACCAATCACGCATATTCTGTTTGCTGATACATGTATTGCATGCAAATCCAATGATAGTACTTCCCCAAGAGCAGTGTCAGGGCTTGCTATGGGACGAAAAAGGAATTCTGCTGGTATTCTCCACTCCACCCTTTTTAGTTCTGGTACTATGAGAGCCAATGTTCTCATGCCTTCAACAAACATCTCCTCATTTCTTGGTACCCCTCTGATCTCTTTTATTGTTGTGTGGCCGTGTATTACTGCTAATATACGGAGGGGGCATATGCCTGGCGTTGAACATACGATGCCGCTCCCTGTGAATGATATGGTCATGTTTAGTTTGCTCAAGAGATCTCTCCCCAGTAAGTTGATGGGAGAGTTTTCATAGTACAGTAAGGGTGCTTTCACTGTTTTACCCCCCACTGTCACATCCAATACCTCTGTGTAAGGAACTTCAATTACAGCCCCAGAGAACCCCTGCGTCTCTAACGTTCTATTAGATAACGGGAACCGGCCCTCTCTAATGCATGATTTCTCCGCTCCCGAATCCACCATGAATATGAATTGCTTGTCTCCTATCTGCGCTCCTATCAATGGTTCCTCTGATGCATTGTGGGTCGTAGACAGTACTGGACACGCAAGTGCTCTCTGTGGGCTGTCCTATGCGGGGTGTCTCATTGCCCCCCCTTGATCGAAAATATTCCCCGAAACTACTGACACTCCACTGTAAGGTGCGGGGGCTGGTGCCCCATTAGCTCCTGTGGCGAAAGTATTACCAGGCGTGTAGTGCACATTGTCATTATTCTGTGGGCTGGTTTGTGTTCGGTATTGATGTCCGTGTAGTTGTGCGTTACTCCTTTGTACTACATTGTCTGGTTGCTGGTATTGTCCCATGGGGAGGCCGTAGGGGCTTCCTGGATGGGGGTGTCCGTACTGTTCTATCTCTTGGAAACCGTTGTTTTGTCTGCTCCTACATTCCCTTGAGTAATGCCCCCATCTCCCACAATTCCAACAGCTCCCCTGTGGACCTCTGGGACCCTGCCACCCATTTCCTCCCATTCCTCCATACCCTTGTCCTCCTCTTCGCCCCCTGTACCCACCTCTTCCTCCTCTTGGGGCCCACTCTTGCCACGTTGTACCTCCGTTCTGCTCCTGCTCTGTCCACTGTCGTTGCCCTTGTCCTGCCCAATTCGCTGCTATTCTTCCTTGTATTGCTATTTGCCCCTCCTCTCCTTCCTCTCCCTCCCGTATGAGTGGGAGTCCCGCTACCGCTGCTGCGACCTTCACCAATTTTGATTGCACCAACTTCGCCTCGTCCGCCAACCTTTTCTGTGCTATTTCCCTCTCTCTTTCTTTGATCCTTTTACAATGGTGTACTATTATGCTTTGGATCTCCGGCCAGCCTTTTGCCTCAACACCTGCTATTTTATCTAGTGCCTTTTGCACTTCCTTTGGGAGCCCTCTTTTAATGATGAAGAAAAATAGAGACGTGGATTGGTGCCAGGGCGTACCCGTTTCCGCTCTCCACATCTCCTGCACCCGGAGAATGTAATCCATAGCGTCCTCCCCATCATTCATGGTACATTGCATTACTGACTGCAGATCAGGGGTATCTGGGAAAGTTTCCCGCAGTGCGTCCCACACCCTTGCTCGCACGGTGTTAAAAGAAGCCCCATCATGGCGATCACACTCCAAAGTTACAGCTGGAAAACCCGCTTTAGCCCACACTCTGTCTGCCTGATCCCCTACTGAGGACACTAGTAGGCTTTTCACATCGCCTACTGCCAGCGGTATACCCGCGGTATGTTTTTCAAATGCATATATCCACTTGCTTGCCCCTCCTGACAGCTGTGGTAGTAATTTCATTAAGTTAGCCTTGTCCATCTGAGCCCACGGTATATAGTTCGGCCTCCCACCTCCCCTGTGGAGTAATGGTAGTTGTAATTTCCCTTTTGCCGTTGCAGCTTCCTTTTCCTTGGTCACTGCTGACTCTAATGACGCCATCTTCCCCACCCTATTTCTTAGTCGTCCTATCCATTCATCCTCTATAGTCCCCAGTGAACATGCCCCATCTAGCTCCTCGCCTTCTCCTCCTACTGCCATGCTCAATCTATCACTCTCATCCCCCCCTCCTCTGACATCACATAACAAATCCTCTCTGATCCCTCTCTCTCTCGAGACATCACCAATGCTTCCTTCTGCTGTCCCTACTTCTATTATCCTGGTCGGTTCTTCCTCAATTCTGAACAGTATTTCCCCCTTTTTCCATCCTTCCTCAATTTGTCTACTTTCGCTCGACGCTCTAGACGTGCGTCCAGATTGTGTGGGGGCGCACGCTGTGCGTTCACATATGTCTTTTATTCTTGAGAGCTCATCTCGTGCCACTGTAAGCCTCGACTCTAAGTCACTCGTTAACTTCTCTATGTCCACTCTCTGTGTGCCTCCCTGGGTGTGCTCTCTAGTGTTTTCGTATGGTGGGGGTGCAGTTGGTCTTTGTGGCGTGCTGGTTGAAGGGGGAGGCACATAAATCGGGTCGCTATATCCTGTTGCAGGGGCTGGTTTAGGTAATATTGGGTACAACATAACCACTTCCGCAGGCTGTTCTGTACTTAACTGTTCCTTTTCCTCTCGCGGGATCATTAGTGGATTGTCTGTGGTGGAGGGTAAATCAATATTTGGTGCTGGGGCTTTGGGTGGGGGTACTTCCTCAAACAATCTCCAGAGATCTAATATCTCCTTCCTAGTCTGCCATTTTTTCCCCTTATACTTGAGGCGAATACAGGTACATACCATATCGAGAACGCTTTTGTCAAAAGACCCTCCTTCTGGCCAAATCTGGGGCAACCCCTCCCCTTTCAATTCTGTTAACCATTGATCATGATATTTATTTATGCGTTCAGCATATCCCGGCAAGCTCTTACAAATGTGTGACAAGGGAGTTTCAGCCCCCATCCTCTAAATCGTCAGCGCTACCGCGTTCGCCTTCGTAACTTTTAAATAGGTGTAAATATGCGTACGTATACCTTTATGGCACAGACAAGAGCGGACCTCTCAAAATTGTCACCCACTGTAATTCAGTGCACAAATCTCTTCTCACTCACCATATCTCATCTCTTTCTCATTCTCAGGCACACTTATGTGATTTCACTGGCAATCGATCTAGTACTGGTTATGTTCCCACTCTTTGGCACCACCTCACGGCCACCTGTTCGTCTCTAACACTCGTACGGTGCGCGCACCCTTCACAATGCTTTCCACTCACACTCTTTGTCTTTCTCCTCCCTTTCCTCCCTAGCCAGCTGTCCCTGTTTCCCTACTAAGGTTACTGTGTTCACGTCTGTACGTGCCACTACTGAGTCCCCACTTTTTAAGATGTTCTAACTACTTCATACCCTTCTCATTTTCACCCCCTACCCCGTGGAAATGGAAAAAAAAAGAAATAGAGAGAGAGAGAGCACAATCACTAAAAAATATTCCCGGTGTCTCCTTTTGCTAGACACCAATAACTTATTTCTCACTTCTTCATATATTCCCAGTACTAATTTAGATAGTACTATGCGGCGCCGCCTTCCACCCCCTCTCGGAGCTAGGTTTCCGTCACTTCTACCACGTCACTTATTTCTTACTCCTAATGGCCATATGCAAAAGAAAGAATAAAGAAAATTTCAAGACCCGTCTGTAGTAGACCCCCGATATTCTTCTCCTCTACCTGTCCCCGTTCTGTTATTCCCAATTCCCTTTCTTTTCCCCTTGACGATCACTCGCACTCGGTACTCACGTGCCCGTCTTGAACCGATACTCTCCGAAACTGGGTCCGTCCAGGCGGCGTCACCGGTAACTCAACGGTCAGCCCCTGGCTCCGGCGAGCGGCACTCAAAGGGGATTTTTTTCCAATCGGGATCCCGTACCCTTTCTCATTGAGTGCGCACTTCTTATTGTGCCGGTCGCCGTTGGCGGGCGGCCTCCCGGAGACGGCTCACCGTGCGTATCCCTTCTCGACCGGAGATTCTCGTGCCACAAGGGGGTCGTTTAAGAAGGAGTTAGGAAAAATAGTTTGGAGATATCACGCTATCGGGGTCACCACTGAAAGGAAGCGCCCCCAATTCAGCACGATCCTCCCCGCAATGAGAGACAATAAGGGACTCTCCCGTAGTGGGAATAAGACCAAGACAGAGTGCGGGTGAGCGTAAGTGGGAGTTTATCCAAGGATAAGGCATGCAAAGAACTCTGCAACCTACGAGAGCGCTCTGTCTGACAATAGCAAAGACAGGCGTATTTCTAATACAGAAAACGTCATCAACACCTAAACACTATAGGGGGCACAAGTTAATTGGGATTGGGTATCGTCGACTAACTATAGGTGTTGCTGCAGCATGGTTGGTCTTGGCAAGACGACGTCACTGGTCAGCCTCGTGGGTTGGGTTGGGCCTGGCAGGCCGGCTTGAGGTCATCCGTGCGGTGTTGGTGCGCTGGGGCAGCCTGTGACAATGATGAATACCTTTCCTGTTTTAGTTGCCCTAGGCCATGCACACTGCAGTTATTCAGAAAATGACATTTACGTTCACTAATAAATTGTTCCGTAGCTTATCTTATAAAATAAACGCAACACATGAGGAATGCACCTCGTGAGAGGTCTGGTGGTTGTTGGTTGGGGTGAGATTTACCTGAGTCTTATTGACCGGTATTTTAGGTCGCGGGACGGGGCTCTGGGACCTGGGCCGAGTGATACATGTCTGTCTGCTGCGTTAGAAGTTATTATATAGATGGGTCTCTGTGTCTTGTCCCAATGATGGGGGTCGTCCTTACACGGGGTCAGGATTCTTGGGGGGGTTCGTGGGGATTTATGAGAGGGTGCTGGTAGATCAGTGGGTTCATCCGTGGGTTTATTACCGTGCTGTAAATAACACAGGTGGCGGGCTGTGGCCTTGGTTGCGGCGCCGGGGCCTCTGACTCTCTGAAGTAACGCCAGCTTGGTTGGGGGAGGTGAGGGAGCGCAGCACAAGTCTTAGCTTTTTTATCTGGCAGGCTTGGTGGGGTGGGAGAGGGAATGACCTTGCATATACTCACAAAGGTATTTTTCCTCGTGCGTTGCTGATCAGTGAATGCAGAAGTTTTATACTGTTCTGCCTCATTTTAACGTTATTCAGACACACATATACATATATATATATTTCATTTTCGTTACACATTTCTTTAATACAGTCGGTTCCAGTACCTTTTCATTACCTAACATTATGTTCACTACATTGTGTGCGTATTGTATGTACATTAGACGTTATACGAGGGATATCTAGGTTATGGCCTACAGAGATTGATGCTCGCCGCTTTGGGTGATTCAGAAAACATATATGAGTTCAAGTTTCTACATACTATTGAAAAACACTTTTACAGATAGAGGTTACACGTTTGGTCAACATCTTTCTCCGTGGTTATAGCAGCATTAGTCCAGACCTGGAGGGATATCATATAACGTTACATTTTTATGGTTCGTTCACATTTTAAACAGAGGTAGTTCATTAACACCAATACTTGAACTATTTTCTACCTTCTTCAGATAGTGATGCTTCAGCTTTTTTCCCCGTTGCCCCGGCCTTGCGGTCTGGGTCATACGGGGTGCAATATCACATTGTTACTAATATAATGTTGCCGTGTTGGCATCTCGGGTTTAGCTCATCTCCGACTTTCTCATGGGAACGCGCTCGCAGCGGATCTGCCAGGGCTGCTGAGGCGGCAGAGATGCATGAAAGGCCCTCCAAAGGTGGGGGCCTCGTTACAGTGTGCTGAACTCACACCATGTTTGCTGTGCACGATGGCGTCTAGGCCTAACTTAAGTTTCGGTAAATGCAAAGACAGGGTGCGTGTGGGCAATGTCGTCGGCGGGTGAACCCCCCTCCACCTGGGCCCGGGTGGCATGAGGGTGCTCCCACCGAGCCATGGTCCTCACCTGGGGAGGGAGCTGTAGGTGAGGAGGGCCTCGTGGCCATTCCTCCCCTACACATTCTAGCTGCAAAAATTTGTCACTTGTCATTTTGAAAAAGTGTGCGTTTAAAATTTACAAAACCAAAAACGACCTTTACTAAATTACTCATATCTCCGCAACCGTTTGGGCTAGAGACTTGCAATAACTTTCATTTGGAAGCTGAGATCCCAGGCTTTTCTAGGACCCCAAAACGGTAGAGATAGTCCTTGCGGTTCCTTTGTTATAGCGCTCGGCGCATCCGCGAATTTTACCGCGATTTGCAATTTCTTCACATGTAAAAACTGCTGCTGTTTCATTGGCCAGAAATTCGTTTAACCTGCTAACTATCCCTGCATCATTGCTAGTGTGAGCCTGGACTAATATTAACTAGATACCACTCACCCTGAACCTCTATAAGGGAATTAAAAGCAAATTTAGCATATTTCTCATTCATTGCCAGCACATATCCAAGCATTGCCTGTGTTTTCAAAACTCCTATCTGTTTTCTGTTGTCTAAGCTTGCTGGATTGAACTGATTACAGTTGATTGCATTTCTGAGAACTGTGTGTTTTCCTTCCATTTCCTTGCCTTGCATCAAGGGGGGGGAGGGGATTGCCAGAGGAAAGTGATTACATTGTTGGGTTGAAATCACATTGAGTATTTTCTGTATTGCATTCAGTGAATATTGCATCCACCTGAGCTACATAAAGCATCCTCTACCACAGTATAATTTTGTTCCTATTTCCCAGTGTGCTACCTTATCCATTTCATGTTAACTCATTAGTCATTATAAAGAAGTGTGCTAGTGCCAGATTCTCCGTTGTTAATATTTCCCATATCAGATTAAGTGTGATATTCAATTATTAATTTATTATAAAGTGTGATATCTATATTTTAATTTATCAAATAAACCTTTTAAACTTGCAAAACAGAACTACTTCTTGGCTCAGTGGGGTCAGGGGGATTCCAAGAGAGGGGTGTCATACAAGGGTAGTCATCCCGAACGCATGAACTGGACCTAAAGATATATCAATAAGGGTTTTCATTCAGTATTATAGACTAGGTGTTAATTTGGCTGTAGTGCTGAATTGAATCCTCTTACAAACCGGTGGTGTGTTCAGGGGGGTTTTAGCGGAAAAGTGGATATTACTCTAAATGTATGCATGTTAAAAATCTGAAACTTCATCAGTTAATGTCCATACTCCCTGCACACATGTATGTAAAGTTGGGTCAATGTCAGAAAGTGAAAAATCAGTTAAAAAGTCAATTATGTGCCATTTCTGAATGCAAGCTCTTAGAAACAGCAGATTTGGACAGAGACATGGCTAAATTCAGCCACACCATGTATATGTAATTTCAAGCAACTGTGTAACTGTGAAATATGTCTTTTATTATCAAATATAGAATGTGTGCAATCTGACAGAGGAGTGTCCTATCTGCAAGCCATAAAATTACATCCCTCTGACTCACAGTTCATTCCCCAATCAAATGAGAAATGGAAGTTTGACCAATTAGAAGCTGAGAGAGAGGTAGGGTCAGTGATGCTAGAACACACCCACATTCTAAACACATAAAAGCAGACAGACAGGACAGATAGGGACCTTCAATTCCATCTGCAGCGGGACGCTCTGCCGGAAAAATCCATACTTACCTCCATCAAACCTCCAGAGAGCCAAACTAGAGACTTCAATCTATCCAGAACTAGAGACCCAGACCAGAGAACCAGAGAGAGCTGACCCAGATCACTGTGAAGTGCAGAGACCAGAGGCGAGTTTAAAACCTGACCAGATCCATGGCGAGGCCCATTTCACTCAAGAATATAGTGTGAGTACCTAGAAAACTGTGCAGAACCAATCTCCTAGTTAAAATAATATAATTCAATCTATTTAATCTAAGTAGAACTGCTTCCTAACTGTCACCTGTCATTTGTAAAGCTGTCACTTGTCATTTCCTAGTTGCAAGCTGCACTTGTCTTTTTGAACTTTAAAATTTCAAATCTGAAAAACGACCTTCACAAAATCGCTCATATCTCCGCAACCGATTGTGCTAGAGACTTGCAATAACTTTCATCTGGAAGGTTAGAATCGTGGCTTTCCTACGAACCTAGAACCGCATTCCTACCCCTTATAGTTTTACCGCAATCGCGGAACACGCATTCGCGAATTTTACCGCGATTTGCAAATTTCTTCACATGTAAAAACTGCTGCTGCTTGCCTTCCATTTGCCAGAAATTCGTTTAACCTGCTAACTATCCCTGCCTCATTGCTAGTGTGAGCCTGGACTAATATTAACTAGATACCACTCACCCTGAACCTCTGAAAGGGAATTAAAAGCATTTCCAGCATATTTCCCATCCATTGCTAGCACATATCAAAGCATTTTGCCTGTGTTTTCAAAACTCCTATCTGTTTTCTGTAGTGTAAGCTTGCTGGGGTGAACTGATTTACATTGATTGCATTTCTGAGAACTGTGTGTTTTCCTTCCATTTCCTTGCCTTGCATCAAGGGGGGGAGGGGATTGCCAGAGAAAAGTGATTACATTGTTTGGTTGAAATCATATTGAGTATTTTCTGTACTGCATTCATTGAATATTGCATCCACCTGAGCTTACATAAAGCATCCTCTACCACATTATACTTTTGTTCCTATTTACCAGTGTGCTACCTTATCCATTTCATGTCAACTCATTAGTGATTATAAGAAGTGTGCTAGTGCCAGATTCTCCGTTGTTGATCTTTATCATATCAGATTAAGTGTGCTATTCAATTATTAATTTATTATAAAGTGTGATATATATATATTTTAAATTATCAAATAAACCTTTTAAACTTGCAAAACAGAACTACTTCTTGGCTCAGTGGGGTCAGGGGGATTCCAAGAGAGGGGTGTTATATAGGGGTAGTCATCCAGAACGCATGAACTGGACATAAAGATATATCAATAAGGGTTTTCATTCAGTATTCTAGACTAGGCGTTAACTTAGCTGTAGTGATGAATTGAATCCTCTTACAGCTCCCAAAATGGCCAGACCATGAGGCTCCTTTGTCCTGTCCACTGACCGTCTTGCTCCCTTCACCTTCCCCAGGTCGAGCGACCCGGGGCCTTCCTTATTTGGGCATGTACTTTCCCGCGAAACACGGATGCTTTCGTGGGCTTCTACATGTCTTTTGTGTGCCTCCAGGGTGTGGGCTGGGATGTCTGGTCCCAATACACATCCTGGGTGCCAGAGAGTCTAGGGTGGTGTGAATGCCTGGGACCACCGTGGTCCGTGATTGGTCCACGAATGGTGTGTGTGTTGATGAGCGGATCTCCCATTGGCTCCCCTCCGTTTTGGTGCGAAGGGAACCGTGGATAAGAGGGGGCTGGAAACACCACTACCATGTCGATCTCCTGAGTTCTCACGAACGAAGGAATACAGGAGCCAAGTATCCTGCAACCAAGAGGCTGGACCGAGGAATCGCTGGTGACACGCTGAAGGACTCCTCCTTTGCACTGCTGTCGTCCTGTGAAACCCCTTCCTCCTTTGATCGAACCAGAAGGCCTGTACTGGTGCTTCGACCTTTGGAATAGCAGGAACAGCTATTCTCGGCGACTTCATCATCTCCTGCCAGTAAGCCTTCGGAAGCGTCTCTGGGCCATCCAGTTGACTGACCAGCTTACACGGGAGTCCTGCTCTGTAACCGCCGCCAGGTTGTGTTGTATTTCGAGTCCTGGTCACTCTCACACGCTTCGTACACTTGGCGTTCCCAAGTCTGAAGTGAGTAGTGTACATTTGGCTCGGATACACACGGCCGCTCCGTTGCCCTGCTGTGGTGACAAAACTGTGCAGGTTTCTTCGATTGGGACGTCTTTTTTCTCTACACGACGACGAGGCATTCCCGGCTCTTCTGAACCTGCCAGCTGCTGAAACTAACGTGGAGAAGCCTGGGTCTGCTTGCATCGGGGACCGGTGAGTAGTATAGCTAGGATCTGGTCGCCCTCCGGCAGTAGCCCATTGCTTTTCCCCGCTGTGTAGAAACAGCACCCTTTTGTCCGTACTCGCGCTCTGCTTCTGCTCCCTGTGGAGGCTGCGCTTGAGTCGCGGAACCTGTTCTTCTTCTGTTGTGCACTAACCCGAACTGCCTGACTTCCTCCGAAGAGCTTCTCCTTTTGCCCGTTGGCACCAGCGTGTGCAGGTACTTTGAGCACAAGGCTCCACTCTTCGCAGGGCTCGGACTTCCATCTAGTTAGGTGCCTCTGAAGGCGAACTGAGTCTAAAGCATTATCGCACTGCCTGTTTTCCTTCCCTTGCAGGTGGGCTACACATTTCGTGCCTCTAATGCTTGATACTGTCGTATTTGTATATATATTGTGTTGATATGGTATGTGTTGGCTTAATATTGTGATATTGTGATTTTCTCGCTACGGTCATTGTTTTAAAGGCCTTAAAATAAATGTGTATATATTTTTGATATAACAACTGTTTGGAGTAGTTTGTAAGTGATCTTGCTTTGTGTGCTCATTGCGGGCTTTCAGTCACCCTCACCCCTCTTGAGACCTAGTCTTGACCGCCGCGATCGCTACCTTGATTGGTCTGGCTCGTCCAGAGGTTACCCTGTTCCAAGTAATTAGGTTGGCCTTCTGAACTTCTGCGCCACCAGGACAGAGTTCAGAAATCCGTCTTAACAAATTGGTGTACAGCGGTGGGATACGACTGAAGGTATCCAGTGTTGCGCACAAACTAAGGCATTTCAGGTTATTCCAACCAGGACACGTAGTGAATTGTTGTAGTATAACTTTAAAAAGGCCATAGTCCTATCTAACAGTATGGAAACAAATACCTTGTTAACTTTAAATGCTTCCAAATCAGAAACATTGAAAAAGATGTGTGCGGAGAGAGGTGTTTCCTCTCAAGGCACGAAATTGGAAATGATCCAAAGAATCGTGGCGTGGCAAAAAGTGCAGCTTGACGCTATAACTTCTGAGGACAGTGCGGAAGGTGGTGGGGCTGCTCTCACTGGTAGAACCGACGGTTCTGCCGCCGCACTGATCCATCGCGACCACGAGGACAGGGAGGATGTGATGTCTAATGTTTCCTCTGCCAGTGCTGATGGGGAGGCTATGCTTGAATTCAAGAAGCAAGAGCTGCGGTTTAGGCAGCAAGAGCTTGAATTCAGCATAGCCAAACTAAAACTTGAACAGGCAGAAAAACAGAAAGACAGGGATCACCAGTTGGAACTGGCCAAGCTTCAGGTTGCAAATGGGTCCAAGGGTCCTGGACATGGGTCTGGGGCCTCCTCTCATCCACGGTTTCCGAAAGATCTGCTCAGTGTGTATGAAGAAAGGAATGACATTATGGACTGGCTGATTGCGTTTGAGTATGCATGCGAAGTTCAACAAGTTGACAATGCTGATAAGATTGCCTGGTTACTCAGTAGACTGCCCCATTCTGGCTGTAGTGCCATTATGGAAATGTCGAAGGCTGAGCGAGCTGATTTCGCAATGTTAAAGCAAACTCTCATTTTAAAGTTTGGGAACACTCCGGCCCAATATTTGAAACGTTTCAGAGAGTATAAGAAAAAGGAAGGTGGTACTTGGGTATCTTATGTCACTGAATCCTTGAAAAACTTAACTGGCTGGGTCGAAGGTTATAAGGTTTCTACCTTCGAAGGCATGATAAATCTTGTCATGCTGGAACACATTTTTGCTTCTTCTTCCCCGGAGTTTAAGCAGCATTTGGCCGATTCGAAGGAGATAGATCCTAAGAAGCTGGCCATTGCAGCAGACTTATGGGTGTCACATCGAGTGTCCCATAAGGACAAAACCCATCCTGGTAAGCAGGAGGAAGGGAAAAAGTCCAAAGATATGGAGGGTGGACATAAGGGCCACAAAAAGAAAAATAAGGGTAGGACACAAGAGAACTCACAGGGTAGTGGAGGTCAGCCTCCGAAACAAAACTCTGGTTACAATAAGCCTCCCTATGTAAACAGACCCAATGGATCTTGTTTTGCTTGTGGAGCAACTGACCACGTGAAGGGGGATCCCCGTTGTAAGGTTAGACCTTTGGGGGTCCACTCCGCTAATCTGGCCTTCTCCTCCTACGAGGAAGAAGAGATTACAGGAGCATCCTTCTCCTCAGACTCATTTCCCAGCGGGATAGAGGCTGAGGTAGTTTTAGTGTCCCTGGGTTCCTGGGAGCCTAAAGTCGCAGAGGCTTATGCTAGGATTCCGGATAATACCAAGCACTACTTTAAAGACAGTGTGCTGATCAATGGAGTAGATACTCCAGCTCTTAGGGATAGTGGGTGCAGTCGCACTGTAGTGGATTCTACCTTGGTAGACTCAGAGGAAGTTGCCAGAGCTACTCTGATGCCCACTAAGTTGGCTGACGGCCCCCTCCGTATGTTTCCCGTAATACCTGTAAATCTTACTTTAAATGGTACAGCAGTCAGGATTCCAGTGAGCATTCAGAGAAACGTCCCGGGAAAGGTCTTGTTAGGTAATGATCTCAGAGCTTTAGGGCTCGTAGGAGACACTGCCGAAAGACCCTACACACGGTCTCAAGCACGGGCAGCATTGGCCAAGTCCAATACGCCGCCCCAGCCGAAGGGGAAACCCAAGGCGAAAGGAGTCGACAAGTCAAGACGAGGGAAAGAGAATATTCCCCCGAGCTCGCCTACCACTGCGGTGGAGGAAGTTGGACAATCGCCCGGGCCTGACGAGGAGGTGGCGATGCCTGAAGTATTCGACCCCAACGATCATCCTGAACTAAAAGACTTGTTAGTTGAAGGAGGTCCTGATAGGGACGAATTCAGTAAAGGCCAACGTGAGTGCCCATCTCTGGAAGGCCTAAGGAGACAGGCCTGCTCCCAGCTTGAGGGTGAACCTCCTGGGACGCATAGGATTTATTGGGAAGGTGGACTCCTGTATAGTGAGCCCACAGAGTCTACAGAAGGAGACCATAGGAGGTTGGTGGTTCCCCTTGCTGTTAGGCCCTTCCTCCTGCAGTTGGCGCATGAAGTTCCCCTTGCTGGTCACCTTGGTATGAAGAGGACCAAGCAAAGGTTGTCCATGCACTTCTACTGGCCCAAGATGGGGGTGCAAGTAGAAAGTCACTGCAGGAGTTGTACCTCCTGCCAGTTGTCTGGTAAGGTTGGCGCGACAATCCAAGCTCCGTTGGTATCGCTCCCAGTTGTGGGGGTACCATTTGAAAGGGTAGGGATCGACATCGTTGGTCCCCTTGACCCGCAAACATCCTCGGGCAATAGGTTTATCCTGGTGCTGGTCGACCATGCAACCAGGTATCCTGAGGCCATCCCATTGAAAACTGTAACTGCCAAGTCAGTTGCAAAAGCTTTACTCGGCATATTTACTAGGGTTGGCTTCCCTAAAGAAATTGTGTCGGATAGTGGCAGCAACTTTATGTCGAAGTATATGCAGGCTATGTGGAAAGAATGTGGGGTCACCTACAAGTTCTCTTCTGCATACCACCCCCAGACCAATGGTCTGGTGGAACGTTTCAACAGAACGTTAAAGAGCATGATTGGGGCTCTGGAGGAGCCTCAGAGAAGAAAATGGGATCTTCTGTTACCATGCTTACTGTTTGCCTACCGAGAGGTACCACAGGAGGGTGTTGGCTTCAGCCCCTTCGAACTCCTGTTCGGTCATCCCGTACGGGGACCCTTAGCCATCGTCAAGGAGGGATGGGAGATGCCCACTCCCCCTGTTATTACCAACGTAGTTGATTATGTGCTAGGGCTCAGAAAACGGATGGTACTTCTGATGGGCTTGGCTAGTGATAAATTGAAGGCAAGACAAGCGCTGGTGAAACATTGGTACGACCAGAAGGCTTCCCTCATCAACTTTACACCTGGTCAGCAAGTCCTGATCATGAATCCCATAAGGCCTCGAGCTTTACAGGACAAATGGTCAGGCCCTTACACAGTGGTGGAGCCCCTGGGTGAGGTTAACTATTTAGTGGACCTTGGAAGGCCTGGACAGGCTCCAAAAGTGTTTCACGTGAATAGGCTGAAGGCTTTCGTCCCAAGAGTCGAAATCGCAGCACTGCTACTGGCTTCAGATGTTGAGGAAGAGGAGTCTGAACCTCTCCCCGACCTGTTCCAGAGCGGTCCTTCAGATAGCTCCTTTGAAGGTGTCCGAGTGGCCCCTCACCTGACTTCTGATCAGCAGGCTGAGGTGAAAAGTTTGCTTAGGCAGTTTTCCCCCCTGTTTTCACAGTCGCCTGGTTTGACACCTTGGTGCAAACATAACATTGACACAGGAGACAGTGTACCTACCAAAAGTAGGGGATACAGGATGTCAGACAAAGTACGGTCTTATATTAAGACCGAGGTCAACAAGATGTTAGACCTTGGGGTGATTGAACCCTCTAGTAGTCCTTGGTCCAGCCCTGTGGTTTTGTTTCCAAAGGCAGGCACTTCTGAATTGAGGTTCTGCGTGGATTACAGGGCTCTGAATGCTGTCACCAAGACAGATGCACACCCCTTGCCTCGAACAGATGAGCTGGTGGATACTTTGGGTGCCTCCAAGTACCTCAGCACGTTTGACCTCACTGCTGGCTATTGGCAAATAGCTTTAGCAGAGCATGCCAAGGAGAAGACAGCATTTTCTGCTCCAGACGGCCTTTACCAATTCCGGGTAATGCCGTTCGGATTGAAGAATGCACCTGCCACTTTCCAGAGGCTTGTGAATCATGTGTTGAATGGGTTGGATGAATTCTGTCTTGCATATCTGGACGATATAGCAGTTTTCAGTGCCACCTGGGAAGACCATGTGAAACACCTCGGGATTGTGCTCCAGGCTCTTCAGAAAGCCCACTTGACCATAAAGGCTAGTAAATGCCAGATTGGACAAGGCTCAGTGGTTTACCTTGGACATGAAGTAGGTGGAGGGAGGATACAGCCTCTACCCAGTAAAGTACAAGCAGTACAAGACTGGCCTACCCCCACTACGCAAACCCAAGTGAGAGCCTTCTTAGGACTCACGGGGTATTACCACAATTTTGTGGCAGACTATGGCACCATAGCTGCTCCTCTGACTGCCCTCACAACTCCGAAGAAACCCAAGAAGGTAACTTGGACCGACGAGTGTGAGAAGGCCTTCAATGGCTTAAAAGACTCCTTGTGCCAGGCCCCTGTCCTCAGGGCCCCTGATTATCAAAGACCTTTTATCGTGCAGACGGACGCCTCTGACACTGGGATAGGAGCTGTGCTATCACAAGTAGATGAGAAGGGTAAGGAACACCCTATCGGTTTTATTAGTCGCCAGCTTAAGGACAGAGAGCTCAGATGGTCCACGGTAGAGAAAGAATGTTTCTCTGTTGTGTGGGCCCTAAGGAAGCTGAGGCCCTACCTCTATGGGACCCACTTCACTGTGCAAACTGACCATAAGCCGTTAAAGTGGCTAATGAACATGAAG
Source organism: Ambystoma mexicanum (assembly GCF_040938575.1). Taxonomy (NCBI): domain Eukaryota; kingdom Metazoa; phylum Chordata; class Amphibia; order Caudata; family Ambystomatidae; genus Ambystoma; species Ambystoma mexicanum. Next base: position 1,135,194,320 of record NC_090931.1, on the reverse strand, counting down.
GGGGAGAATCCAAAGTTGCTTAGGTGGTCCATAAGTCTACAAGGCTTCGACTTCACTATTGAGCATAGGCCAGGTGTCCAACATAGCAATGCTGATGGGTTGTCCAGAATGTTTAACCGACCTGAACAAGAGACTCATCCAGGGGTGGATTAGTTCCCCCTGTCCATAGTCTGGGAGGGGCAAGTGTTAGGAAAGATTTCGTAATTGTAGGTAATTTTCCTTCCATGTGGCAACCCCTAAACTTTTTGCTGTTGTTTTTCACCTTGTTCTTGACTTTGCCAGAGAAGTGCAGCCTTCTGCCGCACTCCTCTGGGCTTTCGCTCCTTTCTTACGGGGAAACTGACATGCCCTTAAGACAGTCAGTACCGGGGAACGCTGTTTCCCGTAGTTTCTTTTATCATGTTGCGGCTTTAGTGCAACATGACACAAGAGGGCACTGTAAGCTAAGTTACAGCTCTCTTGGGTCTCTAGCCTTCTACAGGCCCTAGATACTCGTTTAGGATTGTATTTCATCGGTGCAAGTCATTCAGGGACTGGAATGGTGGCAGCGATCGTTTTGTGTATTTTGAGCTCCTTTTGGCGTTCTAAGCGCGTTTTTCGCGCTGAACCCAAAATGGTGGCCTGGCTCCCAAAATGGCCAGACCACGAGGCTCCTTTGTCCTGTCCACTGACCGTCTTGCTCCCTTCACCTTCCCCAGGTCGAGCGACCCGGGGCCTTCCTTATTTGGGCATGTACTTTCCCGCGAAACACGGATGCTTTCGCGGGCTTCTACATGTCTTTTGTGTGCCTCCAGGGTGTGGGCTGGGATGTCTGGTCCCAATACACATCCTGGGTGCCAGAGAGTCTAGGGTGGTGTGAATGCCTGGGACCACCGTGGTCCGTGATTGGTCCACGAATGGTGTGTGTGTTGATGAGCGGATCTCCCATTGGCTCCCCTCCGTTTTGGCGCGAAGGGAACCGTGGATAAGAGGGGGCTGGTGAGTAGTATAGCTAGGATCTGGTCGCCCTCCTGCAGTAGCCCATTGCTTTTCCCCGCTGTGTAAAAACAGCACCATTTTGTCCGTACTCGCGCTCTGCTTCTGCTCCCTGTGGAGGCTGCGCTTGAGTCGCGGAACCTGTTCTTCTTCTGTTGTGCACTAACCCGAACTGCCTGACTTCCTCCGAAGAGCTTCTCCTTTTGCCCGTTGGCACCAGCGTGTGCAGGTACTTTGAGCACAAGGCTCCACTCTTCACAGGGCTCGGACTTCCATCTAGTTAGGTGCCTCTGAAGGCGAACTGAGTCTAAAGCATTATCGCACTGCCTGTTTTCCTTCCCTTGCAGGTGGACTACACATTTCGTGCCTCTAATGCTTGATACTGTCGTATTTGTATATATATTGTGTTGATATGGTATGTGTTGGCTTAATATTGTGATATTGTGATTTTCTCGCTACGGTCATTGTTTTAAAGGCCTTAAAATAAATGTGTATATATTTTTGATATAACAACTGTTTGGAGTAGTTTGTAAGTGATCTTGCTTTGTGTGCTCATTGCGGGCTTTCAGTCACCCTCACCCCTCTTGAGACCTAGTCTTGACCGCCGCGATCGCTACCTTGATTGGTCTGGCTCGTCCAGAGGTTACCCTGTTCCAAGTAATTAGGTTGGCCTTCTGAACTTCTGCGCCACCAGGACAGAGTTCAGAAATCCGTCTTAACATGCCTCCAACAGTAATTGACATGTCCTGGGTGAGGCCAGGTCTTAGGTGTCCCTGGGCCCAGGCAGATTTGGTACCACACTGCTGGTGTACTGCCATTCCAACATTGATGTTGCCATGCTGAGAGGCATCACTTCAGTGGTGCTATAGGTGCGTGGTGCAATGCTATGGCTAGGGGTGATCCCTTTGCATGCATTCAAGGGCACATTGCATTATTGATGTTGTGCTGCGCTAATTCTGTATGACTATCTTGATGGCATGTATGACATTTGTGTATTTTGTGGCGTGGAATGTTGTGCAATGTGGATGTGGATGGATGTTTAATGTTTCTAGACCTGGATTGTCATCTATGTTGTGTAGCTTATACTTGCATGTCTGTTCATCTCAAGTACGTTGCGGCCTTCCCAGATGGACATTGGCGTACATCTGTATGTGCATTTGTCTGACGGACGACAAGCTACACCCATTTCGAGTATGTATATCTCCCCCCCCAATCACACCCAGTTGGAGTAAGTATCTCTCTCCCCCAATCACACCCAGTTGGAGTATGTATATCTCCCCCCACTAACACACAGTTGGAGTATGTATATCTCCCCCCCCAATCACAGCCAGTTGGAGTATGTATCCCCCCCCAATCACACTGCCATGTGCTTGCCCTGCTACTCACCAAGTAGCCACGAACGTTGTCCGGCTTGTCGCTCCATGTAGCGTGGGATAGTTGAGTTCCGCAGGACCATGGAATCATGGGTTGATCCGGGAATTCGGGCACAGCAATGTGTGATTATCTTGTTGGCGTCACATACCATATGGACATTGATGGAGTGGAATTGCTTCCTGTTTCGGTAGACTACTTCATTGTGATGTGGGACCACCAATTCCATATGGGTACAGTCGATGGCCCCGATGCAACTTGGGATGCCTGCCAGTGAATAGAACCCAACTTTGGTGTTTGCAACCTCCTGGGCAGTCGGTGGCATGAATATGTGTTCAGGTGCATGCTTCATGAGGGCATCGAGTACCTGGTTCAGCGTGCGTGAGAATACTGGTTGTGAGATGCCATGCATCTGCCCCACTGTATGCTGGTAGGTGCCTATGGCCAGGAAATGGAGCACAGTCACCACCTTGAGTAGAGCGGGGATGGCAGCTCGGATGTCTATGAGGCTCACAATACTGTTGTGTATCATGTCCACGATGCTGGTGATGGTATCCTGGTCCAGACGGTACAGGGTGTGTATCTGCTCAGGGGTTAGGTTAAATGGACTGGCTCTGATCCTGGGGATTGGTGGGTGCCTCTGTGGTATGATTAGGTGCCGTGGTGGTGCTTGCTGTGCCTGTCTTGCCCTCCTCCTCCTCCTCCTGCGTCTCCTCTGTGCTGCCTGTTGTTGTTGCTGCTGCGCTGCAATCATGTCCTCCAGCCCATGTAATGCTGCTAGTATTGGGTTTAGAGGAAACAAAGCTGCTAAATTACCCCTCTCCTAGTCTACCTTTAGAAGGAGTCAGAAGAAACAAACACAACTGGATAGATTATCTAATTCATCTGTCCAGGTAGTTATGCCAAACAGGTAATAATTTAAAAAACATTTTAATCTACATTAATTTCAGTACAAAATAGTTGGAAGGGTTGGAAATCCTCTGTCGACACCCAGTTCCTACCACTCACTCCCAGTGGATCTCAACCAGGTATTACTACACTCATCGAACATTCGCAAGAAATCCGATACTATCACCTTCGCTAACTTCTATCTGTTCATTCCCAGTTTTTCCTGAGCCTGATACTTCATAGACGAACCCCATTCCTACCGTTAGAAGACATCATCCCACAAGATCTTTGAGAGTCTGAAACCAGCTCTACACCAGCGCTCTCTATCGGCCATCGGGTTTTCTTTCCCACAAGGGTTTCCCGGGAGTCTCCTTTCGATACCTGAGTTGGAAGGTGTCGGAAGCAGGTTCCAGGTAGATCTATCTATTCTACATTTTGGAACGAAGACAAGGTAGGCCTTGTTGTGTTGTTCTTGCCGGCGAGTTTGCATGTGGGGATTCTCCAGAGAGTAATGAGTTGAATTGTAACAGTTAGCAACGCCCGGAAAAATACATGCGCTGGAGGACTCACAGGGGAAGCTCAACGGGCATTAACAATGGAACAACAACTACAACAAATGATGGCCGCCATGCAGACCCTTTCTGCAGAGGTCCAACAGTTAAAATTAGAAAATACTGCATTGCGACATCAAGGGTGGACAGGCAACCCGGAGCTCAGAAGTCCCTCCCGGGCCTTTACCAGGCGGTCGATTTGATGGCAATCCCCAGGCCGTGAAGGAATTCCTTGAATCTTGCACAGTGCAGTTTGCCTTTAAGGCAGCCTTTTTTCCCACGGACAGAGACAAAGTGGGCCATATGATTGCACAAATGACAGGAGCAGCCTTAGCATGGGCCACTCCTTTAGTCACCAATAACAACCCCATTTTGGACTCCTATCCGGCATTTTGTAACAGCATCCGCAGTATGTTCAGCAGACAAGAGGTGGTTGTCGTCTCTCAGGAAAGGCTCCTTGATTTAAAACAAGGGAACCTGGATATCCTAGCCTATATAACTACCTTTAAAAGGATGGCCGCCGACACCTCTTGGGCGGACGATGCATTGATAACCCTCTTTAGAAGAGGGTTATCGGAAGAACTAAAAGACGAGGTGTCTCGAGTCCCGAGACCTTCCAATCTGCTGAATTTATTGCCCTAGTGATGCAGTTAGATTATAGGCTCCAGGAAAGGAACAGAGAGAAACGAAAAGGAAAGAACCCTAGATACCATATGGAATCCCTTTTTTCTCCTCATAAACCGAATACTAGTGAGGAGCCCATGCACTTAGGTAACGCAAGGGGTCCTCTCTCCCCTGCAGAACGTGCACGGAGAAAAACACAAGGATTGTGTATGTACTGTGGATCAAGCAGCCATACTGTTAAAGAATGTACGGTTGCACCCCCGAGGAAACCGGGAAACGCCAATGCCCGACCGTAAAGGGGACAACGGCTTTGGGTTCTTCCACTACTATTAGTCCCCTTCCAAATTTCACTATCAGTCCTTCTACCCTAGCAGATGGAAACACCATGATTACTTTAAGTGTTTCATTGGCTTGGGATAACATGTGTCTTGTTAACGTTCCCGCCTTAATAGACAGCGGAGCCGCGGGCAACTTTATCGATGATGTTTGGGCAAGAAAACATGGTATCCCACGTACTACCAAGACCATGGCCATCCCTGTGGAAAGCGTGGACGGTAGCCCTCTTATATCTGGGCCCATTAAGGATCACACAAGAGCCTCAAAAATGACATTGGTCTCCCATCATGAGAACATTGAGCTAGACATCATTAAGACCGCTCATTATCCGGTAATTTTAGGTATCCCGTGGTTAAGGGTCCATAACCCCTATATCAACTGGACGGCAGGTACTCTTTTCTTAGGTTCCGAACAGTGTGTTCACGGTCATCTTTCAGCTAAACCCCCTTCACCAAATCCTGAGCAGGAAGCAGGGATTGCCAACACCATAGTAAACGAAGTCTCTTCCCTACCGGCAGAATACCACTCATTCCGTTCTATCTTTTCTCAGTCTGAGTTTTCAGAACTTCCCCCTCATCGGAGGGACGATTGTACGATAGACCTCATCCCAGATCGTCCACTTCCTTTCGGGAGAATTTACATCCCATCAGCCAAAGAAAAGGAAGTTCTAAAAGAATATCTACACACACATATCAAGAACGGTCTGATTTCTGAGTCCACTTCCCACGCAGCAGCTTCATTATTTTTTATACCAAAAAAAGACACCACCGAGCTCCGTCTTTGCATCGACTTTAGGGGTTTAAACAAAATCACCATCCCGGACAAATATCCCATGCCTCTCATCCCCGATATATTAGAAGCAGTGCAAGGAGCTAAAGTCTACACCAAGCTTGACCTAAGAGGAGCCTACCACCTGATTCGAATAAAGGCTGGAGACGAATGGAAGACGGCTTTTCGCACACTGTTTGGTCATTACCAGTATCGAGTCATGCCGTTTGGACTTATGAATGCCCCAGCAGTATTTCAAAGATTTATGGATCACATTTTTGCAGACATCAGCTTACATTATGTTATTATTTATCTGGATGACATCTTGATTTTTTCTTCTACCTGGAAAGAACATGTTTTACATGTAAAGGAAGTGTTAACGCGACTACAACAGAATCATCTGTTCTGTAAACTGGAGAAGTGTGAATTTCACAAAACCACCATTTCCTACTTAGGCTACGTTCTTTCCCAACAAGGTATTGCTATGGATCCGGGTAAGATATCGGCAATCATGGAATGGCCCTCTCCCCGATCTATTAAAGACATTCAACGATTCCTAGGTTTCGCCACCTTTCATAGAAGATTCATCCCACATTTCTCCTAGCTGACCAAACCCTTAACGTACCTGCTGAAAAAAGACATCCCATTTGTTTGGGCCGCTGAGACACAGAGATCATTTGAACAACTCAAGATTCTCTTTACTCAGGCTCCTATTTTAACGGTACCCGATCAATGACGACGATTCATTGTGGAGTCCGACGCATCCCAGTATGCCTTAGGGGCTGTCTTGCTTCAACCAGACGAGCAGAACATAGAAAGACCAGTGGCTTATTTATCCAAGACTCTCTCACCAGCTGAACTTCACTACACAGTGTTGGAGAAAGAACTCCTAGCCATCAAACGGGCTTTTGAAGAATGGCGTCACCTTCTTCTAGGGGCCCAACACCCTATAGAGGTCAGAACTGACCATCATAACCTCCGAACTTTACAGTACACACAAATCTGCAATAGCCGGCAGGCCAGATGGGCCCATTTCTTTTCTCCGTATCGAATCAAATTCACTTTTGTTCCAGGAAACACCAATTTGAAGACAGATGCTTTATCCAGAAAGACTCCTCAAGAAAAGGTCCCTTTTAAACCTGAACCTATGTTTCCAAGGACAATGTCCATATCTATAGTTCATCTCTTTCTGCAAAAATTGGAAGACAAGTCCAAAGACCTCGAGATCCTAGACTCTACACTACTATCGACTCATGGATTACGAGAAGCCAAGGTCTTCTGTTTAAAGGGGAAAAAGTCTACGTTCCTGATCCCGAACTCCAAAAAGAAGTGTTAGGATTATGCCATGATTCTCAGGTGGCAGGACATCGAGGGTTTACTAATACCCTGGAACTCATTCAGAGACATTTTTGGTGGCCTTCGGTGTGCACTGATGTGCGAGACTATATTGCTTCCTGCACTGTCTGTCTGCAGACCAAGACACCTCGGTGTTCCCCTTTAGGGGAATTGGTGATCCCTCTACTACCGGTCAAACCCTGGCAGATAATCTCTACTGATTTCATAGTGGACTTACCCCTTTCTAAGGGGTGTAACACCATCATGGTCACCGTGGACAGTTTAACTAAAATGGCTCATTTTATCCCTTTGCCTAATATTCCCTCAGCAGCCATTATGGCACTGGTTTTTGTGGAACGCATCTTCTCTCTTCACGGCCTCCCAGAAACTATAATTTCGGATAGAGGACCGCAGTATACTTCAAGGTATTTTAAACGAATCTGTCAGACTTTGGGAATTTCGAGAGCATTGAGCTCTGGCTTTCACCCGCAAACCAACGGGCAGACGGAGCGGCTGAATCAGACCCTGGAAGGGTACCTTCGCTGTTATGTCTCTTCAGCCCAAGACAACTGGAAAGATCTTTTACCCTTAGCAGAATTTGCCTATAACAATACGGCGCATTCTTCCATCAAAGCCAGTCCCTTCTTTTGCACATATGGATTTCATCCTACAGTCTTTCCTCATGTGACCTCCGCCCATACCAAATTCCCGGATATAGACGCTTTGATCGATACCATTCAACAAGGCCATATCAAAGCAGGTCTGGCCCTACAAGAAGCCCAGACCAGGAGCAAGAAACAAGCCGACAGACATCGGACTCCTACCCCACAATTCGACATTGGGGATCATGTGTGGCTGGCCAGCAAGTTTCTGCCCAGGCGACTCATTCCCTCTAAACTGTCACCCAAATATTTCGGTCCTTTTCCCATCATTGCCAGATTCGGACCTGTGGCCTACAAACTCAGGCTCCCTAAGTCTTGGAGTCGCATTCATCCCACCTTTCACGTCTCACAGCTAAAACCAGATGTTCGTAACCAATTCCACCGCTCTACATGTGGTTCTCCCCCTCCTGTGATGATGGACTCAGGTCCGGAGTATGAGATTTCGGGGATTTGTGACTCCCGTTAACATAGAGGGGTTCTTCAATACCTGGTGGACTGGAAGGGTTACTCCCCGTCCGACCGCTCCTGGGAACCTGCGTCCGCGGTTCATGCTCCACGATTGGTTCATGCTTTTTATCGCTTCCACCCGGGTAAGCCGGGGTTTTCCTCCCTTGGAAGGGGGCATACTGTTACGATGGGTCTCCGACGCGGTTTGTTATGGAACCGCTGGCGGCTTCAACCAAAGTTGCGGCTTGGTTCATCCAACATGGCGCCTGTACTCGGAGTCAATGGTCTAGTTGCCAGGACGGAAGCGAAGCTCCACCTCCCATCCCGGAAACGCTACAAGAATCCACGTCTCCTGGACAACAACGCGTTGCTACTGCTATCAGAGGCTTTGCTCCGTGCGTTGCCGTTAGAAACCTTACGTTACTATTTCCTAAGAACCTTTGTGTCTACTAACCCTTGATTTCTCTCCTTTCATTTTCGAGCAGGGAAGCCCCGCCTCCTCTATCACCCACGCTTGCGTTACCGACTCCATTCGGCCACCGAGAGCGGTGTGTCTCAACCTCCACGCTTGTAAGCTTCTTTCCGTTTTGTACCCGGTAACCAGACTTATAGATCAGGCCTCTCCCCCTCTAAATTTCTCTTTTCTTATTCCTCCCAAACCCAGCTTTTCAGCTTGTCTTCCCGCTCATTCTCGGAACCCCGCTTGGAATCCATCTCTAAAGGCACACACACATACAAACAGCGATTGGAAATCCTCTGCCGACACCCAGTTCCTACCACTGACTCCCAGTGGATCTCAACCAGGTATTACTACACTCATCCAACACTCGCAAGAAATCCGATACTATCACCTTCGCTAACTTCTATATGTTTATTCCCAGTTTTTCCTGAGCCTGATACTTCATAGACGAACCACATTCCTACCGTTAGAAGACATCATCCCACAAGATCTTTGAGAGTCTGAAACCAGCTCTACACCAGCGCTCTCTATCGGCCATCGGGTTTTCTTTCCCACAAGGGTTTCCCGGGAGTCTCCTTTCGATACCTGAGTTGGAAGGTGTCGGAAGCGGGTTCCAGATAGATCTATCTATTTAATGTATTCTACATTTCGGAACAAAGACAAGGTAGGCCTTGTTGTGTTGTTCTTGCCGGCGAGTTTGCATGTGGGGATTCTCCAGAGAGTAATGAGTTGAATTGTAACACCGTCGGTCAGCTGGTGAGTTTGGCGCACACCAGTGATCCCAGGGTGCACAGGAGCAGCAGCGTAAAGAATAACACGCGGGAGAGAAGGTGCAGTTTCCGCTGCCACAGCCTGTCTGCCTCTGCCGCAGCAGTGAAGAATGGACAGCTCCGGCATAGAGTGGGGATCGAGTATAGGCGGCCCGCTGCTGCATGAAAGGAAGCGGTGGGGCGTTTCGGCGCATTTGAGAAGCATGTCTCCTGCCTGGGGGAGGAAAAAAAGGATAATGTGGCCGCTTTACGATAAATCTGTCCCTGAATGGGGAGTATAAATAGAACGCGATGTTGACACCCTGCCACCTGTGTCTCGCTGCCCACTGCCACCCCCTTACAACAGTCATCCAGTGCGAAGTATGCCTGCACAAATTATGTCAAAGGCTGTCCACATGAGAGCTGCTGGAAGGCCAGCCGAAGAGACCTTTTTACCGACGTTTGAAGGCCAGAGCCTGCCTGCCTATCTCTCAATGACGGACAATCTGTGCTCTGGACCGACAGGATCCTCTCCTCAGCTGTAGAATAGAAAAGTGCTTTTGCTCAAGTGTGCTGGCCCCAGGGGCCCGCGATGCACTGTAGTGATACTGTGTTCCTGCGTACCGATAACGCACTTAAAGTGGACCCAGTGAAGTGCCAGTCCAAAGATGTGATCCTGTGAACTGCCGGTAGGCTTAATTCAGACTCAGTAAAAGGGTACATCATTGGTATGCCACTTTTCTCGGACTGATAAAGAGGGTTGTGCTTGTGCCATGCACAGCCTACTGTCTGGGTTTTTGAATGTATGTGTTTCTGGACTATTGCCCAATCCTTAATGTTGATTAAAAAAATGAATTGACATTGTTAAGTGCTTTGCACCATGCCGTTTTATTTAATTTGGACTTGGCATGGGATGTAATGTCTGGGTCCCTCCCAAGGCGTGTGCTGTGTCACGTGTACAAAGACACGTGACACATGATGTCATTAAGCGAATAAAAAAGTTGTACGGCTCCCTGTCCGGCAGAAGAAAGATGGCAGCACTGTACCCACTCCTGGAGACCAAGTCCATGCCCCTCCGGACAAAGATCAACATCTACAAGGCGATCATTAGACCTTCCGTGAAGTATGCCTCCTCAGCATGGATGACCTGCCACGAGCAAACTGCCATGAGCGACATGCGGATATCGTTTGCGGCTCCAATCTTCACAAGGATAGCAGACCTTCACAGAGACCGGGACATCGAGATATTGGACGAACATCTAGTAAAGCTGAGTAACAATTTCTTCCAAGGACTGGATCAGAACCCGAACCCTCTGATCAGAAGACTCACTGCCACCACTGCAAACCCCTTTGACCGCTACCCGCGGCCCATCACGGCGAAGACCCTGTGAAACTAGCCCTACTGTGACAAGTCCACACAGACCAAGAAGAATCCTAACCCATGACTATACATTCAAACCGAGAAGATGGAGTAATGAGGCTCAAGCCTCGGTATCCAAAAATAACAGCTGATGGATAAAATCTATTAGCAAGAAGAAGACAGACAGCTGTGCGGCAGTTCAACACCTAACTCACTGACATCCAGATAGAGGGTGGAGGATGGGGCCCCAGCCCTATCGGGAGCCACATAACACCACCTTTGCTTCCTCCCCCCAAAACACATCCTCCTGGGATCTCTTTGAGCTGGCTCTGTCAAGCAGTAACACGACACTTTGGCATGCCAGTGTTATTTCTAAGTACTCTGTTGAGAGTTAAAGATTGAATTGTAGCTGTGTATGTGCTACTGGTGCAATACAAACAGTGTTAATCACGTGTGCCTTCAGATACTTAATTTATATCTATTCCGTACCCTGGCGTCCTGTTAAAAAGAAGCATTGATAAAGCCAACAGTTTGGGCTTCTGTACAGGTACAAAATAGGGATTTGCCAGGCAGTGCTATCATATGCCCATGTAATCTCACCATGTTCCAGCTCATGGTCAGGTAGTGCCCATATAGCACAGTGCCTGGCAGGTTCCTACCCGCATCCCTACAAAAAAGCCAACACCGTTGGCTTTGACAATGACTGTTTATTTAGTGCTTAAGCTGCATTCTTCCCTGTTCCAAACACTGCAGCAATAGCTGTTATTACCCAATTTAAAGGTACTGAATTCATCGACCTCAGTAGTTAGTGGTTTTTAAAAAGTCTAAGTGAAAAGTGTGGCTTTTGAGCCATTTTAACCAAGAACAAATGCAAATAGCAGCATTTGGCTCAATGTTTCTCCCCGCAGAAAATGCTTGCGAAAGGAGGGATATTATAGATACCCTCAGACGGCAGCTGGAAAAAGCTTGCTTGATGGTTGTACCTGTTCTTGGTTGTTTAATCCATGATATGAACCCTTGCATAGTTTTGAAATATGAACTTAATATGCATTATTGTGACAGGTGACCATTTGCATTTTTAATACAATGCATCAGTGGCTGCGCATTTGTCGCTTTGCCCAGGATTGTCGTAGTGACTGCACTTTATTAGGTCATGGGTTTTATGTATAAATAAACATAGGTTTTTCACATATTTATTCCAAACGTTATTGTTTGGTAGGTACATTCTCCAGTTGCAGAAATGGGTGGCCTATTTAGTTGCAGGGTATATTTTATTTTGTGCCAAACGGCTTTTACCCGGCAGACATGCATACTCTTATGTTGTCTCATCTGAAGATATATGCGAATAATGCAAAGGTTCTGTGCAGAATAAGGTACGCGCTACACATAGTCATATATAAGAGAATGGGTCGCCAAGGCCCCGCTGCTGTCAGCCTTGTCCCCCTAAAGCAGCAGCAGCTCTCTACTTGCTGCGCGCGCACCCCCTGTGCGGCCGCCGCCTCGCGCTGACTGCTGGGATCGCTCGCGCCTTGGTAATGTCCGCCATGTTTGCCATGGCGCAGGCAGAGGATCGGCCGAGCGGAAGCCGGAGCTAGGAAGGGGAAGACGCCCGGGCCGCCTGCTTCCTACGCCCTCCCGCCATACCCGGGGCCCCCATGAGCGCGCTGGGGGCGGCGGCGTGCGGGTTCTGGGCCTCCTTTTGATCGAGTCTTTTAAGTGATTTTACCCCCCCTCCCCGTCCCCTTCGGTGTTATTGTGAGAGCCAGGCAGAGGGAAAACAATGAGTAAACTCTCCTTCCGAGCGCGGGCGCTAGACGCCGCCAAGCCGCTGCCCATCTACCGCGGCAAGGATATGCCTGACCTCAACGATTGCGTCTCTATAAACCGAGCTGTGCCGCAGATGCCGACGGGCATGGAGAAGGAGGAGGAATCGGTAGGTTTATTTGTCATATTATATTTCCCATTTCCCCTACCACCATTTGTAAATAGGGTATTTGGATTCACGAAGCCCATCTACGCTTGTCACCCAGCGCAAGTACTGTAGTTGGTTATGGTCTTTACGTAAGGAGAATGGCGTAAGGCACTCCGCTGACGTAGCCGCCATGTTTTGCGTCCCGTCTTCACGTCCAGTGTTGTGATTAGCTCGCAGGCTTACGCTGGGGAAACAGCGTAAGTGGTGATCTGGAATAGGTTTGACTTGACAGTCTTTACGCATGCGCATTGTGACATGGAGCTTTAGGTAGTAGAAACCGGTTGTCATTGCTTTGCATATTATTATACTGTTCTTTTGGGGGACTGCACAGTTACCCGAAATAATGGCACGGGCCTCCTCACTCCCCCCTCAACAGCCTGTTAGAGCCAATCTGCTTGGCTCATACCAATACTGCCATAACGGATCATTCGTGAGAAGATGTTTTAACAAGACTTTTCCAGATGTTGTAGAGGTGATACTTTTGTCCTGAGCACTATATATATATATATATATATACATTTGTATACACGAATCAAAAGACTCAATGTTAGTAGTTAATACAGTAATGGGAACTAATCGCAAAGATGCTGATCGTTTGTCAATTTACCCGACAGTCGATGTTTACCTAAATTATAGGTTCTGATTATAATTATGCACGTTCCTTTATTTGCATCTCAAATAACAGGGCCTCCGTTATAACAAATCGAGGTGTTTCATTTATGTATTCCCTTTTTTCAGATATTACGACACTTAATAATGTAAAGATCAGCGAGATGGCATCATTGAAGGTGCATTGAAGCTGAAAACGGCGTGTTGCTTTCAATTTTCAAATGCTTATTAAACATCACCTCCTGCAACACTGTGATTGATGCTTTTGGAGCTTAACTTGGATGTCTTTGATAAAAGACCGATCACGGCGGGGTGCACCTTCGATGGATGCATTGTTGCAAGTGTTGCTTGCCATGGCAACCGGTTGACACACCTCCCCCTAGTTAACATTCCAAGGGACCGTCTCACCTTTCCATCGGCGAACTGCTCTTGAAAGCTGTACGAGGCCACACGACTAATCTGATGCGTGGAAATACTGCATGGAATAGCAGGGACCATGCTACGGTGTGCGTTTGCTACATTATTTTGGGTAATCCTTCCCGTTTCTGTTTTGCACATTTTTGCATTCCACATATGGACTCTTAATCGGCTGTAACAACTTATGTATTTGAGTGGGTGCACCGTAGTTTTATACTGGCAGTTTAGCTGGCTGTTTTTAGCTTTTGACTCGTACTGTCGTCACGTACATTTTTGCTGACTCAATAAGTTTGTTAGTGTTGGGCGAAGTGAAATTTTTTTTTTTTTTTTTTTTTTAGAAAGTGACAGGGGCGTCCACACGCACAACTGGTTGTCAGCAGTCCCAACGCACGCACAGTTAGTCCTGTGTTAGCAGGCAGGCGACAGGAATTCCTCGTACGTAGTTTGTTGTTGTAGGTGTGAGGTACCACGTGACAGCTGCTGCAAGTGTATCTGGTGCATCTTCTGTCATATGCTTCCGACAGCATAAACTGCATGTTTGTCTCAGATGAACCGAAATATGCACCTGACAGCTTTCATTTAAAACTTTGCACACAGTTGACCGTGGAGCGGCTATGGCGAGTTTGGGTAGATTGCACATTGATGTTTTGCATTTCATATTTCAATGTTGGAGGAATTCGTGTTGCTGCCATGGCTTCGGTATGCATGGCTGCTGAGAAGGGATGTTTGGTCGTGCTTATGTTATTGGGGCATAGCACATATGGCTCGGGCCTTTCAGTTGCTCTACACTAGTACTCAAAGAGAGATTCCTCTCACGCAATATTGGTATCCAACGCAGAAGACACCTGTACTATAATCACGATTTGCGCACAATTGGACAGTTTTTCACCAACCTTTCAGTCGTTTTTTGTTTATAGAAATTGCGGAAGTATTACCGTCACAGATGGGACAACTTTTTGGTGTGCGTTTGTTTGGTTGTTGTAGGTATAGCTATCACTATGGTTGCAGCTGGTACAGGTAGCGGTTCCACGGTGGGGGAGGAGGTATTTTTCATAGCGGTCTGTTTAGGACTGACTGCATCATTGAAGGTACTTTATGACCTGCATGCTCAGTCTAGTGGGAGATATTTCATACTAGTTTGGTCTCGTCCTACAGTGTAATCGTCCAGGATTTTAAGAGTAGTTCGATAATGTAATGTTAAAGTGATCTCCAGTAGCGCATTGTATGTCATTTTTGCGGTCTATTGTACACACGCCATGGCTAATCTGTGCACAGGGCCTGACCTATCGATCATCTATCTATGTGTACAAACATTGCTTGATCGGGGAAGGGACGGGGCGTCCTTGAATAGTAGGCAAAGCTTTAATTGCATTTCGGTATAGCCATATATGTAACTATTGCAGGAGCCTCAATTTCTTAGATCAATATAATTATTTTTAATCATTTTTTGTAAATGGTTACCGCTTTGTTTAATATCGCGATTTCATTGTGATATTTTCCGAACCCGCCCACTCTCCATTTTAACGGATTCAGACCCAACTTTATGGCGACGATTAAAGGAATATTTATTAAAACAAATTAATTGCTAAACATATGTAACGCTTGTTAGTATACTGATGTCTTCAGTGGTGAAATTAGTGAATGGCGAGATGGTGCTCACGGTTTTAACGGTTTACACCTGCTGTGCCAACATTACATTTTTACGGTTCAAAATGTGTTCTTATATTTTCAACAGAGATAGACATTACATGAACAGACTAACGCGGCTCTATCTTTACAGCTCGTTCCATAAAGTAAACACAATGATGTATGTCAGAACTGAAATGGCATTAAGCTTTGCATGGATAAGCGATGTTCCTCGCCCCGAACCCCCCCATCACTCTTTTTATTGTAGTGTTGTTAGGGTGGTGTTTTTCAGTTTTTCTCGTTCTGACCCTACTTTTGGAAACCATATACCTTCTGGCTGGCATCATCTCGGAAGGGACAGTGCTGTATGTAAAATGTGCAGCGTTCTCCATGTCATTTTTAACCAATGCCCTTAGGATTTTTGTTATGCTTGGACCGCTGTTTATGCCATTTTTTATTTATCTACACATTGGCTGCCTAAAATGTTTTGATAATGCAACAATTAATTATTTCTCCCTTTCTTAAGTTGGAATTTACAGCGTTTTCCATTTCTTTGGGTGGTGTGCAGTGGAGATGTTTCTTGTGTACGTGCTTTGCTCTGGTTTGGTGAAAATCAAGTTAACCACCACCTTTGCATTACCATGGTAATGATGCGGGCTCTCTTGCCCTGCCCGCCTTCGTGATTTGCCCATCGTATGCTCTGCAGCAGCTTCTATGCGTGACTCCTTGCAGTAGGCAAATTACATTCACAAAACTTGCACTCCTCATAGCAAGTTACCCTCTCCGTGTCCAGATATTGCTTTGTCTCCAAGTGGCAGTGCTGCGCAGCAGCTCCTCTTGCGTGTTTTGCACACTATCATGTGTTGTCTTGTGCTTCGTGCAGTGCCAGGTACTAGGCGATGTGCTCATTAACATGCGATGGTGCTTTTCGGTTGTACACCGCAGAGGTGTCTAATTTGGCATTGCATCATAGGCAGGTGTATTTGGATGCATGATTTGCTGCTGCAATTGCAGCAGTCTTCCTTAAGTGTAGTTTGCAGGCTGTCTTGTGTATACGGTGCTATTTGTATGCCGAATTTCTGGAAGTGTATGCCGTTTTTAGCTTCAAAGCGTGCAGCTTATCACAGGGCATGTAGCTGCTGTAATACCGTATGCAGTGTGTCTTGCTGCACTGCACGGTATGCAGTTTTCTCTCGGGGTGCCTCGCAGTCCAGGTTATGTTGCTGTTGGTTGTCTCGGTACATCGTATACACGGTGTCTGGCCGTATTTGTTTGGTATGTGGACGGGGAGTCTTAACATGCTCCGGTGCAGCTGTTGTAGTATCTGCGTATTGAACACATTTCCTTGAATGAATCTTTCGCACGCGTTGACTGCCACGCATTGGTTGTTGTCAGTTTGTCTCCTTGAGCGGATTGGCCGCCCGTGCCCGCCCAGCGGCTCACTGATTAGTCAATTGTCTTCATCTTGCTAGGCGGGGATTGGCTTCTTTTCTTGGAGCTGTCAGATGGAAGCTGGTCGGCTCTCTTTCATTGGTTCGGCTGGGGGCTCCTGTCAGTCGTGCTCGCGCACCAAGCTGGATTAGTTGATACTATCTGCTACTTCTGCCCCGGTATCTAGCGGGACCAGAGTATGTCTCGTCCATTTGGGCGGCGTGGAAGCCGCGGCAGTAGTCTGTCTTGGGTGCACATTGCCTAACCGTCCAGGCATCTGTTAACCATTATGAAATGAGTCTTTTATTGCGGCGGGTACTTTGATTAATAAACAGTGGACGAATGAACACGCTGCACTCTGATATCCACGTATTGGTGTCGGGTACGCCGAAAGAGAAGTGTGTTTTTTTTTTTTTTTTGTTTGTCTGGTGGATGAATCGACTTGGCTGAATCAGATCACTATTGTTTCCAGATTTCATGGCTCTTGCTTATTATGTGAGACACATGTGTTATTATTAATGATGTTCAACAGATTTAATTGGCATGCACATAATTATCAGCTGACACCTCCACGCTGATGCACTTTCACCTAAGTGGAATGTTTTATTTTATGATGCGCGCGTGTATTTATCATTTTTTGGCTTCGTGATAAATTAACCGATTTTGCAAGATTGGTTTCGGGACCACGTTATATGGTTGACTTATTTTGTGGTACTTGTTATGTGCATGTGTGCCCATTGTCCCTATGGACTCCCGTGCCCCCAATCTGACTTTTTGAAGGGAAATACATTTTTCTGCTCTTCCAGAGTGCTTTTTAACATTGCACACTAAAGTGCAGTGCAATGGGGATGCTTTTGTATCACCCTTGCTTTTACACATGGGATTTTTGGTTACTTTTTGTATGTGCCTAAAGACGAGCTGGTGGCAGCAGATAGATTTTTGCATTATATTTAGTGTGCACATTTGGTTTACCGCATATGGCTACTAAACCCGGCTAGTGCCCTAATATGGCCGTGCCACATTTTTCGCTTGCTTTTTTGGCCATATTGTAGTTTGGCCATCTCCCTTCCTTGCCAGGTCAGGAAAGTCCTTTTAAAAAAAAAAAAAGCCATGGACTTGACTGGGTCAGTGCTTCGTGTGTGTGTGTGTGTGTGTGTGTGTGTGACGCCCAGGAAGGGGGTGGGACAGTCTAGGCCCACTCCCTTGGTGCCAGGGAGTTAGGTGTGGGACAAATGTGAAACTAGTAGTTATCCCCGATTGGACATCTACTGCCTGTTGGAATGGTGCAGGTCCTTACTGTGAGTAGGTTTGGACTTGCTTCCAACTCGGATTTTGGATAAGAAGATACCTCTGTGGCCAATTCTTCACATCATAGTTGAAGCCAAGAAACCTTCGAAGGTGAACAGCTTGCTGAAGATCCGAAGACTACTCCTTCTTGTGTCTGGTCCTTTGAAGCCCTGTTTGGCTACTTATTCTTGGAAGACCATGAGTGGTGCTCCTGAGATTTCGGAAGTGTCCCTGGACTGCCCAGTGGCCTTACCAGCTCTCTCTCATGGGCTCCCTCTCCAGAAGCGTCGTCGTTCCACGTTGAAGCCTGGGACTTCAGCTGTCGCCAACTTGTGCCACAAGTAGCATTTTCCCTGCATTCTAGCATCCGGGCAACAAGTGGTCCTATCCTGGAGCATTTTCTGTTACTTTGACTGGAAGGCCTCCTGCCGCCGCCTGTGTGCATAGACCGCTGCTGTAACTCAACTTTCTCCAACCTGTCAAGTGTCCCGTAGAGGTCTGCATCGATTGTTTCTTGCATTTCTACATCAACAGAGGTTGTATCTTGCAGCTGCATACGACCAGAAGAATCCTCAAACCCACAACTCCTGGGAACCTCTCAATTGAACCAAAGGCGGAAGAACAAGCCCCCACACAATCCACTGGTGTGAAGATCAACCGCCATACCTCAGCTTCCACCATCCTGTGCTGTCAAACCTCACACATTGTTATAGGCAGGCCTCTGGATAACCTTTTGAAGTGGGAGTGTCTTACTCCCCATTTTCTTTTTTTGTTTTTGGAGGTTGAGGGTAAACTTTTGAGTTCATAAAAGTATTTTGTAGGCGGGTACAGGTTTAGAATAAAACGTGTTTCACCTACTAATTATTCCAAGTTAAATATGTATCTTTAATGTTGCGAGTCACTGGACAATAGACTCGTGGATACAAACTAGAATCAAGGTATCTTAGAATATTCTGAGCTAACTAGCTGACTGGAAACTATTTCAAATGACAACGCAAGTGTGGCTGCTGCTGAAGCAGGAAGACCAGTGGAGTAGATCAAGATGGAACAACTCTTGGGGCCTCCCCACTAATGTTGCTGACCTAGAGAGGTGTTGCAAGGATCTAATTTACGCAGTACTTGAACAACCTGAAATGCATGAAATTACACTGTATCATATGCAAAGTCTTCACCGTACTCCCAACCTAAACGGGTGTGATTCTTGTCACTGTAACAACGTTCCGTTATTACCAGTAAAAAGAATAATACATGAGTAAAACAGAGGACCAGTTTTGCTTTGGATATTTCAAGGCATTAGGAATGCCCCAGGGACATTGCAATGCAAAATCTTTTTTTTTTTGTGAGATCATAACACATTTACAACTGCTAAATATACCTGGCTGGTGAGGCTTTTCATTTTAATGGTGTATAGATTAATTCAGGAGTTGGGGATGAAATGATGCATACTTTGGATTTGGACCGCCACGCCGAATCTGACATGCATTCCCAGTGGGGAAAAATGATATACCAAAGCGTCCAGAAAACCACGCAGACTTTGTCAGTATCACTTCGTTGTTTAATCTGGAATATTAGTCTCCATAGTCTGTATTTGGGTCATGCTCTAGCAAGGGTGTAGTGTTTGATCATCATTTAAGTGTAGATTCTATGTGTGGCATTACTGGGACCCTTCTGAATAGCACATTCTGAGAAAGGAGTGTAGCAGTCCATGCTGTAGTAATTGTAGTTCAATAAAGGGTTCAGGAAAAGTAAAGTTGTAGTGCAGATACTTGGGAAGATGAAGGGCGGATACAGAAGAGGCATGGGTTGTATTGAAACGGTGGGGACTATGGGGCAGAAGGACTGAATTTCTCTTGGGACTCATCTGTATGCTTTGGGGCAACTGTGCTGTGGATGGAATGGTGGTATTATTCTATTGAGTGCAGATGTAGTTTTGGGAAGCAACAGAGCACTTTGCAAATCACACTGAAAAATAGCCACAGTGAGGTAAGCAGAGATACAAGTGAGTGGGGCACTAACAACGGGAGGGGAAGGGCGAGTAACTTGTAAGCAAGGGATCTACAAACAACCAGGGGATGAAACATTGGGAAGCAAATTATCCAGTCTTGGGTAGGGTGGCGCATGTGTGGCCCGAGTTGTTGTGAAGAGCTATTCCTTGAAGAGGAGGGCTGTGAGCTCCTTCCTGAACTGTAGAAGTGAGATGGCAGTGTTGTCAGGCAGAGGTTCCAGAGTTTTGGGGTGTAGACCAAGCCCTTGTCTTTGGATTCCTTCCTGCACTGGCTGAGTTCTTGATTACCGATGTCCTTATTTCTGGCTACAGCTGAGGGCTCTGCAATACTTTGTTTATTTATTTCTAATGCGCACCAGAACCAAAGGTATCGGGGCGCAGCAGTAAAAGCAGATGCAAAGCTTATATTACAAAAATCAAAATACAGGCAAGGATAAAACAGAGGCAAAAATAAATATATGTACAAGTGTGTAACATGCGTATATATAGCAGGCGTAAATCTACACCGATAATATTACAGTAGACAAGCCTACAAATCTGTGGCTTTGAGCAGGTTGATGTACTCGTGTCTAAAAGTCAGATAAGGTTGATCTTCTCTAAGGGGGAGAGGCAGAGAGTTCCATAATTTGGCTGCTTTCACAGGAAAGCTGCTGCCACTGGCCCTGGTAAGCCTGTATCT
This sequence comes from Ambystoma mexicanum, assembly GCF_040938575.1. Taxonomy (NCBI): domain Eukaryota; kingdom Metazoa; phylum Chordata; class Amphibia; order Caudata; family Ambystomatidae; genus Ambystoma; species Ambystoma mexicanum. The sequence goes on along the minus strand of NC_090931.1, from coordinate 1,135,173,768 downwards.
AGGGATAGTGAGACAGTTGGCGTTGCCAAGTCTCGTAGGTCTAGTAGATGATCTTCTCTGGAATCTGTCTGAGATGTAACTAGGGGCAGCATTATTTAAAGCTTTGTGGGTATGGGATGCAGTTTTTCGAAGGATTTTATTTTGGGTAGAGATCCAATTATGGCGTCTAGTCGCTGAAATATGTGATCTTCTGGGTACTCCTAATGCGCCTCTTATGGAATTGTTTTGAAGAATTTGTATTCTTTGGACAGTGGCCTTGTTAGCACCGATGTAGAGAGCATTGCTGTAATCTAGCCTGGAGAGTAATAAGGCCCTGGCCAGGATCATGTAATTGTCGTTGGACAAGAATGTTTTGCCGGCCCTGATAAGCTTGGTGGCAGAGGCCATTGATTTCACTTGTTTGTCAAACGAGAGGGCATGGTCAAGGTAAAAGCCCAGTGTCTTCACCTCCTTGGCCACCTTGATAAGGTTCCCATCGATGTTAAATGAGTAGTCCTGGCGTAGTTTCTTGAGGTTAGTGTGGGTGCCCAGGATGATGAGCTCAGTCTTTTCATCATTCAGGCATAGACCGTGGGTGGCAATCAATGCCTCGATGATGAGGATGATGATATAAACTCTGCTCACTAACGCTAAATCCATGTCATAGACCCCGGAAAGTGGGAGGAGAATCTGAGTATCATCTGCATAGTTGGTGTAGGTGGTACCCAGAAGGTCCAGATCATCAAACAGGGGCTTGGTGAATATATTGTATAGTGTGGGGGAGACGCAAGAGCCCTGAGAGACGCCGCATGGAATGGGAATGGGGTCCGCCACTGCTGACGGGGAGAAGACCCTCCTAGTTCTGTCGCCCACGGAAGATTTAATCCATCTGATAGCTTCAGTAGAGAAATGGGCTGCCGAGTCCAGGTGGTCACATGGGACCTTCTGATCCACCAGATCAAATGCAGCAGAGATGTTTAGTTTAGTTTATTTATTTGTATAGCGCGCCAAACCCTGGAGTATCGGGGCGCAAACAGATAAGGATATGCTCAACTTAGTTACAGGTACATAGAAATCAGATGAAGGTACAGAGATGCGCCGAGCTTGGTTACAGATATGCTCGGCTAATTGCACGTACAGGAAGAGGCAGGAAGAGTAGACAGACATCAGCAATATTACAGCAAGCAGATATGAACAAGGGGAGATCAAGGACAGGGGAACAAGGAGTTTGCTCCTATTTGCGTAATATATAATTATATACAGTAATGTACAATGTGACAGGTGGAGTAGTTAGCTGTCGTTGGCTCTCAGCCACCTGGTGAGTTTTTGTCTAAATTTTGCGAAAGGCTGAGGTTCTCTAACGTCATGGGGGAGGGAATTCCATAACTGCGCAGCCTTGACCGGGAAGCTATTTCCTCCTATAGTGGCAAGTTTGAAACGCGGGACTTGGAGGCAGTTTGCGTTGGCTATTCTGGTAGGTCTGGAAGAAGTCCTTTTACGTAATCTATCCATGAGGTAAGGTGGAGCTTTGTTGTTGATACATTTGTGGGTGAGGGAGGCGATTTTGAGATGAATTTTGTCTGCGGTGGCGAGCCATTTGTGTTCTCTTCTTGTGGAGGAAATATGCTCGTTTCTATTAATCTTGAGTGCTGCTCTCAGAGCATTGTTCTGGAGCACTTGAATTTTGTGGATGGTCTGTTTATTAGCTCCAATGTAAAGTCCATTACAATAATCTAATTTGGATAGTATCAAGGCTCTGGCTAGTGTAATGCAACTATCTGTGGAGAGGAATTGTTTGCTCGCTCTGATAAGTTTGCATGTATATGCTGTGGCAGAAGCTAGGGAGTTAACTCGTTTAGTAAAGTTCATGGTGGCGTCTAGGTAAAATCCTAAGGTTTTTACTTCATGAGCTACTTTTATGTTGTTCCCATCAATAATGAAGTTGTCGTAATCAGGGCTGAGTTTGGATATATAGGTAGTGGTGCCCAGGATGATAAGCTCAGTTTTATCATCGTTCAGGCATAGGCCGTGTGTGGCCATCCATGCCTGGACGATGCTATAGATCCTGTTCACTAGGGCCAGGTCCTTGGCGTAGTCTCCTGAGAGCGGGAGGAGGATCTGGGTATGTCTAACAGTAAGAGGAGAGCTGTTTTGCCTTGATCTCTTAACTCGTCAACCTGAGCTTTCAAATCAATACGAGCGGTTTCCGTCCCATATTGGGGGCGGAATCCTGATTGTCTTGCTACAAGGACATGTACAGTGAATCTTATGCAGACCCATTAAAGGAAAATTTAAGAAAGTCGAGAATCCCCATGAAGCCGGTGTACTTGTCAGTCATGCAGGATCCAGAGTAAACTTATTCATATTGAGGGCGGTGTGGTAGCAGCAGGTGGTTCAGGGAAGTGGATGGAAGGGATCCTTACCTCCCTGCTGCCATATTCCTGACAATTTCAATTGTCAGAGGTGGCCTCTTTCGATTCTTGGGGAGGTGCGGCTTGACACACTTGTGTTCCTTTTCCTGCAGAGGATCCGTTACTCTAACCGGAACGGCTTCAGAGTGAGCCAGCAGTGTGAGGCTGTGTGGTTACATGGGTGACGCACGTCTATACCGGCTGGGTTTTTATTATAATTTTCTTGACCTGCCCTTGTGTTTCTCCTTCTGCTGGCTTTTGCTGGCGGGGCCGAGTGGCTGCGAGCGGTTTCGTCGGCCTGTTGGTGGAGTGGCACTGCTGACTAGGCAGCGCAGTGATTGACGTCTGGTGAGTCTCAAAGCCTCGGGCAACCTGCTTTACCCTCTGCTGGCGCTGTGTGCCTGAGCAAGTAGAGCAGCTGTCTAACTGCTAAAAACCGGGTGTGGGGGGAGAGGAGACAAACAAAAAAAGCGTCAGTACCGTGACTGAGCTGGATGGGGAGTGTTCCTTAACTGACCTGGTCCCAGCAAAGGTTTACTCTGGTTGCTGCTTCATCTTGTTGGGGCGAGTGGCTGCAGCTTGGGTACTGCAGCTTATTTACCGCCACCCTACTCGCCTACTGCTTGCTGACTATTATAGGCAGGGGCGGGGGCAGGCAAAAGCTTTTTGAGTGGGTGCCAAATAAGTTTAAATTACGGGGCGGATTGATTCCTTTGATCACTGCCAAATTTTTTGAAATTGGCAAATACTTCTGCAATGGCTAACAGCAACTTCTATTAGCACACCTACGGTCCAGACTGCCCCTGTGCAAAGCACAAGAAATTATTTGAAGCAAACCATGGTAGACGCACATTGAGTATACAATAAGTACTCTGGTTCTTGACACAGACTAATTCTCAGGCGAAAGTGAGCATCAGCAATTCGAGATCAAACTACAACTTGCGCCAAAGGCAAGGAAAAGCTTGCCCAAGTTGTATGGTTAATAAGGAGGGTAAAGGGAAAACTAAAAAAATCGGTACCAATGGCTGTGAAAACCATTACCTCCTTTTTCCAGACCAATAAACCAGCTGATGACAACTGGCCACTGCCGGAAATTGTGGAAGCGCTCGCAGTTCCCAGCAACAACTCGCAGGATAAGTCGAATGAGGGAGAGAGAGACAATAACTCGCTTCTGGAGATGTCTTTCTATACAAAGACAAATGACTCCTGCTATGCCAATGGCACCGGAAAACTACAACAAATCCCTTGTCACCGAACTTGGCGCAAGGGCCGAAGGGGACTGAGAGACTATCTGTCTCGCCCAATTTGGAGGCACATGCAGTTCCAAGCCTCAGTTGCACCATTACAATTCGCAATTAAGATACTATTTAAAAATGTGTGGACGCATCTTCGAGAATACCATCACATTAGCTCCTGCAAATGTGGCATACAGCAACTCGACGGATGAGGCGGAGACCCACTTGTCCATAGCTGTCGGGCTGGCAGCAGCAAAGGAAAACCCCATACAGGATATCAACGTATCCACCAGTTCAGAGATTTTTTTTTTCACGCAAACAGTAGAGACTGGCAAGAAGGGCCGCCATGAGAAAGCGCCCTTGTGTCGAGGCTTCCCCATTACCAGCAACTGCTCCACATGGTAAGACTATGGAAAAGTCAAAGAAAAAAGCTGCGTAACGTAAACTTGTAAAAGAGGGCCGCCTGACAAGCTGGTTCTTCGCTGAGAAGGAGAAGGCGGCTACGGTGGCCGAGGTTAATTCGTCCGAGCTTTCGGCTTCCTTTATGGCGTCAGATCTTGACAAAATGTCTTAGAACTTGCCTTCAAGGGAACAGGTTAATGTAACTTTGACAGAGGCTGTCCTAGCACCAGCAGGGAGCAAGAAGAACATATGCATTATCAAGAACCTATACCAAAAAAGCAAAACTGACTGGTTGACGAGAACTGAATTCCTGACGAGATTGCATTCAATCCTGCAATTGAGAGTATTAAGATAGGAGGATTTTGAATTTATTGACCCACTCAGCTGTTTGAATACTAATGTATCAGCCATTTACAGTAAATTTCAATCTACTATACAACTAATGTGATTATATAAAGACAACTTAGTTGAGGTTGATGTTCAACTTGATGTTGACCCCGAAATACAAAATCCCACCTGCCCTAGGACGAGGACTGTGGTGGCCAAGAGCAACGTAGTTGTTCCTCCCTTAACTAAAGAGAAATCTCCACAGTTGGAGGGCATTCAAAGCATCTTGAAGTGGTTGGCAGAAGCCCTCCCGGTGGTCCTCCAAAAAAGGAAAGAAAATTCTCAATTATGTCTTGGACTTGCAGGGGCTTTAACCATCTGTTCTTGCCAGGAGGTTCACTGTCTGAAATCACAAAGTACCCATGTTTCTGTTTACAAGAAACATGGCTTACTTCGCAAATGGTATTAAATGTGTATACACTGTATCAATCCATAGCTAACAAGGGTCCCTTTTGGGGGACTAATTGTGGGGATTGCACATAATGTGAACTAATGTCAAATTGATACCAAACTTGAGGAATTTCTTATTGCTGTGGAATTTGAACTACTCATTGTAGAACATAGAGAAAATCTTATTAATTACTCTTTACTCGCCGCCAGGTGCTGCCCAAAATGAAATTATACAAGAATCACTGCACACAACTATGATAAAATGGTCCTTAAAGCAGGGTAACAAACTAATTAATTGCAATTTGTTGGGGATTTCAACTGCCATATACGCGGAGTGAAATGGCCCTCATGCAATCCTCTCCTAAGAGCTGAGGGTATGCTCACCCGAGAAAAGATCTGGTGGAGCAGCAATGGCCGAGTTTCTTCAGATCTTGGGATATGCAAATGATTAATGGAAGAACGACGGGCGACTATCCAGGTAAAGAAACATAGGGAAATGGCAAAAGCATGAGTACTCTAAACTATACCTTTTTAACATCTGAATTTGTGACATACGTCAAAGATTTTGAGGTAATTAGTAATAACTGGAGTGACCATGCTTTGCTCTCTTGGACAGTGGCTTTGGAGGAGCCTAAACGCACCTCCAAATCCCTGGGGAATAAGAGGGTGTATCATACAGCCACACAAATCAGTTGGTCAGAGAAAAATATAGCAAAAGCAGCTCTTCCATTTCGGAAGCCCATCATCCTGATTTTGCCACCTTTCAGAGGATGATGATTGATAACATTGAAAACTGGATAGCCACTTTCTCTGCGAAGCATTCTTCAGCTAGGACGGGAATAGCCAGGATCGAGCAGCCCAGGACCATTGTGTATGATCTCGAAATTGGGGACGCCAAAAGAGCACTTGGAGCAGCAATTCGAAAAGCAAATAAGGCATGTTCCACCCTACTCTCCTATAGTGCTACCTGCAGGTCACTTAAGAACAAATACAAAGTGTGGATTAAACAAAAAAAATTCTTAATTAAACTTAAAACCTACTATACAATTTCTTTCTACTAAGAACACCCGTAACATTTGGCCACTACTTAGGGAAGCACGAGGGAATAGGCTAACCCCTATGATTAATCCCATCGGAGCTCAAAGATGGGGAAAGATGTTTGTTTATTGCATTTATATAGCGCTTTACACCAAAGCACTTTACAAAATAAAAGGTACAAAAGTGAGAGAAGCATATTTACAAACATGAACAGGTCATTAGAACAATAAGTAGAACTATTTACAAAGGGGGGCTAAGGGTGGAGGTAGGGTAGAGGAGGGGGTATGTGAAGGGAGTAACAGTGTAGAATTTGGGGGAGGGAGAGGGGAAGGGAATAGGGCGTGATCTGGTGTCTTCATTGCCTTTAAGTAGTATTTGTTACCAATTTAAGGGGGAAGGAGAGAGGATGGGGGATTTCTGCAGGAACGTAATAGCCCTTGTGGTGAGACAGGCAGCGGTGTCAAGAAGATTGATGCTCAGTTTACTATCGCAGTAGACCATCTTATTACCAAAATAAAAGCGCTAAAATGTTCTCGAGCTCTGGGGCCGAATGGCTTGGCAAACATTGCACTAAAGACCAAGCCGTTGTTTTGGGCAGGGCTCTTTAAAATTCTATTCGATAAAGTATTCAGTGAAGGAAGAATACCATGCTCATGGCAGAAGGCTATACTTATTCCCATACACAAAAAAGGCGACAAGTTTGAACCAGCAAATTACAGACTATTGTCTATGCTGGATTGTACCGGCAACATTTTTGCCAGCTTTCTTCTCATCGAACTCCAAAGATGGATTGACACGAGGGAGGCTCCTTAAACGCTTTCAGAGTGGTTTAAGCAAGGTTATTCCACTATGTATAATCTGGCCATTGTTTATATTTTATGCACAAATGCAAGGATAAAGGGGAACCCCCCTCTGTAACACCCTCTTTGTGGACTTTAAAACCGCTTTTGACCGAGTTCGCCGAGAGCTATTATGGTTTAAGTTAGAAACACTTGGTTGCCCCCAAGGACATCTGTATTATTTAAGACTTCTCCATGAAAATAATATGGCTTCTTTGAAATTAGATTCACAAAACAATATGACTGCACAAATAATACAGAATCGAGGTGTCGAGCAGGGATGTGTCACGGCACCTACGTTATACAATCTTAGTTTATGACCTCCCGGAAGCTATTTCTGCAATGCATAATTGTCCTCCTAGAATAGGGGCAGATGCCTGCCCGGTGGTTCTTGTGCAGATGTCTTGGTCATTCTTGACCATACCTTCAGTGGTCTACGACGATCAGCTAAAGCCTTCTGGCTTTGGCTTTGCGCTAGAAGGAATGATATTATAATCAACTTGTTAAAGACCCATGTTATGGTCTTCTCCGGCAATAAGATCGCTCGTATAAGTCTTGTAGTGCAAGAACTGGCTATACTTTACACGCCCAACTGTAGATTTGAGACTAAGTGATTATCTGTTATGTATTCAAGCCAGGAAAATTGGAGCTGCTCAAATTACGGCGCGGGCCTATCGCTTCACTAGAACCCTGGGGGTTTGAGCATATGGGCAGCACAGGTTTTGTTCCAGGAGGTTCTCACCCCCATGATGATTTATGGACTTGAAGCTCTTCAACAGATCGACCTTAAGTGGCTACAGGTAGTGGAGGGTAAATTCTGGAAAAAAATTCTGGGCCTCCCTACCTGCATCCAAATGGCTATCAGATTGGTTTTGGGGTTACAATCTTTGAAATCGGTGGTCCTTAAGAGAAGGGTCTACCTGAAGATTAGTAGTACTTCTAATAACCAATTATTACCTTCGCTTCGACATGAAGTCGGCGGGGAATCTAAGAAGTCGCTCCTAAAGGCCAATATTGAACATTTTTTGGCCATAATTAACTTGAGTAATAGACGGGGAGAATTCACCTCCTCTGTAAAATCTGCTCTGTCAAGGAAAATAGATCGGAGTGAATGGTAAGAAATTATGCCCACCTTGGAAAGAAATATCAATTTGTGAAATATATGTTGTATACATATAAAAAGCTACAACATTATTTAAATCTGCGTCCTGGGATAAGATTTAGACGATTTATCATGCTTTTTAGGATTAACCATCCTAGAAAATACGAGTGTAATACATAAACTAATAAGCACTGAGCACAGCTGCAGATTATGCAAGGGTTGAGACAGGGAAACATGTTTTGACTCGCTGCCCGAAGTTGACAAGCACATTATGAGAAATATGTACATAATGTGGATCATATAAAGCAGGATATCTTCTGGTGACGTAATATTAATTCTGTGAACCTGAAGTGTTTCATAGCAATGTCATCTGGCTTGTCGTCGAGAGTCTATTGGGGATTTCTATTTGAACCCTAGTTTCTTGTTTTTTAGTTTGCATCATGAATGTTTTCAGTCATATTGGGAAATAGAATATAGAATGTTCACTGTAAATACAAGATAATGCCCTTTTTTTAAGGTTTCTTTCTTGTAAGTGTGTGTTGAACTGTTAAATTGTATTTTTTTTTCTTTTTTATATTTTAATGTGAATGTTTATATACGATTTGTATTTATGTGAAAAGTTTATTTATAAACTGTAACACATTAATAAAATTTAAATATTCCCGACAAGCAGTAGTGAAACTTGTTTGTTTACTTCCAAAGTTGATTTTTTTTCTGCATTTTGAGATTGGTGAGTAATATAGTAATGATTACATGACCTTGTTTTGGATGTGTCTGGATAAGTGGAGCTGGCATGGGGAACTTGGCTCTGTGCCTTTTCGCCATACAAACTATTCCTTCATGACAACACCTGATCCTGTTAATCTAGATTCTCTCAAAGAGGCAATCTATCCTCGTGGACTTGGCTTCCCTGAAAGTAGATTTAGTTAATAAAACAAACCCTATCAAAAGTAGGTTGAATTCCGGTTTAAATCCAAGATTGACTGCTTGATGGGGATATACCATAATCTAAATGGTTAATCTTTTTCAATGTCCATGGTGGTCATTGGGACCATACAATGAGCACTTTTTTTGTTTACTTGTTTTCCGATGTTGCAGGCTTTGAAGAATACACAATTCTAACTGGCGAAAGATCCTAGCTTGGACTGATTCAATGTCTCCTCTGCATTCAATTATAGAGCCAAAGGTGCTCTGGCGCATTGAATGACTAAGTACATTAATAGGAGCAATGGGCACCACTACACCCTGGGAATTGATTACTTGTTTTATTTCTATGTTCATAAAGTCTACTCTCAATTTGGTTATTTCTTCGTGTATTCTAATTCCCTCCCCTGACTGAACTCCACTGAAATTGGAGCCCACCTGTTGAAAGGTTTCGGGCTATGCAGAACCTAGAAAGTAATGGACCCTTGAGTCATCCGTCGGTTATTTGCTCCAATATTTCCAAGCAGTATACCAACCCACCTTGATTTGAATATTACAGCTGTCATCTCCTGGGCCACCATTTGGGATGCATTGAAAGCGGTCCTTGGAGGAGAATGAATACGTCTTGGCTTCTCACAACAAAGTTCAGCGAGATTAGAAATTAACAACTAGAAACTCAATTGCTGGAAACGGTCTATGCACCAAATAAAACTGATTGAAACTTTCAGGTGATTAATATCGGGGGAGGGGGGGAGCATTTGCCACGTTTTGGGCGGACTATACTAATTAGCCATTTTTATCATGACTGTGGCAAAGCTGGTACATTGCTGCCAATGTATTCTAGACAAAATTTGAAACCCTAACCGCTTCCTCGACTGGTTTCTTAACACCCGTATGATGCAAACATCCCCCAGCCTACCATTAAACCCTTGAAAATACCCCCTTTTCCATGCATCATATCGCCCAAACACCCAAATGAATACAGACGCAAAGATCTTCTCCAAAATGATTTTGAACCGGCTGGAACCATAATGGCCTCTTATTCAGAGACTAGATCGGGACTGCAAAGTTAATTGAAGAGGGTACTTGGAATAAACACACCATGCTCCGTTTTTATAAATGACCCTATTAACACTCGGATGCCATAGAGGCATTTGATAGTCAGTTGGACATGCCTAAATCTAGTGTTGCTTACATTTTGATTTGGCCCCTGTATTGTCAAATTTATCCTTGCAAACTTCAAAGCCCCCTTCATCAAAATGAAAAGCGGGTAGACTGAGGCACTAGGCAGGGGTGCCCGTGCTCCCCTTTTCATTTTGACTTTGGCCTAGATTCCCTGGCTTAGATGTTATTGCGCAATGATAATGCCACCCTGGGCCCAAATGGGGCCATGTAGCATGGGGTTACATTCCCTCTTGACAACATTACGAGAGAAAATACATGCCAGGCGTTGCATAAACTGTTCTTGATTAGCCTGCAAATGTACTGCACCTACCTGTTTTGTGGGCTATACCACCTGCAGATAGAAACGGACAGAATGTTGGCTTTGAGCCAACAATGGAAACGTTACCTCGCTAGTGACTGGAGCAGTGGACTGGAATGCGGTGGGAAAAAGGAAGAAAACACGTTTTTAATGGTTGGAGATGGAGGCAGGAGTGCCATTTGGGACCTCAAACAGGACTGCTGCATCGAGTCGCCCCCCCCCAGTGCCTGGGGTAGTGCCAACGCGCCAGGTGACATAAGTCTGCCGTTACTGGTGAATTCCTGCTCCGGGGTTAGACTAGACAGGTGAGGAGCAATGTCAGCCTCCCCCTCCCCCAGTAAGTGTGTCAGGAAGCAGGTTAGCGGTCACTGCCCAGGCCGTGTGGGCGGGGTGTACTGGGAAGAACCAAAGATTGCAGGTGTCCCAATGACAGCCTGCCCTGGGGTTAGTCGAGCAGGCCCAGGAATTCCCAGGCTGTAATGTCTATGCAGCATGGGAATAAAGTTGCCCCCCCACCCCCTTCCAGGTGTGCCCTGACTATGATGGGGGGGGGGGGGGGGAAGGGGGAAGGTACAGCGGTCTACGAAGCAAGCAAGCCCGGACAGACTGGGTGCTCTGGAATAGGGCATATGTTCTGGGCTGCTTCTGCCAGGCAGCCTACTGCATTGGATCCACGTGTGGGCCATCGGGGCGACTGCCTGCTGAAGGGTCGCACCAGCACAGTGAGAGACTGGTGGGCAGTCGCCCAGCACACCCCTCTCCACCTGCTCCCTTGAAAGACTAGTGTGAGGTGGTGGGTCCTAGCAGTCCTTGCTGTGTCGGTGAACTTGACATGACGCCGCCTTTAGTGCATGTGGTGGCCAAAGAAATCTCCATCATGGTCACAACGGTGATGGTGCAAGCAAAGATAGGCCTGTACCAGCAGTGGTGAAGCTAGTCCTGAGTTCCTTTATTCCCTGTAGCTCATTTCCTGTTATCTAATGGTAACTCGCATAAAGCGAGTTGTTTAACAGTCTCTTCCCCTGGCAGTGGGAATGTGGGAGGCATAGGGTGATAGCCCCTTTCTGGCATGGGAGTGAGAGCTCAGTAGCAGCCAGGGCAAAAAAAACGGCTGCGCTAATAGGCAATCATATCCACATACTCCTTTTCACAGATTATCTAATTTGTTTGATCCATGATTCAGTATGGTCATTTTGTGAGAATTGGAGTACTAGAAGGATAATCTAGTTTCATGATTCAAAATTAACTTTCAGATATCAATGGTTTTAACCCATCTGAATCGCATCATATGGTTGCTTTTATGAATTCATATTTTATAACGCCCTTAATACTGTGGATTTTCTCTGATCTCGTCTTATAAGAGACCTATGATTTAGCAACATTTTTGGCATGTGCTTGGGACCAGGGCAGTTTGTCGGTTCGCTACTCGCCATGTAATTGCTCATCCTACTGGACTGGTACCCTGAGAAGAGTCAACATTGCACAAGACTATACCGTTCCACCTTGATGCATTCTTATGGCTTTCACCTAATTCAGGAGCCATGGCTGCCTTTTTTTGGTGATATCTTTCTCCTGCATTGCATCAATGGGGGGGGGGGGAACTCTATTATGAACTCTTAATACAGATTTAGCCAATCTCACTCGACTCAGTCTTCAGGAAACCGGATTTCCCACTTGAAACAGATCACAAACGCTTTCTTAAATGGTGAAAATGGGGGCTGTAAAGGCTACAGCAGTTATTTGATAATGGCCTGATACAGTTGGGGCTCGCGAACTATACTAGTCCACTTGCATAGGCGCATTTGCATGGTACTCTGTTGCTGGCGAGTATGGGGATGATTGCACATTTTATTTGTTATTGTGTACAAACTTTGCAGTAAATGCGGGGCGGGGGGGACATTAGTGTTACTGTGCATGGCACATGACGTGCACCACTGGTAAATATTTTGTTACCATTCGCCATGGGGCGAGTGCATTTCTCATGCGCCGAATATGTAACACTAAGGAGGCTGCCCTGCAGGTGGAGTGGGATTTTTAAACATTTGTGAGAATTTTACAGGCAAGATAGTCTCTTACTTGGCTAGTAAGAAATGATGTACTCTGTGCATGTGTAGAACTGGGGGAGGGGGCGGCAAGTAGCTTTTTAACTTACATTTTGCACCCTGCTTCACATATATGCACAGATGGGAGATTGATCTCCCAGGAACAATGGTGTTGTATTTGGATCGGAGCAGTGAATCTGTATCGATGTCCCAGCAGAAAACTCATTCAAAGTGTTTCTCGGATGGCACCTTATTCTTCAGACTTATACTAATATATCCGACGAGTGCTGTAGAAATTGCTCTCAGGTTGTCCTATTTTCTTTCTGTTTGGCGGGAGTGTTTATTTTATAGTGTTGTTGGGTGACCCAGGTTATAATAGGACTACACTCTCTAGTTGTATTTAACTATGCTAGGCGCACCTCAATTATGTAAATCCCTGGATCCACCTCATATTTTCTGGTGGCACAATGTATAGGAAATTACATAAGTAGAAATGATTAGAGCTGTGCTTGATAATCAGCCAGTATAGGCACCATTCATTTAGATTGTTAGGGCCGGGTGATATGGACCAAAAATTATATCTCTATTTCTGGGCTGAATGGCGATAAACAATATCTCTATATTAATGTGGGTTTAATGCTCCATCTAAGCCGCCAATTACATGTGAGATGTCAGACCTCTTTTATAAGACCGTGATCAAAATAAAGTGCAAATGCAGGGTTCAGCTTCCTTTTTGAGAATACACAGCTATGTAAATACAAAATTGTGGTATATGTAATGGTGTGTGTGGTATGTGTATGTCTCGTCCTATATCGAATTTATGTCGTCTCCAAACTTGATATATTGCCTACTATGAGTCCTGCCAGGGGGGAATGGGCTCTTTCCATACTATCTTTTGTAGCTTGCTCTTCTCGTTTGTTTTTTTTTAAATGTTTTTTTTTCTTTTCTTTATGTATTGATGTGGAAAGGTCCAAATAATCACTGGACATCTGGCATCCTGCTTTGTTTCCATGCACTTAAGTTTATGTTGTTAGTCGCTGTTAATGGGACCACTGTGTTATAACCAATTGCTTGGTTAAACAGCTCTATGTTAAACTTTTCTCCAACGGTAATTTTACTTTTCTGGTAATACTCAAAATGAATAGATATTGTTAAACAAAAAATATCAACCCAGGGTTTTATATCTGATTCCTAGCAACAATCTGTTATGAAGGGCCTAACCCATGTCTATAAAATGGTTCTGCCTGCCAAAATGCATCCTTTTTCTTGAGATCATCCTGTCCCTTACACCTCAAATGTGGTTTCAAGTGACCACCCATATAAGTTGCCTTGTGCACCCCCCCCCTGCCCTCCTTTCAAAGCTGCATTAATTGGAACATATTTTTTAGCGTGCAGGAAATTAATCTAACAGAGATGGACCGTACTAAAAACTCATTCAATCATTCTGCAGCTCTGAGAATATCAACCAATTTGAACACCCCCTCTGAAAAACTTGGGTGCCATGGTTCCCTGTACTGGGTGTGCACCAAAAGAGGATGAGTCTACCTCTGCCTGTGAGAACCCACCAAATCCATCTGGCCAAAAGTGGGAGAAGAAACTGGTTATGGAGTCATTTTGAAGGAGGGGAAAGCTCAGTAGTTTGAGTCCCACACAATCTTTGGAGTGGTTTCATAAGAGGTAAGCTATCGAACCACACATGGGTGGGTAAGTCGAACATTAGGTAGTACTAGTTTGCTTGCCTTACCTTTGTTCTCTGAGAAAGTGGAAGCTGTATTCTTCCATGGAGGAAAATGACATACTATTAAATTCCAGTACGCTGACATTGTGGCCTCATGGGGCCGTTAATTTAGATTCTTGCCCTGAAAGGCCCTTATTGGCAGGCCAATCCTGAAATAAGCGTTCCAGGTTGAGATCCCAAAGTAACCACTATCTTGCTCGTGTAAGCCTTATCCTCTTTCACAACCTACAAACCAGTGGAAGCTGACCTGTAGGAACCCCATTCATTGTGTTGTGGAGAGATGGGTGGGCTATACATATTTAAAGCCCTGTATTGAACAGTGCTAAATCCCCCTAGAAAGTTCACTCTGCCCACCTCTGCAGTAGTATGGTGATCCAGTTAGAGATCCACACTAAAGAGCCCGACTTTGCCAAGCGGAAACGTAGTCTCCTGGTTTGAGGAATTCCTGTTTCTTGCAGGAAGTCTGCAGCGACTGTCAAAATTACCTGTGTGGATTTGAAGGGCCTGACATTTCAAGTCTTGAGATGGTTTACCTTCCAGGGCTAATGGGTGTGACTGACCCTGTGGATTGGACGAGAGATGAGGCAATACAGCAAGAGAATAAATGTTGCAGCACATTTCCAGTGACCGAGTTCCCTGCCTGAGCTGGCCAAAAGAAGGTGTTCAGGATGATGGGTGCATGTTTGAAGGATTTCTCTTGGACTAGAGGAAAAGAATAATGCATTCTTTCGGATCTGGGTCCAGGCTTGCATCTGTTGCAAGGGTGTCTGTCCTTAAACTGAGGACACTCTGTTCAGGCTGTCTGTTGCTATTGTACTCCAGTGACACCGCGAGGACCTGAAGGAGTTGCCAAATGCCCATGCCATGTCTCGGAGATGTCTTGAGCACCATCTGCCACAGTATTGTGCCTACCTAGGAGACAGAATTCCCACAGGGCCTTTGCGTGTGCTCCTCCCATCGGTTTATATATTGGACAAGCAAGCTGTTTTCCATCCTTACAAGAGACCCTTTCCACTGTGCAAAATGTGCAAAGGAACATGCAAGCAGCTCTATATAATGTGTGTGCTCTGTAGTCTTAACATGACCCCAGACCTGCAGGTTCCTTTACACAACCTTCCAAGCTGGCATCTCATTTAATTGGTAGATCGGGGGCATAAATAAAATTGGTATGCCCCTTCCATGTGGGTCGAGCCACCACCGGAGTTCTCTCGCTACTGTGAGATTGGTGGCATTACGCATACAAATTGCCCTGCCAAAGGCTGGTTGTCTTCAAACTCTGGAGGTCCCTGTAATAGAGCATCTGAAAATATAATTTGTACAGAGATGGCATATGGTTTTGCCAGATGCTGAATGGACAAGGCTAGACATGGGAGGACTGCCTGTCACTTTTTTTGGTATCTTGAAGAAATTAGGTAGAGCAGTGATTTGAAACTCTAAGAAGTCAATAACGTTCGCAGATGAACAGTCTTGTCTGGATTTATGACAAATCCCAGTTCATAATGGGGATTCTAGGTTAGCAGTCTACTAGGCGCCAGTAGCTTGTAAGGCACCATTATGAGAGTGTTGCCTAAATAGATCAGTCGTATTGTCAGAGTCCGTAATGTTGCCAACACGGATTGCAATAACTTAATCGAAGATGGGTTGTGTTGTTGGGGGAGGGGGGGCAGGAGGGCGGTTGAAGGGGTGAGAATGGGTCTGTCGGGCGTCCTTGAAGGCCAAAAGGACCATACAGGTTCCTGGTATTAGCAAATCCTAGAAGGGATGGATTGTTCATCTTGAAATGTCTTTAAACCAGATACTTGTTGACGCCAATTGCTCACAGGGTGGAAAACCTTGTTGCCTTTTTTTTTTCTTTTGTTAAAAAGTTGATTGGAAATACTGAACGAGGGGGGGGAATGATAGTTCTATGGCAACCTGGTCTAAGAGCTTCAATTTATTGGGATCGCTGAATTTCGAGTCTGTTTTCGTGCGTGTATAATTTCTGAGGGGGGGTTAAGTTAATAAAAAAGGCAGAGGTTGGGGGGGCTGCTCCCATATATGCAGTAAAAAGGGTAACAAAACATTTTTTATTTTGGGATTCTAATTCTTTTCTTTTTTTCGCAATAATCCCATTGATCGAATTTGTCTTAACAGTAGTTGTGAGGTTATCCTAGGGTACCCGATTTGTACTAGATGGGATTCGAAGGCCCTGAATTGTCTAAAGAACCCATGGATCTCATATTTAGTGATGCCTTCTGGCAATGAAATGTCACCAAATTTTGGTTGCAGAAAATGGGGGATGGTAATTTTTCATTAAATCTTTCGGAATCAGCAGGTCTATGAAAATCTCACCTAAAGGTTGGCCTTGAACAAGGAAAGCATAGAAACCGTATACACCCATCACTGCGCATACATTTACTGCAAATGCATAAATATCGAATTTCGACACCCCAACCCCACCCCATGTATGTGCGGTAATATAAATAATACATGGGGTGGCAGCTGCTGGGAGGATTCCCCTGCATATATGTGGTGAAAAGGGAGGTGAGAACCGAAATTCGACTTTTTTTATTTTTAAAATATTTGCAGTGATGGCAACACCAAAAAAGGTATTTGACATTACTGGGCACTTTAATCAACTTTATAACATGTGACTTATCTGTGAGGGATAAGCTACCCCTGGTTAGTCGGGGAGGATAGATTAGACCTTGGCCACACTGATGGAAGGACACCTGTTGGTTCTGTGTGGGAAGTACACTCTCTCCATAGAGGGGCACCTGAGGAACCTGGTTTATGAAGGGATTGGCTGGAGGAGTGTCTCCTGGCCCTTCTGGCCCTCGGTAAAACCCTCCCCAGGAAGATCTTTTCAGGGTTTTTTTGTGCTTTCCCCGGGGGAAGTAAAGGTGGTGACATATTTGCCTACTTCCTTTCCATATTTGTATTTATTGTTTTATATTTGGCAAACAAAGGGTCCTCTAATTTCGTGTTTGGGAATCTGCGATAGCCTAGTTTATGGTTTATTTTTAGGTGAATGACTTCACATCGTTCTGATCCTAATGATGCATTGGCATTTCCTAAAAAAAAAAAAAAAAAAAAAAAAAAAGGGCCATTCAGCCCAATTGCTTCAGGGTCGATTGGAAGTACCCTCGGGTTTGGTGGTTTCTGCCTTGTCCTGAATCTTGACCAAAGGCCCAGGTCTTTCTAATGGTCTGGTCTCCTGGCAGACTAACCATGCCCGGTCTACCCCTTTAGTGGGATCCTGCTCATAGTTTACAAGCAACCTACCTCTCTTAGAATCAACTGTGGGGGTTAGTTAATCTGTTTGACAGGAATTACTGGACTATGACTTACAGATTTCGTTTTGCTTTTGGATGTATAGTCAAGTCGGGTATTCTATAATTCGGCAAATATTGTGCAGTTTGGTTCAGTTCCTTTGAATTGGGACGTAGATTATCTAAAGGTGCAAACATTATGTCCCCTGCTAGATACTGTAACCCACTTTAGGCGTGCAATTGCCCATCAGCTTGGGGTTGGTCTTGGTCCAATGTCTGCTCCACATCAGCTGGCAATGCGTTTTCAGTTGGCTACGGCTCTGCTCTTAGCTGGTCTCGTGGGAATAGTGCCCAAGTCAGATCTCTAACTAGATGACTTTCCCAGGGTGTGAGGGGACTGGGGCATTGTACGAAAACATTGCAGGCCATCACTGCAAATCCAATTTCATCGAATTTCATTTAAACACATTTTGCTGCATGTATATGTGAGCGGGAGATGGGTAATAAATGTAGGGAGGGTTTTGGGGGAGGGGGTTGTTTGCGGGGCGTCTCCTCCCATGCATATATGCATTGAAATAGGTTAACATAAATTCGATGTTATGGGATTCACTGTTAGTTTTATTTTTGTTGTTTTCACGTAGAACCATGCACTAGAGGTAGTGATTTGCATTTATCTTCTGTGCCAGGTAGATCCCTCCTTTTAGTGGGCCTGGATGTGCACTCCTCCTCGCCATGAGTAATTATTTGGCCTTTGATTAGGGAGGGCATTGCTGACTGGAGGAGTGCATAGTTGCGCCCTGGCAAAGCCATCCAAATGTTGTAGCTGAGGCTCAGTCACTGAGCTAGGCTGGGTGGGAGATAGTTAAACGTGCTGAAGTTAAGCATGCAAGATAAACGCGAGCCCTCTACCTCCAGTTATAAGTACAACCTAAAGATTTGTTTTGACAGGTGGAGTTGTTTTATGGTAATTGATGAAGGCAGTCACTCTTGAAGTGTTGCTAAGAACCCTGGGATTTGTGGTCTGTTTCACTATGTAAACGTTATTTTCTTAATTTTATTTTTAATACTGCCTTCAAACATGGAGTTAAATTGCATAATAATGGCATCTGTGCCCTGCCATTAAATTGCAAAATATAACGATCCTTTAATGTAGAGTATTGGTAATAATACTCCTACGTCCCGTCCCCTTCCCCCATTCTTGAGGGACATTTTATCCTTCAGGACGAGACCGGAGCACTTTTGTTAAAAAGCATTATATATGTAATTTTTGTCTTATTTTTTTTTATTTTTTATTTAAAAAACACATTTTACGCAGGTTCAACGCACGTGACCGTAACCCCGCCTTCCTGAGCTCCTCCCCCATGCATCGCCCGTCACTCCTTTTCTCTGCACGGTCTGGGTTGGACGCACTTGCATCACTGGGAATATTTTTCTTTTCGTTCCCTTGTCCATCATTCCTGCTCCGGTTCCACGGTCGTCTTTCCTCTGTCTATGCCGGAGCGTCTGGGATACGCGTCCTGTTCATCCTACGAACCTCGTTTTGCGAGGGCGGATCCCCACTCTTTGCCTGTAGTGCTTAGGCCTGGAGCACTGTTGGGACTCGTGTTTCTATTGCGACTCCCTCTCCGTCCGTGCACTCCAGCGTCGGCTTGTCAGGTGGGAGGAGGTGTTTCAACGCATTCCTCCACCACACTTGGAGCTCTTCATTGAAGAAGAAAAAAGGAAACCACCCGAAAGTCATTTCCTTTTCAGGGCACCCCGGCCAGGGGACTCCTTCCCGGTGCCTTGTAGGTCCTGGAGGGGCTCATGTGGCTCTATTACCGGGGATCTTACAAGGGAGCTAATGGGCGCACCAGAGTGTCCTGCGAGGACACCTGCACAGAGTCTCGGCTCGAGGTCTCTCTCAAGGTGACTAAATTTCCCAGGGTTACTCTGAGGTTCCCTTTCTTGGGGCTATATCTAACACCGGCAGGATTGAGGGACCCCCAACTCCCCTTGCTTGAATGTTCTGGCTTTAAGGGGCGACTCTAAGCCTTCCCACGCTCAGATCCGTGGTGACCCCAATCCTGCTGAGGGGGCAAAGAAGCCGGTCACGCACCATAAGTCTTCCAGTACTGGCTCTGCTGAGGTTTCTTGTTCCAGGGCTAAAATGGCACATGATCCCCCGACTCCCCTGTGGTGACTTTGGCCTCACTTACTCCTGTGACGCAGTTCACCTCAGGCGTTGACAAAAATGGCGGCCCAAACCCCTCTGACCACGGTGTCCATTTTGACTCCCTCTCTTACAGCAACATTCACTATGGCTGGTGCTGAGGGGCCTGTTTTTGGGGCAGATGAGCCCTTTTCACGCTTTTTGAAGAGTAAGAACCCGTTCCGCCCTCCAATGGATTGGCGTGCTCTGACACGGCTGCTGCTGCATACAGTATTGCTCCCTCCTGCATCCGCACCTTTGATCTACGTGGACCCAATTGGTGGGGGACCATCTTGGCAACCGTCCTCTTTGCGATCATGGGTTTATACCCCTTCTGAGCGGCCTCTGCCCACTCCAGCACCTAGACCTTCGTCTGAGGATGTGTTTTTCGGGAAGTTTCAGACGCTTATGCATTCTGATCCCATGAAGGCGCACTTTAAGGACTTGTTTAAGGAAATGTTATCCTAAGCTGCCTGAACTGATCCCTGCTCTGGGAATCCCCATGCAGGTTCCGGTAGTGCCACCTCCTCCTCTCCCTGTCGGGCCTCTTCCCCCAACTGCCTCCACTTTTCCCCTGTGGCAAAGAGTCTGGTTTCTCTGCCAACCACTTCTTTGGAGCCTGAGGCGCCACGTGCCGCAGATCAGTCTACTGCTCCCGCCTCACTGGATGAGGACCAGGCTGACCAGGACAACCATGAACTGCCCGCTCTATTAGAGCCTTTCCCGACTGCGTACTGGATATGATGCCGCCGATAGACCTCTGAGTACCCGAAGCCCAAGCTCCATAAGAGTGGGTACTTGCAGGAGCCTTCACTCTGTCAACACATGAGCGTACTGGTCTCTTCCTCCAGAAGGACGTCTTGGCCGAGGCCTGTAAGGTCTAGAAAAAACCTCATTCCGGGTAGCATCTGAACAAGAACATTGACGCTCGCTATAAGCTTCATACTTCTGAGGACATATCCTTGTCTGCTTGCCCGCTCCCCTCGTTGACTGTGGTGGCAGCAGCTATGCTCCAGTCCAAGCCTCTACATCCTCCACTGCAGCGTCCCAGATCCTTTCCAAGGAAGACCAGCTTCTTGACGCCATTGGGAAGAAGGTCTTTCGGTTCTTGAGCTACATCTGGCTAATACTGAGCTTATCTTGGCGGCTGCCAATGTCAAACTGTGGAAGGAGCTAGCCCAGTTCCAGGAATGTATTCCTGCTGATGGGCTCGAGGACTTCAAAGGCGGCTTGTCTGATGCCAGGGTTCTTGCGCAGGATCTACGTAGACACTTCCATTCGAGGCCTTATGGTCTGGGTAGACATCTCCCGCCAAGCGTAGCTCAATGCTACAAAGTTCTCGCAGGAAGTTTAGGACAAGGCGCTTGATCTAGGACAAGGTGCTTGATCTCCCCTTCGAGGGTAAAGAACTGTTCCACTCCTCCACGCATGAGAAACTCATGAAGACCAAGGCAAGCACTCAAACTGCAAAGTCATTGTCGGTCCTTGGGAAAACTCCAGCAAAGGCACATTGCATTAAGAGGTTGTGGTCCCAAACGAGGTCCTTCTCTGGGTTCAGAGGCTTTCAGGACCGCCATACACACCGATCAGATGCTCCAGCTGGGGGGGGGGGGCCCCACCGGAAACGGCAACAGCAAGGTGGCAGGTTTTTCTCTCAGCCAACAGCCTCCTCACCTGGAATGGGTGGTCTCCCCGCCGATAAACATCTAATGATATTTTCCATCGGTCGCACAGACTCCAGTTGGAGGACGTTTGTCTCATCTGGGGGCGTGGCAGACTATCACCGGTTTTGTCAGTTGCTTGGGCGGTATTCAGATTGCCTCCCACCCCCTACCCCACCCTCGCCTTCATCTCCAACAGACTGGGTCACCCTCCCTCAGAGCCGAGGTACAGCAGCATCTAGACCGCAGAGCACTGGAACCTTTTCCCCCTCGGGGAGCAAGGGGAGGACTACCCGCCCCTGTTCAGTACCCAACCAGGTTGACGTGCACACAATCCTTGACCTATCCAAGTTCAATCTTTCTCCCCTAAGATAAATTCAAGATGATTGCGCCCTGCCAGATAAAGTTCTCTCTACGGAAGGGCGATTGGCTCAGTGTGGTAGACCTTCAGGACGCATACATGCACATTTTGATCTGGAGGGCGCATCGTAAATATCTGCGGTTCTCTATGCATATCCATACTTGGACGATTGGCTCCTGCGTGGCGCTTGCCCACAGACGGCTACGGCCAATCTTCATCGCTCTTTCAGCTCCTGTTCCATCGGTGAACTGGAGGAAATCATCCATGATGGTCTCTCGACCTGATCTTCCTGGGTTTCCGTTGGGATACCGTCAGTATCGGAGTGTTCCTGGCAGAGGACAGGATTGCAGACCTGTCGACCACGTGCAAGCTCTTCCTCCAGTCCTCTCACAAGATGGCTTGGTGGTTCTAGAGACTCCTGGGCCTCATGGTTTCTTGCGTGTTAGCTCTACCTCTTGGGCGCCTGAAGATGAGACGCTTTCAACTTGCTGTTCCAAGCAGCTGGTCCCAGGCTGCGGAACTGGATTCCAAGATGATTCCACTCCCATCCTGCATGACGGCGGATCTTCAGTGGTGGTCGTTTGCCCGCAACCTTTCAGTGGGGACCTCTTTCTAGGAGCCCTGCCCACAAGTAATGGTTACCACAGACTCTTCCCTTCTGTGGTGGAGAGTGACACTGTCACATCAAGGTGTAAGATTTTTGTGGGCCCCTCAAGACCGGCTGTTCCATATCAATTACGTGGAGCTCCTGGCAGTTTTTCTGGTGCTCAAGGCTTTTCAACCAACTATCACCAACAGTGTGGTCTGTATTCACATGGACAATTCCGTAGCGTTGTTGTACATCAACAAACGGTGTGTCACCAAGTCTCCTCTCCTGGTGGACCTGGCTATATAAATTTGGGATTGGGCCATCCTGCACAATGTCTAATTCCAAGCTGTACACATCCAGGGTCCTATCAATGTGGCTACAGACTCCTTCAGCTGCCAATCGGCAGCGATTTACAAGTGGGAGATAAACAACAATGTTCTCGCCAAATTTTTCAGCAATGGGTTACTCCAGAGGTGGACCTCCTTTGCCACCTCATCAAACAGAAAACGTCCTCTTTATGCATCCAGGGACGGGCTCAGAGTCTTTCTTGGGGGGACGCCCTCGAGATTCCGGGGGACAACCTGAAAGCTTATGCCTCCCCTCCATTACCACTGATTCATCTGTCACTTTTTCAAACACGGGAGCACATCGAACTGCACTCTCCTCTTCATAGCTCCTTGGTGGCCAGACAAGTTCTGGTTTTTCAGAACTGCAGCACCTGTTGGTGCTCCCCCCAGCTCCACTCCCCTCCTCAATCAGGTGGTCGCAGATTCCTGACTTGCTTCACCAGAGCAATCACCAGCGGTGGCACTCCTCACCACAATCGTTCAGCTTGGCGGCCTGGTGCCGGAGTGATCTTTAGTGCAGCTCAACCTGTCGGAGGACATCATGCATATAATTCAAGCGGCCAGGAAGCTTTCTACAAGGACTCGATACAGGAGCAAATGGCTCAGTTTTTGTCATTGGTGTCTAGCCAAAGAGCTCGATCCCAGGTATGCTTCTATCAACACTGTTCTGACCTTGCAGCCTCTGGCATACATGTCTTGTCATGCAGGACGTATTTGTCTGCCATTGCGGCCTACCTGTCTACAGACAGCTGTTCCTTTTCATTGGCTAATCCAGTCGTCCAGAGACACTTTGTAGGTCTCCATCTTTTTCCACCGGTTTGGGCCCCTCATCACAAACCGGATCTCAATGTGGTCCTCACTGTGTTATGTCATAAGCCTTTTGAACCCATGGCTACTACTGAACTAAGTGCCTAGCCTGGAAGTTTTCTTTTTTTGATTGCAGTAACTTCTTCAAGACGGATAAGTGAGCTTTGGGCTCTTTCTGTGGAACATCAGTTCCTAACTTTCCATAAGGATAAGGTGGTGCTTTGCACCCACCCTTCTTTCCTTCCTAAAGTGGTTTTGGAATTCCGTTTAAACCAGTCTATATCTCTACTGGTCTCTGATGCTGAAAGGGTTCTGCACAACCTAGATGTCAGAACGGCTCTGAAGTTCTACCTCGACAGGAGTAGCAAACTCAGAAGCTCTTCGCAACAGTTGTTACATTTGGTGATCCAAAGGGGAAACCTGCCTCAAAAGCCTCCATCTCCCGCTGGGTTGCTTCATGTGTTTCCGAGGGCTACAAGGTTCAAGGCCTTCAACCACCTAAAGGAATTTATGCACATTTGGTCTTGGGCAAAGCAGCCTCTGTTACCTTCCAAAAGTATGGCCCTTGGGAGTCCATTGCCAAGGCAGCTACGTGGGCCTCCCCATCAGCTTTTTGTAAGCATTCCTGTCTAGACCTGAGCTCCCGGGCTGATGCCCAATTTGACCAGGCAGTTAAGTATTTATTCCAATAAGGGGATTTTTTTCATCCACCCGTAATACTTCTGGTCAGTGCTTGGGAATCTCCCACAAGTATGGAGGAAAGGGTACGGGACGTAGGAGTATGACAGTTACCCTAGTGACTACCTTACTCCTAGTCTATAGTACCCTTTCCTCCATACACCCGCCTGCCGTACCCTCTAATAAGGAACCTCTATTGCTTAAAGGGTCTCAGACTTGGTGAAAGAAAAGGACTGAAGGGCGATGCACGGGGGCTGAGCTCAGACAGGCAGAGTTACGGTCACGTGTGGCGCACCGCGTACAAATAAAAGGTCAACAATTAAATGTTTGATGCTTTTTAACAAAAGCGCTCCGGTCCCGGCCCGAAGGATGGAATGGCCCACAAGTATGGAAGAAAGGGGACTATGGACTAGGAGTAAGGTAGTCACTATGGTGAGTGACTGTCATTGTTTCTGTTATTAAATTGCTGCTTTGTGGTGGTGGGATATACTTCCACATTTTGATCTGCTATGGTTTTTTGCTGCATATTTCTTCTACCATCTTTTAAACCGTGATTGTTGTCAGTATTAAACAGTACCATCTACTCTAGTTTTCTTTTCTCCACGAAATATTTATTTCGTTGGCCTTCTTTATAGGATCACATAACATCATGTTACTTGTTTGAGATGATTGTTTGTTTTTGTACTCCTACAATCGAATACCAAGAGCATGGAGCGGACCAACATATCTTGTAATGCAATGGCTCAAAACATCTTTTGTTGCAATGTAGATGGCTTCAGTCCAATCCTGCTTCCATCAGTTTTTAAAACAAAATGTTGTTTATTGCAGTAGCTCTGACTGCTTCTTTAGTCCTTGTGAGCCTGCTTACACTGGTATCCATGCCATGCATATCGTCTGATAATGGATGAGCACCCGTTGATCTATGGTAGAGTACTAGCACTATTAAAATATAATAGCCTGCAATTGCTCTAGGGTGTTAGGTCTACTGAACCAGATGTAATATTCAAAGCTCTTTGATATTCAAGCACCTCTGTGGCTCCAGAAGTGCAGAATGGAATTTTTGCTTTTTTTCTCAACCCGGTTTCCTTTTCATGCTCTTTCCATATTGCCAGATATTCCTTTCAAAACACTTTCCTGTAAGATGGTATGGCATCATCCCACAGTAATTGTGAAAGTTTAATGCAAAGAAATAAGATTGCTTCCACTGATGAACTGTTTGAATTCCAGCCACCAAATATTACAGACCTTATTACTTGCACGAAAGATGTCGTCATTGCCATGTAACTTATTTTAAAAGTTGGGTAAGACTATCGTAGAACATTGTCAAATTCTTTCAGACATAATGCACTCCTCCATGGCAGCTAGCAGGTCCTAAATATTGTAGCTCTTGATGCATTTTGTTGTAATAATTTTCCCTAAGCATTTCTGCACATGTTCTTAAATAGTTCCAGGTAGCAAGCACAGAGTGCAACAGGTGTGGGTTTGCGTGCTGCTTCAGCATATCAAATGTTTATCTGTGATTTGTTGTAAAGTGCGCTCTCGCTGTACCAGACATCCAACATTTCAAAGAATACCGGAACGATTAATAAAAGTGCCACTACCACACAGTAATGGCATGCACATGTGCAGTGTATGAGCTGTAAGACAAGTTGATCACATGGACTCCGTTAGTTGCAATGCAAGATGGTAGACCCAAATCTAATATCTCATAATATTTTGAATTGACATCACAAATGTTGTTAAATTTTACAGAAATGTTAAATTCAACAACTGAATTGACAGTCTATTGGGTTAGCTGGTTTGATTGCCAACACAGGCTGTGGGAGTGTTGCTTTTCGCATCTCTTGGCAGTCTACGTTGGAACACACTCCGATTTTAAGAACTTCTTCAATTTTTGAGAGTCTGTAATGATTGCATCATCCATCCTGCTTGCTGATTCTGTGTTCTCAACATTCTAAATAGCAGCTGGGGTAAACCATCCAAGTTGGAAGGTACTAGTTGGGCCCGCTGAGTTCTCCAGAGAGCATACGGTTTCTTAGTCACCAATGATTAGGGCACATTTTGAGGCCTGGTAGTAGAGTAGGCAGTACTTCCAGTTTTGCATAGAAGCCATGGCAATTCTCATTTTCAACAGGATTTTGTTCCCTTAGCTATTTTTGTTTAAATTCAGAGTCCTTAAAAACTATACTCTTACTTTTGGGCCGTTTTAGGATATCAAGTTTGCAATGTAGCAGGGTACTTTTCTGTAGTGGAACAATTCTGCGTGCTGTATCGTACAAGGTTATGGATAAGGATACAGCTTAGTCATGATGTTCTTTCTAACGAGTCATCAGTTGCATAAATGGTACCCTTTCTGCCAGGTGGGCACTGATGGAAGCCCATATTATATGCAGCCAAGTACATCAACCTTCCTCTTACAAGGTTGTGGTACAAATGTAAATTCCAGTTTTCGCTTCTGAGCAGTTTAGCCGTACCGAATGCAGACCTAGGCCATGCATAAGCGGCACCAAGAATTTGTTGCAGGTTTTGGATTGTATCATTAGGATAAACGCAACCTGAAGTGAAAGTTCACTTGTGCCTTAACTTTACTAACGTTAAGACATCATGAGGTTTGCCTTTCTGTTAGGCACTCCTGTGGAAGCGCTTGTGACAGCTGAAGCTTTCGTGTTGAAATGCCGCTTTTTAACCTGCGCTACCAAATGTTCTTCCACTTAAACACTGCTTGAAAAAAAAAAAAGGTAACCATGCGTCATGCTTTCGTAACTTCACATTTTCCATCACAAAGAATTAAGTTATGTTCCAAATCTCCCTTTTCTGGGATGATTTTTCCATAGTATTTCAAGACCTTAATCAAAAACTGATTACAGTTTTATTTAGCAAACAAACTTATTTGGAAATTTTGTATAATTTTTTTTTGTCGCAAGAGGTTATTTGTACCCAGGTCATAAAATGAGCAACACAGCATTTTTGTGCACATCTGAAGTAAGACATTGAGTTTCTGTGAAATGAAAAGATTAGCTGCATGAATGGACATTAATCAATATGATTTCATTATTGTTTTGTTATGGCTGACAACTTCAACCTTTCAATAGTCACTATTCATACCATAAAACCAAACCTTTACTAGTCTATTTCATTCCAATGCATAACTATATTGAAAATGTATTGACCCAAGTTCATGTTAATCCCGATTTTTATATAACTACCGACAAATTCATCATCTGCTAAAATATTGAGCTGCAACAAAAATCGATTACTTGCTAAAATTAATGAAATGGGTTGTCCACTGAAAATCATTGCCCATACTCACTCTCCTGTTAAGTCTAACTCAAAATACTTGGCCAACAATTTTTCGGACAAGCTAACAGCAGATGTCTTAGTTTCCAATTCATTCTAGTTGGTACAGAAACAGCAACATCTTTGCTTTATTGGCTTCCTTTGTTGGCCACAAATTGAAATGCAATCCTAAAAACCCTGTACGATACTTATAGCATGGACATTTCTTTAAATATTTTGGCATGCATTAATTGATTTTATTTCATACTGAAAATGGTTAAAACTTGTTTATCGCTTACCCTGCTCCCTTGCCCAATCATTGCAAAAGATGGTGTCCTCAAATGGCAGGCGCTTCTGTCCCGTGCACACCGCAGTTAATGCTAAAACCAGTCAGAAATTCAAATTTTTTTTTTCTCGTAGTAACTCCATTTATGTAGGTAGGTATAATCTTGGTTATGATCAAGTTAATGTTTCTTGTGAAAATGTTAATCAATCTGTTACAATATTTTATTAAACATCTATCTATAACACGATCTGAATATCCCTTCATCAGGAGCAAATAAGCTTCAAATTCAGTCAATTCAATGTTCATTTTTCGACACTCCATAACCGTCTACAAGGTAAACTGAAATTCTGTATCTGAAATGTGTACAACATTGTATGTTGAGTTGCAATTAAAGGGACAAATGCGTTAAAATTTGCCTGTTTTGCAGAGTGTTCAGGAAAGCAAAATGCATTGATTCCATGTATTCATCTTCTATTCTAACAATTACCTGGGACTGTCTGCTAAGTAAAGAAACCAACATGGGTTGTCTTCACAATGGTGACAATAGATCCAGTAAACATCATGAGAGTAATAGAGAAATTAGTACCTCGTTTGGAAGCAGAATTCTTGTTCAAATTGTGAAAGATCCACATTTGATAAACTTGCAGTCCCATGCTATGTCCATATATGCCACATATAGTCAATGTGGCGTGATTTACCCTGTGTTTTCTGGGGATTTCTAGAATCTCATAGTATTTAAGTACATTGACATCTGTAAAAAAAAATAAAAAAATAAAATCAGTGTTTTTAATGTTACGTTTTAGATGGTGGGGGGGGCCCTCTGCATTAATGACAGAACTGTCCTTTCCCCCTTAATGCCACTGTGGCCGACTTGTTGTGTTGGGTGGGAGTTTGGTGTTATGAAGTAGCTCCAGAGTTCTGTAAACAACAGGATACTTTGATATTAGTTCCAACAGTTGCGCTGTCTTCTCACGTGGTTATGGAGTATTAACTTTACTCAAACGTTACTTGCCCTACTTTGAAGACGGGCCCATGTTAGTGTCTTCCTGTGCTGCAGCGCGTTTTGCAGCATCTAGTTGAAATGTTAATCTCTTGAAAGATGTGGCACGTGTTTTATTAAACCTTAAGGATGTCTGAAGGTCCCCGGACTAAGAGATTCCCTGAGATGGACCCCAATGCTTACAATTCTGTTTATAAATAAACTTAACATACTTGCTTTCGATATGGTCACCATGGTGAAATGTTAGTGTGAGTGTTGGTGGCTCAATTGTGACAACATACATATTCACATTGCGGTAGGTCTATTGTAACTAGTGAACTTCTCTTGATTGTTGCCAATATTTCCACGTTAAGCATCAGTACTATGACATGGTAATACTCATCAGAATTTTAGGGCTCTGCTTCAGGTTACATTGGGATAATATCTTTCACATATTACGTAAAAGTGTCATACATACAGAATGTCAAAACGGAGTACATTACATTTTCACTAGTTTTTCAATTCACTAGAGGCATGGTATTTGTGACAGTAGGCTACAGTATATCAACATAGTCATTACGTTTCTATCTTTGTAACGCTCACCTGATTTCCGTAGAGGTGCCGGTCTTGACTGGGCGTATACCGTATCTTCAAAGGTGACGTGTAACACACGGCTGGCTCTTTGGGCTGGACCTCTGTGCACTGTATGTTTGACTCGAAGGGTAAGATGTCTGCAGATAGAAAATATGGGATTAATGAACTGGGTTATTGAATGTCTCTCTCTTCTTCCCTTTCTCTTGTCCTGTAGAACCCCGAAGGTTAACGCTCTCACCTTAGGTAAGTGAACGCCGTGCTCTCCATCTGCCTTGGGGCAGGGTGCTGTAACCAGTTTCTTCACTGGATAAGGGGAGCAGGCCTCTTGACTTCAGAGGCCTGCTGTCCGTCGTTTACTGCACGAACGGTAAGTTTCGAGTAATTCTAATGTCTTTAAAGTCTTTAGTAATGATGTCTCTTGTTTTGCAGGGTTCCGGCGATGGTGGATGACGGGCTGAAGTGAGTTGAAGATGGAGCCCGTGTGATGAATAGAAGCGCCTGGAAGCACGTAAGTAAGCGCTTGTTGCCTGCTTCACGATGCGCTCTAACTGTCTTTTTATTTTGCAGGTAAAAGTTCGGAGCGGCTGCAGGGTGCCGGAATACCCACTGGGTTAGATGTGGAAAGGAGTAATGGCACGTGAGTATTAAAGTTCCCCAATGTCTTTAAACGCACCTTGTTTTGTCTTTCAGATGCGGGATGCAGCGCCGAAGGCCTCCGGAGCGTGCGAAGAGTTGGTAAGCTTTTGTCTTTCAGATGCCGGAATGCAGTGTGAAGACCTCCGGAGCGCACGAAGAGTAGGTAAGCCTTTGTCTTTCAGAATGCAGCGCGAGGCGTTGGTGACAGCCGATGGCCCTGGTAAGTGAAGAGCTGTCACTGAAGACCGTAATGCTAACCTGTTCTTTCTTGTCTTTATAGGTGTTGCTGAAGACTGGATTCAGGATGGTAAGCCTTTTTCCTTAGGCCCA
This sequence comes from Ambystoma mexicanum, assembly GCF_040938575.1. NCBI lineage: Eukaryota > Metazoa > Chordata > Amphibia > Caudata > Ambystomatidae > Ambystoma > Ambystoma mexicanum. The sequence goes on along the minus strand of NC_090931.1, from coordinate 1,135,143,812 downwards.
GGATCAGATGCAGAAGACACGATGAGCGTTCTGCTGCAGAGGATGCAGAATAACGCAAAGCAAGATTCATCCATCGGGTGTGGTTTAAATAGCCTCCTGTAGTGCTTAGGTGTCTCCTTCCACAGCCACGCCTAGGTAAGAAAAGAGTTCCTGCTTTCCAGAAGAGTTCCAGTGTTCTGAACCTAGGGAGTGGCTCCTGCCCCACCCAACAGGAAAAGTAGTTCCAAACAGAAGAGGATCAGAGGCTCAACTGGCAGGCAAGTAAGCAGCATGGTCTGCTGCAGGTAAGTCCACCCAAGCATTATGAGCCCGGCGCTTCCAGCGCTGGGACTGGGCATATGTATGAACCTGGTGCCACTGGCACCAGGACTGGGTCCAAAAGGTCCCAATTGGGACTGGTTGGCACTCGGAACCTGGGTTATGAATCTGCTTCCAAGGGAGTTGGGAAAACCCTGACCTTTTGGAAGCAGAGATCATGACAGTACCCCCCTCAAGGCCCCTCCCAAACCGGGCTTCTCCAGGGGTTTTGGCTTGTCAGGAAATGTTCGGTGAAATCTTTTGATTAGGCGAGGAGCGTGGACATATTCAGCAGGTTCCCAGGATCTCTCTTGGGGGCCGTAGCCTTTCCAGTCAATTAGGTAAAATAGTTTAGATTTGGAGATCTTGGAGTCCAGAATGCTTTTGACTTCAAACTCTAGTTCCCCATCAACTAGGATAGGTTTAGGAGATTTAGTTAGTCGGGTTTGAGGTTGCACGGGTTTTAATAGAGACGTGGAAGACCGGATGTATCTTCATGTGCGGGGGCAAGTCCAACTTGACCGCTACTGGGTTTACTATGGTAGTGATGGAATAGGGACCAAGGTATCTTGGGTTGAATGTGCGTGGTCCTTTTAGAGGTAGATATTTGGTGGATAACCAGACTTGATCCCCTACTCGATATTGAGGGGCTTCCTTCCGATGTTGATCTGCTCCTTTCTTGTATTGTTCTTTAGCCCTTTGAAGGTGAGAAACAGCTTCCTTAAAGGCTTGGGTGATTGTAGAATGCAGGTAGTCTACTGCTGGTGTTTCAAGATCTTGGAGGGGATCCAACTCCGAGGTTCGAGGGTGACTGCCGTACAAAAGAAAAAACGAGGTTTTCCCAGTTCCCGAATGGACAGAGTTATTGTAGGCATATTCGGCTATCCAAAGGATGTCTTTCCAAGTTTTTTCAGTTTGTTGCAGCATGCAGCGTAAATACTGTTCCAGAGTTTGATTGGTCCTTTCAGTTTGTCCGTCGGTCTGAGGGTGGTGACTGGTCGATAGTCTCACATCAATAGTCTCACATCAATTTGAGCCGCCGACAGCAACTTCGCCAAAAATGAGAAATAAATTGACTACCTCGATCCGAAATTAGAACCGAAGGAAAACCGTGCAGTCGGACGATGTTTTCGAGAAATTCTCGGGCCAGAGTTGCTGCTGTTGGTAAGCCTTTGAGCGGAATGAAATGCGCCATCTTGGAGAATAAGTCCACGATTACTAGAATCGTATTGTATCCGGAGCATGGAGGTAGATCGGTGATGAAGTCCATAGAAAGCGTATGCCAAGGGCGAGGTGGGATGTCAATAGGGCGTAAGAGGCCTGCTGGTCTTTCCTTTTGACTCTTGTTTTGGGCGCATACTCCACAGGACATTATAAAGTCTCTGATATCTTTTTTCCAAGACGGCCACCAGAAGTAGCGCTTGATCTTTTCTGATGTCTTGGCTATACCGGGATGTCCTTCCATTAAAGAATCGTGATAACAAGAGATTACTTCTTTCTGTAAATCAGTGCTGGGTAGGTATAATCGTTCTTGGAAATACAATAAGTTGTCCTTTACTGCAGTCCTTTCCTTGCAGATGCCAATTCTGTATGTCTGCTGGAGTTACAAGTTGCCTGGCCTTATCCTTAACTTCCTCTATGGATTGTGTGGCGATTACACCCAGAATTCTTTGTTCGGGAATGATTGGTACAGGTTTAGGGTTGATCAAGTGTTCTTCCACTCCCATCCGAGAAAGGGCATCAGCTTTACCGTTTTTTGTACCAGGTCGATAGGTAATTATGAAGTCAAACTCGGCAAAGAATAATGCCCAACGGAGTTGTCTAGAGGATTGGGCTTTTGCGGTTTTCAAATATTGCAGGTTTCGGTGATCCGTAATCACAGTAACGGTGTGTCGGGCCCCCAGCAGATAATGCCGCCAAGCCTTAAAGGCAGACTTGATAGCCAGAAGTTCCTTGTCAGTAATTGTGTAATTGATTTCAGGAGGCGAGAATTTGCGGGACCAAAATGCCACGGGATGCAACTGATTGGTTACCGGGTCCTTTTGTGATAGAACTGCCCCCATGGCAAGGCTTGAAGCATCAGTTTCCACGATGTAGGGGAGTTCGGGGCGAGGGTGTTTTAAGATTGGTGCAGAGATAAATTTAGTCTTCAAATCCTGGAAAGCTTGTTCCGCCTCGGTAGACCATTCAAAACGTTTGTTTTTCTTTAACAAGGCAGTGATGGGCTGGACTATTCGAGAGAATTCGGGGATAAACTTGCGGTGAAAGTTAGCGAATCCTAACATGCTCTGCACACCTTTTACGGAGGATGGTGATGGCCATTTGAGAACTGCATCGACCTTCTTTGGATCCATACGCACTCCGCCAGGTGATAATATGAATCCCAAGAATTCAACTTCAGTCACGTTGAAAACACATTTTTCCAACTTGGCGAAAAGTTTGTGTTGACACAATCTTTCGAGGACCATTTTCACGTGTTTCCGATGTTCAGATTCCGATGAAGAATAAACGAGGATGTCGTCAATGTAAACAACAACACACACATCTATGAGCTCTCTGAGGACATCGTTCATAAAATATTGAAAGGCGGCCGGGGCATTGCAAAGTCCGAAGGGCATGACCTGATATTCAAATAGCCCATACTTGGTGCGGAAGGCCGTCTTCCATTCATCGCCCTCTTTTACTCGTACCAAGTGGTAAACTCCTCTAAGATCCAGCTTTGTATATATGCATGCTTTTCTGACTTGGTCCAGGAGTTCAGGGATCAAAGGTAACGGATATCTATTCTTAACGGTGATCTGGTTCAGGGAGCGATAATCTATACAAGTTCTAAGGTCTCCTTCCTTTTTTGGAACGAAGAACAAAGCTGAAGAAGCAGGGGACTTGGAAGGACGAATAAACCCATTTGCCAGGTATTGATCCAGGTATTGTCGAAGGTGAAGGTTCTCAGGCTCGGTGAGGGCATAAATTCTACTACAAGGAGGAGTAGATCCAGGTATCAAGTCTATCTGGCAGTCATAAGACCTATGAGGAGGTAGAGAGTTAGCCTGATCCTTCCGGAAAACATCTTGGTATTCGGGAGGTAACTGGGGAGTTCTCTGAAGAAATTGCTGCCAGTGCAACACCAGGTGGAGGGTGACAAGTAGAGACACATTCTGGAAACTGGACCTTTCTTGCTCGCCAATCGATCAGAGGATTGTGTTTCTCTAACCAAGGTATTCCTAGAATAATCTGAAACTGAGGGGCCTTGATCACATCGAACACGATCTTCTCATGGTGTCCATCTTGACTTATTAGCGTCACTGCTTGAGTGGTATGCGTTACTGGCCCGGAGGCTATCTCCGTACCATCCACCGTAGTAATGACGTCCTTTACAGCCTTGGGACAAAGAGTTAGATTCATCCTCAAAACCATTTCATGATCCACATAATTGCCGATGGCACCGCTGTCGACGTAAGCTTCAATTGCATGTAATCGATCCGGATTATCAGGGCTAATGAGGACCATAGGTATCACGAAATGCGAGGTCACGGAACTGGTTTTCACGCTCGGCAAGAGGACCTCTATTCTTGTCGGGCGAGGTCGTTTCCCTGCTCAGAGTTTGTAACTTTGGTAACTGCAGCTCCTACTGCCTTCTTAGCAGGTTTCAACGGACAGTCTCGAAGAAAGTGCCCTGAGTTTCCGCAATAGAGGCATAATTGCAACTGTTTTCTCCTTTCCCGCTCCTTTTGTGTTAGAGGACCTTTCAGACCCCCTATTTGCATGGGTTCCCCGGAGTCTACTCCTTTGGAAGGAGTTGGCGGTTTGGAAAATACTCGAGCATCAAACTTGAAACGATCGGCCTTCCTGTTCTGCAGTCTGTGATCTATTTGAACGACTAAGTCTATATAGTCCGAACAATCTTGTGGGGGATTCACTACTTGGGCTAACACATCTTTGAGCTCTCCACGTAGACCTCTATAAAACAGCGTAATCCTTTTGTCCTCAGGCCATTGAGTTTCCACTATCAGTCTGTTGAAAGACGCAATATAAACCAAAAGGTCTTGATTACCTTGTCGCAACGAAAGAAGCTCATTGTCCAAGGCCTGCCCCTGTGAATGTCTTGCGAACAGTTTTTCCATACTGAGCTGAAAAGCTTGAAAATCATGGAGGACCGGATCATCTTGATTTACTAGAGGGATCGACCAGTCTGCTGCATTGCCACAGAGGTACGAAAGCACGAAAGCTACTTTAGCTTGATCAGTTGGAAAGGCTGCTGGCTGGCATAAGAAATGCAACCGGCACTGATTGATAAATACTGCAAACCTCTTTGGGTCACCAGAAAATCGTTCGGGCAGAGCCAGAGGTACATTCCCAGGTAGGTTGATCTGCACTGGATTCATAGAGGATGTAGAAGGAAGATTTCCCCCAGATGCGGGTAACGGGGTCTGTCCGGCTTGTGACTGTAGCAATTGTCTAGCGAGATCATCTGTTCGCTCCTTGGAAATGATCAGTTCCCTTCTTAGAGCGTTCGTTTCCTGACGGGCTGCATGCACTTCTGCCCTTAGTTCCCCAAGTAACTGGGCTAGTTGGTCGGTATCCGAGGTTTCCATAGCGCCTGGACGGGAGTTTTGTGGTAGGCTTTGCGTTCTGTAACGCTCACCTGATTCCCGTAGAGGCGCCGGTCTTGACTGGGCGTATACCGTATCTTCAAAGGTGACGTGTAACACACGGCTGGCTCTTTGGGCTGGACCTCTGTGCACTGTATGTTTGACTCGAAGGGTAAGATGTCTGCAGATAGAAAATATGGGATTAATGAACTGGGTTATTGAATGTCTCTCTCTTCTTCCCTTTCTCTTCTCCTGTAGAACCCCGAAGGTTAACGCTCTCACCTTAGGTAAGTGAACGCCGTGCTCTCCATCTGCCTCGGGGCAGGATGCTGTAACCAGTTTCTTCACTGGATAAGGGGAGCAGGCCTCTTGACTTCAGAGGACTGCTGTCCGTCGTTTACTGCACGAACGGTAAGTTTTGAGTAATTCTAATTTCTTTAAAGTCTTTAGTAATGATGTCTCTTGTTTTGCAGGGTTCCGGCGATGGTGGATGACGGGCTGAAGTGAGTTGAAGATGGAGCCCGTGTGATGAATAGAAGCGCCTGGAAGCACGTAAGTAAGCGCTTGTTGCCTGCTTCACGATGCGCTCTAACTGTCTTTTTATTTTGCAGGTACAAGTTCGGAGCGGCTGCAGGGTGCCGGAATACCCACTGGGTTAGATGTGGAAAGGAGTAATGGCACGTGAGTATTAAAGTTCCCCAATGTCTTTAAACGCACCTTGTTTTGTCTTTCAGATGCGGGATGCAGCGCCGAAGGCCTCCGGAGCGTGCGAAGAGTTGGTAAGCTTTTGTCTTTCAGATGCCGGAATGCAGTGTGAAGACCTCCGGAGCGCACGAAGAGTAGGTAAGCCTTTGTCCTTCAGATGCCGGAATGCAGCCCGAGGCGTTGGTGACAGCCGATGGCCCTGGTAAGTGAAGAGCTGTCACTGAAGACCGTAATGCTAACCTGTTCTTTCTTGTCTTTATAGGTGTTGCTGAAGACTGGATTCAGGATGGTAAGCCTTTTTCCTTAGGCCCAGGATCAGATGCAGAAGACACGATGAGCGTTCTGCTGCAGAGGATGCAGAATAACGCAAAGCAAGATTCATCCATCGGGTGTGGTTTAAATAGCCTCCTGTAGTGCTTAGGTGTCTCCTTCCACAGCCACGCCTAGGTAAGAAAAGAGTTCCTGCTTTCCAGAAGAGTTCCAGTGTTCTGAACCTAGGGAGTGGCTCCTGCCCCACCCAACAGGAAAAGTAGTTCCAAACAGAAGAGGATCAGAGGCTCAACTGGCAGGCAAGTAAGCAGCATGGTCTGCTGCAGGTAAGTCCACCCAAGCATTATGAGCCCGGCGCTTCCAGCGCTGGGACTGGGCATATTTATGAGCCTGGTGCCACTGGCACCAGGACTGGGTCCAAAAGGTCCCAATTGGGACTGGTTGGCACTCGGAACCTGGGTTATGAATCTGCTTCCAAGGGAGTTGGGAAAACCCTGACCTTTTGGAAGCAGAGATCATGACAATCTTAGGCAGAGATTTCATTGTGCATCAAATGTCCTGTGGTATTGTTATATACATAGTGTCCAAGAAACATCAAACTTGATTGTTGCGTACTTGGTGAAGGGGAATATTGTGCTTGAGTTGAAGGAATAGTGTTCAGAGGAATAACGCTAAGGAGCATTCTTCATTCAAACAGGTAGGAGCCATCGCATCTAGTTTATGGATCCAACGCAGAGTTCGTGTCTCCCCCTCTTGCTGGTGTTCTGATGGTTTCTAGTACAAGAAATCTCAGTTGTGCCACTAAATGTCACATTTGTGTGAAGTGTCTCGCAACCGGCGAGGTCGGACAGCTTGTCCTGATATTGGATTTGTGTTCCGTCAATCCTTCCTTGATTTTGCGAATAGTTTGGCCTACATAAAATTTACTACACAGGCATATTCGGCCATAGATTTTTGTTTGATGTTGATCTTTTGTCCTGTGGTAGGGTGTCTAATCTGTTTCTTTTTTTAACATTATTGCAATGACTGCAGTGTAAGCACGAGAAGTTCCCAATTTTGGGTTTACCCAAAAATGTTTGTTTTTTTTCTTGAATAGATCTCTCTGCCTTCACCAAGTTGTCTTTTAATATGTTTGCCTCTGGTGTAAGCGATCATTGGTGTTTTTGGGACTTGTTTGCATAGTTGGGGGTCTTGTCTAATGAGTTTCCAATTTTTCTTCAATAGACTATTTATATGATGGCTCTGTTTGGAGCACCTCATTAGGTTCCCAAAGGGTGGATCTGTGTTTATGTATTCTTGGTGTTAGATTCGGTCTTGATTGCACTGAGCATCTGTCTTTGGCATTTTCCAATTTGTTATCTTGATATCCTCTGCCCTTGAATCTTTGGGTTATTATTAATCATCAAGGAACTCGCCAAATCACTTTCCAAAATGAATTCTGAGATCATTGAACTTAACAACTGAGCATACTCTATCAAATACATGAAGACACCAACAGAACTTGATTCTTCTAAAAGGGAAATGGAACCACTTCTTATGGATCAATCAACTCATGTGAAGCAGCTGCTTTAGCCTTCTGCCTTATCTCCTCTTTACACGGTGCCTCTGTAACATTATCGATTGTACAAACACTGAGATGCCTGTATTCATTCATGGTTGTTAAAGGGGCTTTATATAGGTACCAATTCAAGGAGATTTTCTTTTTAGATGTCTGTCAGAACCAAAACATTAGATTTATTAATGTTGCTTCTGAGTGTGTTTTAATTAGCATGGACCAGATCGTTTTCATACAGAAGACATGAAACATGGAGTTTGCCTAATTGTTTCGGGAAGGAGGCCACCCTAGATAAGTGCTCCTCGAACCCCCCCCCCCCCCCCCCCCCCCCCCCCCCCCCCAGGTGTGCTAATAAAGCTAATAAAGGGCTTAAACAAAGCAGGGGCTAAAATGCACCCTAGCTTTAACCCTTTATGTAGGAATCCTTATTGTTAACCCCTGTGATTAACCTGACTTGCATGGAGGTTTGGGAGTAAAGATCTTGGATCATAGCCAGGAAATATGCAGCCCCCCCCCCCCCCCCCCCAATTCTGCTATTCGGGTTGGCCCGTGTGAAAAACATTTTCTTCACCAGAGTCAAATGTGGGAAAATACTGATTTTTGTATTACCGCCTGTGTTCAGAAAATAACTTTAAGGCAAAATGAAACACCGGAACAGGATTTTGTCTTATTCTCAGAGGCACAGGTCTTTATAGCTGCAGTTATCGCCAGCAGTTTGTCTATTTTAAACCAAGGCAGGGTGGTAACAAAACAAATATTTATACATTGACTCAGCATCTCAGCCCAGTTCTTCCCTCCCCCTCGACCTCCTCTGTGGGTGCCGACCCAAAGCCTCAGGTCAAGGTTCCCCTCCTGTTTTATCCCTCACGGAGTGTGCCCCCTTGACTAGGACACTCCTGGCCTGTTGGGGTTCGTAAGTTAGGGCTGGAAATTTTAGGCCATAGTCAAGTAATGGGCCCCAAATGTTCTGGGAGCGGTGGAGGAGACCTGCCCTGGCCGCTGTTACCTTCTCTGCGATTGGTATGTCCCATATTTTAACCCACCAAAGGGGCAGGACAGGGCCAATCTTGGATTTCCAGGAGCGGACGATCACTATTCTTCCTACCAAGAGGCATTGAGACACTTTGGCTCCAGACCGTGGATAGATCCCAGGAACCGGGACGCCCAGAAGGATGGGTTCAGGCTCTAATGGAAGTGTTGTCTGGGTGATCCCTTCGATGGTGGCTAGGCATTGCTTCCAGAATTGTTGAGCTTTTGGGCATGTCCACCACATATGGAGAAAGGACCCCGGATGACTGCATTGTCTCCAGCATGCTGGGTCAAGTGCCTGCTTCATATGGTGGAGCCTCTGGGAGGTGGGGGGGGTAGTACCAGCACAGCAGGATTTTATAGTCCCATTCCCTGTTAGTGACACAAGCAGATGAGTGGGCACAAGTCCATATATCCACCCAAGTATGGTCCGCTGTAGGGTGGCCTACGTCTGCCTACCATTGTGCCATGCATCGGGTTTTGGAGGCAAGGAAGTCTCCCTGGAAACGTCTGTATAAAGTAGAGAGATTACCTCGGATCGGGAGATCCGTAAGAGTAAGCTCCAGGGCCGTGGGGGAGGAGGGGGCGGGTTGCTGCTTGGCGGGTTTGTGGGTGGGAGCACCAGTGGCAGAGCTGGATATAGGAGCACCTGTCTTTTTCCTGAAGCCGGAAGGCTTCCTTGCATTGTTCAAAGGTGTGGGGCTCCCCCCCAGCCCTCTACAAACAGCTGACCCAGAGACTCCAGGCCCCCCTGAGATCCAGTTTCTGGAGATTCGTCCCGGGCGAGAAGACCAGGTTATGGAATACCAGAGATGAGGGGCTCAGTTTAGGGAGGCCTTTCTGCTTCAGGGCTCTATTTCCCCCCCCCCCCCCCCCCCCCAGATGAACCGTAACATTTTCCTCTGCAAGTTGCAGAGAGCTGGCGACTGGATGGGAACCAGGAGCGATGAGCAGGCATATAGAAATCTGGGTAGGAGATTCATTTTGCAGGTGGTGATGCAGCCATTAGTGGAATTGCTTGGGACTTTCAGCGCTTCAGGTTGTCTTACAGTTCTTTAAACAGTGGGGGAAATGTACGCGATAAATGTTCCTTGGGTTCGCTGGGACTTGGATACCCAGGTAGGGGATTGCCTTAGCCTTCCATTGAATAGGGCACAGTGGGATCAAAGCTTTCCTCTCGGCTGGGGCCTGGCCTATCCCCAGGGCTGCGGACTTGTTAGTTGATGGAGAAGCCAGTGACCCGTCTGTAGCGATCTATCTCGGCTAGGGCATGTATCGATGAGGTACAGGGCTCTGAGACGGTGAGCAAGACGTCTGCGTACAGGGCGATTTTATGTTGTGAGGGGCCACTTGGAGACCCTTGATAATATTATTCAGCCTTGTTCTTTGGGCGAAGGGATCCATGATCAGAACAAATAGGAGCGGGGATAGCGGGCATCCTTGCTTGGTCCTGCAGGCCAGCGAAATCTGATCAGAGAGGGTGCCATTGATCCTCAGAAGGGTTTTTGGTGACTTGTAGTTCGCCAGGACCATGGCTGGAACTCCGACCCAAAGGCCTCCAGGGTGAGATTCATAAAGGTCCAGTCCACCTTGTCAAACACTTTGGTGGCATCGAGGGCCAGAAGTGCTAGCCCATGGGAGTCCTGGGTGGCCAGGTCCACCAAGTCAATGCTCTACGGATGTTTCGCCTGTGGACCTGTTCCTGATGAACCAGGTCTGATCAAGATGGATTATGTCAGGCATGTGGGAAAGGCGCGTTGCAAGGATCTGTTGCCATCAATGTTCAGCAGGGCAATTGGTCTGTAAGAGGCCGGGTTCCTCGGGTCCCCCCAGGTTTGGGTAGAAGAACGGTAATAGATTCTTGCATGGAGGGGGTTACTGTGCCCATGTCCCTAAAGTAGTTAAAGAGCTTCACTAGTCGTGTCGGCAGTTGGGGCCTAAAAATCTTGTAGCATTTGGTGGAATATCAGTTGGGGCCAGGAGCTTGTGTTTTAAGGGATTTTATGTCCTCCTCTACCTCTTCGCCTGAGATCGGAGCGTCCAGGATGTCTTGGGTTGAGTCATTCAGCCGGTGAAGGGCTGCTTTCTGCAGGTGTTCTGTCTGCTCCTTAAGGTTTTGCGGCTGTGCGGCCATCACTTGTACCAGGTGATTCAGAGTACTGTATCCTGCCCTGCCAGTCTCGTCGTCCAATGATTGTGTTGCTCCTCTTTGTTTTGGAGAGTTTAGCCACTAGTAATTTGTTCGCTTTATTGTTCTTTGCATAATAGAATTATTTGGCTTTTGCCAGTAATTGTGCAGTATGTTTGGCGTAGTGGGCTTAGATCTTTTTCGTGCAATACAGATGGCTCGTTGTGTTTTGGGGGAACCAGCCCTTTTCTTTGAGTCTCTCTGCTTACCGGAGTTGTTCAAGAGTCTGGCGTGTTTACCGCCTGTGGTATGCCACTCCTCGTGCTATCAACTCTCCTTGAATAACCGCTTTCATAGCGTCCCAGGTATTTGCTAGGGAGGTCTCTTTGCTAGGGTTCTCTTCGAAGAAGTTCTTATTTGACGTTGCTATAGCGTCTCTTATCGGCATCTCGTTAAGTATCGGGTCGTACAGGGTCCATCTGTGTTGGGCATTGGGTCGTGTACACGAATCTCCAGGGATACTGGGGCATGGTCGGATAAGATCCTTGATCCTATGGACACCTCATTGGCGTAGGCAAGCATTTGCGGGGATGTCAAGAGATTGATTCTCGAACGTTCTATGAACATAGGAATAGTAAAATCTCTGAGGGATGCAGCACCCGCCATGAGTACACCACCTCTAGTGTCCTAAATAGGCGAAGCAGTCCGAGGGCCAGCGTGAAGTCTCCAGAGGAGGGTGGGTGCGATTTGTTCTTCATGGGATCTGGGACTCCATTGAAGTCACCCCCATTATCATTTGGCCCTCTATGAAGGGAGATAGAGTGGCGCCTAGAGCCTCATAGAATGCGGCTTGACCCGTGTTTGGGGTGTACACCGAAATGAAGGCGTATATCTGGCCCAGCACTAGGCATTTCACTGCCACAAATCGCCCCTCTGGGCAGAGTTTGTTTCCAGAATTTGGGGGTTTAACTCCCTTCCTAAAGAAAACCGATGTGCCCCCTTTCTTGGTGCCACCCGAGGCGAAGAGTGCTTCTGGAATTGTCGTGAGCGTAGGTGCCCGAAGTCTGCTGGTAATCAGTGCTTTTCCTGAAGCAGGGCCACCACTGCATCTCATCCTGGAGCTTTTGTAAGATTGATTTGCGCTTGGGGGGCGGGCAAGTTTAGTCCTCTGACGTTAAGGGAAACAAATCTCAAGGTGTCGTGTTCTTGGGCGGGAAGCGAGGTCGCTGCTAGGTTCGAACGGGGGGGGAGTGGGCTGAGTGTGTCAACCATCATTTTGGAGAGTCTGAAGCTGCTCAACATTCTGCTCTTGGGAGTTTTGCCCATGCCTCCAACGGGTGGTGGGGGCTGGGTTTTAACCAAAGGGCAGGGCCAGATTTGTTGGTCTGGCACCACCCCAGGCCAACTGGGCCAAGTAACCGCGATCATCCAAAATGGCTAGAACTAGGATCAAACAGCGTGTGTTATTCCAAGGACTCCTTGATGGATAGTACCTTGGAAATTGGCAGGAACCGTGGGGGGGATGGGGGCTGCCATGAGTGTGGTGGTGGTTCTTTTGTTCGTTTGTGGGCGGCTCTCTGTCGGGGTGAAGGAGTTTTAGGTAAAGAGGAAGAGCAGAGTTACGCCGGATGGGATTGTAGGTGGGCTGTAGGGTCCATGTTTCAGACTTCCGGCGTCTGGCACTCCTGCCTATGTGCCTTACTTTGCAACGTGAGAAGGGAGAGGTCCTGGTAAATGTGAAGGGGAGAGCCCTGAAAGGTCAGTTCATCCTGGGTGCGGCTAATTGATGAGATGGCCTCTCTTGTAGTGAAGAAGTGCACCCTGGTGATAACATCGGGGGAGGAGTCTGATTCCACCCCCCCTCCCCCCGGCGTGGGCACAACCTGTGGGTGCGGTCTAGGAGGAGTTGGGGATTTGTCTAAATGTGGGAGCAAGGACTGAAAGAGGTCTCCCACGTATTCCACCAGGTTTTGATCTGGGATTGAGGCAGGAATATCCCGAAACCGCAGATTATTGCATCGGGCTCTTTTTTCCAAGTTGTCTTGTTTGAATGCCAGGATTTCATATTTATCTTGTAGGGATCTAATTGAGCGTTGGATTTTGCCTAGGGCTGCCAATGTGTTTTGGGCTAGATCCTCGACCACCCCCAATTTTTGTGTTCTGCTTCTGTCACCCTCTGGTCAGTGTGTTCTAATTTTGTGGAACGTTCGGTCATGCAGGACCTAAATTCAGCTTTAACATCGGCTATGAAAGTCAGAAGGTTGTCTCTGGTTGCAAGGGTCCCCTTGTCTTCCGGGGGTCTTGTTTCTTCCCCAAATCAGCTGATAATAACACTGTGGCTATGTCTGAGTCCTTGTTGGATTTTGATTGTTTGGCCATGGCGTCTCCAACAATGGAGTGGGGGGGTATGACCACCCCCCCTGAGAGGGCAGAGTAAGTAAGCCGATGTCCAAAATTTTCCTTTGAGGTGGCTACCAGTACAGTTCTGTGATACGTGAGGATGATGGAGTTGCTAGTGGGGGGGAGAAGTCCCTCACCTCTCCGAGTCGCTGGCGGAGTAAGAGAGCCCGCCTGGGCCAGCCGAAAGGGAGAGGGAGAGGAAGCCGAAGAGTGGGCCGGGGTGCCCCGGGAGAAGCTCAAGTTAGGGGAAGGAAGGGAGAGCCAGCATTCAGCTGAGGCTGTGGGGAATCTTAGATCGAAGTGGAGCTTCCCAAAGTCTGGCGAGGGATTCCGGCTACAATAAGAGGCCCCTTGACAGATCTGGAGCACGACTTTGGGCAGTGTTGGGTCGCCGGGTTCTTCTGAGTGAAACCTGGGTCGTGGTCAGCCAGATCGCTTACCGTGTGTGGATGAGGGCAGGCGTGGGAGGGGGCTCTTATTTACAGCTAGTGTAGTCTTACAAAAGGTATTTGACCCTGGCTAAATCTGCACTCTGACCAGGGCATCAAGGTACTATCTCGCAGCTGTTCCTCAGCTATATAACATGCTAAAACTTGTTCTTTAAGCACAACTGGGCTGCTGAATCCATACATAGGCATTCGCTGTTATTTGCAAGCTCAGGATTTCTAAAGCTAGACATGTTTGCAGTTTTATGTTTCAAAGAACCTATGTCATAAACCGCTTCCAAAGCCTACACTATTTAATACACAGCTCACATTCTATCCTTTTCTTGCATAGTTATATTAAACACCTGTCATGTCTATAGCTAACATTTCTCTAATCACGTTTTATTGCATAATAAAAGCATTTGAGGTGGATTTTAGAGTTACTTGTGATCCGAGACATGAGGCTAAAGCTTGGCACAAAGCCTGTACACAATTAATACACTAACATATGAAAAGAAAGATAGCTAATAAAACAAAAATAAACGTGAATAGTTTCCACCCAAATGTTGACATTAAGGGCCATAGAGATCCACCAATATCTAATGTACCCACAGGGAAGTGTGCTTTGTCTGCAATACTCTGGAGATTATTGATGGCATGCCACACTGAAGGGGAGGAGTCGGGTATAAATGATCAACATTTTCCTCCGATAATTTCACAAAATCCTCCTTTCTATGCCAAATCATATCAAGTACTACTCTATTCTGCATTGTTACAAGGTGCACAGCTTTTAACTCAACCATGATATTAACAAGGGTATTCACCTATAGTGGCTCCTAGCAGTCGTGACAGTCTTCGTATATCTCTGGAGTTAACAGAAGGGCCATACCAGGTGGTAATTGCGATATCCCATTACCTATGGCCCGGTATCATCCTGTATTACATCACGCTTTTGCTGCATGAGAGAAGGCCAGTTAATATCTTTTACTGTAATGGCAGGCAGCACACGCCCCAACGCCTGGACAGCCCACTTTTTAAAGTTTCAAGATATTGATATGGGCCCCCAGGCGAGTTTCGCTTGGTGCTATCTAATTTAATAAATATGCTGAAGACAGAGGGTGTGGGGGCTCCTAGCCACAGCTACATGCAAGGCATAACACGAGGTGGAGAAAGGCAAGGGGTTGTTGTAACTGGAGGCCTTGGCCCTCATAAACTGGGTAATTTAGACGGGTATAACACATTTGCTTCCATTAATAATTTAATGTGTGTTATGTAACTGAAACAAAGGCACTTTTGCTCTAGAAATATATCTACCTATGGTATTTCTGCGCAGTGGATAAAATGGGCACAGCAATGATGATATTCTAGACAGCTGGAAATATATATTCTACCAATAACTATCCTCCAATAACACAGAATGATGAGAATCGGCATTGCATATACAAAGGTTCCTGTGGTGTACCATTTGTCTTCAATGGATGAATTGCTTTGGAGTGATAGAACTGTTTGCTCTTGTTGTGGCATCCTGTAATTTTCAAACCGTTAGCGATAAGGCAAAGGCACAGGTTGTAATGCTACTGTAATTTTATGGCGTGTCTTTTATTTACGATCTCCCCCCTTTCGATAGTCCGTTAGAGATGGCTCGCTTGCCCACTTGGCCATTGCCCTTTTGCGGAAAGGATTCTGTTGCTTTGTTTGCGTAGTCACTTACAGCTTCCTGGGTCTCGGGATTGTAGTGCAGTCCTTTTGTTGGTCCAACAATGTCTTTTGGTTAAACTGGTTTTGCAAAGGTTACTAGTCTCACTACCAAAAGGTTTTTTTCAATCTCCTTACCAGGCAATGTGCTAACTGCAAGTGTAGGCAGAAAGGAGGAAGGTGCACGCTTCACGTGACTGGAGTGGATACAGCTTTTGTGCCGCTGTGCTTCACAGCAGTCAGAGTGGTTAGCAGCACTTGCGCTGGTCCCTTCCACCTAGTCTGCAACCCAGACGTTCACTGGAAATTCTTTATGAAGATCCAGTCAGCTGGTTTGAAGCGGTGTCCTGGCCCCTCCAGTGGGTTTGGCAATTTATCAGTGACCTCTTTGCGGAGAACATAATCAACTCTGTGAGAAACTTGAAGGTGTCTCGCCTGCTAGTCCCCGAGGTCTCATCTAGGTGGCCAGGCCACGGCCATCGCTATTGGTTGGAATGGAAGTGGGACACCGAAGGGTGAGACGCAGGTCCCCTTTCTTATGACACCTTTCCCTCATTCCCAGTAGGATACTTAGAACCCCTTCCCTCCACTCCCCCAATCCCCTTTTTCCAACACTAACACTTTCTCACACCGTGAGCGATAACTGACTGATACCAGAGCTGTTTACCTGACTTGTCCCAACACAAGGGTCAGGCAGAGGAAGGCAATTGCTGACAACTACACTGCCCTTTTCCTTGACCCACTAGGATAAAAGGCGGAGCACAAGAGTACACTCGGAGCAAGGCTGAAAGCACAAGGAAGCAATTATTCCAGGATGGCAGTTCAAACGAAGGAGAAAGGCGGCCGGACCTGAAAGGACGTCAAGGAGGGAGTTACCCTTGCCCTTTTCGACCCAAACCCGGGCAGCCTTTGATGAAGGAAACAGAAGACTGGGAATCACAGCTGGTGAGTGGTGACTGATGTCGGAGGTACACAGATACCTCCCACACTGATTGCCAGGGTGGGGTGATGTGGTTGCCATCGTAGTACAGTCCTTGACTCCAGCGACAAAGGGACCGCCAACGAGTTCCACACAGCTGGTGAGTCGGAAGAACCTGATAGTGAGCCGGCCTGTATATTCGACTCAAGGTTGCAGTGGCAACATTTTTTTGCGAACAAACTTGGTACCGGAGATGAGTGGTTGAGCGCCCACATGGGTGCTCGGTCTAAGGTTTCTGGCTGGTACCCCTCTCCTTAAAAAAAAAAAAGTATTGAACGGGAAAATAGTGAAACTACAAGAACCAAGAGGCTATAGAGAAGGCCGGCGTAAGGTGTCAAGCCAAAACCCTTGCACAATCATCCTCGACACACTGTAGAATTTGTGAAACTGGCGTTTGCACATAGCTGAGGCAAACACTGTACGAACTGTAATATTGTGAAGGCACCCACTTGCTATAGAAAAACAAGTGACCAAGCGAGAAGCGATCACCCATTGGAAACCTCTGTTTCAATTGGCAAGTGCTTTGGGAGGCTAACGCTGAAAGAAGAATTGGAGCCCGGCTGAGGGGGGATCCTAGGGTGAAGAGTAACCACCAGACGTGAAGGTTACCAGAAGGAAGTGCGTGTTTTATTTATTTATTTTTTTTTCTCTCCTGGTTTTTGGATTATTCGACCCCTCTGAACCAAGGGACTTGGGCACAGAAGGCCCTGACATAGAGAAACGGAACTACAAGCTTGTGCCAGAATCCCAGGAGTGTGCTGTGTTCAAGAGTCATGCCTTGTCCTGTGCTAACAAATTGGGGAAGGGAGACCCCGGCCATAACTTCCTGACTTATCATTTGGTGAACACTTTTTTTTCTTGTGGATATTATCTCATTCTATTTTGTAGCATAGCGGTAAGGAATGGCAATCTTTTTTTTTTTTAGTATAGATCATTTTTATTGACTAGACTCCACTAGGACTGTATTATTTGGTCGTAGCTTGCTCCCATCTTAAATTTAGGGTTAGATTAGGCGTTTGTCTCACCCATTTTACAGCTTAATAAACACCCTTGAATTGTGATAACTTGCCTGCTGTAAGGAAGGCATGGTACTCAAGGACAATCTATCAACAGAGGATAAGGTACAGTACTCGAGCGTTTAGGATCTGGCACACCCCCTCACGTTAGCTGGACGGCCCATCGCCACTTCATAAGGAGACAATCCAACTCCTGATTGCACAATATTTCTCATTGAGAATAATGCTAGTGGGAGTGCACCTACCCATCCCAAGGCCCTACTGGTGCATATGTTTTCCAATTTATTCTTTAAGTTAAAATATATTCTTTATACTAATCCAGCTACTTGGGGATGGTAAATAGCGTGAAATCTCTGCCTGATGCCCAATGTCTTGCATAACAAATCCATTGTAGTATTAGCAAAATTAACACTTACCACTCCAAGCTGTGTTGCAACCCAAATTGGGGCAAGTATTCTATAAATAACACCTTGGCTGTGCTTAAAGCAGTATTATATTTTAATGGGAATGCCTCGACCCATTTGCTGAATATACATAATAGTACTAATACATATTTCTTTCCTTGACATGGAGGCAATTTAATGGAGTCCATTTGTAGGGCTTCAAAAGGGAACTCTGGAGGTCTAAAAAAATGTCATTTTGGGTGCACCTTCTCCTTTGCAAATATTAACAGCACAAAAATGACAATTTCTACTATACCAAATTGATGCTTGCCTTAATTTACACACTGTAGTGAGCAAACTGAACATGCCATATGCTCCTACATGAGATTCACCATGGGCCTGAGACAAAATTAAAGGTATGTTTTTGTTTGGTAACTTCCATCTGTGCTCATCCTGTGAATCCACCCAACATCCACCTATGCATTCTCTATCACGGATAGCGAGCCTGCTAAAACAATTTTGGTCCCACATCAGGCTATTTATTTTATTTTTTTGGGAGAGTAAACATTCAATAGCAGGTAGCTGCGCATGGTCCTAGAATGAAACGCACATGCTTTCCAATAATGCACAGGCCTTCGACAAGGAGCAGGCGCAGACACTTGCGTCAAAGTATAGTTCCTTGAATAAATAATGCACATGCTTTTAACAAAACAGATGTAGACATTTGCTTCAGAACATACATTCTGTAAGAGGCCAGGAAATTGTAGCTTCCCCTTCCAGCAGAGAACCAAACCGCAAGTGACAGCCTCTGCTGCGTGCCGTTTAAGACAGGAAGTTAAGAGATACCTTCACACCATTTACATCTGATTAGCAGTCTTAGCCTTAACCTCCCAAATAGCGGATATGACGCACAGTCCAGATCCCCCCCTTTTTTTTTTTTACATATAAAGGGCAAGCTTAATTAAGGGGAGGAGGTTCGCCCATCAAGCAGCAGAATCGCACACGTGCTGGGGGAGGTCTGCCGAAGATCCCAGGGGAGCAGGGGGAAGAGATCCCAGGGAGGGAGTAGGAGGGAGAGGGATCAAGGCGGAGGGAGGGAGGGAGGAAACAAAGCCACGGCACCGTTGAAGGCGATGGTTCAGGTGCAGCGCATTTTACTCTAAAGCTGGAGTTAAATTTGGGGTGTTTGTGTGCATTTTGAGACTAAGACGTATAGTATCTTGCACCATAACATAGCACAACATAGCATACATCCCAGGTCACTCATGCTGCTGAACTATAATGATCATTGTTCTCTCTATAAATGTAACCATGCTCTTTGCTCATATAGCAGTTCTTTTCATAGGTTTGGTGATAATGTTGTTTTATATTCGCTTCTGTTATAGCATGTGCAATGCAAATTAGAGCTTGTAGAAGATGGGTGTTATATTAAAAATATATGAACCTACTACTCCCATTGAGTTAGTAATTCTGAGTAATGCGTTAGAATGGTGTCACTTTGATTCTAAAGAACTTCACACATTTCCTGGCTGTATTGGTTAAATTATGCTGATGGGCACAAACACTCAGGCTGTCCCAAAGCGCTAGGTCACTGCATGGGGTATGTATTATCATAAACATGACTGACTCCTTGTCCACTTTTCACAGCCTCAACTGAGGTGGATTAAGGATTGGGGTCAAACCTGACCACAGGCGATCATGGCAGGTGGTACCCCAGATAGTAACGCTATGGTCCTCTCCAAGATGTCCTAATAGTAGAATAACCTCGGGCCCAGTCAAAGCGGACCAGGCAAAAATATTTTTTCTAAAAAGCTTTTTTAAATAAGAGGTTAGAGTGGGTGCAGAAGATGGCTCACCAGGAAATCACCATCCCCATCCATTGTAGAATGGTGCTGTATGACTGGCTGCGATCAGCGCACTGTCAGACAGTGAACACCAACTTCATGGTAGCCGTAGCGCAACTAGGTGGATTGCCAGCAGAATCGCTCTTTACTTAAAAACCCCAGCTAACAAGACAAATTATGTATATGCAACTCCTAGTGGGGGGCGATTTAGACACCATCCAGTATCTGCCATACCAGTTTCCTGAATTGGCTTTAATGCACACAAATCATGTCAACTGTTTTGGAGGTAATCTAGTTTACCCACAAACAGGTGCTAGCCATGTACCGTTAGCCACACTTAATCTGTCACTAGAATTCTTGGCCCGGTGTCATCCAAAACGTGGAGGTCCGTATTTGCAAACAGACTATCAATTGCGAACCAAACATGTTGACACATCGCGCAATACTGCATTACAATATGCAGCACAGCAAGGTGTGGCACCTGCTCAGCAACCTCAGGGACAGCTGGATGCAGGTGGTGGTACAACTACAGACATCGAGAGTTATATTAGGATCTTGCCCGTTCAGAAATGAAGACCTACCCAAGTGGTATTCAGAGAAACTAGGACCACTGCAAGCATCATGCCCTCAAGTTACCCCACATCAGAAATAGGGCACTAACAATGTTCCTTCCATGCTGCACACCACCTTTAGCGAGCTGTGACAGCTGGATTTCAATTTATAGCTGGCTTTATTTACAGATGTTTTGCAGTTTTCTGCTTCAGAGAACATATGTCAAAAGGCTTCCAAAGCCTCCAATATTTAATGCACAGCTCACACAAAGCCAGCAAGTTGACTGAGGTTCCCAACTCTGATACAAACCCAGATTGACTGGTATCCAAACAATTCACCTCCTTGACCCACCTAACTAAATCCCTCAATGAAACAAGCAAAATGTTTTCTGGTCCATCACGGAGATCTGTTGGGCGGTAGTTCTGTGGGACCTCTTGGTCAACTTTGACCATTGGTATAGCTACCGACTTCTTCCAAGACCTTGGAATTGATTTTGTTTCGAGGATTCGCTTCCAAGTCGCCAGAATGGCTCATACAAATTTGATAGACCATCGGGCCCCTCGCCATGCAATTTACTCGCCTTTTGAGATGAATCTCAAGATATCTTCGAGGGAATTGGGTCCTCCGACGTATTCCATATCTATGACAGTAATCACCACAGCTGTGCTGCTTTGGAAAATCTTTTGGCGTCTGTGTCCTGAGTCTCTGACGTCGATATGCCATCCTCGAAGGCCTCCGTCGAGCCGACGTCACCGGATGTCATAAGTGGGACGCATGACGCCATAGCCTCAGTTCAGTTTTTTCCACAAACGTGTTCGCTTCGGAGATCTCGGCACGCCTCGATTCTACTGAATCCTGTTCTTTCGGTTCTTCGAACCTGTTTCTTCGTTGTTACTTGTAAGCATGATGTCTTCGGCTTCTTCCACCCTGCGGTCCGGGTTTAAGAAGTGTCGGGTGTGCGGGTCCAAGATGTCGCTAACGGATACGCACGAAGCGTGCCTCGGGGAGGACCATAATACGGACGACTGTCGATTGCCAATCACTCACATCGAAGGCCTTGCGGGAGTGTAAGAAGAAGCTGTCGGTTGGAAGATAAGGTGGCCAAGCCCCGTAAGTTGCGTTCCACTGGTCTTTCGACAGACGATTCGGGGGGGGGGGGGACTCTCCGCATTGTCGTCGTGAGTCTGGGGGTTCTCAGTCTGGGAGTCGGTCCCACCATTCCTCTGCCTCGTCGAGGTACGCCAGGAAGCGCCGTCACAGTTCGCCTTCCCCGTCCTCTTCCGAGCACTCCACCCATCGGCGGGTTGCTTGTCCCAACAAGCATTTCACTCCTGAGGAATGGGATTCCTTCTGAAAGGAGATGTTGCTGATTTTTCAATTGCAGGGCTCCGGTCCGACCGCGCCGCCTGAGGACGCCGGTCGTGGCCGTGCTAGAGACACCGCTCGTCCGCCTTAGGGCTCGAGCAGTCGTCGCGACCACCAGACGCCTTCGAGGTCCCAGTCGGACAAGGATGGTCGCTCAAGGCATGCCCGTTCCAGGTACCGCTCCTCGACGCCCTCGAGACCGCGAGCACCTGTGCAGTCTTCGAGGAAGACTTCGGCGCCAAGGTCGTCGACGGACTCTCTCGAGGACCCGCCTCTGAGGAAGTCGTCGGCACCCAGGCTGTTGAGACACGCTCGGGGCTCTGCCCTTGAGGCCTGTGTCGAAGCTGTCGGCGCCACGCTTGACATCGATTCCTTCGAGGCGGCTTTGTCGGGGATGCCTCCTAGTACGGGGGAACCCCCCAGAAAGGCTTTGGCTAAGGCAAAACATGTCTTTGTTCCTTTATCAGTTCCTTCTTTCCAGCCTCTGGATTATATTTCTGAGGTGGATGAGGGGTCTGAGGAAGGTGAGGTTCCTGCAGGGGTTCCTGATGACCTTGTTTCTGGTCATAGTCAACTTGAGGACCTGCGCCAGTCGCTGCACGACGCCAGTGGTCTAGACACCTCTCCGAAGGTGGAGTTTGGTAGGCCGGAGCCTGGCACGTATGCCGAATCCTCATACCGGTGCCTCATGTCGAGGGTCACGGATTACCTTGGGTATTCCTTTCGATATTATTTGTCCTTTAGTAAATCGAGAGGAGCTGCAAGTCAAAGGGGCAACCGTAGGAGTGCCAGAGGTGGAAAACAAGGTACTCGAGGTGCCCCGGCTGCGCGAGCAGTTGCCTCTTTGCCCATCGGGCACTGCCACAGCAGCTTCAGCTCAGTCATGAGGCCCATCCTTCTCCGGTTGGGGGAAGGCTGTCGCAGCATCTTGTAGAATGGCGTGCCATTACTTCAGATGTGTGGGTTCTGGATATCATTGCCCATGGCTACTGTCCTCCTTTCCGGCAGAGGCCTCGCGACAATCCACCAGGGAATCTCTCTTTGAAGAGCCCGGATCCGCTCCTTGCGCCGGAAATTCAATTCCTGCTGGAGAAAGGCACCATAGAACTGGTGCCTGTATCGGAGAGGAACAAGGGATGGTATTCCCCTTATTTTTTGATTTCGAAGAAAGGCTGGGGATTGAGACCCCTCCTGGACTTGCGCGGGTTGAACAAGCTCCTCGGGAAGGACAAGTTCAAGATGCTTACTCTTTCTCAAGTCCTCCAGGCCCTTCAACTTCAGGACTGGTTGGTGTCTCTTGACCTCAAGGACGCTTATTTTCATGTGCCGATCCATCCCAAGCACGCAAAGTAACCAAGGTTCGCAGTTGGCGACTCGCACTTTCAGTTTCGGGTCCTGCCGTTCCGATTGACCTCCGCCCGACGGTTTTCACCAAGCTCATGGTGGCAGCGTATCTCAGGAAAGGGGGGGGGGGGATTCACGTCTGGACGATTGGTTGATCAGGGCGTGCTCTCCCGAGCAAGTCCTGGATTATCTGTCCGTCACCTGCCACTCCCTTCACAAGCTGGGCTTCTTCTACTTGAACTCCCACTTGACGCCAACACAGCGGCTCCAGTACATCGGAGCAGTGCTCGACAAGTCCCTCGGGCAGTATTTTCTTCCCCAGGTGAGGGCTGAACACATTCAGCAGATGGTGTACAAGTTTCAGCATGCCCAGAGTATCCCAGCGTGCGGGTTCTTGAGTTTGCTCGGCCTCATGGCATCCTGCATTCTTCTGGTGCCAGAGGCCAGGTTGCGGATGAGATCTTTGCAATGAGCTCTCAAGCTCCAGTGCTCCCAGTCCTCCGGCAGGATGTCAGACCCCGTTCAGGTGCCGACCTCGGTTGCCCGGGACCTTCTGTGGTGGGCCGTCTAAGGCAATCTGATGAGGGGGGCTGCATTTTGGCTACCCTGGCCGGAGGTGACGATCGCAACGGACGCGTCCCTCACGGGATGGGGAGCTCATGCCAACGAGCTGACAGCAGTCGTTGGTCTCCGGAGTCCAGACTCCATATCAATCTGTTGGAGCTGAGGGCTGTCAGGCTTGTCCTGAAGGCTTTTCTGCCGACTGTGCGAGGAAAGAATGTCCTGATTCTGACGGACAACACAGTGGCCATGCACTACCTCTACAAAGGGGGGGGTGCAGGGTCACTTCCTCTGTTCAGGGAGGCGATGCAGTTTGGGTTCTGGGCCATCCAGCAGGACATTTCGATCTCGGCAGTTCATCTGGCCGGAGACGAAAACGAGACGGCGGGCGCTCTGAGCAGGCAGAGCGTGATCTCTCACGAGTGGGAGTTGGCTCAGGAGATTCTCCTGGAGATCTTTGCCCTTTGGGGGACCCCTCAAGTGGATCTCTTCGCCTCCAGTGTCAACTGGAAGTGCAAAAGGTTCTGCTCGCAGGAATTTCTTCCAAAAGGAGCCTTAGGAGACGCGTTTGTAATGGAGTGGTCCTTCCCACTGCTGTACGAGTTTCCTCCAGTCCCCGTCATCCCGCAAGTGTTGGGGAGGTTACGGATGTTCGGTTCCCAGATGATCCTCATTGCTCGGGCATGGGCCCGGAGGACGTGGTACCCGGACCTTCTCGACTTGTCCATCTGCCCTCCACGTCGTCTTCCCTACTGAGACGATCTGCTCTTCCGGGAGGGGGGGGGGGTCATGTTCTCCATCCAGAGGTCAGATCCCTCAACCTTCACGCTTGGCCTCTGAAAGGTTGAGGTATAAGGATTGGGGCCTCCCTGAAGACGTGATGGAGGTGTTTTCGGCCAGACGGCCGGCAACAAAAGTCCTTGTACCGTTGTCGTTGGAGAAAGTTCTGGGACTGGTGCAGGGTTCAGAATGTGGATCCTTTCTCATGTGACATTCCTATGGTTCTGTCTTTTTTGCTTTCTTTAGCCCACAGGGGCTTGCAAGTGGGTACCGTTAAAGGTTACCTGGCGGCGCTGTCCATATTTAAAAGCTTGTCTGAGGAGTGTTAATTTCTTTAATTTCTCAGTTTCTGAAAGGGCTAACTAATGTGTTCCCTCCGTCTCCTTTCCAGGTGCTGGGTGGGATTTAAACCTTGTTCTCAAGTTTCTAAGGGGTGCTCCATTTGAGCCTTTACATTCTTGTCCTTTGAGACTGTTAACCCTTAAAACTGTATTTTTGGTTGTGGTCCCTTCCGATGCAGGCACTTTCAGTTAAGCCACCCTTCACTGTGTTTCATAAGGACAGGGTTGTCCTTAGAGTTCGTCCTTCGTTTCGTTTCTTCTGAAATTTGTCTCGGAATTTCATTTGAGCCAGAAAGTCATTCTTCCGGCATTTTATCATCCTCTGCATCCTGGTAAGGAAGAGGAGAGGCTCCATAGGTTTTATCCTAAGAGAGCTTTAAGTTTCTACATTTCACGCATGTCCCGGGTTAGAGTGGACGATCAGCTCTTTATAGGATACGCTGGAAGGCGTTTGGGACACGCTGTGACGAAACAGACTTTGTCTAGATGGATTATCTTTTCAATTTCTGAGTGTTACCGCCTGGTGGGGCAAGGACCCTCCGGTAGGCTTATGGGCCCATTTGACTAGGGGTATGGCTGCCTCTACTGCTCTGCAGAGGGGTGTTCCTATTCGTAACATCTGTGATGCAGCCACTTGGGCTTCGGTTCATACTTTTGTACGTCACTATTTCCCATGGGCAGGATCTGGCCTTTGGCAAGGCGGTCCTTTACTCTGCAATTTGTTTGGACATTCTAAATTTGTATATTCTAAATTCTTTTCCCACCTCCTTACGTTGGTATTCTTTTGGGAGTCTGTCATGAATATGGAATACGTTGGAGGACCCAATCCTCTCGAAGAACAAGTTACTCTCTTACCTGGTAACGTTCTTTCGATGGGATGGTCCGACGACATATTCCATATCGCTCCCTCCCTGCCTACCTTGCTACACAATTTCTTATGCGATTGTAGCTTACGTTTCCACAAGGCTTTCTGTGGTCATGCTGGTAGTAGATTGGTGCCACACGTTCTGGGGGAAAAAACTACAACTGAGGCTACGGGTGTCATGCGTCCTACTTATAATATCCGGTGACGTCGGCTCGACGGAGGCCCTCGAGGACGGCGTATCGATGTCATTGACGCAGGATGCAGACGCCAAAATATTTTCAGAAGCAGCACAGCTGTGGTGATTACTGTCATAGATAAGGAATACGTCGTCGGACCATCCCATCGAAAGAACGTTACCAGGTAAGAGTAACTAGTTCATCTTGGTCAACGGACAAGAGCCAATCACACTTGGCAATAGCTCCCCTTGTGTTCTGTGAGATGGGAGGTAAAGCAAACAAATCAGACAAATAAATCGACCAAGATTATTCTGGAATAGGGTTAACTTGAAAAGCCAATTGTTGGACACTATTATGAATTTTTAGTGACCAGATTTTGCCACTATTTTTGGTAGCGAACACTCTTTCGGCACTCCTAGGGCCTCTAAGCCAGTCCCTATAGCCAGTGCTCCAGATAACATTTTAGCGTGAGAGCATTTTAATTCCAATGTTTTAAATTGGAGAGTTAATACTATTTTTCAAGAGTAAAAATGAGTTTGCTTCTTCGCAAGAGAGTAAAAAAGTGTTTGACAACTATCCAATTTGTGTGTAAAATTAAAACTGTGTTCGACAACATTAGTGTAAAAAAACTGACAATGCATACTGCCCAGATTAATCTTTATTGTACTTGGACACAAAGTCTGTTAAGAACTACTACAGATGCCAGCTTGTTACATTGCTCTACCAGCATCACCTCTCTGCCTCTTGGCCCTATTGTTGCTGCCTGGCACTACCTGCTTGTCACACACTCCATGTTCACCTCTCCTTCCCTTTGTTGCTCCGTTTCCCCTGCCTCAACTTTCTGATGCTCTGCCTCTTACTCTGAAGTGTTGATATGCCATGCTGCTTATATCTTGTGGATCGGTTGATGCAACTCCTCTTTCTCTCTCATGTCATTACTCTTGCTATATCTGTTTTTCATTTTCTGTTTGCTACTCCTTTTGATTAGATTTCTTGCACTGCCTCTTAAGTTATTAGCCTCCCTTTCTCTAGTCTGGATTTTCTATTTCCCGCTATCCCATCTGCTGTACTGTTTTTTTTATTTTACTGCCTCTCTCTTTTGCTCTGCTTCAATCCCTCACTCCTGTGTGTCCCATTATTTACCTCGGTTTCCGTTCTCACTTTCTTTGTTGATATCTTATGTAGCTCATTAGTCTCCTTCCTGTTGCTTGAATTCCTGTATTGGATTGTCTAATAAATTATGTTCTCTTGGACACGCCACTTTGTTCTCCTGTATTGCTTGGGTTCAGAGTTGATCTTCCTCTCCTTTTCGTCTTTTGACATAGTGCCAATAAATATTCAAAAAGCTAAAAATCCCTTCTCCATTTACAAATCTAGTGCAGCTTTACCGTTGGGTGCTCCTTTTTAGATGTGTTCAAACCTTCTTTTGGCCATTCGGCTGGGAATTATAAAGTGAGAGGTTTGTCTTACCAGATGCAGCACTTGCTTGAATGCAGATTTTTTACCAGTACTGTATACCATTACAAGTATAAGAGACTCGATGAGATGTGTGTTTTGAGCTATTACAAGTATAGCAGCCCCCATGGGATGTGCTTCTCCTGAGCCATTACAATTCTAGGTCTGTGTCTGTGTCTGTGTCTGACACACACACACACAGTCAGTCAGTCAGTCTCATTACTGGTATAGCATCCCTGATGAAATGTGTGTTCTGAATCGCTGAACATTCAGTACTCCTTTTGATCAGTCAAAAGCTGTTAGCTCTGTTACAATGTAACCTGCTTCTTAAACACATACCTCTGATGCAGATGTATTAACCCGCCTATCAACCGGATTTGTGTCCATGCTTCCTCTAGAGAAGTTTTCACTGATCCTTTTCTCTATCGTCTCTGCTGATCTCTGGACTCTCTATCATTTTCACTCTCTCACACCTCCATTAACGGTGGCCCCAAGTGGGAAGTCCTCTTGACTAGCTTCGCATTCCTCTGGTTGCTTCGTTAATGTCCATCACACTGGCACCATTCTGGTTCAGGGTCCACAAGCCAACCTCCTTCTCTTTGACCGCATCTTGCCCTTCTCCTGAATGGTGTACCACGCCCCTCTACCCCACTTCAGAAAACCTTCAAAAGCTCTGACCAGCTCCACCTGGTGACACTTAACGCCCGCTCAGCCAACAAAACTCTCTTCCGACATCTGTCTCATTCTTGAAGACATTGACCTTGACATTCTCGCTCTTACTGAGACTTGGTTCAATGCCAGCTCAGTCACTGCCTTGGACTCCCTCCTCCCTGACTGCTTAAAGATCATCGGCAAGCCTTGACCCCACCGCACTGGCCGGGGTTAGGGGGGGATTGTCTTAATCTTCCCTGAGTAGGTTCCTGCCTCTTTCTTACCTACCCAGTCCTATTCCTCTTTTGAAAGCCTGGTCTTCAAGTTGGTCACCTCTCCCACTTCCACCCTGACCATTGCTACCATCTACCAGCCTCCAGGCGCCACCTCCCTAGTCCTCTCAAAATGGGCCGACTTCTGCTCTTCTTTACTTTCTGCCACCTCTAATCTTCTCCTTCTGGGTGATTTTTTTTTTTTTTTTTTTTTTAATGTTCAACTTGTCTCCCCTGGCTCTGAATCCACTCTATTCACTGACCTCTGCTCCTCGCTTTGCCTCTCCATTCTCCCTTTTGGTCCAACCCACATAGCTGGATATTCTTGATGCCCTCAAACACTCTATCCAGAAACTCCACCCCCCCCCCCCCCCACCCCACTAGTCAGACCACTCTCTCCTCCCATCTGGGTCCCATTGGCCCCCTGACACCCCCCCCAAAGTCACACCACACAACACCTGCCCAATGAAACGAGTGACTGAAACTACCTCCACCTTCACCATTCACCCTCTCCCCACCACCTCTGGCTCTACCTCTGACACTGCCCTCAGCGACCTCCATCTTTCCATCACCAACACTCTTGACTTTCTTGCCCCAGTCATGAGGATTCGTCTGAAACCTGCCTCAAAGCGGAACACTTGGTACACCGCTGAACTTGCAGCCCTGAAACGAAAGTCCAGTGCAGCAGAACGGAATGGCAAACCGCACGCTCATCCTCTGACAAACTGGCCTGCTCCAAAGGCAATACAAACTCGCCATTCGTGCTAAGAAAAGAGCCCAAATTCTGGCACGGGTCTACGGCGCATGAAATAACACGACTTAACTTTTCGAAATCTGCCAGGAACTAGCCAACCCCTCCAGTCTCCTCCCCTTCCTAGGCCCTCTGCAATGCCCTGGCCTCACACTTTGCCACCAAAACTCAGGACATTCTGACCACCCTTTCTACACTCCCACACAGTCCATAGCACTCCCCCCCCCCCTCCCCCTCCAATACCCCTCCCCTCCTTCCTGCCTCCTATTTACTTTCTCTCCTGTCACACCCAAAGAAGTTACCAGAGTTGTCTGCTCCATGAAAGTCTCTTCTAAACAGGTCTGCCCTTGCTCATCCACAACCATGAAGGATAACATTGGTTCTCTTGCCCCTGTTCTCGCCGATTTCTGCAATCACTCCTTATCACTGTATCTTCCCCTCTCACCTCAAGCACGCCCATGTGCACCAACTCCTGAAAAAAAACATCCTCTGACCCTAACTGGCCTGCCAGCTATCGCTCTAACTCGATCGTCCCCTTCCTGGGGAAGCTACCCTTGCCCCAACTCCACTCACACTGAACTTGTGAGAGACCTCCACAACCATCAATCTGTATTCCGAGCATCCAAAGGCACGGAAACTGCTCTTCTGAAACCCGTGAAGAACTGCTTGCATCTCTGTACTCCAACTCCTCAGCTGTCCTTATCCTTAATCTTTCCTCTGCATTTCACAGTTAACCTTTCCATCCTAATACAAAGGTTCCACAATACACTTGGCATCTCGGAACCGGCACTGCTCTTCCCAAGTCCTCGGGACCCCCTCTCCTCTCCTACTTCATCTCCGCCTGTGGTGTCCCTCTGGGCTCTACCCCTGGCTCTTTGACATCTACCTTGCACTCCTCCTCCTTTTTCCTCCGACCTTCAGTATTACGCAGCCAACACACAGCTCTTGTTCAGACTCCCCGCTGATCCTCTTGCACCTTGCATCATCAATGACTGCCCATCTGCCATCCAGTTTAGGTGTGCTTCCAATGTTCTATGCCTCAATGCATGTAAAACTGAGATCCTTCCCATTGGAACTCCCTCCTTCTTTCCGGGCCTTCCTCATTGGGCTCCCACCCCTCCGCCTTCAACTGAAGCCAGAAAGACTGAAGCCCTCTTCAACTCCTCTTTACTTCGTTCCTCACACTCAGTCCATTGCCAAGAGGTCCAACTATCGGCTCTTCCTCCTTAAAGAAATTCTACCTTTTTTCACTTTCCTCCGAGGCTCAATGTGACTCCAGCCCTGGTACTCTCTCTAGCTTGACTACTGTAACAAACTCCTCCTGAATCTTCCTTCTTCCACTCTGTGACCCCCCCCCAGCATATCCAGAATAGGTCAGCGAGACTGATCCTTGGCCTTAAGCATCTCTCCTGCACTAAGGCTTCACTGGCTCTCAGTTGCGGCACGGATTAAATTGAAATCCTTCAGCATCATCTACAAGGCTGTCTGGACCCGGGGACCACACTAGCTTCAACTTTATCTCACTAAATACTCTCCCTAGACCACTTTGCTCCTCTGGTTCCGCCTCTGTGTGTGAAGCGTTTGCCTGAACAGAGTGCAGGGGGTCCCCCACTCATCTACGTGAACCCTCCTTTGGAATAGCCCCCCGCGCCTTGAGCAGGACCTTCTCAAATTCCAGAAGCTCCTTAAGCCTTTCCTCCTTCCTTCCCTCCTTCTCTCCTCTGCTAATCCCACAGTTGCTGAATCGTTGTACTCGACCCCCTTAGCATCTTCGGGGCCTTGACCTCGCACCAATTCCTCCCAGCTCCTGTCTGTCCATCACTGCATTTGCACACCCTCTACTCTGGAGACTCGCACTTGGACCTCCCGCGTCCCAGGCTATGTAGCAATCTGCATTTCTAGCACTTCGTCCATGGCTCACCCAGGGGCTTGGACTCCCCAGCACTTACCCTCTCTTCCCTCTGCACTTGCACGTTCTGAATACTCACAAGGCATAATAGGTTTGTCTCCCTTCCTTTTCCCCATCTGCTCTTAAATGTTTTGCTGTAGTGTAATGCATTTCCCATCCTTCCTCCCTTTCTGCCGTGTGGACACTTTGAAACAGTATTTTCTTATTGTATAAGCGCCTAGCAAGCAAACAATAAATACATTTGAACTAACATGTTACACAATGATCTCTACAGCAGGGTTATTGACCTCCTGAGCTATGTTTCTCTACAGGCTGTTGACTACGAAAGGCACATACGGTTAGGGCACTGGCAGTTCCATGTGAGACTTGCCTGACATAACTGGCTTGTCAAAAGCGCTGAGCCTCTTTGGAGTATGCTACATGAGTTATGAGATTCACAATGAGGCGTTGTAATGTGCTAGATTTTTGGCAGTGAGACTCGGTAATTGGACAGAAGCTGAGATTTTTTTAAAGTGCAAGACCGATTAGAAGGGATTGAAGTATATGACGCAAGTACCATCTTCTCACACTGTTCACCTGTGTGCATCCCGCCAACTCAGGAGGATGGTGGGAAGGATCTACATGAAAATATCACTTTTTAAAAAAAATATTTTACTGTGAGGTTGAAAATCCTGCATATACAATACATTTTCTGTATTTGTAATGCGAGGGAGGTGCCCCCCTCCCTTGCAGCCCTCCCAACCCCACCCCTCCACCCCCCCACTACTATAGTAAATGCCCTTGCAGTAATGGGATTCAATATTTTTTAGTGATACCGGTGGGAAGAGCTCGGACACTGTTTTTGCTTGGTACTTTAGCTTGCTGCCAAAAATGCCAACACATGTTCGTGCTTTGCCATTACAGCAGCTCTGTTAAGAAATTCAGGTACTGTCCCAAAATATAGCAGTCCTGCTAAGAAATGTGGGCATGATGCAATCAGCCCTGCTGTGAATAATTGGCATTGTGCCATGACAACATTCGTATAGTAGCTCAGCTGATAAATTCAGCTACTTTGCCTGAGTATACAGCAGTCCTGTTGAGAGGTACCGGTGCAATCTGTGCCACTGAAAATATATACAGTGTTGCTTCTACCTGCATCCATTATACTGGCTTCTTGTGGGTGGGCAGGTGGTCGGAAAGGGAGTTCAAGTCCAGACCACATGCCCAGCTATTCCTTGCTCTTTAAGACTACAAACTTAAGTACAGTACCCTTTCATGCATATGCATGCACGCAAACACATGCAATCTTAAGACTTAAACACGTCTTCATATAGCACCCCAATGCCAAACTGCTTGCTGGGAGGCTCTCCTAAAACATCGACCTCAAGAACCCCAAGCCATTCAATGCAATTGATGTGCTTCTGTGATGTAAAGAAAAAGTATGAAATTCCCATGCTGCTGCAACTGCGCTGCCTCCATTAAAGCTGATTAAAATAGAGGAAAATAATGCAGCCCTAGTTCAAGACAAATTTTTGCTTTACACAATACTAAATGTGTGCTAAAGTAATGTGAAAAACATGTTCATGATTCAAAATGCTTTAACACTGTTACTTATAAAAGTGACCAAAACTAATTCCCTTCTACATTACTCAAAGTATAATATGATTGAATTATTAACCGTGTGTTTTTAAGAAAAATTTAAAAAGTGCAGGACTCATGCCAGTTGCTTTATTCAAGGTACTGTGAATTTGTAAAGTAAAGCGTGGATTTGCAAGCTGCTGCTGTCCAGGCTGTCAATACAGAACTTCTGCTGGGGTGGCTATAAATATCCAGCGTATGCTGTAAGCCAGGAATAATTAAAAGGGCTGTATTGACAATATTTCTGTGCGTAAAAAGGCCCTATATGCACCTTATCTGGAGTGCTGCATATACCGCTGTTTGAGCTACACCTGAATAGTTCTCAATACCCAGTCGGAAACTCTCAATGCTCTAATTTTCTATCTGAATTGTTTTTTTCCTGATGTGCATTTCTTCATCGTACGCCTCTCGGTAATGGGGTATATTCTTCTGGACAAATCAATTGGGGAACAGCTGTATGGTCGTCCCTCCCCACAACTGATTCTAAAGGGCTTAACAACTGTAAATCTATTAAATGAGTGTGGAAATTTGCTGAAGACCATTAATGCCATTTAAATCTTTTTCTACCTGAGGACTTTTCCACAATCTGCCAATAAACCTCTCTTATGGTCTATTAGTGTTGCGCCATAACCTTTAACGCCTTCATCCCCATAAAAAGGTCAGTTGAGACAGACAGTAATCAATTATGGCGGATTGGCTAGCCCTTCGCCATGTTGGGCGTTTTTGCTCTGAATTGTGGGCCGATCTGGAGGTACATTACATTTTAATCCCTGGCTATTATAACTGCCAATTTTTTTAGAATCTGCAGCACACAAATTCAAAATACTCGTCCCCCTCCAAAAAAAGATCTGTATGGATACCATCTGATTCCAATACAGATTAAGGAATGCAAAATGACCTTGAATCGCCCCCTCATTATTGGCCCAATGTAGTTTTGTTAATTGGGGTAAAGGGCTAGGAGCCCCCCCCCCCCCCCCTGCAAAAGCACCCCCCCAAGCATCTAGGCCAAACCCCATCCCGTTTTGACATGCAGTTTATAACGGAGGATGATTCTACCTTTGGGCTCCCGACAAAAGTGAATAGCCATCCCATCATGGGGGTTGGGGGGTTCATAAACCAAGTTACTTGAAGGAATACAATGTCCCCCCCCCCCTCCCCCTTGGACATGCTTGGCTTGGTACGGCAATGGCTTCTATGAATTTTGAGAAAAGCAATGCTTCGCTACATTCCCCCCCGACTCTGGCTGTTAGGAAAGTACACATATTTTTTGTAGTGTTATTACAAAACTAGCAATACCACAAGCCAATCACTGAGCCATGGTACACAGGTGTTTTATGCTCACGGCCTGAACAGACGCACTTAGCATGTGTAAATCGGTGAACCAATGTGGTGAGGAATGGCAAGCATACATTTTTTGAAAGAGCACAGGCAGACCTCTTCAAGGGTAGGTGACTTGTGCAGGTTACAAAAATGGTGCCTAAAGCAGCGACTAAATGTAGGCCACATTTTGGAAATGAAAGGGTTGTGTGACAAAGGGCACCAGCAAATGGGTGAAAAGGTTATGAAAACCACACAAACACAACAAATGTTATACCTTCCCGCGTAACACTGGTGTCCCGATGAAAACGGTACCTCACATATGTGGGTGCACCTACCTGGGCGCCAAGGGGAAAGCCCAAAACACAAGTAACCCCAAGTCTGTTTTCACACCTGAATTTCACTCTCTGCAGACGGGCACACCATACAGATATGAGCCTCGAGTGTCCAAGCCACCAAGGAAAACGGGGAACCCCATGCATTTCCGAAAAGAGGACACCCGTGGGAATCTGCAGAGGTATGATTTGCGCAAATCGGCCCAGAATTTATTACCCAGATACCCCTGTAAAGTCCGAAATGTGGGGTGGAGGGAAACGCATTTTCCGCACATTTCACTCGGCTCACCCAACGAAACACGCTGCCAACAACACATGGCCTACCGTCCCGCGTTCCCACAGGTGTCCCGATGAAAACAGTACCTCATGTGTGGGTGCACCTATCGGGGGCGCAAAAGGGTAACCCACTGGTAACCCCAAGCCTTTCGCCACTGCCCATTTTGTTCATGTGGGCAACCTACAGATTTGGGCCTAGGGTGTCGAAGCCAGCAAGGAAAACGGGGAACCCTATGCATTTCCCAAAAGAGGACACCCGTGGGAATCCAGAGGGGTCTACTGGTTGATAATGTCCTGTGGTGGTCCGTTTTGTTGGTATAGTTTGGGTGCATGATCCACACTAGGTGGTGTGGAGAAGAGGCCCCTTTGGGGTTTATGGAAGTGCTGAGGTTTGGCGCTGCACCTGGCTTCAGCAAACACCCATGATAAGGCCTGAACCAAATGCCACTCGGGGCACGTCTGTATCCCTGCACTTTGCGACTCACCTGTATGCTCATCATTGCAGCTGGGACTCGTGCAGAGAGTCAATTGACCCTCTGGTGTACAGCACCCTGGACATTGGGATACTGAGTAGGGCATTATAGCCCTGTGGATATGGAATGCAGCAGTCATGGAGGGTTCGAGGATCTGCTCTCTCACTCTGCATCCAGGCAGATGCACTGGTCAGCTCTAAGCATACCTCATTTTCCCTTCACTCAAGTTTCCCTCAACCCCTGGCTACATGCAGCAGCAAGATCGTTGTGTCGTTGCATTTGGGAGGAGTAGAGTATCCAGATGGTTCGGTGCACACCAACCTGGTACTCGTGTTTGTTGTGATTGTTGCTCATTTCCTCACAGGTAAGGGGGTGTGTGTGTGTTGTGCAGATGTGGTGTTCGCTGAAATGAAACCTAACTTGGAAAGGCGCACAGAAGGGAACCTGGTCACGCCAACATGAGAGATTTTGAAGTAGTTCAAGTTGCCATGTTTTAAAGGCACGACGGTTGTGTCATTGCCGTCAAAATGTAATCTAGTGCGAACCACCCCTTTTGAAAGATGTTTCTGGTGGCACGATTGCTCCCAAAGTTAAGCGTCCCCTCTATTTAACTTTGGGGTTATTATAATAATGTGGCTATGCTGTATTAGTTACTTGCTCCTTCAGGGTGTGGGGGTTCACTTCCTAAGCATTTGGCAAAGAGAAGTTGGATGATGGGATGGGCACATAAATCACACCTTCATAGATTACCTCTGGGTAAGCAAAATGTTGTTGTTCGTCCATCCCTAAAGAACTTGCCATGAACTGCTAAACCTTGCACACACTTACAGAAGCCTAGTTCATTTAAAAACATTTATTTATTTTTTTAGTTCCAATTCAGAACACCTGAATATGCATCTTTGATATGTAAATGTTGGCTTGTACTAAGAGCTCCAAAAGAACACCCACCACTGATGTATCACATAGGAAAATGAGATCATCCTCTTAGGATAAATGCTGTCACACAATGTGTTTTACAGAGGTAGATTTCTTTTTTCTTTCAAATTTTCTTTATTGGCAAGAAACAGCAGCCAGTATAGAACACATCGAATCGGCAATCAACATTTTACAGTTGAAACATTGGGTATAATCAGAGCATAGGCAGAAGATGGGTATATCGACAAGGGGCACAATAGTTGTAGAATGGCACCTCGGAGTCCGGGCTGCGCATCCGCCTGGCACGGCGACGAGGGCGAGGATAGAAGCTCTAAATCATCTTTATTGTTCAAGTAGCTACACAACTCTGTCCATATATTTTTAGGGCGAGCATTCATAAGTAGAGAGTTAATGTAGTCCTCACACCTTTGCGTCCAGGTGAGGGCCTTCAACCACATCCCAAATGTAGGGGGGGGGGGGGGAAGCGGCGCTTCCAGCATTGTAAAATGCATCTTCTAGCAACAATGGCCCCAACATTCAAAAACCTGGCGAATTCTTTTCACCTCTGTACCCTCCCAGAGCCCAAACAACACAGCAAGGGGATCAGGATCAACTTGGAACCCCACCATCTCCGACAAAGCCTCAAGCACAGCTTCCCAGAATGGAGCCAGTGCTCTGCAGGACCAGAACATAGGAGTATGATCCGCTTCGCCAAATTTACATTTTGGACAAACAAGGGGTTGATTGCGCATGAATTTCCAAATTCTGGGAGGGGTGTAGTACACGGTTGAGAAGCTTGTATTGCATGCACCTAAATCTGGAATTGAGGGAGACCCTATGTGTATGTATGCACATTCTCGCCCACATGGTATCAGTAATTGGAAGCCCCAGTTCCTTGCTCCAGGCGTCCCGAAGCTTGTGGGAAGTTTCTGCAGACTTGGCCATAAACATTTTATATAGAGCAGATGTTATGCCCTTACCTCCTGCAGAGTTGGCTATAAAGCGGATCTTGGGGGGGGGGGGGGGGATTCCGGGGGCTCATTTGGGTATGAGGGCCACAGTGCGCGCACCGCTGCTCTGAGTGTAAAATACTGAAGTAACTCCAGTGGTGAGTTTAAGGGTCCTGGTCGCCATGTCTGTGGGGTGATGAATTTCCCTTCAGGGAACAGGTCCGAAAACGCCCGATACCGGAGATCCCGCCAGTGTCGCGTGAGGAGATTATCCTGCGTGGGGGCAAGACCTGGGAATGACCATATAGGCCGCCACTTGTAGTATGGGCAGCATTCAGGTTGCGATTTTAGGATTGCACTCCATGCCCTAATCGTGATAGCTAGTGGGTCAGCCGGGACGTCAGTTTAATATGATTGGTAGAGGATCAGAGACATAACATTCACCTCCTCACTTGCTAGGATCTCAAGTTTAACATGGGGGTGGGGGGGTCTAGAGATTCATACCAATGTGTTGCGTGTTGGGCTTGCGCAGCAATCCAATAACCAGCGAGATCCGGGGCATTGAATCCCCCTTTCTTGTAGGGCAGGGTCATGTGTTGCCACCTCTTACGGACGGCGCCAGGGTGCCACAGGAACTGGGAACACTAAGTTTGCGGGACATTAGCAAATATGTATATGAGCTTTGGAACTATAATCATTTTGATCAGGGACATTCTTCCCGAGAGGGGCAGTGGAAGATCACGCCACCTCAACATTTTGGATTTTGCATATTGCGCGACGGCTGTATAGTTGTCAGCCAGTAAAGAGGATCTTGTAAGGGATACTTGAACCCCCAGATATCCAATGCCCCAGGGGACCAGCGGAGTGGGAATTCGCAAGCCGGTTGGGAGGTTGCACTGGTAAGAGGAAATCTGTCCGATTTGGTGTAATTTATAGTGAAGCCCGAGAATGTACCAATCTTTGTAATCTCACGGATGATGGGGTATAGGTGAGCGGAGGGGTCTCTGACATACAGAAGTACATCGTCAGCATATAACGATATTATTTCAGGTGTGCCATGCAAACGTATTCCCATGCGGGTGAACTTGCCTCTTACACTGTCCACCATAGGCTCAATGACCATTGCAAATAATAAAGGAAAGAAAAGGCATCCCTGGCGCCTTCCCCTATGTCGAGTAATGGGTGCCGACGTATGGGAAGTAACCAGAATTCTGGCCACCGGATTCGTATCTAGCAGTTTGATGTAGGAGAGCATGTGTGGGCCTATACAGAGGTAGATTGCTGATGCTTTTTAATCTGCTTAGAATCACATGCTGTGCATATAGTCTGACATCCAGTGGTAACCGCAGAGTATTGCATCTGGTCTTTCGAGAATCAAAAGGGGACGTCGACATGGGCGTGCCTGTAACACTATACCTAACCTGACGTGTAGTGTACCCAAAATCCCCTTACGTGTCGAGGTCCCTCGATTTGTTTTTTCTTCTGCCCAGCTATCTGGTCTCCCTAATGCGGAGCTCTTAATAAAAATTGTCATTGTTCTCTCTACCTTTGGTCGTTTATTCACATTGTCACTCCCTTAGACGGCTGATCATTCCTGTGCCACTGCCGAAGAGTGCTGGCGAAGATATTTCAATGGCATTTCG
Organism: Ambystoma mexicanum; assembly: GCF_040938575.1. Classification (NCBI taxonomy): domain Eukaryota; kingdom Metazoa; phylum Chordata; class Amphibia; order Caudata; family Ambystomatidae; genus Ambystoma; species Ambystoma mexicanum. The sequence goes on along the minus strand of NC_090931.1, from coordinate 1,135,105,949 downwards.
GCGGCTGTTGATCCAGTCAGCGCTGCCGGCCACGTGGCCGGGCCTTCTGGCCAGCCTTTACAGTAGGGAGAGTGGGGTCTGGGTGCTCATTCTTTTCAGGAATGCCTTTCCTTTTTCCCCTCTTTGTTCCCTTGGGTTCGTCTTCGCTAGCTATATCCTGGGTTATGGACAGGACTCCTTTAGATTTTGCCCTTACTGTAAGGTGAAATACCTGTGGAAAGACTAGCACCGTCCGTGCAACAATTGTCTCCCCGACCAACGAGACGGGCTGTAAACTCCTACGGCCTAAGACTCTTAAGGAGCGCCGTTTGAAGCGGTGGGCGGCCTATGGTATGTCGCAGACCGAAGTAATTCCCTCGACGCCTTCAGGGATTTTTGCACAAAATTTACCAAGTTCCCTGATCTGGTGGATCCTCCAAAGAAGGCTATGGCTAAGTCTGTGAGGCCAGTGGTGGACTCAGGCCCTTTTCTGTCCCCAGCCCATGTTTTCACCTCCCTCTGGATGACATATATGAAGAAAAGAAGAAAGGTCTGACTTTGAGGACCCTGTTGAGCATTATATGGCTCCTGTCTTTTCTGGAGACAGTCAATTGGAGGAGTTAAGTGAAACCCTTCATGATGCCAGTGGGTTGGACAATTCTCCGGAAGTGGAATTTGGCAGGCCTGAGCCTGGGGCTCATGCTGAGTCGTCATACAGGCAGCTCATGGCTAGGGTCTCGGAGTATCTGGGCTGGTCCAGTCCTCCTGAAGATTTTGTACAAGATGATGTTACAGACATCTTAGACCTAGGTCCGTCCTCTGACCTGGTGTTCCCTTTTCATCTCACTTTACAGAAAAGGGTGGCGGCTGCTTGGCAGTCACCAGAATCTCTTCCAGCTGTTATCATTGACAAAGAAGTACCGCCTTTCCGTTGGCGACCGCAGCTACTTATCCACTCACCCCACTCCCGAGAGTTTGATGGTTTCAGGCGGCTACGGCCACCTCGAGGCAGGCGGCATACCCTACTATCCCTCCTGATGGGGACTACGACGCTTCGACGGTTGGGCTCGCAAGGTATTTTCTGCGGGGAGTATGGTATTGAAATCCGCTAGCTCCACTTGTGCCGTAGCAAGATTTTCACACACTTTGTGGAACTGTTTCTTTAGCGGCTGAGCATATTCCCGAGGGGGAAGAAAGGGATGGGTTCCTTGCTCTTGTGCAAGATGGCAAGGGTGCCATGTGCGAATCCCTTCAGTCGGGTATGGATACAGCTGACGGTGTTAGCCGGTCCATGGCTGCGAACACGGTTATACGCAGGTTTTCGTGGTTGCAGAAGTCTGGTTTTGCCCGGATGTGCAAGCCCGTCTTTTGAACATGCCCTTTGATGGCGCACATTTGTCTGGCAACAAGGCTGACGAGAGCCTTGAGAGGTTGCAGACCTCGAAAGGTGTGGCGAAATCTTTAAACACAGCTGTGCGTCAACCTCTGCCTTTTCGTCCTAGGGGACAGAAGTGGAGGGGAGGTTCTTTTCGTTACTACTCCTCCTTTGGTAGAACGAGAGGGGCCGCCAGTCAAAGGGGTCAGCGAAAAAGTTCCTGTGGTGGTCGGGGAAATAGATGTGCCAAAGGCTCTCAGGCAGCTGCCTCTTTGCCTTCAGGCACTGCCGTAGCCGCTCAAACAGTCATGAGGCCATGTCCCATGGTTTGCCGGTTGGGGGCAGAGTGTCTCAGCATCTTGAAGAGTGGTGAGCCATTCATTCGGATGCATGGGTTCTGGATAAAATAGCCCACGACTTCTGCCTTCCCTGCTTAAAGCGGCTTCACGACAATCCACCGTGGAAACACTTCGAAGCTTCCAGATTCGCTCCTTGTGCAGGAAATCTTGACCCTGCTAGAGAAAGGTACTATAGAACTGGTGCCTGTAGTGGAGAGGTACAAGGGCTAATATTCCCCTTCTTTTTGATCCAAAAGAAAGACTGGGGGATTGAGACCCATCCTGGACTTGCGTTGGTTGAACAAACTTCTCAGGAAGGACAAGTTCAAGATGGTTACTCATACTCCAGTCCTCCAGGCCCTTCAACTTCAGGATTTGTTGGTGTCTCTGGACCTACAGGATGCTTACTTTCATGTGCCGATTCATCCCAAGCACAGAAAGTACCTGAGGTACACTCTCGGTCTCCCAGGATCTTCTGTGGTGGGCCAACAAAGGGAACCTGATGATGGGGGAGCCGGTTTGGCAACCATGGCCGGAGGTGACTGTAGTGATGGATGCTTCCCTCCCAGGATGGGGCGCTCATGCCAATGCCTTGACCGCCAGCGGTCGTTGGTCTCCGTTGGAGTCCAAACTCCACATCAACCTGTTAGAGCTGAGGGCCATCAGGCTAGCCCTGAAGGCTCTTCTGCCGTCTGCGGGGGAAGAGTGTCCTGATCCTGACAGACAACACAGAGGCCATGCATTACCTCAACAAAAAAGGGCGCGCGGGGTGGTAGTCACTCCAGTTGTGCAGAGAGGCAATGCAGCTCTGATTCTGGACCATCCAGAAGGGAATTTCGATCTCGGCAGTTCATCTGGCCGGAGACAAAAATATGGCGGCGGACACTCTGAGCCGGCAGAGCAGTCTCTCACGAGTGGGAGTTGGCTCAGGAAGTCCTTCAGGAGATCTTTGCCCTTTGGCAACCCCACAAGTGGATCTCTTCGCCACCAGTGCCAACCGGAAGTGCAAGAGATTCTGCTCAAGGACATTTCCTCCGAGAGGAGCCTTGGGAGCAACGTTCGTAGTGGATTGGTCATTCCCACTGCTGAATGTGTTTCCTCCAGCTTCAGGTGTTACGGAGGTTCAGGTCCCACATGATCCTCATTGCCCCAGATTGGGCCAGGAGAGCGTGGTACCCAGACCTTCTAGACATGTCCATCGGCCCTCCATGCCCTCTTCCCTACCGAGAGGATCTGCTCTCGTGAGGGGGGGGGGGGTCGGGCTCTCCATCCAGAGGTCAGGACTCTCAACCTTCACGCTTGGTATCTGAAAGGTTGAGATACAAGGATTGGGACCTCCCGGATGATGTGATGGATGTGTTGCTTTTGGCCATAAGTCCAGCAACAAAATCCCTGTACCGTTGGCGTAAGGTTTGTGACTGCTGCAGAGGACAAAATGTTGATCCTTTTACAGTGTTCCATTCTTATGGTTTTGTCTTTCTTACTTTCTTTGGCCCACAGGGGCCTGCGTGTAGGTACCATTAAAGGATACCTGGCGGCGCTGTCTATATTTAAGCGCTCGTCTGAAGAATGTTCTTAATTTGGTTTCTCAATTTCTTAAAGGACTTGACTAATGTATTCCCACTGCCCCCTTTCCATGTGCCGGTTTGGGATTTCAATTTGGTTTTGAAATCTCTAATGCGTGCTCCACTTGAACCTTTGCACTCTTGTCCTTTGAGATTGTTGTCCTTCAAAACAGTGTTCTTGGTTATGGTTACTTTGGCTCGCAGAGTGAGTGAATTGCAGGCACTTTCATCTAAGCTGCCCTTTACTGTGTTCCACAAGGACAGAGTTGTGCTACGGGTACGTCCTTCCTTCCTACATAAGGTAGTATCTGAATGAATTTCATTTGAGTCAGAAAGTGGTTCTTTCTTCCTGGTAAGGAAGAGTAGTAACTCCATAGGTTGGATCCTAGGAGAGCTCTGAGCTTTTATGTTTCTAGGCTGTCCAGGGTCAGAGTGGACGATCAACTTTGTGGGATATGCTCGACACCGATTGGGCCAGGCTGTTATCAAACAGACCTTGTCCAGGTGGATTATCCTCCCCATTACTGAGTGTTACCGATTGGCGGTTAAGGAACCTCCTGAAGGGTTGCGAGCTCATTCCACTAAGGGCGTTGCTACTTCCACCGCCCTCCAAGGGGGAGTTCCTATTAGGAATATTTATGAAGTAGCCACATGGGCTTCTATCCACACTTATGTTAAACATTACTCCCTGGATATGATCCATGGTCAAGATATGGCCTTTGGTAAGGCGGTTCTTTATTCCGCCACCTGATTGGGTACTCTAAATTGTTTTCCCTCCTCCATTTTCTGGTACTGCTTTGGGAGTCTGTCAAAGATGTGGAATACGTTGGAGGACACAATCCATTCGAAGAACAAGTTACTTACCAACTGGTAACGTTCTTTCGACTGGATGTTCCTCCAACGTATTCCACATCGTCCTCCCAATTTCCTATGCGATTGCAGCTTGCGTTTCCGCAAGGCTATGTGCAGGCATTGGATTGGTGCCACACGTTCTGGCGGGGGGGGGAATAAACTGAGGCTACGGGTGCCATGCAGCATATTTATAACATCCAGTGATGTTGCCCTCAATGGAGACCTTCGAGGGGCATAGACCCAACGGCATTGGCGCAGGACGCCCTGTCGAAAAAGTTTCCGAAGTGCACAGCTGTGGACATTAATTACATGTCAAAGATGTGGAATACGTTGGAGGAACATCCAGTCGAATGAACGTTACCCGTTGTTAAGTAACTTGTTCTTCTCTGCCATAAGATCTAAGTCATACTTGACTTATTTTAAATGTATTGCAGTAATTGTTCATATTAAATACATGGCTTGTAAATATGTTCAGATTTCATACCTTAATCAAAGTAAAAATGCACAACAATAGTTTGGACTGCTCCTTCCTTTCTCCCAAAGGTTGTCTCTATCGCCTAAATCAGACAATCTCCCTTCTCACCTTACTCGGTGGCAGAGCAGGTTCACCATTTCTTGAATGTGAGATTGGCACCCTGGTTCTACCTGAACGGGACTAAGGATTTCCACTCTTCAGAGCACCTTTGTGTTGTATGGTACTGCTGTCAGTGTTCAAGCCGACTTGCACGATTGTATCTTGTGTTGCAGAGAGCCATCAACCTTGGAACCTCTCCTCCTAGGTGCTTGTACACACATGCAGTGAGGGACTTCTGTGTCCCACCAGAGGCACTTAACCTTGGGACAGCTGCTTTCCTGTCCCCTTTTTATCTCTGCTCCTCAGACTAAATTCTGGCCCTTCCTAGCCGACACATATTCCTATTTCTTGGACATGGCACTACAGTGGTGACTTTGCATTGTATAAAAACTTCATGACTTCAACTTCATCAAGGTGGCTACCTGGTGCTTGTCCTTTGCGTTAGGCAAGCACTACTCTACATATGTTTTGCCCAGTCTGGACTCCAGAACCATCATGCAAAGTCATCCACCCCTCCAGTGTATCTTGTTTAGTAGTCTCCCACGATTATGGTGGTATCGGGATGAGACGTAGGATTTAGTACTTCGGTCACCACCTTCTCTGCTAGAATCTGACATCAGTCAGGTATGGCCTTGTACGAGGGAATAAGAATGGTGAAGCTAAGGCTGGTGCCTGGAGGTCTGTGGCCGCATGCATACACTCACTGTGCGGCTAAGCGCTGCAGTTTTTATGTTCGAAAATGGCCCTGTCACCTATGGACTCTTAGTTCCAAGAGTATAGGAGTAACCCAGACACTACAGGAAGTAAACTTTACTGTAACCTTCTTACTTCTATGTCCCGTCCCCTTTCCTCCATACTTGTGGGGGACCGGAGCACTTTTGTTAAAAAGCATTTAAACATGTATTTTTGTCCTTTTTTATTTATTTTTACGCTTGGCCACCGCACGTGGTCGTGGCCCGCCCTCCTGAGCTCCACCCCACGCATTGCCCTGCAGTACTTTTCTCTGCGTGTTCGGGGCTGGACGTATTAGCATCACCAGGAATTATTCTTTTTATTCCCTTTAGCCTTCCTTCTTGCTCCGGTTCCACGGTCATCTAGTCCTCGGTCTATGCCGGAGCGTCTGGGATTAGTGTCCTGTTCTTCATGCGAACGTCGTTACACAAGGGCGGATCCCCACTCTTTGCTTGGAGTGTCTAGGCCCGGAGCATCGCTGGGATTCATGCTTCTATTGCGATTCCCTCTCCATCCGGGCACTCCAACGTAGTCTTCTTCGGTGGGAGGAAGTGTTTCAGCGCGTTCCTCCACCGCATTGCCGGCTTTTCCTCGACGAAAAGAAGAAACGCCCGGTAAGTTTGTTACTTTTTAGGGCGCCCCGGCTAGGGGACTTGTTCCCGGGGTCTTCCAGGCCTGGGAGGGGCTCGAGTAGCTCTGTCACCGGGGGTTCCCCTGAGGTGCCCCACAAAGGGCCTAAAAGGTGCACCAGAGTTGTCTGAGGGTTCCTGCAATGGACCTGCCAAAACTGGACACTGTTCCGAGGTTCACCTTTTGGTTGCTAAAGTTCAACCCAGTTCTTGTGTGGCTCTGGATACTGGGGTATTCCCTGAGGTCTCCATTTCTGTGGCTTTACACACCGATTCACAGCTTGTGCTCCTCTTGAGGGAGCTATTTTTCCCGGGTTAAAACCTGAGGTTCCTCTTCTTTGGGCTAAATCCAGCACAGACGGAATCAAGATCCCCTTTAAAGGTCTTGTCGGTGAGGTATGTTCCTCAGCAGTCCCACGCTCAGGGTCGTGATACCGGTTCTGTCGAGGGCTAGGGGGGGCGGGCAAAGAGGGCGGTCGCAGACCACAGGCCTTTCAGTACTGGCTCTGCTGAAGTTCCTCCAATGGAGTCTAATTCTGGGGCAGTTTTGAAGATGTCCAGTAAACATCCAAGACCTGCCAGCACCTGCTCGGCCGAGGATCCTTGTTGCAAGGCTAAAGTGTTACTTAAGTCCCATGTCTCACGTGAGGAGACAATTTCCTCATCTTCGCATGTGAAACAGTTCTCCTCAGGTGTCGACAAAATGGTGGCCAAACCTCCGTGGTTCATGCTGGCCATTTTGGATACCTCTTACACCAACGTTCACGACATCTGGTGCCGGGAGCATTTCTTTTGGGGCTGAGCAGCCTTTTCCATGCTATGTGGATAACAAAAACCTATTCCGCCCTTCATTTGGCTGGCGTGCTCTGGCACAGCTGCCACATACTGTCTCGCTCCCTCCTGGTTCCGCACCACTGATCTGTGGATCCGGCCGGGGGGGTAGGCCCTCCTGGCAACCATCCTCCATGCGTTTATGGGGGTATGCCCCTCACAAGCTGTCTGCTCCTGCCTGTTCCAGCGCCAAAACCTTCAGCTGAGGATGCGTTTTTGGGGAAGTTTCAGACGCTCATGCACTCTGACCTCATGAGGGTGTATTTCAAAGGTCTGTTCAGGGAAATGTACCCTGAACCTCCTGTTCCACCATCTGCCCCGGCTGTTCCTGCACAGGTCCTGGTGGTGCAATCTCCCACCGCTTCCTGTCGGACCTCCTCCACCACTCCTGCCTCTGCTCCTGCTGTCTCCTCTAGAGAAGACGCAGGCTGAGCAGGATAACACTTTGAAATCTGAGGCGCTACCCGTGGTGGACCAGTCTTCTGTTCTCGCTTATCTGGATGAGCCTCAAGTGGATCAGGATATCGATGAGCAGCCCTGCTCTGTTAGAGCATTCCATGACCTGGTCCTGGATATGATAGCCCTTCTTGATATTCCAGTAGCTGAGGCCCCCACTCCACAGGAGGGGGTGTTTTCTGGAGCCTTTACCCTGTCGCCTTAGGAGCACACTGGCCTGTTCCTCCAGAAGGATGTCTTGGCTGAGGCCCATAAGGTCTGGGATAAATCCTATTCTGGCCTACACCTCAACAAGAGGATTGACGCTTGATACAAGCTTCACACCTCTGAGGAGATAGCCTTATCGGCTTGTCCGCTCCCTTCCTCAACGGTGGTTTCAGCAGCCACCCTCCAGTCCACGGCCTCTGCATCTTCCATGACAGCAGCCCAAATCCTTTCCAAGGAGGATAAGCTTCTGGACGCCTTGGGCAAGAAAGTCTTTGCCAATTCGGCGCTCCAACTTCGTCAAGCTAACACCAAACTCATCCTGGCGGCAGCCAATCTGAGGCTGTGGAAAGAGCTAGACGGTTTCCAGGTGTATATTCCTGCGAATAGGCTAGAATACTCTAAAGCCTGTTTGTTGGATGCCAAAATGTTGGCACAGGATCTACTGGGAGCTGTGGCACACCACGTAGATACCTTTGCTCGAGGCCTTATGGTCGTGGTTGACATCTCCCATCATGTATGGCTCCACGTGACGGACGTTATCAAAGGAAGTGCAAGACACAGTACTGCACCTTCCTTTTGATGGCAAGGAATTGTTCCATTCTTCTACAGACGAGGAACTCACAAAGACTAAAGCGAGTACCCAAACTGCCAAATCTTTATCGGTCCGGGCGAAAGCTCCTGCTAAGGCTCCTCATACACAGGTCAGGGTCCCAGACTCCGTCCTTCTCTCGGTTTAGGGAGTTCCAGGATAGCTGTTCACGCCGTACTGAAGCTGCGGTTGGCAGGCCCCATTGAAAGCAACAACGGCAAGGTGGTCTGTGTTTCCTCTCGCCCATCAGCCTCCTCTCCAGGGACAGGTAGTCTCCCTGTCGACAAGTCATCCAAACCTGGTCGGTCGCACGCAGGAGCCTCCAGTGGGAGGACGAATCTCGTCTCATCTGGAGGTGTGGCAGACCATCACCGAAGACCGGTGGGTTTTGTTCAACGCTCGGGTGGGCTTTCATTGCCCCCCCCCCCCCACTTCAACCCTCCTTTTCAGCAGATCAGGTTGCCCTACCTCTGAGCCGAGGTACAGAAACTGCTAGACCTCAGAGCGGTGGAGCCTGTTCCCCTCGGGGAGGGCGTCTACTCCTGTTCAGTGCCCAAACTCAACCAGGCTTGCCTGCGCACTATCCTCTATCTTTCCCAGTTCAACCTTTCTCTCTTCTCCCCCCCAACCCCCCAAGAGAAATTCAAGATGATCACCGTGCCAAATAAAGTCCTTTCTTCGGTGGGGCGATTGGCGCAGTGTAGTGGACCTTCAGGACACGTACTTGCACATCCTGATATGGAGGGCGCATTGAAAATATCTGCGATTCTCCCTGGGATGGGAGCATTTCAGTTCTGTGTTCTCCCTTTTGGTCTCAGCTCGGCGAGATGCACCGCAGACTCCTGAGTTACCCCGCAGTGGGTCTGCCCAAGGCGGATCATCTTTCAAGGTTCCCTGTTTGGGGGCTAAGGTTGAGCCCAGTTCTTCTGTGGCTCTGGATACCATAGTTTGGCCTGAGGCTTCTGCATCTGGAGCAATCTGTATCGCGTTTCAGCTCGAGGTCCCTCACTGGGTGGCTATATGTACCGGGGTTAAACCTGAGGTTCCCCTTCTTGGGTCTAAATAGGACACCAACAGAATTGAGGGTTCTCATCGAGGGTCTTGGCTGTAAGGTATATCTATCAGCCTTCCCACTCGAACGGCTGTGGTGATACCAGTTCTGTTGAGGGGGGGGGCTAAAGAAGCCGGTCATGCACCACAGGCTTTCCAGTACCAGCTCTGCCGAGGATCCTCCCCTAGAGGCTAATTCTTCGGCAGTCCCTAACTTGTCGAATAAACACCCTAGATCTGCCAGTACTGGCTCCGAGGTTCTTTGTTTCAAGGCTGAGATGGAACACAAGGCCCCTGACTTCCCTGAGGAGACTATTGCCTCACTTGCTCCTGTGACGCAGTTCTCCCCAGGCGTTGACGAAATTGCAGCCCAACCTCTGCTGACCATGCCGGCCATTTTGAATACCTCCCTTACAGCAACAGTGTAGTTGGTGTTCGCATTGACAATTCTGTGGCAATGTTTTACATCAACAATCAGGGCAGCAACAAATCTCCTGTCCTTGTGGATCTTGTTGTCATACACATTTGGAACTGGGCCATCCAGCACAGTTTGGCTCCAAGCTGTACACATCCTGGGTCAATGTGGCCGCAGATTCACTCAGTCGGCAGCAGTTAAGAGTGGGAGATGAACAGCAATGTCCTCTCCAACATTTTCCATCAATGGGGCACTCCAGAGGTGGACCTCTTTGCAACTTCTTCAAACAAGGAACTGCGTCTGTATGTGTCCAGGGACGGGCTTCCTTTCTGATCGCAATAACATGGGCGAGGCAAGTAAGTGAGCTCCAAGCTCTTTCTGTGGAATATCCGTTCTTCACTTTCCACAGGGATATGGTTGTACTCCGCACTCCTTCTTTCCTGCCTAAAGTGGTTACCGATTTTCATCTGAACCAATCGCTTTCCTTACCTGTCTTTTTTTAAAATTTTTTTTATTTATTTATTTTTTTTTTCCTAACCGTGCATCGGATGCCAAGAGTCTTGCACAACTTGGACGTCAGGCGAGCCCTGAAGTTTTATCTCGACAGAACGAGTGAAATCGGGGACTCCTCACAGCTCTTTGTCACTTTCGAGGGCCTGAAAGGGAAACCGGCTTCAAAGGCAACTATCTCACGGTGGATTGCCTGCTGCATTTCGGAAGCCTATACCAGCCAAGGTCTTCAACCTCTGAAAGGCATTCGTGCTCATCTTGTACGTGGCGAAGCGGCTGCTGTTGCCTTCCAAAAGTATGTTCCTTACGAAACCATCGCCATGGCAGCTACGTGGGCTTCCCCATCAGCTTTTCGTAAGCATTATTGCTTGGACTGGGGCTCCAGGGCGGATGCCCACTTTGGCCAGGCTGTTCTTAAGAACTTATTCCAGTAAATGGGTTTTTCCATCCACCCAAAATAACTGTGGTGCATGCTTGGGAATCTCCCACAAGTATGGAGGAAAGGGGATGGGACGTAGGAGTATAATAGTTACTCACCGTAGTGACTGCCTTACTCCTAGTCCATAGTCCCCTTTCCTCCATACACCTGCCCGCTGTCCCCTCTAAAAAGTATCCTCTATTATTGCTTAAAGGGTCTCAGACCTGGCGATGGAAAAGGACTGAGGAGCGAGGTGGAGCTCGGGAGGTTGAGGTTACGGCCACGTGTGGCAAAAACGACAAATTTCAATTTTTTATGTGTTTTTTACAGAAGTGCTCTGCTCCTGTCCCGAAGGACGGAATGTCCCACAAGTATGGAGCAAAGGGAACTATGGACTGGGAGTAAGGTAGTCACTACAGTGATTAACTTTAATATTAGCCAGCAGGCAGATGAGTGGTAGGTTAAGAGGAGAACTGAAGCGAGGAGGTAGGCTTTAATCCATATGGACTGTTTCTCGGATGTCCGGGGAAGAGTGCCATGCTTTTGAAGCAAGAAAAGAGCAGAAGCAAGAGGAAGCACAGGGAGGTGAGGAGCCACAATGGTAGTTGAGGCAGAGCTGAGATTACGAGAAGGCTTTGAAGAGTTGGATAGAGGAGGATAGATACAGTGGTGTTTTAGCATGGATAGATTTTTGAACCAGGGGAAGAAATTTCAATCTGGACCAGTTTTTCTTCATTCATCCATCCAGCCTGGTGACGTTATGAGGAAGTAGGTGTTAAGTGAGGGAGTTCAAATGGTACTAGTAGCTAAGTTAATGTTCTTGTGGCGAGGACAGAAAACCTAGTTGGGGAGACCAAATAGGATGCTGGCACAGTAGTCCAGTTTAGAGAAGACGAGAGTGTTTAAGAGATGCTTGGCGGTGGTGTAAGGAAGGAGATGTCTGATTTTTGAAGAAAAAAAAAATCAAAAAATGTTTTTAGGAGGTTGAGGCGTGCTGCTCTTCCAGTTTTGGAGATGAAAGTAGAGTTAGATGATGCCATGGTTTCTAACTGGAGAAGAGTAGGGTGGGAACTGGATAGGCAGAGGAAGAGATGAGTGCAAGCTTTTGGCAGGGCAGAATACCTTAGTTTAACATCCGAGAGTGCGAAGCCATACAATATTTTTTTTGATAACATATTTTATTGTATTTTCCGATTTAACATCATAAAACATACATTCGAAGGGATTGTGTCCTCCGACGTATTCCTCATCTTAGATATCTCCTTCCAGCTCTGCTGACCTCGGAAATTTTTTTCTCTAGAGGGCGCTGCGCGTCGACGTCCTCCGAGTCGATGTCCCTCGAATGCCGCCGTATCGACGTCGACGTCATCCTGCCTATAAAGGCCGCGCGCAGCGTCCGTTGCTCAGTTCCGTTTTTCTGCGCTTACTCAGTGCCTCGGAATACCGTTGCTCAGTTCTTAGTCAGATTAATCCTATTTACCTCGAGTTATTCGATCCATACTCGATGGCTTCCTCGTCGGAACCGACAACTCCTCGATCCGGCTTCAAGAAATGTCGAGATTGTGGGAAAAAGATGTCGTTGACCGATCCTCACAGAGTTTGTCTGTGGTGTTTGGGAGCTGAACACCATTGTTCGGAATGCGAGGACTGTATGTCCATGACAGCTAAGGCCCTGAAGGAGCGTAGGGGGAAGCTGGAGAAAGGTAAGACTTTTAAAGCTTCTTCGTCGACGAAGTCGAGACATTCGTCTCCTCGTCACCATTCGCGCTCCAGGTCTCGGAGTGGGTCTCATCACTCCTCGAGATCGAAGCACTCGAAGAGGAGATGTCGAAGATCCCCTTCTCCGTCTTCCTCTTCCTCTGTTTCGCCAAAAAGAATCCCTTGCCCCACGAAACATAGTTCCCGGGCTGAATGGGAGGAATTCCGAAAAAATATGATGAGCGTCTTCGAGAAAGCGGCCTCGACCCCCTCGAAGACTGCCGAGAGCGATGCTCTGGTCGAAAGACCCGAAGGTCAAAAACGCAGTGAGTCGCAGTACCCGGCGAAGGAAACCTCTCGAGCGCGTCTCGAACCCTCGAGTAGGACTATGACCTCCAAACCTTCCTCGAAGGTTCCGCCGTCGACGAGGGTTCCGTCGAGGTCGATGTCTTCGACGCCGTTGTCGAAGGGACACCGGCGTCGACGCCAAGAAAAGTCACGGTTACCACACATCCAGTGACTATCCCCAGGTCCTCGACGTCGATGGCTTCGAGATTGTCGAGTAGAATTGCAATTCTGTCGAGGTCTTCGAGGCCTCCGCCTTTGTTTTCGACGCCACGCTCGAAGCCTTCGACGTCGGCGTCGACGACATCGACGTTTTCGAGGCCGATAATGACAAGTTCGGCGCCCTCTGCCTTGGAAATGGGATTTACTCCCTTTATGAGTTCAGAACAATTGAGAACTATATCCTCAATTTTGGAAGAGGGTGAATTGTCTGAACAGGAAGACACATTTGAGTTACAGGGACCTGTAACCCCAATTAGAGAGGAATTTTCCTCTGAAGAGCGCAGGTTAAAGGATCTTCATGATTCCTTACATGAGGCAAGTGGGTTAGACACTTCCCCTGAGGTGGAGTTTGCTAAGCCAGACCCAGGGGAGCATGCTGAAACCCCCCCTACAGAGCCTTAATGGCCAGGATCACAGAGTTCATGGGGTGGTCTGCACCTTCACAATCTTTCCAACAAGATGACCTCACGGATATTCTTGACAAAGGCCCACAGGAGGATCCTGTGGTGCCTTTTCATAAAGCTCTTCAGAGAAAGATCATGACAAACTGGGAAACCCCAGATGTAGTACCAGCAGTAAATAAAAAACTGTCTACAAAGTACAGGGTATCTTCTACAGACCCAGAGTTTTTGTCTAAACACCCATCCCCAGAAAGTCTGGTGGTACAGGCAGCATCCTCTACCGATGTCAAGACGGCTTATCCTACTGTCCCACAGGACAGGGACGATAAAAAATATGATGCTATGGCAAAGAAAGTCTTTTCAGCGTGTAGCATGGCGTTAAAATCTGTTAATGCTACTTGCACCCTTGCTAGGTTCAGCCATACACTTTGGGAGTGTGCTTCTACAGCGGCTGACTGCATCCCGGAGGGAGAAGAAAGGGATGCGTTCCTGAATATTATACAGGACGGTAAAGACGCTATGTGCGAATCCCTCCAGACGGGCATTGATTCGACTGACAGTATCAGCAGAGCAATGGCGGCAAGTACATCAACCAGGAGATTCGCTTGGTTGAGAAAGTCTGGTTTTGCCCCAGATGTGCAAGCCAGGCTCTTGAACATGCCATTCGATGGCTCTTCTTTGTTCAGGAAAAAGGCGGATGACAGTTTAGAAAAACTGCAAACTTCAAAAGCAGCAGCAAAATCCCTAGGAGCTGCAATCCGTCAGACTCCTTTTCGTCCCACAGGAACCTCTGCGAGGGGCAAGTCCTTTCGCTTCTACTCCGCATTCGGAAGAGGTAGAGGACGACCGGCTCAAAGGGGTCAAAGAAGAACTACCCGAGGTGGACGGGGTATATATTCAAAAGCCGCAGCAACAGCAGGTACCTCTTTACCATCGGCATCAGCCGCCCCAAAACCACTCTGAGGACTTCCCTCACAGGACACCTGTAGGAGGCAGGTTGACTCAACATCTGGCGGTATGGCAGGCTATCACGTCAGATGCTTGGGCATTGGAAACAGTTGGCCAAGGTTACTGCCTGCCTTTCCTACCTATACCTCAGAGTCATCCACCGGGGATCAGCTCTCAAAGCTCCAGATCCGCTCCTCTTGTAGGAAATTTGGGACCTGCTAGAGAAAGGTGCCATAGAACCGGTACCTGTAGCGGAGAGGAACAAGGGCTGGTACTCACCTTACTTTCTCATTCCAAAGAAAGACGGAGGACTGAGACCCATCTTGGACTTGCGAGAATTGAACAAATTCCCCAGAAAAGACAAATTCAAGATGGTCACTCTTTCTCAGATCCTCCAGGCCCTTCAGTTCCAGGACTGGTTGGTATCTCTGGACCTTCAGGACGCTTATTTCCATGTGCCTATCCATCTCAAACACAGGAAATACCTGAGGTTCGCAATTGGCAACTCTCACTATCAATTTCGAGTGCTGCCATTTGGGCTGACCTCCGCCCCGAGGGTCTTCACCAAGTTAATGTCGGTAGTGGCTGCAAGTCTAAGGAGGGAAGGGATTCACGTCTACCCCTACCTGGACGATTGGTTGATCAGGGCTGTTTCTCCGGAACAAGCTCAGATCCAGCTAAATCACGTGTGCCACTTCCTTCACAGACTGGGCTTCTCCCTCAATTTAAAGAAGTCACAAATGATACTATCGCAGAGACTCCAGTTCATAGGAGCGATCCTGGATACTTCCCTGGGAAAAGCCTCGCCACCAGAGGTGAGGGCTCAAGATATTCTATAGATGGTTACCAAGTTCCAGCATGCCCAACGTCTCCCAGCCTTCGACTTTTTGAGGTTGCTAGGCCACATGGCATCCTGCATTTTCCTAGTGCCAGAGGCTCGCCTGAGAATGAGATCCCGCCAGTGGGCACTGAGAACTCAGTGGTCACAATTCTCAGGGAGAATGACAGATCTTCTTCAGGTTCCCGGCAGGGTGGCTCGAGACCTTCAGTGGTGGGCCTGTCAGGAGAACATTCTGAAAGAACGGTTTTGGCAACCCTGGCCGGAGATAACAGTAGTCACGGATGCCTCACTCACGGGGTGGGGAGCCCACGCCAACGACTTGACCATCAGCGGTCGTTGGTCTCCATCGGAGTCCAGACTACACATCAACCTGTTAGAGCTGAGAGCCATCAGACTTGCGCTGAAGGCGTTCCTGCCAGCTGTACAAGGGAAGAACGTCCTGATAATGACGGACAACACAGTGGCCATGCATTACCTCAACAAAAGAGGAGGCGTAGGATCACTACCCCTGTGCAGAGAGGCGATGCAGCTCTGGTTTTGGGTAATCCAAGAAGGAATCTCTCTATCGGCAGTTCACCTAGCCGGAGAGAAGAACTTGACAGCGGACGCTCTGAGCAGGCAGAACACAGTCTCCCACGAGTGGGAGCTAGCTCAGGAAGTCCTTCAAGAGATCTTCGCCCTTTGGGGAACCCCTCAGGTAGATCTGTTCGCCACCAGCCTAAACAGGAAATGCGACCTGTTCTGCTCAAGGGAATTTCCCCCGAGAGGAGCTCTGGGAGACGCGTTCATAGTGGACTGGGAGTTTCCGCTTCTGTACGCGTTCCCACCGGTCCCTGTCATTCCTCAAATGATCAGGAGGTTGAGAAGATTCCGGCGAACCATGATCCTAATTGCCCCAGATAGGGCCAGGAGAACGTGGTACCCGGACCTTCTAGACTTGTCCATCTGCCCTCCAATTCGACTTCCACTCAGAGAGAACCTACTCTCACAGAAGGGAGGTCAGGTTCTCCATCCAGACATCAAAACCCTCAACCTTCACGCTTGGCTTCTGAAAGGCTGAGGTACAAGGATTGGGACCTCCCTGATGATGATATGGATGTGTTGCTTTCGGCAAGGAGGCCAGCAACAAAGTCTTTATACCGCTGCCGTTGGAACAGATTTTGCAGCTGGTGTAGAGAACAGAATATCGACCCTTTTTCATGTGGTACACCAATGGTTTTGTCCTTCCTACTATATTTGGCAAATTCAGGCCTTCAAGTTGGCACCATTAAGGGCGATCTCGCAGCGCTATCCATCTTTAAGCGTACTGCGGAAGAACCATCCTATTTCAAATTACCCTTGGTAATACAGTTTCTAAAGGGGTTAACCAATGTTTATCCCCCAAGACCATTCCAAGTTCCCCTATGGGATTTAAACTTAGTACTAACTTTCCTGATGGGTACACCTTTCGAACCTCTCCATTCTTGTTCGTTAAGATTCCTTACCCTTAAGACTGTTTTATTAATAGCACTTACATCTGCTAGAAGGGTGAGCGAATTACAAGCTCTTTCTTGTAAACCCCCTCATACAATATTTCACAAAGACAAAGTTGTCCTGCAAGTGAAGCCTAATTTCCTCCCAAAGGTGGTTTCTGAATTCCATATCACTCAGAAGATTACCCTACCATCTTTCTATCCTACTCCTCACCCGGGGTAAGAGGAAGAGAGGTTACACAGGCTAGACCCTAGGAGGGCTTTAAGTTTTTACATTAGTAGACTAGCCAGGATAAGACAGGCAGACCAGCTGTTTGTAGGTTACGCAGGTCACAAGCTGGGGTTACCAATAACTAAGCAGACCATTTCCAGATGGATCATTCTAGCCATTCTGGAATGTTATAAACTGGCAGGGAAAGAGCCCCCTCAAAACCTTAGGGCTCATTCGACCAGAGGTATTGCAGCTTCATCGGCCCTCAAACGAGGCGTGCCGGTTAAAGACATATGTGCGGCCGCTACATGGTCGTCTGTCCATACCTTTACACGTTTTTACAATCTGAATTCCTCCTCCAGTCAAGAGACTAGGTTTGGAAGGGCTGTACTGCATTCTATTCATCAATAGAAGACAGCGTGAAGTCAGTACTCCCTCCTCCGATAATAGAATACTGCTATGGGAGCCTATCTAAGATGAGGAATACGTCGGAGGACACAATCCCTTCGAAGAACAAGTTACTTCTTACCTTGTAACGTTCTTTCGATGGGATGTTCCTCCGACGTATTCCTCATCGACCCTCCCATCCATCCCCGTAGTTCTACTTCCCTTGTTGTTGCAGCTTACGCTCCTTCAGGGTGATTAGTTAGTCCAGAAAGTATTATTGTGGGCTACAAAACGGAACTGAGCAACGGACGCTGCGCGCGGCCTTTATAGGCAGGATGGCGTCGACGTCGATACGGCGGCTGTCGAGGGACATCGACTCGGAGGACGTCGACGCGCAGCGCCCTCTAGAGAAAAAATTTTCTGAGGCCAGCAGAGCTGGAAGGAGATATCTAAGATGAGGAATACGTCGGAGGAACATCCCATCGAAAGAACGTTACAAGGTAAGAAGTAACTTGTTGTTCTTCATGTAAACATACAACCTGTATGACCAGTGGAACAGTCCATGGTCAGGTAAAAAGAAAAGGAGAAAGAAACGAAGAGCGAAGAAAAAGAAAACGGTCTTGCAGTGTCCGTTGTTTCTCACGCTACATGTCAGATTGGAGTACTTTTGCACATTGTGCCCCACCATCCATTGTTCAGGTTGGTGCAGTCATTGGGCTTCCTCCCATTTCTTCCATATCTTATCTTCTTTCCTCGGACATCCCCTGGCTGCATATACTCTCCTTTCCATCGCAACGCATATGTTGACGTCCGTCGCCCATTGTTCGTACTGCTGCGTAGTTTCCGAACCCCATAGTTGTGCAATGTTCCTTTTAATTATTGCTGAGGCCGTCGATAGAAGCAACCTCTCGTATTTAGATGCCTCTCACTCCTCCTCTATCCCGAGCAGTAGCAGCTTTGGGTCTCTGTGTATCGTTCTCCCCAGTACCCGTGAGAGTTCATCGCAACATTTTTGCCAGTATTGTCGTATATGGTTGCAGTCCCACAGTATGTGGAAGAAGGTTCCCTCCTCCCTCTTGCATCGGAGAGAGTGTGGGTCGGATGTTTTCCCCCAGCGATATGCCACCCTGGGGTAGTAAATCCTATGCAGAATTTTCAGTTGGACAAGTCTAAGTCTGGCCGAAATGGCCACCTCCCGAGGGTACATGAGGGCCCCCACCCAGTCCTCTGGTTGTATGAGTCCTAAGTCTCTTTCCCATTTGCCCTTTAGGCTGGTTAGTTCAGTGGTGGCAAAGGAAGTGATTACATTATACATGGTGAACGTTACATTGGCCTCTATGCTTGCCTCAACTATGTTTCTTTCGAGGGGAGTGCTTTCGGCCATGTCTTCAAGTGCCGGGAGGTGGGCTTGTAGGGCATGTTGCATCTGCGCATATTGGAACCGTTCAGTGCCTGGGAGGTGAAATCTGGACTCTAGGGTTTCAAAGGACACCAAATTGCCCCCTTCTACGATATCGCCCACTGTACTGATATCACGTTGTGACCATGTACGCCATCTCGGCAGCTTGTTTACCTCTGGTAGATTCCTGTTGTTCCACAGAGGTTGTAGTGGGGTGATCCTCCCTTCCCATCCCGGGAACTTGTGCGCGTCTTTCCATTCTCAGGCAATGTGTGATAGCATAGATGGGGCTGAGTTATGAATCGCTTTGTAAAGGAGTTCAGTTTCAGGTGTAGCGCGTTCTCTGGCACTCCCCAGTCTATTGTGTGGCAGCGTGGTGTCCCCATGCAGCAAGTCGTTGACCACTGCCATTTGACTAGCCCAGTAGTAGGACTGTAGGCGGGGGAGCCCTATCCCTCCTTCCCAAATGGAGCGCTGCAGAGTACCCAGCGCAATACGTGGATGTCCGTTGTTCCAGAGAAGCTTCCTCAGTGTGTATCTTTTTAAATTCTTTCGCCGGGATGTGTAGTGGGGCATTTTGTAGAATGTATAGGAAGCGCGGAAGAGCCATCATTTTGAACAATGCTGCCCTTCCCAGTAGGGTCAATGGGAGGGAGACCCAGTGTCTGGCATCTTCTGTGAATCTGGTTGTTATCGGGTGGAGGTTGTTGGCCACGTAACTGCTCAGGTCGTTAGTGATTTGTATGCCAAGGCATTTAAACTGCTCGGTTTCTAAGCGGAAGGGATAGTTGGCTGGTGGTATAAAAGTTGTGGTGCCTGTTGGGAACAGTATTGATTTGGGCCAGTTTACTCTTAGCCCGCTGAAAGTACCGTAGCTGTCCAGTATGCCTACAATCGTGCAGCAGGCTTGGTGTGGGTCTTTCAAGTAAAGAAGCAAGTCATCCGCGTACAGGGAGACCCTATCTTCATGCCCGTCTTCCCACTGAATACCACACCAGGCCGGTGACGTTCTCAGTGTCTCTGGTAACGGTTCCACAGCCAGGGCAAATATCATGGCAGATAATGGGCATCCCTGTCTAGTTCCCTTCCTGAGCTTAAAGGTGTGCGATGTCCACCCTTTCACTCTCATTTGTGCCTCGGGGGGATTCATATAGGAGTTGCACCCAGCTCAGAAACTGGGGACCAAACCCCATCCGTCCCATTATTTCCTAAATTGCCTCCCAGTACACCAAGTCGAAAGCCTTTTCGAAATCAATCGCTAGTACAGCCAGGGGGCCTCGGGTGATGTGTGCATTCTCTATTACAGTGTGTAGCCTATGAATGTTCATGCGGGTCGACCGTTTCGGCATAAATCCGCCCTGGTCGGGGTGAATTAGTTTTGTGATGACCTTTTTGTAAGCGGTTGGCCAGTACTTTTGCTAGTATTTTGGTCTCACTATTGATAAGTGAGATTGATCGATATGAACTACAGAGGTCTGGCGGTTTGTCTGCTTTAGGAATCACTATTAACATGGCTTTCCAGAGGTCCGCCGGTAGGCGTCCTCTTTCCTTGCACTGTAGGAACATTCGCAGTAGGTGGGGGGGCAATTTCATTTGTACAGAGTTTACGCCACATCTCAATCGGGAAGCCATTTGGCCCTGGTGTCTTTCCCGTCTGGAGTTCCGACATGGCCGCTATCAGTTCCTCCTCTGTGATATCTTTCTCAAGTAGAGCCTGCTGTTCAGCGCTTAGAGTGGGGAGGGCTATGTCATCTAGTACCGATCTATTGATAGGCGATGTGGGTGGCCTGTAAAGCTCCGTATAGTAGGCTGCGAAGCCCTCGGCTAAGTCGCGGTCGGTCAGTAAGGGTTCAGCTCCTTCTGATCTTAACGCCCTGACCTGGCCGCTGCCTATTTCACGTTTCTCTAGCCATGCCAGCATTTTGCTGGCTTTATCACCGGTCTCATATATTCTAGCTCTCGTCATATGTGCCTGCCTAGCGTTGTCTAACGCAACATTCTGTAAACGTTTTTTGGGCAAGTGTTAGTGCTCGATTTGTTTCTGGTTGGTCTAGTGCCAGGTGGTTTAGTTCAGCCTGAGTCACTTGTGCTTCGACTTCTACCAATTTCTGTTGGTGTTTCTTTCGGTGTGCAGCAGACCATGCTAAAATCTCACCCCTCAGCACCGGGTTAAGTGCCTCCCACAGGGTCTCCGGATCATCTACTGATCCTGTGTTTAACTCAAAGTAAGTTTTTGTCGTTTGTTGTACTTGCTCCAGAAAATCTGGGAGGCCTAAGTAATAGTTATTTAAGCGCCAGGAGGGGGACGGACGGCGTCTAGCCATGTTAAGCTCGATTAGCAAGGGGGAGTGATCTGATATGCCGCGTGGCAGTAGAGTTGCTTTTGTGGCCCTGTGAGCCTCCGACCCAGGCAGAAAGAAGTAGTCTAATCGTGACAAGGAGGCGTGTACCCCCGAGTGGAAGGAGCATTCCCTCGTGTCTGGGTGTAGGTCGCGCCACACGTCCTGCAGTCCCATAACTGTGGTGAACGCTGCTAATTTGGTTCGAACAGTGGGGTTTCTTCCTCTCGTGTGAGCGGTCCATCCCCACCTCCATGACTTCATTGAAGTCACCCCCAATTATCAGTAGGTCTGAGTTATCTCCCGAGATCAGAGGTGTAATGTCCTGAAGCAGGGTGGTGAGCAGTGTCGGTGGCGAGTAGACCCCGAGTAGGGCCATCGTCTGGTTCCATAGTGTTCCAGTAATAAGTGTGTACCTGCTGCCAGTGTCTTGGGTCACCTGTGTCATGGTCAGGGGTAATTGTTTGTGTATTAATATAAGCACCCCACGGGAGCCTGTGGTGTACCCAGCATGTATTGCAATTCTGTAGTTGGTGCGTTTGAATAGGGTACATGTAGTGCCTGCTAAGTGGATTTCAGTTAGGAAGGCTATATCTGGTGTGTGGCGATTTAGGAGTCGTGTGATAAGTCGTCTCTTGATTCCACCTCCCATCCCATTAACATTCCAGGTTAGGAGTCGTAGGGTCCTGGTATCAGTGTTAGTGGAGGCCATTTGGTAAAGAGTGCGGGATGATCACTGGCATATAGCACCATGTGCACATGTCGTTTGCTGATAGTGTTGTGGCATTGCGTTTTAGATTTAAACTTTGGACCCTTTTCTGAACAAAACCGTTATTAAACAAACTTCCCATCCCCCACCCTATACTCCTTCTAACTCGAAGCATCTGTCGCCCGAACATTCAACAAAACAAACCTCAGCTAACCGTGGCTGAGTGCGCCCGCTAACAAACTATTTGGGGTTGTGTTTCTATGTGTAGGCTCCGGTCATGTCCCGGTGCGGTGTCACACCAGGGGAAGGGGGGGGGGGGCTTCCATCTGGGCTGGCCGCTTAGCTGTGTGTCTCTTCGCGGCTAGTCTGTATACACGTTCAGTATAAGGTTGTTATAAAGTACCTTAAGCCCCGCATGGTCGGGTCTCGAGTGTTTCTGTTCGCATCTTTTTCAGGAGTCGGTGCTGTTATCCCTGCAGCTGTGCTGCGATTCCCGGTGCAGGCGGTTGTTGATCTGGCGGGTCAGGACCCGGCCGGGCACGGGGTGTTCTGTTTCTGTTGCCCCTCGTTGCCGTCCAGTCTCCCTCGTTGTGTTGTTTCGCCCATCTCCTCGCCTCTCCGGTGTCGGTGAAGTGGACTGTTGTGCCTCGATGGTAAATTTTAAGTTGTGCAGGGAACATCAGGCCATATTTCACTTTGAGGGATTGAACTTGTTTTTTCAATGGGTCAAACGATTGTCTAGCCTTTTGCACTTCTCTGGTGTAATCTGGGAAGAATGCTGTTTTGGATCCGTTATAGGTGAGGGTGCATTTCGCCCTTGCGGACTGGATCAGCGCATCACGATCACGATGGTTCAAAAGTTTGGCGATCACTGTGCGAGGCGGGGCGCCCGGAATTGGACGACCCGTCGGCACTCGGTGGGCTCGTTCAATGGAAAAGATATTGGAGAACGTGTTGTCTTCAAACATGTCTGTAAGCCACTGTTCCAGAAAAAGCTCCATATGTGGGCCTTCCGCTTTCTCCGGCAGCCCCAGGATCCTTACGTTATTACGCCTGGATCTGCCCTCGCTCTCATCCAGTTGCTCCTCCATGGTTTTCAAACGTGTTGTGACTGTGGCCAACTGCTGTTCTATGTTCCTTATTCCATCCTCCGCACCGGAGATGCGTTGTTCTGCCTCGTCGGTGCGTGATGTCAGCTTCTGGAGGTCCTGTTGCAGGAGGGAAACGTCCATGCTGATGCCATCCATTTTCTGCTCCATGGAGGCGTGTGAGTCGGCTATGGCCGCCATGATGTCCTTTAGGGATATCGTGCCCTCCGTTCCCGCCATGGCGTCTGCTTGGTCATGTTCTTGTTCTGGCTGGCCGTTGGCTGTCGGCGTAGTAAATTGATCTATCCTGCTCTGGGATATCAATCTTCTGGACTTGTCTTTGCCCATGTCGAATGCCAATGTGTATCGCAGTCTGGGCTGCTGTAGCGGGGTGGCGGCAATACTTTAAATGTCACTGAATCCTTTCACCAGTCTCGGCAACGGGGCAGTCCTCTGTGCTCCACTCGGCGGGGCCGTTTCTCCTCATTCGCCGCGGTGTGTGGTGGGCAACCAGCTCGTCTCCCCAGCCAATTCACGGGGCCCCTCTCCACTGACCCTGGCCCTGCCGTGCGGGGCGTGCAGTAGGTTTCTCGCCCTCACCGGCCAGAGCCTCTCCACCGACCACACCGGGGCTGCCGCCCAGCATCTCCATTGATTTATGTAGGCGTAGCGAACAGGTCGTTTTGCTGTACGGTCCGCGGTGGATAGTCGCGATTCTCCCTCAAAGCGCCTTCCCGCCGTCCCGCTTCACTCCGGTGAGCGCGGCCATCTTGATCGTGCGATGCCGCAAGCGCGGCGCCTCCTTCCCGTCGCTCCGAACTCTCTGAAAACGGTGCGTTTCGGACTGGAATTTTCTCTGTGTGTGCCAGGGGTACTTGCCTTCGGGAGGGTATGTGTTTTCGGAGGATTTGCTACTCGTAGCAAACTATTTATTCAGGCTGTTTGCTGCGGCCTTCGGAGCGCCAGGAACTCACGTCCTCATCGTCCCGTTGCTGGCCACGCCCCCCGAAGCCATACAATATTAAATGGCAGAGAGACAGTTGGACATTTTGATAGATATCGGAGGAGAGTTCAGGAAAACAGAAGATGATTTGGGTGTCATCCGCAAAGAGTTGGTACGAGAACCCAATGGAGGAGATTAGTGCCCTAAGAGCAAAAGTGTAAAGAGGAGCGGACCAAAGACGTGCCCTGTGGAACACCAACAGTTAGAGGAGTGAGTTGAGGGGTGTTGTTGATCCAGGCGACCGAGAAATGGCGAGGTGCAGGGTAGGATTCAATCCAGGCAAGGGCTTGATGGCGAATCCCAAGTAGATGGAGCGTATTAAGCAGGTCCGAGTGATCAACCGTGTCAAAGGCGGCAGATAAGTCAAGAAGAATTAAGATAGAGGAGAGGTTTGAGTGCTTAGCAGAGGCAATACTTATCTACATCTTTGTCTACTCCCGGCACCAAAAATCAGCTCTGACTAATCCTTTGGTCCTTGCCAGACCCAAATGACCCACATGTGCTAACTTCACCACCTCATTTCTCATTGACTCTGGCACCACATGTTTATGTCCTCTATACAAATACTCACCCCTGACTGCTAATTCATCCTTTACCTTTCCAAACCCCTCCATTTTCTCGTCTCCCCTAGAAATACCAGATCCATTCATGGCCGTCGGCACACCCTGGTATACCATGTCCTGTGTACACGCCATATCCATTCTGATTTTTTTAAAACTAGTATGTACTTGAAATATTTGTTAGCGCTTATATTATAAGTATATCAATAGTGCTTTAAGCATTTATTAATGTTATTTGTTTGATGTTCAGGATACATAGTACATTATTGCTACATGTTTATCTTGGTTACTGTTGCCACAGCTGGCTCCCGATTTCTGCTTGGAATGTGGAGTCTCAGACCTCCTGGGAATCCACATTCCACTGTGGTCGGTTGTTGAAGTCTTCCCCAGCTGGGGGTCGCTACCATGAGAGCCCAATAAAGAGTTGTTTATAATATTACCTGTGTGGACCTGCATCTCTGCAACTCAATTTGTGAGGCATTGAGGTGGGAAGAGAGTAGGTGTCCGCCTCCACCTCTACAATTCAGTTGAGAATGAATGAAGGATATTTTCGAGTCATGTAGGGCTGCCCGAGAGGCAGTCTGATGGGAAGAAGGTCTAGGGGAGGAGAGCTGGAGTGAAAGTCTGTGATGGAAGTTTTGTTGCATACAGGCTGAGCATTCCAGAGTACAATGTTCAGTTGATGATGATGATGAGAAAAGGAAGAGAAGAGCAGCGAGTCTCTGATGGATAGGTGAGGTGGATAGGTGTTAGAGGTATGTTAGCTAGTTGCCTTTGTTTGTTGGATGGAGGTGGAAGGGAAATAGAGTAGTGGGAGTTACAAGTTGGGACTTTTATAATGGGGATAGGAAAGGAGGAAGTTGTAGGCAGATTGGAGAAAGCATAGGGAAAGGTGAGTGAGTAGGAAAAGCTGCTGGAGGAGTGGGAGTGAATGAAATATGGTTAGTAGTACAGTGTAGAGACAGCACAGTAATTTGGAAGCTTTGGATACTCGCAGGTGCTACAAGGAGAAAGGCAAAGGCTAAGCAGCAAAGAGGATGTTCTTCACTGTTCCGGCCTCAACTTGGACGCCCCTAGGAAGTTCAGAAGGAATGACCTTTTCTCTTGTCACCTGATTGCCTACCGTTGTCAATTTTGATCTCTTCAGGTGGGGACGGGGCAGGTGTCCGTTTGTGATCTGCCTTTCTTTGCTTTCCTTCTCCAGTTTGCAATTGGTTTCCTGTTAATTCTTTCAGTCTCTATGGCTAGACTGTTCTATTTTTGGAAGTGGTTGGTGGTGGTTACTTTTTGGTATAGTAGTAGCACTTTGTTGCAGGAATTCTCATCTCCTTGATTTTGAACCGCTTTCTGTAGGTGTGTTGCCTTTGTTATAGTTGTAATCGTTTTTGTTTTTTTTTTTTTAATTCTACTTTCTATATTTGCGATTGTTGCAGTGCGTTTGGTTTCTTCAGGGCTTGCTTTTTAGGGGTTAACCACCTTGCTGCTATTTTTTTTTTTTCTGGTTGGGTGAATCGTTTCATAGGTGTTCTAGAGCTCCCATAATTAATTTGCTGAGCAGCTCTTGTTCCTCACGGATGATGTGTGGGGCTGTCCTTCTGTGCACCCTCCAATAGTTTAAGGCCTTTTTTAAAAACAAATGTTATTGTTAACTGGTTTTCCAAGTTATAGTAATGGTTGCTTGTCCCTTGTTTGTTGAGCATGTTTGCAGGTATACAAAGGGTACCATGAGCTAGTTTCTCCACAGTATGCAGATTGGTGAGGCTGCAGTTGTTTGGTACACTTTGCACAAGATCCTGTGGAAAGTTTCGTCTCGTTTGTCCATCTATGTATGACTATGTGGTCTTTTAAACATTTGTTGAAGGCAGAGGGCAAACGTTCAAGTGGCAAGCTACTAACCGGCCATAATTCACTCGCCACCTCCAATTATATACATGCTCACAGCACACTGTCTTACTCGCCACTGGCTAGAGGCGACTGTAAGTTTGGCGCACTGCGTAGGAACATTGGCTTTTTGAAGTTTCTTTTGTGCCAGATGTTGAAACCGCCTAGTAGAAATTGATTTCTGGTCCCCATTTTGAGGCTAATAATCGGGGGAGAGAGAAGAGCCAATGCCTCATTGGACCTGTGGAATTCTTCCTCATCAGTGTAGTCATTGCACTTGTCCAGGGGTTCGGGTGCTGTTGCATGAAGAAACTGCAGTCACTAGCCCTTTATAGTAGTACCACTTTGCTCACCAATTCACACCTTCTCTTCATGAGCACTTGACGCTTCTTTGGCTGTCACCCCCTTGTCCTTGCCATGCCACAAGTCCACCACACTGGCTTTTTCAGATTCATTAAATGCTAATGTTTCAGTTGAAGGATGGCTACTACTAATGATTTGAAAAGTAAGGCTTTGGTAGCAAGCTGTAAATCAAAGAATGCGTGTACAGTCTTCAATATTAGTCGGTTTTTAGTGTATTAAACTGTCCTTGACTCCAGTCCCATCTCCTTTCCTTGGAACATTCTGCCCTACGAGGTGGGATCTGAGCACGTTTCTGTAGCAAAACCTTTCTGGTCCTTTGTTTTTATGTGGGGCCAGGCCAGAGCATGTGCCGCCCTGACCCCGCTCGTGACCTCACCCTTCAGTGTTTCTCATGGTGATCGGGGATCATACAATTGTGGCACCACTCATTTTTCTTATCAAATTTTTTTCTCTCCTTGCTCAGGTGTTCTTTTCCCACCATTTATGCTGGGGGGGGCGGCGGGGACGGTTTGTTTCTTGTTCGTGCGTGTCAATACGCGGCATCAGATTCCCATTTGCTCTGCCTTAATTGCTTGAGGGCCAATCGCCGCTGGGAAGCCTGTGTTTACTGCTGTCATGATTTACAACATACCCTGCATGCCTGAGCTGTAGCACCACCTACAGATGATCTAAATACCCACCTTGGGCTATGGCAGGTATGAGTCAAAGAATAATGCTATGCCTGCAGAAGGGTGAGTGTTTAGTGTAAGAGAAAGTACTGCACCTGACAGGATCACTATTGGACAGCAATATTGTAGTGGTATACTAGCTCTGTACAAATGCTTATTAATCTTGTGGGTATGATCAGCATTCGATGCACTAAACCTCTTCCACTTTTTTGCGAACATTTTTGCTGAAATAAATCTTAGAAAAATATGGGGGCGGAGGGAGGTGTATAGGTAATAAATAGGGGTTTGGGGACCCCACCAAATAAGAAAAAAACCTCTTTTTTTTTTCTTCTCCCAGCAAAAAGTGCTACAAAAGAAACGGCCAATGAATGAACATAAAACTTCGTAGGGAAGAGGGATTCTATCACTAAACGGCAAGTAATTGCAATACTGTAGTTTATACTCCTAAATAGGGGGCGGGGGAGGGTGGCAAAAGTTACTTTGCCAGTCAATGGTTTCCATGGGCAGTTAAGGACAACCAAAAAGTGATCTACAGCCATGGGTCAAAACTATTCCATGTAAAGCAATTTAAATCCTTCATATAAGGATTCATTTCGCCCTTCCTCTGCTTTGTTGGCTTCACATATTTTGACCCAAGTAGTTTGAGGGACAACACAAGTTATTTTTGGATGCTGTTTCACAATTCCTTCCACCCACGAAGTGTCATTAGTACAGGGAAATTTGAAAGGCTAATTTTAAAATAGATCCGGGTATATCTCAATGGTCCAACATAGAAAAATAAAAGGTTGCAAAAAAGGGTAAAATTGCTTATTTCAGACTTGTTTTCCAAAACAAATACTTTTAAGCCATCAGCTTGTCTCCAATAAGTGTTGGGCTGGTTTGGGTTTTATTTACATTAGTGCATTAGTTTGGACATCCATCTTCTGTTTGCGTAAACCTGTTCAATGCGGGCATGTACAAAAACCCAATCATTATTGCAGGCCATTCTGTGCGTTTTCTTTTAATTATTTGTTCTGCAGTGTGCAATTCTTCTTAAAATGCTCTTTTCATGTTTAACAGTTAGCCATTACTTTGCATTGTGTGCCTCGTGGCTAGTGTTCTATAATCATGCAAGTGAATAACTGATATAAAAGGCTCTGTGCTTGTTGTGTGGCAGGGCATTACTTTGAAAAATAATTTGTCAATGGAAGTTATAAAAAGTTATAAACTAGGCCTTTTGTGCAGTCCTACTCCTACACCCCGTCCTCCAAAAAAATGTGTTGCCCTTTAAGGTGCTTCAGTGTGCATGTTTAGTGTGGGAGCGGCTGGACCACGGAAAAAGTGAAGTGCTAAGATGGGAAGGGAAAATGGGGGTGAGGGGGCGTTGGGGAGGATAGAGGGCAAATACAGAGATTGCAGAGGTGAGTGTCAACCTAAATGCAGGGAATGTGAGGTGGACTCGAAGGGGGGGGGGGTTGGGGAGGGAATCTCAGACCCCAGAAAGCCTTGTGGATGAAATTGGGGCTGGAGAGATGCGGTCCCTGGGCCAAGGATAAGTCTCAGTCCTTTTCTGGTTAAGTGGAAGTGGGCGAAGGGAGGATGAAGGAAGATTGAGGAAGAGGCTGTTGCAGTAGTGAAGCTTAGAGTACCATAGCTCTGGAAACGCTGAGTTTCTGGGGGAAGGTGAGGAAAGGGAAAATGCCTCTGAGGAGGCGCAGCTGATAGTGGGCCTTGGCAAGGTCCTCAATGTGGGGAGAGAGGAGTCAAAGATGATGCCAAGGTTTTTTGCCTCACAAGAGTGAGGGGAGGGGACCCATAGAGAGTGGCCGGAGGGAGTGAGGGGGAGAGGGGAGAGGGGGATGGGGGAGGGATGGAGGGATGGAGGGAAGGGCTGGGGTTCCAATGAGAAGCTGTCTTACTGGCATTAAGGCAGAGATCATTGGCAGCGGACCATGACTGAATAGCAGTCAGTCAGGGATGGGAGGAGGAGGAGGACGACGACTTGAGGGATGCCGCAGGTGGAGTGTGATGTGGGGGGGGGAAGTGGGCCCAGTTAAACCAGGGAAGTCTAGTCGGAGAGGAAGGAGGTAAACGAATCCAGTGCCAGGCCTGTGATGCAGATGGGTGTCACGCAAGAAATTTGTCAAGGTGGCACGATTGACCACGTCGAAGGCAGAGGAAAGATCCAGGAGGATGAGAATGGATGGAGAGAGGAAAGCGAGGCATGAGGGCTGAGGGAGGCGGGAGGAGGTAGAGGAGAGCGAGGACAGAATATCCTGAGTTTTGGAAAGTAAGTGGTAGGCAAGTGAGGTACAGATGGACAAGGATGGCAGGGGAGATGTGGAGACTGCAGAAGAATTGGCGAGTTCCTTGCAGATTTTAAACAGTTTGCCAGAGTTTAGTGGCCCCGGAGATGCAGGCTTTGATATGAGCACTCTTCTTAGAGCAGGTGGAGAGTCTGTATTGCCTTTGGAGCAATTGTGGCCTAGTCTTAGGGACTATCAATATCTTACGAATGTTTAATGGATTACTTAAAAAGAAATTGATGCATAAGAAGACTAACAGAAAAGCAGAGATTTAGAAAAATCATTTTTGTATAGCGATTTAACATTGAGAGTGTGCATGCACCAGGATAGCCAATCTGAAGTGCCTGAAAGTTGGTGGGATTTTCTTTTCTTTCCGAGACTGGCGGCACCTAAATGGACATATAGTAAGCCCCTCTTACTATTGCTATGTTGCTCTGTCATTAACTCGATCACTGACTTTTTCTGTTCTACTCCTACGTCCGTCCCTTTTCCTCCACACTTATGGGACATCTCTGTCCTGTGGGACGGGACCGGAGCACTTTGTAAAAAGCATTTACATTTTTCTTTTTCAAAAATGTGTCCTTCCCCTCTTTCTTGCACGGGGCCCGGCACCCGGCCGTAACTGCCCACCTTGGCTCCGCCCTGCGCATCACCCATCAGTCCTTTTCTCTGCTCGTTCGGGACTGGACGCACTTGCATCCGCAGAAGATTCTTCCCTTTTTCCTATCTGGCTCTCGCTAGCGATCGTGTACTAGTCTGTCTGTCGTTCAAACTAGACTTACCCGATTGTTCATTGTGTCGCTGACGCTTTGCGAGGGTGGATCCCCATCCTCTTGGTTTAGAGTGTTTGGGTCCGGATCACCGTTGGGACGCCTGTTTTTACTGCGACTCCCTTTCGGTCCGGGCACTTCAACGTCGGTGGGAGGAGGTGTTCCGACAAACTCCTCCTTCGCATTTTCAGGCGTTCATCGACAAAAAGAAAAAACGCCCAGTAAGTTCTTTACTTTTCAGAGCACCCCAGCCGGGGGATACCTTTCCAGGTTCCTCCCGGGCCGGGAGGAGCGTTGATCGCTCTGTCCCCAGGGATTGCCCTGAGGTGCCTGTTGGGCCTAATAATTGTACCAGAGTTTTCTCGGAGGGTCTCCGTAAGGGGCCTGTGGATACCGGAGCACGCTCGAGGCCCCTCCTCTGTGGGCTGTTTGTAGACCCAGTTCTACTGAGTCGTGGGGTACCGGAGCTCGCTCTGAGGCCTCTCTGTTGGCTTCCCTCAAGATTAAGACCGGGGTGCGCCCCGAGGCCTTGGTTGGGCTTGGTGTCACCGAACGGATGTTTGAGGTCCCCGCGAATAAGGCTGTTACCGGACCTGGGTTCCGAGGTCCCTCTTAAAGAACATTTCTGAGAGGCCTGACAAGGCCTTATGGGTGAAGGTTGTTTCTCACGGTTCCCGCTCTTGCGGCGACACCAGATCTGTTGAGGGGGCAAAGAAGGAAAGTTCTTCTTCTATCGGCATTGCCGAGGCCGTTCCTGAGAAGGCTAATTTGGCTGTTGGTATGTTGCAGAAACATTCCAGGCCTCATAGTACCGGCTCTGCCGAGGTTCCTTATGTTAAGGCTAAAGTTAAGACCCCTGATCCATCGACGGGGACCCCTGCCTCACTTCATGTGCTGCAGTTCTCCTCAGGCGATGACAAAATGGTGCCAGTTCCCGCCACGACCACGGCGGCCATTTTGAGTACTACCCATACAACTACGCCATTGGCCTCAGGTGTAGGGCTTGGTTCTGTGGGTGAACGTAAAGTTCCTTGTGCGCATCCTTATCGGCCAGTGTATGATTGGAACGCCTGGATGCCCCTTTCGCACAATGTTTTGTTGCCTACGGGGTCGGCACCTTTGATTTATGTGGAGGGGCTGGTGTGGCACCCTTCCCTGCTACGTCCCTGGAATTAGCCTCCTCATGAGAGGCCTCCTCCGGTTCCAAAACAGTCCCCGGAGGACGCTTTTTTTCGGTAAATTTAAAGCACTCATGCGTACCGACCCCATGAGGGAATATTTCAAAAGGCTTTTTAGGGGGATATGTCCTCCCGCGCCTCCGGCTCCACCCGTTCCTCCGGTGGTTCCGCCGGCGCCTCCCTTGCCTACGGTGCCTTCCCCCGACGCTTCCGCCTTTGCCCCCATTGTCCCCCGTGGACAGGGCAGCGCCTGACACAGCTCAGCAGGATCCTGACCTGCCGGATCACTCGCAAGGCGATCGGGACAACGAGGACCTTCCCTGCTCTATTGGAGCTTTTCATGACCGGGTACTGGACATGATGTCCTTCTTAGATTTTCCGGTGCCCGAGGCACCCGCTCCGCAGGAGGGTGTGCTTTCTGAGTTGTTCACCCTGTCTCCTTTGGAGCGTACAGGCCTGTTCCTGCAGAAGGACATTCCGGCCGAGGTCCGCAGGGTCTGGAAAAAGCCACACTCTGGCCTTTTTGTCAATAAGAAAATTGACGTGCGATACAGGCTGCATTCTTCGGAAGAGGTGGCCCTGTCGTCTTGTCCGCCCCGGACCCCCTCCCGCCCCCCCCTCCACAGTGGTGGCTGCAGCGACTTTGCAGTCCAGGCCTGCAGCATCCTCTTCCACGACGGCTACTCAGGTTCTGGGAATGGAGGATAAGCTCCTTGACTCCCTTGGGAGAAAGATCTTCACCAACTCGGCCTTGCAGCTCAGGCAGGCCAATGCCAAACTGCTTTTAGCGGGGGCTAATATGCGGATGTGGGAAAGGTCTGTCAGAGTTTGAGGGGTTCATCCCGGCCGAGAAGCTGGAAGACTTTTTAAAGGGGGGATTATCCGACGCCAGGGTCTTGGCCCAGGATCTCCTGGAGGCTGCGGCTCACCACATAGACACCTCGGCTCAGGGCCTTATGCTGGGGGTTGATACCTCGCAACAGGCGTGGCTATATGCCACTAAATTCTCAAAAGAAGCGCAGAACAAGGTGTTGGACCTTCCGTTCGATGGTAAGGAGCTCTTTCATTCGACAACAGATGTAGAGCTCACCAAGACGAAGGATAGCACTCAGACAGCTAAGTCCTTATCGGTCCTTGTTAAGACCCCCTTCAAAACCCAGAGACAGTTGTCGCAAAGCCGACCCTCCACTGGCTTTAGGGGCTTCCTGGACCGGAAATCTCGCAGAGTGGATACCCCTTCGGGGAATAACCGCAGCAGGCAACAACGGACTCTGTTTTTCTCCTGCTCCTCAGCCTCCTCCTCAGGGTCTGGTAGCAACACCACCGGAAAACCTACAAAATGAGGGTTCTCAGTGCTCGCACGAGACCCCGGTGGGAGGACACATTGCGTATCATTGGGAGGCGTGGCAGACCATCACCGAAGACAGATGGGTCTTGTCAGTGGGCTTCCGCTTACCCCCTACCCCACCCTTCAACCCTCCTTTTCAGCTGTCGGGCTCGCCCTCTCTCAAAGCCGAGGTTCAGAAACGTCTGGACCTCAGCTGTGGAACACGTTCCCCTTGGGGAACGAAGGGAGGGCTTCTACTCCCGGCTGTTTACGGTGTCCAAACCCAACCAGGCTGGCCTGCGCACCATCGTAGACCTTTCCCAGTTCAATCTTTTCCTACCCCAAGAGAAATTCAAGATGATAACGCCCAGCCAGATACGGTGGTCCTTGCAGAGGGGCGATTGGCTCAGCGTGGTGGATCTTCAGGATGAGTACATGCATATTCTGATATGGAATCCACACAGGAGATATCTCCGTTTCTCTTTGGGAGAGGAGCACTTCCAGTTTCGAGTGCTTCCTTTTGGCCTCGGCTCTGTGCCGCGTGTCTTCACGAAGATGTCGGTGATTGCGGCCGATCTTCGCCTGCAGGGTATCCATGTGTATCCGTATTTGGACAACTGGCTCTTACGCAGTCCTTGCCCGTTGAAAGCAGCGAGCAGTCTTCAGTCTCTCCTTCAGCTCCTGTTACATCTTGGGCTGTCGGTGAACTGGCGGAAATCTTCCATGATGGTCTCTCAGGACTTGATTTTCCTGGGTTTTTGCTGGAACACGATCGACTGCAGAGTGTACCTGACCGGTGACAGAATGGCGGATCTGTTAGCCACGTGTCAGATGTTTGTGCAATCGGATAGCATGTCGGCCTGGTGGTTCCAGATGCTTCTGGGCCTCATGGCCTCGTGCTGTTGGCTCTTCCTCTTGCTCGCCTCAAGATGAGGCGGACTCAGATGGCTCTTTGAAGTTCTTGGTGTCAGGCTTTGGACCCAGACTCCAAACTGATAATGATTCCGGCTTCCATGAGAGAGGACCTGGAATGGTCGTCTTCTCTCAGCAACCTGTCGGTGGGTGCAGGGTTTCAGGACCCAGCCCCTACGGTGACGATCACGACTGACTCCTCCCTCCTGGGGTGGGGTGCGACGTTGGATCCTCTTCAGGTCTCGGATCTCTGGTTGGCTCAGGACAGGCTCCTCCACACAAATCATTTAGAGCTTCTGGCGATCTTCCTAGCGCTCAGAGCGTTCAGACCGATCATAGCCAACAAGGTGGTCCGCATACGCACGGACAATGTGGTGTTGATGTATTACATCAACAAGCAAGGGGAACGAAGTCTTCCCCATCTCGTGCATCTGTCCATCCAGATTTGGGAGTGGGCTGTGCTTCATGGTGTTTGGCTGCTTGCAGTGCACATCCCGGGCCAGCTGAATGTCACAGCGGATGCCCTCAGCCGGCGTGCAGTGGTCAGCTACAAGTGGGAGTTGAAGGCGGAGGTCCTCTCATGGATTTTCCTGCGTTGGGGCACACCGGAGGTGGACCTCTTCGCTACAGCGGTAAACAGGAAGCTTCCTCAGTATGCCTGCAGAGGGGGGCTGGGAGCCTTCTCTCTGGGGGATGCTCTAGAGATCCCATGGCACAACATGAGAGCTTATGCTTTCCCGTCTCTGCCTTTAGTTCACCGAGCAATTTGCAAGCTGAAGAACTCTGTGAACTGTTCCCATCTACTCATTGGTGGCCGGTCAGGGTTTGGTTCTCAGAACTTCAACACCTGTCGGTGTATCCGCCGATCAGGTTACCAGTAACTCCCGATCTTCTTCACCAAGGGGAACAGTAGATGTGGCACGGTGCCTGAGTTCAAGCCTTTAGAGCATCTGAATTTGTCTACGGATAACATGCGCATTATCGAGGAAGCCAGGAAACCCTCGACCAGATCTCAGTACAAGAGTAAATGGCTAAGGTTCTGTCATTGGCGTTTGGAGAAGAATTTGGATCCAAGGATGACCACGATTGACGCAGTGCTGTCCTTCGTGTCCTCCCTAGCAGAGTCAGGGGGGTTCATGTTCTGTCATGCAGAACTTACCTTTCAGCGGTTTCCGCTTCTCTTTCTTATTCTCTGAGTAACTCAGTGGTTAAGAGTCATTTTGCAGGGCTGACACGCCTCTACCCTCCGGTTCGTAGTCCGCAACCGCCGTGGGACCTAAATGTAGTCTTGACGGCGCTGTGCCATAAACCCTTTGAACCAATGGCTACGGTGGACCTCAAGTACTTGTCTTGGAAAGTGTCCTTTTTGGTCGCTGTTACGTCAGCAAGGAGAATGAGTGAGCTCCAGGCATTGTCGGTGGAGCATCCTTTCTTGGTCTTTCACAACGACAAGGTAGTCCTTCGGACAAACCTGGCCTTTCCACCGAAGGTAGTGACCGAATTCCATCTGAATCAGTCGATCTCCCTACCGGTCTCTTTTCCGAACCCTGCCTCTGAGGCTGAGAGGGTTCTACACTGTCTTGATGTCCGAAGAGCTCTTAAATTCTACCTGGATAGGACTTCCGAGCTTAGGAGTTCTTCTCAACTTTTTGTGACCTTCGGTAACCCTCAGGGCAGGCAGGCGTCTAAGGCAACTATTTCTAAGTGGATCGCCGCCTGTATCAGTCTTTCTCCGTCCTAGGTGAAACCTCCTAAGGGTATTCATGCACACCTGGTGCTGACGCTCAGTTTGGTCAGGCTGTACTGAAGAACCTGTTTTAGTAAGGAGTATTTCCATCCACCCATAGTTCCTGTAAGGAGTGCTTGGGAATCTCCCTTAAGTATGGAGGAAAGGGGACGGGACGTAGGAGTATTACCAGGTTACAACCGTAGTGATAGTCCTTACTCCTAGTCCATAGTCCCCTTTCCTCCATACGCCCGCCGCCCCCCCCCCCCCCAATAAGGTTTCTCTGTTATTGCTAATGGGTCTTTGACCCGGCGATAGAAAAGGACTGATGCGCGGGGCAGAGCCAAGGTGGGCGGGGGTTACGGCCGCGTGCAGGGCCTCGCGCGAGAAAGAGGAAGGACACATTTTTGGAAAAATGTGGGTGCTTTTTACAAAGTGCTCCGGTCCCGTCCCACAGGACGGAGAGATGTCCCATAAGCATGGAGGAAAGAGGACTATGGACTAGGAGTAAGGTGGTCACTACGGTGAGTAACCTGGTAATTTCCCTTCACCAGGCATAGGCCTATTCTCGCTCTTTGCTTAAGTTTAGAATGTTTAGACTTGGTCTTCTTTCTCGACATAAACGTATAGTGCCCAGGCACAGTGGCACTTAACAGTGGGCTGCACCCCAAACAGAATAAATACAAAGGATATAACGCTCTGAAACAGAAATGACCTAGTTTAATTAGCTGTGCCCACTCACCCACAAATTGACAACTCCTTAAAGCGTCACACTATGGGGAAGAATTCACTAATTGCAAGCCTCGTGTTCCCTCCCTTCGGTACTGAGCACCACACTTTCAAGGCAGAGGTTCCCTGTTCAGGGGAATAACAATACCAGAGGGCACTCTAAGGATCCCTGCCAAGGGACTAAATCGGTTACCAGTCTGGCGAGGTTCCCCATTCACGGGCTAAAACTACTGGACTAACACTGGGCTAAATCCATCACTGGAATATTGTATCACCATATAACATGCAGCATTGAAAACTGTGGTAATGGTTAATTTCCCTTCACCCAGTTTCTAGGTGAATGATAAGAGTAGTCTAGAGCGCGGTACGGTCACCCGTGTCCTAGTAGTTGTATTAATGTTGTTAATTATCTAAGTGTAAGATAGTACACTAAAATCCTGCCGCTGCGTGTTTATCCGCGTCCTGAAAGTTTGATTAATAGCGAAGTGTTTAGCTACTAATCTCTATTGCCCAAAGCCATGTTGTAAAATTACCCAAAAGGCGCCAGTATATTTGTCACTAAAGAAACCTATGTGGCTCATGCATTAGTGTGAGACCCGAGGTGTCCCGTTTTTGCATAACCACTAACCTGTTTTTAGCTGTAGAAACACTGTCTGCAACATGTTGAGTCGTGCAGTACGATCTGCAAAGTAATCACCGTATGAGTTGCAAAATGTCATAAAAGCGGTAACCGCATGACATAAAAGATGTTACTCGTCTACAGTTCTTACCGTTATGTCCGATCGCGGCAGTGTAAAGCACGACAGCAGCAAGAGTCTGAGCTGTCGTGCCCGTCTTAACTGGGGTTGAAGGGTTGCCATGGTGATGGTGACAACAGAGTGCCTGACTTAAATAAGTGTTATGTATCATGGTTCTACTCGTATAGAATGAATAAAAATATATTGCATGTCATAATATGATTGGTGTGATCCAACTGTACGTCAACAGAATTTATATTAAAAAACCATATTGGTTATTGTGTATACATATTGATGCGTTACTGTTATGTAAACCCTATGTCATATGCTCATGTGTGTGTCGTGTGGTCAGAAAAGGGAGAAAAAAAACTCTGTATACTAATAACTACTGCGGTTGCACTTCCACATTGATTTGCTTGTCCCTCCTCCTTCCTTGTGGTATAGCTAGTGTATAGCATTTTGTCTATACCCATATAAACAAGGGAAGTGTATGCATGTGGTATCTAATTATCTGGTGGTCATAATATATTACCACAAGGCTACAGCTATTTACAGAAGGCAACAAATCCATTGCAAAAAAATCCATTGCAAAAAATGCTTTAACAGAAGGTACCAAGTACAAAAAATAGAAAGTTTAGAAATACATTAACTGATCTAGGTGGGATGCCCGTCGATTTTATCTTGACTGTTCATAGATTTCATCATTTTCATAAGTTAATTTCCATGGGACATGCACCTGATGTCTCATGTGTCTAGTATGTCTCCTTGCATGTCTTCTGACTTTGGTGAATCATGTTCAGTGTTGTTCAGCAAAGGTATCTGATATTTGTTGCTCACATGTTTTAGTCTAAAATAATGCTGTTCAATCGTTGAGGTCAGGGGAAGTTGGTGGCTGTTACTAGAAGCAGTTGAGGTCCCACTCCTCATTCATGCTGTTATGTACCATAGTATTCAAACTGTATATCCAGAAGGCTTCGCGTTGCTGTCTCCTCTTCATGTCACAGTGCTGTCCTTGATTATCAAATACCTCCAACACTTGGAATTTTATTTGTGCTACTTTGTGGTTCTGTTCCATAAAATGTCTTGCTACCGATGTGGCATTTTTATTCCTGATGCAGGAGTTGTGTTCGTTCATACGAATTCTCACCTTTCTCCCTGTTTCGCCCACGTAACACAAACCACAAGGGCACTTCATGCAATATACAACGTTCTCCGTATCACAAGTGGCAAAGTCTCTCAATCTGATTTTCTCCCCTGTGTGAGTGTGAACTGTATTTCCTTTTATGGTGTGGCAGTTGCCACAATTTAAACCCGGAAAAATTCCTTGTCTATTGCTCTTCGTAACTGCTTTCTTGTTCCCGCTTGTACTAACCAATACAGATCTTAAATTGCTGATCCTTTGGTATGCAAACCCTGTTTTTGATGTAAACTACTCTTTCGTCCGATTGTCATTCGTCAGAATATTCCAATGTTGATGTGTTTTTTGATTTGTGCACTTTGGGTGGAGAACCGAGACACATACCCTACTGTGGGTGCTGTTGTTTTGGCTTTAGTCTGTAAAAGCTTTTCACGTGAGTCTATCTACTTTCTCTGTTGCTGATTTAAGAACTTCATCTGGATACCCTCTTTCTTGCAACTTCTTGCTTAGTTTATCCAATTCCCTGATGCACTCCTCTAGGTCGATAATAATTCTTTTAGCCTTATCTGCCCATAAGGTAGGTTGCGCATGGTGTTAGGAGGATGGAAGCTCATACGATGCAGTAGATTATTCCTATTTGGTTTGGTAAACAAAGCCATAGTGATCTGAAAGTTCGACCACGTTCACTTCAACATCAAGGTAGTGGACCCCAGGGCTCCCTGTTTCAGCAGTGAACTGAATTCTCTGTTCTATGTGGTTAATATCTACTAGGAATTGTGTACGTGAATCTTTGTCTCCATGCCAAAAATGTCATCGATATACCTTACCCATGTTCTAATTTGATCAGGCTTCCGATGGTTTCCAACCCGCTTCACCAGAGCGATCGGCAATTGTGGCACCCCTCCCCACAATAGTTCAACTTGGCGGCATGGTGCCAGAGTTCAGATCTTTAGAGCGCCTCAATTTGTCCGCAGATAACATGTGCATCATTCAGGCAGCCAGGAAGCCCTCAACGAGATCTCGGTATAAAAATAAATGACTATGGTTCTGCCACTGGTGTTTGGCTAGGCAGCTGGACCCCAGGGAGGCTACGATCGATGCAGTTCTTTCCTTTGTCTCACATCTGGCAGAGTCAGGCATTCATGTCTTGTCCTGCAGGACTGATCTGTCGGCTATTGCTGCTTACCTGTCCACGGATCAGTGCTCTTTTTCGCTGTCAAATCCAGTCGTTCCAAGACACTTTGCGGGCCTCATGCACCTTTACCCTCCTGTTCGCAAACCGCATCCAACGTGGGATCTGAATTTGGTCCTTACGGCCTTGTGCCATAAGCCTTTTGAGACCATGGCTATGGTAGACCTTAAGTACCTTTCGTGGAAAGTGTCCTTCTTGGTCGCCGTGACTTCGGCAAGGCGCGTAAGTGAGCTCCAGGCCTAGTCGGTGGCGCATCCCTTTCTGGTTTTTCATAAGGATAAGGTTGTCCTGAGGACGAATCCTTCCTTCCTTACCTTCCTAAATTGATCTCCGATTTTAATCTAAATCGGTCAATCTCCTTGCCTGTCTTCTTCCCAAACCCAGCCTCCGAGGCTGAGAGGGTTTTGTATGGCCGAGATGTGAGAAGAGCTCCAAGTTCTATCTGGACAGAACATCTGAGTTTAGGAACTCTTCTCAGCTTTTGGTGACTTTCGGTAATCTGCAAGGGAAGCTGGCCTCGAAAGCAACCATCTCCAGATGGATTGCTGCCTGTATTGCAGAGGCTTGCGCTGTTCAGGGCCTTCAACCACCAAAAGGGGTTCATGCTCATCTTGTACGGGGCAAGATGGCTGCAGTTGCCTTCCAAAAGTATGCCCCTTGGGGGACCATCGCGAAAGCTGCTACGTGGGCCTCCGCATCGGCTTTTTGTAGGCATTCTTGTCTAGACCTGAGCTCCAGAGCTGATGCTCAGTTTGAGCAAGATGTGCTAAAAAATGAGTTTTCCATCCACCTGTGATTTCTGTGAGGAGTGCTTGGGAATCTGCCATAAGTATGGAGGAAAGGGGACGAGACGTAGGAGTATAAAAAGGTTACTCACCGTAGCGACTACCTTACTCCTAGTCCATAGTCCCTTTTCCTCCATACGCCCGCCGTCCCCTCTGATAAGGTTCTTAAAGGTCTCAGACCTGGCGATGGAAAAGGACTGTTTGAACTGGCCAGATTCAGTGAATCGTGAGTGGGAGCTACATCCAGATGTGACCCACGCATTTTTTTTCCCACTTGGGTGTCAGACCCCCAGTGCACTTGCTCACCAAAACAGGAAATTTTCTCAATATGCATAACGGTGTGGCCAACGGCCAAATGCATTGAGACCCTCTAGAGATTACATGTGGGATGATGAGGAATTCAACTACCCTCTCCCCTTTATCCCCCCCCTGCCACCTTCATCGCCTTCACTGAATACTTTTGAAATTCCATAGGACAAATGGATTCTGTTAACTTCTTCAAAGTGCTTTTATGGCCAGCAAGAGTTTGGTTTTCCGAACTGTAACCTATCCACGTATCCTCCAGTTTGTCTCCTAAGATGACCGGATCTTCTTTCTCAGATGGAGGACCATGATCTGTGCCTCTCAATAGCCTTAACAGCATGATGCCTGAGAAGCTTCTATTTTTGTCTTTGGACAGTATGCGCATTATACTCGCTGCTACGAAGGCCTCCAATCGACCTTTGTATCAGAGCAAGTGTGAGGTTGCCACTGGTGCTTAGCAAAATGCAAGAACCCGCTTTCTACTTCCTTGGATGATGTAGTCTTCTTTTATTTCAAGTGTAGCCTCCTGTGGCCTACAGATGGAATCCTTATCCGACTTATCTCTCTGACTTTGAAGCCTTTTTCAATTCAGATCAACAATCCTTTTCATTAGCCAACAGGATGGTTAACTGTGACGTTGATGGCTTATCCTAGCTTTGCCATGAGAAGGCATCCCGATCCTTGGTGGGATCTAGACGACGTAATGACAGTTATCCAGCATTGGATCTTTCATAGATTCACATGCTATGAACATTCCCCGTCGTCCAGTTTGGTATCCACCGTTAACTTTTACAGTAGTAATTAAAGGGAAAATCGGCACCCATCGCTCTCCTTTTGGGTGCTTTTGGTCTAAACCAATGGCACATCGAGTATGTAGCTTATCCCCTGCCGCTTCCTCTCAGATTATAACCACATGTCATGCTAGAAGGAGTCCTTGTGTTGGGTCTTCCTAAGGAAAACTCCACAACTTCAACTGTTTGGAAGAGATCTCCACAAACTGTATTTCACCTGTCTTTCAGATAAGTGTGGGAAAGAATGGAGGAGAAGAAATCTAATTTACAGCCTGTAACACTTGTGGCTTCAAGAATGTTTATGAAGGGATACGCATGCTGAATACACCCCCACCAATGCTGAGGATTGTAAAATTTAAAAGGGGTTTAGCCCAAAAACACTCAAAGATAGACGTCTGGTCTGTTGGCTAAATGAAGGCCACTAATACCCTTCCGAAACAGAGTCTTCTAGAAGCCTGGCAGGCCATAGGTGCACAGAAAAGAGCCTACCCCAAAAAGGCAAGATCAGAGGAAAGGCCCTCTGGGGCACCAAAACTAATCCTCAAAAGGGTCACAAAACCCCAGGAGATGCGGTCGACCATAAAAGAGCCCTTATTAACGCTATCTGCTAAGCATGGACACTTGTCGACTACGAAGGACTTGTGGCCTAAAGACAAACTGACGACGGATGGACTGTCGGTCGATAGCAGAGACCTCATCCACAAGTGATTGTAAGGCGAAGGCCCTGCTGCTGCCGGTGGAAAGACCTTGTCGACGAAAGAACACCACTGGCCGACGGGAGAGAGCCCGATGACGGACAACCATCGTTCGACGGCAAGCAAAAAGCCCGACAACAGACAGGCCATGCTAGCAGACAGAAAAAGCATTGACAACGGTGCCCAAGAGTTGCCTTTCGACAGACATTCACTGAATGGAAGTCACATGTCGACAGGAAAAACCTCTAAAAAAGAGGGCAAGGAGACGCCAGGGCACAGCCATTCAACAACCAAAGACAGGTGAGGCCATGCAGGACCCAAACGCTGCAGTTTCACACAGGAGAACCAGGGGTGGGGACACCGTTTATGCCAATCTCAATGCCACTCTCCCCTAAAACATACTCCCAGATCATACTGTAGTAGATTATGCAGTACGAAGTGGACTTCGGGAAACTGCATAGAGAGTCGCCAGCATTCTCTGATTCGGAAGATTCAGTGATGGAGAAGTTCTCGACCACCCTGGGTCATGAGGAGGGGTAACTAGCGGACCAAGAGTCGTAAGATACTGAATCTACAACCACTACTGGGTTGCCGCCCCTCGATAATCGATGGGACATGGACGATCAAATGGATCACCGTGTGGAGTAGCCCCCAAAAACCAC
Source organism: Ambystoma mexicanum (assembly GCF_040938575.1). NCBI lineage: Eukaryota > Metazoa > Chordata > Amphibia > Caudata > Ambystomatidae > Ambystoma > Ambystoma mexicanum. Next base: position 1,135,063,664 of record NC_090931.1, on the reverse strand, counting down.
CATCCAGACAAAATCGGGGCTTTCTACGCACTGATAGTGAAGGCATGCAAAGAATTTGGCCCATTGTGTACGGAGTACAAACAGTTTTTCTTTTTGATCATGCACAAAATAAGGAAATCGGTGGTATCAATCCCCAACCTCTCCCATGTATGGGAGGAGGTGTTACTCAGAATTAAGCACCCGTTCACTGAGTCGGCATTCAAAGGCAGACGCAAAAGGAATTTAATGCACCAGATAAACCTAAGTGCATCACGTCGCAACCGTCACCAGAGTCGGTAATGTCCACAGCAGCAACCAGGAAGGTAGACGCTGAGACACTAAGGTGTACAACACCCCCGGATCCAGAAGGCTGCAAGATAGATGCTTTAGGAAGGAAGATGCTTTCCATTGGAGCTACCACAGTCACTATAACATCAAGATATGACCGGGAAATGTGGCACCGGTTAACACCACTACTAGAGCACTTAACAGAGGACAAGCATGAGTTGCAATTGTAAAGGAAGGGGAGGAAGCCGCAAACCACAGCATGAATATTGCTGTCGGTCTGGCCGAAACAGGCTTCAAATAGGTAAATAATGGGGTGGTGTTACTTCGGCCAGGGTGGCTGCGTTGCACCGACTTTAGGCCGGATGTGCAGAAAAAGGTCCTACACATGCCTTTTTGAGGCGAAAATCTCTCCGGCTGAGAATTGGCGAAGCACTTAAGCAATCAAGACTGACACCAACCGTCAGGTCACTTACCACTCTGCAGACCAAGCACGCTTTTGGCAACTTCTGAAGTGCAGCAGGAAGATCTAACTACTCCTCAAACACGAGAGGCTCAAAAGCATACTGGCAACTTTTTAAAATTTATTTTTATTGTGCAATTTTGGTTAATCTAAACCTTACGCACATTTAATCAGCACTTCTACAAATACACGTTCCAGTAGAGTGACATGAAATACCTAAATAAAATGCACAAAAAGGGCAAAAAAGAAGTACAATTCACAACCCAATAAAAACACCTAAATGGAGCAATAGAACTTTTTAAGAAACCATATTAAAAGATGATTTGCGCGATATGTCCTGTCAAGACTGCTACTTTTAAGTATTCATTTAGGCAATATGACTATATTTTCATATGTAATACACCACTGCCATAATCACTACTGATTCCACACCTATAATGGTGCTCAAATTGATCTCCCTCCCACTGGTCAGAGTTTGCTGTAAACTGTACAAATCCCTTGATGTAATAGTTATCTTTTCTGACACTGGGTTAAGACCTGGCGGCTGTCTCAATCTCCAGCCTACAGTCTACACAATGGCTCATCTCAGTGTACCTTTTTCCACCTCCCTGTGTGCTCCAATGTAGGTGACACGTTAATCCGCAAGTATGTAATAAACTTGCGGATTGCTTTCGGACAATATTTTGTCAAGTAACTACTAGTATGATGCACAATGTTCGCCTGGTTACAATATTCTGAATACAGTGGTTTGATTTCTAGTAGGTCCAAGTTATTGCAAACCTCTAAACATTAGGATCTCTTCGTTATTATCGCAATCCAATTTGGACAAACAATTCTTCAAGTGGTAAGATAATTGAAGCCAAATGTGCCAGTGCCGAATTACTTATGCCTTTTTAAAAATGTATTTTTACAGTCTGCTCTATCCAAGAAGGCCAGTTGGCAATATAGAGTATCCGGTGCCTCCACATGTTGCTTAATCGTGATATACAGTTGACAGCGTTGTATCATAAGCAATTGTACACTCAATTCACACCTGCACTGACTGAGGGAGTTCTAAAATAGATCCAAATATTCTCCAGCATGGGGTCTGGCATGGATTCACATGCTCATGAATATTCCCCGTCGTCAGGCTGGGAATCCTCGGTAAAGAAAAAACCAGTATCAGTTTCGTTTCTGATCTGACTTTCGTAGTAATAACCAATCACTGGTCTCTGCGTCATACTGACCACAGCCAATGACTGCCCTCTACCTAAGCCCCACCTCTGGCAGCCATCTTCAGATTTTTACCGCACGTTCATGTGTTGGGATCCTCGTGCTATTGCTCTCGAGCGTTAGTGCTATTTTTTCACGTTTTTTCTCAAAAACTTCGTTTTTTCGGTCAAAAGAGCCTCAAGCTCCACCGACTCTCTATCCGATCAACGGGGACCCGTGTCGGATTCGTCTGCGCCCCTCAAGGGTGAAGATTTCGTCGAGCTACGCTTTTGGAGGACTCCAGAAGTTTCTCAGGCCCGGTCATGGCCCAGGAGAAGGGAAGCTCGACGCCCGGAAAGCTGTTCAGGGTCTGCCCTGGATGCCAGCTGCAGAACGTCTTCAAGGAGGACGAACACTCTTTTTGTCTCTACTGCCTACATGAGGACAAGACGCACGTGGAGAAGGACTGTGCGTTTTGCGGCAACATGTCGGAGCGGACCATGAAGGACCGCCATCAACGTCTCGCCAACTGGCTAGAAGGGAAGAGCCCGTCCGGCGAGGAGAAGAAGAAATCTGAGCGGTCTTCTAAGACCTTTGAGGACGCCCCGGCGACGGGGGTCCAACATAAGGCCAAGCACCGCGAGTCCGCTGGCACCGGGAGCGCCGAACGGTCGGGCTCTACGGGCGCCAGGCAGGGCGCACCCTCCCCGGCACCATCAACCACGAGCCAACGCTCTGGGTCGGGTAAGAGGAAGGCCGAGCACCCGGCGAAGCTCCTGGAGAGGCCCCGGTCGAGCTCGAAGGCGGAGGGGGAGCGAGGCGGTGTCCCCCCCTCAAGGATAAGGCGGTGAGCGCACCTAAGGTGGTGAAGGCCTTAATCCATCCGGCCAAGCCCTCTATCGAAACTGTCGCGGCGGCCCTGGCTCAGCCTGTGCAGGCTACACCAGTGGTGGCGACCTCGGGGCTCAGTCTCCCTGCCACCTCGGAGGGAGTCCTCTTTTGTGCCCATCGATAGGACCCCCGTGAAATCCCCCAAAGGGAAGAGAAAGGGGGGGCAGGGCGTCGTCGTAGATTCGGCTTCAACCTCGGAGGAGGAACTGGTCGAGGTCTTAAGCCACGGCCTCGGCGTGGAAGAAGACCGGCCCGTCGGGATGGATCCCGAAGCAGGTGACGACGACATCGTCGAGGGTACCGACGGGGCCCCTGATCGCCCGTCGGATTCCCCTCTGCCAGCACCGCAAGACAACTCGGCGACCATTTTGTTGGCTATACAGTCCTTATGCTCAGAGATAAGGACGAGACTACCGTTGCCGACGGAGGAACCTCTCCCGTCGGGGGACCCAGAACCGGGACCTTCTGGTGTTCCCCCTACTAAGAAAAGAAGGATCCACCCTCCACCTCCTTTTCAGCCTTCGCGCCCCGTCCAGCCCTCCTCCCCGTCCACCCGAGGGGATGATACGGGGACTGACACGGCAGCGACGGGTACGGACGACGAGGTATACGACGAGGATGTACCGTCGTCGCCTCCCACCAGGGCTTCTCCGCCCGACGAGATTGGATCGTTCCACTCCATGATCACCAGGGCATCCGAGCTTTTTCAACTCTGCCCTGAGGAGAAGAAGAAGGAAGGTTTCCTTTATCAGCGGCGCAAGGCCAAGAGGAAGACGGTCCTCTCAGTGCCTCTATTGGACGACATTTGGGATGAGGGCCTCACCCTCCTCAAGAACCCTTCCACGACGCCAGCTAGAAGAGACCGGTACGAGAAGAAGTACCGGGTCCTGGACACGGCCCCCCTGTGCCTCCGGGCGCAGCCTACCCCGGACTCCGTCGTCTCCGCGGCGGCCAGGAAGAAAGCGGGGGGGGGGGGGTGCGGCCTCCACATCGACTTCCCCACCGGACGGTGAGGGAAAGAAATTGGACGCTATGGGACGCAGAGTCATCTCGTCGGCAGCGACGACGATTAAAGCGGCCAACGCCTTGGCTATCGTGGCCCGCTACGACAGGGAGCTCTGGTACAAACTGGCTCTCCTGCTGGACTTCCTGCCGGACGACAAGAGGACAGAGGCCCTGGAGATCCTGCAGGAAGGTGAGGTGGCTTCGGACCACGCCATTACCGTTGCGACGGACATCGCCGACACTGGGTTCCGCCAGTTGGGCAACGGCGTTTGCCTTAGGCGGCGTGGATGGCTCAAGGCTACGGACTTCCGTCAAGACGTTCAGACCAGAGTCCTGGACATGCCCTTCGATGGGAACAACCTGTTTGGGAAAACAGTGGACGATTCCCTTCAGGCCATTAAAGCGGACACTGAGACGGCCCGGGCCCTGGGAGTTCTGCAACGACGACGGACGCCCTTTCGGAGCAGCGGAGGCAAGGGCGCCTCCAAAGGTTCCGGCGGCGGTTTCTCCACCTACCGTCAAGCGGCCCGCTCGTCGTCTCAGGAGGCCTACAGAGGACGAGGCAAGTCTGGCGGACCCCGCCGTCGTCGCCAAGGAGGTCAAGGCGGCAAAGCCTCGTCGAAGCAGGATTGAACCGGCCGTGGGGTCGGGCCCCCACCGAAGCACCCCGGTGGCAGGCCGGCTGGCGAGCTTCGTCAGCGTGTGGGAGTCCATCTCCACCGACCGTTGGGTGCTGGACGCCTTGGCCCGGGGCCACGCGCTCGAGTTCCAGAGAAGGTGCCCGCGCGTCCCCCCCCGTGGCCAGGAAAGAACTTCACGTCCCTCAACTTCTCCTGGAGGTAAAAGCGATGCTCAGGAAGGGCGCCATCGAACTTGTCCCAAAGAGGCTTCGGGGCTCCGGAGTCTACTCGAGATACTTCCTCGTGAAGAAGACGACGGGGGGGGGATGGCGCCCCATCCTGGACCTGCGACGTCTGAACAAGTTCATCAAGGCGCAGAAGTTCCGGATGGTCACCCTCCAGCACGTCCTGGGTCAGCTGGAGGAAGGAGACTTCCTGTCGTCGTTGGATTTGGAGGATGCCTACTTTCATATTCCCATCCTAAAGGGGCACCGAAAATTCCTCAGGTTTGTGGTCCAAGGGCGTCATTACCAGTTCAAAGCCCTCCCCTTCGGACTACGGTCGGCACCCAGGGTATTCACCAAGTGCCTCGCACCGGTGGCGGCGCAGCTGCGCCGCGAGGGGGTCCACGTCTACCCCTACCTGGACGACTGGCTCATCTGAGCCAAGACGAGGGAGCTCGCCGTGGTTCACACGGCAAGGACCGGCCAACTTCTCACGGACCTGGGATTCTCCGTGAACTACGCCAAATCCCACCTGGTACCCGCGCAAGACGCTCTGTTTCTGGGAGCGAGGCTCAACACAGTGTCCCTTCTGGCCTCCCCGTCGGAGGAGAGGACCAGGACCATCCTGGGCAAGGTGCAGCGGATGTTGGTGGCCGACGCGGCCAAGGTGAGGTCCATCAAGTCCCTCCTCGGAATGATGTCTTCCTGCATCTACCTCATTCCCATGTGCAGGCTCCGGATGCGCCCGTTACAGGAGTTCCTGGACGCGCGCTGGATCCAAACGACGGGCAGCTTCGAGGAAAGGATCACACTCGAGAGTTTCCGACGAGCGATCCGGTGGTGGGGCACCCACGCGCATCTGACGGCGGGCTTGGACTTCCAGACCCCAGCCCACCAGGAGACCGTGACCACGGATGCCTCCCTGGAAGGGTGGGGAGCGCACACCGAAAATCTGCACGCAAGAGGCCTTTGGCTCCCGACGGAGAAATCCCTACATATCAACGTCCTGGAGCTCCGTGCAGTGTTTTGGGCCCTCAGGTCCTTCCTTCCGTCCCTCAAGGGCAAGGTGGTGAGGATCTTCACCGACAACACCACCACCATGTTTTACATCAGAAAACAGGGCGGAACCAGGTCCCCAGCACTGTCCAAGGAGGCGCAGGACCTGTGGCATTGGGCCATCGCCCAAAGGATATTTCTGGTGCCGTTTCATCTGGCAGGGATAAAAAACACCATCGCCGACTCACTCAGCAGGGAGCTGCGCTCGTGCCACGAGTGGGAGCTACGGCAGGATCTAGTGGATCGCCTCTTCCGACGGTGGGGCACACCCCAGATCGACCTGTTCGCGACGGCGACGAACTCCAAGTGCCGGAGGTTCGCCAGCAGGTTTCCCCAGGGGAGGAGCATGGGCGATGCTTTCTCGTTCCCCTGGGAGGGCCTGTTCCTCTACGCGTTCCCTCCTTTGCCATTGCTAATCCGGCTCGTCAACCAGCTCAAGAGGTCACGGTGCAGGATGATCCTCGTCGCACCTGCGTGGCCGAGGTAGATATGGTTCCCGGACCTTCTGGACTTGTCGGCGTCCCCGCCAATCAAGCTGCCGGTGGACGCGGATCTACTCTCCAGAGAAGGAGGCGCCATCCTCCACCACGACCCGAAATCGCTGAACCTGCAGGCCTGGCTCCTGCAGCGCTAGAGTTTGGAGGATACGACATACCGGCCGACTGCAGAGAGGTTCTTGCAAAGGCCAGGGCGTCCTCGACTCTTAAATGCTACGGACACAAATGGAAGAGGTTCTCTGTCTGGTGCCACGCACAGAAGATTAACCCTCTACGGATTACGGCCCCCCAAGTACTGCCGTACCTGCTGACGCTGGCCAAAGCTGGACTGGCACACGCGTCCATCAAGATTCATCTTGCTGCGATCTCCCGATACACCAGAACCACGGGGCGGACGTCCTTGTGGTCTCATCGTCTGGTGAAAGAGTTCATGAAGGGACTGTTCAGATCGTTGGCTCCGGCCCCGGCGTGGGAGCTCAACGTGGTGCTGACCAAGCTCATGGGACCTCCGTTCGAGCCTCTGCAATCAGCTCCGTTGAAATTTCTGTCGTGGAAAACAGCGTTTCTTGTGGCCATCACCTCCGCACGACGAGTGGGAGAGATCCAGGCCCTTTCCTGCAAGGCCCCGTACTTGACTTTTCACGACACGAGGGTAGTGCTCAGGACGCACCCCTCCTTCATGCCCAAGGTACCGTCGGACTTCCATCTCAACGAACCCTTGGTGTTGCCTGTGTTCTTCCCGTCGCCTTCGTCGCCGGCTGAGAGGACTTTGCACTCGCTGGATGTGGCTAGAGCGCTGAAGTTCTACGTGGACCGCACGAAGTGTTTTCGGAAGACGTCACAACTCTTTGTGAACTTTGGACCTGTCAATCAGGGGAAGGCTCTCTCGAAGGCTTCCATTTCCAGATGGCTCTCCGGCTGTATCATGTACTGTCACCGGTTGGCAAACCGACCGCTGCCTGGCCGTCCGAGAGCCCATTCCACCAGAGCGATCGCAGCTACCACGGCGTTCCTATCTGGTGTGCCCCTGCTGGATATATGCAGGGCTGCTACGTGGAGGTCGACGCACACCTTCACGAAATTCTACTGCGTCGACCGGGATTCCAGGGAGGAGTCCAGGGTCGGCCAAGCAGTGCTGCGCAACCTGTTCGCCTGAGGTGAGCGTGGTGAGGAGGTAAGATGCTTAATGTTGAGTTTGATGTGATGCTTAATATTGAGCCTTTGCCACCTCCCGTGGTTGTGCATGGGTGTACTGCTATGTATTCTTTATTCATGAGCATGTGAATCCATGCCAGACCCCATGCTGGAGAAGGAACAAGTTACTTACCTGTAACTGTTGTTCTCCAGCATGGGTCTGGCATGGATTCACATGCGAGCCCTCCCGCCTACCCCTCTGCGGCTCTTCACTTGGTCATACTGCCACTTCACGTGCTTCCAAATCTGAAGATGGCTGCCAGAGGTGGGGCTTAGGTAGAGGGCAGTCATTGGCTGTGGTCAGTATGACGCAGAGACCAGTGATTGGTTATTACTACGAAAGTCAGATCAGAAACGAAACTGATACTGGTTTTTTCTTTACCGAGGATTCCCAGCCTGACGACGGGGAATATTCATGAGCATGTGAATCCATGCCAGACCCATGCTGGAGAACAACAGTTACAGGTAAGTAACTTGTTCCTTTTCCCCTCTAATGTATCTATCCATGTTATCATTTCTTCAGATGGAACTGCCAATCCATACAATGGTGCTGCTACAATGCTCTTACTGTACAAAGCCCTTTGGCCATCAATATTGACCTTTCAGCCGTATTATCTTTTTATACATAAGCCATTTTTCATTATCTTTGAACTCGCAACATTACAATACAGTTCCTTCGATGGAGAATTACATATTGGAAAACCTAGATGGGTATATTGATCTACCACATCCAAGGAACTGTCCTACTCCTACATCCCGTCCCCCTTCCTCCATACTTATGGGACATTCCGTCCTCCGGGACAGGACTGGAGCACTTCAAAGCATCAACAAATTACTGTAGCCTTCCTGAGCTCCGCCCTGCGCATCCCCCTTCAGTCCTTTTCTCCGCACGGTTGGGGTCGGATGCACTTGCATAATAGGGAATATTTTTCTTTTTGTTCCCTTCTCCTTCATTTCTGCTCTGGTTCCATGGTCATCTTTCTTCAGTTTATGCCGGAAGGTCTGGGATTTGTGTCCTGTTAATCGTGCGAATGTCGTTTCATGAGGGTGGATCCCCACTCTTTGCCTGGAGTGCTTAGGTCCGGAACACCGTTGGGACTCTTGCTTCTACTGCGACTCACTCTTCGTCCAGGCACTCCAGCGTCGGCTTGTCGGGTGGGAGGAGGTCTGGGGTGTTACTGAAATGAAGGTAACACCCCAGAACCTCAGGAGCACATTACAAGCCCACTAATTCCAGAATTTTTCTTCTCAGCAATTACGCTGGAAGAGCTGACCGAGGTGGTTAAACATCTGAAAACTAGTTGCAGGGGTGACCCCTTCTCAGCCATTATAATTAAAGCATGTCCCCCTTTTTTGTTGGAAGCCATCCTGCAATTCGTTAATGCCTCCTTTAAAGAGTGCCGTACCAGACGAACTGAAATGCTCCTGGGTCACTCCATTGCTCAAAAAATCAGGCCTCACCAAAGATGACCCCTTGAATAATAGGCCTATTACCAACTCAGCCTTCTTGATGAAGAACCTGGACCGAGTTGCCTATATACGAATAGCTAAACACATAGAAAGCCACCCAATTCTTAACTGTCGGCAATCAGGCTTCAGAGCGGGTCATAGCACTGAAACGGCCCTCCTGGAACTAAAATCCAGGTTGCTTTTCAACATAGATAAGGGAGTGCCCACTATGCTCATGTTGCTAGACCTTTCAGCGGCGTTCGACCTGGTTGACCACACGTTGTTGGTCACCAGGCTAGAACAAGTGGCAGCTTTTTCCACCAAAGCTTCTCAGTGGGTGGCTTCTTTTCTCAAAAACGGGGTCAGTTGTGTATGCTCAGACCTAGCTGAAGCAGACACAATCCCGATTGAGTATGGAGTCCCACAAGGAGTAAGTCTTTCGCCCTGTTTTAATAACATCTTTACTGTCCCCTTTTTCTCTGTGTAGGTGCATGAAAATATCGGGTTCACTAATTTTGCAGATACCCAATGTATCATTCCCCTTACAGGAGACCAAACATAAGATGAAGAGCGCATAAACAGTCTACACCTGTATCGAAAATTGGATGGTGCAAAATGGACTGGCGCTTAACACAACTAAAACGGAGCTCATGGTTGTGGGATCCCCTAATTGGATCTTAAAACTTGACTCCAGGTATAGCGAAATTCAGCTTGGCGAAGTCAAACTAGACACACTTTAAAAAGTTAAGTCGTTAGGGGTGTTTCTTGATCAACACCTCTCTATGAATGCTCACGTGGGAAGTGTTGTTTCAGGGGGAGCTTACTATCTTAAACTCTTCACTCACCTTAGACCTATAATTTCTCAGGCCAACGGCGAAACACTGGCGAGAGCCATAGTAAGCGCAAAAATGGATTACTGCTGCAGTCTGCTGACTGGTAATAGCAGAAGGGAGATTAATCGACTGCAAGTTATCCAAAATGGTGCTGTGAGGGTAGTCACAGGCCCCTCCAGGCGGGACCATGTTACACCAGCAAGAAGAGCGTTACACTGGCTACATGTAGAGGCTAGAATCCAGTATCGTCTTATGCTCCTAACATTCAAGATCCTCCTGGGCATTATGCCCCGTTACATCAACGAACTCATTCTGCCCAAGTGTTCTCCTCGTGTTCTCAGGTCTCAGGATACTAATATGTTCTTAATCCCTAAAAGCAAATCTTTGAAAGTTGAAAGGGGTGCATCCCCCTGGACCTTAGATTGGAACTGACTCTTGAGGCCTTCAAAAGAAAGTTAAAAACATGGCTCTTTGAATAAAGCCCAGTTGATTCCTCGGTTCTCTCCCCTAGCTCTTTCTGCGCTTATGTTTCTTGTTGTCTCGTCCGCGTGATCATGCCCACGGGTTCATTGCAGCGCAGTACAAATGCAATAAAGTAAAGTAACACGTTCCTCCACCACATTTACAGCAGTTCATTGAAGAAAAAAGGAAATAGATGGCAAGTTCGTTCCTTTTTAGGGCACCCCACCAGTGGACTCCTTCCCAGGTTCTTCTGGGTCCAGGAGGGGCTGAAGTGGCTCTCATCAGTGATCTCTCTAAAGTGTCCAGGAAGGGATCTAACCGGCCGTCGGACTTTCCTCCGAGGACACCTGCAAAGGGGCTGCCAAAACCAGATCTTCATCCGAGGTTTCCCTTTTGGGGGCTAAAGTTAGGCCCAGTACTTCTGGGGCTATTGTCACCGGGGTCAGCCCTGAGGTTTCCACATCTGGAACTAAGTGTACTGAGTCTCTACTCGAGGTCCCTCTTGGTGACCAAACGTACCAGCATTCTCCCAGAAGTTTCCCTTCTTCGGGCTATATCTAAGACGAGCATGATTGAGGGGGCCCCCTTTGAGGGTCGTATCTTCAAGGGGTGACTCTAAGCCTTCCCAGACTCAGACCTGTGGTGGAACCAATCCTGCTGAGGGGACAAAAAAGCCGGTCACGCATCATAAGTCTTCTAGTACCGGCTCTGCCGAGGGTCCCCTATTTGTGGTTAATTTATCAGCAGTCGCTATGTTGTCCCAGGAACACTCTAAATCTGCTAGCACCGGCTCTGCGGTGGTTCCTTGTCGCAATGCTAAAATGGCACATAAGACCCCTGACTGCACTGTTGTGACCATGGCCTCACTTAGACCTGTGACGCAGTTCGCCTCAGGCGTGGACAAACTGGTGGTTCAACCCCCGGTGTCCACAGCGGCCATTTTCTTACACCAACATTCACCACAGCTGGCTGTGAGGGGCCTGTTTCTGGGGCAGAGCAGCCTTTTTCATGTTTTGTGGACAGTAAAAACCTGTTCCGCCCTCCAATCAATGTATTGGCGTGCTCGGACTCTGCTGCCGCATACAGTTTCGCTCCCTCCTGCGTCCGCGTCATTGATCTATGTGGATCCAGGTGGTGGGGGACCATCCTGGCAACCATCCTCTTTGCGATCCTGGGCATATGCCCTTTCTGAACGACCTGTGCCCACTCCAGTGCCTAGACCCTCATCTGAGGAAGCGTTTTTGGCAAGTTTGACGCTTATGTATGAAGGCGTTTAATGGAAATGTATCCTAAGCCGCCTGGACCGGCCCCCTGCTCAGGCAATCCCTATGCAGTTTCCGGTAGTGCGGCCTCCTCTGCCTCCTTTCCCCTGTGGGAAGACTCTGGTTGCTCTGCCAACCATGCTTTTGGGGCCTGAGGCGTCATGTATGATGGTTGTCTTTCGCTGCCCGACGCACTGGAAGAGGACCAGGCGTAGTAGGATGGCGTTGCCCCGCTCTTACAGATTTTCACGACCTGGTGCTGACTACGACTGCACTGCTAGACATTCCAATACCTGAGCCCCCAGCTCCACAAGAGGGGGTACTTTTTGGAACCTTCACTCTGACACAGGAGCACACTGGCCTGTTCATTTAGAAGGACGTCCTGGCCAAGGCCCGTAAGGTCTGGGGAAAAACCTCATTCCGGGCAGCAGCTAAACAGGAAAATTGACGCTCGCTACAAGCATCACGTTTCTGAGGACCAATCGTTGTCTGCCCGCTCACCTCGTCGACGGTGGTGGCAGCAGCTACGCTCCAGTCGAAGCCGGCCTCTACATCCTCCACTGCAATGTCTCGGATCCTTTCCAAGGAGGACCAGTTTCTAGACGTAATTGGGGATTTTTTTTCCCTCCAATTCGGCTCTTCAGCTGCATCGGGGTAATACTGGGCTTATCCTGGAGGCTGCCAATGTCAAACTGTGGAAGGAGCTTATTGAGTTTCAGGAATGTATTCCTCCTGATGGGCTCAAAGACTTCAGGGGCGGCTTATCTGATGCCAGGGTTCTGGCACAGAATCTGCTTGAAACTGCGGCCCATCACGTGGACACTTCTGCTCGAGGCCTTATGGTCCGAGTAGACCTCTCACACCAACTGTGGCTACATGGTATTAAGTTTTCAAAGGAAGTTCAGGACAAGGTGATTGATCTCCCCTTCGAAGGTAAAGAACAATTCCACTCCTCCACGGATAAGGAGCTCACGAAGACCAAGGCAATTAGGCAAGTACTCAAACTGACAAATCATTGTCGGTCCTTGCGAGAACTTCAGCAAAGGCACCTCCTACTCAGAGATCGGCATCTCAAACGAGGGCCTTCTCTGGTTTCAAAGGCTTTCAGGATCACTGTGCTTGCCGAGCAGATGCCCCAGCTGGTGGGCCCTGCCATAAACCGCAGCAGCTAGGTGGACAGGCTTTCGCTCGGCCAACAGCCTCTTCAGGAACGGGTGGTCATCCGGCCGATAAAACATCTAAATGAGATTTTCCATCTGTTGCACGAGACTCCGGTGGGAGGAAAAATTTCGTCTCATCTGGAGGCGTGGCAGACTATCACCGAAGACAGATGGGTTTTGTCAGTCCCTAAGGTGGGCTTCCGCTTGCCCTTCCCCATTCTCCACCCTTGAACCGTCCGCTCCAGCAGACTGGGTCCCCCTCCCTCAGAGCCGGGGGTACAGAAGCTTCTAGACCTCGGAGCAGTGGAACCTGTACCCCCCCCCCCCCCTCTCGGGGAGCAAGTGGAGGGCTACTACTCATGTCTGTTTACAGTGCCCAAACCCAACCTGGCTGGCCTGCGCACTATCCTCGACCTTTCCAAGTTCAATCTCTTTCTCCCCCAAGATAAATACAAGCAGATCACGCCCTGCCAGATAAAGTCCTCTCTCCGGAGGGGCGGTTGGCTCAGCGTGGTAGACCTTCAGGATGCATACATGCACTTTCTGATCTGGAGACCACATTGAAAATATCTGCAGCTCTCTCCAGTATCATGTGCTTCAGTTTGGTCTCCACTCAGCACCGCATGTCTTTACGAAGATGTCGATCATTACAGCATTCCTCAGACTGCAGGGGGTTCATGTATATCCATACTTGGATGATTGGCTCCAGCGCACTCCTTGCCCACAGGCCGCTAGTGCCAGTCTACAGTCACTCCTTCAGCTCCTGTTCATCTTGGGCTGTCAGTGAACTGGCAGAAACAGTCTAGGACGGTCGTTAAAGACCTGATCTTTCTGGGTTTCTGTTTGGATACTGTCCGTACCAGAGTGTTCCTGACCAAGGACAGGCTTACAGACCTTTCGACCATGTGCCAGCTCTTCCTCCAGTCCTCACATGACGGCCTGCTGGTTTCAGAGACTCTTGGGCCTCATGGCTTCTTGCGTGTTAGCTCTCCCTCTTGCATGACTAACAATGAGGCGCACTCGGCTTGGTCTTCAGTGCAGCTGGTCCCAGGCTACGGAACCGGATTCCAAGATGATTCCAGTCCCATCCTGCATGACGTTGGATCTTCAATGGTGGTTGTCTGCCAGCAACCTTTCTGTGGGGACCTTCTTCCAGGAGCTCTGACCACAAGTAACGGTTACTACAGACTCCTCCCTTCTGGGGTGGGGAGCGACACTGTCACCTGGAGGTGTACGATTTGTGGAAACCTCAAGACCGGTGCTTCCATATAAATTACCTGTAGCTCCTGGCAGTTTTTTTGGTGCACAAGGCTTTTCAACCCTCTATCACCAACAGTGTAGTTCGAATTCGCAATGACAATTCTGTAGTGATGTTTTACATCAACAAAAAAAATAGTGGGGCACCAAGTCTACCCTCCTTGTGGACCTTTCAATCCAAATTTGCAATTGGGCGATCCAGCAGTGTTGGGTTACAAGCCGGCACATTCCGTGTCGCATCAATGTGGCTTCAGACTCCCTCAGCCGCGAGGTAAGAGTGGGAGATGAACACTGATGTTCTCACCAAGATTTTTCAGCAATGGGGTATTCCAGGGGTAGACCTATTTGCGATATCATTGAATGGAAAACGTCCTCTTTATGCTTCCAGGGACGAGCTTGGAGTGTCTTCCTTGGGGGATGCCCTTGAGATCTCGTGGCACGATATGAAAGCTTACGCTTTTCCTTCTTTGCCACTGATTCATCTGTCACTTTGGAAACTCAGGAGTGCATCAAATGGCACTCTCCTCTTCATAACTCCTTGATTGCCAGTCATGTTCTTGTTATCGAAACTGTAGCACCTGTCTGTCCTCTCCGATCAGGTTGCTGCTAATTCCCGAACCTTTTTCACCATTGCAACCACTATTTGTGGCACCCCTCCTCAAAATCGTTTAGCTTGGCGGCCTGGTGTCAGAGTTCTGATCACTAGCACAGTTCAACCTTTCTGAGGACAACATGCGTTTAATTCAAGCGGCAAGATAGCCCTCTACGAGAGCTCAACACAGGAGCAAGTTGCTCCCTTTTTTGCCATTGTTGTCTAGCCAAAGAGCTCGATCCCAGGCATGATTCTATTGCCACTGCTTTTTTCCTTTATCTGACCTCGCAGCCTCTGGCATACATGTCTTATCATGCAGGACTTATTTGTCCGCTATTGTGGCTTACCGGCCTACAGACAGCTGCTCCTTTTCGCTGGCTAATCCTGTCATCAAAAGACACTTTGCAGGTCTTCATCTTTTTCCGCCAGTTCGGGGCCCTCGCCCCCAAATGGGATCTGAATGTGTTCCTCACTGTGTTATGTAATAAACCTTTTGAACCCATGGCCACTACCGAAACTAGAGTACCGGTTTTGGAAGGTTGCCTTTTAATTGCTGTAACATCCGCAAGACGAATAAGTGAGCTTCAGGCTCTTTCTGTGGAACATCCGTTCCTAACTTTCCATAAGGATAAGGTTGTGCTTTGTGAAATGGGACGGTGTGTAGGAGTATGACAAAGTAACCATACTGACTACCTTACTACTAGTCAATAGTCCCCTTCCCTCCATACGCCTACCTGCTGTCCCCTCCAAGAAGTATCCTCTATTGTTGCTTAAATGGTCTTAGGTAATCGAAAAAGACTGAAGGGCGATGCCCGGGGTGGAGCTCAGGAAGGCGGGGCTATGGTCACGTGTGGTGGCCCTGCGTAAAAATGAAAGGACAAAGTACCTTTTTTGATGCTATTAAAAAGTGCGCCGGTCCTGTCCAGAAGGACGGAATGTCCCACAGGTATGGAGGAAAGGGGACTATGGAATAGGAGTAAGGTAGTCACTACAGTGAGTAACTTAGTAATTTTTTTTGTGGTACTGTGTGCACTACTGGTCCAAACATCCATGGATCTGTGAAAATGGAAGCAGGGGTGCAAGATTCTACATGTCCATTTCCTATTTTTAGTTGGGAATATGTTTACTCCCCATTTCTAATTTTTGGGAGTATTTGCCAATTGTTAGGGAGTAAAAGTGGCCGATACACCCCTTACCTGTAGGGCTGGGCCCAATTCGATAGTGGGAGTCGAAAGTGTGCCATCAGACCTGATTTACTAAAGAATTGGAGATTGTGATGAATCGTATGGATCCTCTCGGGTAGCCAAGAAAAGGGAGCCGCTTCCTGACCTTCGGGTTGGTATACTGCAGGAGGGTCAGGGGAGTGAGGGATACTTAAGTGATGACACTGTATTTAACCTTTTTCTTCTAGAGGAAATCCAATCATTACCACAGTATGTTATTGTTATTTTGCATTTATATAGCGCCTTATATACCATTGGTATGGTCTGAAGGCGCTGGTAGGTTGAACGCCCTTGGGAACCGAAGTTCAGGTCAGTATAGAGAGTAGAGGGAGTCCAAAAGTGCGTGTGCGCACTAGGTATGTGTGCAGCTGGTGCGGAAATCGAGTGGTAGCTGCTTCTTAGTTGTACGTGTGGTGGTTGAGAGGTCAGGAGTATGTGTTTGCTCTGGTTGGTTTTACCCAGAACGAGTGTGGCTGCGTTAGGCCTGAGGAGAACGCCTGGCTGGGGGGTGTGAATCCAGCAATGATTACTTAGAGTGATGTGGAGTAAGAGGGAGATGTGGATATGAGATCAGTTATACCGAATGGTGTCATAGTATCTCTGTGTTCTAGATGAGTGGTGGTGTAAGAGGGAGAGTAAGCGTGGGGTGTGGTATGATGTAGGTTTTCATATTAAGCATCGTCTGTTGTACAAATTCGTCCGTTCCTCATATTCGTCCGCTCCACACATTCGTTCAGTCATTATCATCGTCTAGTTCACACCCTCGTACACTTCTAAACGCTGCTGGGAACAGTTCTGAATTCAACTTTCACAGAGAGGCTATTGGGTGCATCTTTCAAGTGTAACTGGGTACACTTCTAAAATGCTATTGGGTACACTTCTAAATTAAGGTGGGGACCGTTTTACAATCAGCTATCAGATAGGCTATTGGGTGCAGCTTCTAAATGCAATTGGGTATATTTCTAAAATGCTGTTGGATACATTTCTAATTGCAAGAGGGTACAATTCTAATTCAACTTTCTCTGAGGAGGTGCGGGGTACAGTTCTAGTTGCGAGTGGGAACAGTTCTTTATTCAACTTTCACAGAGAGGCTATTGGGTGCAAACTTTCAGGTGCAACTGGGTACACTTCTAAATGCAAGTGGGAACAGTTCTAAATTTCAGCTTTCACAGAGAGGCTATTGGGTGCAGCTTCTGAATGCAATTGGGTACACTTCTAAATGCCGTTGGGTACATTTCTACATGTAAGAGAGAACAGTTCTAAATCAACTTTCTCACAGAGGCTAACCGGCGCAACTTCCGACTCTAATTGGATACACTTCCAGGAGCAGGTGGGAGCAGTTCTAATGCGGGTGGTAACGGATTTAAATTCAACTTTCGCAGAAAGGCTATTGGGCGCAGCTTCTAAATGCAATAGGGTACAATTCTAAAGCAGGTGAGGACAATTCTAAATTCGACTTTCTCAGAGAGGCTATTGGGTGCAGCTTCTAAATGCAATTGGGTACACTTCTACATGCAAGAGGGAACAATTCTAATTCAACTTTCTCAGAGAGGCTATCCCGCGCAACTTCAACTGCAATTGGGTACACTTCTAGATGGAGGTGGGAGCAGTTCTAATGCGGGTGGGAACAATTTTAAATTCAACTTTCACAGAGAGGCTAATTGGGGACAGCTTCTAAATGCAAATTCTAGTGTATCTTTCTCAGAGGGCTATCCGGCGTACTTCTAAATGCTAACATTCACAATTCCATCTAAGAGTGGACATGCTAACATTCACAATTCCATCTAAGAGTGGACATGCTAACATTCACAATTCCATCTAAGAGTGGACATGCTAACATTCACAATTCCATCTAAGAGTGGACATGCTAACATTCACAATTCCATCTAAGAGTGGAACATGCTAACACTCACAATTCCATTAAGGAGTGGACATGCTAACATTCACAATTCCATCTAAGAGTGGACATGCTAACATTCACAATTCCATCTAAGAGTGGACATGCTAACATTCACAATTCCATCTAAGAGTGGACATGCTAACATTCACAATTCCATCTAAGAGTGGACATGCTAACATTCACAATTCCATCTAAGAGTGGAACATGCTAACACTCACAATTCCATTAAGGAGTGGACATGCTAACATTCACAATTCCATCTAAGAGTGGACATGCTAACATTCACAATTCCATCTAAGAGTGGACATGCTAACATTCACAATTCCATCTAAGAGTGGAACATGCTAACATTCACAATTCCATCTAAGAGTGGACATGCTAACATTCACAATTCCATCTAAGAGTGGAACATGCTAACATTCACAATTCCATCTAAGAGTGGAACATGCTAACATTCACAATTCCATCTAAGAGTGGACATGCTAACATTCACAATTCCATCTAAGAGTGGACATGCTAACACTCACAATTCCATCCAAGAGTGGACATGCTAGTATTATGGCACTCTATGTTATTGGTAGGTAAGATAGAGTGGCGGGGGTTTTCTGGAGTAGAGTGATTGCTCTACTCCCCACCCATGCCACACTCACGGTTTTTGTTGGTGTTTGTTGGCTTCCTTGGCGTCCCCTGCGGACACCTGCTGACACATCCTGGAGCCGCCTCTGTAGGAGCCGCCCTTTGCCTTGGGGCCCTTCGCCAGAGGGGCTGCCGGGCAGAGGGCTGCCCTGGGAAAGTCGGGGATAAAGGGGAGGTGGATGAATCAGGGCAAGGGGAGGACAAAGGGGGCGGGACTGAGGGAGGAAAGCTGCCGTGCACAAGGGAGGCAGCAAGGGCCTCCTGGCACCAAAATGGTGGCATGGGGGGGCAGGGGCACAGAAATTCCTTTGTGGGGGGCATCTGGGGTCGGCTTGCCCTGCGCAGCACTCGCCTGCTTCCCGATGGTAAAGGAAGCAGGGAGGCTGCCGCGGGTCGCTAGGCCCGAGCCCACGGGCCCAGTTAGCCAATGGGAAACGGGGGGCGGGATGGGAGGCGGGAGCAGGGATCCAGGAAGGAGCGGGGAGAGGGGACGCAAAGAGGGTACAGGGGCCTGGGGGCACAGAAATTCCTTTGTGGGGGGCATCTGGGGTCGGCTTGCCCTGCGCAGCACTCACCTGCTTGTTGCCATCATAATTTTAGTGCTCTCTCCTGAGTTCCCAAAAACCTAATAAGAGGAAGTGGTATGATAAGTAAAGGCTTACAAGTAAATAACTATTTTCCTCTCCTCCATCCTGCCATATGATCGGTTCTGATAACAACCCTTTGTTAAATGTTGTAGAAAGTGGAAATCAATTTCGCAATGTAGAAAACGAAGAAAGTTCCAATGGACTTCCAGTCCCATAATTCGCTCAGTACTGAGATGAGGAAGAGGTATACGGAGGAATAAAGTTGTAGAAGTGGTCAGCTAATTGACAGGAATGACCTTCATGAGGTATGGTGGGGGGCATAAAAGGTCCCCTCTGGTGCAGGTGGTAGAAACGGAGAAAGAGGAGAAGCAGAAGTGCAGGCTGTGTATGATGCAGGAGAGAAGAGTAGAGAAGCTGGGAAGAATCAAGTCCTGAGTGTGTTGGTGCCTCTATCATCCTAAACTGCAAAGGTTGCGCATCGAGATGCTTGTGGAAGAAACGCTTACCCCAGAAGACTACGTCATGCAGAGCGGAAGGCAAGTGTAGTGTGATCATTCCGAGGCCCCTCCTGTGGGGGTTGTTTGTGGGCCCAGTTCGACTGAGGCATCGGGTACCGGAGCTTGCTTCGAGGTCTCCTTACTTGGAGCTTCCTGTAAAATCACTGGGGTATGCCCTGAGACCTCAGTTGAGGTTGTTGACACCGAACGAAAGTTCGAGGCCCCTCGTGTGGGGGCTGTCACCAGACTCCGGTCCGAGGCCCGTCATTTAGAGGTTAAGGTGACCCAACAGTTCTGAGAGACCAGTTAAGGTCTTGCAGGTAAGGTGTGTTCCTCATCGTTCCCGCTCTTGCGGAGATCCCAGTTCTGTTGAGGGGGCACGGAGTGAGGTCTTAGACCGTAATCCCTCCGTTACCGGCAGTGCCGCAGGCCTTCCTTTGAAGGCTAGTTTGGCTGTTACGATGTCACAGAAACATTCTAGGCCACACAGTACCGACTCAGCCGAGGTTCCTTGTGTTAAGGCTAAAATGAAGACCCCTGACCCACCTGTGGGGGACCCCTGTTTCACTTCCACACGTGTCGCAGTTCTCCTCAGGTGCCGACACAATGGCGACTGTTCCTGCCAAGACCACGGCAGCCATTTTGGATACAACCTTTACAACTACGCCATCGGCCCTAGGTGTAGGGGGTACTTTTTCAGGTGAACATCTGTTTCCTTGTGCACATCCGTTTCGTCCAGTTTATGACTGGAACGCTCGGATGCCTCTACCGCACAATGTCTCGCTGCCGGCGGCATCGGCGCCCTTGATTTATGTGGACAACAGTGGGGAAGGGCCCTTTTGGCAATCCTCTCCCTTATGCCCCTGGAATTACTCCCCTCATGAGAGGCCTCCTCGTGTCACGCCTAAGTCATCAGCGGAGGATGCCTTTTTCGGCAAGTGTCAAAAACTGATGCGTTCCGACCCCATGAAGGAGTACTTTCGAGGCTGTTCAGGGAGATATGCCCACCTGCGCCGACGGTCCCGGCTGCGGTTCCTGTGCCTCCGCCGGCGTCGCCTTTACCGCCTGATCCTCCCCCTACTCTTCCACCCCTGCCTCCTTTGTCCCCAGTGGACAAGGCTGTTGTGGTGCCTGATGTGACTCAACCTGATCAGGATCTGTCGGACGATCTACATGGAGATCAGGACAGCGAAGACTAGCCCCGCTCTATTCGAGCTTTTCATGATCGGGTGCTGGACATGTCTGTTAGATGTTCCAGTACCTGAGGCATCCGCTACCCACAGGAGGGCGTGCTTTCGGGGGTGTTAACCTTATCAACTTTGGAGCGTACCGGCTTGTTCCTGCAGAAGGACATTTTTGGCCGAGGTCCATAAAGTTTGGGAGAAGCCACACTCCGGACTGTTTGTCAACAAGAAGATTGACGCGCGCTACAGGCTCCATTCTTCAGAAGAAGTGGCCTTGGCGTTGTGTCCGCCCCCCTCCTCCTAGTGGTGATCCAGACCTGCGTCATCCTCCTCTTCGACGGCTACACAGGTTCTGGCCAAGGAAGAAAAGCTTCTTGATTCCCTTAGGAGGAAGATTTTTGCTAACTCAGCTCTGCAGCTGCATCAAGGCAATGCAGAACTGGTTTTAGCGGGGGCGAATATGAGAATGTGGAAAGGTCTGTTGGAGTTTGAGGAGTTTATTCCTGCTGAAAAGTTGGAAGATTTCAAAGCCGGGTTGTCAGATGCCAGAGTCCTGGCGCAGGATCTCCTGGCGGCTGTGGCGCACCATGTCGAAACCTCGGCTCAAGGCCTTATGCTTGGTCTGGATACCTCTCGTCAAGCTTGGTTGCATGCCACCAAATTCTCTAAGGAGGTGCAGGATAAGGTTTTGGACCTGCCTTTCGATGGCAAGGAGCTCTTTCACTCCTCAACAGACATGGAGCTGACCAAAACTAAGGACAGCACTCAGACTGCCAAGTCCTTGTCTGTCCTGGTTAAATCTCCTTTCAGGAGAGAGGTCATTGTCAAATCCTCGCCCTTCCTCTGGTTTCAGGGTTTTTTAGATTGGAAATCCCGCAGGGTTGAAACTCCTTCGGGAAACTCCCGCCGAAGGCAGCAGCGGAGTCAGGTTTTTTCCCCACTCCTCAGCCTCCTCCTCCTCCTCAGGTTCAGGTGGTTCTTCCACTGACAAACCAGCAAAATCAGCGTTTCCTGTGCTTGCACGAGACCCCGGTGGGAGGACGCATTGCGTCTCATTAGGAGGTGTGGCAGACAATCACAGAGGACCGGTGGGTCTTGTCAGACGCTCGGGCGAGCTTCCGCTTACCAACCCCCCCCCCCCCACCCCGCCCTTCAATCCTCACTTCCAGCAGTCGGGATCACCCTCCCTCAGAGCTGAGATGCAGAAGTTGCTGGATCTCAGGGTGGTGGAACCCGTTCCTCGAGTGGAGGGCTTCTATTCCAGACTGTTTACAGTGCCCAATCCCAACCAGGCTGGCCTGCACACCATCCTAGACCTTTCCCAGTTCAATCTCTCTCTACCCCAAGAGTAATTCAAGATGATCACGCCTTGTCAGATAAAGTCCTTTACAAAAGGGCGATTGGCTTAGATCGTTGGACCTCGAGGATGCGTATATGCATATCCTGATCGTAGGATTCTCCGATGCGGATTCTAGGTTTTCTGTGGTGGCGGAGCACTTCCAGTTCCGAGTGCTCCCTTTTGGCCTCAGCTCAGCACTGCGTGTCTTTACGAAGATGTCGGTTATCACAGTTTATGTTTGGCTACAGGGTATACATGTGTATCCGTATTGTCTGCTGAAAGCCTCGAGCAATCTTCAGTCTCTCCTCCAGCTCCTGTTTCGCCTCGCGCTGTCAGTGAACTGGCAGAAATCTTCCATGATGGTCTCTCAGGACCTGACTTTCCTGGGTTTTCGTTGGAACAAGATCGACTGCAGAGTTTACCTGACCGGGTACAGAATGGCGGATCTGTTGGCCACGTGTCCGATGTTTGCGCAGTCTGAGAGCATGTCGGCCTGGTGGTTTGAGGCTTCTGGGCCTCGTGTGTATTGGCTCTTCCCTTTGCTCGACTCAAGATGAGGCGGACGCAGATGGCTCTTCAGAGTTCTTGGCGTCAGGCTGTGGATCCGGACTCCAAGATAATATCGATTCCGGCTTTCATGAGAATGGACCTGGTGTGGTGGTCGTCTCTCAGCAACCTGTCGGTGGGTGCGGGTTTCCAGGACCCCGCTCCGATGGGGACTATCATGACAGACACCTCCCTTCTGGAGTGGGGTGTGACCAAGAAACCACCTCTTTGTGCCTCCAGAAACGGGCTGGGAGCTTCCTCCCT
Organism: Ambystoma mexicanum; assembly: GCF_040938575.1. Taxonomy (NCBI): domain Eukaryota; kingdom Metazoa; phylum Chordata; class Amphibia; order Caudata; family Ambystomatidae; genus Ambystoma; species Ambystoma mexicanum. Next base: position 1,135,041,068 of record NC_090931.1, on the reverse strand, counting down.
GGGAGATGCTCTCGAGATTCCATAGCACAACATGAGGGCCTATGCTTTCCCGCCTCTGATTCATCGGACGATTTGCATGCTGAAGAACAGTCAATTGCTCTCTTCTGCTTATAGCTCTGTTGTGGCCGGCCAGTTTCTGGTTTTCAGAGCTTCAACATCTTTCGGTGTGTGCACCGATCAGGCTTCCGCTAGTTCCCGATCTGCTTCACCAGAGAGATCGACAGCTGTGGCACCCCTCCTCACAATCGTTCAGCTTGACGACCTGGTGCCTGAGTTCACATCTTTAGAACATCTCAACCTGTCTGCTTACAACATGTGCATAATTCAGGCAGCCAGGAAGCCTTTGAGGTTGCAGTATAAGAGCATGTGTCTTTGGTTCTGTCACTGGACCTTAGCCAAACAGCTGGACCTCAGGGTGGCTACAATTGACACGTTTTTGTCCTTCTTTTCTCATCTTGCAGAGTCGGGCATTCATGTTCTGTCATGCAGGACTTGCCTTTCGGCTGCGGCCGCTTACCTATCCACAGACCAGTGCTCTTTCGCACTGTCGAACCCAGTGATATGAACGGCACTTTGCGGACCTTATGCGTCATTTTTCTCTTGTTCGCAAACCGCATCCATCATGGGATCTGAACGTGGTTCTTACAGCCTTGTGCCATAAGCCTTTTGAACCAATGGCTACGGTAGATCTTAAGTACCTTTCATGGAAGGGCGCTTTTTTGGTCGCCGTGACCTCGGCTAGGCGTGTGAGTGAGCTCCAAGCTTTGTCGGTGGAGCATCCCTTCTTGGTTTTCCACAAGGATAAGGTTGTCCTTGGGACAAATCCTGCTTTCTTGCCAAAGGTGGTTTCTGATTTCCATCTAAATCAGTCAATCTCGCTGCCTGTCTTCTTTCCAAACCCGGCTTCGGAAGCCGAGAGGGTTTTGTATTGCCTGGTTGTGAGAAGAGCTCTTAAGTACTATCTAGACAGAATTTCTGAACTTAGTTCCTCTTAACTTATGGTAACCTTTGGTAATCCGCAGGGCAAGCAGGCCTCCAAAGCTACTATCTCCAGATGGATCGCTGCCTGTATTACGGAGTCTTGCACTGTCCAAGGTCTACAGCCTCCTAAAGGGATTCATGCTCGTCTGGTGCGGGGCAAGGCAGCTGCTGTTGCCTTTCAAAAGTATGTCCCTTGGGAGACCATTGCGAAAGTGGCTACTTGGGCCTCCCCATCGGCTGTAAACATTACTGCTTGGACTTCAACTCCAGATCTGATGCTCAGTTTGGGCAGGCTGTGCTGAAAAACCTTTTTCAGTAAGGGGGTTTCCATCCACCGGTAGTTCCTGTGAGGAGTGCTTGGGAATCTCCTATATGTATGGAGGAAAGGTACCACGCGTAAAAAGAGAGGAAGGACACATTTTTGAAAAATGTGATGCTTTTTACAAAGTGCTCCGGTCCCGTCCCACAGGACGGAGGAATATCCCATAAGTATGGAGGAAAGGGGACTATGGACTAGGAGTAACGTGGTCATTACGGTGAGTAACCTGGTAATTAATTATAAAGTTCAACCACTCCTTTAGTTTCCAAAACACATCGAGCCAAAGACCTGCAACCCTCTCTGCCATCTGGACATACTGTATTCACATGTGGTAACCTGTATATATGTTTCTGATGTTTGTTAATCTGCTTAGAATCACATGCTGTGCATAGGTCCGACATCCAGTGGTCACTGCGGAGTATTGCATTTTGCTTTTCGTAGTCGAAAAGGGGACGTCGACAAGGCGTGTCTGAAACACTATCCCTATAGTGACGTGCGTTGTACCCACAATCCCTCACGCGTCGAGGTCCCTCAGATTGTTTTTTTCCGCCCAGCTTCTGGTCGCCTTCACGCGGAGCTCCTCGAGAGACATTGCAACTCCTCGACCTTTGGTCGTTTTTTCTCTAATATTAATAATCCCTCCCTCGACGCAGTTGTAAGCTGTTCTCCGCCGAAAAGAATCTTCGACGGAGGGTCGAGCGGAAGAAATCCTTCGGCGCTGCCGAACACGTGGCCTGGCCTCGCAGGCCATATACAGTAGGGAGAGTGGGGTCGTGGGACATCTCTGGGTCTTTTCTGAGAATGCCTTTCCCTTTCCCCTTCCTTTCCCTTGGGGTGTTTATCGCGATTTATTGCCTCGGCTATGGAGAGGACACCGTTTAGGTTTTGCCCACTTTGTAAAGGCAAATTCACTTGGAAGGACAAGCACTCACGGTGTAACCGCTGCTTGCCCCTCGATCACAAGGAGGAAAGGTGCACGGCTTGTCGGCTTCTTAAGCCTAAAACTCTAAAAGACCGAAGGGTTAAAAGGTGGGCGGCCTACGCGATGTCGAAGGCCGAAGGTTCACCCGCCGCTGCTACCACCGACAGTGACGAGGAACGCGATAACACAACCTCCGCTACGGAAGTCGAAACCCCCTCTAAGGAGCGCTTACGCGCTTCGTCGTCTGTCCCCGGCCCCGACGGGCTCGGCTCACGCCCTGCTTATGGGGATGAACACCCCGGCGACACAGACGCACACAAAGATCCACATAAACACACAACCCACGGCTCTTCTTCGACTAAGTCGAAAAGACCTTCGGCGCCCAAGGAGACGCAGGTTCCACCGGCGGCCTCCTCGGACCGTTCCGGTTCGAAGACCCTCTCGCAACCGCAGCCGCGACCTGCGACTGGGCTTTCGGCAAACAAGGGCGCTGCCACCAAACCATCGGCCGGTGCGCATCAACAGAAAGCGCAGACCGCCGTAGAGCGTTCGATACCCATAGCGTCGAAAACTCAAGCTTCCGCCAACAAACGAGTCGCCGACAAGCGAGTCGCAGATAGCTTAGCAAGGATCGCTGTAGCCGACGCCCAAAAGCGTACGCCGAAGATTACGTCGAGCGTTACGCATCAGTTAAAGGATACGCCGAAAAAGCCCGAAGGGAAGCAGGGACTACCCCCTTCAGTCAGGGAGTCTCCCGACTCACCTGAAGGTTTTTCGGAGGGCGACGGGACACTTTCCTCGACGCTTTGGGAGAGGTCGAGCCATTTCGAGTTAGATAACCCTATGTTTCCCCCGCCAGACCGCTCTGGGGTACCCCATGAAACAATGGAAAGACTCCACCTCTGTATGGAGAGGATGGAAAGGTTCATGAGCACCCAGGCCTCTCAAACTCACAAGAGGACCAGAGAAGGGCCTCAGGAGGACCCCAGGGCCAAAAATCCGAGGCTAGTTGATCCCCAGCAGGACACAGCCTCAGACTTCCAAAATGTATATGACCTCACTGGGGAGGAACAAGACTTCGAGGAGGAAGAGGATTTCATGGACAATGAAGAACAGAACCAGGAGGAATGTCTGGAAGACAGAACAGACATTATAGAAGAAGGCTTCGGGGTTAACCCAGAAGAGGGACCTTCACACCCCTGGCAATCACCATCAGTGTATTCCGACACTGATGTCCTAAACCTAACTCCTCCGGAAAATTCTCCAGTTAGGAACACGTCTCCAATTGACGATCAGCCCACGTTCAATGCACTGTTGCGCAGAGCAGCAGCGCATTTCGAACTCGACACCGGGGAACTCTCTCCAGAATTGGACTTTGTAGAAAGAGTGATTAAAGAAAAACCCCCGGTCAGCCAGACCATTCCACTCCTCGCTTCAGTGAAGAGAAGGATCATACCTTCGCTGTCCACTCCCGCAATGATCAGAGGGGTCAATCCACGGATTGAAAAACTTTTCACTCCTTCACCCTCAGACCCCCTCTACATTAGGGGACATTCCATTCCGGATTCCCTAGTGGTATCTAATACTAGAAAGAGGGCAGGGGTACCACTTTCCACCAGTGAGGCACCCCCTGACAAGGAGGGCAAGAGGCTATATGCCCTTGCAAAAAGAGTTACTTCCTCGGCTGCCTTCTCAGCAAGAATTGCCAACAACAATTCCTTGCTTGCAAGCTACGCAGACGCGCAATGGGCCAAACTGCGAAAAGACGCCGAGGAAGCACTGGAGCCTTTACGTACGCGCCTACTGTCAACTATTGGCGAAGGAACCCAAGTGAACCAGAGCATTGTTAAAAACTCTCTGGACGCGGCAGAAACAGCAGGACGTTCCTTAGTACAAGGAATACTCCTAAAGCGCCATGTATGGCTGCGCAACTCAGGCTTTAAACCAGAGACACAGGCGTCTTTAATAAATAAACCTGTCGAGGACGCTAACCTCTTCGGAAAAGCGGTAGATGAAGCCCTAGAGATGGCTAAGAAAGAGTTCGACACTATCAAGACTCTTGACCAGATCTCTAAGCCCACTACCAGGCGCGGCTATGGCAACAAACGCTTTTTTCGTGGCCAACGCCAACACCAACAACAAAATCAACATCAGCAATACCCTGCCACCAATTACCAAACCAATAGTGGGCAGTACAGCCAAAGAGGCCAACGCCGGGGCAAAGGGAGGGGTCGGGGATCCACCCCCAGAGGCTCCCAAGCCCCCAACAACTCCAAGTGACGCGAAGATTCGCGTCCCCTCCCATGCAACACCGGTCGGGTGCCGGATAACATCCTTTCTTCCTGCATGGGAGGAGATAACGTCAGACCGTTGGGTACTTTCCACCGTAGCCCACGGATACTGTATCGAATTCAACAGTTCCCCATCCTTCAGACCCCCGAGGGGACGTCGCATGACACCGGAACATCTTGCCATCCTTCTCCAAGAAGTACAACAACTGCTGGAAAAAGGAGCCATAGAGGTCGTGCCTCTATCTCAGGTAACGGAAGGTATTTATTCAGTGTACTTCCTTGTACCCAAAAAGGATCTAACCATGCGCCCTGTATTAGATCTGCGCCCAGCGAACAAGTTTATCAAACCCCAAAAGTTTTGTATGGTAACCTTACAGGAAGTAATCCCACTGCTTTCTCAGGGAGATTACATGACAACATTGGACATGAAAGATGCATACTTTCATATTTTAATGTTGCCAGCGCACAGAAAATACCTCAGGTTCATGATAGAGGGCAAACACTACCAGTTCAGAGTGCTACCCTTCGGCATAGCATCAGCACCAAGGGTATTCACGAAGGTGCTGGCAGTGGCAGCGGCCCACCTGCGCAGGTTGTCCATCCCAGTTTACCCTTACCTCGACGACTGGCTCATAACAGGGGATTCTTACGAAACATGCTTCTCCAATACCCAAAAGACAGTAGACCTTTTGTTCCAGTTGGGCTTCTCCATCAACGAAAAGAAGTCCAGTTTAGACCCCAGTCAAATCAAGCAATTCCTAGGGGCTCTAATTCAAACAAAGGACGGCCTCGTCTTCCCCTCCAGAGAGAGGGTCCAAAACATGCTGTTTCAAATCCCTCAATATGTAACCGGTCGAGAGGTGACGGTACGCAAAGCAATGCGCTTGCTAGGAATGATGGCGTCGTGTATTTATTTGGTACCTCACGCGCGCCTGCGCATGCGCCCTATGCAAGAGTGGCTCAACAGCCAGTGGTGTCAGGCCAGCGGACTATGGGAGGATCTAGTTGTGGTCTCGCAGGCCTTAGTTCTCTCGCTACGGTGGTGGACAAAGGAAAACATGGAAAAAGGGAAACCCTTTGCCACACCCGCGGCGGAAGCCACTCTAACCACAGACGCATCCCTCACAGGATGGGGGGCGCACCTATCCCATCAGACTGCTCACGGAGTGTGGACTCCGAACGTAGCATCCAAACACATAAATCTACTGGAGCTACTAGCTGTGTTCAAGGCGCTAAAAGCCTTCCAGGAACACCTACAAGGCAAAACAGTAATGGTCCTTACAGACAGCACCACAGCCATGTACTACATCAACAAGCAAGGGGGCACCCACTCTCCAGGCCTGTCCAAGCTGGCCCAAAATATATGGAAGTGGGCTCTCAAACAGGACATGTTCCTACTATCACTACATGTACCCGGGGAACTCAATCTGCTAGCAGACAGTCTCAGCAGAGATTTCCCCCTGCCCAAAGAGTACGAATGGCGCCTGCACGAAGACATCGTCTTCGACGTCTTCACACAATGGGGATTCCCAGAAATAGACCTGTTCGCAACCCTGGAAAACTCACAATGCCTAAGTTACGCCTCCAGGTACCCCCAGAACCAATCCAAGGGGAACGGTCTGTCGATGCAATGGTCAGGGAAATTTGTTTACGCTTTCCCCCCGACTCCACTTCTCAACAAAGTGGTGCACAAGATGCACCAGGAACAAGTGACCATGATACTAGTGGCCCCAATGTGGGCACGACAACCATGGTTCGCTCACTTGATGGAGATGTCTCTATCCCCCCCCAGTAAAACTCCCCTGCCCGTACAACATGCTGTCTCAGGACAAAGGCAGGACTCTGCATCCATGCCCCCAGAACATGAACTTAGCAGCTTGGCTCCTGAGATCATAGAGTTCGGACATCTACAACTCCCGCAAAGATGCATGGACATCCTCAGGGAAGCCCGAAAACCGAACACTCGCCACTGCTATTCTAGCAAGTGGAAAAGATTTGTCATCTGGTGCAGGAGTAAAAGCATCAACCCCATTGACTGCTCTCCCACACATGTGGTCCTATACCTGACCCACCTATTGGATTCAGGTCTAGTGTTTAACTCCATTAAAGTCCACCTAGCTGCACTTTCTGCATACACCACTTCCCAACTCAAAGTGTCGTGGTGGAGGATCCCTGTTATAAAGGCCTTCATGGAGGGAGTAAAGAGAATACACCCCCCGATAGCTGACCCAGCTCCCGGATGGGACCTTAATGTGGTACTTACCAGACTCATGGGCTCTCCATTCGAACCCATGCACAAAGCATCTCTTAAACACCTCACGCTTAAGACTGCTTTTTTAATAGCTATCACCTCCATCAGGAGAGTAAGTGAACTTCAGGCTCTTTCTATTCTAGACCCCTTCGTTACAGTTCACAAAGATAAAGTGGTTCTACGCACTCACCCTAGGTTTGCTCCGAAATTTATTTCTAAATTCCACGTAAACCAATCTATAGAACTACCAACGTTCTTTCAAAATCCTTCCAATTTGGGAGAAAGGACTCTGCACACACTAGATGTACGCAGAGCGGTCATGTTCTACATGGAAAGAACCAGACCACTGAGGAAGACTAATCAGTTCTTCGTCTCGGTGGCAGCAGGAAGAGAAGGAGATGCAGTTTCAAAATCCACTATATCTAGATGGATTGTTCAATGCATCACTCTCTGCTATACTCTTGCTAAGAGAGAACTGCCCTTTAGGCCAAGAGCACACTCTACTCGAGGCACGGGGGCATCCATAGCATTCATTGCAAATGTTCCCCTTGAGTCCATCTGCAAAGCGGCTACCTGGAGTTCTGTGCACACCTTTACAAAACACTACTGTCTAGATACACACTCTAGATCTGACTCCCAGGTGGGACAGGCAGTATTACGACACCTTTTCTCTACTGTTCCTTCTCATAACCCACCGCCAACTCCGGGTACTGCTCGCTAGTCTATGCACAGCATGTGATTCTAAGCAGATTAACAAACATCAGAAGAGAATGCATTACTTACCGTAAAAGCATTTCTGATGATTGTATCTGCTTAGATTCACATGCGCCCGCCCTTCCTCCCCGCTCGGATGGAAGGAACATAGACTTCCTTTATATATCTCTCTCTCTTTTCTGTACTCACTCACATCTAGAAGGCTCCCTCAGGGCAGAAAAATACAAACAGAGGGACCTCGACGCGTGAGGGATTGTGGGTACAACGCACGTCACTATAGGGATAGTGTTTCAGACACGCCTTGTCGACGTCCCCTTTTCGACTACGAAAAACAAAATGCAATACTCCGCAGTGACCACTGGATGTCGGACCTATGCACAGCATGTGAATCTAAGCAGATACAATCATCAGAAATGCTTTTACGGTAAGTAATGCATTCTCATATATTCCTTTGCTACTATCATTTTTGTGTATATGTGTATGTATATATCATTGTCGCAATTGAGCCTTGCAAATTTCTGTAACTGCTGCGCCTTGTTATCCCAGGGTATTATGGCGCATTACAAATAATAAACAAACAATTATTTGTGTCTCTCGTTAAAAATGCCTCACACACTGTTCTCTTTAGACAGTTTTGCCGCTTGCAACCTTGGTTCAAAACACAAGTTGGTTTGGTATCAGTCTCTCCGACTTACCAGCTGGGCTGTTTTTACTGACACCACTTTGTTGTAGGAGCCAAGGACAGTACTACAGCGGCAATCGCTCCTCCCCGCCTTGGTCAATGATGCGGGAGAGCCCTGGGTACCTCTGACACAACGTGCAGGTTTGGTCAGCCTTAGTTCCTGGTCTTAGGTTTCTTACTTTCCAGGGCTTACAAAAGTAACAGTCTTTTAAAGGTCAAGGGTAATTGCCTCCTTGCAAATCTTTCAGGTCTTGCTGTCTTTCTCCTTGTATTAAATTGCCATCTTGGAACTGCTTTTTCCTCCTGTGCTTTGCCTCGCTCAGAGTGTGCTTTCGTGCTCCGCCTTTTATCCGTGGGGGGAGGGGACGTGTGATGGAAGTCAGGTGTGTAATGATCAGTAATTGTCTGACCCTGCCTGACCATTGTAGTGGGACATGTCGGTATACAGCTCTGGTGTTAGTCCGTTGTCGTACACGGTGAACTATCCGTGAGAAAGTGTTTGTCGGGAAAATGGGTGTGGTGGGGGCGGGGGTTCAGTTCCTATGTATCCTACATGGTAGGATGGGGAAAAGGCGTTACTGGGAAGGGGATACTGCTTCTCAGACCCCCCCCCCCCCCCCTCCCTCCTGGTGTCCCACTTCTCACCCTCTGGTGTCGCACTGCCATTCTCCAAAGACCCCTCATCCAGGTGATCCTCCCTTACTGGTCCACCCCCAGGAACTGGATCCAAAAGCGATGGCCGTGTCCTGGCCACCTGGATGACCTATCCCCTGGACTAGCGGGTGAGACACCTTCAGGTTTATCACATATCCCTTGAAAACTATTGACCTGCTTGTGTTGAAGGCTATTGAAGTTGTTTGTATTCTGCTGAGAAAGTTACCCTTGATCCACTCATCTAAATTTGTAGATGGACAGGTGAGTAGACCCGTAGGTCAAATGGTAATTGACCCAAAGAGACCTGGTGAAAGGTTATGCCAGGTAGTAGAAGGAGCAAGTGCTAAAGAGTGGTACTATTGGAAAGCAGTATTTCTGATGTTTGTTAATCTGCTTAGAATCACATGCTGTGCATAGTCCAACATCCAGTGGTCACTGCACAGTATTGCATTTTGTTTTTCGTAGTTGAAAAGGGGACGTCGAAATAGGCATGTCTGTAATACTATCCCTATAGTGACGTTTAGTGTCCCACAATCCCTCACGCGTCGAGGTCCCTCAGATTGTTGTTTTCCGCCAGAATACTGGTCGTCTTATGCGGAGCTCGTAAAAGACATTGCCATTACCATTTATTCGACCCTTGGTCGTTTTTTGTCAGTTATCGCTAAATGCATGCCTCCAGCCCCCCTTCGATGGCTAAGCTACTTCCCCGCCGAGTCGAGATCGACGGCAGTGGTTACGAGGAGGCGATCCTTTCGGCGCTGCTGAACATGTGCCCCGGCCTCGCCGGCCTACACAGTAGGGAGAGGGGGGGTTGCGGTGACACTTCTGTTTCCTTTTAGAATGCCTTGCTCTTTCAGCCCCCCTTTCCTTAGGGGTCGTTACCACTTACTCTTGCAGCCTCAGCTATGGAGGGAACTCCCTTTAGATTTTGCCCTTGTAACGGCAAATTTACTTGGAAGGATAAGCATAAGCGGTGTAACCGCTGCTTACCCCACAACCACTACAAGGACGGCTGTGCGGCCTGTAAACTCCCTCACCCAAAAACTTTAGAGGACCGCAGGGACAAGAGGTGGGCAGCCTATGCTATGTCGAAGGCTGATTCCTCACCAGCCGCCGCTGTCGCCGAATGTGACGAGGGGGACAGTGATAGCGCTACCTCCGTATCGGAGGTTGTTGACCTCTCTAAGGAGCGTTCCTGCTCCTCTGCGTCTGTTCACGGCCCCGACGGGTTCGGCTCACGCCCTACTTATAGGGATGTACACCCCGGCAACGCTGACGCGCATGGAAAGTAAAAAACTAAACACACAACCCATGGTCCTCCTTCGACTAAGTCGAAGAAGGTCCTAGCGCCAACAGAGACACCAGATCTTCTGGCAGCCTCCGCCGACCGTAAGGGTCGCAAGCCCTCCCTGCAGACTACCGACTGGGCCCTCCACAACTAAGGGCGCTATCACCAAAACGCCGGATGACCAGCCTCATAAGAGAGCGAGCGTCAGAGAAAATGTTCCAGCACAGCCGAAATCTGTGCATAATCATCCTTCGACAGACAGTTCAGTCGTCGAAAGCCTAGCTAGAATGGTCTCCTCTGACGCTCAAAGACGGATGGCGAAAGAATCGCCGAAACCTGTTCACAAGACCAGGGAGATGCTGAAACAGACGGAAGGTGTGCCCGAACGCAACCCCCCCCCCAATCAAAATAAAGGCCTAGAGATACACCCCCAGTGTCGCAACCCCGAGAAGGGTTCTCGGAGGGCGACAGGAGGATTTCCTCCACACTATGGGATAGATCTCTACGGCTACAGGCGGAAGAGCACCCCTTTCCGACTCCAGACCGTTCAGGGTTACCCCAATGGACTTTAGAAAGGTTCCAATCATGTATGGATAAACTAGATGGGTTCATGTCCACCCCTGAACACGTTACACCCAAGAGGCCAGGGGAGATAGTTCATAAAGAACCTAGGGCCAAATACCCTAGACTCTTTGACCGACTTCAGGAGGATATTCATGCTTATGACCTCACTGAAGAGGACACTCATTTTCAAGAGGATGAGGAGTTCATAAATAATGAGGAACTACAAAACCCTGTAGAGAACTATGAAGAATACCCAGACATGGGGGGTGGGGGGAGGACTTTGAAGAAGATCCTGACATAAGTGGCTCACAGCCCTGGCATTCTCCAGGGGCGTCAACAGACCATGACGTTCTGCATCTGAACTACACCGGTCAGAAACCCTTCACCGGTGGATGACCAGCCCACTTTCAATGCACTGCTACGTAAGGCAGCAGCCCACTTTGAAATTGATACAGGGGAGATTTCTCCAGAGATGGACTTTGTGGAGAGAATAATTAAGGAGCAACAACCTACTAGTCGGGCCATTCCCCTTCTCGCCTCAGTCAAAAGACGACTCATTCCATCTCTTTCAACACCTGCTTTGGTTAGAGGCGTGAACCCAAGGATTGAGAAACTTTTCAGCCCCTCACCGTCAGACCCTTTATATATTAGGGCTCACTCAATACCCGATTCCTTGGTAGTAACCACCACAAGGAAGAGGGCAGGGGTTCCGCTATCTACTAGTGAGGCACCCCCAGACAAGGAGGGAAAGACGTTTTATGCCTTGGGAAAGAGGATTACATCCTCGGCAGCTTTATCCACCAGAATTCCCAATAACAATTCCTTAATGGCAAGCTACGCGGATGCCCAATAGGGAAAGTTACGCAAAGGCCTTGAAGTCCCAGAACCCTTACAAACCTGTTTGTTGGCCACTGTAACAGAAGGTACTCTGGTAAACCAAAGCATGATCTAAAACACGCTAGATGCTGCAGAAACAGCTGGCCGGTCTTTAGTCCAGGGGATACTTCACAAGCGTCATGTCTGGCTCAGGAACTCTGGTTTTAAGCCAGAGACCCAGGCGTCCCTCATCAACAAAACAATTGAGGACGGTGGACAACGCACTGTAGACAGCTAAGAAGGAATTTGATACCCTAAAGACTCTAGACCAGATCACAAGACCTCCTAATAAGTGAGGTTACAGCAACAGATGCTTTTTTTTCGTGGCCAACGACAAAACCAACAGCCACAACAGTACTCCTCAGCAGGCAACTGGTCCTCCACTCAAGGAACCAGTGGACAATATGCTCGGAGGACAACGTTGTGGCAAGGGAAGCGGTTGGGGCCCCACTCCTAGAGGCTCCCTGGCTACCAACACCAAATGACCCGAAGATTCGGGTCCCCTCTGCATCTCCGGTCGGGGGCAGGTTAACATCATTTCTACCAGCATGGGAAGGAATAACCACAGACCTCTGGGTACTATCAACCATAGCCCAGGGGTACTGCATAGTTAGTTCGGTCCCCTACATTCAGGCCCCCGAGGGGACGACGCCCATCACCAGAGCACCTCACCATCCTTCTTCAAGAAGTCAAACTGCTTCTAGAAAAAGGAGCAATAGAGGTCGTGCCTCTATCACAGGTAAGAGGGTATTTATTCAGTGTACTTCCTTGTACCCAAAAAGGATCTAACCATGCGCCCTGTACTAGATCTTCGCCCAGCGAACAAATTTGTAGAACCCCAGAAATTTCGTATGGTAACTTTACAGGAAGTAATTCCCCTGCTCTCACAGGGGGATTACATGGCAACACTGGAAATAAAATATGCATACTTTCATATTTAAATGTTGCCAGCGCACAGAAAATAACTCTGGTTCATGATAGAGGGCAAACACTACCAGTTCAAAGTGCTACCCTTCGGCATAGCGTCAGCGCCGAGAGTTTTCACGAAAGTACCGGCAGTGGCAGCGGCCCACCTGCGCAGGTTGTCCGTTCCAGTATACCCTTATCTCGACGACTGGCTCATAACAGGGGATTCTTACAAGACATGCTTCTCAAATACCCAAAAGACTGTAGACTTTTTGTTCCAACTGGGCTTCTCCATCAACAAGAAGTCCAGCCTAGAGCCCAGCCAGATCAAACAATTCCTACGTGCTCTAATTCGAACAAAGGACGGCCTCGTCTTCTCCTCCAACAAGAGGGTCCAAAATATGCTGTTTCAGATCCCTCAATATGTTGCCAGTCGAGAGGGGACGGGACGCAAAGCCATACGATTGCTAGGAATGATGGCATCATGTATTTATTTGGTACCTCACGAGCGGCTGCGCATGCGTCCAATGCAAGAGTGGCTCAACAGCCAGTGGTGTCAGGCCAGCGGACAATGGGACGATCTAGTGGTGGTCTTGCAGGCCCTGGTTCTCTCGCTGTGGTGGTGGTCGAAGGAAAACCTCGTAATAGGGAAAACATTCGCCACCCCCGCAGTGGAAGCTACTCTAACCACAGAAGCATCCCTCACGGGATGGGGCGCTCACCTATCCCATCAAACTGCACACGGAATTTGGACTCCGACTGTAGCGTCCAAACGCATAAACTTGCTGGAACTACTGGCGGTCTTGAAAGCACTGAAGGCTTTCCAGACAGACCTTCAAGGGAAGACCGTGCTGGTCCTCACGGACAGCACCACAGCAATGTACTACCTCAACCCAACGAGGGGGCACTCACTCTCCAGGACTGTCTAAGCTGTCCCAGAATATCTGGAAGTGGGCTCTCAGACACATGTTCCTGTTACCTCAACATGTACCAGGGGAACTCCATCTTCTGGCAGATGAACTCGGCAGAGACTTCCCTCTGAGGCGATTGCAAGAAGACAGTCTCCAACGTTTTCGCAGAATGGGGATTCCCAGAAATGGATCTGTTCGCAACTTTAGAGAACACCCAATGCCAAGATTACGCCTCCAGGTAACCCCCAGAACCGCTCCAACGGGACCGGTCTCTGGATAACATGGTCAGGGAAATTTGTTTACACTTTCCCCCCCCCAACACCCCTCCCTCCCCAGTCCCCTTCTCAACAAGATCGTGCACAAGATGCACCAGGAACCAGTTACCATACTAATGGCCCCGATGTGGGCCAGGCAACCCTGGTTCGCTCACCTAATGGAGATGTCACTGTCTCCACCGGTGAAACTAACCTGCCCGTACAACATGCTATCACAGGACAGGGGCAGAACGCTACACCCATGCCCACAGACCCTGAATTTAGCAGCCTGGCTCCTGAGGTCATAGAATTTGGACATTTGCAGCTCCCTCAGAGATGCATGGACGTTCTTAGGGAGGCAAGAAAACCAAACACTCGTTACTGCTATTCTAGCAAGTGGAAACGGTTCGTCATCTGGTGTAGGGCTAAGAGCATCAACCCTGTTGACTACTCCAAAACACATTGTCCTATACCTGACTCACTTGTTAGACTCAGGATTAGTCTTTAATTCTATTGAAGCAACCCTTAAAAATCTCACTCTTCACTGCTTTCTTAATAGCTATCACCTCCATTAGGAGTGTGAGTGAACTACAAGCGCTCTCTATACTAGATCCCTTTGTAACAGTTCACAAAGATAAGGTGGTTCTACGCACGCACCCTAGGTTTGCACCTGAATTAATTTCTAAATTCCATGTCAACCAGTCTATAGAACTACCAACTTTCTTTCAAAACCCATCAAACTTGGGAGAAAAAAGCCTGCACACACTTGATGTGCGGAGAGCGGTCATGTTTTATATGGAAAGAACTAGACCACTGAGAAAGACTAATAAATTCTTTGTTTCAGTGGTGGCAGGAAGAGAAGGAGATGCAGTTTCCAAATCCACTATTTCTAGATGAATTGTCCAATGCATCACTCTGTTACACTCTTGCTAAGAGAGAACTGCCCTTCAAGCCAAGAGCACACTACTCGAGGCACTGGGGCTTCCATAGCATTCATTACAAATGTTCCCCTAGAGTCCATTTTCAAAGCGGCAACCTGGAGTTCTGTACACACCTTTACAAAACACTACTGTCTAGATGCCCATTCTAGATCTGATTCCCAGGTGGGACAAGCAATACTAAGACATCTTTTCTCTACTGTTCCTTCTCACAACCCACCTCCAACTCCAGGTACTGCTTGCTAGTCTATGCATAGCATGTAATTCTAAGCAGGTTAACAAACCTCAGAAGACATGCATTACTTAACGTAAACCCATTGGACTAGCAATTTTGTACTAATGGTTTTTAATGCCACCATAAGATACTTGCACCAAAGATATAAAATTAGCAACAACACAGCAGTTTGTATAACGCTGAAGTAAGACATTAGTGAGAAGTCAGGCCTTGCAAATTGTTACTGTAAAATGGTGCATGTCAACACAAACCCACTTTAATTGGCACACTGCTGCCACCCAGAGCCCATTCATGCACAGTGAAACTTTTATTTGACATTTACTGCAAACAATGTAAAGTTTAAATAAGTTTCCAACATCCCCTGCAAATGGTACTGGCTCTTCTTAAAAATCTACTCGACTATGCGAGTGGGCGAAAATACATTGAGCCCTGGGTGAGTCTGTAAAAAGGTTAGCTGCATGAATGGACAAATACATAGATATGATAAAAAAAGGCTCTTAAAACAGTTTGGCCAGCTCTCCTCTGCTGCAGGTGCAATTATGTAATGTAATCATAATCATAGAGCAAAGTGAGCTCTGGAGGCCAACTACAGTGTACAGTTTTGCAGTAGGTCTGTAGATGTATAGACTGGATGAACCTATTGATCGCTACTTTAATGAAATATCAAGTTAACTTTGTGTATTCATTATGTAAAATACTAAGCAGAGTGGAAGGAATAGCAGGCAGAGAAATGGGCAAACTAGGCAGAAGATTGTAGTTTGCGGCCATCTCACTTTCAGGGTAGTGGGTATAAACCAACATGGTAAGATAGAATGTCATGAAGTATGGGATCAGCTCATGGGTTGAGCACTAGTTGAAAGCTGTATGCAACCTGCAGGCCACATGACTCTGTTTGCCATCAAAGCGTTTGGCCGCGTGGTCATGTACGTTTTCAAAGGTGTCCACTCGTCAATATGATGCACCTTCCCAAGAAAATGAAATCTATTTAACACTGAGATTTAGATAAACTTCACTGTAAAGCATGGAGACAATGCAGTGTTTTACAGTAGCAATACAGTAATTATGCATTATGTAAAGTATTACATTTTTAGAAAAGGAATTGAAAGACTTAAAAAAAAAAAAAAAGACTAACCCATACTGGTCTGCAACAGTTTGCTTAATAACAGTATTATCCCGATTATTTCTGGTTTGCAATTATTTGAAAAAAATATATATAATGTTTGTAGCACTCCCACACAGGCTGTTTGGCACATGAGTGAAGGGCACGATTACTACTACTGCTGCTCTCTCTCCCTCTCCCTCTGACTCCCCCTCTCCCTCCATTAGCCCCTTTGAACTTACAGTGGAGAGAGCTCTGGAGGCGAGAGGAATGCAGTGTGAGCTGTGCTTTCATTGAACATGGTAATTTAAATAGCTAACTTTGCTACACAAGTGCCATTTAATTAGCAAACCTACAGAAATGCATAGCAAATTGCTCCACGACACTGCTTATTTTATGCCTTGCTACCCGGCAACTGATTGTGTAACTCGGTGGCAATGTGCTAATCTTGAAAGCAAGAAGACTCAGAGCAACACAGGTTTGAATCCCGGGTCTACGCTTAGAAACCATCTGTAATAAGCATGTTATAAATAACCAATTATACATTTTATAATTATAGGGAGTAACATAACCCGTTCGATAAATGGGTATATCAGATGGCTGAACAACGATGGATACAAGAGCCCAAAAGGGTAGAACTCCCCTTTTGATTAAAACATCCCCTCCAAAGTCCAGCGAAATCTCATCTTACTTTATAAAAGTAGAGTCCAAAACAATAAGGTGTTGGTCTCTTGACCTTCCATCTTGTTGAGAAGGCCAAAATGGTGAAGAACCGGGGACAGCAGATTTCCTATATCGCTTTCCCCTAAAGGACAAAGAGACCAACATTGGGGGAAGGCTATGTAACAAATCTAGCGATGTCGCCACTTCTTCCTTGGAAGGGAAACTATCCTCATGTGGCCAGAGAAAGGGAGACGATAACCACCCCCAGGGTCGGAGTCGGGTATCTGATGGAGGACCACATCGAACCACATCAGGGGAAACAACCCTTATACGAGGGAAGTGGAGTTGCGAGGTAGAACCTGGTTTCCCCCCTTCTGCATTAGAGCTTGATAACGCAGCCTTTTGATACCTCAATCCTCCATGGCATGTTGTCAAATCAGACAAGCAAATCTGATATGGGATAATATGTTGCGTTCACAAAAGCCTGTTAACCAACCCACTTGTTCCAAATGTATATTCAACTGTTAGTGACATTAACTTTTTGTATTTAAAGCAGAACATTGAGACGAGAACTGGAGTGGTGAGGATTACTGGAGCCGGCGAGCAGCAGACACGCTCTAGTTGTGAGCATGGGTTGGGTGCCGGGACGTTCAAATGCAACACACCTTAACCAAAATGGAGACTTGCTTCTCCCAACACTATTTGGGACACCGAAAGCAAGGAACAGCAGGAACTGCCTCACGAAGGCAGAGCGGCAACCGTAGTGCCGGCAAGACACACTCACAATCCGTGAGTAAGCACCCACGATAATGGAGTGTCACAAGGCACGCCGAAGACTGAGGCCGGCAAGCCCAGAGAGGGAGATGGGGTTACCGGGGTGCTTCATTGCGGATGCTGCGTGCCGTTCATAAGTCTGTGGAAAAAGGGGGCGGTAACCCAACCTGTGAAGAGTAGAATTAAGTGGCTGAAGCTAAGGTGATTGCTGATAAGGTGCAAGTCTGGAACCTGCACCCCAATACTGAGTAAGATGGTCCTGACAGGAGAGTAAACTAGGCATAAAGCGAGTCTGGGACCCTCACCCAAGTAACATAAGATAACCCTGGCAGGAGAGTAAACCATGGATTGAAGAATGCTCACGGTATAGACCACCCTTCTTGAATGATGGAATTGTTAATGTGAACTGTGCAACATCTGAAAGACACCCCCTCTTCGGATTGCGAGATTGTTGACATGAATTGTGAAACAGCCAAGATGGTACGGGCAGAAAACCCCTGTATGTCACTTGTTAACTGTGAAAAGCTTGAGAAAGCATCCTACTGAACCGTGGAACTGTAAAAGTCGATCTGTAAAAACCTTGAATGAAAGAATCCTACCTCTTCAGAATAGAAAAGGATATGGTCCGGCTGGGATAAAAATAAAGTGACTCTGTATCTGCTGAATTGGGTAATTGTAGGAAAGGTCAAGAGCTGAATTCCCCCTCCTGTCTATGGAACACATGAACGTACCACTGAAAAGACAGAAATCTTGGAGAAGGGAAACCCCTTTTTCCTGGCAGAACTTGGGTTTATTTTTTCTTGGATGCCAGTGTTCAGCCAAAAGACATTCCCTGCTTCACACTATATTGAGTTTAGTGTGAGAGGGTCAGTTTAGGATTTTGAACACAGGACCGAGAGCGCTTCTTTTTATTTATGTATTTTTAATATTTACTGGACATTCTGACACAGACGTTCCTTACTTTTGTTGAGTCAGGGAAACCCTTTCTTATTGCTAGGGAGAGGTAGGATTTCCCCAACCCCCTCTTTTATTTTGTGAATAAACGTGTTTGGCTCCCAACTTCCAGTGCTAGGCGGATGACACCCAGCTCAATTTTGGGCTCCCCACTGCCACCTCTTCTCCTTCTCTCATCCCGGATTGTCTCTCTGCAATCCAAGAGTAGTGCGCCACCAATGATCTCTGCCTGAATGCCAGCAAGACTGAGATCCTCCTCATTGGCACCCCTCTTTCTCTTTGGCGGCCTCCCTTGGGCCTCCTCCTGCTCCCAACTGCAAGGCTAAGAACCTTGGTTATTTTCAACACCACACTCTCCTTCTCTCACATTTCCGTCTCTATGAAGTCAAACTACCAACTACACCTCTTCAGAGGTACTATCCCTTTCCTCACCTTCCCCCAGAAGCTCACTGTTGCTAGAGCTCTGGTTCTTTCTAGGCTTGACTACTGTAACAGCCTCTTCTTAAATCTGCCTGCCTCTAGTCTCTGTCCTCTACAACATCCAGAACAGGACTGCAAGACTTGTCCTTGTCCTTGGCCTCAAGCCCAGGGATCGTATCTCTCCAGCACTGAAATCCCTCTGTTGGCTCCCAGTGGCTGCAAGGATCAAATTCAAGACCCTTTGCATTGTCCCAAGGTCTTCTGGGGCCTGGGACCAACATATCTCCAGCTCTCTTCTGAAGGATCTTCCTTCTCAAGCCTTTCGCGCCTCCACCTCCAACGTGCTCTGAAACACTTGTGCACGAGCGTGATGCAATTAAATATCGACTCCTTTTCCAAGCAACGAGCTGAGGGCAGATCTCTCTCCTCGATGGGCGCCTCCCTCTGGAACAGACTCCCTGCCTCTCTGAAACTTCAGCAGAACCATCTACGGTTCTGGAAGTAGCTCAAGACTTTCCTCTTTGCTTCTGTCTTCCCCCTTTCTCTTCCCTGCTGATCTCCTGTCTGATAATGCACTGGTTACCTGGCCACCCTTTGAACCACTGGTCCAGGTCCCAGGTCCCTGCCCTCCCATTTGCACACCTGCACTGCCTCCTGGCAGCCCTGCACTTGGGTCTGTATCTGTAACCCTTCCCAAGCCAATAGCGTGACAGGAGGTCGCTATAGCCTTGCAAAAGGAGCTAGATAACTGCTAACTCAGAACAAAGAATCACCGTGGATGAATAAAACATTATAAATTTATTAAACAGGAAGACATTTTTGTGCCATAATCTGGCATATATGCATACATTAAATCTGCATTGTGAAGGATTAGTATACAGTGGTGACAGTCTATTTTATGTGTTGTTTTATATCACAACACATTGACGTTGTCGACACTTAAGTTTGTGTTTCTGGTTCGGTTGATAGCTGACAAGGGCAGAAGCTGATAGAGATGGAAAAGCGCTGCACTGAAAATACCGAACTGTCTTCAGGACTTGGAGGTCGAGTTTCAGACCGGATGAATGAGTGAGATGTCGTCCTATGGTAAAAGAGGCTGTGTTAAAAACGGTGAGAATAGAGTATCCACTAATGGTGAGAAGGGCAAGGCAAACGGACCTACCGTGTGGACGTTGATAGGCGCCATGGCTGTTTGAGTGAATAGCGGCTGCTGGAGTTAGCGGCCGGGGGGGGACGATCTGCAAATGTCAGAGGCCCCAGTCTAAGTAAAAGAAGGTCAAAAAATTGATACGAAATAATCATAAGGCAGTGGCTACAACAAGGACTAACTCGTGCTGCTATGTCCAGTGAGCGGCCGTGACTCAGAGTTTGTAGATGAGGAGTGCTCGAGTCAACAAGTGAGTGGGAGTTGCAGTACTGATAATTAGTGGGGAGTCCGTGACTGCGTGGTGCTGGGATATGCAGGTGGTGTACAGAGGTACCTAGCCTAAGTACAGAGGACAAAACCACGAGTGAAACGTTGGGATATGGTTGTGACCAGAGAAGGTGGTGCCAGCAGCGCGGGGAATTACGGATCTTACCTGTACGTGAGACAGGAAAAAGAGCTGTGTCACTGCTGTCGGTTGCGCTGGACTGACTGCGCATGTCAGGAGTTTAAAACGAGGCCGTAGTGCCTGCAGGGACTGCGCATGCGTCTGGGGATAGTGTAAGGGGTGGGAGCAGTCGCACTGAATGCGTCGGTATGCACGTATATTTAGGTCATGTGTATATTGGTGCGTGCACTGAAAGAGTCATGAATTGATCATGGGCGAAAAAATTAATTAATATTGGCACCATTTGCAACATGCATTATTATTCCATGAAATATCCATGAGGAAATCAAGTTAAAGGCTATTGAGCGAATATTGTCGAGTCGCTAGGTACATGTTACATACAATGCTGGCACTGCAAAATTACAAAACATGTGTTGCAGTAAAGCGACGTGAGTCATCAATAACATAGTTACCAGAGAAAACAGTTCAAAATTTCTGTATCGTTTCTGTGCTGGTAAATTAAGGACATGACTATACAACAGTAATGAAAGGAGTCATGGGTTGCAGTAAATCACAGACAAGTGCCAGAAAAAGATGAATCACGAAAAAAGATAGGAAATTGTTACAGGTGTGACCAGAACATCATGGATGTATACAAAAGAAAAACCTATTTGAAAAACCTCAGGGAGACTGACAGTTGGAGGGAGCTTGTTCTGGTAGTGGAAGAAAGCCCATGGGAATTTAAGTGGGTCAGAGCACAGGGGGGTGAACCGCACTTTTACTTATTAAAGAACAGGTTCCATTCGATGGAGATGTTAAGACCCTGTCTTACAGAGTCCAGACGATAAATCCATTTTTGCTCGAGTTTACGAAGGGCAAGATCCCTGTTGCCTCCGCGGAAGGGGTTGCCTACTGTTTGCAATATTGCCCAGAAGATGTCGTTGTGAGTGTGATTCATCATCTTGAAATGTGCCACTAGTGGTTTGTCTTCTGTTTGGTTTCGTACGCTGGAGCGGTGTTCACAGATCCGTTGTCGAATTTCTCTCTTGGATTTGCCTATGTAAATAAGATCACAGGGGCATTTGATGATATATACGGACCATTTGGTTTTGCAGTTGGTAAATGAGTTAAAGGTCCACTGTTTTCCTTTCAGATCAATGGTCTTGAGGTTAGCCGTGAGGTTACAGACGGAACAATTGCCGCATTTGAAGTGGCCTTTGACGGGTGGGAGGTTCCACAGTGTGGTTTGGGTACTGTCTGGGGCATCTCCTTCTGTGTACGTATGTACAAGTCGGTCTTTCAGGTTGCGACTTCGTTTGAAGGCAAATCTTGGTTTTTCCGGTTTAAAAGATTCTGTTTGTAGCTTGTCCCAGTGTTTTAGAACTGCCTTTTTAATTGAGTTACTCAAGGGGGTGAAAGTGGTGACGCAAGTCATTTTAGAGTTGGATTGATCTCTGACGGTGGGAGTGAGGCAGGCCTTGCGAGTAGTATGTTTGACTCTTTTTCTAGCTTGACGAATGATGTGGCTGGGGTATCCCCGTTCTTTTAGACGGGTAGCGAGTTCTTTACTCTTAGATTCGTATTCAGTTAATGTAGAGCAATTACGTCTGATGCGTAAGAATTGGCCATAGGGTAAGTTGGTTTTCAACCCTAGAGGGTGGAAGCTGGAGTACTCTAGTAGAGTGTTTTTGGATGTGGGTTTACGATATAAAGTGGTGCTGAGTGAATGGTTTGGATTCTTGGATATTGTTAGATCCAGAAAAGGAATCTGATGCTGACTATAATCCATGGTAAATTTAATGCACTCGTTTTGTGAGTTTAACCACAACAAGAACACATGAAGATTGTCTTCGGTCCCTTTCCAAATCATGAACACGTCATCAATATATCTTAGCCAACATCCGATCGAGTCTTTGAAGGTATTGTGTATGTTGTAGATGGAGTTCTTCTCAAAAGTGTCCATGAACAAGTTGGCCACGTCCGGGGCGAAAGTAGCCCCCATGCTAGTCCCGTGGCATTGTTGGTAAAAAGAGTGTTTGAAAATGAAGTAGTTTTCTGTGAGAGCTAGGCGGGTGCACTCAAGGAGAAAGGCGGTGGGTGGATCTCTTGTTATCCTGTCGTCTAGGTAAGTTTGGAGGACTTTTAGACATTCCATTTGCGGGATGCTCGTGTAGAGGGACTCAACGTCTAGGGTTACTAAAAAGTCATTTTGTTCGACTTTCGTTGTATCCAGTTTCTTTATCATAGCCGTGGTGTCTTGGATGTAGGAGGGCATCTTGCTATCAGCTATCAGCAAGATGCCCTCCTACATCCAAGACACCACGGCTATGATAAAGAAACTGGATACAACGAAAGTCGAACAAAATGACTTTTTAGTAACCCTAGACGTTGAGTCCCTCTACACGAGCATCCCGCAAATGGAATGTCTAAAAGTCCTCCAAACTTACCTAGACGACAGGATAACAAGAGATCCACCCACCGCCTTTCTCCTTGAGTGCACCCGCCTAGCTCTCACAGAAAACTACTTCATTTTCAAACACTCTTTTTACCAACAATGCCACGGGACTAGCATGGGGGCTACTTTCGCCCCGGACGTGGCCAACTTGTTCATGGACACTTTTGAGAAGAACTCCATCTACAACATACACAATACCTTCAAAGACTCGATCGGATGTTGGCTAAGATATATTGATGACGTGTTCATGATTTGGAAAGGGACCGAAGACAATCTTCATGTGTTCTTGTTGTGGTTAAACTCACAAAACGAGTGCATTAAATTTACCATGGATTATAGTCAGCATCAGATTCCTTTTCTGGATCTAACAATATCCAAGAATCCAAACCATTCACTCAGCACCACTTTATATCGTAAACCCACATCCAAAAACACTCTACTAGAGTACTCCAGCTTCCACCCTCTAGGGTTGAAAACCAACTTACCCTATGGCCAATTCTTACGCATCAGACGTAATTGCTCTACATTAACTGAATACGAATCTAAGAGTAAAGAACTCGCTACCCGTCTAAAAGAACGGGGATACCCCAGCCACATCATTCGTCAAGCTAGAAAAAGAGTCAAACATACTACTCGCAAGGCCTGCCTCACTCCCACCGTCAGAGATCAATCCAACTCTAAAATGACTTGCGTCACCACTTTCACCCCCTTGAGTAACTCAATTAAAAAGGCAGTTCTAAAACACTGGGACAAGCTACAAACAGAATCTTTTAAACCGGAAAAACCAAGATTTGCCTTCAAACGAAGTCGCAACCTGAAAGACCGACTTGTACATACGTACACAGAAGGAGATGCCCCAGACAGTACCCAAACCACACTGTGGAACCTCCCACCCGTCAAAGGCCACTTCAAATGCGGCAATTGTTCCGTCTGTAACCTCACGGCTAACCTCAAGACCATTGATCTGAAAGGAAAACAGTGGACCTTTAACTCATTTACCAACTGCAAAACCAAATGGTCCGTATATATCATCAAATGCCCCTGTGATCTTATTTACATAGGCAAATCCAAGAGAGAAATTCGACAACGGATCTGTGAACACCGCTCCAGCGTACGAAACCAAACAGAAGACAAACCACTAGTGGCACATTTCAAGATGATGAATCACACTCACAACGACATCTTCTGGGCAATATTGCAAACAGTAGGCAACCCCTTCCGCGGAGGCAACAGGGATCTTGCCCTTCGTAAACTCGAGCAAAAATGGATTTATCGTCTGGACTCTGTAAGACAGGGTCTTAACATCTCCATCGAATGGAACCTGTTCTTTAATAAGTAAAAGTGCGGTTCACCCCCCTGTGCTCTGACCCACTTAAATTCCCATGGGCTTTCTTCCACTACCAGAACAAGCTCCCTCCAACTGTCAGTCTCCCTGAGGTTTTTCAAATAGGTTTTTCTTTTGTATACATCCATGATGTTCTGGTCACACCTGTAACAATTTCCTATCTTTTTTCGTGATTCATCTTTTTCTGGCACTTGTCTGTGATTTACTGCAACCCATGACTCCTTTCATTACTGTTGTATAGTCATGTCCTTAATTTACCAGCACAGAAACGATACAGAAATTTTGAACTGTTTTCTCTGGTAACTATGTTATTGATGACTCACGTCGCTTTACTGCAACACATGTTTTGTAATTTTGCAGTGCCAGCATTGTATGTAACATGTACCTAGCGACTCGACAATATTCGCTCAATAGCCTTTAACTTGATTTCCTCATGGATATTTCATGGAATAATAATGCATGTTGCAAATGGTGCCAATATTAATTAATTTTTTCGCCCATGATCAATTCATGACTCTTTCAGTGCACGCACCAATATACACATGACCTAAATATACGTGCATACCGACGCATTCAGTGCGACTGCTCCCACCCCTTACACTATCCCCAGACGCATGCGCAGTCCCTGCAGGCACTACGGCCTCGTTTTAAACTCCTGACATGCGCAGTCAGTCCAGCGCAACCGACAGCAGTGACACAGCTCTTTTTCCTGTCTCACGTACAGGTAAGATCCGTAATTCCCCGCGCTGCTGGCACCACCTTCTCTGGTCACAACCATATCCCAACGTTTCACTCGTGGTTTTGTCCTCTGTACTTAGGCTAGGTACCTCTGTACACCACCTGCATATCCCAGCACCACGCAGTCACGGACTCCCCACTAATTATCAGTACTGCAACTCCCACTCACTTGTTGACTCGAGCACTCCTCATCTACAAACTCTGAGTCACGGCCGCTCACTGGACATAGCAGCACGAGTTAGTCCTTGTTGTAGCCACTGCCTTATGATTATTTCGTATCAATTTTTTGACCTTCTTTTACTTAGACTGGGGCCTCTGACATTTGCAGATCGTCCCCCCCCGGCCGCTAACTCCAGCAGCCGCTATTCACTCAAACAGCCATGGCGCCTATCAACGTCCACACGGTAGGTCCGTTTGCCTTGCCCTTCTCACCATTAGTGGATACTCTATTCTCACCGTTTTTAACACAGCCTCTTTTACCATAGGACGACATCTCACTCATTCATCCGGTCTGAAACTCGACCTCCAAGTCCTGAAGACAGTTCGGTATTTTCAGTGCAGCGCTTTTCCATCTCTATCAGCTTCTGCCCTTGTCAGCTATCAACCGAACCAGAAACACAAACTTAAGTGTCGACAACGTCAATGTGTTGTGATATAAAACAACACATAAAATAGACTGTCACCACTGTATACTAATCCTTCACAATGCAGATTTAATGTATGCATATATGCCAGATTATGGCACAAAAATGTCTTCCTGTTTAATAAATTTATAATGTTTTATTCATCCACGGTGATTCTTTGTTCTGAGTTAGCAGTTATCTAGCTCCTTTTGCAAGGCTATAGCGACCTCCTGTCACGCTATTGGCTTGGGAAGCCTTTGACTCTACCCCCACGTATCTGTATACTTCTCAACCCTCTCGAGTCAGGCCCCCTAAAAAAGAGGGTTCGCCCATTTTCTTTTCTCTTCTCTTGTATCTGTAACCCTACAGTCTCCCTACTTGCACTATCTATCACCTGCTGTTCTGCACTATAAATAAAATTTCATATCGATACCAAACATGCCACTGTCTCAGTCTTGCTCTTGATCCCTTACAAGAGACAAAACAGTTGACTTTGCTGATCGTGGTTTTCCAAGCCACAGACTGGGAGATAGCTAATGCAGTCACTGGTAATAACGTATTTTATATAGCGTTTCATATTAATTTTAACATCTTTTTGTATTCCTTCATTGCAAAAGCTACACCAAATAAGATTACCTAATCCATTGTAGTACAAACTATATGCAAGTGTGCTTGTATACTATTGACATTGGGCTGCATCAATAGTTGAACTCCTATTGCAGAATACCTCGGCAATATGGCTCGCTGTGCAGCCAGAGTGGATGGCAGCTGACACATTATTTAAATGGTCTTGGAAGCGGGACTAGTCTTTGGGTCTGGAGCGAGGAAGATTAATTTCCTTCAGCAACGCTTCAGGCTCATTTAACTACACGTGTTTAAGCCACTTGTTTGCTGTGGGGGCAGGGTCTTTCATCCAGTGTTTGTGTTTAGCTATGAAGTGTGCCATTCCCACAAATGAAATCACCAATTTGTCAAAGATCAAGTAAACCGAACAAACGGATCAACCGGGAGATCCGTTACTTTCTGTAAAACAGACCAGACTTCATCCGGGGATGTTGCTTTTGGGGGCAATGCCAGGAGATATGCAAACAACTAGCCACGCGTTCCCCATACGTAAGGCATGTATCTCTTCCACTGCATGAAAATTGTGCTAATTACTTGGGTTTATGGTAAAATTGCATGGCACTGAATAGCGCGTTACTGGTTTTTTTTTTTTAGTAATGAGTCTTACTATCCAGTTCAATGGTATTTACTTTTTAAGGATGAAGTGAAAAGCCGGTTTTCCTGGCGTTCAAACTTATAAACGTCCGGCATGCTGCATGCCTAGAGCAAGCTTGGAAACTCCTTGAGCTTTCTTTTCGGCACTGAAGTGCCCGTGAACAACCTATGACAACCTACCTTTTTTCCATTGCATGTGCATGCCCCTTGAACCGGAAATAAGTAGGAGAAAGCTGTTCAAGTTTTGGAAGAATAGGGGTAACGTCAGAAGGAAAATTCAGCGAAGTGTGAAATATGCTTTTGTGCTAGCCTATCAGACAAAGCATGCAGTGGAGAGGGCACAGCTTTGGATCTATCTCAAACACAGAATCGCCTGATGACAACCTTTGAGACAAGCAGGGACTGTAGTACAGCTGCTGTTGAAGGTATAACGCAGAGGCCCTTGCAACAGAGAAATGGTTGAGAATGACAAGACGGAGACAGGTGACAAGAGAAGCATGCACCTGGGACTTTGCTCTGGAGAGAGGGGGGGCAAATGGCGGTCGAGTCAGTGGACAACTAATGAGCACAGAAGGGAAAGAAAAGTGAGATGAGCACAGAGAGCCCGTATTAGCACAAAAGTTTCATGAAGGGGATGGCCGTGGCAGGCAGGATTTCAGAACACTGCCTTCTGGGATTTAAAGGCCATAACCTTAGCCCAGCATAAGAGATGGCACCAAGAAACTGAATACTGGTAACTTATTTTGGAGGTCCCAGATTAGATTACTCTGGGTGGTTGAAAGTGCTGCAATAGGGGTGTGAGATTTATTTTCTTCCTTGGCGGGAGTCCGTCACTTATTTATTATTACGTTTAAGTAGTGTTCCTGGAATACCAAAACTACAGATCATCTTGGGCTCATCTAAGACTCCACTCTCTCCTTCTCGTCTCGCATCTCAGCCATCTCCAAAAAGTCCAACTACTAACTGCAGTTGGTATTGCAATAACTCCTCGGGGGTATTCTAACTTTTCTCACTTCCCACAGAGGCTCATCACCCCGAGAACCCTGATGCTCTGTAGGCTGGATTATTGCAACAGTCTTTTTCTCAATCTTCCTACTTCTACTCTCTGTCCTCTAGAACTCATCCAGAACAGAACTGCAAGACTTATCTTTGGCCTCAAGCCCTGGGACCGCATCTCTGGTGCTGAAATTCCTCCACTGGCTCCCCGTGGCTACAAGGATTTCTGGGGCCAGGGCCCGGACCATCTACAAAGCTCTTCCTAAATACGATTCCTCTAGAATCCTCCGCTCATCCTCCTCCAACTCTCAGCGGGTGAACCGCTTTCACAATAGATCTTTATCCTCTGCATCTGCTTCCCTCTGGAACAGCCTCCCTGCGTCTGTCTTGAGCCAGAGCTCTGTTCCAGAAACTCGCAAGATCTTCCTTCTCCCTCCCTCTCCCCTGCTAACCTCCTTTCTTTTCTCTCCACCCTCCTTCTCCTTAACTCTGTTCAGTTTTTGCTGACTGGTTGCCTGGTTCACCTCCAAAGCCTACAGGTCCCAGGCTCCCCCGCCAGCCTCTTGCACTTGTCTCGGGGCCGCTGCACTTATTTCTGCATGTTCATCTTATGCTCCTTGAGCGGGGCAATCCTCTCTGAAGTTAACTCTGGGCCCTGCTGGACCGAACTTTGTTTGCCCCCCCTTCACCTCCCCCCAACCCTTCAGGTCTGTGAACTAGCCTGTACGTATGCATGACCTAAATGTACTAGGACTCCTGCTCTCAACTGTACCACTTCATGCACTTGCACTTTGAGAAATGTCGTCTGGCCTAGTATGCTCGTTTTTCTGTTTGGATCATTCAGAATCTACAAGGCATGAGAATGATTACTATGTTCCCTTCCTGCCTTGAAGCGCTTCTCTTGTGTATAAGCGCTATATAAATAAACAAAAAATATAAATAAATATCACATTTTAGGCTGCTTGCAATTATGGCTTAGTTATTAACTCATGAAGGTCTTCTGAGAATTTCTTGAGGTTCTTGTAGGGGGAAAAATAAAATCAAATAGAAAGGGAGAGTGGACAGGGCAGATTAGACCCTGGTCAGGTTGTTGCGGGGGCAGGGAGGTGGGTGTTGGAGAATACAATTTGCTGTGGTTTGCTGTTTAGGCGTTTTACAATCTTTTGTAATCTGTTCTCCCTTAGCTTTACAAGGTTGCCTTCTGGTGTTTGGAGGCTTGTTACCTAGCAATTAGGCAGTGATTGGTTGGGGTACAAAGGTAAATTAAGGACATTGATGCTTTTTGCAAGATCAGACACGCTGTGTCGATCTGCTGATTAGCACGGGGTGCATGAATTTTGGGTTACTTTAGGCCCTTGCAAGGCACAACCTCATGAAGTTCACGTTTACAGGCATGGCAGTTAATTAACTTTATATGTGTTAGGTAATAGGTGTCCCTTTCTGTTGCTTTATACTGTTTAGCCATTAGTGCAATGCTTGTCCTTGGCTAAACTTTTTTTGCCCTTGTCCCTGTTATCGTTTAAATGGAAGACCTCCTCTTTACTCTGAGATGTTCTCCAGTTTTGGCTATTGGTGCCACCTGTAAACCGAGTGAGTTCAGCTTTGGAGAAATGCCATATGAGAAGGGACTCCAAGCTTGTAATTTGGTTATTTACCCACCCGTTGACGGCCATTGGCCATGCTATGGTATGGTCATTCCCACACCTGTCCTGCCCCTCCTAAAATGCATCCTTTTTGAGCCAGCTTTTGCAAGCCGTACCATCAGACTTTCTCCTCCAAGCGCCTGCCAGTGTTTTTTCAAAGTAGTCAAGAGTTTGACTTGGAGCTTTAATTGTGCTACTGGTGTAATCAAATGTAACCAGGTCTGCCTTCAGCGACTCTATAAAGCACCTTGCTTGTCTTTCACTAAAGTCTGTTAAAGACCAGCATTGGCACTGTTATATGGCCAGGTTCTCGCACTATTTTGCAGCTGCTGTTGTTGATGCCCAGTTAATGCCACTGAGCACCTGCATATACTTTTGCCCCAATCCCATGTAGCGGCTAGTAGGACAAGCTGTTGCATTGCTAACAAAGCAAGCAAGGAAGTGTGGAGGTGGAGCACTGTGCTGCATGGGCCTCTGCATATACTTTAGCCAATGCATATACTTTAGCCCCAAACCCACAGAGCGCTGGCTGGGCAGGCTGTTGCCGGTGGCTGCCTAGTACAGCAAGGGCGAGCGGGTTGCTCGTGGATCGGTCAGCCATATCACTGCGTTCAAAAAAGAATGGAGTACTCTCTGCTTGTAGTAACCATGATTCAGGCGTTTGTCCATCTGACAGCCATTTGGCCACAAATTGCAACTGACTAGCTACAAAATATACTTCAAAATTTGCCCGTTTTATTCCCCCTTGTTCATACGGATTCTGGAGTTTCCACAGTGCCCTGACTCTGCACCTTGAATTATGCCATAAGAGGCTCCTACATATACTGTGCAATTTCCTGAAAAACATTTTCGGTATTGCAAACGGGACATTTGCAAAATAGTGAAGTTGTCTCCGTAACACCACCATCTTCAGTTATGCTGCTCGCCCCATCATGGACAACAGCAATCTGACCCAGAAAGACATGGAGATTTCAATTTTGTTCATTGCCCTCAGTGTTCTGTATGTGTTCTATCTTAGGTCGTGGTAGATGTCCACCCCCAAGTACCGAAATGTATCTGTTTCCCACTTAATTGGTAACACCGGCTGTTTGCTCATGGGCTTCCCAGCGTATCCTCCCAAAGGGAACAGAATTGACTTCTGTTGGTTAATTGTTATACCTGACAGTGCAGCATATCGTTCCATCACATCTAGGATGTATTGCAAATTAGCCTCTGGGTGCTGCAAGTAAAGGAGCATGTCATCTGCATACAATGAGATCAAATGCCTCCCACCCGGAGTGATGATGCCAGTCTCCCCATATTCCTCCTGTTAATAGACTGCTAATGGCTCCAAAGTCAAGATGAGAAGCATCAGGGTCCACACACTTCTCTGCCTCGTACTCTGCTCAACTGCAACTGTTCTGAGATAATTGTGCTAGTTTTTACCCTTGATCGGTTCATTATACAGCATTCTCACCCATTTGATGTATATGGCCCAATACCAAACCTTTCCAGCACCGCTAACATCCAAGGCCATCTGACTGAGTCAAACCTGAGGACCTGCCAAATAACTAACAGAGGGGCACGGTCCAAAAGAACCCGTGCTGTCTCCTCCCCCACAAGCACCTAGTTTAACCTCGTATATAGGTTCTTAGGAATGGTGTAGTGAGACTATACTCTGTCCTGTGGGTACATTGGTCTCTATACATTGGTCAACTTGAATGCACACAACAATGTGTTTAGAGCTTTGGGCGGGGGGGCTAGATGAGCGAATTTATCATCCGACCTATCCCTCGCTGGATCCAACAGACAACCCCCCCCACCCCCATATCGGCGCACAATCTCTGGGCTAATCTTGGGATATAGAGATCTAAAATAGGCTGCTGTGTTATTCGGGGCATACGTTTTAATAACACATTTACTTATTGTCTACCATTCCCTGTAGTACTACCATCCTACCGTCTTGTGTCCAGGAAGGTCTGGAGGATCTTGAATGGGATGGTCTGTGCCACCCATATTAGGACCCCTCTAGCATATGCTGAGTATGTTGAGCCCACGGTCCGTCCCCCCCCAACCCCATTTCTGAGCCAAGGTATGTTGTCTGTGTTTAGTCTGAGCTTCCTGCAGGAGGGCTAGATCTATTTTCTGGTGTCTCAAATACGCCATAACCCCGTTCCTCTTGATGTAGCTGTTCAGGCCTCTAACATTCCAGGTTGCTATTTTAAAATCACCCATCTTCTCTAGTAGTTCCCGCTCTCACTCCTCCCTTGTAACATTCACCCTCCCTTCCCAGCGCGTATCTGTAGGCCAACTCCCCTCCAACTACCCCAGCTCCCTTCCCACCCCCCTCCCCAACAATTCCCAATGTTTGCCCAGCTCCAAATATGAAGCTCGGGCATCCCCGCATCTCGCTCCTATCCTGGCCCTGATGCTGTATTCGGAATACAGCAGGAGGATACTGAACTACTAGTATCCCAACTTATCTAAACTAATGTGGGGTATAGTGTGATTCCTTGGCACCGCTCTGGTCAGCGCTGCACCGGTGGTTCCAGCATTTAGCTGATTGTGAGGTCAGCATATGAGCTTCCAATTTATGTAAATATTGGATCATTTGGTAATGGCCAATGTGCGGCTTGTATGCATTATTTAAACAGAGATTCACTCATCGCTCCCGCCTGGTCTTCTTTCTCTGTCATATTCATTGTGTCCATCCTCTTGTTTACATCTTCAAGAGTCTTGAAAAAGACAGTACCATCTTTATATAGGACCTTCATTTTCGCCGGATACAACCTGTATTTGAGATTAGCTGCTCGTAACCTCCTCTTGACTGCCACAAAGTTCATCCTTTGTTTTTGCACCAGGAAAGTATAAATCAGGGTAAGCCGTGATGGTCGCTGATGCTCGTCAGATCGTTTCTCCTTTTCGAAGGAGTTCTAGGATGTTCTCCTTGTCCTTGTAATTCAGTATCTTGGCTATTATCAACCGGGATGGGGACCCAGGCGGTGGTTTTCTTGTCAGGCCCCTTATGCGCCCTCTGAACTGTGAACCCTTGGGTGAGTGTCCCTGCTCCTATTTTCTGCAACAGCATGTTTTCAAAGAAATCTGTTGGGTTTGGACCTTCCTTGCATTCCGTACATTGTTCCTCTGTGCTCGACCTTCCGCCTCTTCCGGCTGTTTTCGAGATTCCGCACTTGCTGCTGCAGTATGGAAACTTCCTGGGGGTTCTCGTTACTACTGCTTGTGTTAACTTTCACCTTCTCTAGCACTCCTGTGCGTTGTGTTAATGCTCTGACATCCTGTCTCAAGAGATTCACATCAATACTGATTGCATAGATTTTAAATTCCAGTGTCGACTTCAGCTGAGCTATGGCCTCTAGTATCTGGTGGTCACTTCGTCCGGGAGCCTCCTCGCCTTGTGACTCTCGCACTGTTGTCTTCGCACTGTTTGACACATTTGCCAAACCTGCACAAATGGCAATCAATGATTGTTTCCCCTTGCCCTTATTTAAATTTTAACTTGGATGCCATTGTTGCGCCCACTTGCTCTGTGGCGCCGTCTTCTACCAGGCTCGGCGTGGTGCTGTTCTTGTCTGTTGTGGAACTATGTTGGTCGGTTTTTCTACTGTTGTCCCTTAAGGCACTCGGTTCATATATGTCCTTCTGAGGCCTGTACTTGTTACTAATCCTGCTACTTTCTCCGGCGTCATCCTCAAGTTCAACCCGTGACCGGGATCCCCTCTTGCTTTATATCGCTACAATCCCCCGTATCTCCCCTTTGTCTGCAATCGCTTCGATGGGTGCCCAAGGTGTCTGGTGGCAGTGTTTCTGTCCGCTTTGTCCGCCGACACTCACTGTTTCCTGCACTTCCCTGGAGTCCTCTCAGTTCTGTCCCCGTACTTGCTGCCATTTCCAAAATGTCCCAGCGGATGCCACCATTTTGTGCTCAGTGCTACCTTTAGTTAGCACCCAGTGTCTTCGCTCTAACGGATTTCAATATGTACCCTTTCCATGTTGGGGCTATCCTGTTCAGGGGAAGCTGGTCTTCCACAGACTCTACTAGTCTTCTAAGCCCACCTCTGGGGTCTGCTGCTCATCCTAGGAGGCCCTGTACCGTCTAGCACCACCACGGTCACCTTCCCACTTGTATTCCAGCTCACCTCATTGTCTGGATGCCGCAGACCTCCAGACGCTAGAAGCGCTCTGGGTATTGATGTGATCCATGTTGCTGCACACCTTAAGGACAATGCACCGGCGCTGCATGTTGCGTAGAAACTGGCTGTGATTAGTTCTGTTGCAGCCTTGTAGCTGGTCCAGGTGTTAAGTCTCTTCCCTGTGCCGACCCGAACAGTCCAAAATCGCTTGCTCCCCTTCACTGTCAGCCGACACTTTGCCTACTCCCATCCTATCTTCCTTCCTGCAAGGCCGTGCTAGCTCGCACTTGAATATCGCTCCGCTCCTCTGTAGTTCTTAGGCCCTCTCTTCTACTCTGGTCGGGCCACAATGACTTTCCGAGGTTATAGCTGCAGTGTTCGTCTTTGCTGTACTTGTTTTGGGTCAGGTCATGCTGGTAGCTGACCCTCAGCTTAGTTGCGTGTGTGTTGCGGCTGCTCATCATAACTTGCGGACAGTGCTTCCCTACTTCATGTGGCCGTCTCCTTCATGCAGCAATCTCGCTCAGTGTTGTTCACTTTCCGTGCCTCCGGTGAGTGTGGGAATACGTTGCGCACCGTCTGTTTGATCAGTTTCATGTTTTTGGAAGGCTCGGTCTGCGCCTCACTTGTGCCTGCTACAGTATCACATTACAAAGTATCCAATGTAACTATTACGTCAATTTCTGTAGTGCTCTACCGTGTAGCATTATGCGTTCTCTGGCTTTGTGCTTCTCTTGATGGCATACCCCCAATCTCTTCTGCTGTTAAACTGTTATCGGAAATCTCAAGTTGTGCTGGTGGCCAAATATCCAATTCCAAATGTGTCTTAACCCGAGTGGCACGATGTCGCAGGGCTCCCAATATTACTCCATGTCATTCCACGTGGATCACGTCGGTGTCGGGAGCTCCGGCACAAAGGTCATGCCACTTCGGACTTTATGCATATGTCTCTGTCCATTCCAATCCGCCAGTCCATTCTCCAGTCTCTGCAGGGGCTCCCGCCGTCGCCGAGCATAGCTGCCAGCTGCCTTTTGCCACCTTTCCGATTCTGTATTTCTAGCCAGCCGAGGTCTAATCCAAACTCATCCGTGACACGGCCACTATTCCTTCTTACTATAGCCCGTCGGCTCGATCCTTTGTTCCAGTCCGGCCACCATCTTGCTTCTTTGCCGACAGGTCGCTGCACCACTTCTCTGACTAACAATTCCCAGACTGTGCTTTGGATCACTGCAAAATTGTGATCACATTGTTCATTGCTCATTCATGCGTCTGCAGTTCCAATATTACACGTCGTAGCCATCTCTGGTCATAACTTTTCTTCAGGATCATTGAGGATTGGCAGGAGTACCCGGAATCACATCCTATCTCATGGCTCTGTAGCCACGCCCCCCTATGACTCTATTAGATGTTGTGATCAATTTTAAATCCACTATTTTCAATACATCCGTATTTAATTGATGATTTTATGAGGTCATTTAAGATGGAAGGTCTGAAGGCGGCATTGGACAATGTGAAGAGTTCACACCAAGTTGTAATGACGCGAGGCTCATCCAAAGAGAACTTTAACAAACATACTTGCAGCAAAGGGTTGTGTTGTAATTATCCTATCTCTGCCTGGTGTGCCATCCAAACTCTGAGTTTACAAGGGTGGAGAGCCACAACCTTGTTGCTGTATCAAAGGATGGCGGTTAGTCGGAATCCATTCACCCTGCAGGCCTTGGGCCTTATTTTGACGTTGCAACTCCCGTAACCCCCTTCCCACCCCTATCCCTACCTCTGGTGGCAGTGATTGTTAACATCCCCCCTGTTGAGGGTAGGCCCAGCACACTCGATCAATCCTAAGGTAAATGCAAGACCTAGTAATCCGCCCCATATCCTTATGGCCTGAAGGATACCCAGGTTGGACTATGAAATCTAGTGATGGGGATTGCATTGTGGTGACCTTTGCAAACCCCAGAGTCACTTGAGTATGTAATACACTCTGATCTGGGGCTACCCAGGAATAGATGGATCTTGACTGGACCGTTGTGCATTTTTTTTTACCTGCCTAAGGGGATGCACACGGTTTCACTGGAAGTATGCCAATCAATAACTAGTGTCCCGGTCTTCCAAGGAAAATTCTCTGGTCAGTGGAATATGGTGCAAGGGTTGGAGTTCAGAGGGGTGGGGGGGGGGGGGGTTGCACCATTCATCAAAGGAGGGGGTGAGTCGGGGGCCTACCCGTCACTTGCCGCTTCATAATCAGTTTTAAGCCCTTACGGATATGGGGGCAATTGACGGACCTCTGCAAAGTCTCTCTTGCTATGGGGCAGAAACAGACTGATAAAGGAGGTCCTCCCGAGGTATGAGACTTTTTTTTAGCCAATTTGGAGGCAATAAATAATGGAAGAAGACCTGGTCCATCCATTAGCCTGACCGCCTTAGCTGACTCATCCATGGAGCGTTTGTTTACAATCGTCACATGGCATGTGTCGGGAGAAAAGACCAGACTGGCCAGACCCAATGTCTTGGCTTGCCTTGAGCAGGCTGATGTAGTCCTGCTCCAGGAAACGTGGTCTATGAAGGATGTACAACTAGATGGTTTTGAGGCCCACTGTATTTCCTGCTTCAAAAAATGTGTGCGCTCTATTTGGTGGCCTGGCCATATTAGCGGAGTCGTCTTATTGCTGTGAAATGCTTACAACGGACACCTTGTTTCCATTTTATTAAGTGGTTCGAGTACACAGCTCAGGCTCTGAACATCCTGTTGGTGAATTCTTAGCCCCCACCATTCTCACAATGACTGCCTATTGGGCTTGGCTAGGGTGGTGGACACCCTTTTAAACATGCCAGTCCGCCAGGATATGGCTCTCGTACTGTGTGGGGACTTAAATTGGGGGGTGGGGGCTGGCATGGAGTTATTTGATAACACTGAAGATTCCTTGTTGGGGATTCCTACTCCTATTCTGATGGATACCCAAAATTGTATGGCAGGGCTAGGGTTATTACAATATCTGTATGATTGCAGAATGCGCTCACTCAATGGCCACTTTCCCAATGATATACCACGAAAAGGGACTCTCTCTTCAGCCATGGATAGTTCCATCATTGACTACTTTTGTGTTCCTTTGAATCTATGGAGAAGGGTTGTGTAAATGTTCATGTAGTCAGGGACATACTTAGTGACCATAACCCTATAGTTCTTGTGTTAAATTTACACCGTAAGTGCTAATTTCACCCTGGTGGTCGGAGAGACCACCAGGGATGGCAGTAGACGAAGGCTTAAATTACCAACAATCAATCCAGGGAAAATGAGGAATTCCATCAGTAAATCGGCAAGAGATTGACATGCTATTGGACGCGGGGGTGGTGATTGGCACGATAAACTTGCTACTTTTTCGAGGATTATGTCCAATGCTTCAAATCTACTTAATAACACTGGACAGGTAAAGAGAAGGAGGGACCAGGATGGCTGGCTTGACTTGACACGCACAAAGGCAAAATCTATGCGATTGGCCTCCCTTAAGAACTGTACCTGATTCAAAGGTGAAATCAGTTTGGCCAGGGCCTCTTCTAAAAAGCCCCTTGCTGATAGAAAAATTGAGATTGAGAATGTTGCTTGGCAGGACTTGTCTGTGGCGTAGTACTCAAAATTATTTTGAGATTGTAAACCGCGGCCAGGTTTATAAAGGCTAAACACAAGCTCTGAACACTATGGTAACAGATGGGGCACGGGTTGAGCATTACTCATGCCTTTTTATGAGGAACACTGGGGATTACCAGATTTTGCTGAAATACTGGATCCTTTCAAGTTACATCTGGACAGGGATGTGGATTTTGTGCCCCCCCATTCTCGTGGAAGAAATATTTGTATTTATCAAAAACCAGAAATCGAACGGGGCGCACCAGGCCCAGATAACATTCCAACTGACCTCTTTTTATGTCAACGTATGGGTCACCATTTTGAACCTGGGCTATAATGCCATGAACGCAGGGGGCTCATAGTTTATGGCTTTGATTCAGCCTATATACAACAATGGACGGAGGGATCTAGCTGGTTCTTATAGACCCACATCCCTGCTGGATTCCCTCTTTAAACTGTATGGCCGTGCTATCCTTGCCAGGCTGGATTTACCCCAATTCAATCTTTTTAATTATTTACTCAATAGTGGTCCACTCTCTGTAAGTTAAGGGGGAGACAATATTCTTGGCCTTCATGGACTTGAGCACCGGGCTAAGCAATGGCGGGGTGCTCGGGTTCATGAGTTATCCAGAGGGTTGGTAAAGCTCTTGATGAGGCTCCATCTGCGTAACCGTGCCTGTCCGAAGTGGGGTAAATGACTGAACTGGTCTTTTCATAGGAGATGGGAGGCGGGGGGGGTGCGCTGGGGCTTTGCCCTGGCCCCCCTACTATTTAGCCTATACACAAACTGCCTGCATCCCCACTTATTGACCTCAACACCTGATATCGCAAGGATGGGTGATGGTGTCACCGCTACTTGCACTGACTTGCTTTGTGAACTTCAATCTCGAAGGATCTGGTAGGGAATCCACTTTGGATGCAGCTTCAGGGGCTGGTTGATGCCCGGGGAGTAGTTCTACATTGATGATTGTTCGTTTTTTGCCTGTTTCATGTACTCTAGTGTAGGGGTGTGTTTTTTTTCAATCGTTTTTGGCAAGCACTGTGTGCAAATCTGGTGGGTTTCTCTGTGTTTTGTAGCTTCTGACCCTGTTTTTCTGTGCTGGCCTGCATCTAGAGTGTGCAGGCCCTGGTGTGTAGTCCTTTGTTTGTGTCTGACCTTTTCACAGTCCCGCCTCACAGCCCGCTCGCCTCCCTTGATCGGTACGTCCACCTGGTTGTAACTGACCTTCCCAGGGCAGCCCTCTGCCCGTGCAGCTCCTGCGGCTAAGAGCCCCAAAGCAAAGGGTGACTCCCACAGAGGCGGCTCAAGGTTGTGTCTGCAGGTGTCAGCAGGAGAGGCCAGCGGCCAGCCAAAACCAGCAGCAACCATCAAGGTAGGTGTGGCCTGGGTGGGGAGTAGAGCAATCACTCACTCCAGAAGCCCTGCCACGCTACCTGCCCTCAGACCATAGCAGACCAGGATATGAACATTAACCTGCTTAACCACTAGATAAAACTGTGACCATTAGCCTGCGTCACATCTAGACCGGATTGTGAATGTCGGCCGTGCCACATCTAGATAGAACAGCGAATATTAGCCAGTGCCACATTTAGACTACATTACCAATGCAACATTTAGATAGAATTGTGATTCTAGACAGGATTTCAATGGTGGGCCAGTTCCACATTTCGATATAATTGTGAATATTGGCGTGCGTCATATATATGGACAGGATTGTGAATATTGGCCAGTGCAGGATCCAGATAGAAATGCACAGATATTCACACGCCACATCTAGAAAGAACGTGGAAATTTTGCACATACCACTTCTAGATAGCAAGGCCAATAACCAACCCACTAACCATTTGACCCCTCTGCATACACCTCTCAAACTATAACCAAACACAACCCTAAAGCACAACAAACTTCACTACACCGCAACAACAAAACAAACCACACATAGCTTTGCACAACAGCACACAACGGCTACCGACCGGAAAGCTCCCCCAAGCTCGGTGAACAGTGTTACCCGGAAAGCACCCCCAAGCTCAGTGAACGGTGTTAACCAAACTGAAGCTGCCAACAGCACATCACTGCTCTCTAGCACTTATCCCGCTCTTTCCCACTAACTCCACCCCCACTCCCTTTCCTTTTTAGATCCGCCAGGGGACCACTCAGGTGGTGATAGTGCGCGGTACAAACCTTAACATATGCGGACGACACTATCCTCGTTGCTCGTGCGCCATTTGCACTGCAGAAATTAATGGCCGATTATACGATCTTAATGGATGGCCGGGACCCCGAGGGTTGACGCCCAGAAATCGGCGGTAATGGCTAGTCGTTTAGGTAAATGGACACCAAAATTGCACCCCCCCTCCCGCATGTTCAGTAACTGAATAGTGATTCTGAAATTCAGTTTTTTTGACTATTTAGAAGTTTGTTTTCTCGAATTTTACTTCAGAAATGCAGGTGCAGAAAGTCTGTGAAATTCAAACAAGCATTGGGGTGGTTGCAAAGATCAAGGTCTATGTTTAAAGCAAACTCCCTAACCTGACCTTAACGTTAGGACAGCAATCCCATGTCGGTGGCTAGGTATGGTATGGAGTTATCTCTTTCAGATAATTAAAAACTTCCTTTTCAAGCATTTATTGGGGTTACCACAAATCGGCCCCCAATTTTGGAGACCACATAGAAGTGGGACGTGAATGCATTAGCATTCATTTGTCCAGGCAGGCACTATTTCATTGGCTTCGCATTTGGAGCCATGACGAAGCTGGTCTAACACAGATATTAAAACCCTAATTTTGAAAGATTTTAATGGCAGGTCACCCTGGCTCTTGCGCTTAAAATCTGCTGGTGGCAATCCATGCAGACTGGTTCCTTAATCTACCAGGAATATTTCTACAAAAATTGCAAAAGCACTACACATTTGACTACAGCGCTTAGTACATAGAAAAGAGAAACTAAAGAGTTGCTGGTACGCTTAAACAGTAGTAGCTTGACTGGATCCATGCATGGATGGCAAATGTGGTCTCTTGCAAGAAAGTTTTTTTATTTTTTGTTTTTTTTGCAAGAGCCTGGTTTTTGTTATTAGTTTAGGGTGTATTGTGCTCTAAATGGGGGGGATGGGGAAACAAATTAACAAATTAAACAATTGATATGCTTTTTTTTTTAGTTTATCTTCCCCAGTTTCCTACCCTGCTCTTTTTACCCACCAAACAGTATTTTAAGAACCACCCGTATAATTGAAGAAAAGATATATAAGCTATGTTCTGTTTTATATTAAAAAATAATAATAATGTAACCGGCTTATTGGAATTTTTTCAGTACATTCATCAATAAGAATATTACCCACATCAGGAGTTAGAATTTCAAGTTGCAACTCATAGCCAGGCATAAAAAGTTACTTGCCCCCTCCATTGTCCATGTGCATGCATCAACCATTTCTTGCCAGTAAAAATTGAGGCACGGCCCACCTTATATTAATATACTCCATAATACAGTGGCTCTGTCCAATAGGTAAGAAAAAAAAGTAGTGTCCAAAATTGAAGGAAACTCCTGTCCCATGCATACCAATAATACTGAGAAATATCTCTGTCAACACTTTATCATTTTATGGAGTAAACCATTCGAAATTGCACTGTTCGAAAATCCGTTTTTAATGTGAGAACTGAATCAAACTTGAATCAAAATTCACAATTCATATTGTTAATAACAAAAGTAATTAGAAATAATAAGCAATGTGTTACAGGATATACATCCCTCCATGGGGAGCAGTGTTCGTTTCTTGAGATGCTACTTGTACTTCAAGATATGACTTTACAAAGTCTATAAGTAAGTTAATGACACTAAGATTCTGATTCAAGAGGACTACTCGTGTGAAGAGAAATGGCTGTTGGCCTACACATAATTGGTACTGTATGGGAAGATGGTACACCACATTAATTTATTTCACTGCAGTGCAATCTTCTACTATTCCTTAAGCGGGTTGGGGCATTCCAGGTTGGGATCACACGTTGCTTGATGGAAGGATCCACCTATATTGAGAGAAATATGGTGGTCTTTAGTCTCAAAGAAATGGTGAGTGCGATAAGAAAGTACATCAAGACAAGGGATGCTTACCATGGGTTGGCTCACCTTCCCTTGTGAAAGTCGCTGTAGTCTGATGCCTTCTACTGGTCGTAGTCTGAGTACTTACTATGGTGGAATCTATCCAATAGGTAAGCAGATCATTTTAAGAAAA
Organism: Ambystoma mexicanum; assembly: GCF_040938575.1. Classification (NCBI taxonomy): domain Eukaryota; kingdom Metazoa; phylum Chordata; class Amphibia; order Caudata; family Ambystomatidae; genus Ambystoma; species Ambystoma mexicanum. The sequence goes on along the minus strand of NC_090931.1, from coordinate 1,134,999,847 downwards.
CAAATTGGGAGCATGTACGTAAAACGAGGCACCGGCAGGTGAAAACCTGCAACCCAAAGTAAAAATAGAAATGGATAACACAATAAAAATAAAAAAAAAATGAAAATATGAATTGGGTGGGGGGAGGGAGAAGAATGGACAGCATAACACACAGCCTAGAACATGATTGCCTAGACGGTTATTAAGAAACAGTGCTCCAGGTAAGATTTGGAAGTGGGAGTATTTTACTCCCTATTTTTTTAAAGTTGTGAGCAAAATTATTAAAAATGTCAGTCCAATTCCAAATGGGAGTATTTTATGTGCTACTAAAAATGTTTTTTTACCCTGAAAACAAATACTTTTGGATTCCTTATACTCCTACGTCCCGTCCCCTTTGCTACATACTTTTGGGGCATTCTGTCCATCGGGATGGGACCAGAGCACTTTTGAAGCATCAAAAATAACTTTTTGTCCTTTTTATTTTTGCACAGGGCCACCTCACCTGACCATAGCCCTGCCTTCCTGAGCCCCGCCCCACGCATCACCCTTCAGTCCTTTTCTCTGCGTGGTCGGGTTCCCTTGTCCTTCATCTTCCTGCTCTGGTTCCATGGTGTTCTTTCCGCCGTCTATGCTGGAGCGTTTGGGATTCGTGTCCTGTTCTTCGTGTGAACGTTTATTCGCGAGGGTGGATCTCCATTCTCTGGAGTTATTGGGCCTGGATTATCGGTGGGACTCTAGCTTCTACTGTGACTCCCTATCCATCCGGGCACTCCAGCGTAGGCTCTTCAGGTGGGAGGTGGTGGTCCTACAGCTTCCACATCCACATTTACAGCAGTTTCTCGACAAAAAAATAGGAAGCGTCCAGTAAGTTCCTTCCTTTTTACGGTACCCTGGCCAGGGGACTCTGTCCCGGGCTCTTCTGGTTCTGGGAGGGGCCCAAGTGGCTCTGGTACCAGGTTCTCCCATAGGTGTCCTGAAAGGGATCTAACCTGGACTCCTGAGTTTGCTCTGAGGTTCCTTGTAAGGGAGCTGTCGGGACCGGATCTTCGTCCGAGGTTCCCCATCTGGGGGCTAAAGTTAAGCCCAGCATTTCTGGGGCTGTTTGCATCAGGGTAGTTCCAGAGGTTTCCAAGTCTGAAACTAAACATACTGAGACTAGTCTTGGTTTCCAGTACAGCGACTAAAAGCACTAGGGTTACCCCAAGGATCCCCAACTAGGGGCAATAATTAAAACCGGCAATGAGGGGCCCCCTTCGAAGGCTATGGCTACAGGGGGGGGGCAACCCTAAGCCTTCCCACACACAAACCTGTGGTCGAACCGATCCTGCTGAGGAGGCAAAGAAGGGAGGCAAACTCCATAAGTCTTCAAGTACCGGCCCTGCCGAGGTTTCCTCACTGAGGGCTAATTCTTCAGCGGAATCTAAGGGGTCTTGGATTTTAGGCACCAGGCATCTAGGGGTGCCCAGGTGCACCTTCTAGATCTCCTAGGTGCAGATCTGCTCATAGATTTGCTAGCACCGGCTCTGCAGAGGTTCCCTGTCGCAGGGCTAACATGGGGGAAAAAAAAAAAGTCCCCTGATACCTCTGTGGTGACAATTGCCTCACTGACACCTGTGACACAGTTCACATCAGGCAGTAACAAAATAGCGGTTCAAACCACATGGTCTGAGGTGGCCATTTTGGCGACCTCTTTCACACCAACATTCTCAACGGCTTGTGCAGAGGGGCCTATTTTTGGGGCCGAGCACCATTTTCCACGGAATGTTGATAATAGGAATCCGTTCCACCCTCCAGTGGACTGGTGTGTATGTTTTCCGCTGCCACAGAGTCTTGCTCCCTCCTGCGTCCGCTCCCATAGTTTGTGGAGCCAGTTGGCGGAGGGCCATCCTGGCAACCAGCTTCTTTGCAATCCTGGTTGTATGCCCCTCCAGAGCGGCCTCTACCCACTCCTCTGCCTAGACCTTCCTCTGAGAATTTCAGGCCCTTATGGACTCGATGAAGGCATACTTTACGGATCTATTCAAATGTATCCTAAGCCTCTCGAGCTGCAGCCTGCTCCTACTACCCTTAAGCAGGTTTCGGTAGGGCTGCCCCCTTTTTCCGGAGGCTCCCCCCGCAAACCCCTACACTGCCGCCACTTTAACCAGTGTTTAAGATGCCAGTTGCTCAGGCAAGTGTGCCCACGAGGTTTGAGGTACCACGTGCTGCAGATCCGTTTTCTGTTCCTGCCACAACTGATGAGCACCAAGCGGACCAGCATAGCGATGACCCGCCGCACTCTTTTCCAGCCTTTCATGACTGGTTGTGGATATGATGGCATTGCTGAATATCCCAATACCCGAGCCTCCGGCTCCACAAGGTGTACTGTCAGGGCCCTTAACTCTTATGAAACAGGAGAGCACATGCCTTTTCCTTCAAAAAGATGTACTTGTTGAAGCCCGCAAGATCTGGGGAAAAACTTCATTCCGGGCAGCACTTAAATAGGAAAATTGACGCTCGCTACAAGGTGCAATCGTCGGAGATCTTCTTTTGACTGCATGTCCACACCCCTTATCAACTGTGATGGCAGCAGTTATGCTACAGTCTAAGCCACCCTCAACATCCTCTATGGCTGTCTCTCAGGTCCTGTCCAAAGAGGACAAACTTCTTGACGCCACTGAGGGGAAAATGTATTTTCCAATTCTAGTCTACAGCTGTGCCAGGTGAATACCAAGTCATCCTTGCAGCGGAAAATCTGAAGCTGTGGTAGGAGCTTTCCGAATTTCAGGAATTATCCCTCAGGACAGGCCAGAAGATTTTAAAGAGGGCTAATCTGATGCCAGCGTTCTGGCTCGGGACCTGCTGGAGGCCGCGACCCATCATGTAGACCCTTCTGCTTGGGGCCTTATGGTTGGCGTAGACCTCTCCCGACAAGCGTGGTTGCATGCTACAAAGTTCTCGAAGGAGGTTCAGGACGAAGTACTTGATCATCCCTTCTATGGTAAAGAGCTGTTCCACTCCTCCACCGCAAGTAACTCAATTAAACAAAGGCAAGCATGCAAACGGCAATCTTTGTCGATCCTTGACAAACCCCCAGCTAAAGCGGCCTATACGCAGAGTTCGGGGACCCAGACAACGTCCTTCAGGTTTTAGAGGGTTCCACGAGCATCGAGCATGCTGGGCAGAAGGCTCCTCTGGTGCACCTCGGCGCAAGCAGCAAAGCTGAAAGTAGCCGGTTTTTCCTCTTGTCATCAGCCACCTCTTCGGCAACAGGTGGTCTTGCCCCTATAAATCATCCAAATGTTTTCCATTGGTGACATGAGACGCCGGTGGGAGGACATATATCGTCTCATTTGGTGGCGTGGCAGACCATCACAGAAGTTCAAATTATACCACAAAGATCGGATTTTCCTCTGAGGTTCCTCATCTGGGGGCTAAGACTAATCCCACCGCTTCTGGGACTGCTTAAACGGGGGCGATTTCTGAGGTTTCTCAGTCTGGGACTAAACGCGCCAAGCCTAGCATCAAGGTTTCCTGTCCAGTGACTAAAAGTACCAGGGTAAAACCCAGAGGACCCCCAATCGGGGGATTTTTCAAGGACCAGCGGGATGGAGGAGCTCCATTTAGGATCTCTGGCTACCGGGAGTGACCCTAAGCTTCACCACAAACAATCTTGTGGTTGTACCAGTCCTGCTGAGTGGGCAATCAAGAGGACAAAGGCCCTGAGTCTTCAAGTACCGGCCCTGCCGAGGTTCCCTCACTGATGTTGGGTCACCTTGAGGTGTATGATCTGTGCCCCCTCCGCTCCGGACAGTATGTCTCATATCAACTATCTTAACTCCTGGCAGTGAAAGCTTTCCAGCCTTTTATCAACCGAGTGGTGGGAATTTGCACAGACCAGTCCGTAGCTTTGTTCTAAGTCAACAAACTGGGGGGCACCAGTGCGCCTCCTCTGGTGGATCTAGCTATCCAGATTTGGAATTGAGAAATCCAACACAATGTCTGGGGTTGCTTCAACCAGGGTTATTCCCGAGGTGACCCAGTTTGGGTCTATAGCCTTGTCTCGAGCTTGCCTGTAAAGTGACTAAAGGTACCAGGGCTAATCCTGAGGATCCCCAAACAGGGGCTGTAAACCAAACCAGCAGGATCATAGGGGCAGATTTAGGGGATCTGCCTTCGGATGTGACCCTAAGCTTCCCCACAAAACAATCTTGTGGTTGTACCGGGTCCTTCTGAGGGGGCAAAGGAGGGCAGGGCCCCAAGTCTTCAAGCACGTGTCCTACTGAGGTTCCCTCACTTACAATCTCTAGAGACAATGGCCTCACTAAAACATGTGACATAGATGACTTCAGGTGGTGACAAAATGGCGGTTCAACTCACATGGCCATAATGGCAAAGGCACGCAAGCTTCCTACAAGAGCGCAGTACAAAAGTAAATGGCTTTCTGTTTCGTCTTTTAAATCAGACCTTGCAGCCTCGAGCATCCACATCTTATCGTGCAGAACTGTCAGCCATTGCAGCACACCTTTCTACAGATAATTGCTCTTTATCTCTGACCTCACCCAAAATGGGATCAAAACGTGGTCTTTACTTCTTTGTCACAAGCCATTTGAACGAAGAGCCACTACGGAGCTCAAGTTTCTCTCCTGGAAAGTGCAGTAACGTATGCAAGAAGAATAAGCGAGTTTCAAGTGCTCTGTCGAACACCAGTTCTTGAACTTTCACAAGGATAGGGTTGTGCTTCGTACTCCTTCTTTCCTTCCAAAAATTGTCTGAGTTGCACATAAATCAGTTCATATCCATACCGTTAATATTATTTTTTTTTTAGCCCCGGTTTCGCATGCAGAAAGGGTTCTAATGTCAAAGAGCTCTAAAGTTTTACCTTGACAGGACAAGGGAACTTAGCATCTCCTCACCTGTTCCTTTCGGGGACCCAAAGGGGAAACCAGCTTCCAAAGGGTCTCTCACGCTGGATTGCTTCATGCATCTCAGAGGCTTATAATATTCAATGCCTTCAGCCTCCAAGAAGCGTTCATGCACATTTGTTCTGTGGCAAAGCGGCTGCTGTTGCCTTCCAGAAATATGTTCCTTTTGGAGTCCACAGCCAAGGCTATGTGGGCTTCTTTCTGCAGACACTATTGTCTTGACCTGAGCTCCGGGCTGATGCCCAGTTCGGCCAGGCAGTTCTTAGTAACTGTTCCAGTAAGGGAAATGTCCATTTTACTGTTTCTTTGGTCAGTGCTTGGGAATCTCCCAAAAGTATGGAGGAAAGGGGATGGGACGTAGCAGTATGACAAAGTTACTCACTGTAGTGACTACTTTACTCCTAGTCCATAGTCCTTTCCTCCATACGCCCGCCCGCCATCCCCTCTAAAAAGTATCCTGTATTTTACTAATGGTCCTTTGACTTTGGCGATAAAGGACTGAAGGGTGATTAGTAAGACAGAGCTACAGCTGCGTGCCATGACCCTGCGTAAAAATAAAAGGACAAGTTATTTTTGATGCTTCAAAAGTGCTCTGGTCCTGTCTCGATGGACGGAATGTCCCAAAAATATGGAGTAAAGGGGACTATGGACTAGGCGTAAGGTAGTCACTACGGTGAGTAACTTTATTTCTTTTCACCACTTATTCATGCACATTAAAAGATACATGTTTTCTTCTTTTGATCAGGCAGTAATACCAGTTTCTTCCTGTTGTACTACGTGCACTACCGTCCGAACAATTTGTTTGAGCGGTGTGGTTGAAAGCAGGGGCAAAAGGTTCTACATGTCTGTTTCCTATTTTGTGTTGGGAGTATTTTTATGCCCCCTTTTTTATTTTTTGGGAATAAGTGGCCAATATACCCTGATCTGTAGGGTTGACAAGAACAGCAATGAAATGCGTGAACCACCAGGAATTAATTCACCATGAGATAGCATACATGTTCTATGTATGGTTATTTGACATGCTTCCGGATAGACTCTTGATTATACTGGAGAGCGCTCATAAGAGTGCATGTGTGATATGCTGTAATGTAGACCCAGTATTGGTAGGCAATTGTACATTCAACCTTACAACGCCCCCCCCCCTTCTCCCCCCACCCTCCTTCCATGTTGTGTAGCTTGCAAACAGTGGGAAACATTGCAGATTACATCCCTTAAGAAAACCTTTGTAAAGCCAGTAATGTTTAAGATTAAAGTAAACCAAGGGCTCTTTTCTTTTTTTTTATTGGTCTACTCAGCGACTCCTCTATTGAGGTATTTTTCTGTTTAGTTAGTTCTAGTCTTGTCGCGTCGCAAGAGAGTATAACAGTGAAAAGCCAAAAACCGCTCCAAAAAACAAGTATACTAATACTCATGAGACCATGTGCCAAGATTGTCGCCATCACCACAGTTTGTTAATCTAAGAGTGTGTGCCCTTGGGATGACGCATGTTTCGGCAATCTGCCTTGAATATCCGGGCATATAACCTTGTTTATCTATTCGAAACCACAAATGGGTGTATCTGCATCATAACAGTAAATCAAGTTGTAAAACAGTCATAATATTTGGCCAATGGTAAAAAGCAGATTTATTGGCAATTTGAAAAAAATGATAAAGTAATAAAATTAACAGGCATTAGGGTTGTGGATCAGCGAGGAGTGGTGGGAGTACAGAGAGAAAATATGATAATCCATGGTTATGCAGTAAGAATATGACTTGAACAAATTTGACAATGTTTGTTTATTGTGTTTATATAGCGCTTTACGCCAAAGCGTAAATCTTTAAATCTTTACGACAATCTAGGTATGGCTTAGGTGGAGTGATTTTTATAATTGTTACGATTTCCAACATTTTATGGCTTATCTATATCCTTGTATTAAGTTAATAGTGATTTGATTTAAAAATTGTGCACGGTTATTTGCGTCCAATACCGGCTCCTTAATTAGTACCTCGGTAACAGTGATCAGTCTTAACTCATAAAAAGGACTCATTTCAATATTGGATTGACTATTGCTATGCATTTAACATGAGTAATTCATAATAAATCTTACCATTGGTCTTCTACGGTCTCTCTGATCTTTTCATATTTTAATGGGTTAAATCCCTGGAAGAATAAATAATTTGTCATATGAGCCATGAGTGTGCCTCTCGAATTTCTTCTTTGTGCTTCTTATACCCTTAGCGAACTGATTCTAATCATTATACTTACGGTGCTCTGGTACCTTTTTTCTAACATTAATAATTCTCAAATGGTGAACATGCATATATCATAAGACGCTATTTCCTGGTATTCTTTGCTCATTCATCTAGAGTGTTTGTTGCTTTCCACTAGTATCTCTCAATTGACAAACGCACAACTAACAGCAAGGAGCCAACGCAGATGACCAGAGCATAGATTTATGAACATGGGATTGCACCAGTAATTCGAGAGAATGAGCAAAAGGCTAACAATTACCAAATTAACCTGATATAGGAGAATCGTATGAACAGAATAGCCCTGATTTGAGAAAGGCCAAGGAAGGCCGAAACACTTGTTATCTAAAGAGCAACTCATTAAAACATGTATTGATATGACTGGGCGCAGAATCCTGGATCTTTATTTTCGTGTGTTTCATTTCTGGTATTATACGCTCATCGGCTTGGGTTTGTACCTAATACTTTTCAGAGCCATGCTGAGGCATGGTCAACGATCGTCTAGTGCGTTTCCCTTCACTATTCTTGTGTAATGTAAGTGTATTCATAGGAGTTGCTTTTCATGACCGTGCTACCGTGTGATCTACTGTAATCGATTGTCTGCGTTTTCCTTCACTTAGCTATTTTAATGGCCATGTGTCTATACCATTTGAAGTGTTTCGAAACACTTACCAGTATTTCCACATCATTGATCATTCGTGTCGGCTCCAACTTGTGTCCGTGAGGAGCCAGCACCATTGTATAAGTGTTGTGATGTGCTCCCATGGCAACTGGAGCGGTCTCACCATTTTCTCTTTCCACACCCACATCAGGTGCGTGATGTTTTGGGAACGTAATCCCGATTTTTGCTTAAATGTCTAAATCCGAAGCCCAATCTCTTGAATTCTGAGTATTGAATATTGCATTAATTTGGTGGCCAATTGTTTTAATGCTCATATCACTTTGTGTACCGAGTTGTGCTCATGTACTCCGTATTTGACTAATTCCAGATACCTTTTCTATCTAATTCATTTCAGTTGCACGTGTGTGCCGTATATAAGTTAAGGAACGTTAAGCATATTTCATTAAAGATACGTGAAACATTTTAATGGTGAAGTTGGGTTTATAGATCTGCTTCCACCACCCCACAATGTAAAATGGCTGGTGCTCTAGTACTGTACATCTTTGGAGCAACTAGTACATACATGGCACTGTTACCTTTGCCTTCCCAGGTGATTTAGTCGGCACAGTCAATTTAGGGATCATATGAGTTATGTTTCAAAACATCTGGTGATCCGCAAGCTGCACATTTTTGAACTAGTACGAGTTTTGTGAAACCCGCATTCGCATCGGTTACTGAGAATCCGAATGCTTTTCAGATTGCAGAAGGACACCAGTCCTTCTGAATTTGGGTTTATGCTTCTGTCCTTGCTCTATTTTTGGACTACCAACAATTTAACTAATGGAGGGCTAATGAGTGCTCCAGATATCGTTTTTGGGGTTGGGGTATTTTACTTTTGGGAGTGAGAGAGTACAAAGGTAGTTCTAGTAATCTGGAGTATTTTAGGCAAATCAAAAAATATCTTTTTGTTTTTAAAATTTAGGTATTGGGCCTCAAAATTCACTAACTCTTGGCGAGTAAGACATTATGTTCGGTTTGTGTGTATGTTGAGAACTAAGAGTGATTGCCTTTTTATACTTCACTAGAGACATAACTAACTTGAACCTTTTACCCATTTTTATAGTTTTGAAACTTTTCTATCCAGTATTCACCATGAATCAAAATATGCAATTTTTTACTATTCTAGTCACTCTTCACATCAACGCGCACAATAGTATAGAGCACCTGTTGGTGTTGTGTGCTGCTGATGCCACTGGTCTGACTGTCCACCCAGCAACGCAGGCTGCAATAAAGGGTAAATAGATGCCTGCTTACCTGTTTCTGCGGGTTTATTATGAGTGGGCGTAGCGTCGGAATATTTGCCTAGTTTTGAGGGGTACACCTGACTGGTAATCCAATCATAACACAAAGCTTCCATTGGCTTTTTATTTTTGTAAAAGCGAGTAAGAGTATGTTTGTATGATGGTTATCGTAGCCCCGACGTCACCAGAAAAAAAGAGCCTGGTTGGCAGTAAAAAAATGTAAGCTTGCAGGATGGAGAGATGCTTGTCGCAAGTGCAGTTGGCCAGATCTGGAATACTTGCTTCTCCATTGCAATTTTTATACACATTATTCAACACACATCATTATGTACCATAAATGTCTGCAATGGTTTTCCTAAAATTTGATTCGAACCACTCTTTCTTTCCAGTATTCAAGTATTTTAAATATAGTTTTGGGACAGAAGCACACTGTTTAACTGGCGATGGTTATGCTGCAAGATCTAGTCTATTTAAGGCGTGAATATCTCAATATTAAATCTGTATATAAAAGCATTTTTCAAATCTGAGTTTCTTTTAATCTTCTTGTGCTACTAATTTATTGCTCTTGTAGTCCTGTGTATGCCAGCTATTCTTGAAGCGTACAGCATCCTAGGAACTGGTTCACAAGACTTCACTTTAGCTCCTGTACAACCTGGCGCTTCTAGCTACTGGTCTGTGAATTCCAATTTCGACCCATGTTAAATATAATCATTCAATGCCCAGTCCCTGTACCATTGTGCACATTATTGTGACTGCCTAATTTATTTGACTCTCACTCATCACCCTTCTTGCCACCAACGTCGTCTCAAACACCAATGAACTAAATTCATTGTCCTGTTTATTTACTTTGTCAAGCTCAAAGGCATTTGCATTGCATTTCTAGGCATGCCAAATGCATTAAATATGTCCCGTAGTAGTTGGCTATAAATGGAATACTGTTTTATTTTAAGAACACATTTAAATAATTCACATTGTACTTGCGGATGGGGTTTCTCATGTCAGAGCTCCTTTTATGTCATTCTTTTGACGTAAATAGCTCTATTTTTCTACAGGAACAGCATTGGAACCCTGTGCTGTAACTTATATTTTGATTTCAGTTTTAGCAGAAACCAGATGTAGAGTAGAATGGGTGAACCTCCTTGTGAGACCGTGAATATTGTTGAAGTATGAAGCAAAGTGAAGATTGTGGACCTATATATGAAGGGGACAGATGATTTAGAAGCAATTTACCGGATTGTTGCAACTTAATAACCTAGTTTTAATTTGCTTTTCGTATCGTGTCTATGCAGATTGAGGAATAAAACGAGCAATTTGTTCATTGTCTTTGTTCATTTGTATGACTGTTGCAGTTCTTGGCGAGTAAGAAAGTGTGTATGTATAGAATTGAGGTAGCAAGTAATACTTTATTTTATTGTTGGCTAGTAGCTTGCATCTTTAATTTTTGCTTCCTGATAACGGTATGAATAAGGCTTTTAGGAATGATGGCATAATGAGTGTTCCTTGTGCCATTTGCACAACTACACACGTAATCTATTAAAGAGTAGCTTGTGTGTCAATGGTGGCAAGAAACAGGCAAGTGGGATAATCTAGTGGTTGTTTCCCAAAAGGTAGTAAAGGCATTAACGTGGTGGACTCTCTCAAACTTTTTAAAAGTAAAAACCAGTTAAGATGGGGAATGACAGATGCATCAAAAATGTGGTGGGAAAGCACACTGCCAGTCACTCACGGGATAGGACAGGTTAACATCTCAACAGGCATCGCTCTATGTACACCTGTTAGAATTGCTAGCCATTAAACAACTGGTTTCAAAATTAGTTCCATTGAAAGTGTGCTCATCGAGACAGACAAAACACCATCCATGTCCCGTCACATGTCTTTCCGGTAGGAGGAAGATTAATGTTGTTCACCCACTCACAGGAGAGGATTACAACAGACAAGTAGACATTGAGCACACTCAGGGGTACTGTATTGCACTTCTAAGAATACCACACAATCTTCCACCAAGAACCAAAATCGTGGTACTCTCTCCTGAAACCCCTACCAAAGGAAATGACGCATGGCAAGACTAGATATGGAAGATGCATACTTTCATATTTCAATCTTCCCAGGCCACTGCAATTACGTTTTTAAAGTTGACACGTGCCATTTTCTGTGCAAGGTGCATCCTTTTGGGATTGACCAGCCTGTGTTAACAAACGTGCAGCGTTGGTGGCAGCTCACCTGGTTTGCCAAAACAGACCCGTTTACCCTTATCTAGACGAAAGGTTAATAAATGGAATGGGGCGAACGCAGCATTGTGCTACAAAGACGCAGAGACCATCGATCTTCACCAGCTAGATTTTTGAATCAACAAAAATCAAACCACATTCCAAACCAACTCATGAAGTTTATAGGAGCTATCCTAAACCAGCAGTGGCTCATCCATTACAGCAGAGTGCAATCATTATTACCCCAACTGCCTTGTTACCAAGATGGTAACGGTACACAGGGTTACAAGATACTATTAATCATTTTATTTGCATGCCTCAACATGCACCCAGTGCAGCAGTGGTTAGCGATCCAATGGTCGCAAGCGTCGGACAAACAGGACGATATACTGGTGGTGTCTCAAAAGGTGGTAAGCACGCTACAGTGGTGGACAAACTGAAATGTTGAAGGCCAAACCGGTCAACCCCGAGTTGGAGTGGCAGGGAGGGGTGGATGCGTTGAGAGCTCAAAAGCACAGGGCAACTGTATAAAGCAGCAGGCATTGCAGCGCCCACATTTGTGGGAAACTGCCAGCAATCAAAATGGCTCTATGCCCTTTCCAAACGCTTGTTCCAAAAAGAGTCCTTGTCATCAGAAAACACCCCAGCCATGTTTAAGATGAAGGAGAACCCTTTTGGCACCCATGGCCGGAGATAACGGTATGACGGACGCCTCACTCACGGGGTGGGGGAGCTCACGCCAACGGTCTGACCATCAGCGGTCCAAACTACACATCAATCTTTTGGAGCTGAGAGCAATTAGACTAGCGCTGAAGGCTTTCCTGCCCTCGGTACGGGGAAAGAATGTCCTGATAATGATGGGCAACACCGTGGCCATGTATTACCTCAACAAGGGAGGAGGTTTAGGGTCATTACTTCTGTGCAGAGAGGCACTGCATGTCTGGTACTGGGCTATTCAAGAAGGAATCTCCCCATCTGCGGTTCACCTGGCCGGAGAGGAGAACACGGCGACGGATGCTCTGAACAGGCAGAGCAGTCTCCTTCGAATGGGATCTAGCTCAGGAAGTCCATTGAGATATTCGCCCTTTGGGGATCCCCTGCAGTGGATCTGTTCGCGACCAGTGCCAACCAGAAGTGCAAGCAGTACTGCTCAAGGGAATTTCCTCTAAGAGGAGCTCTAGGAGACGCATGGGTGGTCGACTGGGAGTTCCCAGTACTATACACGTTTCCTCCAGTCCCTGTCATTCCGCATGTGATCAGGAGGTTGCGAAGGTTCGGGAAACACATAATTGCCCCTGATTGGGCCAGGAGAACGTTGTATCTGGACCTTCTGGACCCGTCCATCTGTTCTCCGAGTCTTCCACAAAGAGAGCACCTTCTCTCGCAAGCAGAGAGTCGTGTTCTCCATCCAGAAGTCAAGAATCTCAACCTTCACGCTTGGTTTCTGAAAGGCTGAGATATAAAGATTGGGACCTCCTGGATGACGTAATGGAGGTGCTGCTTTCGGCCAGAAGGCCAGCAACAAAATCTCTGTACAATTGCCATTGGAATACGTTTTGCGACTGGTGTAGAGAAAAGAATGTTGATCCTTTTCAGTGTAAAACTCTGGATGGTTTTACCTTTTTGCTTTCATAAGCACATGTCTTCAGGTTGGCTCCATTAAGGGCTAATTAGCAGTGCTATCCATCTTTAAGCGCTTATCAGAAGAATGCTCCCATTTCAAGATCCCACCGATGACTATATTGTCCATAACCTTTAAGACAATACTACTGTTTGCTATAATATCGGCACGTAGAGTGAGCGAGTTGCAGGCACTTCCTTCCAAGCCACCCTTTACCATATTCCACAAGGACAGGGTTGTGTTAAGGGTAAAACCCTCCTTCTTGCCTAAGGCAGTCTCTGATTACCATTTAAGTCAGAACATGGTGCTACCGGCTTTCTATCCATCACCTCATCCTGGTAAGGAATAGGAAAGTCTCTATAGGCTAAGACAGCGTTAAGCTTTTACATCTCCAGAATGTCAAAATCGAGAGTGGCCGACCAGCTTGTTGTAGGGTACAAAGGACAACAAACTAGGACAGGCTAAGGGGCAATAGGTGGTGAATCTACTAAATGATAAAGTAGCTTGTAAACTGTTGTGCAAGTGGGACTTCTAGAGAGGGTAGTCGGCCTGTCTCTTTTTCTATTTTTCATGTATAACTCTCCCCAATGCACAAATCCGACCCCCCCACACCATTAACAAAAATAGGGGAGTACCCAATTGTTTCATCTCACTCACTGGTGACAGCCTGACCAGAAGCAGCTTGCAAATCCACTCTTTACTTTAGCAATCCACACAGTTCCTTAAAAGAAGCAACTGGGATGAGTCCTGGTCTGTTTTAATTTTTTTTAACACTCCTTTGTTAATGATTCTGTCAAGATAATACTTTCTGAGTAATGTAAAAGGGAATTTGTGTTTTGCTGACTTAGTTCAACTGCCTACATTTGGTAAATTACGTTGTTATTAAAGCATGAGCATGCTTTTCACTTTGCTTTAGGACAGAGGTCGGATTGTGTAAAATGAACATAGTCTTAAACAAAGCCTGCATTCCTGCTTCATTTTCTGCAATCTTAATCCGCTTTAATAGAGCCAGCACAGTTGCAGCAGCATGAGCAGTTCATACTTTTCTTTTCTTCATAGAAGAACATCATTTGCATTCAATGGCTTGTGGTTCTTGATGTTTTTAGGAGATCCTCCCAGCAAGCAGTTGTTTGGCTTTTGTGAGAAGGAAAAATGTTTTGGGTGTTCGATATGAAGATGTTTTTTGTATGTGCTCATATGCATGAAATGGCTCTATACATAGTTTGTTTTCTTAGAGAGAAACAAATAGCTAGGCGTGGGTTCTGAACTTTAACTCCCTTTCTGACCACCCACCGCAAGTAGGTATAATGCATACAGCTACAGGCAGTGCTGTATATATTTTCAGTGCCACAGATTGTACTTGTACCTTTTAACAGGGTTATGGAGTATTCTGCCCTTGCCAAACATTGTGTAAGTATAAAATAACCACCTATCACGGTTCATACTTTTGCACTCGAATGAGTATGTCATTACAGTTTACAAATTATATCAATACAAATAATGCAGTGTAGTTAGTAAGTCTTCAAAAAATAGGATTTAATTTTCATAACCACAGTTCAGCTGACATGTGTTTCGACCACTGGTCTTTCTCAAGGCAATGATTTTTGATAAGGATACTCTTTCGTTTGTGCGTCTACATTTTCTGGTAAGTAGCCTAAATGTTAATTGCAGTTCTCATTAGTCTTTAGCTGTGAGCCCTGTGATTTTCTGGTAACATGCCGTTAGTTCTGAATATCTGGTGGGTAATTTTTCCCTCCAGGTTGGTGTGATCACTGATTAGTGATTTGCTGTCCCTCTTAAGGATCTTGCACGGCACTCTGTCACTCAACAGGACGGCTATATATTCAGGCAAAGTGGCTTAATTTATCAACAGAGCTGCTATACGCATGTCATGGCACAGTGCCAAATATTCACAGCAGGGCCGATTGCATCATGCCCATATTTCTTAGCAGGACTGATGAAAGCACAAACATGTATTCTGCAGCAAGCTAAAGTACTGAGCAAGAACAGTGTCTCCCATGTCTGATGATAGTCCCACTGCCAATAATCTAGCACATTTCAAAGCCTCATTATGAATCTCCTGTAGATTAGTCCAAACAGGCTTAGAGCTTTTGACCAGCCATTTATGTCAGGCAAGCCTCACATGGAACTGCCAGTGCCCTAATCCTATGTGCTTTTCAGTGTCAACAGCCTGTTGGCAAAGGCAGCTCAGTGTCAATAACCCTGCTGCAGAGATTGTGTAACCTGTTAGTTCAAATCTTGTTGATAAGAGATTGTATCTGTTACACCCCAGACCTGTCCTTTGTCTGATCACTTTCTCCTTGGCTTTGAGACTCTTGTTTTGTCCACTGTCATCATAAAATCCCTTATGCCCATCAAACAGAGTCCTCATGAGGAAATCAAAAGGGATTACTCATGAGGGTTTTGCTTCAGCTTGTAGCCTGACGACTTTGCATCCTTCCTTGGGAGGGTCCACAATCGGACATACGAGTTGTTGGCTCTACTCAAACAATCCATTACAAAAGAAAGTTGACCCCATTTTTCTTATGGTTCTCTCCAGAGGTACTCTCTGCTAGGTTAGTAAAAAGGAAAGCTGAACGCTTCTGGTGCAACTATCCAACTGATGCCTCCCTTGAAGACTGCTGTGAAGACCTTTAAAAAGATTGTGTTGAAAGCCAAAGAAGCTAAGCTTAATGCCAGGTTTGAGGCAGCTAAATCTAAGCCCAGGGAATTGTTCTTAGTTTTACAAGAGTTAAAATGCAGCGTTGTAGATCCGCATCCTGAGGTACATAATGAATGGTGTCAGAAGATTCAGAACAACTTCATCCAGGAAACAAAACTGCACCAGCATAGTATTGCAGACCAACTCAACCTGCTTCAATCATGTGGTAAACCAATTCCTTTGCCCTCTCCTTCCAATGCCTCGCCCCCCATTTGCTTCTCCTTTCAACGGGTATCTGAAGATGTAGTTAGGGACACTGTGCTTAAAATGAAACCAACAGCATGCAAGGGGATAGCTTTCCAGTCCTGCTGTTTTAGAGAGTATATGAGCTCCTTTGTGCAACCACCTTTTTCAACTGTTCTTTTTCCGAAGCCTCTGGATTTCACCACTTTTGAAGAAGGAACTTAGATCCTTGTGACCCTGGAAACTTTCAGCCCATTACTATCGTCACCTTTTTTGCTGAAAAAACTGGATACGCTGGCTTTTAAGCAAGATCAGAACTTTGTGGAACAAAACGACATCCTCACCACTGCTCAACGTGGATTCCATACCAGGCACGGAAACGAGACCGCTCTGCTGGATCTGAAATTTAACATTGCATACATAATTGACAAGGGCGGCCAGGCACTGCTGCTTATTCTTGATCTGTCTGCTGCATTTGATTTGGTGGATCATGCCCTTTTGGCTGAAAGACTGGTCCTGGTTGGTGGTTGCAACAATCCTGCAGCAGGCTGGTTTAGATAATTTTTTGGCCCCAGGTTGCGTATGTGACTAAGGACAGTGCACAATCACAGAAGGCTTCCTTGATATGTGGCTTCCCCCTGGACACCTGTCTTTTGCCTCCGTTTAATGTTTACATTAAACCACTTTGTGATCTGCTAACATCTCTGGGCGTACGTTTTGCGAACTACACAGATGATACCCAGATGGTATCTATAGTATAGACCTTAAAAGGGTGAATGAAATCTTTGGTGCCATTTAGTCTTCGATGGCCACCAGCTCCTTGGCCCTAAACCAAAAGAAAACAGAATTGTTGATTCTAGGCACCCCAATAAAGCACAGCCATCTTGACCCATCTTTGCGTTTCCATGGCTGGAAACCTTATTAAAGTTTCTGACACCGTCAAAACACTGGGGGTTAATTTTGACTCCCACCTATTCTTAAAAACTTAGTTTTACATCTCAAATCTTCCTGTTTGTATTATATCCACCTGTTGTGGCAAATACGTCCATACCTCTGAGGCCAATCGAACCATGATTGCAGCAGCCATTATTAATACGAAATTGGACTATTGCAATAGCCTGTGGTTGGCTCCTCTCAGGCAAACATTAAGAGTCTTCAGGTGCTCCAGAATGGAGCTATTCGTGCCGTTTTTTGGCATGGGTCGTCTCCTTCATGTCATGGAGGCCCGTAGGAGACTGCACTGGCTGCCTGCAGGCCAAAGGATCAGGTTTAAAGGCACTACCTTAGTCTATGTGTCTGGCACGTGAAGCCTTTAACTACCTTTCAGCCAAAGTCTCTAGGGTCCCTATTAGACGTACCCTTCGTTCCAATAAGGACATCGTTCTCGATCAACCTAGAGTCCTCCTGGAAAAAACTGGAGGCTCTTGCTTTCATGCCTGCACCCAGAGTCTTTGGAATCAACTCCCTTCAAATTTGAAGGGTTGTGTTGAGTTCCCAGTTCAAGAAACACTTAAAAACCTTTATCTTTGATCTGGGTACAGGCTAAGCGTTTTCGCCCTTGCTGCCTGACCATGCCAGATGAAGAGTTCAGGCCTCCCCACTTTTACATGTTGTGATATTGTAGTCCCAGTTATGTGAGCGCCTTGAGGCCCAGGGGCGAATTGGCACAATACAGGAACTGAATAGATAGTAATGAGTCTGCATCAGATATGTGCATTTAAGATGCAGGTAACATTCAATTGTAACAGAGATGACCTAACTTTCGACCTATTAACAGGACTACTAAATGTTCAGTGATTCAAAACAAAAGCATTTCATCCACAATGCTCTACTTTGTAATGGCTCAGAACACACACCTCATCTGGGCTGGCATACCTGTGATGGCTCAGAAGTAGAACACGCACAACCCATGAGGACCACTATACTTGTAACGGCTCAGAACAAACCGCTCATATTGGCTCTTATACTTGTAATGGCATACAGTGTTGGTAACACATCTGCATTCAAGCAAGTGCTTCATTTGGTCAGACAAACCTCTATAATTCCCAGCCTAATAGCCAAAAAAACATTTGCACACATCTAAAAAGAAGCACCCAATGATAAAGCTGCACTAGATTTGTTAAATAGAAAAGGCATTTTCAGCTTTCTGGATATTTATTGTTGCTATGTTAAAAGACAAACGGGAGAGGAAGAGCAACTCTGAATCTAAGCAATGCAGGAGAACAAAGGTGTGGCGAGGGAGGGGGACGAAGGGACAGATAGCCTACTAGACAATCCAAAACAGGAATTCGAGCAACAAGCAGAGAGAGCAATGAGCTACATGATATGGCAACAAAGAAAGTGAGAAGGCAAACTGAGTTAATAGGACAAATGCACAATTGGAGTGAGGGATAGAAGCAGAGCAAAAGAGGCATTAAAATAAAACACAGATCAACAGCAGGTGGGAAGAGATGCAAATGGAAAAGCAAGACTAGAGAAGGGCAGGCCAATAACTTGAGAGTGCAAGAAAGATCATCAAAAGGAGTAGCAGCCACAACCGAGAAAATGAAAAAAAAAAAAACAGGTATAGCCACAGTAATGACATGAGAGAGGAAGAGGAGTTATATCAACTGATGCAGAAAGATATAGGAGGGAACGGCAACAATAGAATGCAGAGAGGGGAGAGGTAGAGTGACCGAGAAACAGACCGCAAAACCTGCAATTGCATCACTTAAGGGTGAGAGGCAGAATATCAGCAAGTGAGAGACCGGAAACAGAGTAGCAAAGAGAAGGAGAGATGGAGAAAAAACATGGAGTGGCTATCAAGCAGGTAGTGCCAGGCAGCAACAGTAGGTCAGAGAGGCAGAGGAGTGATGCTGGTAGAGTGAGGGACTTGATTTATGAATCACACGATGTAACTAGCTGGCATCTATAGTAGCTCTTAACAGATTTTGTGCCCAAGCATCATGATAGCTGAGTAGTATGCGTCTACAAGGTTCATAAGTGGGGGAAAATGTTTTCCACAGGTGCAATAGACTATTTAGAACCACTTTGAAATACAGTGGTTTTGTCAATGTTTTCGAACAAAGGTTTAATTTTATGCACAAATTGGATAGTTGTCAGACACTTTTTACTTTCTTGTGAAGGAGGAAACTCATTTTTACTCGCTTGAAATTGGAGTTACTCTCCAATTCTAAGAATTGGGAGTAAAATACTCCCTACAAAATCCTATCTGGAGCACTGTGTAAGACAATTTTGCATGGCCTTACCTCACCCTCCTCTTCAACAGACTGGGTCGCCCTCCCTCAGAGCCGAGATACAGAAACTTGGACACCAGAGCAGTGGAGCTTATTCCCATGCGGGAGCAAGGGGAGGGCTGTTACTCCCGTCTGTTTACAGTGCCCAAACCCAACCAGGCTGGCCTGCATACTATCCTTGGCCTCTCCAATTTCAATCTCTTTCTACCCTAAAAGAAATTCAAGATGATTACGCCGAGCCAGATAAACTCCTCTCTCTGGAAGGGCAATTGGCTCAGCGTGGTAAACCTTCAGGATGCCTAAGTGCATATCCTGATTTGGAGCCTGCATCAGAAATATCTGCGGTTCTCTGTGGGAACGGAGCACTTCCAGTATTGAGTGCTTCCGTTTGGTCTCAGCTCGGCACTGCGTGTCTTTATGAAGATGACTGTCATTGCAGCATTCCTCAGACTGCAGGGAGTTCATGTATATCCATACTTGGACGATTGGCTCCTGTGCAATACTTGCCCACAAGCCGCAACAACCAATCTTCAGTCACTCCTTCAGCTCCTGTTCCATCTTGGGCTGTCGGTAAAATGGCAGAAATCGTCTGATGGTTGCTCAGGACCTGATTTTTGAGTTTTCGTTGGGATACCGTCAGTACCAGTTTGTTCCTGACGGAGGACAGAATTGCGGACCTTTCAACCATGGGCTAGCTCTTCCTGCAGTCCTTCTACATGTCGGCCTGGTGGTTCCAGAGTCTCCTGGGCCTCATGGCCTCTTGCGTGTTAGCTCTACCTCTTGCACGACTGAAAATGAGGCGCACTCAGCCTGCTCTTTGGAGCTGCTTGTCCCAGCTACAGATCCAGACTCCAAGATGATTCCATT
Organism: Ambystoma mexicanum; assembly: GCF_040938575.1. Lineage (NCBI taxonomy): Eukaryota > Metazoa > Chordata > Amphibia > Caudata > Ambystomatidae > Ambystoma > Ambystoma mexicanum. The sequence continues at coordinate 1,134,979,997 of NC_090931.1, read as the reverse complement.
CCCATCCTGCATGACGGTGGATCTTCAATAGTGGTTGTCTGCCAGCAACCTTTCAGTGGGGACCTCCTTCAATTACCTAGAGCTCCTGGCAGTTTTTCTGGCGCTCGAGGCATTTCAACCCTATATCACCAACATTGTGGTTTGAATTTGCATGGACAATTCCGTGGCAATGTTCTACATCAACAAACGGCAGTGGGGGAAGGGGGGGCACCACGTCTCCTCCTCTGGCAGACCTAGCTATCCAAATTTTGTAATTTGGCCATCCAACACAATGTCTGGCTTCAAGCTGTGCACATTCCAGGTCACATCAATGTGGCTGCAGACTCCCTCAGCTGCCAATCTGCGGCGAGTTACGTGTGGGAGATGAACACCTATGTTCTCACCAAGATCTTCCAACAATGGGGTTCTCCAGCAGTGGACCTCTTTGAAACGTCAACGAACCGGAAGCTTCCTCTTTATGCTTCTAGGGACGGGCTCGGGTGTCTTCCTTGGGGAACGCTCTTGAGATTCCTTGGGGCAACATGAATGCTTATGCTTTTCCTCCTTTGCTGCTGATTATTCGGTCACTCTGGAAACTCGGGAGTGCTTCCAACTGCACTCTCCTCTTCATAGCTCCATGGTGGCCAGCCAGGTTCTGGTATTTGGAACTGCAGCACCTGTCGGTGTGCTTCCCGATCAGGTTGCTGCAGATTTTAGCAATCACCAGTTGTGGCACCCCTCCCCACTATCCTTCAGCTTTGCGATCATTAGCGCTGTTCAACCGCTCTGAGGATTACATGCGTATAATTCAAGTGGCACTTAAGCCCTCTACGAGAGCTCGATATAGGAGCAAGTGGCTCTGATTTTTGTCATTGGTGTCCATCTAAACAGCTTGACCCCATACAGGCTTCTATTGACTGTCTTTTCTTTTGTATCTGACCTTGCAGCCTCTGGCATCCATGTCTTATCATGCAGGACATATTTATCCGCCATTGCGGCTTATCTATCCAGACAGTTGATCTTTTTCACTGGCAAACCCAGTCATCAAGAGACATTCTGCAGGTCTTCATCTTTTTCCGTCAGTTCGGGCCCCTAATCCCAAATGGGATCTGAATGTGGTCCTCACCACCTTATGTCATTAGCATTTTGAACCTATGGCCACTACCGAGCTCAAGTACCTTTCTTGGAAGGTGGCCTTTTTTTATTGCAGTAACATCTGCGAGACGAATTAGTGAGCTTCAAGCTCTGTCGAACATACGTTCCTAATTTTCCACAAGGATAAGGTTGTGCTTTGCACTCGCCCTTCTTTCCTTCCCAAAGTTGTTTCTGAATTCCATTTAAACCAGTCATTATCTTTACCGGTTTTCTTCCAGACCTCGGTCTATGATGCCGAGAGGGTTTTCCACAACGTAGAGGTGCACTGAAATTTTGCCTTGCTAGAACGATTGAACTTAGAAGTTCTTCACAACTCTTTGCACAGGCTGGTTTCATTTTTGGGTCACCAAACGTAACATTTTTTGTTGGATAGCCTCATGGTTTTCCAAAAGTGAAACCAGCCTCGAAAGCGTCCATCTCTCGTTGGATAGCTTCATGTATTTCAGAGGCCTACAAAACTTAAGGCCATCAACCCCCAATGTACATCTGGTCCATGGCAGAGGCTTCTGTTGGCTTAAAAAAAATACATCCATTGGGATACAACAAACGGGGGCGCAGCAAGGAGGAGTCCTCTGGTGGACGTAGCTATCCAAATTTGGAATTGTGCTATCCAACATAATGTCTGGCTTCAAGCTGTGATCAGCGGCTATTTCCTGCTACACCAGGTCTCTGGGAAGATCTTGACTTTGGTCTCATCGACTTGTCAAGGATTTCATCAAGGGTATCTTTTGATCTTTCCTGCCGGTGAAGGCCCCTGCCCCGGCATGGCAACACACTGTGGTGCTGACATGGCTCAGGGGGGGGGTGGGCCTTCGAGCCTATGTATCAGACTCCGCTCACGTTTTTATCGGGAAAACTGCTTTCCTTGTGGCCATCAACTCTACAAGGAGGGTAGGTGAGATCCAGGCCCTGCAAACAGCCATACCTGACTTTACATGAATCGAGGGTGGTTCTGCGGTTGCACCCCTCTTTTATGCCAAAGGTTCAGTCGGAATTCCACCTCAACGAGTCTTTGGTGTTGTTTATTTCCCGAAGCCGTTGTCCTCGGCTGAGAGGGCCTTGCACTCGCTGGACGTTACGCGTGCCCTGAAATTCTATGTGACGCACAGTTTTTCGGAAGACTTCTCAACTGTTGGTGAACTTTGGTCTTGTGAACCATGAGAAGGCCTTGTCCAAGGCTTCCATATCAAGGTGGCTCTCCAGCTGCATCACGCACTGTCATCAGTTGGCAAACCGACCGCTGTCCGGCTGGCCGAGAGCCCACTCCACCAGAGCGATCACTGCGACAACGGCTTTCCTGTCTGGTGTGCCCCTGCTCAACATCCGCAGGGCGGCTAAGTGGAGGTCATTGCACACTTGTTGTACTGCTATGTATTCGTTGTTCATGAGCATGTGAATCCATGCCAGACCCCATGCAGGAGAAGGAAAAAGTTATTACCTGTAGCTATTCTCCATTGTTTCTGGCATGGATTCACATGTGAATCCTCCCTCCGTCCGTCCCCTCAGCCGATCTTCTTGGTCATACTGCCACTTTATTTGCTTAACAGATCTGAAGATGGCTGCCAGAGGAGGGGTTTAGGGAGAGGACTGTCATTGGATGGAGCAGTATGACCCAGAGGACAGTGATTGGTTTAAAGGAGAAATACAGTTTGTAAGTGAAAGTGAAACTGTTTTCTTTTAACGAGGATTCCCAGCCTGACGACAGGGAATATTCATGAGCATGAGATTCCATGCCAGACCCATGCTGGAGAAGAATAGTTACAGGTAAGTAACTTGTTCCTTGGACTACTGAAACCTCTGAGCGGACCCCATTTTTCAGATCCGTGCCCTCATGTGGCATTAACAGCGGATTCTTCTCTACTGCGATGGGGGGGCTACAATGGGTTAACGGGACCTGTTTGACCTATGGTCTCCCTTAGACAGGGAACACCATATCGATTACGTCGACCTGCTAGCCACTTTTCCGGCACTGAAAGCCTTCCAGTCCAGTATCGTCATCCACAACGTAGTCGTGATGTTCTATGTAAACCAGCAAGGGGGGACCTCCCCTGATTGGGCTATCCCTACAGACATGGGAATGCGCTATACAGAAAAGGATTTGCACATCAGTGGCCAAGAGAACACAGCGGCTGACTCTCAGCTGCTGGCCTACGGCAAACCACGAATGTGTGCGGATGGACCTCTGATCACCTTAAACCAAAGTAGGCCCACCACCTCTAAAGAAGCGAGTACACAGTTGTCCGCAAAGCAAGTTTATTGTACAAATGGCTGGGAGGAGCTAGAGTATGCCACAGTCAACCTAACCAGTCTTCACGAAACGCACAAGTTTACACATTTTATACATTTTCTAACCGTTAAAACACTCCCACATATTTTATTACAAATTATCCCCCACACGTGATTGGTCAAACTTGTACAAAGTCATGTAATCTCCTTTAATTCCCATGCTCTCATTGGACACATTCATTTAACTACCATCCCCTTTCAACCTATTTATTTAAGTTTTTAGTTTATTATTTGCGCTCTGAAACACTTGTGTATGAGTGTGATACAAATAAAATATCATCTCTTTACATTTATTACACGCCCAAACCCAGAGGTATCACGGCGTGGATTGCTTAGAACACTTATCTGGTTACAAAGAAATGTTACACTACTGGAGAAGTCATTCAGGATACAGTAGTGAAATGCATACACAGAGTAGAGTGTGTCAAGCTGGCAAAAACAGTATTTATTTTTACATTTGTAGAGCGCTCTACAGCCTAAGGGCATTGAGGCGCTTAAAACTGAGTGTAAGAAGGCTTATTTAAGGGTTATAAGAAGCCGCCCAACAAGTGGTCTTGAAGTTACATACAGGTTGGTACATATATTTTAGCAGAAAATAGAACTACAGATTGTTTAAGAAGTACCCGAAGGGCCTGCAGTGGTGTCATGGTTGAGATCCTACTAATTAAATTAAATAGCCATGTTTTGATGAGCATCTTAAAGCACTGATGTGAGGGCTCGTTTCTAATGTGCTTGGGCAGGTTATTCCAGATTTTGTGTGCCGCTACTGGGAAGCTGAACCTCCCGCCCCCCTGTAGCTCCTGAACCTCGGGACAAACAGGTGTGTGCTAGATCCTGATCGAAGGGATCTGGTAGATCTTTTTTTGGGTGACAGTTGAGGTAGGAGGGGGCGTCCTTGGTAATGCATTTATTTGCAGAGCCAGTGTCTTAAAAAGGATTCTAGCTTGGATCGGGAGCCAGTGTACTTCTCCTAATGTGGGATATGTGGTTGTTTTTTTGTCCAAAGGCTGCTGTAGGGCTATATTTTTTAGCGGCTGTAGCTTAGCCAGGTTAGTACTAGTTGCTCCTATTAGGAGGATATTACAGTAGTCTAGTTTTGATAGTAGAAGTGCTACAGCAAGGGCGAGGCAGTTTTGAGGTGTGAGAAACTGGCGGCTAAGAGAAATAAGTTTGGCGATGTAGGCAGTAGAGGAGGATCGGGCGCTGATATGCTTAGTCATAATAAGGTTGGTGTCTAGACACCCAGTGTTTTCACCTTACTCCTACGTCCCGTCCCTTTTCCTCCATACTTATGGGACTTCTCTCCGTCCTGTGGGACGGGACCGGAGCACTTTGTAAAAAGCATCCACATTTTTATTTTCTCAAAAATGTCCTTCCTCTTTCTGCGCGGGGCCCGGCACGCGGCTGTAACCCTGCCCACCTTGGCTCCGCCCCGCGCATCTCCCATCTCTGCTTGTTTGGGACTGGACGCACTTGTATCCTTGAAGGTTTGCTTCCCTTTTTCCTCTCTGGCTCTCGCTAGCGATTGTGTAGTAGTCTGTCTGTCGTTCAAACTAGACTTCCCAGACTGTCGTTTCACGAGGGTGGATCCCCATCCTCTTTGCTTAGAGTGCTTGGGTCCGGATCACCGTTGGGATTCCTGTTTTTACTGCGACTCCCTTTCGGTCCGGGCACTTCAACGTCGGTTGGAGCAGTGGGAGGAGGTGTTCTGACGAACTCCTCCTTCACATTTTCAGGCTTTCATCGACAAGAAGAAAAAACGCCCGGTAAGTTCTTTAATTTTCAGAGCACCCCGGCAGGGGGATACCTTTCGAGGTTCCTCTTGGGCCGGGAGGGGTATTGATCGCTCTGTCACCGGGGTTTGCCTTGAGGTGCCAGTTGGGCCTAATAATTATACCAGTTTTTGTCCGTGGATCTCCGTAAGGGGCCTGTGGATACCGGAGCACACTACGAGGCCCCTCCTGTGGGGGCTGTTTTTGGACCCAGTTCTACTGAGTCGCGGGGTCCCGGAGCTCGCTCTGAGGCCTCTGTCGGCTTCCCTCAAAAATAAGACCAGGTGCGCCCTGAGGCCTTGGGTGGGCTTGCTGTCACCGAGCGGATGTTCGAGGCCCGCGCAGAGGAGGCTGTTACCGGACCTGGGTCCGAGGTCCCTTGTACAGAGGCTAAAGCTACCAACAGTTCTGAGAGGCCTGGCAAGGCCTTGTCAGTGAAAGCTGTTTCTCACCGTTCCCGCTCTTGCGGCGACACCAGACCTGTTGAGGGGGCAAAGAAGCAAAGTTCTTCTTTTAGCGGCAGTGCCAAGGTCCTTCCTTCGAAGGCTAATTTGGCGGTTGGTATGTCACAAAACATTCCAGGCCTCACAGTACCGGCTCTGCCAAGGTCCCTTCTATTAAGGCTAAGATTATGACCCCTGATCCATCAACGGGGACCCCTGCCTCACTTCCTCACGTGCCACAGTTCCCCTCAGATGAGGACAAAATGGCACCTGTTCTCGCCACAACTACGGCGGCCATTTTGGGTGCTACCCCTACAACTACGCCATTGGCCTCAGGTGTAGGGCTTGGTCCCTTGGGTGAACATAGTCCCTTGTGCGCATCCTTATCGGCCAGTTTGCGACTGGAACACTTGGGTGCCTCTTCTGCACAATGTTTTGTTGCCTGCAGGGTCAGCACTGTTGATTTATGTGGATACGTCGGTGGAGGGGCCAGTGTGGCACCCTTCCCCGTTACGTCCCTGGATTTGTCCACCTCATGAGAGGCCTCTTCAGGTTCCGAAACAGTCCCCGGAGGACGCCGTTTTCGGTAAATTTCAAACGCTTATGCGTACCGACCCCATGAGGGCGTATTTCAAAGGGCTCTTCAGGGAGAAATGTCTGCCCGCGCCTCCGGCTCCACCTGTTCCATCGGTGGTTCCGCAGTCGCCTCCCTTGCCTACGGTGCCTTCCCTAACTCTTCCGTCTTTGCCTCCATTGTCCCCTGTGGACAAGACAGCGCCTGACACTGCTCAGCAGGATCCTGACCTGTCGGATGACGCGCAAGGCGATCAGGACAGCGAGGACCTCCCCCGCTCTATCGGAGCTTTTCATGACCGGGTACTGGACATGATGAACTTCCTAGATGTTCCAGTGCCCCAGGCACCTGCTCCGCAGGAGGGCGTGCTTTCTGGGGCGTTCACCCTGTCTCCCTTGGAGCGTACCGGCCTGTTCTTGCCGAAGGATGTTCTGGCCGAGGTCCGCAGTGTCTGGCAAAAGCCACACACTGGACTTTTTGTCAATAAGGAAATTGATGCGAGATACAGGCTGCATTCTTCGGAAGAGGTGGCCCCATAGTCTTGTCCGCCCCCCTCCTCCACAGTAGTGGCTGCGGCCACTTTGCAGTCCAGGCCTGCAGCATCCTCTTCCACGACGGCTACTCAGGTTCTGGGAAAGGAGGACAAGCTCCTCGACTCCCTCGGGAGGAACATTTTCGCCAACTTGGCCTTGCAGCTCAGGCAGGCCAACGCTGAATTGATATTAGCGGGAGCTAACATGCGGATGTGGAAATGTCTGTCGGAGTTTATCCCGGTCGAGAAGCTGGAAGACTTTAAAGGAGACCTATCCGACGCCAGGGTCTTGGCCCAGGATCTCCTGGAGGCTGCGGCTCATCACATAGACACCCCGGCACGGGGCCTTATGTTGGGTGTCGATACCTCACGGCAGGCGTGGCTGCATGCACCTAAATTCTCAAAAGAAGTGCAGGACAAGGTGTTGGACCTTCCGTTCGATGGGAAAAAGCTTTCATTCTACTACAGATTTAGAGCTCACCAAGACGAAGGATAGCACTCAGACAGCTAAATCCTTGGCTGTCCTGGTTAAGGCTCCTTTCAAAACCCAGAGACCGTTGTCGCAAAGTCGACCTTCCTCTGGCTCTAGGGGCTTCCTCGACTGAAAATCTCGCAGAGTGGCTACCCCTGTGGGGAACAACCACCGTAGGCAACAACGGGCGCGGTTTTTCTCCCGCTCCTCAGCCTCCTCCTCAGGTTCAGGTGGCACCGCCACCTATAAACCTACTAAATGAGGGTTTGCCGCGCTCGCACGAGACCCCGGTGTGAGGACGCATTGCGCCTCATTGGGAGGCGTGGAAGACCATCACAGAAGACAGATGGGTCTTGTCAGTCGCTCGGGCGAGCTACTGCTTACCTCTACCCCCTAGCCCACCCCTCAACCCTCCTTTTCAGCTGTCGGGCTCGTCCTCCCTCAAAGCCGAGGTTCAGAAACTCCGGTACCTCAGAGCTGTGGAACCCGTTCCCCTTGGGGAGCGAGGGGAGGGCTTCTACTCCCGGCTGTTTACGGTGCCCAAACCCAACCAGGCTGGCCTGTGCACCATCCTAGACCTTTCCCAGTTCAATCTTTTCCTACCCCAAGAGACATTCAAGATGATCACGCCCAGCCAGATAAGCTCCTCTTTGCAGATGGGCGATTGTCTCAGCGTGGTGGATCTTAAGGATGCGTACATGCATATCCTGATTTGGAACCCAGACCGGAGATATCTCCGCTTCTCTTTGGGACAGGAGCACTTACAGTTTCGAGTGCTTCCTTTTGGCCTCAGCTCGGCACCGGATATTCGCCCCTGTTAACACCAGTTCTGCATTGGCCTGCCGCAATTGCAGGGCAAAGTTAGCAAAAATCTTCCTCAAGAAGTGTATCCTCTTTCCCCAATACATGCGTAGCGGGGGCAACGGCGCCAAGGCTACCTCTTCTGAAGAATGAAGCCTGTAGCGTGCGTCAATTTTCTTATTGACAAACAGTCCAGAATGTGGTTTCTCCCATACTCTACGGACCTCAGCCAAAATGTCCTTCTGCAAGAACAAGCCGGTACGCTCTGAAGGAGACGAGGTGAACGGTCCCGAAAGCACGCCCTACAGCAGAGCAGGTGCCTTGGGTACTGGAACATCCAACAGACACATGTCCAGCACCCGTTTGTGAAAGGCTCTGATAGAGCGGGGCTGGTCTTCGCTGTCCTGATCGCCCTGTACATCATCCGATAAATCCAGGTCAGGCTCAGTCACATCCAGCACCACAATGGCCTTGTCCACGGGGGACAATGGAGGCGGGGGTGGAAGAGTTGGTGGAGGCTCCGCCGGTAAAGGCGGTGGCACAGGCAAAGAAGCCGGGAGCGTTGGCGCGGGCAGGCTTATCTCCCTAAACAGGCCCTTAAAGTACTCCTTCATGGGGTCGGAACGCATACGTTTTTCAAACTTGCCGAAAAAGACGTCCTCCGCCGATGTCTTAGGCGTGACAGGAGGAGGCCTCTCATGAGGAGGGTAATTCCAAGGGCGCAGGGGAGAGGGTTGCCAAAAGGGCCCTTCCCCGCTGTTGTCTACATAAATCAAGGACACTGATGCCGCCAGCAGCGAGACAGTGTGCGATAGAGGCATCCAGTCAAACTGGACGAAACTGATGTGCACAAGAAAACCGATGTTCACCTGAAAGAGCACCCCCTACACCTAAAGCCGATCACGTAGTTGTAAGAGTTGTATCCAAAATGGCTGCTGTGGTCTTGGCGGGAACGTCCGCCATTTTGTCGGCACCTGATGAGAACTGCGACACCTGTGGAAGTGAGGCAGGAGTCCCCACAAGTGGGTCAGGGGCCTTCATTTTAGCCTTAACACAAGGAACCTCGGTTGAGCCGGTACTGTGTGGCCTAGAATGTTTTTGTGACATGCTAATAGCCAAACTAGCCTTCCCAGGACGGACCTCAGCATTGCCGGTAAAGGAGGAATTATGGTTCAAAACCTCATTCCTTGCCTCCTCAACAGTTCTGGGGTCACCGCAAGAGCGGGAACGATGAGGAACACCTTTCATCAACAAGGCCCTAACAGGCCTCTCAGAACTGTTGGTCGCCTTAGCCTCTAAACGAGGGACCTCGGACTTCTGTTTGGTACCGACAAGCGCAGCCGAGGCCTCGGGAAGCTCCACTCAAGGAGGCCTCGGAGCAAGCTCTGGTACCCCATGACTCTGGTAAAGCTAGGTGTACAAACAGCCCCCACGGGAGGGGCCTCGGATTGTGATCCGGTGTCAACAGGCCCCTTACGGAGACCCTCAGAGAAAACTCTGGTACACTTTAGGCCTAGACGGCACCTCAGGACAAGCCCCGGTAACAGAGCCCTTGACGCTCCTCCCAGACCCTGAAGACCCCAGAAAGGATTCCCCCGGCCGGGGTGCCCTAAAAAGTACAGAACTTACGGGGCGTTTCTTATTCTCGTCGATGAAGGATTGGAGATGCGTAGGAGGAGTGCGCCGAAACACCTCCTCCCACCGCTCTAACCGACGTTGGAGCGCCCGGACCGAAAGGGAATCGCAATAAAAACACGAGTCCCACCGGTGGTCAGGACGCAAACACTCTAAAGAGGATGGGGATCCGCCCTAGCGAAGCGTCGCTGACAGGAAGAACAATTTGGAAAGTCTAGCTGAAAAGGCACAGACAGACTATCACGCGATCACAAGCGAGAGCCAGAGAGGAGTAAGCTGGAAGAAAAAACCTTCCGCAGATGCTAAGTGCGTCCAGTCTCGAACGAGCGGAGAAAAGGACTGATGGGCGATGCGGAGCTAAGATGGGCGGGGTTACGGCTGCGTGCAGTACCCTGCTTAAAAGAGGAAGGACTAACATTTTAGCAAAATTTTGATGCTTTTACAAAGTGCTCCAGTCCTGTCCCACAGGACAGAGGAATGTCCCATTAGTATGTAGGTCACTACGGTGAGTAACCTGGTTAATCGTCAGCAAAGTTAGTGTAAATAACTCCCATGGCGTCGAGCGTTGCAAATAGCAGCCTGGTAAATACATTGTACAAGGTAGAAGATGGGCAAGGGACCCCTAGGAGTACTGTGATAGGGTCTGCAGCCTCATCACCAACATAGAGGTGCTTTCTGATAGGAATGACTTAACCCATAGGGTGGCATCACACGAGAAGTTGAAGTTCTCTGACAAGGCAGAGTATAGTTTATCATGGTCTACCAAGTCTAATGCAACCGACCAGTCTAGGTTGAGAATGGCAATATTACCTTTGAATGGTGTCATCTGGAATTTAAGGTCTAGTAGTGCTGATTCTGTACTGTGTTTAGGCAGGAAGCCAGTTTGTCTGGCTCTCAGCAGGTGGTTGTTCTCAAGATACTCTTGGATTTGAGTATAAGCTGAGTTAGTAGGGGTAGCAGCAGGGATGGGAGCTTCTAGTTCTCAGAGTATAGAGAATAATTCTTTGGTATTAAAGGAGGCATTGTTTATTTGCGTGTTGAGGAAATTGGCTTTGTAGACTATCACTGCTGATTAATACATTTTGATGGCTATCGCTAGTGAGTTTGCTATGGTAGTGGTCCTGGTCTTTTCATGCAAGTGTTGTAGCGCTTTTTTGTTGCGGTGGTGGACAGTACGCTCTTCATTGAACCAAAGGTTTGTACGTTTTTAGTTGTGAGGTATTTTAGAGGTGACCGGGGCACTGCGTCACAGGTACCTTTGAGGCAATTATGGTAGAGCATGGAGATACTGTTGCGGTTGACATTGGAATTAGGGTAAGTCTTGAAGGTATCTGCGAGAATAGGTACAAGATTTTCTGCTGTAAGATTGCGGGGTGTTCCGCAACGAGATAGGGCAAGGTTTAGATTGTGGTAGGTCCTGGGGTTTAGTAAAGACGTCAAAGCAGATTAGGTAATGGTCCGACCATGTGATTTTTCAGTGATGGATTCTAGCGTTACATTTTATATTTAGTGTTGGATCCAATCCAAGATTCTTCTTTTGGAATTAGAGGGGATATTTACAATCTGAGTGAAACGCATTTCATGGAGGGCTGCGGAGAACACTGTGGCTGCATGGTCCAAGGTGTCATTATATCCACGGTTAATGTCACCTAGAAAGATAAATTTGGTGTTTGGCTTAATGAAGGGGGTGATGAGTAAGGGAATTTCAGATTCGAGGTGGATGGAGTTGTTCGGAGGTCTGTAGATAATGAGGAAGTTGATGGTAGTTTTGGGGTTGGTTGTAAGTTTTAACAAGAGGCGTTCGTAGCCTAGCACCGGATCGAAGGGGCACGCTCAGAACAGTAATGTGGATTTGGCTATGAGAGCTACTCCACCTCCTATGGAGTCCTGGCAGTCAGCCCTGAGGATGGTAAAGCCAAGGGGGATGTATAAGGAGAGTAGTTGGCCTGAAGCATGATGTAACCAGGTTTCCGTGACGACCAAGAACGCTAGGTGTTGGTCAATGAGTAAATCCTGTATATCGATGGCTTGTGCTCCTAAAGAGTTGGCAAGAGTTGGTGTGAGATGGAGGCAATGCGAGCTCTGGGTGGAGGGTGGAGGGGGGTTTAGGGGGCGGGTAGTCTCATTAAGCGATGTCCGGTCCAGGACCCGCTGTGAAGTATGCACAGAGGTATGTGGAAGTTGGGCCGGTATACAGTAGTGTTTGTGATTTTGAGCGAGTTCGTGAGGATAGTCTCAATTGTCTTGTGATCCCTAGGATGGGGCAGGAGGTGGGATGTGCAGTAGCTATTTTACTTGAGCAGAGGTGCTAGAGTCACGTCATTCCTAGGCAAGGAGTGGTGATTCCTATAGAACATCCGGAAGTGGTAGCTGGACTGTCACAGGTGATGCTGGGTGGCGGTATGGAAGCTGTTGCAACTCTGGGCATGGCAGTTGTAGTATTGGAATGGGCCCAGGTGGATAATGGTGGGAAAAGGGGAGTTTTGGGTAGGAAAGGAGTAGGGCAAGGGTGGGAGTTGTACCAGGCCAGTCCCGAACTGGGCAAAGGTGCCTAATGTGCTGGGTAGAGTGCTTGTCATGTTATGGTCAGTGTAGTGTCTAATGTTGGGCGCCTGCCCAGTAGGAGTGCTGCCAGCACAAAGGATTGGGTAAGGAGCAAAGTACGTAGGCATTAATCTATCTAAATGTGGGACACACCTGATTGGCATGTGCCTCAGTGCAAACAACGTAGGATTAGAGTGGTAGACACAATGGGGTGTGACTATCAGCAATCTGGTACTAGAGGATAAAAGTCTCAAATGTGGCCAGATACGCGATTCGGCAATCAATCGTCCCCAAAATGAGAGCTAAATGCAACAGGTTTTAAACAAGATGCTGATAGGTATGAACTTCAACAGTCAGGCGGAGTGTAATGGTGTGAACGTGCAATACAAGATTCAAGGCATTGGAGGCAACTAAATATGCAATGCTATTGTTAAACACATGACCTTATGCAAAAGCAACAGAATTACACACAGACCCAGTTGGACATAGATATCAGCTGCCAGGCATGAAGCGACGTGCAGACCGAATTACGGCCACTATGCAAAATTCCACTGTAGGTTATCCCTTATAGGCAGATGTGGACAGTTTCAGGGAGCGGCTCAGTGTTTGGAGTGACTTATCAGGTAGGGAACATGGAATGATCGTGCTGGTGCGCACAGTCCTCTGGTCTAGGGCTTCTGATGGTTGTTAGGCGAGAGAGTGAAAGTTGGTGGAGGAACACAGTAGTCAACATGATGGGGGACTTCTGCTCAGTGACAGTGTGCGTTGCTAAGGGTTACTGAGCGTAATTAGGAACTTGTGATGGCATACAGTGACATTACCGCAAACCTCTGTGCTCCGACCGGCTCGGGACAGGGGCCTTGACCGGTGGGGCCAGCGTTCGCCTGCCGGCTCTGATTGGCCTGCTTAGGCAGGTGGACAACCAATCAGGGGCATGCTGCAATATTGCCGAAATGCTTTTGAGCAAGAAGGCCCGTTGACCATTTTGAAGAGGGTTTCTCTCCTGATCGTAATGAAGTGAGGAAAGCAAATGCAAATCATGGGTAGGTCTGCTGGGTTGTCTTTGCTATCTTTCCCTCAGCTCATATTTGCTGCACTTTCCTTTTTGTGATCCTTCCATAGTAGATCATACGTCACCCCATAGTTGTAATAAATTATGGTTGTTGTGTAAATGTGCAAGTAACCTCACTGGTGATAAACATCTCATTCACCCAGACTTGCTAGCATCCTTAACCCGTACTAATCTGTACGACTACCAATTCGGTGCGCATTGGCCTCTGAGCATATTCTGAGAACCTGATCAAAACCAATAAAACAATTTATCAATTCTGCCCTTAAGCGCCCTTTCACACTGGGTTTATTACTCGGCCCTGAACTGACTACCAGATGACCGGACTTCCCAGGACAATTAATAACTGGCTCCCATGTACTTAAAAAGATTGCATCTCTTACTACCAAGTTGTAATTACCCGAGCCTGACTGTAACTGACCATCTGATATTATTGCAGCTGCTCGCTGTCCTTATTCAACCTTGCTCGCCCAGTTTTTCTAGTCTGAGTTCATCTCGCCACTTGGGGATTGCACAGGCCCAGAAACCTCATCTCTGAGGACTTCCGGCTTACAGGTTTGTATGTTCACCATGTACCCTCAACTGTCCCAAACATATGTCCCTAAAGACCCCCATGTATGGATGTTCAAGACTACCGCGTCCTCTGTGGGTTCTCCACTGCAAATCTCCGTTCTCGCATGTGCATATGAAGCTCAGCGCTTCCAACTTTTAGGTGCTACATGGCACTCCACACACCTACATTGTGCTTGTTATGCATCTGCAGATTTGACATGATCTTGTTGGAAGGGTGTGAATCTAAAATGTATCAACTTAAACACAAAGTAACACTAAAAGTAACACTTTTCCTTTCCTTATGAATTACACTAAATACATGCTAAATCGCAGCATTGCTTCAATATTGCCATCACAAATATGGCAAGCGCAACGCAAACCCCTCTTTCGAATAGATTATGTCCTCCCACGTATTCCTCATCTTATGATATATCTTCCAGCTGCTTCAGAAAATGTTTTTCAGCAGAGGGCGCTGTGCATCAATGTGGTCACTCGATGGATTCCATCTCAGCGTCAACGTCATCGTTTGTACATCTAGCACGCGCAGCGCCTGTTGGCTTCAGTTCTGTTTTTGCGCTATAGCATTTGCTTTGAGATTTACAGCTTGCTTCAGTTTTTGTGAGGACTTCTTTCGAGCAATGGACTTGTTTTCAGCTCCTTGAACACAAAGACAGGGTTCAAGAAGTGCTACAACTGTGGCACCAAGATGTCCCTCACAGACCCCCATCGGGTGTGTCTGTGGTGCCTTGGCATCGAACATAAAACGGCGGACTGTCAGTTGACGACCGGCAAGAGTCCGAAAGAGCGTAAAGGGAAATTAGCGGCGGGTAGGACCCCTACTAAATCCCCTTCGATGACGAAAAAAACATCATCCGACGAGTCGAGAGTTCACTCTCCTCAAAGGAACAGATCAAAAACGATCATGCTCCAAGAGCGGGTCCCACCATTCCTCGTTATCTTGGGGGAAGTCGAAGAAAAGGCATTATGTCGCTCTCTTAGAGTTCGTCTGATTCCTCTTCAGAGAGAAGTATAACCTGTCCAACTAAATCCTCTACTCCGACTGTGTGGGAAAGTTTCAGACAGAAAATGTTGAAAATCTTCAAGAGGCCCCAATCCCCTCTAAGGAAAAGGTAAAATGCCATGCTCCTGTTGAGCTGCATAAGGCATACCAGGAAAGGCCAAAGACTAACTCGCTCATGCCCGGTACATAAGTCGGAGACCCCTCGATCCTTTGAGATCTCGACACAATGAAAAATCGTCACTGTCATGGGTCAAGCCCTTTGAGGGCTCTGTCGAAGTAAAAAACGATGGATAAGTCGTTGAGGATGTCGACGCCTTTAGTGTCAGCGCCATTGACGCCTATATCAAACATTGACACCTTCACAACCATTGTAAGATTTAAAAAATCATACAAGCCTTTGATGAAGAAGACTTGAAAAAATCCTTTTCCAGTAATCTGAGGATTACGCGCCTTAGACAATGACACTCCACCGGTTGAGTTGCAATTGTGGACACCCCAACGTCCCAGAAAGTTGTATTTTTGAAGAATCTAGACTTAAAGATCTGTATGAGAATCTGCAAACTGCTAGTGGGGTTCACACCTCACCAGAAATGGAATTTGGCAAGCCAGACCCAGCAGACCATGCTGATGCCTCTTTATAGCTACCTGATGACTAGTCGTTTATTTTCTGCACCCTAGCAAAATTCACGTTCTCCCTGTGGGACTGTGTAGCTATGGCGGCTGATCATATTCCCCAAGGTGAAAAAAGAGACAGCATTTTGAACCTTGTAAGAAATGGCAAGGAAGCTTTGTGCAAGTCTCTATCAGGATTGGACACGGCTGATGACATCAGCAGAACCATGGTGGCAAGCACGATAATACGCATGTTTACGTGGCTGAGAAGGTCTGGATTTGCACCGGACGTGCAGTCGAGGCTCCAACATGCCCTTTCACAGCTGCCAGCTGTTTGGCAGCAAGGCCGATGAAAGCCTGCAGAACTCGAAGGCAGCGGGCAAATCCTTGCAGCCTACATCAGATATCCACAACACTCACACCAGTGGATCATCTAGGAGCTAAGTCCTTTCACTTCTACTCCTCAGTTGGGAGGGCGAGAGGACTGGCTAGTAAAAGGGGTCAGAGAAGATTCCTCATCCTCATGGTGGACATGGGAGGGGTGCAAAGTCTGCCCAAGAAATGGCTACTTTACTATCAGCTGCCTCAAAACCTCTGAGGCTTTCACCCACAGGACCCCTGATGGGAGGCACACTCTCACTGCATCAGCGAGAATGGCGTGGCATTACTTAGATGCGTGGGCATTGGAAACAGTAGCCCAAGGTTACTGCCTCCCCTTTCTTAGGCCTTGGGACCATCCACTGGGGAGCCACTCTTTCAAGGTTCCATGTGCGTTCCTTGTGCAGGAAATGTTGAGCCTGCTAGAGAAAGGTGTGCCATAGAACCAGTACCTTTTAACGGAGAGTAACAAAGGGTGGCACTCTCCCCATTTTCTAATCCCCAAGGAAGACTGAGGATTGAGACCCATCTTGGACTTAAAACAAGTTCATGAGGAAGGACACATTCAAGATGGTCACAGCTCCAGGATTGGACCATCAAGATGCTTACTTTCATGTGCCAAAC
Source organism: Ambystoma mexicanum (assembly GCF_040938575.1). NCBI lineage: Eukaryota > Metazoa > Chordata > Amphibia > Caudata > Ambystomatidae > Ambystoma > Ambystoma mexicanum. The sequence goes on along the minus strand of NC_090931.1, from coordinate 1,134,963,548 downwards.
CATCACAAGCACAGAAAGTACCCCACGTTCGCCGTTGGCAGTTTCCATGATCAGTTCCGAGTTCTGCCATTCGGGCTGAACTCCACTCCAAGGGTTTTCATGAAGCCGATGGCGGTTGTGGCAGCGAGTCTCGGGATGGGGGGTGGGTATTCAGGGCTACCGCTACCTAGACGATTGGCTGATCAGGGATCCTTCTCTTGATCAGACCCTGGATCACTGCAACATATAACCTACCACTCTCTCCACAGACTGGGCTTCACCCTCAAATAGAAGTTGTCCCAAATGATACCATCTCAAAGACTCCAGTTCATCGGAGCGATCCTGGATGTATTCCTGGGAAGTCCTTGCCACCCGAGGTGAGGGCTCAAAACATCCTGCAGATGGTCACCAAATTCCAGAGTGCCCAGCGTCTTTTGGCCTTTGCTTTTTTAAAAAACTTTTTTTGTTGTTGTTTGTCTTGTTTAGGTTGCTCAGTCTCATGGCATCCTGCATTTTCCTTGTGCCAGAGGCTCGTCTGAGAATGAGATCCCTCGATGGGCTCTCGGGACACAGTGGTCCCAATTCTCGGGAAAGATGTCAGACCTATAATCAGGTTCCAAGCAGAGTCTCACAGGACCTCCAGTGGTGGGCCTGCGAGGACATTCTGAAGGGTGAACCCTTTTGGCAACGATGGCTGGAGTTCACGGTAGTGATGGAGGCCTCACTCACCGGTTGGGGAGCCCAAACCAACCATCTGACAATTCGGCGGTCGTTGGTCTCCATCAGAGTTAAAACTACACATCAATGTTTCAGAGCTGAGGGCTATCAGACTAGTGCTGAAAGGCTTTCTGCCCTCTGTATGGGGAAAGAATGTCCTGATAATGACAGACAACAGTGTCCATGTACTACCTCAACAAGAAAAGAGGCAGAGGTTCACTGCCACTGTGCAGAGAGGCGATGAAGCTCTGGGCAATTCAAGAAGGAATCTCCCCATTAGCAGTTCACCTAGCTGGAGAGGAGAAAACGGTGGCAGACACTCTGAGCAGACAGAGCACAGTCTCCCACGAGTGGGAACTAGCTCAGGAAGTCCTTAAAGGGCTCTTCACCCTTTGGGGAACATCTTAAGTTGATCTGCTCGCGATCAGTGTCAACCGGAAGTGCAAACTGTACTGCTCCAGGGAATTTCCCACAAGAGGAGCTCTAGGAGATGCATTCGTAGTGGACTGGGAGTTTCCACTCCTGTACGCGTTTCCTCCAGTCACTGTCATGCCTCACATGATCAGGTGATTGAGGAAGTTTGGGAAATGAATGCTCCTGATTGCGCCGGATTGGGCCAGGAGGCCATGATACCTGGACCTTTTGGAAGTGTCCATCTGCCCTCCAATGGGTCTTCCGCAAAGAGAGGACCCTCTCTTGCGGACTTCACGCATAGTTTCTGAGAGGTTGAGATATAAGGATTGGGACCTCCTAGACCATGTAATGGAGATCTTGCTTTCGACCTGAAGGCCAGCAACAAAATCCTTATACAGCTGACGTTGGAACAAATTCTGCAGCTGGTGTAGGATGAAGGATGTGGACCCTTTTCAATGCAGTACACCTATGATGTTGTCATTTGTTAAACGTGGCTAATCTGGGGCTCCAGATTGGGACCGTTAAGGGATACTTGGCAGCACTTTCAATCTTCAAGCGCACCTCAGAAGAGTAATTTTAAAATGCCATTGATTATACAATTTCTTAAGGGGCCAACAAATGTGTTCCCTCCTACACCTTTTCAAGTCGCAATTCGGGATCTTAATCTGGTATTAAAATTCCTAATATGTGCTCATTTTGAGCCACTTCACTCATGTCTGGCAAGACGGCTTACATTTAAAATGAATTCTGTTGCCTTAATATCAGCCCAATTGTAGATTGAATAGTAGGCCCTATCTAGTAAGCCTCCATTCTCCATTTTTTAAAAGGAGAAGGTTGTCCTTGAGGTTAAACCTTCTTATTTAAATTTCTTTACCAAAGATTGTCGGATTTCCATTTAGCCCTGAAAATTGGGCTTCCGACTTTCGCTACCTCACCCTAGCAAGGAAGAGGAAAGGCTGCATGGGCTCTATCCAGGCAGAGCCGTGAGCTTTTACGTTTCTCGGATGACTTCTACGTCAGCATGACTAACTTTTCATTGGCTAGCCTGGCCACAAACTGGGATTTCCAGTTACTAAAACTTTATCCAGATGGATAATTCTTTCCATTTCCATTTCTGAATGCAACAGATTGGCTGGGAAAGATCCCCCAGTAGGATTAAGAGCCCACTCACAAGGGGCATGCAAGGATGCCTATAAAAGACATGTGTGCGGCAGCCACTTGGTCTACCATCCACACTTTCACAAAGAATTACTGTCTGGACTCCTGCTCTAGCCACGAAGGAGGATTTGGGAAAGCGGTCTTATACTCACTCAATCCATGACAAAAATTGAAACTGAACATCGTTACTCCCAAAGCAGTGTTAGGTTTTGGAGGAGGGAGTCTATCATAAGATGAGGAATATGTGGGAGGACACAATCAGTTCGAAGAACAAGTTACTTACCCCGGGTAACATTCTTTTGACTGCATGGTTCCTCCCCTTGTTTTCATAACTAAAGAAGGGTCAATTTCTCTGCCAATTCAGTTGCTGGAGATTCCCAATCTCCTTCACCAGAAAAATCAAGTGTGGTATCCCCCTCCACAATTTCTCAACTGGTGCCTGACATCGGGTCGCTAGTGCATTTTTCTCCACCTGATGATTAATGCGCGCTGTACAAGAGCAAATGTCTCTGCTTCTGTCACTGGTGTCTAAATAAAAAGATCAACCCTGGTTAGACATCAGTGGATGGTGTCCTTTCCTGTATCTCAGACCTCGCATCCATGGGTATTCATATGCACTCTTGCCACACATCTGTCCGCTTTAGGTGGGAACACAGATTCTTGTTCGTTCACCCGCATAAGCCCAGTGCTGAAACATTTCACGGGCCTGCTACATCTTTTTCCTCCTGTCGAGCCTCCTCTGGCGTACTGAGACCTCAGTGTGGTGCTCAGCGCTCTCATAAGCCGTTCAAACCTTTGGCAACTGGATCTCAAGTTCCTCACCTGAAAGGTGGCCTTTTTGGTCGCCATCACTTCAGCAAGAATTGGTGAATTACAGGCTCTGTGCATTGTCCTTCCATAGGGATAAAGTGGTTCTTCTCACACACACATCCTTCATTCTTTCCTCCCTAAGATCATGGAGTTTGACATTAATCCATCCATTACCTTGCCAGTGTTTTTCCAGACTCTTCTTCAGAAGTGGAGTGGGTCCTACCCAACCTAGACATAAGGCAAGCTCTTAAATTCTGTCTCGATAGGACAAAGGACGTCTTCCCAAATGTTACATAAGATGGGAATGGCAACAAAGGAACACAGGCCTGAACAGATAGCTTTCTTTATAACAGATGCCCACGCAGCGCAAGGCCTGCAGCCTCCGAAGGGCATCCATGCACATCTAGCTCAGGGTAAAACTGTGGCTTTCCAGAAGTGCATTCCCTAGGAAACCATCGCCGAGGCAGCTATTTCGGGCCTCTCCCTCTGTGCTTTGTAAACATTACTCTCTTGACTTGAATTGTAGGGCTGATGCTCAGTTCGATCAAGCGGTCCTCAGAAACCTCTTTAAGTCGGAGTTTAATCCATACACCCATTTTCTATACATCAGTGTTTGGGAATCTCCCACAAATATGGAGGGAAAGGTGATGGGATTGTGAGGTATTCTAAAGGAGCGTCACACACTAGACCAAGACTCTTAATACTGGCCTAGGATGCAGCGCACAATTAAAACACTTACTTTCTTTACTAAGAATTCAGATTGAGAAGGCACCCATCCCGTCTCACCCACCTTCACAAACACCCTGGATCGCAACGGACCATGAACCAGGTCGGTGTGTAATACAAGCTTCATTTATTTTTAAATGGCCCTAAAAATCACACATTTGTAATATAGGGCAGCAATCGCCAGGATGGTGACAATTGCACCATATAAATAAAATAAACAAGCACTGTAAATTGATAGAACACACTTAGTTTGACCTTGTAACATGAGATATACAATGCACAATTGAATACAGGCAAGATTACATTTGGGTGGGGTTTGCAGATGGCACCACCGTTAATCTTTCCCCCTGCAACGCTCCCTTAAACCCCAATTAACTGAATTTTGTGTGGATTTGCAAGGTGTCAGGTATATTAGGCAACAAACATAATTAAAATCCGACCTTCCCCACAAAAATCGGAGGCAAAATCGGATATAAAAAGCTTCGCAATTGAACGAAATAGCACTCGGAATTAGTAAATAGTAATTTTACATATGCGGTTGAATGAATGAGTTAGCACTGAGGATGGGTGCATCAAAGAAGTTAGAACACTAGTAAACTACAAGGCAATGTACTAACCACTGGCATACAGTTCAGAAAAGAACTTTGGAAGGAACACACAGGGCAGCTAAATCACACATGGAGAAATTGCATTTGCTTATTTTCATGAGTTCAAAAGGACATCACAGCTGAAAAACGGGTTAAACAGGCAAAATCGGAATGCGGTTGTGATGCTACAGGACAAATGCACATCACAGGGATAATATGAAAGTGAAAGGGGAACTTTGAATGGATGAGATTCTTAACAGGAAAGGAAACTCTGTTTTTAAACTGGAATCAGTTGCACAGGGAAAATCGGTTTTGGAAAGGACAATTTTTACTGAGACTATATTTTAGTGGCTAGAAATGAAGAATGCCGCCCGTGACACAGGTTACTTTGCAAGTGTAACCCCTTCACGTGGTGTGTCTCTTTAGATGGGAATTTAATGTATTCCAAATATTAAGGACTTATTCAATGGACTAAAATGATAGGAAAGAATGGTGCTAACCCTTGGAGATCACTACAGATTTCCCTACAAGTACACAGAGGATTCTCACAATTTTAAGGATATATGCTAGGGCAGGTATAGTATCTCTATAGGATTGGACCTAATACAAGGTAATAAAGCAAGGGATGCAGTTTGGAGTTGCTGGGGAAAGGTAATACAACAAGCACTTGAATGGGGTAGCTTGGACAGTGGACCGGGTTTCTGGACAGCGAGGCAAGGTCTGGTCACTGCACACAGCGGCGTGGATCAGCTGGGCAGCAGGTAGCGGGGCAAAAGCCGGACTCGTCACGGGATACTCCCAAAAGGGTACCACGGCTTTTCTCCCTGAATTATTGGGATTTTTTTGGGGGGGGTTTTCTAGATCAATGGTTCTGCCTGAATAGGGTTGGCTGGCTCTGGCCTGGCAGCGGATTCTGGAATCTTGCAGGGTGAATCTGGGATCTCTGGATGCGCAGGAGCTGGAAAAGTCAGAGGGTCCTGAGCTCCCCTTGCCTCCCCTTTATATAAGGAGCATGACATCACATGATTTCACCATGGGACAGAACCAAGCTAGACCTATCTCCAAGATGCCGAGAAAAGTCTTCAGAGGGGCAGTCTTTCCACACCCTCTCGCACCCCCCCAAGCCAAATGTCTTTCTCTGGCCCACTGCTCCAGAGGTTGCCAGGACGGCTTCTTTGATCCTGGCAGTTGCAGCTGAGGAGAGGTGTTGCCAGGATTTCACACCTAGGTGTCCTGGAAATCCTTTGTCTTTTGGCTGCAGAATGCCAAGCCATCTGAGATTGTGAAATCCCCCACCTTGGCCCTTTCATATGCCCAAGGGGACAGGTCTGTTACCAGGAAGCAAGGACCTTTGAAGCCAGGGCCTGCCAAAAAACCTGTTCTGCTGGTTTGTCATTTCATTTATTTATTTTTCTTAAAAGCAAGTCTTTTAGAAATAAATATCGGGTATATGTTTAAAGCAAGCCCCCCATTACATTTCTATGCAAGCACATGGCATTAGTTTAACATTTGATTGTTTCAAAGGCATTTTCTTGAGAGAGAAGAAAAAAAAAGCGTTTGGAGTGAAGTTCTCTGCTATTTCACAGATTTTTGCCTCACACAACCTGTCATTTAGTGAGGAATGCCCTCATTTGCTAGTGTCCAACCTGAATATGGATGAACATAGCTGTATCTTACTGGAACTAAACTGTGTACTGTTGAAAAGATGAGCATCAGGGCGCAGTCATTTTAAAAGGCAGAACATCTTTTTCAGTGATGTGTTGAACTGGCAGCATAGCAGTGCTGCCTTTGAATTATTTTCTTTGGTGGGCATAAGGAAAACACTGGCAGCCATTCTCGGTGGGTTCCATGTTCCATCTTGCCCCATATCTGCTTGGCAAAGACAGCACAGCCATCATTTTTCTAGCTGCAACACAGTTTTGATGCAATGGAATGGCGCTCAGCAGAGCAAGTGCAGCCATTCTGCTGGCAACTGCTGAAATGCAGTTTGATGTAGGGGAGTTCTGCTGCGCTGATAAATGTACCCAACAGGATGTAGATGTAAATGTTACTTGCCGTAGTGACTAACATTCTCCTAGCCCATAGCCTCCTTTCCTCCATAAGCCCCCTCATTGTCCCCTCTATGGGGAAAAAAGTACCATTTAGTTGCTACTATGTCTACTGAGCTTGCCGAACGAGAAGGGTTGAAGGGTGATGCGATGGGCTAGAGCCATACGTGCGCTGGCCCCGTATAAAATTAAAGAACAATGTTTTTGGATGCTAACAAAAAGTGCCCTGTTCACGTCACGAAGGACCAAATAACTCACAAGTATGGAGGAATGGGGGGGGAAGCTAGGGACTAGCAGTACATTAGTCACTACAGTGATTAGTGTTTTCTTTCCCATCGCTCCATTCAAATCTGATGGTTAAGTGCCATTTTGAGGAGTTGTCCCTCTGTCCCCTCAAGGCCCCCCTCCAGGTTTTGCCCCATAGTTCCATCAAGGCCCTGGGCATGGCTGACCTCAGGTTGGTAATTTCGAACACTGACTTCTTGGTTGCTGTCCCCTCAGTTCAGAGTCTGGGAGTATGAAGCCCTGGTGCCATCTGGACTATTCACTGTTTTCCAATCGTCCAAGCGATGTTGTGTATGCCTCCTTTGTTATTCCAGAAGTGGTCTGATTTGTAACCTTGAGTCGGACATTTCCACTCCCTGCCTTCTTCTCAAATCCATCTCAAGCTGACTGTGCTCCATAACTTGGATGTCATGATTCCAGTAAATGAGCACAGTTCCCATTCGGGTATACAGGAGAAGCAAGGGACATCACATCAGTCAGCATGTCAGCAGTGGGTACAAGCCTGGCACAAATAGCATTTGTACCATTCATAGCATGTGCTCCCATAGGCTCTTATAGTGCTTACAGTGGTTTTCATACATTAAACATGGCCGCCGCTAGGTCCATTGATAACCTACAGCACACTCTATACCTATTGCAGAGGGAGCTACTTAAGCCCCGTCTCCGCTGGAGCGCTCGCTTCGCGTCTGCTCTGCTGATAGCAGGTAAGTCTACCAGCATCTATCCTCACAGAACCTGTCAAAGCAGAAAAACGGACATTAGTTTTCACAGAAAAACAGAATTCCATAGTATTTGAAAATACCTACCGAACCAAAGTATTTCTAAAGCGTTTCTTCAGTCAGCTGTTTTTGTTCATAGCCGCAGCATCTTCTGTCAGAAGTTCCCTCACAACCACCGCAGCAGCATCTTCGCAGCAGTCTTCGTTCAAGGTCGCAGTACCTTTATTCATAAGTTTCCTCCGCAGACTACATCTTCTGAAGGTTTTTCTTCTTCAGCTTTCCGAAAAACCTGCAAACAAGGTATTTCATTAACAAACTTAATAGAAATAAGAAAGAAGAAGTAGTTTAAAAAAGTTACGTACCTGAAGTTTCTTCCATTGAACATTGAACACCCACCCTTCAACGTTCGTCATTCCAACGCGCCCCTGTAGGGATGGAGAGCTCCACAAAACATACACAGGTGAGAAGGGAGGGATTACCAAAGGCACACTGCAATACAGTAATTTCCCAGAAAATAGATTTCTGATGCTTGTTAATCTGCTTAGAATCACATGCTGTGCATAGGTCCGACATCCAGTGGTCACTGCGGAGTATTGCATTTTGTTTTTCGTAGTCGAAAAGGGACGTCGACAAGGCGTGTCTGAAATACTATCCCTATAGTGACGTGTGTTGTACCCACAATCCCTCACGCGTCGAGGTCCCTCAGATTGTTTTTTTCCGCCCAGCTACTGGTCGCCTTTACGCGGAGCTCCTCGAGAGACATTGCAGATTCCATCTCCTCGACCTTTGGTCGTTTTTTCCTGTTTAAAGATTTAATATATCAATCCCTCCCTCGATGCAGTTGTGAAGCTGTCTCCGCCGAGCAAGATCTTCGACTGAGGGGACGAGCGGAGGACATCCTTCGGCGTTGCCGAACACGTGGCCTGGCCTCGCAGGCCAAATACAGTAGGGAGAGTGGGGTCGTGGGACATCTCTGATTCTTTTTCTGAGAATGCCTTTCCTTTTCCCCTTCCTTTCCCTTGGGGTAGTTATCACGGTTTATTGCCTCGGCTATGGAGAGGACACCCTTTAGGTTTTGCCCACTTTGTAAGGGCAAGTTTACTTGGAAGGACAAGCATTCACGGTGTAACCGCTGCTTGCCCCTCGATCACGTAGAGGAGGGTTGCTCGGCTTGTCGGCTTCTAAAGCCAAAGACTCTAAAAGACCGTAGGGTCAAGAGGTGGGCGGCCTACGCTATATCGAAGGCCGGGTCTTCACCCGCCGCAGCTACCACTGACGGTGATGAGGAACGTGATAACACGACCTCCGCTACGGAAGTCGTACACCCCTCTAAAGAGCGCTTGCGCTCTTCGTCGTCTGTCCCCGGCCCCGACGGGCTCGGCTCACGCCCTGCTTATGGGGATGAACACCCCGGCGACACTGACGCACATGATACAACACATAAACACACAGCTCTTCTTCGTCAAAGACGAAGAAAGCATCAGCGCCCAAGGAGACGCAGGTTACACCGGCGGCCTCCTCGGACCGTTCGGGTTCGAAGCCCCTCTCGCAGCCGCGACCAGAGACTGGGCTTTCGGCAAATACCTCCATTGACTGTGTGCTGCCCAATGATGGTCATATGTTTGCTGGTCCCACTGCTGGTGCCTCCATTGACTGTGTGCTGCCCGATGATGTTCATATGTTTGCTGGTGCCACTGCTGGTGCCTCCATTGACTGTGTGCTGCCCAATGATGGTCATATGTTTGCTGGTCCCACTGCTGGTGCCTCCATTGACTGTGTGCTGCCCAATGACGTTCATATGTCTGCTGGTCCTACTGCTGGCGCCCCCCTTGATTGTTTGCGGCCCAATGACACCTTTCTGCCCCCTAATCTTACCGCTGACACCCCCGTGACCACCCCACCTAGTTCCTCTGATCTTCCTTCAGCTACCAGCCTCCCACTCCCCCTGCCTCCCCCCAGCCGCACGCTCATGTGCGCCCTGCTCAATGCCCGTTCTGTACCAGCCCACGCCCTCGACATCAATGACCTGCTCATAAAAGACGAACTAGACCTCCTCATCCTCACTGAAACCTGGCTCAATGAAAGTTCGGGCCCAGCCTTATCATTGGCCATCCCACCTGGTTACTCCATCTACAGGAAAGACCGCACCTCTCAGAGAGGTGGAGGCGTTGCCCTCATCGCCAAAGACACCCTCTCCATCAGAGAAGTAGAAGGCATCCTTGACAGCAATAGCGACTACCTCCCTCTAAAAAATCAACGTATCAGCTAACTGCACCATATCCATGCACATCGTCTACAGACCCCCAGGACCGTGCACCGACTTCCAGAACACACTCATCTCTGCACTCTCATAACATCAAAAAGACCTCACAGGTCCTACTCCTCGGTGACCTTAACCTAGGGTTGAACGACCCCAAGGACTCCCCTGCAAAACTCCTCAAGAAGGCACTCTCCAACCTAGGCTTCACGCACTCCATCTCCCAGCCCACACACATCAAAGGACGCACCCTTGACTGGGTCAGCCATCACAACTGCACCCTTCTCATCAAGGACAACAACCCTATTCCTTGGTCCGACCACCACTACATCCAATTCAACCTCGGAACTAACAAAGCTGCTTTCTCCCCGCCACCACCCTGCCCCGACACGTACTCCAGAAGTTCACGCCTTCTCACAGCTGAAAACCTTGCACCCTACCTCCTTAACCCAGCCCTTCAAACCCCCTCTTCGAACAACCCCGATACCTTAGCTAACACCTTTAAGGAGATCATCACATCAGTTGTGGATGCCATTGCCCCCCTAACTCTCAAAAAAGCCAAAAAAGCCAAACATGCCAACTCCTGGTTCTCCAAAGAACTCCTTGATCAACGTGCGCAGAAGAGGGTTGCTCTTTCCACATGGAAAGCAAACCCGTCTGAAGCCACTAAACAGAAATTCAAAGCCATCTCCAAATTATATAAGACCAACATCACTCGAACAAAGGCTGCCTCCTTTAACACCAGGATCGCTGACGCTAAATCAGGCTCCAAGGAACTATTCACCATCTTCAGGGAACTCGAAAAACCATCTGCCCCCCCCCTCTATCATCAAAGATGACAAATGGTGTAACAGCATTCAGTCTGCCATGCTTGAGAAGCTTAACACTCTCCAAAGTAAAATTCGTGGCCACCAAAAAGCCCTCTCCGACATTATAGCGAACATGCATGCTAAGCCACCCACCAAGACCACGTCCTCCCCGTTGTTCGAATTTAAAGATATCACAGAGCAAGAGGTCACTACCCTGCTCAACTCCATTAAACCTTCCAATTGCAAAGGGGATGCATGCCCCGCCAGCCTCGTCAAGGATTCCGCACCTAGCCTAGCCCTCTTCCTCACGGCCTTTATCAACTCATCCTTCCAATCGGGCCATGTCCCATCAGGATTTAAGGAAGCTTGGGTCCGCCCACTTCTCAAGAAACCCTCTCTCGACCCAACCGTCCCGGGGAACTACAGGCCCATTACGACTGTACCGTTCCTGCTCAAAATCTTGGACAAAGCAGCTTACCTGCAAGTCCAGAAGTTCCTAGAGGACAACCGCCTCCTCGGTCTACGGCAATCTGGGTTCCGCCCTCGCCATGGCACTGAAACGGCCCTCCTAGACCTGAAAAACCAAATGGACGATCTCAGAGACGCAGGCAAACCTGCCCTTCTACTGCTCCTTGACCTCTCTGCAGCGTTCGATCTTGTCGACCACAATACCCTGTGTCACCACCTAGCCACACAAGCCAACTTCTCCCCTAAAGCCTGCCAATGGATCACCTCCTTTCTCAAAGAAAGGGCCATGAAAGTCTTTTCTGAAGTTGCTGCTGCCACCCCCAGCCTCCTCACCTGCGGTGTCCCCCGGGGTTCCTGTATCGCACCTACTCTCTACAACCTCTTCACGAGGCCACTGTTTAGCATCTTGGACTCCCTGGGTATCTCATATACCAACTATGCGGACGATACGCAGGTACTCATCCCACTCACGGGCGACTACCTAGCGGACTCCAACACCCTCTCCTCTATCTACTCTACCATCCAATCCTGGATGGCGGAGAATTGGCTTTGCCTCAATGGTGAAAAAACCGAACTCCTCCTTATTGGCTCACCTTTCACCCTCGGCAATCTTGGAGAACAGTACGCCTCCTTCACCATTGATAATATTCCAATTAAAGTCTCTAACCATGTTAAGACACTCTGAGTCTACCTTGACTCCGACCTGTCGATGGACAGACAGGTCAATGCCATCGCCGCCTCCTCAGCCTACTACACCAGTCATCAACGCAACAAGGCCCTTCCTGGCCCGTCAAAGCAGCCTCACGATTGCCAGGGCCATCATCGGGTCAAGACTTGACTACTGTAATGCCCTTCTCGTCGGGACCTCCAACAAAAACATCGCCAAACTTCAGCTAGCCCAGAACAATGCTCTAAGGGCAGCCACCGGCACCGCAAGGAGAGACCACATCTCCGAAATCAGAAGGCAAGTGCATTGGCTCCCTGTTAAAGAAAGAATTGTCTTTAAAACTCTTGCCATCACCCACAAATGCATTCACGAGCTTGCCCCCCCCTACCTGACGAACAGAATCACCAGGCACTCCGCCACAAGACCGCTTAGATCTTTCTACGCCAACACCATTGTCAGGCCTACCTCTCGGAAAGTGCGTGCTGGTGGCTCCAGTTTCCCCACCCTTGCAGCCACGCACTGGAACGCCCTGCCACCTCACCTCAGACTCATCGAGTCCCACCTTGCCTTTCGTAAGGCTATCAAAACCAGACTCTTTGTGTGACTTTAACCTGTTTCTGCCTTTATGCCTGCTAACTTGTAACTAAGAGCCTCCGAATGTAATCTTAAATCTGTGTTTCCTCTGCAACAGCGCCTCGATGCCTCATGGGCTGCAAGTGCGCTTAACAAATGCAAATAAATAAATAAAAAAATAAATAAGGGCGCCGCCCCCAAACCATCGGCCGGCGCGCACCAGCAGAGAGCGCACGCCGCCGTAGAACGCTCGACACCTGTAACGTCGAAACCACAGCCCTCCGCTGACAAACGAGTCACAGAGAGCTTGGCGAGGATCGTTGTGGCCGACGCCCAGAAGCGTACGCCGAAAGACACGTCGAGCGCTACGCAAAGGTCGAAAGACACGCCGAAAAAGCCCGAAGAAAAACAGGGACTACCCCCAGCACACCGGAAGGCTTTTCGGAGGGCGACGGGACACTTTCCTCGACGTTGTGGGAGAGGTCGAGCCGTTTTCAGCAAGATAACACTAATTTTCCCCCGCTAGACCGCTCAGGGGTACCCCATGAAACCATGGAAAGGCACCATCTCTGCATGGAGAGAATGGAGAGGTTTATGAACACCCAGAACCCTCCCACTCCCAAGAGAACAAGAGAAGGGCCTCGGGAGGACCCCAGGGCCAAATACCCGAGGCAGGACACACCCTTAGACTTCCATAATGTGTATGACCTCACTGGTGAGGAACAATACTTAGAAGAGGAGGATGATTTTGTGGACAATGAAGGACAGAACCAAGAGGAAGGTCTGGAAGACAGCCCAGACATGATAGGAGAAGGCTTCGGAGAGAATCCAGAAGAAGGACCTTCTCATCCCTGGCAATCCCCATCAGTATATTCGGACACTGATGTCCTGAACCTAAATCCTCCTGACAATTCACCTGTTAGAAACACGTCTCCCATTGACGATCAGCCCACATTCAATGCCCTGTTGCGCAGAGCAGCAGCACATTTCGAACTGGACACTGGGGAGATCTCTCCGGAAATAGACTTTGTGGAAAGAGTAATTAAGGAGAAACCCCCAGTCAGCCAGACCATTCCCCTCCTCGCTTCAGTGAAGAATCATCCCTTCGCTATCCACACCCGCACTAATCGGAGGAGTCAATCCAAGGATTGAAAAACTTTTCACTCCTTCACCCTCAGACCCGCTGTACATCAGGGGACATTCCATTCCGGATTCCCTTGTAGTAACTAATACAAGGAAGAGGGCAGGGGTGCCGCTGTCCACCAGTGAGGCACCACCTGACCAGGAGGGCAAGAGGTTATATGCCCTTGCTAAAAGAGTCACATCCTCGGCTGCCTTTTCGGCAAGAATTGCGAACAACAATTCTTTGTTAGCTAGCTACGCGGACGTGCAGTGGGCCAAACTGCGCAAGGACGCCGAAAAAGCGCCGGAACCACTACGTACACGCCTGCTTTCAACTATTGGCGAAGGAACCCAGGTCAACTCTCTGGATGCTGCTGAAACAGCGGGACGTTCCCTGGTTCAGGGAATACTCCTAAAACGCCATGTATGGCTGCGCAACTCAGGGTTCAAACCGGAGACACAGGCGTCTTTAATAAATAAACCTGTTGAAGACTCAAACCTCTTCGGGAAGGCGGTGGATGAGGCTCTGGAAATGGCTAAAAAAAGAGTTCGATACTATCAAGACTCTTGACCAGATCTCTAAGCCCACTACCAGACGCGGCTATGGCAACAAACGCTTTTTTCGTGGCCAACGCCAACAGCAGAATCAGCAGCAACAGTACCCTGCCACCAGTTACCAGACCAATAGTGGGCAGTACAGCCAAAGAGGACAGCGCAGGGGCAAAGGGAGAGGGCGGGGGTCCACCCCCAGAGGCTCCCAAGCCCCCAACAACACCAAGTGACGCGAAGATTCGCGTCCCCTCCCATGCAACACCGGTCGGGGGCCGGATAACATCCTTTCTTCCAGCATGGGAGGGAATAACTTCAGACCGCTGGGTACTTTCCACCGTAGCCCACGGATACTGCATCGAATTCAACAGTTCCCCAACATACAGACCCCCGAGGGGACGACGCATGACACCGGAACACCTTGCCATCCTTCTCCAAGAACTACAACAACTGCTGGAAAAAGGAGCCATAGAGGTCGTGCCTCTATCTCAGGTAACGGAAGGTATTTATTCAGTGTACTTCCTTGTACCCAAAAAGGATCTAACCATGCGCCCTGTATTAGATCTGCGCCCAGCGAACAAGTTTATCAAACCCCAGAAGTTTCGTATGGTGACCTTACAGGAAGTGATCCCACTGCTATCACAGGGAGATTACATGACAACATTGGACATGAAAGATGCATACTTTCATATTTTAATGTTGCCAGCGCACAGAAAATACCTCAGGTTTATGATAGAGGGCAAACACTATCAGTTCAGAGTGCTACCCTTCGGCATAGCATCAGCACCAAGGGTATTCACGAAGGTACTGGCAGTGGCAGCGGCCCACCTGCGCAGGTTGTCCATCCCAGTTTACCCTTACCTCGACGACTGGCTCAGGGGATTCTTACAAAACATGCTTCTCCAATACCCAAAAGACTGTAGACCTTTTGTTCCAGTTGGGCTTCTCCATCAACGAAAAGAAGTCCAGCCTAGACCCCAGCCAAATCAAACAATTCCTAGGGGCTCTAATTCAAACAAAGGACGGCCTCGTCTTCCCCTCCAACGAGAGGTTCCAAAACCTGCTGTTTCAGATCCCTCAATATGTGACCGGTCGAGAGGTGACGGTACGCAAAGCAATGCGCTTGCTAGGCATGATGGCGTTGTGTATTTATTTGGTACCTCACGCGCGCCTGCGCATGCGCCCTATGCAAGAGTGGCTCAACAGCCAGTGGTGTCAGGCCAGCGGATTATGGGACGATCCAGTGGTGGTCTCGCAGGCCTTGGTTCTCTCGCTACGATGGTGGACAAAGGAAAACCTGGAAAAAGGGAAACCCTTTGCCACACCCGCGGCGGAAGCCACTCTAACCACAGACGCATCCCTAACAGGATGGGGGGCTCACCTATCCCATCAGACTGCTCACGGAGTGTGGATTCCGAAAGTAGCATCCAAACACATAAATCTACTGGAGCTACTAGCTGTGTTCAAGGCGCTGAAAGCCTTCCAGGAACACCTACAAGGAAAAACTGTGTTGGTCCTT
This sequence comes from Ambystoma mexicanum, assembly GCF_040938575.1. NCBI lineage: Eukaryota > Metazoa > Chordata > Amphibia > Caudata > Ambystomatidae > Ambystoma > Ambystoma mexicanum. The sequence goes on along the minus strand of NC_090931.1, from coordinate 1,134,948,141 downwards.
ACAGACAGCACCACAGCCATGTACTACATCAACAAGCGGGGGGGCACCCACTCTCCAGGACTGTCCAAACTGGCCCAAAATATATGGAAGTGGGCTCTCAAACAAAACATGTTCCTACTGTCAGAACATGTACCAGGGGAACTCAATCTGCTGGCAGACAAACTCAGCAGAGAGTTCCCCCTGCCCGAAGAGTACGAATGGCGACTGCACGAAGACATCGTCTTCGACGTCTTCACACAATGGGGATTCCCAGAAATAGACCTATTCGCAACCCTGGAGAACTCACAATGCCCAAGTTACGCCTCCAGGTACCCCCAGAACCAATCCAAGGGGAACGGTCTGTCGATGCAATGGTCAGGGAAATTTGTTTACGCTTTTCCCCCGACTCCCCTTCTCAACAAGGTGGTGCACAAGATGCACCAGGAACAAGTAACCATGATACTGGTGGCCCCAATGTGGACCCGACAGCCATGGTTCGCTCACTTGATGGAGATGTCTCTATCTCCCCCAGTGAAACTCCCCTGCCCGTACAACATGCTGTCACAAGACAAGGGCAGGACTCTGCATCCATGCCCCCAGAAAAATGAACTTAGCAGCTTGGCTCCTGAGATCATAGAATTCGGACATCTACAGCTCCCACAGAGATGCATGGATATCCTCAGGGAAGCCAGAAAACCTAACACTCGCCACTGCTACTCTAGCAAGTGGAGGAGATTTGTCATCTGGTGCAGAGGGAAAAGCATCAACCCGATTGACTGCTCTCCCACACATATTGTTCTATATCTGACCCACTTGTTGGATTCAGGTCTAGTGTTCAATTCCATTAAAGTCCACCTAGCGGCACTTTCTGCATACACCACTTCCCAACTCAGTGTTGTGGTGGAAGATCCCTGTTATAAAGGCCTTCATGGAGGGAATAAAGAGAATACACCCCCCGATAGCTGACCCAGCTCCCGGATGGGACCTTAACATGGTACTTACCAGACTCATGGGCTCACCTTTCGAACCCATACACAAAGCATCTCTTAAAGACCTCGCTCTTAAGACTGCTTTTTTAATAGCTATCACCTCCATTAGGAGGGTAAGTGAACTACAGGCTCTTTCTGTTCTAGACCCCTTCGTTACAGTTCAGAGATAAGGTGGTTCTACGCACGCACCCAAGGTTTGCTCCGAAGTTCATATCGAAATTCCACGTAAACCAGTCTATAGAACTGCCAACGTTCTTTCAAAATCCTTCCAACTTGGGAGAAAAAACGCTACACACACTAGATGTGCGCAGAGCGGTCATGTTCTACATGGAAAGAACGAGACCACTGAGGAAGACTAATCAGTTCTTCGTCTCGGTGGCAGCAGGAAGAGAAGGGGATGCAGTTTCAAAGTCCACTATTTCTAGATGGATTGTTCAATGCATCACTCTCTGCTATACTCTTGCTAAGAGAGAACTGCCCTTTAAGCCTAGAGCACACTCTACTCGAGGCACAGGGGCGTCCATAGCATTCATTGCAAATGTTCCCCTTAAGTCCATCTGCAAAGCGGCTACCTGGAGTTCTGTGCACACCTTTACAAAACACTACTGTCTAGATGCACACTCGAGATCTGACTCCCAGGTGGGTCAGGCAGTATTAAGACATCTTTTCTCTACTGTTCCTTCTCATAACCCACCTCCAACTCCGGGTACTGCTCGCTAGTCTATGCACAGCATGTGATTCTAAGCAGATTAACAAGCATCAGAAGACAATGCATTACTTACCGTAAAAGCATTTCTGATGATTGTATCTGCTTAGATTCACATGCGCCCACCCTTCCTCCCCGCTCAGATGGAAGGAACATAGACTTCCTTTTATATCTCTTTTCTGTACTCATTCACGTCTAGAAGGCTCCCTCAGGGCAGAAAAATACAAACAGAGGGACCTCGACGCGTGAGGGATTGTGGGTACAACACACGTCACTATAGGGATAGTATTTCAGACACGCCTTGTCGACGTCCCTTTTCGACTACGAAAAACAAAATGCAATACTCCGCAGTGACCACTGGATGTCGGACCTATGCACAGCATGTGAATCTAAGCAGATACAATCATCAGAAATGCTTTTACGGTAAGTAATGCATTGTCATTCTAGTAGTTCTATTGTTGGCGTTTACACAGAAAAGGAATCCTAAAAGTGCCCAAGCAACACATACACTGGCTGAGAAGGCATTACGCTCCCAAGGAGTCCAGGTAAGCGTTACTTATGTTAGGAGGGCACATCTATTGTACCTGGATAGGACCACATTCTTATGGTCCTTGGACAAAATGCTCACACGGCAAACTTGGTGCCACCGCTAGGTGGTTTGTGTCCTGCATAGCGGAAAGCTATTGTTTGCAGACCCCTCACCCCAACCTAAACACACTTTGCGTTATAGACCCGTTGGCTTTTTTGTTCCTATATGGGCACATCCCCTGGGCATAATTTGTGCTGCTACTTGGGACTCTTTGGCTGATTCCCAGTTTGGTCAGCCTATATTACAAATTCTCTTGGGCCAGACTAGGCTAGGTCCAACCTCACTTTGGGAATTGCCCAAACATAAGAACCCAAGTTGTGGATAGCCTGTAGGAATAAATATAAATGTATTCACATTGACTACTGTGCTTGGTTCATAATGTCCTTTTCTTATGTCCTCTCACCTTCCCTGCTAAAATGTGGATGGAAAAGGACCGGCAGATGGAGCAGAGGAGGGCGGCACCTAGATGGGCAATTCAACACATTAAAGTCTATGGAGAGAACATTGCTGGGCAAAATCTCCTGTCCCATGTACTGTATCCTTCCACATATGGAGGGAAGGGGCTTATGGAATAGGAGCACAGATGCCACTATTGTGAATAACTTCTAATTTTTGTTTGTTTAATCTACATTGGCATCTTGGGTTTGGAATGACCAATGGCATATAGAAAAGTCTTAATCCAACACCATTGATGCTTGCCCCCCTTCCTTCAACACCATTGAGGTTTACCAATGGGAAGTTTTTTCCTGTTGATAGATTTCCTTGTTCTAAATTTAACATTTGGAATTATTTGACCAGAATTCAATACACCAACAATGTATGCACACAATATTTGTACAAAGCATAAATCTATCTTTTTAACGTAAAGTACTTTTAAGCCACACTTATGTGATGGCAACTTTATTTTTTTTATTTCTCTTTCTATACCTGTGTCAGACTTCATAGTAATGAAGGATTGCATATGTTATATTGGTCTGCTTTTATACTGCCACTGTAGTAGTTTCAGCGTGTCTAGGTTTGTTCGTGATGTAGAGTATTGCACCCTCGCCTGGGGAGACTAGACATACTCGGCTGGGTGAGGGAGTGTGAGGGTAATGTAAAACGGGATGAAGTTGGAAAAGCAGGAATACAGCAGGGATGGTGTTTGGTATTCGAATGGATGCATGTTAGCCAAAAAAATATGCTTTTAAGTTCATAATGGTTGTGTGCTAATATCCGGGTTGTGGATTTCAAGCCGGTGTAAATAGTGAGTGAATGTTGTTGGTAACTGAAGGACAGTGGGCTAAAATGTTGTGATTGGACAGTTGTTCATGTAGAGAACAGTTAGATGATCCCGTATGAGAAAAGCCTTGTTTTTGTTTGTATAATGGTATGCTGGAGCGAAATGCCACTCAGTGGTGGACAGACCCTGTATGTAACTGCGTGCCACCTAAGTTATGGGCCAGAGGGAAGCGAGGGGCATATTGCCATTAGCACCTGTATAGTTTCCTACACAGGTGCTAATGGTGTGCATTTAAAAAGGGTCCTTCAGCCTATCCTTACACCAAAGGAAGGTTATAAAGCGTGTCAGTCTTATCTCGCCAAGACCTGGGTTTGGTACCAATCATAATTTGGACCATTCAATAGGGCACAATTCTTTAGCATGCAAAAATATATTCAGTTTTATTATACATTTCCACAACCAAGAATATAATGTCAAAACATTAAAAATAATGGATACAACCATGATGATTCACTGATGTATCCATAGATCATACAATATGAAACCACAGTATCTCGGTACACTGAATTTCAACACCACAGATGTTTCAATCAATCTCTCACCTTATACTAACAAAGCCCTACTCTTACAAGTGTTTGTCCTATGGGGGGCAAGTGCTGCCGGACATTTATCAGGGGCATACATTCACGTGTCATGTAAAAGCTGGATACGAGTTTCAACCTTCTATTGCCCTGGTCTTCCTGCAGGTCCCTGCCCAGTCTGTAAAATTTTACTTCTAGACACCATCTGCAACTAATGTTGTTGCTTTTGCTGGCTTCCTTATTCTGAATATACCAGGGAATCTTCCTGTTGCTATCCTCTCCATTGGTGCCACAGTATTCCAACTCTTAGTACATGTAAGAGGAAATGTGTTTATGGGTGGCAAGCTGATCACTATCCAGAGCCAACTGGAACTCTGGGGGGCTTAGTATTCCCCAACATTAACTCTGCCATGCATGCCCCCAATCTTTTTGCTTTGTTTTTGAACCAGGTGTGACTTTGAGGCGAAGTAAAGCCTTCAGCTTCACTTGCCCTTGCCTTTTGCTCATTTGTTATGAGCAAACTTCCAGTACTTGGAAAGTACTTTTTCCTGATCTTTTACATTTTTGTAACTTTTTTAACATTCCGCACATTTTACAATGCAGTGCAATGGGAATACTTTTGTATCGCCATAGCATTTACACTTGGGATTTTTGGTTATGTTTTATATGGGCCTAAAGACAAGCTGGTGGCAGCAGATACTTTTGTACAATTCTTGCTATACAATTTCTGCTTTATTTCTAGTGCGCAGAGTTTCTTTTACAGTGTATGCTACTAAGAGAGGACGGGAGGGGTGGGTGTATGTGTGTCCTAGTGTCTGTCCTAGCACGGGGGGAGGGGAGGTGGGGACTGTGTGACCCCACTCCACATCCATGATGCCAGAAAGTCTGGATGTGGGGCATGAGTGAAAAGAGTAGTTGTTCCGGACTGGACAATTTCTGGTTGTTTGAATGGTGCAGATCCTTACCATTGGTGAGCTTGGATTTGTTTCCAGGCTGGATTTAGGAGAATTTCTGCAGACAATATTGGAGCCAAGAAACCCTCGTAGACTTAACAGATCGACTGAAGATCCGAAGAAGTCTCCAGAAGAGGCCTGGCATCCTTTCCTGCATCTGACCCTGGTGAAGCCCCGTTGGACTACTAACACCCTGAGCAGTGCTACAGCTTTTGCACTAGTGGGACTGCCTAGTCTTGACGCCTCTCACGGATCCAGCTGTCATGAGCCTTCGGAAGTGTCCCTGGACCACCTGGTGGTCTGAGCAGCTCTCATGTGCTACCTTGCCAGAAGCCTTGCCATTCTGCGGTTGCACCTGGAACGTTGGTGTTTGCTAGCTAGTGCGAAGTCCTTTCCTGCAAAATTTAGCATCCCCCCCCTCAAGGGATCCGGTCCTGCACAAGCTTCAACTGTGACTGAAAGGACCTGCCACAGTCTGTGCGGTGGCAGTCGCTGGAACTCTTTCTCCCCCCCCCCCCCCTCCATTCTGTGACGTGTCCTGAAGAGGCCTGCATCAGTGGATCTTGTGTGTCTTCATTGCCAGGGCTTGCACCAGGAAATATCCTTAATAACATTTTAACATTTATATAGCGCTACGAACCCTCGGGTATCTGAGTGCTGCTTATTACCCTCGGTGTGTGGTGCTCATTTATCGACCTCGGAAGGATGAAGGGCTGAGTTTGGCCCTGCTGGGATTGGAACCTGCGTCAGCAGCCTCTGCACAGATGTCAAAGCGAGCGCTCTACTCGCGGTGCTATCGGACCTTGCACCCACAAATCCTGGACTCAGCGGAACCAACATCCAACCTCCATGAACACCCAAGTCGACCCATCGACTCGCCTGGGTAAATCTGAGTCGGGGGGGGGGGTAAGTAAACGCAAAGCATTTGTCTTCCCCTTGTCCTCTATATAATGACATTGAGAACAAGTCCGTCTCCTTCCATTCCACTGCTTTTTGGTCGTTGAACCGGAGTAGTGCAATCTGAAAGACGAGAACACAATTTATTTACCTAGTAACTTGGTTACATCTCTTCTTCTGAACAATCACCAACACAAGTAACTTACCCGCTACAGATACATTCCGGGTAGAAGCATTGTGACTCCTGTGACTTTTGGGCATACAGGCCCATTCTTCTTGGGGATTGGACTGCTAAAGTTAGGGAAAATACTAGTGACTTCGTTTTTTCTTTTCTGCATTGCTTTACTTACCTCCTGTGCTGATTTTAAGTCATTGAATACGTTCTAAGAACCTATGGTGAATGTAGATAGGTTTGAGTTTTGTGCGATAATATCACTTGCTAATTTTATTTTAATGGCCTAGAATAAAGATTTGTATTTTACACATTCCTGTCTAAATGTTTGTGCTTCACTGTGTGGACTCATTGTGGAACACTAATTCCGCTCACTCTCCTGAGAATGGCCTTCATTGCTCTCCACGTTTACCTTGATTCGCCAATTCTCAATCTCCAAGTTCCCCTGTTCACTGTAACTAGGGTGGGCTTTTAAAATCTGTCCACCAGGCCAGATTCTACAAATACATCTTAGCACTGGCATTGATGAGGATGCCTCAAGAAAGACTAAAGAAGTTTCAAAGTCTGCTAAATGAACGGACAAAACTTTTGTGGCCTCAAATTCTGTCACGCACATTTCCACACAAGGCTTTGAAATGGTGGTACCTCATTGATATGATATGGCATTTATAATGCGCCGATACAAGTGTTTCAATGACACAGCCTGCCGTTCTGACAACTCATTCAGACCCAAATGAAACGTCACACTGTACGAAAATCAGACTGCAAACCAACCGTGGTACCACTCATCAACGCGTTTTGATTTTTGCTACCTATGATAAATTAGGCAGATAAAGACTGTCCTCACCTTTTCACATACAACCTGTGAAATTTCCAGAAAGGTTCCATCAAGATTCGATCAGGTCAACAGTACATCTTCTTGGTATTCCGGTTTCATTGTAGTTTCTTAATCCAGAACACAGCCTCACAGCTGCTACCAAGACCTGCCCAGAGACCATCTCACCTGCACTTATGTTTCCCCACTGGCTACAGGTCAAGAAAAGCCTATACTTGAAAGCACTGTATTACACACTCGGCCTTGGGAGTTTTGGAAGCAAATTTGTCTGAAATGGGTATGGGGCAGCAGATGGATCAAACGATACTTTAGGAGACCTCCAAGAACTAGGAGACCTCCAAGAACGAGTAGCGACTTGCGTCACCCAGCTCTGTGATACTTCAGGATCTACTTTTATACCCCATCTGGACTGTATGTTAAAGTGTCTTCATTACAGCAGATATGACTGCCATAACTGGGGTTTTCCCCTTTGCTCTACTACAAGACGTTGACCCATATATTACCTCTTTGACTCTCCCTCACCCCACCCCCTATTATTTTTCAATGATACCACTGCTCTTTGTTCCTGGGTGCCCCCACCTCAACCTTGTTCTGTTTATGCCCTACTGTTTGCTCCAGGATTCATACTCCTTGATCTAGTCCTCACTTGTCTGCCCAGGGGTATAACTGCTACACTTTCGTTGTACTCTAATGCTCTCCTGGGCATGGGACACCCTTTTTCTATACCTTGCTTCCACTATTATTGTGATAAGCCGCTGCTGTTTCGGTTCATTTTCACTTGACCTCTACAGATGTATGACCCTGCATGTTTCCCCCCATACTCCTACATTTTGTCTCCTCCATACTTTTGGGACCTTCCATCATTCGCGACATGAGCACCTTTTGAAGCATCAACAATATTGTTAAATGAGCCCACCATGCTTTCCTGGAGCCCCCGCCTTCCTGGGCCCCTGCCAGTCCCTTTCTCTGCGCGGTCGGGACGAACGCACTTGCATCGTTGGTATTTTTGTTTCCCCACACCCCCCCATCTTATCCTTCACACTTCCTGCTCTGATTCCACAGTCGTCTTCATCTCAGTCTATGCTGGAGCTAAAGGTTTTCGTGTCCTGTTCTTGCGAGCGTCGTTTCTTGAAGGCAGATCCTCCTTCGTCTGGTGTGTTTAGGCCCGAAACATTGGTGGGCTTTCTGTCTTTACTGCATCTCGCTATCAATTCGGGCAGTTGAGCGTCGGCTCGTCAGGTTGGGAGGATGTGTTCCAGCAGTTCTCTGCCTCACCTTCAGCAATTCATAGACGAGAAGAGCATTCGTCTGGTAAGTTCTTTACACTTTAAGGCACCTCAGCCAGGCAACTGCTTCCCGGGATCATCTGGTGCTGCGAGGGGCTTCACCGGCTCTAGCCTTACCAGGGTTCGCCCTGAGTTACCCTAAATGGGACCTAATCTGTATACCACAGTAGTATGTGGTTCCCCTTCAAGGGGCGAAGTGTACCAGAGTAAATTCTGAGGTTCCCCAGGCAAGGGCTAAACCTACCAGGATTTTTCCAGAGGTTCCCCGGAAACGGGCTAAAAGTACTGGGATCATTTCTGTGGTTCCCCAAATGGGGACTAAAAAGACAACCAGCAGGACTGAGTTCTCCCACCCTGGGGATCACGACACCGAGCATCAGCCTGAGGTTCCCCTCAATGGGGCTATCCTCCATACCGGTCCTGCTGAGGGAGCAAATAATGTGGGCAAAGGTCCAAAGTCTTACCGTACCGGTCATGCCGAGGTTCCTTCAGAAAGGGCTAAAAATCTTGTCTTAGAAATGGCTCAATCTAGGCCGGTGAAGCAGGTTTCTTTGGAGTTCAGCAAAATGGCAGCTCAGCCTTCACTGCCTGAGATGCCCATTTTGTGGGGTCCGTCCAATTCAGCTAGCTCAATGAGTTTGTCTGGAGGACTGGGAATGGTTGCTGGGCCTTGGTTTTCATTGGCCGCCCTGGATAACTGAAATCCTTTTTGGCTATCAATTGACTGGGGCTCAAGATTTCCGCTTCCACAAACCAATATCTGCTCCTCTGCATTATGTTGATCGAGCCAGGGATTGGCCATCTTGCCAGCTCACTTCAATGGAGTTGAATGGAGTTGTGAGGCTACGGTCCATCAGATATGACTTTACCCACGCCTTGGCTTAGGGCTTCCTTGGAGGATGCTTTCTTTGGCACATTTCAGGCCTTCGTTCACTCAACTCCAATGAAGGCATATTTGAAGGATCTCTTGAATGATTTGTACTTTAAGCCTCTTGAGCCTCAACCCACCCCTCCACTACCTCAGTGTGCCGGAATTGCCTCCCTGCTTACAACAGGGCCTTGTCCTCAACTGCCTGCCCTGCCTTCGGTGCCGTCCGTCTCTGGTGCCATCAACCCCTGTTGTACAGCCACCAGAGCAAAAAGTGCCTGATCCACCTCACGCTTCGGAACAGCTTTCAGTTCTCGCCAAAAAATGACGACAGGCACATGGATGAAGATTATGAGTTTCCGCTCCTTTCTATCGAGACTTTCCATGACATGCTGGATTTGATGGCGGCGTTAGACATTCAAACTCCCGAACCCCCAGGTTCATAAGAGGGAGCTCTCTCAGGGGATCTCACGTTAAAATCACAAGAGCGCTCCAGTCTTTCTATAAAAGGACGTCCTTGCGGAAGCCTGGAAAATTTGAGAGAAACCTCATGCATGGCATCAATTTAACAGGAAAATGTGGTGATTGTTACAAACTCCATCCCCTTGGTGTCCTGTCCACTTCCTTTGTCTACAGTAATGGCAGCGGCTACACTTGCGTCTAAGCCTTCTTCCACCAACGCTTCGCAGATATTAGAAGACCAGATCCTCAATGCTTTGGGCAAAAAGATTTTTGCCAATGCAGGGCTTCAGCTTTGCCAGGCAAACAGATGTAATACTTGCGGCAGCTAATCTCAAGTTGTGGAAAGAATTATTTGAATCTCAGGACTATTCTTCAAGACCAGTTAGAGGATTTCAAGGAGGGTCTTGCTGATGACAGGGTGTTGGCTCAAGTTCTACTCGAGGTAGCGGCCCATCATGTGGATACGTCGGCCTGGGGCCTCATGATTAGAGATGGTTTCCCGCCAGGCTTGGCTCCATGCTACCACGTTTTCAAGGGAGTTCCAGGAACAGGCAATTGACCTACCCTTTGAAGGCGAAGAACTTTTCCATTCCTTCCTAGATGAGGTCAATAAAACAAAAGCAAGTATGTTAACGGTCAAGTCGTTGTCAGATTTAGCAAAACCTGCTCCTTCCAAACCATCCTATTCTTACAAATCTGACACCCGATAAAGATCTTTTTCGGAGTTCAGAGGTTTTAAGGACTGAAAGTCAAACCAGCCAGACGGTTCGTAAAGTGGGCCTTGGCGCAAGCAACAAATGCAAGGCGGACGGTTTTTCTCCCAATCCCTCAGCCTCTTCTGCCACAGGGGCCCTTGCCACGGATCAGTCAACAAAATTATATTTTTCAAGTCAACAAAATATTTTTCATCGAACCTGCGAGTCCCCGGTGGGAGGACTATTAGACGACCAGTCGTTTTTGTCCGTTGCCAGTGCAGGTTTTTGGCTACCGCTTCCAAACATCCCACCTTCTCATCCTCCTTTTCAACAGACAGGTTCTCCCTCTCTCTGAGTCGAGGTGCAAAAACTCCTGGAACTCAGGTGGTGGAGCGTGTCCATCCATTGCAACAAGGGGAGGGCTTTTACTCCCTTCTGTTCAGTGCACAAACCCAACCAGGCTGGCCTGCGCACTATCCTAGACCTGTCAATTTTCAATCTTCACCGTCTCCAAGAAAAATTATTCAAGATGAGCACGCCCAACCAGATAGGATCCTCCCTTCTGAAATAAGATTGGCTCTGTGTGATCGATCTCAAAGATGCTTACATGCATGTTCCAATATGGCCTCAACACAGCAAATGTAGCTGTTTCTCAATGGGAACAGAACATTTTCAATACTGACTCCTCCCTTTTCGTCTCTGCTCAGCACCACAGCTATTTATGAAAATGATGGCGGTTATTGCAGCGTTCCTCAGACTCCCAGGTATCCACGTCTATCCATATATACAGGACTGGTTACTTAAGAGTCACTGTACGCAAACTGCAGTAAACAATCTTCAGCTCCTGCTCCAACTACTGTTCTAACTAGGACTGTTGGTAAACTGGCGGAAGTAGTCGATAGTTTCACAGGACCTGAATTGCTTAGGTTTTTGCTGGGATATCATCAAAGCCAAGATTTTTCTAAGGGAGGGACAGGATTACAGATTTGTCAGTCACTTGCCGTCTTTCTCGATTCCTACCACAGGTCAGCTTGGTGATTTCAAAGGCTTCTGGGCCTTATGGCCTCATGTGTTCTGGTTCTTCCTCTGGCAAGGCTAAAGATGACATACGCAACTAGTGCTAGAGAGCAACTGGTCCCAAGCTTCAGACCCAGACTCCCAATTGATTGCAATCCCCCCGTTTAAGGTTACAGATCTCCAGTGGTGTTTGGATCCTTCCAACCTCTCTGTTGGAGCCTCCTTTCGGGAGCCTTCACCTGAAGTCACAATGACACTCCTCCCTTCTGGGCTCGGGGGCTACATTGAATCATCTGGAGGTTTTTGATCTATTGACATCGCAGGACAAGAGTTCCCGCATCAATTACCTTCAGCTCTAGGCAATTTTTCCGGCATCGAAAACTTTTCTGCCTTTATTCTTAGTCAGGTAGTGAATACGCCCAGACAATTCAGTGGCTATGTTCTATAAACAAACTGGGAGGTACCAGGGCTTCGTATCTTGTGGAGCGGGACATTCAGATTTGCTAGTGGGCGGTGCAGAACAATGTCTGGCTGCAGGCGTGCACATTCCTGGGCGGAACAATATTGCAGCGGATTCTGTCGTCATTCTGTGGCGAACCACGAGTGGGAGATGAGCAACAAAGTTCTCAGAGTGGACCTGCTTGTGACATGGGCCAACAGGAAGCCTCGGCAATATGGTTCTAGGGAGGGACTCAGTCCATCTTCCTTGGGGGGGGGGGACAACATGCGGGCGTATGCATTCCCTCTTCTGCCGTTGATTCATCAGACGCTCTGTAAACTCAGGCGTGCCAGAAATTGCACTCTGTTATTCAGAACTCCTTGGTGGCCAGCCAGGTTCTGGTTCTCGGAAATTCAGCATCTGTAAATACACAATCCGATCAGGTTGGCGCAGATTCCCCATCTTCTTCACCAGAACAGTCAACAGGTGTGGCATTGCTCCCCACAATCCTTCAGCTTAGCGGCATGGTTCCCGAGTTCAGATCTCAAACGCAGTTAAGTCTCTCAGAAGACAATGTGTGTATAATTCGGGTGTGTGCAAGCCTTCAACACAAGCTCAATATCAAAGCAAATGACTTTGATTATGTCACTGATGCCTTACCAAACAGCTTGACCCTTGTCAAACTTCTAGTGACTGTCCCCTGTCGTTCAGATCACATGGAGCGGCCACAGGCATCCACATTTTGTCATGCAGAACCGGTTTGTCTGCCATTGGGTCTTACCTTAGCACAAATTATTGCTCTTTCACTCAGTTGAATCTAGTCATAAAGGGACACTTGGCTGGGCTTCTCCATCTCTTCCCTCTAGTCAGGCCACCTCACCCTAAATGGGATCTAAATGTTTTCCTCACCGCTGTCACAAACCTTTTGATCCATTGACTACAACAGACCAAGTTCCTCACCTGGAATGTGGCAGCCTTAATAGCTTTTAGATCAGTTGGGAGAATAAGTGAATTACAAGCCCTGTCTATTGAGCGTCCTTCCTTATCCTTTCATAAGGATAGGGTGGTGCTCCACACGCATCCTTCTTTCCTTCGAAAGATTCTGATTTTCACATTAACCAGTCGATTTCCTTGCCGGTTTTCTTTACAGAACCAGCATCGGATGCAGAAAGAGCCCTCCCATTATTTGGATGTCGGTCGTGCACTAAAGGTTTACCTTCAGAGAACGACTTTAGAGGCTGTTCTCAACTTTTTTGTGACCTTTGGTAATCCTAAAGTAACTCCTGCCTCCAAGGCTTCCATTTTGTGTTGGATTGCTTTGTGTATTTCGGAAGCTTATTCAGTAGGCCTTCAAGCTCCAAAAGGTATCCACGCACATTTGGTCCGAGGGAAAGCATCAGCTGTTGCTTTTCAAAAATGTTCCATGGAAGACCATTGCCAAAGCAGCCACATGGGTTTCTCCTTAAGCTTTCTGTGAGCATATTGCCTTGATCTCAGTTCCCGGGCTGATGCCCAGTTTGGGAAAGCAGTGCTTAAACTTTTTCTGCAAGTACATTTTAATCCACCTGTTTCATGAATCTGTGCTTGGGAATCTTCCAAAAGTATGGAGGAAAGGGGATGGGAAGTAGGAGTATAACAGTTACTCACTGTAGTGGCTATCTTACTCCTAGTCTATGGTCCCCTTTCCTCCATACGGCTGCCCGCCTTCCCATCTAAGTGTTTCTCATTGCTTAATTGTCCTTCGACTTTGGCGATAGAAAAGAACTGAAGGGCGATGCGCTGGGCAAGACTGAGGACGGCGTGCTACAGCCTTGTGTGGTGGCCCTGCGTAAAAATAAAAGGACAATCATATTTTTGATGCTTCAAAAACTTCTACAGTGCCGTCCCAAAAGTATGGAGGAAAGGGGACTATGGACTAGGAGTAAGATAGTCATTACGCTGAGTAACTGTTATTTTGCCCCACTGTTATTTAGAAACAATTGCTACCCTGCCTCTGCTGGGAGGGACATCTGCCAACTCTGCTCAATGACCTCTACCCTGAACTGTAGTGCTAATATCTCTGGATAATGCACTGGAGGAGATGCTCCAAATTCCCACCAGTCTCTCCACTGACTGCTCCCCTCAATACATGCTGAAATGCTACTTCCACATAGCAGAAATACCAACTCATCCATACATAGACAATTTGAGTATCCTATCCCATGCAGTTTTACAACAAACATCAGCCCTCTACCTCCCTCCAGCTGGTTAAACACAGACCTAAACACAACATTGGACACAAGGCTCCTTCTGGATGGTTACCTTAAGCTTTTGCCACAAACCACCTACCAGTACTCTGCAGCCTTGAATTGCGCAGTTCATAAACACCAATGTTTTATTGCATTTGCCTCTGTCACCACTAAGCAAACACCGCCCTCTTCCCAGTTCTCAGGGCCCAAATCGCCAAGAAAAGAAAACCATATATTTTATGTTAGTGGAGTTATTAGCCTGGTCTGCAGGCACTCTTTCGAATCTGAAAATAAGACATTGGTTGGTTTGTTAGTGGGATGAGCGGGAGAGCGTAGAAGTGCTTTTGCTGTGATGTTGAAAACCGGTCCCTATGCGTTGGTTTGCTTGGTGGACATGCACGGCGTTTGGTTTGCGTCCATATGGGAGGCCTTGTGTACCCATGGAGTAAGGATGTATTGGCAGTGTTAATGTGAGTTATCGGAGGTGTGAATTTCCTCTTTTTGGCATCTGTGCCAGGAGGTGGGGGAGAGTTATGTTTATAGGGGTGTGGTGTGTGTGTGTGGCATAGTTGGTTTGTGTGTTTTGTTTCCTGGAGTATTGAGTTTTACTATGGGCTAATGAGGAAAGAGTGCGAAACTCATACAGTGGTGCACAGTATTCAGGCCAATAATATACCAATTATCACCATGTTGAAGTGGTGGAAAGTGATGCCCTTTAACAAACATTTGGTTGAAAAGGGAGAAGCGAGCGCGTAGTGAGGTATATGAGGATGTCTGTTAAATAAAAATGTTTGTCTACTGCTTCGTGGTGTCGGTGGGTTCAATTTCCTTCCATTTTGCATGGACATTAACCACATTTACATTTTGGAATCTTAGATTGTGCAGATTAAACTCCTTAACGTTACCTTTATTTTGTTAAGTGTTTACTGGGGTTTTATTATGCTTTTACAAAATATTATGTTGGTGCGATGTAGTTTTTAGCAGGGTTTGTGTCGTCTTAACTGCACCCTTGCCCACTTAATTATTCCCATACACTCAGCACACCATTTCTTGCAGAGTGCGTTATTGCTAGCCAATGGCTAGTGCAAACGAGGCCTGATGACAATGTGTCTTTTGACTGCTGACCGTTTGACAGTATGTGTACATTGGCTATGGGATACTGTGGTGTGTGCTGTTTTCTCTATTTTCTTTTTTTTTTCTTCCGTAATCCTGCTGTCGTCTTTGGCACATTAACGTATGAGATGTAGGTACATTTACACTGCGATATGGCTGAGTTATTAGCACGGGATTTAAATTATTTAATGTTGACTTTGTACTGATTTGCATACGATACTCTGGTGTGTTTGGTGTGCACATGTGTGTTGGACTATAGTCATGCAGTATTAATTCGGCATTATAAAATCTCCTTAAAGTTAGTCGCACTGGTCTTTCTCAAATCAGTCTGGCTATGATTCAAAGCAGCACACTCGAACTGAGTATACATCAATGTGCATCTTTTACTTTTTGATATTCACGCTATGAATACAGCTCCTTGATGCCTTAGGGGTTAGTGCTCTTAACAAATATAAATCAATAAAAAATAAATGTATGTAGACTTTCCTAAAGCAACACTGACATCTGAGGCAATGTCACGTACACTTGAAATGTTTTTAAACAAATCCTTCCTGTTTTAAGCAACAATTTATACCCAGTCCATTTTTTCATTCTTTTCGTTGGATTGCTTGCTGAGTTACTATTTATAAATTCACTCGGAGCATTTTTCTCGGCCCACCCCTCGGAAGGTATTTTGAGATAGTGTTAATTAAGCATGAAGGAACTTCGTTAAACCGGAAAATGGAAGTAACCGAATATCGAGGTATTTTAACTTTTATAGTATTTGTAGTAATCACTGGTAGGACCCAATTTAGTGGTATTCAATGTATCGGCCTCTGAAGGATCACGTGTTGAATTTTCAGGTGTGAAAAGGGCATTTGAAAAATGTCTTCATGAAGGACTTAAAAAAGAAGCATCATTATGGACATGGCAGTGTAGTACAGGAGGGCGAAAAGATATAGCATAAGTGTTCCTCCACCCTCTAACAAAGGACAAAGAAAAGCAAATTCAGCAGAAGTTCATCAGACGCTTTATAAGGGACACGGGTGGGAAAATGCCTTGGATGTCTTTTTAATAACGTGTGAAGTCGGTAGTCATTGAAATATATTTAGTAATGTATGTTCTTCCAAATCAAACCAATAAAGCTTCCCGCATGTGAAGTCTGCCTGCGGCTCAATGTTTATTTTACTAGTATCTTTTGCATGAATCTCTTTATTTTTGGATAATGTGTCTGCTGTTAAATTGTTTAATTTGGAGGTTTTATTTTTCTTGTTGCAGATTGTTCCAAACAAGGAATCAATGTGTTGGTCTTTGGTATATCACCAGAAACTGAACTTTGACACTAGTTTGAGCACATTATACATTTTTTTAAATTCATTTTTATTTCCTTGTTTCAGGTTTGAACCTTGCATAAAGATAAAATGAAAGCTAATTTGGAATGTTTTTTACCACAAACAATTACGTTTTTTTCCAAACGCATGCTTCAGTTTTCTCAGGTTTTCAACCTTTCTCTGAGCATTTTTATGTATTTCATTTGTTAGAGTGCCCAAGACCTGAAGGTATCACGGCACTAGTACCAGTTACAAAAACAATCCGTATCATAGTTGAGGCATCATGTAGACTGTGCCATGGACAGTGGTGAGCCTGGAAACATATGGGCATAAGTTCATTACAGTATGCGTGTCACTGTATGGTGCATCAATCATATTTGTTGAAGGGCCAAGTTTTCTGAAGGTCCATTCGGATGGTTTGTCTCTGAAGAATGGAAGTAGTGAGTTCCGGAGTGTAAAGCTCTGACCAGGAAGCTAGATTTCCCCCCCAACTCGTTTTTTGTTCAACCTGGGGTGGGTAGTGATGGAGAGGTAGAGGAGCATAGGTGGCATATCGTTTTTCTGTGGATGCGGATGTTGAGGTTGGCAGGGTTCTGTTTTGAGACTACAAAAGTGGGCAATTGTGAGAGTCTTGAATTCTCTACAAGCTTTCATTGGAAGCCAATGGGCGTCTCGTCTTGCTTGTGAGGTGTGGCCTCTGCGTTTAAAACCCCAGGAAGCTCTGAGAGCATTGTTGTGCAAGAGTTGGAGTTTAGAGAGCCTGTTAGCTGAGGTACCTGTGAATAGGACATTACAATAATAACATTTCTGATGTTTGTTAATCTGCTTAGAATCACATGCTGTGCATAGGTCCGACATCCAGTGGTCACTGCGGAGTATTGCATTTTGTTTTTCGTAGTCGAAAAGGGGACGTCGACAAGGCGTGTCTGTAACACTATCCCTATAGTGACGTGCGTTGTACCCACAATCCCTCACGCGTCGAGGTCCCTCAGATTGTTTTTTTCCGCCCAGTTTCTGGTCGCCTTTCGCGGAGCTCCTAGAGAGACATTGCTATACTTACCACGGACCTCGGTCCTTTTGTCATAACTTAATATACTGGTAACGATCCCTCCCCCTCGACGTTAGCTGCGAAGCTGTTTCTCCGCCGAACTATTTTCGACGGAGAGGAAGAGCGGAGGAGATCCTTCGGCGCTGCCGAACACGTGGCCTGGCCTCGACGGCCAACTTACAGTAGGGAGAGTGGGGGTTAGAACTTTGTCTCTTCTCTTTGAGAATGTCTTTCTTTCTCCCTTTTCTTTCCCTTGGGGTTGTTATCGCCAGCTATTATTGCCTCAGCTATGGAGAGGACACCATTTAAGTTTTGCCCACGCTGCAGGGGCAAATATACTTGGAAAGATAAGCACAAGCTCTGTAATCGTTGCTTACCCCTCGATCACATAGAGAACAGCTGCGCAGCCTGCAAGCTCTTAAAACCCAGGACTCTTAAAGAACGTAGGGTTAAGAGGTGGGCAGACTACGCGATGTCGAAGTCAGTTTCCTCACCCGCTGCCGCTGTTACTGAAAGTGACGAGGAGTGCGATAACTCGACGTCCGTTACGGAAGTCATGAACCCCCAGAAGGAGCGCTCACGCTCCTCGTCGTCCGTCCCCGGCCCCGACGGGCTCGGCTCACGCCCTGCTTATGGGGATGAACACCCCGGCGACAAGGACGCACACAAACCCCATAAGGCTAAACACACTACCCACGGCTCTTCTTCGTCGAGAACGAAGGATCCATCAGCGCCGAAGGGGACGCAGGGCACTCCGGCGTCTACCGCAGACCGTAAAGGTCACAAGCCCCACCCGCAAACGCAGCCGCGACCAGCGATTGGGCTTCCATCTAACACGGGCGCTACCCCAAAAACATCCGACGCAACGCTCCATAGAGCGACCGTCGAGGTACAACGCGCAACGCACACAACGTCGACACCAAAGCCCTCGACGGACAAAATCGTGGCCGAGAGCCTAGCGAGAATTGTCGCCGAAGACGAACGTACGCGGACGACGAAACAAACGTCGAATACCGCGTCGAAAAAACACAAAAGTAGCCAGGAACTGCCCCTTTCTCCAAAGGACGCTTCCGAACTACCTGAAGGCTTTTCAGAAGGAGACGGGAACCTCTCGTCGACGCTGTGGGAGCGTTCGAAACGATTCGAAGGCGAAAACACTAATTTTCCCCCTCTAGACTATTCAGGGGTACCCCATGAGACCCTTGAAAGACTCCATTCTTGCATGGAGAAAATGGAAAGGTTTCTAGGAAACCAAGACCCACCCACTCACAAAAGACAAAGAGAATGGCCACAGGATGACCCTAGAGTCAAGATTCCTAGGCTGGTTGACCTCACTGAGGAGGAGCAATACCTCCAAGAAGATGAGGAGTGTTTGGGTGGAGAAGAAGAGGTAGAACTTGAGGAAGAGGGCTTCGAAGAAGATCCTTACACCACTCCTACAGGGTTTGAAGAGGATACAGCTACCTCGCAGCCCTGGCATTCACCGTCAGTGCAGCCTTGGCAATCCCCATCAGTACATTCAGACCCTGATGCCTTTCTCCCTTCTCCTCTCAAGGATTCACATGGGAACTCCTCTCCCATAGATGACCAACCTTCCCTCAATGCACTATTGCGCAAGGCAGCAGCGCATTTTGAGATTGATACAGGGGAAACTCTTCCAGACATCGACTTTGTAGAAAAAGTCATCAAAGAAAAAGCCCCTGTTAGCCAATCTATTCCTCTCCTGGCTTCTATTAAAAGAAGAATTTCTCCTTCCCTTACTAACCCAGCTCTAGTAAGAGGGGTCAACCCTAGAATAGAAAAGCTCTTCAGCCCTTCATCCTCTGACCCTTTATACATCAGAGGACACTCTATTCCGGACTCCCTTGTGGTTACCAACACAAGAAAAAGAGCAGGGGTGCCACTATCCACTAGTGAAGCACCTCCAGACAAAGAAGGCAAAAAACTCTACGCACTGGGGAAGAGAATCACGACCTCCGCCGCCTTCTCCACTAGAATTGCTAATAACAACTCACTTTTAGCTAGCTACGCAGATGCACAGTGGAACAAGCTGCGCAGCGAAGCAGAGGAAGCACCTGAACCTCTGCGTTCTCGCCTGCTAGCTATAATATCAGAGGGCACACTGGTAAACCAGGGCATCGTTAAAAACTCCCTAGATGCCGCTGAGACGGCTGGCCGCTCCCTAGTGCAGGGAATACTTCTCAAGCGCCACGTTTGGCTACGCAATTCAGGTTTTAAGCCCGAAACCCAAGCCTCCCTCATAAATAAACCCATTGAACAGACGCATCTGTTTGGGAAAGCAGTAGATGAGGCCCTAGAACATGCTAAAAAAGAGTTTGATACCATCAAAACTCTTGATCAAATTTCTAGGCCCCCTAACAGGCGAGGCTATGGTAATAAACGCTCCTTTCGTGGCCAAAGACAGCAGCAGAACCAACAACAACAATATTACTCTGGCTCCAACTGGCCCACCAACCAGGGTAACGCCCAGTTCAGTCAAAGAGGCCAACGCCGTGGCAAAGGAAGAGGTCGTGGCTCCAGCCCCAGAGGTTCCACGCCCAATACCAGCAAATGACCCGAAAATTCGGGTCCCCTCCCATGCATCACCGGTCGGGGGCCGGCTAACATCGTTCCTTTCAGCATGGGAGGGAATCACGTCAGACCGTTGGGTATTATCCACCATAGCCCACGGATACTGCATCGAGTTCAACGGTTCCCCGAAGTACAAACCCCCACGGAACCGGCGCATGACACCGCAACACCTCTCCATTCTTCTTCAAGAAGTGGAAGAACTACTGAAGAAAGAAGCTATAGAGCCCGTCCCCCTATCACAGATAACAGAAGGTATTTATTCAGTGTACTTCCTTGTACCCAAAAAGGACTTAACCATGCGCCCTGTATTAGATCTGCGCCCAGCGAACATATTTGTCAAACCCCAAAAGTTTCGTATGGTGACCTTACAGGAGGTAATCCCACTGTTATCACAAGGGGATTACATGACAACACTGGACATGAAAGATGCATACTTTCATATTTTAATGTTGACATCGCACAGAAAATACCTCAGGTTCAAAATAGAGGACAAACACTACCAGTTCAGAGTACTACCCTTCGGGATAGCATCTGCACCAAGGGTATTCACGAAAGTACTGGCAGTGGCAGCGGCCCACCTGCGCAGATTATCCATCCCGGTATACCCTTACCTCGACGACTGGCTCATAACAGGGGATTCTTACGAAACATGCTTCTCCAATACCCAAAAGACCGTAGACCTTTTGTCCCAACTGGGCTTCTCCATCAACGAAAAGAAGTCCAGCTTAGACCCCAGCCAAACCAAACAATTCCTAGGGGCTCTAATTCGAACAAGGGACGGCCTCGTATTCCCCTCCAACGAGAGGGTCCAAAACATGCTGTTTCAAATTCCCCATTATGTAGCAGGCCGAGAGGTGACGGTACGCAAAGCAATGCGCTTGCTAGGGATGATGGCGTCATGTATTTATTTGGTACCTCACGCGCGCCTGCGCATGCGCCCAATGCAAGAGTGGCTCTACAGCCAGTGGTGTCAGGCCAGCGGACAATGGGACGATCTAGTGGTGGTCTCGCAGGCCTTGGTTCTCTCGCTACGGTGGTGGACAAAAGAAAACCTGTTATTAGGGAAAACTTTTGCCACACCCGCAGTGGAAGCCACTCTAACCACAGACGCATCCCTTACAGGATGGGGGGCTCACCTATCCCATCAAACGGCACACGGAGTGTGGACTCCGAGTTTAGCATCCAAGCATATAAACCTGCTGGAACTACTAGCGGTGTTCAAAGCACTGAAAGCCTTTCAGGAACACTTACAAGGAAAGACAGTGATGGTCCTCACAGACAGCACCACAGCCATGTACTACCTCAACAAGCAAGGGGGCACTCACTCTCCAGGACTGTCCAAGCTGTCCCAGAATATATGGAAGTGGGCTCTCAAACACAACATGTTCCTACTAGCACAACATGTACCAGGGGAACTCAATCTGCTAGCAGACAAACTCAGCAGAGACTTCCCCCTGCCCGAAGAGTACGAATGGCAATTGCACGAAGACATCGTCTTAGACATCTTCACGCAATGGGGATTCCCGGAAATAGACCTGTTCGCAACCCTGGAGAACTCACAATGCCAAAGTTACGCCTCCAGGTACCCCCAGAACCAGTCCAAGGGGAACGGTCTGTTGATTCAATGGTCAGGGAAATTTGTTTACGCCTTTCCCCCGACTCCCCTTCTCAACAAAGTGGTGCACAAGATGCACCAGGAGCAGGTTACCATGATACTAGTGGCCCCAATGTGGGCACGGCAACCTTGGTTCGCTCACTTGATGGAGATGTCCCTATCTCCCCCAGTGAAACTTCCCTGCCCGTACAACATGCTGTCACAAGACAAGGGCAGGACACTGCATCCATGCCCTCAGACCATGAACTTAGCAGCCTGGCTCCTGAGATCATAGAATTTGGACATTTACAACTCCCACAGAGATGTATGGACATCCTCAGGGAAGCCAGAAAACCTAATACTCGACACTGCTATTCTAGCAAATGGAAAAGATTCGTTATCTGGTGTAGAGGTACTAGCATCAACCCAGTTGACTGCTCTCCTACTGACATTATTCTATACTTGACCCATTTACTGGATTCAGGTTTAGTATTCAATTCCATTAAAGTCCACCTAGCGGCACTTTCTGCATACACCACTTCCCAACTTAAAGTGTCGTGGTGGAAGATACCAGTTATCAAAGCCTTCATGGAGGGGGTAAAAAGGATACACCCTCCGATAGCTAACCCAGCTCCCGGATGGGACTTAAATGTGGTACTTTCCAGACTCATGGGCCCTCCCTTCGAACCCATGCACAAGGCAACTCTTAAAGATATCACCCTTAAGACTGCTTTCCTAATAGCTATCACCTCCATTAGGAGAGTAAGTGAACTACAGGCTCTTTCTGTACTAGACCCCTTTGTAACAGTTCACAAAAATAAAGTGGTTCTACGCACACACCCAAGGTTTGCACCTAAATTCATCTCGAAATTTCATGTAAACCAAACTATAGAACTACCAACGTTCTTTCAAAACCCTTCCAGCTCGGGAGAAAAAAGTCTGCATACACTAGATGTACGCAGAGCTGTCATGTTCTACATTGAAAGAACCAGACCACGGAGAAAGACTAATCAGTTCTTTGTCTCGGTGGCAGCAGGAAGAGAAGGAGATGCGGTCTCAAAATCCACTATATCTAGATGGATTGTTCAATGCATCACTCTCTGTTACACTCTTGCTAAGAGAGAACTACCCTTCAAGCCAAGAGCACATTCCACTCGAGGCACTGGGGCTTCCATAGCATTCATTGCAAATGTTCCCCTTGAGTCCATCTGCAAAGCGGCTACCTGGAGTTCTGTGCACACCTTTACAAAACACTACTGTCTAGATGCACACTCTAGATCTGACTCCCAGGTGGGACAGGCAGTATTAAGACCTCTTTTCTCTACTGTTCCTTCTCATAACCCACCGCCAACTCCGGGTACTGCTCGCTAGTCTATGCACAGCATGTGATTCTAAGCAGATTAACAAACATCAGAAGACAATGCATTACTTACCGTAAAAGCATTTCTGATGGTTGTATCTGCTTAGATTCACATGCGCCCACCCTTCCTCCCCGCTCGGATGGAAGGAACATAGACTTCCTTTATATCTCTCTTTTCTGTACTCACTCACGTCTATAAGGCTCCCTCAGGGCAGAAAAATACAAACAGAGGGACCTCGACGCGTGAGGGATTGTGGGTACAACGCACGTCACTATAGGGATAGTGTTACAGACACGCCTTGTCGACGTCCCCTTTTCGACTACGAAAAACAAAATGCAATACTCCGCAGTGACCACTGGATGTCGGACCTATGCACAGCATGTGAATCTAAGCAGATACAACCATCAGAAATGCTTTTACGGTAAGTAATGCATTGTCTTACTGCTTATACTGGCTCTGACTAGTGTGAGACAATTGTCTGGTGACATGCATTTTTGGCTAAGGTTAATGAGCTTAGTAATGTAAGCAGTGGAGGAGGCAAGTTAATTGATGTGCTTTTGCATGAGTTTCCGCATCTAGGAAGAATCCTCTCCCCACCCCCGAATGATTTTTACCTGGCTTGAAACTGGGATGGCGTAGCATCAATGCTGGAGGCGTATGTAGGGTTAAGTGTGCTCATGCTGTGAGGGAAGCAAACCATGAGTTAGCTCAGTTTTTTCGTCATTGTGGCAAAGGTGATGGTTGGCCATCCAATTTTGTATATGCTGTAAGTTTGGTTAATCAAGCTGGAGTCTTGGGAGTAGTCGCCTGTATGTTTTAGTAGAATCTGGGTGTCATTGGCAATATTTGCGTAGGGAAGGGGATTGAATAGTGGTTTCATATACATATTAGAGTGTGGGGGGAGATACCAGGGGAACACCATAACGGACTGGGATAGTCCGCAGCCTAGTTGCAGATGAAGAGACTGCAGGAGACATCGCCTAGGACAGATTTTATCCAACTGGTTGCTTTGGGAGTAAAGTGGAATTTTGTTTTGTGGTGCTTGCACAGGATATCGTGGTCAACAAGGTTGAATACTGCTGGGAGGTCACTGAGGAGAAGTTACGAGGTTACCTTAATCACAGATGTTGTAGAGCTGAATTTTGATGTCCAGGTGGCTGTTACAGTGCTATGGCAAGGCAGGAAGCGAGATTGGTAGATTCCAAGTAAGTTGTGGAGTTCAAGGTAGGACTGGATTTGTGTGTATGCCGTGCAGTCCAATATTTTGACTAAGAGTATTGTCATGATGGGGCTGTACTTCGTTGGTAGGATAGGGTTCACACAAGGGTTTCCTGAGGAGTGGGGTCACCCAGGCCTCTTTGAAGTTATTGGGTACGACGTAGGAGTTGAAGTTGGCGATGGTGGGGGCAAGTGTTTCTACGCATAGCTTGATAATGTGGGCTGGGCAAACGTCTCCATTACAATTGGATGGTTTGAGGTCTTCGATAGTATTGTATACATCAGCTGCAGTGACTGGAGAGGGAGTTGAAAGGGGGCTGTTGGTGGTGGGATGGTGGATTGGGGAGGCTAGAGGTTTTTTTGGAGACCAGAGTGTATTCTTTGGCTATGGTTTTGTCTCAGCGTTTGGATTTTGTCTGCCAGGGCAGACTGGATGGTGATCCACGAGCCCTTGTTTTTGGGGAAATGAGAGCTGGGAGGGGCAGTGGTTTCAAGTGCTTAAAGAATTTTGAAAAGTTGGCTTGCATTGGAACTGGCCTCAGAGATCCTGAAATTATGGCTCATCTGGAGGTGATGAGTGCGGGTTTATAAGCTTTCGCTGAGGTGAAAATCTCTTTATTTTCTGTGGAGGGATGCTTTCTGCAGAGGTGTTCAAGGGACTGTTTCTGCCTGCGAAGAGTTACTTTGTAAACCAGTTGTGGTGTCATGGCTTGTTGGGGCGGGGGGTTTGATGTTTTGTAGGAGGCAAGCAGGTTTAGTGCTTGTCGCAAGGTGGTGTAGGCCTTGACGTGATACAGGGTCTGCTGTGTTGGGTGGCGAAGTGTGCCAGCGTAGTGATAGTGGGAGCTAACAATTCTTTTGTGAGTTTGTGTGTTGCGCGCTGTGATGTTAATGGTGGTGGCGGTCTGGGTGGTGGACTTTTGTCTTGGTGGGGGATGCTGAATTTGATCACAAAGTGGTTTGACCAAGTTCTAGGATTGGTGGCTGTGACAGAGGTTGGTGTTTAGATCTACGATATAGGTGATGGTGCAGCTTTTAACGTGAGTGTTCAAGTTTACCATTTGGCAGACATTTATTTCAGCAAAGGTGGTGTTGAGGGCAGTAGGTCTCTTGTGAGGCAGGTCATTGAACCCCAGTTGAAGTCACCTAGTAGGACAAGTCTGGTTGTGGGTGTGATAAGGAGAGGTTGATCGGAGCAGAAGTAGCTCAGTTTCAGGGGAGCTTAAATTGTTGGGTTGACTGTAAATGAGGATGAGATTGATTGTGCTTTGAAGGATGAGTGAGAGTGCATGGTGGGTGAGGGGAGCTCTTTGATTAGCAGGATGGATTTGAAGGTGAGAGCAACTCCGCTCCCTGTTTTGTGAGGTCTGTCCTTTCTCATGATGGAATAACCGTGGGGGGGGATGGCTAGAGATAGGCTGGGTCCGGCTGCATTATGTAGTGAGGTTTCGGTGACCGCTTGTATGTCTGTTTTGTCTGTGTTCATGAATGTTGATGGCATATGCGCACAATGAAAGTCCATTGATGAGGGCACAAAGAACGCTTTTGTTCTATGTGGCCACTGTGAGGTCGAGGGGGAAGATGGGAGTTGAGGGCAGTGAATGTTAGATGGGTGGAGGTGTGAGTGTTAGGAAAGATTTCATAATTGTATGTAATTTTCCCTCCATGTGTCAACCCCCAAACTTTTTGCTGCTGTTTAGACACCATTGGCTGACTTTGCCAGAAGAGTACAGCCTTCAGCTGCACTTCTCTGGGCTTTCGCTCACTTTTATGGAGAAACTGAAATGCCCTTAAGACAGTCAGTACCGGGAGACTGTTTCCCTTAGTCCTTTCCTCATGTTGCAGCTTTTTGTGCAACATGTAACAAGTGTGCAATGTATTTTACCATACAGCACACTTGGGTCTATAGTCATTTTCCTAAGGCCCTAGAAACTCTTGCTGGACTTTTTATGAACTGTGCAGATGTGTAATGGACAGTTCGAGGGGATTGAGTCGTCCGACGTATTCCATATCTATGACATGTAATCACCACAGCTTTGCTGCTTCAGAAACTTTTGTCTGCGTCGATGCGCCGTCGTCGAGGACCTCCTCCGACGTCATCCGATGTGATAAGTAGGACGCACGACGCCCGTAGCCTCAGTTCCGTTTTTTCCGCGAACGTGTTGCTTCGTGAATCTCGGTTAACGCCTCGACTCTTTGGAGTTCTGTTCTTCTCGGTTCTTCGAACCTGTTTGTTTTTGTGAAAATCCTTCGTGTGAAGATGTCTTCTACTTCGTCTTCGACCCCGCGTCGGGGCTTCAAGAAGTGCGGGGAGTGTGGGTCCAAGATGTCGGTGACGGACTCGCACGACGCCTGCCTCTGGTGCCTCGGGGAGGCCCACGACACGGATGACTGTATCGACTGCCAGTCGCTCACGTCCAAAGCCTTACGCAAACGTAAGAAGAAGTTGTCGGTAGGTCGGGTGTCCAAGCCCCGGAAGTCGAAGTCTGCGGGGCTTTCGACGGATGATTCGAGGGGCGACTCTCCGCGTCATCGTCGGAGGTCTCGTGGGTCTCCTTCTAGGAGTCAGTCTCGCCACTCCTCCGCCTCTTCGAGCCATTCTCGGAAGCGCCGACACCGGTCGTCTTCCAGGTCCTCTTCAGAGGACTCTGCCCGGCACGTCGCTTACCCCACCAGCCGTGCGACGCCAGAGGAATGGGCTTCCTTCAGGAAGAAAATGCTTGCGATTCTCGAGTCGCAGGGTACTAAGCCGTCCGCGCCCCCGTGTGGGGTCAGTCGTGAGAGGTCGAGAGACACCGCTCGCAAAAGTGGTCGGCACGAGTCACGGGAGAGGTCCCGTTGGACAAGGAGACTCGTTCTCGACGTACCCGTTCCAGGTCCCGGTCCTCGACGCGTTCGAGACCGTGTGCACCTGTGAGGTCTTCGAGGAAGACATCGACGTCTGAGGCGTCGAGAGGCTTTCTCGAGGCTCCGGCTTCGAGGAAGTCGTCGAAGCCGTCGACGCTCAGGTCGTCGAAGGACACGCTCGGGGCTCCGGCTTCGAGGGCTGTGTCGACGCCGCAAATGCTGGCGGCGCTGCATCTGACGTCGACGCCGATTCGCTCGACGCCTTTTGTGTCGGAGGTACCCCGTGGCACGGGGGAACACCCTAGGAAGGCTCTGGTTAAGAGCAAGCACTCTCGGGTGCCTTCTTTTCGCCACCTGGAATATATTTCAGAGGCGGATGAGGATTCTGATGGCCTGGTTCCTAGTCAGGTTCCAGATGAAATTGTCTCGGGCCATAGTCAGTTTGACGATTTGAGACATTCACTGCATGATGCCAGTGGACTGGACACCTCTCCGGAGGTGGAGTTTTGTAGGCCTGAGCCTGGCTCTCATGCCGATTCCTCGTACCGGCGCCTTATGGCTAGAGTTTCTGAGTACTTGGGATGGTCTGCTCCCCCAGGGGAGTTTGTGCAGGATGATCTGACAGACATCCTTGATGTTGGTCCCCCAACTGACCCGGTACTGCCGTTCCATATGGCTTTACAGAGAAGGGTGGCGGCGGCTTGGACTGCTCCGGAGAGTCTCCCGGCGGTGGGCAGATCCTTGTTGCGAAAATACCGTCCAGCCAGTAGCGACCCCTGCTACTTGACCAGGCACCCCACTCCGGAGAGTTTGGTGGTGCAGGCGGCCACGGCCCCGGCAAAGCAGGCGTCGTACCCTACCATCCCTCCTGATAGGGACGACAAACGTTTTGATGGCTGGGCGAAGAAAGTGTTTTCTTCTGGTGGTATGGCGCTTCAGGCGGCCAACTCCATTTGTGCCTTGTCTCGTTTCTCACACACTCTGCGGAACTGTGTTGCGTTAGCGGCTGAACATATTCCCGAAGGGGACGAACGGGATGGTTTCCTTGCTATGGTCCAGGATGGTAAGGATGCCATGTGTGAGTCCGTTCAGTCGGGTTTGGACTTAGCTGAATGCGTCAGTAGGTCCATGGCGGCGAGCACCGTGATAAGCAGGTTTGCGTGGTTGCGGAAGTCGGGGTTTGCTCCTGATGTGCAGTCCCGGCTCCTCAACATGCCCTTTGACGGTGAACACCTTTTTGGCAGCAAGGCTGACGAGAGCCTTGAGAGGTTGCAGACCTCAAAAGCTGCAGCGAAGTCGTTGGGCGCTGCAGTTCGCCAACCTCCGTATTTTCGTCCTAGGGGACAGCAGTGGAGGGGTGGTTCCTTTCGCTATTACTCGTCTTTTAGTAAAGCGAGAGGTGCTGGCAGTCAGAGGCCAACGCAGGGGTACCAGCGGTGGACAACAGGGTACCCGTGGTGCCAAGGCCGCTCGGGCAGTTGCCTCTTTGCCCTCAGGTAACGCCGGAGCCGCTCCCACTCAGTCATGAGGCCATGTTCGCCGGTTGGGGGAAGGCTGGCGCAGCATCTTAGAGTGGCAAGCCATTACTTCAGATGTGTGGGTTCTGGAGATCATAACCCACGGCTACTGTCTTCTCTTTCGGCACAGGCCTCGTGACAATCCACCGGGGAACCTCTCTTTGCAGAGTCCGGATCCGCTCCTTGCTCGGGAAATTCAAGCCCTGCTGAAGAAAGGCGCCATAGAACTGGTGCCTGTAGCGGAGAGGAACAAGGGATGGTATTCCACTTATTTTTTGATTTCGAAGAAAGACTGGGGATTGAGACCCATCATGGACTTGCGCGGTTTGAACAAACTCCTCAGGAAGGACAAGTTCAAGATGGTTACTCTCTCCAAGTCCTCCAGGCCCTTCAGCTTCAGGACTGGTTGGTGTCGCTCGACCTCAAGGATGCTTACTTCCATGTGCCGATCCATCCCAAGCACAAGAAGTACCTGAGGTTTGCGGTTGGCGACTCGCACTTTCAGTTTCGGGTCCTGCCGTTCGGATTGACCTTCGCCCCGAGGGTTTTCACCAAGCTCATGCTGGTGGTGGTAGCGCATCTCAGGCAAGGGGGGGTTCACGTCTACCCCTACCTGGACGATTGGTTGATCAGGGGGAGCTCTCCCGAGCAAGTCCTGGATCATCTGTCCGTCACCTGCCAGTCCCTTCACAGGCTGGGCTTCTCCCTCAATTTAAAGTCCCGTTTGACGCCAACACAGCGGCTCCGGTACATCGGAGCAGTGCTCGACACTTCCCTGGGGCAGTGTTTTCCTCCCCAGGTGAGGGCTCTTCACATTCAGCAGATGGTGCACAAGTTTCAGCATGCCCAGACGCTCCCAGCGTTCGAGTTCTTGAGGTTGCTCAGCCTCATGGCATCCTGCATTCTTCTGGTGCCAGAGGCTCGCCTGCGGATGAGCTCTTTGCAGTGGGCACTCAAGACGCAATGGTCGCAGTCCTCCGGCAGGATGTCGGACCTGGTTCAGGTGCCACCCTCGGTCGCCCGGTTCCTTCTGTGGTGGGCCGTCGAAGGCAACTTGATGAAGGGGGCTCCATTTTGGCTTCCCTGGCCAGAGGTGACGATCGTGACAGATGCATCCCTCACGGGATGGGGAGCTCATGCCAACGGGCTGACAGTCAGCGGTCGTTGGTCTCTGTCGGAGTCCAGACTCCATATCAGTCTGTTGGAGCTGAGGGCCGTCAGGCTAGCCCTGAAGGCTTTTCTGCCGACTGTGCGAGGAAAGGGTGTCCCGATCCTGACGGACAACACAGTGGCCATGCACTACCTCAACAAAAAGGGGGGGGCAGGGTCATTTCCTCTGTGCAGGGAGGCGATGCAGCTCGAGTTCTGGGCCATCCAGCAGGAAGTTTCGATCTCGGCAGTTCATCTGGCCGGAGACGAAAACATGACGGCGGACGCTCTGAGCAGGCAGAGCGCGATCTCTCACGAGTGGGAGTTGGCTCAGGAGATTCTCCTGGAGATCTTCGCCCTTTGGGGGACCCCTCAAGTGGATCTCTTCGCCTCCAGTGTCAACCTGAAGTGCGAAAGGTTTTGCTCGCGGGAATTTCCTCCAAAAGGAGCCTTAGGAGACGCGTTCGTGGTGGAGTGGTCATTCCCGCTGCTGTACGCGTTTCCTCCAGTCCCCGTCATCCCGCAAGTGCTGCGGAGGTTACGGAAGTTCGGTTCCCGGATGATCCTCATTGCTCCGGCGTGGGCTCGGAGGACGTGGTACCCGGACCTTCTCGACTTGTCCATCTGCCCTCCACGTCGTCTTCCCTACCGAGACGATCTGCTCTCACGGGAGGGGGGGGTCAGGTTCTCCATCCAGAGGTCAAATCCCTCAACCTTCACGCTTGGCTTCTGAAAGGTTGAGGTATAAGGATTGGGACCTCCCTGAAGACGTGATGGAGGTGTTGCTTTCGGCCCGAAGGCCAGCAACAAAGTCTCCGTACCGTTGCCGTAAGTTATGCGACTGGTGCAGAGTTCAGAATGTGGATCCTTTTGCATGTGGCATCCCCATGGTTCTGTCCTTTTTTACTTTCTTTGGCCCACAGGGGCTTGCAAGTGGGTACCATTAAAGGTTACCTGGCAGCGCTGTCCATCTTTAAGCGCTCGTCTGAAGAGTGCTCTTACTTTAAAATCCCTTTGATTTCACAGTTTCTGAAAGGGCTCACTAATGTGTCCCCTCAGTCACCTTTCCTGGTGACCGGTTGGGATTTAAACCTTGTTCTTAAGTTTCTTATGGGTGCTCCGTTTGAGCCTTTACATTCTTGCCCTTTGAGGCTGTTAACTCTGAAAACTGTGTTTTTAGTTGATGTTACTTCCGCTCTCAGAGTGAGTGAGTTACAGGCACTTTCAGTTAAGCCACCCTTCACTGTATTTCACAAGGACAGGTTTGTCCTTAGAGTTCGTCCTTCTTTTCTTCCGAAGGTAGTGACGGAATTTAATTTGGCCCAGAAGGTTGTTCTTCCGGCATTCTATCCTCCTCCGCATCCTGGTAAGGAAGAGGAGAGGCTCCATAGGCTTGATCCTAGGAGAGCTTTAAGCTTTTATGTTTCACGCATGTCCCGGGTCAGAGTGGACGATCAACTCTTTATTGGTTACGCTGGAAAGCGTTTGGGGCTAGCTGTCACGAAACAGACTTTGTCTCGCTGGATTATTTTGGCCATCTCGGAGTGTAACCGCTTGGCGGGTAAGGACCCACCGGCTGGCTTTCGGGCCCATTCTACCAGGGGTATGGCTGCATCTACTGCCCTGCAGAGGGGTGTTCCTATTCGCAACATCTGTGATGCAGCCACCTGGGCTTCAGTACATACATTTGTACGTCACTATTCCCTCGATTCCATCCGAGGACAGGATCTGGCCTTTGGCAAGGCGGTCCTTTGCTCTGCTATTTGATTGGCTATTCTAAATTTTGATTCTAAATTCTTTCCCTCCTCCTTGCTCTGGTACTGCTTTGGGAGTCTGTCATAGATATGGAATACGTCGGAGGACCCAATCCCCTCGAAGAACAAGTTACTTTCTTACCTGGTAACGTTCTTTCGATGGGATGGTCCGACGACGTAATCCATATCGCTCCCGCCCTGCCTTCCCTGCTGCAGAATTTCTTTTGTGATTGCAGCTTACGTTCCGCAAGGCTTTGTGTCTGACTGGCGGTTGACAAATGTCACACGTTCTGGGGGATAAAACTACAACTGAGGCTGCAGGCGTTGTGCGTCCTACTTATCACATCGGATGACGTCGGACGTCAGAGGAGGTCCTCGACGACGGCGCATCGACGTCATGGACGCAGACGCCGAAAAAAGTTTCCGAAGCAGCACAGCTGTGGTGATTACATGTCATAGATCTGGAATATGTCGTCGGACCATCCCATCGAAAGAACGTTACCAGGTAAGAAAGTAACTTGTTCGACTGGTGGCAGTTATCGTTTCGCATTTTTTTTAACCCTTTCCTGCCATGTTAACCGCGTTTGGCACGAATAGGTGGCCTGGCTCCAAAATGGCCATGCCACGAGGTTCTTTGGCCATCTTGCCCCTTCCCCAGGTTGAGTGGACCGGGGTCAGTTCTTATTTGGTCATGCACTTTCCCGCGAATCCCAATGCTTTTGTGGACTTCTGCATGCCTTGTGTGTGTGCGCGCCTCCAGGATGTGGGTTGGAACGTCTGGTTCCAGTACACATCCTGGGTGCCAGAGAGTCTGGAGTGCCCTGAATGACTGGGACCACCATGGTCTGTGATTGGTCCACGTATGGAGTGTGTGTTTGTGAGCGGATCTCCCATTGGGTCCTCTTCGTTTTGGCGCAAGGGGAACTTTGGATAAGAGGTCAAAAACACCCATACCAGGTGGATCTCCCGAGTTCTCACTGAACAAAGGATCGGATCCAAGTATCCTGCAACTGAAGCTGAGTCGAGGAACCTCTGGTGACCTGCTGGAAGGTTTGGCACCCTGAGCCCACTGTCGTCCTGTGGAACCCCTCTGCTTGAGGCTTCAACCCATTGGAATAGTGGGACCAACTATTCTCGGCACATTCATCAAACCCTGCAGGTAAGCTTTCTCGGAAGTGTCCCTGGGCCAACCAGTGGGCTGGCCAGCTTATGCAGGACCTTTGGTCTGCCTCTGCAGTCGTTTCAAGGATGCCCTTGAAACTTGGTATACCGCTAGCTCTGTGTCCACGGCACCCTCACACTGAATTTCGTAGACTTGGTGTTCCCAGGTCTGAAGTGAGGCGAGTGCGTCAGGACCAGAGTAAACACAGTTACCGTGTTGCCCTGCCGCGGCAACATCCCTTGCAAGCCTGCTGCATTTGTGACCCTCATGCCCCCGAAGCCTGCTGCAGTGGACCTGGGTCGATTAATCCACCCGGAGCGGAGAAATCGCCACTGTCCCGTTTGGGAATCATCGCTGTATCTCGGGAACTAAAAGGTGCTGAGACGTCCTATTTGGCACATTTGCACCTGCAAGCGAAGTGGACTGACCTGAAGACGAAGTTTGGGTCCGCTTGCGTCGGGAACCGATGAGTACTCAATACCCCAACCAGTGACCCTTAGAGCAAGGGCCCATCTTTACGCACGAGTGGCCCCTGAGGGCCCCTCTCATTTCCACTGCTATTGCAAAATAGCGACTCCTTCCCGAACTCCCTCTGCCTTCAAGTGGGGGTCCTTCTTGAATAGTGGGAACTTATTCTGCATCACCTCATCCACCTTCCCGAGCTGCTAGAGACCCCTGAAGAGACCCTGTTCTGCCCATTGGAACAACTGCGTTTGTATTGCATGTATTATTGAGCACAAGCCTCCTCTCTTCTTAGGGCTTTACTGCCTCTTAGTTGGGTGTATTTTTCGATGTTGAGCTGGGTCTAAAGAATATCTGCACTGCCTGTTTTCTTCCATCTAGGTTGTCGACATATTTTGTTCATTGACCTCTTGAAACCCCAATGGTCTTGTACATATATTTTGTTGCTTGTGATTTAGTGGTTTACTTAGTGTTACTGTGATTCCTTTGCTATGATCAATGTTACAAAGGCCTTGTAATAAAGGTGTCTATATTGTTGATATAACACCTGTCCGGAGTAATTTGTGTCCTTGCTCTGTGTGCTCATTGAGGTCCTTCAGTCACCCTCACTAGCTACCCGGATGGGGTCTGGCTTGTCCAGAGGCTACCCTGTTCCAAGAAACTAGGTTGGCTTTCTGAACCTCTGCCCCTCCAGGTCAGAGTTCAGAAATCCTTAACAATGGTGCCAGAAGAAAGCCAAACCTCCCTGAAAGAGCCTATAACTGAATGGTTGAGGTTGTTGCGGGATTGGTGCAGGACCACAGATGAAAGTCTTAGCTGGCCAAGGCAGGGCTTGGTTGGTGTGGAAGTGGAGCCAAGCGGGGGCTCAACGAGCGTAGTTGCCAATGTGGGTGTTAAGTGGGGGTAAGAATAGGGTAGGGTTAGGTAGGCAGGCCTTACAAATTCATACAAATCCCAGTAGACCTGCAGGGTGAGATCCTTAGTTTACATACTCAAGCTAAGAGAAATGCACTTTCCCCAAGGTGACTGGTGACAAAATATTTACCAGTGCTTTTTGTAAAATGATGAATGTCGCCATAAGCACATTTCATATTTACTGCAATGCTGTCAAGCAAATACGTTGAAACCAGTTTGCCATTTACTGCAAACAGTGTGTTTGCAGTAAATTAAAATATGCTTCTAACATCCCCATACTTGCCAGCAAGGTCGAATATCCTGCAAATGGTACTCGCCCTTCCTAAAAAAAAAAAAAAAAAAAGACTTGCCAATGCTAGTGGGCTAGTATATTTTGCGAGCCCTGGTAGGGCAGGGTGTTTTGGTGGGTGGGGGAGGGGTTAGGGAGGTGGGAGCACTGATAGGTTTGTGTGTGATGAGGTGGTAGGAAGTGGAAATGGGTGGGGAGGTGGTACAGGAGAGGTTTATGATGGGTTCCATGCTGCCGCCCGCGAAAAACATATGCTTACCTGTGGTGGATATGGCATAGGTATGTCGGTGGTAGCAGGTTGTTCGCGGGCCATGGGGGGGGGGCGCGAGAGCTGGTGTGGAGCATGGTGGGTGGGGCGTCTGCCACGCCCAGACAGGCAAGGGGGCCATTTTTGTGGGGGCTGGCTGCGCCTGCTGGGGCTTTTCGTCATACTTGTGTTGTGGAGGGGCAGGCCTATTTTGCATCACGGGAGGCCGAGCTGCTCTCCTCTTTGGGGCACTGCTGGGTGATTCCTCCTGCTGAGCCAGGATAGGGTTCGGGGAGTGAGGTGGTGGTGGCCTTCTTTAAATGGAGTGCAAGCTACACCGCATCTTTGTGCTCCGGGCTTCTGCTTCTGTGAGCCTCGGGAGCTAGTTGATACGTGCTGGGCGGGTGCTGCATTTGAAGTGCATATGGCCTGGAACTTTATATTTGTTGTACTCCTGATTGTTAGACTTTCTACTTTAGTCTTTTTGGGTTACGAGGTGAAATGAATATAAAAAAAGTGTTTTTTTTTTTTCCTTCTTTAGGAACACCATTTACAACGGGCTATCTCAGCACAACAAGTTTTTAGAGAAAAGAAGGAAAGTATGGTTATTCCAGTCCCAGAGGCTGAAAGCAATGTGATCTACTACAATCGTCTGTACAAAGGAGAATATAAACAGCCAAAACAGTTCATTCACATTCAGCGTAAGTTCACTGAATACACAGATTGGAACACTATGAAATGTTATTACTGATGGTCCTGTTTAAGTGAAAGTTTACCGATTTTTACAGTCCTGTTTTTAGATAATAATTACAACTGTTACTTGTAGATTTATATTTTCTTGTATTACCTATTCTGTTAAAAAAAAAATATTTGAATTGACCAATCTCGAGTGCTGAGTATGCAACGTTATTGATAAGGTTTAGTGCAGCTAATAACCTTGTTTACACCTTTATTTCTGTAGGCTTTATGAATCGAAAAAGGTTTTATGGCCATCATTGCGGAATCTGCTACTTTGCTTGTAGTAAACACCCCATTGATTGGGAATCGGGACATTCAGAATAACCTTCTTAAATTATGCCAAATACATGGCTCATTGAACTCTCTTTTCTGAATTAAAATTGACTGGAGTGTTGTCAACTCAGTGGTTAGCAATTACAAAACACAAAATATCTTAACTCGTTCACATTTTTCTCTAAGTGGGCACCGTTATTTTAGCACCCCCTGATATACAATGCCACTCTGCAATCTTGGGACAGTAGGCTGTATTAGGAACAAACATTTAATTTTATCCCAATATACTCCTACGTCCCGTCCCCTTTCCTCCATACTTATGGACATTCCTCCGTCCTGTGGGACGGGACTGGAGCACTTTGTAAAAAACATCACATTTTTCAAAAATGTGTCCTCCCTCTCTTTTTACGTGGGGTACTGCACGCGGCCGTAACCCCGCCCTTCTCAGCTCCGCCCAGCGCAACACCCATCAGTCCTTTCTCTGCTCACTCGGGACTGGATGCACTTGCATCTTCGGAAGATTTTTTCCTTCCAGTTCCTCCTCTTGCTCTGGCTTAGCAGTCGCGTGATAGTCTGTCTATGGCGTTTCAGCTAGACTTTCCTAATTGTTCTTGTCAGCGACGCTTCGCTAGGGCGGATCTCCATCCTCTGTACTTAGTGTTTGGGTCCGGACCACCGGTGGGACTCGTGCTTTTATTGCGACTACCTTTCGGTCCGGGCGCTTCAGCGTCGTTTGGGGCGGTGGGAGGAGGTGTTTCAACGTACTCCCGTGGCGCACTTTCAAACTTTCATTGACGAAAAAAAGGAACGCCTGGTGAGTTCTTTACATTTTAGGGCACCCCCGGCCGGGGGACTCCTTCCCGCAGTCTTCCCGGTCCGGGAGGAGTATCAAAAGCTCCATTACCGGGGCTAGCCCTGAGGTGCCTTCCGGCCTAAAAATTGTACCGGAGTTTTCTCCGAGGGCATCCGTAAGGGGCCTATTGATACCGGATTACATTCCGAGGCCCCTCCTATGGGGGCTGTTTGTGGGCCCAGTTCACCGGGGTACGCCCTGAGACCTCAGTTGAGGTGGTTGACACCGAACTAAAGTTCGAGGCCCCTCGTGAGGTGGTTTTCACCAGACTCTGGTCCAAGGCCAGTCATTTAGAGGCTAAGGTGACCAACAGTTCTGAGAGACCAGTTAAGGTCTTGCAGGGTGAGGTGTGTTCCTCATCGTTCCCACTCTTGCGGAGACCCCAGTTCTGTTGAGGGGGCACGGAGTGAGGTCTTGGACCATAATCCCTCTGTTACCGGCAGTGCCGAGGTCCTTCCTTTGAAGGCTAGTTTGGCCTAGAAAGTTTGTGACATCGTAACAGCCTCACAGTACCGGCTCGGCCGAGGTTCCTTGGGTTAAGGCTAAAATGAAGACCCATGACCCACCTGTGGGGACCTCTGTTTCACTTCCACAGGTGTCTCAGTTCTCCTCAGGTGCCGACAAAATGGTGACCGTTCCTGCCAAGACCACGGCGGCCATTTTGGATACAACGCTTACAACTACGCCATCGGCCCTAGGTGTAGGGGGTACTTTTTCAGGTGAACATCGGTTTGCTTGTGCACATCCGTTTTGTCCAGTTTATGACTGGAACGCTCGAATGCCTTTACCGCACAATGTCTCGCTGCCGGCAGCATCGGCGCTCTTGATTTATGTGGACAACAGTGGTGAAGGGCCCTCTTGACAACCCTCTCCCTTACGCCCCCTCCTGTCACTCCTAAGTCATCGGCGGAGGGCACCTTTTTCGGCAAGTTTCAAAAACGGATGCGTTCCGACGCCATGAAGGAGTATTTTCGAGGCTGTTCAGGGAGATATGCCCGCCTGCGCCGACGGTCCCGGCTGCGTTTCCTGTGCCTCAACCGGCGCTGCCTTTACCGGCTGGGCCTCCCCCTACTCTTCCGCCTCCGTTGTCCCCAGTGGACAAGGCTGTTGTGGTGCCTGATGTGACTCAACCTGATCCGGACCTGTCGGACGATCTACAGGGAGATCAGGACAGCAAAGACCAGACCTGCTCTGTTAGAGCTTTTCATGACCGGGTGCTGGACATGTCTGTTAGATGTTCCAGTACATGAGGCTTCGCAGAAGGGCTTGCTTTCGGGGGCGTTCACCTTATC
The DNA here is from genome assembly GCF_040938575.1 of Ambystoma mexicanum. Lineage (NCBI taxonomy): Eukaryota > Metazoa > Chordata > Amphibia > Caudata > Ambystomatidae > Ambystoma > Ambystoma mexicanum. Next base: position 1,134,910,489 of record NC_090931.1, on the reverse strand, counting down.
TCCTTTGTAGCGTACCGGCTTGTTCTTGCAGAAGGACGTTTTGGTCAAGGTCTGTAAAGTTTGGGAGAAGCCACACTCTGGCCTGTTTGTCAACAAGAATATTGACGCGCGCTACAGGCTCCAGTCTTCAGAAGACGTGGCCTTGGTGTCGTGTCCGCCCCCCTCCTCCACATTAGTGGTGGCAGCCACTTTGCAATCCAGACCTGCGTCGTCATCCTCTTTGACGGCTACACAGGTTCTGGCCAAGGAAGATGAGCTTCTTGACTCCCTTGGGAGGAAGATTTTCGCTAACTCGGCTCTGCAGCTGTGTCGGGCCAATGCAGAACTGGTTTTAGCGGGGTGAATATGAAAATGTGTAAAGGTCTGTCGGAGTTTGAGGAGTTTGTTCCCTCTGAAAAGTTGGAAGATTTCAAAGCGGAGTTGTCAGATGCGAGAGTCTTGGCGCAGGATCTCCTGGAGGCTGCGGCACACCATGTCGACACCTCAGCCCGAGACCTTATGCTTGGTGTGGATACCTCCGTCATTCTTGGTTGCATGCCACCAAGTTCTCCAAGGAGGTGCAGGATAAGGTTTTGGACCTGCCTTTCGATGGCAAGTAGCTCTTTCATTCCGCAACAGACGTGGAGCTGACCAAAACTAAGGACAGCACTCAGACCGCCAAGTCCTTGTCTGTCCTGGTTAAACCTCCTTTCAGGACACAGAGGTCGTTGTCAAACCCTCGCCCTTCCTCTGGTTTCAGGTTTTTTTTAGATCAGAAATCCTGCAGGGTTGACACTCCTTTGGGAAACTCCAGCCGAAGGCAGCAGCGGAGTCGGTTTTTCTCCCGCTTCTCAGCCTCCTCCTCAGGTTCAGGTGGTGTTTCGGTGAGTCTTGTTAGTCGCTGGGGCGGGCTTCCGCTTCCCCCTTCGCCCTAACCCACACTTCATTCCTCCCTTCCAGCAGTCGGGATCGCCCTCCCTCAGAGCTGAGATTCAGAAATTACACGATCTCAGGGCCGTGGAACCTGTTCCTCTAAGGGAGCGAGGGGAGGGCTTCTATTCCTGACTGTATACGGTCTCTCTACCCCTAGAGAAATTCAAAATGATCACACCTGGTGAGATAAAGCCCTCTTTACAAAAGGGCGATTGGCTCAGCGTGTTGGACCTCAATGATGTGTATATGCATATCCTGATCTGGAATCTGCATCGGAGATACCTATGGTTTTCTTTGGGGGAGGAGCACTTCCAGTTCCGAGTGCTCCCTTTTGGCCTCAGCTCTGCACTGTGTGTCTTTACGAAGATGTCGGTTATCGCAGCTTATCTTCGGCTACAGGGTATACATGTCTATCCATATTTGGACGATTGGCTGCTGCTCAGTCCTTGTCTGCTGAAAGCCTTGAGCAATCTTCAGTCTCTCCTCCAGCTCCTGTTTCGCCTTGGGCTGTCGGTGAACTGGTGGAAATCTTCCATGATGGTCTCTCAGGACCTGACTTTCCTGGGTTTTCGTTGAAACACGATCGACTGCAGAATGTACCTGACCAGGGACAGAATGGCGGATCTGTTGGCCACGTGTCAGATGTTTGCGCAGTCTGAGAGCATGTCGGCCTGGTGGTTCCAGAGGCTTCTAGGCCTCATGGCCTCGTGTGGATTGGCTCTTCCCCTTGCTTGACTCAAGATGAGGCGGACGCAGATGGCTCTTCAGAGTTCTTGGCGTCAAGCTGTGGATCCGGACTCCAAGATAATATAGATTCCAGCTTTCATGAGAATGGACCTGGTGTGGTTGTTGTCTCTCAGCAACCTGTCGGTGGGTGCGGGTTTCCAGGACCCCGCTCCAATGGTGACGATCACGACGGACTCCTCCCTTCTGGGGTGGGGTGCGACGTTGGATGATCTTCAGGTCTCCAACCTCTGGTCGCCACAAGACCAGTTCCTTCAAATAAATCATCTGGAGCTTCTGGCGATTTTCCTGGCGCTCCAGGCGTTCAGGCCATTCATTGCCAACAAAGTGGTTTGTGTCCGCACGAACAATGTGGTGTCCATGTTTTAAATCAACAAGCAGGGGGGCACAAAACAAAGTCTCCTCTTGTGGATCTGGCCATTCAGATTTGGGAATGGGCGGTTCAGCATGGTGTCTGGCTGGTGGCAGTACACATCCCGGCCAGCTGAACGTCACGGCAGTTGCCCTCAGCCGACAATGGTCAGCTACAAGTGGGAATTGACAGCGGAGGTCCTCTTGCAGATATTCCTGTGTTTGGGCACTCCGGATTTGGAGCTCTTTGCGACATCGCAAACAAACTTCCTATGTATGCCTCCAGAAACGGGCTGGGAGCTTCCTCTCTGGGAGATGTTCTTGAGAACCCATGGCACAACATGAGGGCCTATGCTTTCCCGCCTCTGCCTCTGATTCATCGGACGATTTGCAAGATGAAGAACATGGTCAGTTGTTCTCTTCTGCTCATAGCTCCATGGTGGCCAGTCAGGTTCTGGTTTTCAGAGCTTCAACATCTTTGGGTGTGTGCACTGATCAGGCTTCCGCTAGTTCCTGATCTGCTTCACCAGGGAGATCGACAGCTGTGTCACCCCTCCCCACAATCGTTCAGCTTGGCGGCCTGGTGCCTGAGTTCAGGTCTTTAGAACATCTCAACCTGTCTGCTGACAACATGCGCATAATTCAGGCAGCCTGGAAGCCTTGGACGAGGTCTCAGTATAAGAGCAAGTGGCTTTGGTTCTGTCACTGGTGTTTAGCCAAACAGCTGGACCCCAGGGTGGCTATGATTGACAGTGTTGTCCTTCGTCTCTCATCTTGCAGAGTCGGGCATTCATGTTCTGTCATGCAGGACTTATCTTTCGGCTGTGGCCGCTTACCTATCCATGGACCAGTGCTCTTTCTCACTGTCAAAAACAGTGATTAAACAGCACTTTGCGGGTCTTATGCTTCTTTTTCCTCCTGTTCGCAAACCGCATCCGACATAGGATATGAACGTGGTTCTTACAGCCTTATGCCATAAGCCTTTTGAACCAATGGCTACGGTAGATCTTGAGTACCTTTCATGGAAGGTGGCTTTTTTGCTCGCCGTGACCTGGGCAAGGCGAGTGAGTGAGCTCCAAGCTTTGTCGGTGGAGCATCCCTTCTTGGTTTTCCACAAGGATAAGGTTGTCTTTAGGACGAATCCTTCTTTCTTGCCAAAGGTGGTTTCTGATTTCCATCTAAATCAGTCAATCTCACTGCCTGTCTTCTTTCCAAACCCGGCTTTGGAAGCCGAGAGGTTTTTGCATTGCCTGGATGTGTGAAGAGCTCTTAAGTTCTAGCTAGACAAAACTTCTAAACTTAGGAGTTCCTCTCAGTGTTTGGTAACCTTTGGTAACCCGCAGCGCAAGCAGGCCTCCAAAGCTACTTTCTCCAGATGGATTGCTGCCTGTATTACGGAGTCTTACACTGTCCAAGGTCTAAGGCCTCCTAAAGTGATTCATGCTCATCTTGTGCGGGGCAAGGCAGCTGCTGTTGCTTTTCAAAGCTATGTCCCCTGGGAGACCATTGCGAAAGCGGCTACTTAGGCCTCCCCATCGGCTTTTTGTAAACATTACTGCTTGGACTTGAGCTCCAGATCTGATGCTCAGTCTGGGCAGGCTGTGCTGAAAAACAGTTTTCTGTAAGGGGGTTTCTATCCACCCGCAGTGCCTGTTGAGGAGTGCTTGGGAATCTCCCATAAGTATGGAGGAAAGGGGATGGGACGCAGGAGTATTAACAGGTTACTCACCGTAGTGAACACCATACTCCTAGTCCATAGACCCCTTTCCTCCATACCCCTGCCCGCCGTCCCCTCTAATAAGGTTCCTCTATTATTGCTTAAAGGTCTCTGACCTGGCAATAGAAAAGGACTGATGAGCGATGCAGTGGGTGGAGCTGAGAAGGGCGGGGTGACAGCCATGTGCGGTACCCCGTGTAAAAAGAGAGGAAGGACACATTTTTGAAAAATGTGATGCTTTTTACAAAGTGCTCCGGTCCCGTCGCACAGGATGGAGGAATGTCCCATAAGTATGGAGGAAAGGGGACTATGGACTAGGAGTAAGGTGGTCACTATGGTGAGTAACCTGGTAAAAATCACTTAAAAGGTGGTCTAACTTTGTGCTGGGTAAGTCACTAAAATGAAATATCGGTAATTCTGTAATTGGTTTACAGAATTGGCCTTCATGTGTGAATCTCACTAAGCCGAGAATACATCTAGTCGCGCAATGTATCTATTAATACTCCTATGTCCCTCGTTTTTCTGCTCCGCTTCCATGGTCTTATTTCTTCCATCTATGCCAGAGCGCCTGGGATTTGTGTCCTGTTCATGTGAACGTTGTTTTGTGATGGCGGTTCCCCACTCTCTGTCTGGAGTATTTGGGTCCGGAACACCAGTGGGACTCGTGCTTCTATTGCGACTCCCTCTCCTTCCAAGTGCTCCAGCGTCTGATTGTCAGGTGGGAGGAGGTGTTCAATATATGGAATGAAACCACCCATACCGTATGTTATGGAAAAACAGTGCTTTGTAAACTTTTGAAGCGGATATTTTACTCCCCAACTTAAAGTTGAGATTTAAAAAATAATTCCCATTCACAATAGGAATATTTTTGTAAAGTATTTCTTTGCACTTCATGCACATTAAAATATCAATTTTTACCTCCTCTGATCAGGCAGCAATGAGAGGAGAACCTTATTGTGTTTCTCTGCGTTTACTACTAATTTGGACAGATCTGAGGAGCTGTATGGGTGAAAGCAGGGGCTAGGCTCCTATGTGTCCATTTTAGATTTTTTGTTAATATTTCTATTACCTATTTTTATTTGTTGTGAATATTTGCCCTATTTTTAGGGAGTTAACGTGGCTTATACACCCCTTAGCTGTAGGGCTTTGTAGGGCTATTGCAAGTCACTTGGACATTTTGTGACCAAACCGAGGAATGTGCCAAAAGGATGCGTCATTTATATGGTGGCAAGTCAGAATGATGACGCTGACAAGTCATTTCACTATGAGGTTTATCAAAGAAAAGGAAAAATTCCCAACTTTGCCTTTGTTATAAGGCGTCCCTAGCTAACAAAAAAAGGTGCTCATCAGTGATCGTTTTAGCAGAACTTGTCCACTGTCCAAACTAGTCTAACTGACCCATCCACTATGGTAACTAAAGACTGGAGACTTATTCCCTTCTCCTGTAGTCTGTATGCTTATTGCAAACATCTTTTTCAATCGTTAAACAGTCAGAAGAGATTATATGAAATATTATCAGTTCCTTCAATTCGGTCAAGACTTTTGTGTTCTATTACTCTCCTCTTGATTCTAGATCGACTTTTTCTCTCTCTTCCAATGGTAGTTATCCAAGTTTTTCCTTCCACTTAATTTCTTTGTACTTTTACTGTTATAAAACGGAGTATTCAGTTTTGATTCATATTCTCTTCTGCAGATTTCACTATTTGGATTTCTTTATCCTGACGAGACTATTAAGATTGCTCACATAACGATTCTCATTCACTCCTCCGGGTTTGATGCCAGCTTGACCCTGTAACGGGAAATGCTCCAAGGATTCGTAAAGTCTTCTGTGACTTCAGGTGGTACAAAATGAAGCCATTGGGATTGTTAAGAACATCCCCCAGGAGAGAACATGTCTCAGTCTCTAGGAAGGATCTGCACTGGCTGCCAGAAAACAGTTTAAGGTCAACACGTTAACTCCGGAGTGCCTTTACCCTTCTTATCTGATATTCTAAAGCTATGCGAACCAGGAAGAACTCTACGTTCCTGCAATACTAATCGCCTGGTATGTCATAAAACCAAGTGGGTGAGGGGGTTGGGGGGGGCGGGAACGGTCTCTCCTTCCAAGTCCAAGCAGCAACTGCATGGAACAGTCTGTTGCATTGGGAAAAATATTCTTCCCTTTAGGAAGCCGTTGAAAACCTGTAGATTGTGCTGGTTGGTTTTCTTCATGTCCCGTTTCTTGATGTTTTTTTGTATTGAGTGGGAACCCTGATGCCTGCGGGCTTTGGTGCATGATAAATACGTTTTTAAAAAAGCCTTTTCTCCTGGGGCAGTGAGAGCATCTGCCTCGCCTGGACGCATCCACGTTTCAGTGTAGAACTCTGCTTGTAAGCGCCTCTATTTTGGGAAATGTTAACCTCCTTTTGCAATCTTTGGGCAGTAATCCATCCGTTTTGCCCTCGCCTGCTCCCAGCCCCTATGCCCGCCCATCCTGCATCGATGAAAGGCCCCAATTTTAGAACTCCATCCAGGGCAGCCTTGCAAAAGGGCAGATCCCTCAAGTCGGTTCACTCACCTGTTTGCCCCTACACCCGCACTCTGGTAAGCTGGTACGGGCTGGGAGCACAGCCTTTACTGTACTCTAGTAAAACCCTGCCACTTCCACTTTACTATCACTCACTTCGAAGACTGTTGATCGCAGTGCTCTTTAGTCTGCCATTCTACTGCACTGTATTGCCAATACAGCGCCCACAAAATGTAGATTAGCTTATATCTATTGCTTAGATTTTGAAACCAGGCGCACTGCGATAACTGCTTACAGTTTTGAATTCAAGCAAACTGTAGGTATTGCTTCTGTTCTGAATCTAGATGCATTTTAATACTGCAGTTGTTTGAATCTAGGTTTATTTATTACTGTGATCATGCCTAGCCATAGCTCCGGGGCCAGGGGTGCTCTCTGGTGCAACAGAAACCTCCCCTGCTCCCTGTCACCCATTCCCTAACCCCCTGCTTCTTCACCACACCTCTCCTCCTGAGCGCACCCTTCCTCTTCCCACCACCCACCCTCCCCCATCACCCAGCCTTCCCATCGCTAAGCGCAGCTCGTGCAGCCACAGCAAAGACTCCTCTTTCTGCAGCCCTGTCTACTGTCACACATATACCTCAGGCACCAACACACAGCTCAAAACCCAGAAGCGGCTTTCACCGTAATCTCATCCCAGCATTCATCCCCTATTCTTTCTCTTGGAATGCATGCCACTCCTATCCCCTATACCCTGACGACCCCCCCCCCCCCTTCCCAAACCCATCATCCACTCTTCTCCTCCCCTTCAAACTCTCCAAGCTCTGACCCCTCGCCCCCAGAGCCTCTAGTACCTCCACCATCTCGTGCACTTTCCTCAATCCCAGTTCACCCCCAGCATCTACTCCCTCCTGCACACTCAAACACTCCTTCCTCGTATCCCCTCTTCCCACCCCTGATCACCCCTCGACCCCTCTGTGCCCCCAGTCCAATTACCCAAATTACCCCCTAGAGACTTGCCTCCCCAGCATGCTCTCTCCCCCACACCTATTCACCCTGCCCCACAGCCTCCCCCCGCACCTCCCCCGTCCCCTCTACGCTGCCTCGGCCAGGGTTTGAAATTGCTAGGAGCGGAGTGATTTTAGCTCCTGGTTATAGCCAAGAGGAGCCTGGCTAGCTTGCAACCAACAGTTATCGGGAGCTACAGTTGACTCCTCTGATAAGTGGTGCCAAACACACATAGTTATTGTATATTAATTGTGTAGTTTTGGAAGAATAAAGAGCATGCCTAAGGAACATTTAAAGCATATTTTATAATATGCAAATATACAAGTTAAGTTTGCATCTTGTGCATGCAATGGACTGGCTCCTCGGTCCCCAGCGGTAGCTCCTGTTGAACGGGTGATTCCAGAGACACAGGAGTTGCTCTTTGCTCCTGCTCAACAAATCCCAATTTCCACCCCTCCACTCCCCCACCCCATCTCATGCATTGGTATCGATGCCAGATCTGGTGCAGAAAACAGCCAATTTTATCTCTTCAGAAAACCCAGACATCCTCTTAATCACTGAAACTTGATTCTCTTGACTACTTCCCACCGCGCACAAAGCCTTCCCACCTCGATACGCCCTGATAGTACACAAATAGACCCACTTGGGGGGGGGGGGGGATAGCTGTTTTCCACAAACTAAATTCTAGTCCTACACACTGAGAATCAACCATGCAACGCTGACTGCAAATCTCTGCTAGTCAAATTAAACTTTCCCCCACCTTGACTTAGTTTCCTACAATTTTATTTTGTTTATTTAAATTTATAAAGCGCACTGCAGCCCCGGTTGCATTGTGGCGCTATTACAGCGGGTTCACTTGGATGCAGAGTTACATACATATGGGCAAGATTACATAGGCATTACATAGGCAGAAGAGATGCGATACAGTCACTGATTCATAACAATGTTACCCCTAGGTATGTTCTGTGGTTACACGGGAACTACCTCAGGTAGTCTAATTAAAGAGCTTTGTTTTCAGGGCTCTTCTGAACACTGTGAAGGAAGATTCATTTCAGAGCGTGAGAGGAAGTGCGTTCCAGTGTCTTGGTGCGAGTACCGTGAAACTTGCCCCTCCAGCTTTGGCATGTTTATAGGCAGAGACTGAGTTGGTGTGACTAATGAACCTGTTTTGGTCTGATTTATAGACTCCCCTGGCTATATTCGAAACTTCGGTGACTCCCTAGAGGCCCTCCTGATCTCACACCCTTTGCTTACCCTGCTAGGAGACCTCAACATCTGGTTTGACACCCCCTCAAACCCCATAACATGTCTGCTCATCGACAACTTGTAAGCCCTCAACATGACCCAACTGGTATCCGGTCCCAACATAGTAGGGCACTCCCTTGATGTTGTATTCAGCTCCACCGATTGAATTCCCTCACTCCCTGACCCCTTTTAGATCCCTTTCCCACAGAGCAGGCCCTTCTCACCCTACCTCAAAACCCTCAACCCTGGCCTGGGATGTAAATGGCGGGCTGATCCGTACCCCTTAACCAAGCCAACCTATTCAGGCAGATCAAGGCCTACAGGGCCGAAGTAAGGAAAGCCAAAAGATCTTTCTTTGGTTTCTGAATCTCCTACACCAGCCGGATACTCCACAAGATCACAGAATTAAAGTATACCTCTACTCTTCCACATCCACCCCTCACACCCAATCACTCTGAGGTGCCATCAGACCACCTTTATAAAATCGGCATAGAAAGAACCCTCACCTTCAGCACTAGATTAGTACATTTCCACCCTCTCCACCCCTCTTATGAACTACATCATCTCTTCTGCTACTTCTCCCACCCAGGATTCCTGATGCTACTCAAGTAGTTGCCCCTCAGGATTTTCTAGAGACCCCTGCCCCCTTCGATCCGAAAAAAGAAAATCTCTCCTCCACTTGCGCAGGCAGCATCGCTAGATCAATAAACTTTTCTGTAACATCGGGCATTTCCCAGCTGCTTTCAAAACCTCTCATGTCAAACCTTAACTCAAAAAGGCCAATCCTAACCCCCACCCCTCTTGCAATCTAACGAAAATCCAATTTCCAACAACCGATTCATTGCCAAACTCTTAGATTGCACACTTACTCCCAACTCTCCCGTTACACAGAATCCCAGGGCCTTCTCTACCTTGCCTAATCTGGTTTTAGACCACTCCAGGGAATCAAATCCTCCTTTCTCTCCACCTGGGATGACAAGAAAAGAACAGCATACCCAGAATGATGTGCTAGCCCATCTTCCTTGACCACTTAGCAGCATTCGACACAATAGACCTTGCCACCCTTATACCGACTCCGCTCCCTACGCATCAGGGACTCTGCTTTAAGATGGATCTCCTCTTTCCTCACTAACTGCTAGCAAATCACCACCTTCCCTCCCTGTTTCTTACGGGGTCTCTCCCTCTTCTGGCTCCTCTTCAACCAGTAAGCCTGCTCCCTGTGTTCATCTGCTCACACAACCTTACCTGCTACAACTACGCCGAGACACTGATTATTTTCAAGATCCCCAACTCCCCGCACCCAGACCTTGCCTGCTGCCTCACGGATATCTACCACTGGATGACAGCCACCACCACCACCACCTCCTCCTCGATCTGGGCAAAACCGAAATCCTGATTTGCGACATGACCGCACCCCTCCCTAACTCCGCCCCTGGCTGCCCTCCCTAGGCCCCTGTTCCGCAGCATCATCCTGAGTAAAGAACCTGGGATGCACCTTCAGCTCAGACCTTACTCTCGCCACATTGCTGTCATCAGATGTTGCCACCATCACCTCTGCATTTAGGAAAATGTTCACCTAGCCGGAGAGAAGAACTTGACGGCGGATGCTCTGAGCAGGCAGAACACAGTATCCCACGAGTGGGAACTAGCTCAGGAAGTCCTTCAAGAGATCTTCGCCCTTTGGGGAACCCCTCAAGTGGATCTGTTTGCCACCAGTATCAACCGGAAGTGCGATTAGTATTGCTCAAGGGAATTTCCCCCAAGAGGAGCTCTAGGGGACACGTTCGTAGTGGATTGAGAGTTTCCACTTCTGTACGCGTTTCCTCCAGTCCCCGTCATTCCTCACATAATCAGGAGGTTGAGAAGATTCTGGAAACCCATGATCCTAATTGCCCCGGATTGGGCAAGGAGAACGTGGTTTCTGATGTTTGTTAATTTGCTCAGAATCACATGCTGTGCATAGTCCGACATCCAGTGGTCACTGCGGAGTATTGCATTTTGTTTTTCGTAGTCGAAAAGGGGACGTCGACAAGGCGTGTCTGTAACACTATCCCTATAGTGACGTGCAGTGTACCCACAATCCCTCATGCGTCGAGGTCCCTCAGATTGTTTTTTTTCGCCCAGTTATTGGTCCCCTTTATGCGGAGCTCCTCGAGAGACCTCGCGAAACCATTTCCTCATCCCTTGGTAGTTTATTATTAATTATAACACATAGATCCCTCCCTCGACGTAGCTGCCAAGCTGTTCTCCGCCGAGCAAGATCTTCGACGGAGGGACGAGCGGAGGAGATCCTTCGGCGCTGCCGAACACGTGGCCGGGCCTCGCCGGCCTAACAGTAGGGAGAGTGGGGTTGTTGGTCATTTCTTTAACACTCTGAGAATGCCTTGTTCTTTCCCCTCCCTCTCTTTCGAGGTCGTAATCACATTTCATGCCCTCAGCTATGGAGAGGACGCCCTTTAGGTTTTGCCCGCGTTGCAAGGGCAAGTTTACCTGGAAGGACAAGCACAAACGGTGTAACCGTTGCTTGCCCCTCGATCACAAAGAGGACGGCTCTGCGGCCTGTAAATTACTTAAACCCAAAACTTTAAAGGACTGCAGGGTCAAAAGGTGGGCAGCCTATGCGATGTCTAGGTCTGACTCCTCGCCAGCTGCCGCCGCCGCCGAATGTGACGAGGACAGTGATTACACGGCCTCCGTAACGGAGGTTGTAGACCTCTCGAAGGAGCGCTCTCGCTCCTCGTCCGTCCCCGGCCCCGACAAGCCCGGCTCACGCCCCGCTTATGGGGATGAACACCCCGGCGACAAGGACGAACACAAAAAAACACATGAGCACATACCCCACGGCACGCATTCGTCTAAGATGAAGGTATCCATAGCGTCAACGGAGGCTTTGGGCTCACCGGCGTCTTCCGCCGACCGTAAGGGTCGCAAGCGCCACCGCCACCGCGACTGGGCTTTCTGTAAATAAGGGCGCTATCCCCAAATCCTCAGGCGACACGCCTCGCAAGAGTGCGTACGTTGCCAGTAAAGACTTGGCACCGCCTAGCGCGACGGCGAGCGATCCCTCGACGGGGAAGCTGATCGCCGATAGCCTCACGCGTACAGCTTCTAAAGACGGCCAGAGACGGACGACTGGTGACACGTCGAGAACCGCTCACAAGGCCAAAGAAACGTCGAAGACACCGGAGGGTAGGCTGGCACAGCTCCCACCGTCGACGGAAGACCATAGCCAGCGAGAGGTTTTCTCAGAAGGCGAAGGGACTCTATCTTCGACGCTATGGGACAGAACTAAGCAACTACAGGGAGAGGGAACTCCCTTTTCACTCCCAGACCCCTCTGGCCTACCTTACTGGACTGCAGAGAGGTTCCAGTCATGTATGGACAAGCTAGACAGGTCCATGGCCATCCCAGAAAATAGGACACCCAAGAGGCCAAGGGAGGTACTCCAGGAGGGGCCATGGGCTAAATACCTGAAGCGCTTTAACCCCCTACAGGAAGACATGAACTCTTACGACCTCACTGAAGAGGACTCTCACTTCCAGGAAGAGGATGAGTTTGTGAATAATGTGGACCAACAAGAGGGAGAAGGTTTTCATGATGACACTAACATAGGTGAGGAGGGCTACGAGGAGGACCCAGGTGAAGGTGGCTTACAGCCCTGGCAGTCGCCATCAGGGTCTACAGACCTCGACATTATAGACATTTCTTCTCCTCAGACCACATGTCAGGAACCCATCTCCAGTAGACGATCAGCCCACCTTCAATGTGCTAATGAGGAAGGCAGCAGCGCATTTTGAAGTTGAAACTGGGGAGGTCACCCCAGATAATGATTTCGTCGAAAGGATTATTAAAGAAATTCCTCCCACTAGTCAAACTATTCCTATCCTCGCCTCGGTTAAGAGACGACTCACCCCATCGCTTTCCACCCCCGCGCTGGTAAGAGGGGGTCAATCCAAGAATCGAGAAATTGTTCTCACCCTCTCAGTCAGACCCATTATATATCGGGGGTCACTCAGTCCCGGACTCCTTAGTGGTGACTAACACAAGGAAGAGGGCTGGGGTTCCACTGTCAACCAGCGAGGCACCCCCAGATAAAGAAGGGGAAAAAGCTTTATGCCTTGGGCAAAAGGATTTCCGCCTCAGCAGCTTTTTCAATTGGGATTGCCAATAATACATTGTTGGCAAGCTATGCTGATGCTCAATGGGGAAAGCTTAAGCAGGACATCGAAGAAGCCCCTGAACCTCTAAGAACTCGCTTATTGGCTACAGTTACAGAAGGAGCTCTGGTCAATTCTGCTGAAGCGTCACGTCTGGCTTCGCAATTCCGGTTTCAAATCAGAAACGCAGGCGTCACTCATTAATAAGCCAATAGAAGAGTCAAATATCTTTGGAAGGGCAGTGGACGATGCATGGGTAATGCAAAGAAAGAATTCGACACCATAAAGACCTTAGACCAAATCTCAAAGCCTCCAAACAGGCAGGGATTTGGGATCAAGGGCTTTTTTCGTGGCCAACGCCAAGAGCAGCAGCAGCAACAGCATTACACTGCGGGCAACTGGCCCTCTAATCAGGGTACCAGTAACCAATATAACCAAAGAGGACAACGCCGTGGCAAGGGCAGAGGCCGGGGCTCCAGCCCCAGAGGCACCCCGGCAAGTAACACCAAATGACCCGAAGGTTTGGGCCCCCTCCCATGCTTCTCCGGTTGGGGGCCGGATAACATCGTTCCTTTCAGCATGGGAGGGAATAACATCAGACCGGTGGGTATTGTCAACCGTAGCCCACGGGTACTGTATAGAGTTCAATCGGTCCCCCACCTACAGACCTCCAAGGGGACGACACCCGTCACCAGAACACCTCGTCATCCTCCTGCAAGAAGTAGAACAGCTGCTACAGAAAGGAGCAATAGAGGTCGTGCCCCTATCTCAGGTAATGGAAGGTATTTATTCAGTGTACTTCCTTGTACCCAAAAAGGGCCTAACCATGCGCCCTGTACTAGATCTGCGCCCAGCAAACAAATTTGTAAAACCACAAAAATTTCGTATGGTAACATTACAGGAAGTAATTCCCCTGCTATCTCAGGGGGACTACATGACAACACTAGACATGAAAGATGCATACTTTCATATTTTGATGTTGCCAGCGCACAGAAAATACCTGAGGTTCATGATAGAGGGCAAACACTACCAGTTCAGAGTGCTACCCTTCGGCATAGCGTCTGCACCGAGGGTATTCACGAAGGTACTGGCAGTGGCAGCGGCCCACCTGTGCAGGTTGTCCATACCGGTATACCCTTACCTCGACGATTGGCTCATAACGGGGGAGTCCTACGAGACATGCTTCTCAAACACCCAGAAGACAGACCTTTTGTTCCAACTGGGCTTCTCCATCAACGAGAAGAAGTCCAGTTTAGACCCCAGCCAAATCAAACAGTTCCTAGGGGCTCTAATTCGAACTAAGGACGGCCTCGTATTCCCCTCCGAGAGGGTCCAAAATATGCTGTTTCAGATCCCTCAATATGTGGCCGGCCGAGAGGTGATGGTATGCAAAGTAATGCGCTTGCTAGGAATGATGGCGTCATGTATTTATTTGGTACCTCACGCGCGCCTGCGCATGCGCCCAATGCAAGGGTGGCTCAACAGCCAGTGGCGTCAGGCCAGCGGACAATGGGATGATCTAGTGTTGGTTTCGCAGGCCTTGGTTCTCTCGCTACGGTGGTGGTCGAAGGAAAACCTGGTAATGGGGAAACCATTTGCCACCCCCGCAGTGGAAGCCACTCTAACCACAGACGCATCCCTCACAGGATGGGGGGCTCACCTATCCCATCAGACTGCTCGCGGAGTCTGGACTCCGAGCGTAGCTTCCAAGCACATAAACTTATTAGAGCTACTTGCAGTGTTCAAGGCACTGAAAGCCTTTCAGACACACCTACAAGGGAAGACAGTGATGGTCCTCACGGACAGCACCACAGCCATGTACTACCTCAACAAGCAAGGGGGCACTCACTCTCCAGGACTGTCCAAGCTGTCCCAGAACATCTGGAAGTGGGCTCTCAGACACATGTTCCTATTGTCACAACATGTACCAGGGGAACTCAATCTGCTAGCAGACAAACTCAGCAGAGACTTCCCTCTGCCCTCAGAGTACGAATGGCGGTTACACGAAGACATTGTCTTCGACGTCTTCAACCAATGGGGCTTCCCAGAAATAGACCTGTTCGCACCTCTGGAGAACTCACAATGCCTAGATTACGCCTCCAGATACCCACAGAACCACTCCAAGCGGAACGGTCTCTGGATACCATGGTCAGGGAAATTTTTTTACGCTTTTCCCCTAACTCCATCAGTCACCATGATACTGATAGCCCCAATGTGGGCCCGCCAACCATGGTTTGTGCACCTGATGGAGATGTCCCTGTCCCCACCAGTGAAACTGCCATGCCCGTGCAACTTGCTGTCACAGGACAAGAGCAAGACATTACACCCATGCCCACAGAACATGAACTTAGCAGCCTGGCTCCTGAGGTCATAGAATTTGGCCATTTAAAACTCCCTCAGAGATGCATGGACATTCTCAAAGAAGCTAGAAAACCCAACACTCGCCACTGCTATTCTAGCAAGTGGAAAAGATTTGTCATCTGGTGTAGAGGTAAGAGCATCGACCCAGTCCACTGCTCTCCCACAGATATTGTCCTTTACCTGACCCATTTACTGGACTCAGGTCTGGTGTTCAATTCTATTAAAGTCCATCTAGCGGCACTTTCTGCATACACCACCTCTCAGTTTAAGGTGTCATGGTGGAAAGTCCCAGTTATCAAAGCCTTCATGGAGGGGGTAAAGAGGATACACCCTCCGATAGCAAACCCAGCTCCCGGCTGGGACCTTAATGTGGTACTTATCAGGCTCATGGGCTCACCCTTTGAACCCATGCACAAGGCAACTCTTAAGGACCTCACGCTTAAGACTGCTTTCCTAATAGTGATCACCTCCATTAGGAGAGTAAGTGAACTACAGGCTTTCTATTCTAGACCCCTTCGTAACAGTTCACAAAGATAAGGTGGTTCTACGCACACACCCAAGGTTTGTACCGAAATTCATATCGAAATTCCATGTCAACCAGTCAATAGAACTATCAACGTTCTTTCAAAACCCTTCCAATTTGGGAGAAAAGAGCCTGCATACACTAAATGTACGCAGAGCTGTCATGTTTTATATGGAAAGAACTAGACCACTGAGAAAGACTAATCAGTTCTTTGTCTCGGTGGCAGCAGGAAGAGAAGGGGATGCAGTCTCAAAGTCCACTATATCTAGATGGATTGTTCAATGCATCTCTCTCTGTTACACTCTTGCTAAGAGAGAACTACCCTTCAAGCCAAGAGCACACTCTACTCGAGGCACTGGGGCTTCCATAGCATTCATTGCAAACGTTCCCCTTGAGTCCATTTGCAAAGCGGCAATCTGGAGTTCTGTACACACCTTTACAAAACAATACTGTCTAGATGCTCACTCTAGATCTGATTCCCAGGTGGGACAAGCAGTATTAAGACATCTTTTCTTTACTGTTCCTTCTCACAACCCACCTCCAACTCCGGGTACTGCTCGCTAGTCTATGCACAGCATGTGATTCTAAGCAGATTAACAAATATCAGAAGACAATGCATTACTTACCGTAAAAGCATTTCTGATGGTTGTATCTGCTTAGATTCACATGCGCCCACCCTTCCTCCCCGCTCGGATGGAAGGAACATAGACCTCTTTCTACATCTCTCTCTCTCTTTTCTGTACTCACTCATGTATAGAAGGCTCCCTCAAGGCAGAAAAAATACAGAGGGACCTTGACGCTTGAGGGGTTGTGGGTACAGTGCACGTCACTATAAGGATAGTGTTACAGACACACCTTGTCGACGTCCCCTTTTCGACTACGAAAAACAAAATGCAATACTCTGCAGTGACCAGTGGATGTCGGACTATGCACAGCATGTGAATCTAAGCAGATACAACCATCAGAAATGCTTTTACGGTAAGTAATGCATTGTCATATCCGGATCTTCTAGACCTGTCCATCTGTCCTCCGATTCGTCTTCCGCAAAGAGAGGATTGTCTCTTGCAGAAGAGAGGTTGGGTTCTCCATCCGGATATCGGGACCCTCAACCTTCACGCCTTGTTTCTGAAAGGCTGAGATAAAAGGATTGGGATCTCATGGATGACGTGATGGAGGTGTTGCTTTCAGCCGGAAGGCCAGCAACAAAATCTTTATACCGCTGCCGTTGGAACAAATTTTGCAGCTGGTGTAGAGAAAAGAATATCGAACCACTTTTCATGTAGTACACCAATGGTGTTATCTTTTTTGCTATAAAACAACCCTCTGGAAAAAAGGATGTTGTCGTTGAGCGGTCCAAAAGAACTATAGTGTATGAAAACCTCAAGGAGTAAAGAATTGTTTTTTTTTTGTTAATGTGCCTAATACCATAACACATCGTTTTCTAAGCACAGATCTAGGATTCAAATCTCTGTTGCTCTGCGTGGTCTTGCTTCCTCTGTTCACCCTCTGTAACCAAGAACTTGATCATTGAAGAAACCTTTTGTTTAAGTCATTTATCCTTCCTTTATGAACACCTTTTTCAAACCACTCAAGGTTAAAGACAGTTGGCCTTTTCATCTTAGAGATAAGCTTGTAGTGTGAGGGTCAGAATAGAACATTGGACACGGGTCCGTTTTTTTGTTTTGACATCCTGACGGGGATAGATCCTTCGTTTTTGTTTAGAAAGGTCAAATTCCTCTAGGGCAGAGTCAAGAGGCCTTTTCCAAACCTTTTATTTTCAATGAAAGCCTTAAACCAGAAACATGCAAATTTGTCTGACTCTTTTCTGACCCCTCACACATACTAATGTTGGGTCACTGCTTAGAATGTAGGCCATGCATTTAACTTCTTCTCTACATGCATAGGGAAACTAGCTAAAGGCGCGTCCGCAGACCCGCACGCATCTTCCATCATACACCACTTGAAGACACTGCACAACACCTCTGCCATAAGAATGCAACTACCGTTCATGACAAATTCGATACGTAGATGCACACAACTTCTATCCAGCTCTTGCTTACCCTCTGTAGACCACTTTCACCACCCATCCACATGCCAGATCGACATTGGTGGCTAGCAGGGACTTCACTCCTCATATCTTAAGCACCGGCCAGTATGCACACACGCATACTAGCACCTCAAATTTCTTCTCCTATCCGGACTCCGGTCCTCCGATGGCATTCAACTTTCAGTGCATTGGGACCATGCTAATGATGAAAGGTGCTATACAAATGAGGCACTACTACTTATTCTGACTGGGATGAGAATGATGGGTCCCATAAAGATTCTCAGTTCCCCTTCCCGGGTTTCCCGTTCTCCCCGATACCTTGGACTTCTAGAGTTAACATCACCTGGATGTCTAGCTGCTATGGGTCAGTTCTCTGCACTGTCAATATTCAGTCTCTTGTTCCTATAATGCTAACTTTATCATGCCATTGTCGAGGATGGTTGTATGGTACTTCCCGTACCGCTGGGTTCTGAGTGTCTGTTTGGGGGACTCTTAGTCCACCACGAGTCCCTCGTAGTCATGCCACCACCTTCGGTATGTCTTTCTGGATGCCCTGCATCTGATATTTCGCTCGTTCTCCTCTAAGTGAGATGCTGTACACCTTCGACACCCGCCAGGCCCTCGGCGCTTGTTAAGTCCTCGATGTCGACATCAGCACCGCAGTCTTCGCCGCCGGCTGCGCCACATTTGCCAGCCACGCCGTCGGCACCTAGTGCGCCTTATACATTGATGTCAACAAAGAAAAACAACATCGAAGCCTGTGGTTTAAAATCCAGACCAGGTTTATGCTCCTCCCCCGAAAAAGGTTTTTTTTTCAAATCGCTTACTTCCATTTTTGAGGAGGAGGTACATTCTGATAATGAGGAAGCACAATTTGGGCTACGATACAGTACACCCAATGTACCGGGGAGCTTGAATACAAGGTTTATTTGAGAATTTGCAAACAGCAAGTGGGGTTGATACCTCCCCAGAACTGGAATTCAGAAAGCCTGAACCAGGACAACATGCTGACTTCCTATCCTCAGCTTATGTCAAAGGTCACTGAATATTTGGGTTAGAGTAGGTCCTCTTTACCCTACTATGACCAAGACAACCTAATGGATAATCTGGACAAGGGTCCTCAAACTGATCCCGGTTTGCCCTTTTATGTGGCACTTCAAAAAAGGGTGGCTGGGAACATGGAGACTCCGGAGTCAAATCGGTCAGTCGTCCAGGAACGCACCAAATAATACCACCCCTCCAGTACCGACCCAGACTACCTGTCAAAACACCCCACTCGGTAGAGTCTGGTGGTGCTGGCAGCTACGACTACTGCAAAACAGGCAGCGTACCCTTCCATCCCTCCTGATAGGGAGGATAAGCGAATAGATGGATGGGCCAGGAAGGTATTTTCTGCAGGGAGCATGGCGCTGAAATCTGACAACTCCACTTGTGCCCTCGCAACGTTTTTGTATACTCTGTGGGGCTGTATCTCCATGGCAGCAGAGCATATTCCCAAAGGGGAAGAAAGGGACGGTTTCTTAGCTATTAAGGACAGCAATGAAGCCATGTGTGAGTCCCTTCAATCAGGGTTGGATTCTGCAGATAGCATCAGCAGATCCATGGCTACCAGCACTGTCATGCGCAGATTTGTGTGGTTGAGGAAGTCTAGTTTTGCACCAGATGTGCATTCTAGGCTTCTCAACATGCCTTTTGACGGGGCTCATCTTTTTGGCAACAAGGCTGACGAGAGCCTTGAGAAGTTGCAGACTTTTAAAGGCGGCAGCCAAATCTTTAGGCACTGCTATTAGGCAACCTTAGCCTTTTCATTCTAGGGCAACCGTGGAGGGGGTAGATCTTTTTGTTACTACTCCTCAGTTGGAACAACGAGAGGAATGGCCAGTCAAAGGGGCCAAAGAAGGTTTCCTCGTGGTGGACGAGGTAGAGGTGCAAAGCCAGCTCAAGCAGCAGCCTCCTTGCCATCGGCCTCTAACAGCTGCCACAAAACCACTCTGAGGTCTTGAGCCGCAGTTAACCACTGGGGAGCAGACTGTCTCGGCATCTGCAAGAATGGCAAGACATTACTTCGGATGCTTGGGCTTTGGAAACCATAGTCAAGTTATTGCTTCCTTTTATAAGAAGACCTTGGAACAATCCACCGGGGAACCACTCCTTGAGGATTCCAGATCCGCTCCCTGTGCAGGAGATTTTAACCCTGCTAGAGAAAGGTGCTATAGAACCAGTACCTGTAGCATAGAGAAACAAGGGATGGTACTTATATTTTTGATTCCCAAAAAGGACGGAGGACTGAGACCCATCATGGACTTGATACTTGAACAAGTTCCTCAGGAAGGACAAGTTCAAGATGGTCACATTTTCTCTGGACCATCAGGATGCTTATTTTCATGTGCCAATCTGTCTCCAGCACAGAAAATACCGGAGGTTTGCTGTTGGTGGTTCTCATTTTTAGTTTCGAGCTTGGCAATTCAGGCTGACCTCCATCCAAGGGTTTTTACCAAACTGATGGTGGTAGTGGCAGCAAGCCTCGGGAGGGGGGGGGGGGGTTCATGTCTACCCCTACCTGGATGATTGATGATCATCTGTCACCTGCCAGTCTCTTCAGACTAGGCATCTCCCTCAATTACAAGAAGTCCCATATGACACCTTCTGCAAAACTGCAGTACATCGGGGCTGTCCTAGACCCATCCTCGGGGAAAGATCTCGCCCTCTGAGGTGAGGGCTCAAGACATACTTCAGATGGTTACCAAATTTCAGAGTGCCCACAATCTTCCGGCCTTTTTTAATTTTTATTTATTTTTATTTTTTTTTATTTCTTGAGGTTGCTCGGCCTCATGGCATCCTGCATTTTTCTGGTGCCAGAGGGCCATCTGAGAAAGAGATCTCTCCAATGGGCTCTAAGAACCCAATGGTCTCAATTCATTCTCAGGAAAGATGTCGAACCGACATCAGATTCCATCCAGAGTCTCACAGGATCTTCTGCGGTCTGCTCGTGAGGAGAATATTCTAAAGGGAGAACCTTTTTGGCAACCATGGCCGGAGATTACAGTTGTGATGGACGCCTCCCTCACAGGTCGGGGAGCCCATGCCAACGACCTGACAATCAGCAGTTGTTGGTCTCGGAGTCCAAACTACACATCAATCTTTTGGAGCTGAGGGCAATTCGACTAGCGCTGAAGGCCTTCCTGCCCTCTGTCCGGTGAAAGAACGTCCCGATAATGACGCACAACACAGTGGCCATGCACTACCTCAAGAAGAGGTGTTGTAGGGTCACTACCTCTGTGCAGAGAGGCAATGCAGCTCTAGTAGTGGGCAATTCAGAAGGAATGCCCCGATCAGCAGTTCACCTATCAGGTGAGGAGAACATGGCAGTGGATGCTCTGAGCAGGCAGAGCAGTGTTTCTCATGAGTGGGAACTTTCGCAGGAAGCCCTTCAAGAGATCTTCGCCCTTTGGGGAACCCCTCAAGTGGATCTGTTTATGACCGGTGTCAACTGGAAGTGCTAATTGTACTGCTCCAGGGAATTTCCTCCAAGAGGATCTCTGAGACGCATTTGTGGTGGACTGGGAGTTTCCACTTCTGTACGCGTTTCCTCAAGTCCCTGTCATTCCTCATGAAATAAGGAGGTTGAGAAGGTTCTGGAAACACATGATCCTAATTTCCCCGGATTGGGCCAGGAGGACGTGGTACCCGGACCTTCAGGACATGTCCATCTGTCCTTCAATTAGTCTTCCACAAAGAGAGGACCTTCTCTCGAGCGAGGAGGGTCCGGTTCTCCATCCAGAGGTCAAATCTCTCAACCTTCACGCTTGGTTTCTTAATGGCTGAGATACAAGTATTGGGACCTCCCGGATGACGTGATGGAGGTGTTGCTTTTAGCCAGAAGGCCAGCAACAAAATCTTTGTGCCTTTGCCGTTGGATTAAGTTTTGCAACTGCTCCAAAGACAAGAATGTTGATCCTTTTCTGTGTAAAACTCCAGATCTCCTTTCTTTCCTTCTTCTGTCTTTAGCTAATTTCTGCCTTCAGATAGGTACCATCAAAGGATATTTGGCAGCACATCTATCTTTAAGCGCTCTTTGGAGGAATGCTCCTACTTCAAAATACCACTGGTGACTCAATTCCTAAAAGGGCTCAGTAATGTTTTCCCTCCATCTCCCTTCCAGGTTCCACTTTGGGACCTCAATCTAGTTTTGAAATGCCTGATGTGTGCTCCTTTTGAACCTTGCACACATGTCCGCTAAGGTTAACCTTTAAGACCATACTATTGACAGCTCTGACATTAAGCCCTCAGAGTGAGCGAGTTGCAGGCACTTTCATGCAAGCTACCCTTTACCGTCTTCCACAAGGACAGGGTTGTTCTGAAGGTCCAACCCTCCCTTTTACCAAAAGTCGTTTTAGAAAATTGTTCTGCCTTCCTTCTATCCTCCGCCTCATCCTGATAAGGAATCGGAAAGACTCCAGAGGTTGGACCCTAGGAGAGCGCTAAGCTTTGATATCTCCAGAATGACTAAATTGAGAGTTGGTCATCAACTTTTTATCGGTTACTCAAACTTGGTCAGGCTGTTTCCAAACAGACTTTGTCTAGGTGGATAACCCTCACAATATCAGAATTCTACAGACTAGCAGGTAAAGACCCTCCTGAAGGTTTGAGAGCTCATTCCACCAGGGGCATGGCTACATCTTCAGCCCTTCAAAGGGGTGTTCCAATTAGAAATATCTGTGAGGCTGCTACGTGGACTTACATCCACAAGTTTACAAAACATTACTGTCTGGACTCTTCCCATGCTCAGGTTGGTACATTTGGCAAAGCAGTACTTTGCTCTGCCCTTGAAAATGTTTAAATCGTAATTCCACACCCTCCTCCAATCATAATACTGCTTTGGTAGTCTGTCAAAGATGAGGACTAAGTGGGAGGAACATCCAGTCGAAAGAACGTTACCAGGGGTAAGTAACTTGTTCTTTGCTCTTAACTCTAGAATAATGGGGAGTCACAAATGTCCACTTGAAAATGTTGAGCTCTGTTTTGAATATTATTGTTGCGTATGGTGGAAGGTATTGTATTCCCCTTTACCACTTGGTCTCCTCCTTACTGTAATGCAATAGCTTCTATTGATTAATGCATATAATCGTGGACTGGTAGGATTAAATAAACTAATATTCATATTATAGTATGTGGCAAAAAAAGTTTCAACAGTTTAGAACTTTAGAATTTAAAGGCAGTTTTACAATCAATGTACACTTGTAATGGATTATTGCGCACCCGTGTTGCACTCAAACAGTGCATAAAATGAGCATCCTACCATAAACCGTTTATTATCAATGGCTGTAAAGTGTTGAAGAAAGCAGATTTGGAATAAAGGGTTCTGAAAAGCTAGTCCCTGCTTGAAGTTCTCCACGTCCATGCTGTCTCAAGCACCAAGCATTGTGGCATCTTACTCAAACTTTAATAAGTTTAGAGTACTGATGTAATTTTCTTGTGTGATTTGTGGTGCTACTACTATGCTGTGGTGGGACGTTTACATGTTTTTATGTGGATGTTGCAGGCTGCCATATATTTTAGGTCTAACAAAGCTATCATTTAAATAATTTTTTCTGAAAGTGGCATTTGGCCACAATACTGTTCCTCTAAAACTCTTTACCCTTTTATTTCAGCATTTAACTTGGACAATGAACAACCAGACTATGACATGGACTCAGAAGATGAGACCTTGTTAAATAGACTCAACAGGAAGATGGAAATCAAGCCTCTTCAATTTGAAATCATGATCGACAGGCTTGAGAAAGCTAGCTCAAATCAGGTAACGGGTTTGACCGTGAAATATGTTATCTGTTGGTCATCTAATAGGCAGTTGCCTTTAAATCCTTTTTTATTTTAACATCATTTCAATTTCTCGCTGACCAGTCCATGGTTCTTTTGATAGTCCTGCGAATGATCATAGACCATGATGTTGCTGACCTGCAGCTCCTGTAGAATCGTAACGATTGCTCTATACAGGACACTGCACTTCTAACATTAAATAGCGCCTCCTTTGGTGCAAGTAATGTTTCTAGTAGGTTTTGTAGGATTAGTGCCCTGTTAAACTTGAGGCTTAATATGCATGTATAACTTCTCCCCCATGAGGACTGACATGGATTCACATGCTCATGAATATTCCCTGTCCGGCTGGGAATTCTCAGGAAAAGAAACCGTTTCACTTTCAAACTATATTTCTCCTCTAAACCGCTCGCTGCCCTCTGTCATACTGCCCCATCCAATGACAGTTTTCTAAGCTCCACCACTGGAGACTATCTTCAGATTTTTTTTTTTTTACCAGATTTTTTTTAATTGAAATCTCGATTGACATGAGGTACATATAACATCACGTAGGCCAATGCAAAACGTCATGACATCGAAATCCAATTTTTATGAACATGCAACTGTTTTGCTTAATGCAGCTGTTCAACAGATGCAGGTAAAGGAAGAGGAAGATCAAGTGGATGAAGAACGAAGCGAGGAAAAAAAATACAAAGCCAATCATCATGGTTTCATAAGGGTTTTCAGAAGTAGCGGCTGAAAAAACATCTGCTCTTTATCTGCCACATAGTCCAAAAATGGCCCCCATATGCATGAGCAGGCAGTTTCCCCTCTGCCATAGCAGTGAGCTTTTCCATCCCCAACAACTCTCAAACCTTCACCCACCAGTAGGATGTGTGGTCCCTTTACATCTTCCCAGAAGTGTGCTCATGTAACGCGGGCTGCTGTGAGCAATTGGGAGAAGTTCGGCTCTGGGACCTGTCATCGGGAACAACCCGTCATCTGGGACATCTCCCAGCAGCAGGACCCGTGGGTCCATAGGGAGCAAGAAACCAGTGATTGTATCCCCAATCAGAATGAATGTATGACTGGGCAGTGGCACCACATATGGGATAAGTCGCCTCACTCCCCACGCCCATGCCAGCATGTATTGGGGTAGGCGGGGTTTGTTGCATGTAGTCGTCGGGATAGATGCCAACGGAAGCAGAGTTTCAGGCCCCCTCCTTTACGGTGGTGAAGCGGGAGCATTTCTGGGCTCTGATCGTCTGCCAAGACTCCCCAGAGATCTCCAACCCCAGTTCCCTCTCCCATGCCACCATATAGGGGAGTTTCTCTTCAACAAGGCTCTTTCCAGGAACCTATAGCAAGTGGCCAGTCTATGGGTCCGTTGTCCTTCAAGGACTTTGAGTTCTATTCCCATTGGGGTTCTAGAGGCTGCCTGTCGTATGGCTCTGTTGGTCAGCCAGTGGCAAAGCTGTATGTGTCTGAATCGTTCGCATTCCGGCAGCTTGAATTTCTCCTTGCATTTTACGAAAGGTCCTCGTATAGGTCTCACATTTATTTATTTTATTCCAATTTGTAGAGCGCTCAACAGCCCGGGAGCATCGTGGTGCTTGTTACAGGCAGATTTCTTAGTTAGCAAGGATTCGAGAAAAGTAGTATATATAGCCGGCCTAAGAATGAGCAAGGCAATCAAGGGGTTTAGAAGAAGAGGGAAGTTTTGAGTTTTTTCGGAAAGCCAAGAGTTTTCTGTTCTGATGTCAGTGGGTAGTGCGTTCCATAATCTGGTTGCAATCTATAGGAAGCCTAGCCCACCAGCTTTAGACCTATTGATGCGTGGGGTGTGAAGTTGGATAGTATATTGAGTTCTGATGTGCCGAATGGATGTGACTTTCTCTGTAGTCTCTGATAGATGGGATGGAGTTGAGAGGGTGAAGCACTTGTGTGTGAGGGTGAGGATTTTGAAAGTGATGTGCTCTTTAACCGGGAGCCAGTGAGCTGCCTGTCTAGCCTGGGAGATGTTTCTTTTTAGGGATGCTTAAGGCTGCTCGAAGCACATTGTTCCGTGTGATTTGGAGTCGATGGAGGTTTTTTTTTCAGATGTACCTGCTAGAAGGGCATTAGTCTAGTTTGGCACCAATGGTGATTCTGGCTATTGATACAGTTGGGCTTAGATAAGTAGGGTTTTATTGCGTTTATTAGCTTTGTAGGTGATGGCGCTGAACTATCTAGTCATGGATAAAGTGGAGTCTATGTATACCACTAGAGTCTTCACGGATTTGGAAACGGGGATAATCGTGTTGTCAATTGTGAAGTTAGCGTAATGCCTGTCGAGTTTGGCCAGTGTGTGTGTTTTTTTAGACCTAAAATTATGATTTCCGTCTTCTCCCCATTGAGACGGAGGCCATTAATTGCCATCCAGGTCTGTATGGTGTAATATATTAGGTG
Source organism: Ambystoma mexicanum (assembly GCF_040938575.1). NCBI lineage: Eukaryota > Metazoa > Chordata > Amphibia > Caudata > Ambystomatidae > Ambystoma > Ambystoma mexicanum. The sequence goes on along the minus strand of NC_090931.1, from coordinate 1,134,884,680 downwards.
AAGGGCTTATAGTTTCTGGTGAGTGGGAGAAGTACCTGCGTATCGTCAGCGTAATTAATATACGTGATACCAAGCGCATCAAGCTTGTCGAAGAGGGGCTTCGTTAACAAGTTGTACAATGTAGGTGCTGTGCAGGAGCCCTGCGGAACTCCACAGTGGATGGTTGTGGGGGCTGCGTTGGCTATGTTAGAAAATACTTTCATTGCCCTGCCTTCCAAGAAGGTGACCCAGAGGGCTACTTCTTTAAAGAAGTTAGCCGAGTGGGTAAGGTGCGAGGTGAGTCTTGTGGTCCACTAAATCAAAAAGCAGCTGAGGGGTCAAGGAGTAGCAGTAGAGCTGGTTTTCCTTTCTCCATGATTTGGGTGATCTGATTTTTTTTTTTTAAGTCCACCAGAGCTGTTTCTGTGCCGTGTCCTTTGCGGAAGCCAGATTGTCTGGATCCGAGGATATAATGAGCTTCAAGGAAGTGTTGGAACTTGCTATGGCCGGCTTTGATCTTGAGGAGGAAGAGAACAGTGGTTATGGGTTGGTAGTTGTTGGACTGTAGTCAGTCCAGTGGGTGTAGTGGGCCTTGCAGCCTCAGGGGTTTGCCAGACGTCCATAGCTGAAACGATCTGGCCTGGAGTAAAGGTTGGATTTTGGGTGATGGCGAGAGTGGGCCCAGTCCGATTTTAATCCCCACTGCGCGCAGGCTTTATCCCAGCTCTGATGTGTCGTTAAGGTGGTAGATAGCATCGTGTCTTGTTTCCTGCGAATCTCCCTAGGGAGGAATGGAAGGTTCCCCGGCGGGAAGGGGGCTGCAGTGTGCTCGATATGTTGCCATTTGGGGGCTTCGGTTGTCCCTGCCCAGCATTGCAGCGACTTGGGCCCCTCGGTAGTATCGAGGGGAGCCCCAGGCTACTCAGCGTTTTCCCTCTTGAGAAGACTACGGGGGACTCTGGGTTTTTTGCCCTTCCATAAAAATTGGCCTTCTGCCTTATGTAGAGAGGAGATCCCGTTCCGGGATCACTGGTAAGGCGTGCAAGATGTACAAGAGCTTTGGTAGGAGAGTCACCTTTACTGCGCTGATGCGTCACAGCCATAATCTCCTGAGAATCCCACTGTTGAAGCCATTCCTTGGCTTCCTTCAGGAGGTCGGGGATATTAGCCTTCGATAGCCTTGGGTACGTTGGGGTCAGCCGTATTCCCAAATAGGGGATGTCTGTGGTCGACCAGCGAAAGGGGAATGCTCCCTGGAGGGTTGCCAGAGCAGAGGGGGACTCCGTCAGCCCCATGCCCACTGATTTTGTTGGGTTCACCGCAAACCCTGAGACTGCTGTAAATTGGCCTAATACATCAATTAGGGTTGGGAGAGAGAGGAGTGCATTGCTTAAAAAGCAGAGCACATCATCTGCGCATAGGGCAACTTTATGGCATTGACCCCCATATTCAAAACTTTGGATTTTTGGATGAAGGTGAATCAGCTGGGATAAGGGCTCCCTTGCCAGAGCGAATACCAGGGGGGATAGGGGGCCAACCCTGTCTGGTTCCTTTGCACAAAGTTATAGGGGGGGGGCATTGCGAGTTGACCCGGACCCAGGTCGACAGGATTTCGACATTTGAGAGGATCAACTTGGAGAATCTCGGGCCAAAGCTGAATCCCCTTAGGAATAGTTTGATATTTCCAGGACATGCTGTCAAAGGCCCTATGAGCGTCTAGGGAAAGCGGCGAGAGCTTGCCAGGGAATCTGGGGGCTAGGGTGACCATGTCGAATGCATTGCAAATGTTGTCATGTGCTGAGCGGTTTTGGATAAAACCTGTCTGGTCTTTATCAATTAGTGTTTGGAGGACATCTCCAAGGCGGCGTGTTATCATATTACTGAATGTTTTCGCATCTGTGTTGAGCAATGTTGGGAGTCCTCACGTTCCTCTCTAAGCATTTTATTTGCATTTCAAGTTTTTTCCATAGAAAAATTACTAAATTTGACTGATTTTGATTTATCATTTTCGACCAAAGGACAGCTACCGGAGGCGGGGATCCGCTGCTGGCAAAGATCTTAATCCACTGCGGATTGTACATCAAAATATCGAGAAGGCCCGGCCTTGGGCCTATTTCACACCTTTTGACCATGTCCGTGGAGAAGGAAGGCAGGAGCCTCTTCAAACTCTGCGTGAAGTGTGGATTAAGGAATGTATTGTTAAAAGATAGACATCATAAATGCTTATATTGCCTGCATCCAGACCATGATGAGGAGAGATGCGAGGTGTGCCGTGGTTTCTCAAAGAAAACCAAGAAAGATGGCTACAGCCGCGTGGCTCAAATCGAGCAAGGCCCCTGACTCGGTCTCCGGGCAGGGTCCTGCTTCACCCTGGACCGGCCGGTCCGATCAGCAAACTCCCTCCGGGAGTAGGTTGTGATACTTTGAGGATGCCCTGCCCATAGAGTTCCAAGAGAAGGCCAAGCTCTGCAACACTGGTTCCGCTGGGTTCGCTGTTGCGGGTCCCAAGTCGGGAAGAGCGCGATCTCCATCAGTCTCCACTGTGAGCCTGCCGATGAAGGGGGTCTCTTCTAAGTTAAAGTCCCTAAGCCCTTCCAAACACCATTCATCAGCGAACAAACCGACGAGGGGAGGACCCTTCAAAACTAAGACTGCTTAGCCTTCCAAGTCAACCGATTTTGGCGACAGCCCTGCCAACCACCCCGTCAACTAAGTTGACGACCGACACCACGACAGCATTGAAGGAGAGCGTGTCTGTGAAGGTGGTTCCTTATCCCGAGGCATGATAACTGCTGCGGAGGCGGCAACAAAGGCGGCAGGCACCCCGGGGATGGGAGAAGGCAATGTGACTGTATCGGCACAGAAGCTTCGGAGAAAGAAATAGTACGACAAGGGCCTCCCGATGGAACCTCTGTGGGGGATGTAGACCCACGTACTGCTCCAGAAAAACCAGTGCAGATTTATTCAAGCTCGGACGACTGTAACAATGATTTTCCTGATCACTACTATACAGACCACAAAGCGGGAGAATCTGAGGGCAGTGAGCCTACGTTCCCTGCACGTAAATGGTGGCACGTCAGTCCGGACCCATACCACTGGCTCCTTCAACCGAGGGACGTGCCGCTGGACATTCTGATGACTGTACACATACACTGGTCACGGAGATCCAGCAGAGGATCTCTGTTCGCACAGAATAAGAATTTTCCCTAATGCTCTTTGTTAGGCAGAATCCAGTGCAGTTCCCTTAGGGAGCACTACACCAGATTAGGACTACAGGTGAGAGCAATAAATCCCCTTTGGTATCAGTCTGTACCACAAAGATTTAGTTGGTAGCTGTGGCTGAGCAGTAAGACTTATCTCAAGGGGGAGATGAGCAGTATTCAGGGTTTACACATTAGACCCACTAGACTATGGAACAAGGAAACACTGACCAAAGCTTTGTAGTTAAAAAGTAGATATATATTTTTCATACACTTCTAATAAAACACATGTATCCCAAGTATCAAGCAAGTTAAATTAAGTCGAGGAAAAATATACACACTCCTTATATGAATTGTAGACCAAGTGAACCAGAGTGAAAACTGAGCAAAACGGCACAGTGAAAACTACACTCAAGGGATCCTCTAACAATTCCTCACAAGGGAGGGAAAGCACAAGTTATTCAGAAATAGGCTCTTATACACCCTAGCAACACTCCCCATCAGTTGTGAACCAGTTCAGTAAAACAGTGCATCAGTGTAAGCAATAAAAATGAAAAATGAGCAAAATGGTATTTCACAATGATTATGCAGTGGGAAGAAAAAGTAGTTATAAGAAAGGGGTGCACCACAGTTCGAATGGAGAATCAATCTCGAGAAGGCAGGTCTAACAAATGTGACCAGAGTCAGTAGGCCTGTGCCAGGGTTAGTGGTACAGGGCAAGGGCCCAGGAGCAAAATGTTCTTGTAGCTGCAGTCAAGTCTTTTGTTAAAGGAATGGTTCGCCCAAAATGTTTTATTGCCCAAAAAGATGGGCAATAATAAAACAAATATACCCGCACTTTTTTTTTTTTTTTTTTTTTTTTAGTTCCTATGTAAAATTTGGAGCAATTCAAGCTCAAAAATTGGAAAAGCAAGCACATGGGCGCATCCATTATGTGAAATGAATGCCCGCCTGTGCTGGCTTTTGCGGCACTAATGAAGGAAAAGCCAGCCAGCTGTAGTAAACAAAAGCTACCACTGGGTGGCTTTTCCATCATTGGTGCCGGGACTCGGAGGACGCGGACCGGAGACTACAGGAAGAAAAGCTGCAGTTGAATCTCGGTAAGTGCTGTTTATTTATTTTTTTAAAATAAGCACTAGCTGTGGGTTTTTTTCTACGTTTTCCGGGCTGGAGTAGCCCGGAAAACTTAGAAATAAAACGGCAGCTTTAAAAACGTTGTATTTATGTTTGCGGTAGCTTTTGAAGCGACACAGACCGTATCAAGGTGGATTATACTTGCCATCTCAGAATGTTACAAATTGGCAGCCAGGGACCCGCCAGAAGGCTTGAGGGTTCATTCCACCAGAGGTATAGCCTCTTCGGCATGCCCTTCAAAGGGGCGTTCCTATTAAATCAATCTGTGATGCAGCAACTTGGTCTTCACTGCATTTATTCACAAAGCGTTACTGTCTAGATGCTTCCCGCTCTCAGGATGTTGCCTTCGGTAAGGCAGTACTATATTCGGCCTTATGAAATGCTGACAATCGCAAATTCTACTCCCACCACCAAATTCTACAAACTGCATTGGGAGTCTAACAAAGATGACAAATACGTTGGAGGACACAATCCATTCGAAGAACAAGTTACTTACTGGTAACATTCTTTCGATTAGATGTTCCGCCAGCGTATTTCTCATCGCCCTCCCATCCTACCCCTCTGTAGAATTTCCTATGCTGTTACACCTTCAGCTCTCGCAGGGCTGTCTACTGCCTGACTACACCGACAACCAACCCAAACAATGGGGAAAAACAGAACTGAGGCCAACGGGCGTCGCGGGTGCTACTTGAACACCCAATGACATCACTATCGACGGAGGCTTTCGAGGGGCATCGACATGGCGCTCTCTGCCGAGAATTTTCTTTCTGAAGCTGGATGTGATTATCCAAGATGAGGAATACGTTGTAGGAACATCCAATCGAAAGAATGTTACCAGTTGGTAAGTAACTTGTTCTTCTCTCTGGTATGCCCTTGCTCTTCATCTGCAGGGCTTCTAGGTGGAGGTCCACACACACCTTCACATGGTTGTACTGCGACAACAGGGATTCTAGGAGGAGTCTTGAGTCGGCCAAGCAGTGCTGCGCATCCTGTTCGTTTGAGGTGGGTCTGTTCGAGTGGAGTGTTATTGCTTCTGTTGAGCCTTGCCACTTCCCACATAACTATATGCAGCATGGGTCTGGCATGGATTTACATGCAAACCCTCCCTACTTCCCCTCTGTGGCTCTTCTTGGTTCATATGCCACTTTGTGCTTACCAAATCTAAAGATGGCCACCAGGGGTGGACTTTAGGGAGAGGACTGTCATTGGATGGGGGCAGTATGAATCCGAGATTAGTGATTGGTTTAAAGGAGAAACAGAGTTTTAAAGTGAAACTGTTTTTCGTTTACTGAGGAGTCTCAGCCTGATGACTGGGAATATTCGTGAGCATGTGAGTCCATGCCAGACCCATGCTGGAGAACAATAGTTCCAGGTAAGGAATTTAAACAATTTTACTGGCCAGCATAATGTGCTAAATTTTCATATACTCCATTGCAAAATAATCTGTTTAATGTGTATACTCCACTGTTATTCAAGCAATAGAACCCGCGGGGGGCGGGCTCGGGGGAGGGGAGCATTACTTGTCTTGTAATCCTGTAATGCCCCGGGCATCAGTTCACAAGGGCCTTCATGATAGCCCCGGGGTATTTCCAGACTGGTAATGCAGCCTGTCGGGGATGATTCTCATTTCTGTTTTAATTCCCTTCAACCTTGGAGACCCCCAGCTCTTTTGCTGGACTTAGGACTTTTTAATTTTCATCCTGGTGTGAGACCTTTTTCTCAGTCTTACAAACTGCACAGGCATCTGATTTTTGTATGGTGACACACTGCACCTTCAGTGCAGTGTCACAGAGAAATCCTTTAGATTTCTCGAACTACCTTTTTCTTGTGTGAGCTAGTTCTCAAAAATAGTAAAGTGAAATTGACTTTATTTACCTTTTCCCTTAGTAGGTCTGCACACACTATCTTTAAGTGGGGTGCTCGGCAGGTTACCTAGTAGCCCCTTATCCTACTTTTGCATGTTACATTTTTATGTTGCCCTCCCTGCTTTAAATGGCTGGTGGCAGTGGTTTACTTTTTCCTACCATTGTGCTTTTCTACCGCAGGCTGAACCCTCTGCTGCAGTACAGCACCCATGGGTGACCATTTTGTCAAAATGGCCCCTGACTTCTTTTTTCACCATTTTTCGGGGTGTGAGCTTTTTATAGTGTTTATAGACCGATTTGAACCCTTTGTTTGTCTTGCCTTTGGCAGGCTTCTGCCCTGAAGCCCGCCTTTTGGTTCCAATGTGTCTGGGAGGACAGGATGTGAGGGAGGGTCCCGAAACCCACCTGTCCTTGTCTCTAGGAATGCCTGAATGCAACTAGTCCTGATTGGCTTGCGGTCCTTGCCACCCTGCTGTGCGATTGACAGCCTAGGCTGTGCATCAATGGGAGAAACCTGCTTGCGTTTTGGGACTACAGGCAGAGTCGACCACTGAGAGAAACACCAGATGAAGAAACCATGAACGAAACTTGCTGCAACCTCTTGGACCTTTGAATTGCTTGGTGAAGCCCTGCTGCTGTGTCGAACTCCTTTTCACCTCGACAGAGAAGCTCTGCATGGAATGACTTCTCGCCTTGGGTTTAGTGGGACCAGCTTACCCTGAGACGAACTTCACTGGACCGCCATCCCCAACTTGCTGTGCCTCTGTTGCTTTGGAAGCCCAATGCCAGGGGTCTAGTGTCCGTAGTAGAGTGCAACATCTGGCGTGGAAAGAATACGACCTGTAGTTACAGGAGATTCCTAAGGACCATCCCGAAGCAGGACCTCTAGATCCAGAGTGCCGGACCGAGGGAGCAAAGGGTCCAACCGGTGTCCGAGATCCGTATCCGTGCCGTTTGCTAAGCACTGAAACCGTAAAGTGCTGCTGAACCGAGAAGAGCCCGTAGCTGCCGACTACCTCCCAAGTATCACCGCAGGAGCCCTCCCGACGTCCTCCCTCTTGTTCCCCACAACTGAAGCTCAGGAACAAGAGTGTGCAGCGGTGTAGCAAGACAGAATCCAGCTGTACCACTCTTCTAACCGGACATGCTGTTTAGACTTGGGGTACTTACCTTATTGCCTTTAGCCGCTCTCTTCTCACTTGAGAATTGCATTGGCTTACCTTTTATGAGTTGAATCCAACTCTTCTCACAGGCTTAACAGCTTGTGACCCTACAAATGATTTTTCTAAGACTCTAACTTTGCAAGTCTTTGATCCAAGAAGCGTATCAGATCCATAGACTTGTCCCAAATGACTTTGGCTGTCCTGAAGGCACTCCTCGTCCATTGACTTTGATACTGTTTGTCCCTCATAGTTAGTAGCTTGTTGTATACTGTTACTGCTGGGAAAGGCTTATCCAGACTTCATTGAAGGATCTAGCTGTCCTCACATGTACTGAGAAACTGTCTAACCTTTTTTCCTTCCCTACACTTTCCTTTCTACAACCTGAGAATCTACAAAGTATACTAGTGTGATATATAAATGCCATTACTGTCCTTGAAGTCACCTCCGAGTGTAGGAATTTTGTATGAAGCATAGCCAAAGATTATCCACTGACCTGTTTTGATTCTGAAAAGTACTTTTTAAAGTATATTTAAATTGTTAAAACAAATTGCCTTTTTAAAGAAAGCTTATTTAAAAATGGATGTTAAATAACTATTTATAACTGAAACCTTGAGTGGCAGTGTTACCTGGCTACTTGTATTTACGGATTTCATTTGTACAGCTCTGCAGCTCAGTTACCCCTCTTGGGATATGCCTGGCAGCTCAGTCACAATAGCAACTTGTATAGTACAGACCTATACCAAAAGGTGGGTTACCTAATGCCAAGCAGATAAGTGTTGTCACACACAGTTTGACTGCACCAATTATTACCTAAAACAGCTACCCCCCCCGCCCAAAACTCTCATCTCCAGAATGGATCGCGGACAAGGGAACTACAGGTAGTGGCTTTCCATGGTGGCCATTCGTGCCGGTTGAAGATGTGGAAAAGGAGGATGTGTGGTAGGAGCAGAGGGCAACAGGGTTGGGGGGGGCGCACTTACCTACTACACGCCGAGGGACGATGGCAGCCTCCTACTCTGAGACTGCTTGAGCCTGTTCTTTCCCAATGTGATGAAGTCCCCGTTCTGAGCCTCCTTATTGACTGGCAAGCCACCCCCCCCCCCCCCCCCTCACCTGGTACTAATGCTAATTAAGATTTTTTTTAAGTCTTGCAATTGCCGATTTTGGTCAAACTGCAGCATTCTATTTTGTTAAACTCAGGTTTTGCACCTCTAAATGCTCCTTTTTGTCCTTTTGTTTTAGCTTGTAACTCTTCAGGAAGCTAAATTGTTGCTAAATGAGGACGATTACCTTATTAAAGCAGTCTATGACTACTGGGTGAGAAAACGTAAGAACTGTAGGGGTCCTTCTCTAATTCCTCTAATTAAGCAAGAAAAACGTGATGGCACTACCAACAGTGATCCATATGTCGCTTTTCGGAGGCGAACTGAGAAGATGCAAACTCGAAAGGTAAGTTGTGAGCATATTCAAGTATGCCATTTAAGTATAGTACATCCTGCATGCATAACCTACTGTCAGTCTTTGTTGCAATTCTTATTATTCGTATTATTCTTATGGTATTTGAGTGCAGACCCAGCTTTGAGAAGCACCAGAGTGCTTTACAGTTATTCAATTGTACAGATGCATAACAGAGTGCTTTTCAGATGTAACAGAACAGATTTACAGTGCGAGGTAGGATACAGTGGGGCACAGCTTTACCTGGTGGCACGGGGCAGAGGGGTGGGCAGCATCTAGTGAGTCAGGTGGCGCAAGGGGCAGCATGATGGCCTAGGTGTTGGAGGAGAGACTCCTTGCAATATGAATAGCTTATTCTCTATAGGCACTCTATACTTAATTAGCTCATCCCTTTAGTCTTTTCACAGTAGAATGTAATGGCCCCATTAAAGAAGGTAGGTAATGGTCTGTATTTTTCCAATGTATAATGTTTTATGTTACCTTATGCATGCCACTATCCTTGCTTGCCTCTGCTCATTGCTTGGATTGCTATTGAAACCCTGTCCAAGTTCTTCCAAATATATCTTGCAAGAGTTGGAGAAGCTTTTTCAATTTTTTAAAGTTATTTTATTTTGTGCAATTTGGCCGTCTATAGACTTTGAAATAGACAGCTACTAAACCTATTGAAGAAAATGAGTCGTGTGCCTTTCCTAGGGCTAATGCATGATCGATATTACTTGGTCTGATAACTGAAGGCAGGTCATTGGACGAGACCTCAGCAGCAATCTTGTGGTAGGACCTGTAACACGACTTTCATACATTTCTTGGTTAACTCTACGGTTTTGCGACCTTTTCTGCAGCACCATCAAAGGACACGGATTGCCCGGTCAATCTTCTTCACTTCCTGCAGTCCCGCACTCTGTGGGGGTCTGTGCGAGTTGGATAGGATCTCTGGAGTGTCCTTATGGGTTCCGCCAAGATTTGGATGGAATTGGCCTTTCCATGGCGATGCATTCGAAATGGGCAGCAGGTCTCCTGGTATTGGGGTTATGCAGCTTTGGAAAGTCCTAGGACCTCGGGAGATTGGATTTGGCTATGTAATTCCACGCACAGATACTACTTTAAATGTCTTTTTTTCATTCAGGTACTCGGTCCTGCGGGAGATGGCTCATTTCAAAGTTCATCTTGGGACTGGTTGTTCTCACCAGCCAAAGGGAAGGAGTCGTCCTTGTCGGAGCTCCTCTGTCACACAGAAAACAGGGTCAGGACAGCAGTGGTTGCTTCAGTGTTTCAAAGGGTCTGCAGGCATCTGTTGTCTTCTTCGGTTACTTCAGCTTCCAGTGGACGACTTGCCTTTTACTCCAGAAGCCTCACCTTTTATACAGTTTCAGCACACTCCTCTGCAATCTCTCTGAGCATGTTACAGAAATTGGCGTTTGGCGTCCAATCAGGACAGCCGGACCCCCTGTGGGAGCTGGACCTTTTCAGGCACTCTGGAAGACAAAGGACAGGTGGGTGGAAACTCCTCCCTCTTCCTGCCTGTCCAGACACTCTGGAGCCTAGTTGGGGGGTACCCAATTTTTCCCGCCGAAGGCAAAACACACACAGACCTCCCCCCACCCCCCTCCCAGAAGGGCGGCTAACAACGAACAACCATGCTAGTAACCGTGAAAAAAGAAGGGAGGCCCAAAGTTGGTACTTGCTATTGTGCGCTACCGAGGTTATGGACATAGCCTGCGGTATAAAAAATACACAATAGTTGAACATGTCCACTGCCACCAGCCATAACTAGGTGATTGTCTGTGACTAATAGTCACAGGAGCAGAGACCAGCTTTGGCACTCCACTGAAGGTGGCGTGTGCCAATCTCTTTAGTTGGAGGATACAGACAATCTTAAAGGAGGACCCCAAGGGACCCCAGCAACACTGCCCATAAGGAGCGGTGTGCTGGAGTTGTAACAATACAGATGCCTTTAAGAGCTATGGAGCAGACAGACTCCATAGTACAGGTGGAATACAAAGAATAGAATTCCAAAAGTCGAAGCCCACAAGAATGAATGAGCGGAAAAAAGGATCCACTCATTCAGGATTGAAAGAAAAAGGTCCAGAAGTCCTGAAAAAAGTGCTGTGGTTCTTACTAGGAGAGAGTACAAAGCATAATAATAATCTCCCTAACGGGGGTGGGGAGGATTTACGTCTACCCCAACCTGGACGGTTGGCTGATCGGGTAAGTTCTCCCGAACAGACTATGGAACATCTCAATATCACCTGCCACTCTCTCCAGACTGGTCTTCTCCCTCAATTACAAGAAGTCAAACATCCTATGGTCTCAGACTCCAGCTCATTGGAGCAGTCTTGGATGCATCCTCGGGGAGGGAGCGGGTGGAGGAACCTCACCACCGAGGTGAGGACTCAGCACATTCTGCAGATATCCACCAAATTCCAGAGTGCCCAGTATCTTCCAGCCTTCGACTTATTGAGGTTGCTCGGCCTCATGGCATCCTGCATTTTCCTTGTGCCCCAGTCTCGCCTGAGAATGAGATCCCTTCAATGGGTTCTCGGGACACAGTGGTCTCAATTCTCGGCAGAATGACAGACCACCTTTAGGTCCCAAACCAGGTCGCACAGGATCTCCTGTGGTGGGCTTGCAAGGACCGTATTCTTAAGGGAGAACCTTTTTGCAACCATGGCTGGAGATAAGTTATGGACGCCTTACTCACAGGGTGGGTAGCCCACAACGATCTGATGGTCAGCATTTGTTGGTCTCCATCGGGGTCCAAACTACACGTCAACCTTTTGGATCTGAGGATGGTCAGACTAGCGCTGAAGGCCTTTCTGCCCTCTGTACGGGGAAAGAATGTCCTGATGACAGCCAACACAGTGGCCATGAACTACCTCAACAAGACAGGTGTAGGGTTACTACCACTGTGCAGGGAGGCAATGCAGCTCTGTTTCTGGGCTATACAAGTAGGAAGCTCCCTGTTGGGAGAACACTGCGGCGGACGCTCTGCGCAGGCAGAGTAGCCTCACATGAGCGGGAACTAGCTCAGGATGTCCTTCAAGAGAACTTCACCCTTTGGGGAACCTCTCCAGTAGATCTGTTTGCGACCAGTGCCAACCGGAAGTGTGAGCTGTTCTCCTCCAGGGAATTTCCCCCAAGAGGAGCTTGTAAGAGAAGTTCTTAGTGGACTGGGAATTTACAATGCTGTGCGAGTTTCCTCCAGTCCCCGTCATTCCTCATGTGAACAGGAGAAAGTTCTGGAAATCCAAGATCCTAATTTCCCCAGATTGGGCCAGGTGGGTTTGGTACATGGACCTTCTCAAAATGACCATCTGCCCTTTGATGCGTCTTCCGCAAAGAGAACCTTCTCTCGCGAGAGGGTCGGGTTCTCCAGTCCGAGGTCAAGGCACTCGACCTTCACGCATAGTTTTCTGAGCAGTTGAGACAAATGATTGGGACCACTCAGATGACGTAATGGAGATTTTGCTTTCGGCCAGCAATGAAATACTTATACTGCTACCTTTGGAATAAATTTTGTATAGCTGGTGTAGGGAAAAGGCTGTGGACACTTTTCAATGAAATACACATATGGTGCTATCTTTTTTGTTAAATTTAGCACATCTGGGGCTTCAGACTGGATCAAGAAAAGGTTATTTGGCAGCTCTTTCAATCTTCAAGCGCACATCGGAAGAGGAATCTTATTTCAACATGCCTTTAATCATTCAACTTCTTAAAGTACTCACTAATGTGTTCCCCCACCCCCTCCTCCCACACCTTTTCAGTACTGATTTGGGATCTTAATCTTGTGTTGCAATTTCGGATGTGTGCTCCCTTTTGAGCCACTCCATTCATGTCCACTAAGACTTTCAAAACCATTCTGTTAGTTGCGTTGACATCAGCCTGCAGGGTGAATGAGTTACAGGCCTCATCTAGTAAGCCTCCATTTACTATTTATTTTACGAGGACAAGGTTAAACATCTTTTTTGCCAAAAAAGTTATCAGATTTCTATTTATCTCAGAAAATCGTGCTTCCTACATTCTACCCGCCTCCTCATCCTGGCAAGAAAGAAGAAAGGCTACATAGGCTTGATCCCAGAAGGGCTTTGAGCTTTAACGTTTCACAAATGGTGAAAATAAGTCAAAATGACCAGCTTTTCATTGGGTACACTGGACACAAACTGGGTCTTCTAGTTACAAAACAAACTTTGTCCAGATGCATAATTCTTGCTATTTCAGAATGCTGCAGATTGGCTGCGAAAGATCCCCCAGAAAGCCTGGGAGCTCATTTCACAAGGGTCAATGCAACTCCAGTGATTTTCCCTCTACTCCGCATGGATGTCTTGCCTGCATGCTCTCCCTTAACCCTGATCCCCTTGACCAGTGCCTCATTTGGGGCTTGGCTGATTTCAGTAAGCCTTTATTATCATTTGGACGATGCGCACTTCGATGCGATGATTGAAGCAACCAGCCATTATTTTTGGTTTATAATACTGCTTCTTTGAGGATTCAACCTTCTGCGCAATTACAGAGCGCAAGCATGCATGATGCTCCAGACTGCCCTGCAACTCTATTTTTCTCCAACCTTTTGAGGCCCTCCAAGATGGTGGACCATCGTTGCATAACTTGCAACCTTGCTGTCTGAGCCTGCACCCCCCCCCCCCCCCCCCCATCAGTTTGCTGGTCTTCATCAACCACTCCCAGCAACAGGGAGGCGGGAGCCGGCCCGCAACAAAGGCCCCGTCCGCTCCCTGTCCGCTGCCTGGACGGGTCTGAGGCTCTCTACTCACCCCTCTTCATGTGCTTGGTGGCTGCAGAGAATTCCAACCTTCGAATGGATTGTGTCCTCACGTATTCCTCAGCTTGGGTATTTGTATCTCGCCAGCTTTGCTGCTTCTAAAAATCTAAAATAAAAAAAATGTTCTCAGCAGGGGGTGCTCTGCACGATGTCGTAGCGTCTGTCCCTCGAGGGCTGCCGTCGCGCGTCGCCGTTATATAAATGGCTTGTGCAGCGCGTGTTGGCTTCAGTTGCGTTTTTCGGAAAGCTTTCGCATCGAGTACCAACGGTGCACTTCGTTTTTCTGTCAAAAAATGTCTTCAAAGTCAGAATTTGAAAAAAGTTAGGGTAGCGGGTCGAAGATGTCAATAACCATATTCTTGCATCCGTCCCCTTTCCTCCCTACTGTATGGGCGTCCCTTCCAAGGGATGGGAGACAGAATCTTTTTCACCAGAAAAAAACACCTTCCCCTTTAAATTTGGAGGCACGCGGGGGCACAGCCCAGGAAGCATGCGCTGCCCTGACTCCGCTCTCTGGCGCCACACCTAAGTCCCCTTTTCTGCATCGTCTGGATCGGGCCGAATTCACCAGCACTTCTGGGTTTGGCTTCGGCTATGTAATTCCACGCGCGTATACTTCCTTGTCTTTTTTTGTCTTATCTATCATTCAGGTACTCTGTCCTCGGGCGTCACGCTCCTCCCTGGCGCTTGTCGACTTCTACAGGGTTCAGCAGGTGTCATCCTGCAACGGGCTCTTCCCAGCTTCAGAGCCCCACGCCCTCTGCCTACGTTGCCTTGGCCCAGACCACGGTTTGCAATCATGTTAGGCGTGTGACTCGCTGTCCTCGAAGGCGCTGAAGAACAGACTAGCAAGGTGGAGGGAGCTCCTCCAGAAGTCGCCTCCAGAGGATCTCAAGAACTTTGTGAAGCATCGAAACCAGGCCCAAGGTAGGTCTGATATTTTCCAGCGCACCCTGGAAGGCAGACTCCTTCCTAGGGTCCCTCCCGCGTGGGAGGGACCTACCGTCACGTACAGCTACCGGCCTTCGGGTCGAGGGATCCTCGGATCCTCCCGGGCACAGTGTTGAGGGACCGGAAGGTTCTTTTACCGGGTCTACACCCGAGGGGCTCTGCCCTTTTACCAGCATCATGGCCGAGGGGCTACACACTAATAACGGCAATACGTCATAGGGGGCGCCTAAACACAGCTCTACTGACCCCCGGGTCGAGGGTGTCGCACCTACCGGGCTGAGGAGCAGGGTAGGCCTCGTGATTCACACGCAAGAGTCTTGGACAAGGCCGGGCCCAGCGGGCTGAGCACGTTGCAGGCACGTGGCAGGCAGCTCGACAAAATGGCTGCCGCGCCAGAAAGACGCACCCGTCCGATGCCATTCCAGGAATTCGGCGAAGAACGAGTGTCAAGGAGGGACTGGCCTACAGTCCTCCTCATTTGCGCTGGGCAGCTTTCCTTTGGGTCCATATGGACAGGGTTTGCAGCGGCTCCAGCAGCCCCCCACTGCCCCATCAGCACCCCCTGCCACCTCTTTGGCCAGTGAGGAGGTGCTCTTCGAGAAGTTCCTCGGCCTCATGAGGTCTCCTCAGATGGGGAGATATCATCAAAGACTCCATCAGGGAAGTCATCCCAGCCATGCTAGCGGCACCACAGACCCCTCCATTGCGCCCCCTGGCCCTGGTACAGCTGCCGCCGGCTCCACAGCCACCTCCGCCGCCTCCTCCGGCTGCGGTCCCTGTACCCCAGCCTCCGGCGCCATCTACTCCTCCTCCACAGGATCCTCCAGATCCGCAGGATACAGACGTGGAGGAGGATCCGGACACGCCATCCTCAGCCAGGCCCTTGCACAAACCTCTTGCTGGCCTGGAGGAGTACCTGGGTCTCCCCCAACCTGAGGTCGAGCAGCTGGCATGGGGATTGCACTGCAAACTGATGTAGTCTCCCTGGCCAAGAAGGGTTGGCTCAATCCCCACTCTGCCCAGCCGGTCAATGGACGCCAAG
Organism: Ambystoma mexicanum; assembly: GCF_040938575.1. Lineage (NCBI taxonomy): Eukaryota > Metazoa > Chordata > Amphibia > Caudata > Ambystomatidae > Ambystoma > Ambystoma mexicanum. Next base: position 1,134,869,117 of record NC_090931.1, on the reverse strand, counting down.
TACAGGCAGATGGATGGGAATGCACTCTTGCTCTCGATCCATCCTCAGCCACACTCCTCGGTGATCGCTGCAGCATCAATATACTCCAAGCCTCAGTCGTCCTCTGCCGCCTCCTCTGCGCCGCTGCTAGGCAAGGAGGAGAAGATGTTGGAGGCGTATGGCAAGAAAATCTACTCCAACGCATCCTTGCACCTTCGTCAGGCCAACGCATATGCCATGCTGGCTGCCACCAACCAACGATTATGGCGGGAAATTGTGGACTTCCTCATGGAGCTCTCCACCCAGTGCCAATCCCGATTTAGGGTGGGGCTAGCTGAAGCCAAGCTGGTGGTGCATGACCTCATGGAATCCACAGTGGCTCATATCAATACCTCAGGCCATGGCATCTGCATTGCCACGGATATGAGAAGAACAGCCTGGCTCCGGCAACGAAATTCAACCCAGATGTCCAGGAGCGCATTCTAGATCTACCGTTCGAGGGATGTGGCGGGGGGGGGCCCTCTTCCACTCCTCTACTGACGAGGAACTGGACAAAAAGAAAAACAGCTCACAAACGGCAAAGTCTGTATCCATTCTTAGAAAGACCAGGCCCAAATTGGACACCCGATCTCAGCAGCGCTCGGAAAAGGGTCATGCATATGGAGGGTTCCGCAGCTTCCAGGAATGCAGATCCAAGCAGCCGGACCTCTCGCTGTTTCTGAACCGGCACAAACAGAGGATGGGGGGGTAACGGAGTAGGGGCTTTTTCCAGTCCCCCCTCCTCAGTGTCCGCCTCCGAGGGGAAAAAAGGCATGACACTCCCCTTTGGGTCCACGTGTTTCCGGTGGGGGCAGGCTTCCTCTGCATTGATATTTCTGGTGACAGAATTTTGCGTATCCTCTCCGTAGTATCAACAGGGTACCGCCTTCCTATCCCAGCCTCTCCTCCACTCCCACAGGTTGGAACAGCAACTCTTTTGGCGGAGATCCGGTCGCTCGTAGAAAGCCAGGCAGTGGATGAAGTTCCAGCCTCTCAGTGTGGCTTTGGCTTTTACGCCAGGATTTACGCCATTCAAAAGAACCAGGCAGGCCTGAGAGTTTGTTTGTTTATTTGATAGAGCGCAACCAAACCCTTGGGTAGCTGGGCGCAAACATTGCAAGTATACTTGGAAGCTTAGTTAAATAGATAATGGTACATACAAACAGGAAAAGTAAAACAAATGACTACCGCCTAGTTTAAACGAGACAAATAGATTACACAGCAGGATTGCATTCAGGTGTGACATAGGTGACGATTACGTTGAGCGCGATATGCCTAGAATACATATGAAGGCGGGTATTGACAAAGGTAAAAGTGAAGGCAGTAGGTTAGGAATCATTGGACCGAATCCAGGAAAAGGTTTTTACATCTAAAACTAGAGTAAGGTTGGTCAGTTCTAAGATCCTGAGGGAGTGAGTTCAAGGATTGTGCGGCTATGACTGGGACGCTAGAGCAGCCCGCTGTGGACCGTTTAAATCTGGGGACCTCAAGGGTATGGATGTTGGCAGATCTCATGGGGCGGGTAGTGATTCTCCTGTTAATTCTTACAGCAAGGTAAGGTGGGGCTATGTTTAGACATTTGGACGTGAGACAGTGTGTTTTAAGGAGGATCCTGTCATGAATCTTGAGCCGGTGGACCTTTCTTCTGAATATGGAAATGTGTTCTCTGATGGGGAATTTTTAGGGTTGCTCTGAGGGCATTATTTTGAAGTCTTTGCAGTTTGTCAATAATATACTTATTGGCTCCTGCGTATAAGGCATTGCAGTAATCCAATCTAGTAATCCAATCTAGATATAAGTGGATTTGCCAGATACATCTCGATTCGGACCAAAACGGTCTGAAAGCTCTGATCAATTTGCAGGTATATGCTGTAGAGGATGCGAGAGAATTGACTTGCTTCTTAAGGGTTAGTGCCTAGTCAAGATGGAAGCCCAGGGTTTTGACTGCGAACATCACTTTAATAATGTTATCAATGTTGAAGGAGGCATAGCTTGGGCTACGTTTTTACATGGCCGCCTCTGAACCTAGGATCAGTAGCTCTGTTTTGTCGTCATTCAGGCAGAGGCCATGGGAAGCCATCCATGCCTGAATGAGGAGGTATATTTTGTTTACCAAGGCAGAGTCCTCCATGAAGTTGCCCGAAAGGGGGCTAAGGATCTGAGTGTCATCTGCATAGTTGGTGTAGGTGACACCCAGTTTGTCCAACTTGTCGAACAGGGGCTTAGTAAAGATATTTTCGAGGGGATTGGGTCCTCCGACGTATTCCATATCTGACAGGTAATGTCCACAGCTGTGCTGCTTTGGAAAATCTTCAGCGTCTGCGTTGATTACGTCGATGCGCTGTCCCCGAGGACCTCCCCCGACGGCCGACTTCACCCGATGTGATAAGTAGGACGCATGACGCCCGTAGCCTCAGTTCCGTTTTTTCCGCGAACGTGTTCGCTTCTTGAATCTCGGTACGCCTCGACTCTTTGGAGTTTGCACTTTTCTTCTCGGTTCGTTGAACCTGTTTTTTTTATTTTCACAAAAAACCAAAGACCTGTTCGTGGCGATGTCTACTTCGTCTTCAACACCGCGTCCGGGCTTCAAGAAATGCAGGGACTGTGGGTCCAAGATGTCGGTCACGGACTCGCACAACGCCTGCCTCTGGTGCCCACAATAGGGACAACTGTCGACTGCCAGTCGCTCACGGCCAAGGTCTTGAGGGAACGCAAGAAGAAGCTGTCGGTAGGTCGGGCGTATAAGCCCCGGAAGTCGAGGTCTACGGGGCTTTCGACGGATGACTCGAGAGGCGACTCTCCGCGTCATCGTCGGAAGTCCAGTAGGTCTCCTTCCAGGAGTCGGTCTCGCCACTCCTCTGCCTCTTCGAGGCTTTCCCGGAAGCGCAGCATCGGTCGCCTTCTCCGTCCTCTTCTGAGGACTCCGCCCGTCGGTGGGTCGCTTATCCCACCATGCAAGTGACACCGAAGGAATGGGCTTCCTTCGGGAAGCAGATGCTAGCGATTCTTGAATCGCAGGGCACCGGTCCGTCCGCGCCTCAGAGTGGGGTCGGTCGGCACTGGTCGAGAGACGCCGCTCGTCTGCCTCCGGGCTCGGGTGGTCAGCACGGCTCGCGGGAGAGGTCCCGCTCGGACAAGGGTAGCCGTTCTCGCCATGCCCGTTCCAGGTCCCGGTCCTCGACGCGCTCGAGACCGCGTGATCCTGTGCCGTCTTCGAAGAAGACGACGCCTGTGGCACCGAGGTCGTCGATTTCTCTCGAGGCTCTGCCTCCGAGGGGGTCGTCGACGCTGTCGGCGCCTAGGTCATCGAGAGACACGCTCGCTCTGGATTCGAGGCCTGTGTCGACGCTGTCGATGCTGGCGGTGCTGCAGCTGACGTCGACGCAGATTTGCTCTTTCGGCGCCGACTCATTCGGGGCCCTCAACACCTTTCGAGGTGGTGGTGTTGGAAGGGCCCCGTGGCACGGGGTTAGCCCTTAGAAAGGCTCTGGCTTAGGTCAGGCACAGCTTTGGTCCCCAGATGGCTTCCTCTCACCACCTGGAGTACATTTCAGAGGGTGATGAAGGCTCTGATGAAGGCTTGGTTCCGGTACCAGATGAGTTTATCTCGGGCCATAGCCAGTTTGATGACCTGAGGCAGTCTCTGCATGATGCCAGTGGACTGGACACCTCTCTGGAGGTGGAGTTTTTTAGGCCGGAGCTTGGCACTCATGCCTATTCTTCATATCGGCGCCTTATGTCTCGGGTCACCAAGTACTTGGGTTGGTCTGCTCCTCCAGGGGAGTTCGTTCAGGATGATCTCACGGGCATCCTTTATCTTGGTCCCACCACTGACCCGGTATTGCTGTTTCATATGGCTCTGCAGAGAACGGCGGCGGCGGCTTGGACTGCTCCGGAGAGTCTTCCGGCAGTGGGCAAGTCTTAGTCGCGAAAATACCGTCCAGCCAGTAGCGACCTCTGCTACTTGTCCAGGCACCCCACTCCGGAGAGTTTGGTGGTGCAGGCGGCTACGGCCCCGGCAAAGCAGGCGTCGTATCCTACCATCCGGATAGGGACAACAAACGTTTTGACGGCTGGGCGAAGAAAGTGTTTTCTGCAGGGGGTATGGCGTTTCAGGCGGCCAACTCCATATGTGCTTTGTCTCGTTTCACACACACTGTGGAACTGTGTTGCATTAGCGGCTAAACATATTCCCGAAGGGGACGAACGGGATGGTTTCCTTGCTATGGTTCAGGATGGCAAGGATGCCATGTTTGAGGCCGTTCAGTCGGGTTTGGACATGGCAGATTGTGTCAGCCAGTCCATGGCGGCGAGCACTGTAATACGCAGGTTTGCGTGGTTACGGAAGTCTGGGTTCGCTCCTGATGTGCAGTCCCGGCTCCTCAACATGCCCTTTGACGGTGAACATCTTTTTGGCAGCAAGGCTGACGAGAGCCTTGAGAGGTTGCAGACCTCCAAAGCTGCAGCGAGGTCGTTGGGTGCTGCAGTTCGACAACCTCTGCCTTTTTGTCCTAGGGGACAACAATGGAGGGGAGGTTCCTTTCGCTATTACTCATCCTTCAGTAAAGCGAGAGGAGATAGCAGTCAAAGAGGCCACCGTAAGAGTGCCAGAGGTGGAAAACGGGGTACTCGAGGTGCCCAGGCCGCTCGGGCATTTGCCTCTTTGCCTTCAGGCAACGCCGCAGCCACTACCACTCAGTCATGAGGCCAGGTCCCATGGTTCGCCGGTTGGGGGAAGGCTGGCGCAGCATCTTGTAGAGTGGCGAGCCATTACTTCAGATGTGTGGGCTCTGGAGATCAAAACCCACGGCTACTGTCTTCCCTTTCAGCAGAGGCCTCACGACAATCCACCTGGGAACCTCTTTGAAGAGTCTGGATCCGCTCCTTGCGCAGGAAATTCAATCCCCCCTGGAGAAAGGCGCCATAGAACTGGTGCTTGTAGTGGAGAGGAATAAGGGATGGTATTCCCCCTTATTTTTTGATTTCGAAGAAAGACTGGAGATTGAGACCCATCATGGACTTGCGCGGTTTGAACAAACTCCTCAGGAAGGACAAGTTCAAGATGGTTACTCTCTCTCAAGTCCTCCAGGCCCTTCAACTGCAGGACTGGTTGGTGTCTCTCGACCTCAAGAACGCTTACTTCCATGTGCCGATCCATCCCAGGCACAAGAAGTACCTGAAGTTCGCGGTTGGCGACTCGCACTTTCAGTTTCGGGTCCTGCCGTTCGGATTGACCTCTGCCCCGAGGGTTTTCACCAAGCTCATGCTGGTGGTGGTAGCGCATCTCGGGAAAGGGGGATTCACGTCTACCCCTACCTGGACGATTGGTTGATCAGGGGGAGCTCTCCCGAGCAAGTCCTGGATCATCTGTCCGTCACCTGCCACTCCCTTCACAAGCTGGGCTTCTCCCTCAATTTAAAGAAGTCCCATTTGACACCAACACAGCGGCTCCAGTACATCGGAGCAGTGCTCGACACATCCCTGGGGCAGTGTTTTCCTCCCCAGGTTGAGGGCTCTTCACATTCAGCAGATGGTGCACAAATTTCAACTTGCCCACAATCTCCCAGCGTCCTAGTTCTTGAGACTGCTCGGCCTCATGGCATCCTGCATTCTTCTGGTGCCAGAGGCTCGTCTGCGGATGAGATCTTTGCAGTGGGCTCTCAAGCTCCAGTTGTCTGTCCTCTGGCAGGCTGTCCTGCTAGGTGCCGCCCTCGGTCGCCCAGGACCTTCTGTGGTGGGTTCGTCGAAGGCAATCTGATGAAGGGGGACCCCATTTTGGCTGCCCTGGCCAGAGGTGACGATCGAGACGGACGCATCCCTCACGGGATGGGGAGCTCATGCCACCGAGTTGAGTCAGCGGTCGTTGGTCTCCGTCGGAGTCCAGACTCCATATCAATCTGTTGGAGCTGAGGGCGGTCAGGCTAGCCCTGAAGGTTTTTCTGCCGACTTTGCGAGGAAAGAGTGTCCTGATTCTAACTGACAACACGGTGGCCATGCACTACCTCCACAAAAAGGGGGGACAGGGTCACTTCCTCTGTGCAGGGAGGCGATGCAGCTCGAATTCTGGGCCATCCAGCAGGAAGTTTCGATCTCGGCTGTTCATCTGGCCGGAGATAACAAGACGGCGGACGCTCTGAACAGGCAGAGCACGATCACTCACGAGTGGGAGCTGGCTCAGGAGATTCTCCTGGAGAGCTTCGCCCTTTGGGGGACCCCTCAAGTCGATCTCTTCGCCTCCAGTGTCAACCGGAAGTGCGAAAGGTTTTGCTCGCGGGAATTTCCTCCAAAAGGAGCCTTAGGAGACGCGTTCGTGGTGGGGGTTCAGTTCCCGGATTATCCTCATTGCTCCGGCGTGGGCCCGGAGGACGTGGTACCCGGACCTTCTCGACTTGTCCATCTGCCCTCCATGTCGTCTTCCCTACCGAGACGATCTGCTCTCATGGGAGGGGGGTCAGGTTCTCCATCCAGAGGTCAGATCCCTCAACCTTCACGCTTAGCTTCTGAAAGGTTGAGGTATAAGTATTGGGACCTCCCTGAAGACGTGATGGAGGTGTTGCTTTCGGCCCGAAGGCCAGCAACAAAGTCTCTGTACCGTTGCCGTTGGTGTAAATTCTGCGACTGGTGCAGAGTTAAGAATGTGGATCCTTTTGAGTGTGACATTCCCATGGTGCTGTCTTATTTGCTTTCCTTGGCCCACAGGGGCTTACAAGTGGGGACCATTAAAGGTTACCTGGCGGCGCTGTCCATCTTTAAGCGCTCGTCTGAAGAATGTTCCTATTTTAAGATTCCTTTAATTTCTCAGTTTTTGAAAGGGCTCACTAATGTGTTTCCTCCATCACCTTTTCTGGTGCCCGGTTGGGATTTGAACCTTGTTCTTAAGTTTCTTATGGGTGCTCCGTTTGAGCCTTTGAATTCTTGCCCTTTGAGACTGTTAACTCTGAAAACTGGTTGCGGTTACGTCCGCTCGCTGAGTGAGTGAGTTACAGGCACTTTCAGTTAAGCCACCCCTCACTGTGTTTCATAAGGACAGGGTTGTCCTTAGAGTTCGTCCTTCCTTTCTTCCAAAGGTGGTTTCCGAATTTCATTTGAGTCAGATGGTGGTTCTTCCGGCGTTCTATCCTCCTCCACATCCTGGTAAGGAAGAGGAGAGGCTCTATAGGCTTGATCCTAGGAGAGCGTTGAGCTTTTATATTTCACGCATGTCTCGGGTCAGAGTGGACGATCAACTTTTCATTGGTTACGCTGGAAAACGTTTGGGACAAGCTGTGACGAAACACTGTCTTGTTGGATTATTTTAGCTATCTCCGAGTGTTACCGCTTGGTGGGTAAGGACCCTCCGGCTGGCTTGCGGGCCCATTCTACCAGGGGAGTGGCTACATCTATCTGTGATGCAGCCACCTGGGCTTCAGTACATACTTTTGTACGTCACTACTCCCTTGATTCCATCAGAGGGCAGGATCTGGCCTTTGGCAAGGCTGTCCTTTATTCCGCAATTTGATTGGGCATGCTAAATTTGTGTTCTAAATTCTTTTCCCACCTCCTTGCTTGGTACTGCTTTGGGAGTCTGTCATAGATATGGAATACGTCGGAGGACCCAATTCCCTCAAAGAACAAGTTACTTTCTTACCTGGTAACGTTCTTTCGAATGGATGGTCCGACGACGTATTCCATATCGCTCCCTCCCTACCTTCCCCGCTGCAGAATTCCTTTTGCGATTGTAGCTTGCATTCTGCAAGGCCTTGTGTGTCTGACTGGCAGAAAACTGGTGGCACACGTTCTGGGGGAAAAAACTACAACTGAGGCTACGGGCGTCATGCGTCCTACTTATCACATCGGGTGACGTCGGCCGAGGTCCTCGGGGACGGCGCATCGACGTCATCGACGCAGGATGCAGACGCTGAAGATTTTCCGAAGCAGCACAGCTGTGGACATTACCTGTCATAGATATGGAATACGTCGTCGGACCATCCCATCGAAAGAACGTTACCAGGTAAGAAAGTAACTTGTTCTTCTGATATTTGTTAATAAGCTTAGAATCACATGCTCTGCATAGTCCGACATCCAGTGGTCACTGCGGAGTATTGCATTTTGTTTTTCGCAGTCGAAAAGGAGACGTCGACAAGGCGTGTCTAACACCTATCCCTATAGTGACGTGTAGTGCACCCACAATCCCTCACGCGTCGAGGTCCCTCAGATTGTTTTTTTCCGGCCAGATATTGGTTGTCTTTACGCAGAGCTCCTCGAGAGACACTGCAAATATTCACTCGACCATTTGGTCATTATTTACATATTCACTCAACCGGTTGTCATTATTTAACTTTACCTTACGTTAGGTTCCTCCTTCGCCGAAGCTGTTCTCTGCCGACAAGTTCTTCGACGGCTGTGCCTTCGACAGAGGAGATCCTTCGGCGTCGCTGAACACGTGGCCTGTATGGACAAAATTGAGTTTTGTGTACTCAATACCTACCCACACCCAAAAGACCAAGAGAGGGGCCTCTGGAGGATCCTAGGGCTAAATACCCTAGGCTGTTTATACCCCCCACCCCCCCCTCCTCCCCCGAGACCCCACCCGGGAGGATGTAGAGTTATTTGACCTCACGAAGAGGACTCCCACTTTCATGAAGATGAGGAGTTCTTAACTAACGAACAAAACCTAGACCAGGAAGGTTTCGAGGGTAACCCAGACATGGGTGGTGAGGGCTTTGAAGAAGACCCAGAAGAAGGTGCTTCACAGCCCTGAGTCCCAATCAGCATCTACAGACCCTGACGCCCTAAACCTGCCCCCCCAAAGATTCACCAATCAGGAATACGTCACCTATAGACGATCAACCTACCTTTGATGCACTACTACGCAAAGCAGCAGCGCATTTTGAAATCGAGACTGGGGAAATTTCTCCTGACATAGACTTTGTGGAAAAGATCATCAAGTAGAAACCCCCTGTCAGTCAAACCATTCCCCTCCTTGCCTCAGTAAAGAGACGAATCATTCCTTCGCTATCTACACCCGCATTGGTCAGAGGGGTCAACCCAAGGATCGAAAAATGTAGTCCCTCTCCATCGGACCCGTTATACATCAGTGGCCACTCTGAACCGGACTCCTTAGTAGTAATAAATACAAGGAAGAGGGCAGGGGTCCTGCTTTCAACCAGCGAGGCACCACCAGATAATGAAGGTAAAAAGCTGTATGCCCTAGGTAAAAGGCAGCCTTTTCCACCAGGATTGCCAACAACAACAACTCTTTACTGGCAAGTTATTGCGGATGCCCAATGGAGCAAACTACGCAAAGTCGTCGAGGAGGTACCTGATCCCCTAAGAACTCAGCTTCTGGCCATGGTTACTGAGGGAACCTTAGTCAACCAGAGCATCATTAAGAATACTCTAGATGCTGCAGAAACGGCTGGCTGTTCCCTAGTCCAAGGAATTCTCCTCAAACGTCATGTCTGGCTACGTAATTCAGGGTTAAAACCCGAAACACAAGCATCTCTCATTTAACAAACCAATCGAGGATGCCAACCTCTTTGGGAAGGCGGTGGATGATGCACTAGAGACTGCAAAACGTTTTTGACACCATTAAGACCCTAGATCAAATTTCAAGGCCTCCCAACAAGCGAGGTTATGGAAACGGACGCTTTTTTCGAGGCCAACGCCAGCAACATCAACCGCAGCAGCAATACTCTGCAGGCAATTGGTCTTCGAATCAAGGAACCAGTGGACAATACACCCAGAGAGGACAGCGTCGTGGCAAGGGAAGAGGTCGGGGTCCCACCCCTAGAGGTTCCCAAGCCACCAACACCAAATGACCCGAAGATTCGGGTCCCCTCCCATGCATCGCCGGTCAGGGGCCGGTTAACATCCTTTCTTCCAGCATGGGAGGGAATAACATCAGACCGCTGGGTACTCTCAACCATAGCCTGCGGCTACTGTATAGAATTCAACCGCTACCCGACGTACAGACCCCCAAGGGGACAACGCCTGTCACCAGAGCACCTCGCCATCCTTCTTCAAGAAGTGGACCAGCTACTAGAAAAAGGAGCTATAGAGGTCGTGCTTCTATCACAGGTAACGGAAGGTATTTATTCAGTGTACTTCCTTGTACCCAAAAAGGACTTAACCATGCGCCTATACTAGATCTGCGCCCAGCGAACAAATTTGTAAAACCGCAAAAATTTCATATGGTGACATTACAGGAAGTAATCCCCGTGTTGCCTCAAGGGGTTTACATGACAACACTGGACATGAAAGATGCATACTTTCATATTTTAATGTTGCCAGCGCACAGAAAATACCTGAGGTTCATGATAGAGGGCAAACACTACCAGTTCAGAGTGCTACCCTTCGGCATAGCATCAGCGCTGAGGGTATTCACGAAAGTACTGGCAGCGGCAGCTGCCCACGTGCGCAGGTTGTCCATCCCAGTATACCCTTACCTCGACGATTGGCGCATAACAGGGGATTCTTACGAGACATGCTTCTCAAATACCCAAAAGACTAGACCTTTTGTTCCAACTGGGCTTCTCCATCAACGAGAAGTCGTCCAGCCTAGAGTCCAGCCAGATCAAACAATTCCTAGGGGCTCTAATTCGAACAAAGGACGGCCTCGTCTTCCCCTCCAACGAGAGGGTCCAAACTATGCTGTTTCAGATCCCTCAATATGTGGCCGGTCGAGAGGTGACGGTGCGCAAAGCAATGCGCTTGCTAGGAATGATGGCGTCATGTATATACTTGGTACCTCACGCACGGCTGCGCATGCGCCCTATGCAAGAGTGGCTCAACAGCCAGTGGTGTCAGGCCAGCGGACAATGGGACGATCTAGTGGTGGTCTTGCAGGCCTTGGTTCTCTCGCTACAGTGGTGGTTGAAGGAAAACCTTGTAAGAGGGAAACCCTTCGCCACCCCTGCAGTGGAGGCTACTCTAACCACAGACGCATCCCTCACAGGATGGGGGGCTCACCTATCCCATCAAACTGTACACGGAGTTTGGACACCGAGCGTAGCGTCCAAACACATGAACTTGCTGGAACTGTTAGCGGTCTTCAAAGCACTGAAGGCTTTTCAGGCTCACCTGCAAGGGAAGACAGTGATGGTCCTCAGAGACAGCACCAGAGCCATGTACTATCTGAACAAGCAAGGGGGTGTTCACTCTCCAGGACTGTCCAAGCTGTCCCAGAACATCTGGAAGTGGGCTCTCAAACACATGTTCCTGTTGTCGCAACATGTACCAGGGGAACTCAATCTGCTAGCAGACTAACTCAGCAGAGACTTCCCTTTGCCCGCAGAGTACGAATGGCGGTTACAAGAAGACATTGTCTTCGACGTCTTCACACAATGGGGATTCCCAGAAATAGATCTGTTCGCAACTCTGGAGAACTCCCAATGCCAAGATTACGTCTCCAGGTACCCCCAGAACAGTCCACGGGGAACGGTATATCGATACCATGGTCAGGGAAATTTGTTTACGCTCCCCCTGCCACCCCATCCACCCCCCCCCGCCCCCCCGACTCCCCTACTCAACTAGATAGTGCACAAGATGCACGAGGAACCAGTCACCATGATACTAGTGGCCCCTATGTGGGCCAGGCAACCATGGTTCGCTCACCTGATGGAGATGTCTGTCTCCACCGGTGAAACTACCCTGCCTGTACAACATGCTGTCACAGGACAAGGGCAAGACACTACACCCATGCCCACAGACTATGAACTTAGCAGCATGGCTCCTGAGATCATAGAATTTGGTCATTTACAACTCCCGCAGAGATGCATGGATATTCTCAAAGAAGCTAGAAAGCCTAACACTCGTCACTGTTACTCTAGCAAGTGGAAGAGATTCATTATATGGTGTAGAAATAAGAGCATTAACCCGGTTGACTGCTCTCTCACACAAATTGTTCTCTACCTGACTCACCTACTAGACTCAGGATTAGTGTTTAATTCTATTAAGGTTCATTTAGCTGCACTTTCCGCATACACCACTTCTCAACTTAGTGTTGTGGTGGAAAGTCCCAGTTATTAAAGCCTTCATGGAAGGAGTTAAAAGAATAAACCCTCCCATAGCTAAACCGGCTCCCGGATGGGACCTAAATGCGGTATTAACCAGGCTCATGGGCTCACCCTTTGAACCCATGCACAAAGCAACGCTTAAGGACCTCACCCTTAAAACTGTTCTTCTAATGGCCATCACCTCCATCAGGAGAGTAAGTGAACTACAAGCGCCATCTATTCTAGACCCGTTTGTAACAGTTCACAAAGATAAGGTGGTTCTATGCACACACACTAGGTTTGCACCTATATTAATTTCTAAGTTCCATGTGAACCAATTTATAGAACTACCAACGTTGTTTCAAAACCCTTCAAACTTGGGAGAAAAAAGCCTGCATACACTGGATGTGCGCAGGGCTGTTATGTTTTATATGGAAAGAACTAGACCACTGAGAAAGACTAATCAGTTCTTTGTCTCGGTGGCTGCAGGAAGAGAAGGAGATGCAGTTTCAATATCGACTATATCTAGGTGGACCGTACAATGAATCACCCTCTGTTACACTCCTGCTAAGAGAGAACTACCCTTCAAGCCAAGAGCACACACTACTCGAGGCACTTGGGCTTCCATAGCATTCATTGCAAATGTCCCTCTTGAGTCCATTTGCAAGACGGCAGCCTGGAGTTCTGTACACACCTTTACAAAACACTGTCTAGATGCCCACTCTAGGTCTGGTTCACAGGTGGGACAAGCAGTATTAAGACACCTTTTCTCTACTGTTCCTGCTCACAACCCACCTCCAACTCTGGGTACTACTCGCTAGTCTATGCACAGCATGTGATTCTAAGCAGATTAACAAACATCAGCAGACAATGCATTACTTACCGTAAAAGCATTTCTGATGGTTGTATCTGCTTAGATTCACATGCGCCCACCCTTCCTCCCCGCTTGGATGGAAGGAACATAGACATCCTTTTATCTATCTTTTCTATACTCACTCACGTCTATAAGGCTCCCTCAGGGCAGAAAAAATACAAACAGAGGGACCTTGACGCGTGAGGTATTGTGGGTACACTGCACGTCACTATAGGGATAGTGTTACAGACATGACTTGTTGACGTCCCCTTTTCGACTACGAAAAACAAAATGCAATACTCCTCAGTGACCACTGGATGTCGGACTATGCACAGCATGTGAATCTAAGCAGATGCAACCATCAGAAATGCTTTTACGGTAAGTAATGCTTTGTCATACATTGTTGGAGACACACATGATCCCTGCGGTACACCACAGGAGACTTGTATAGGATCAGCAGCTGCTGATGAGGAGAAGACTCTCATTGTGCAGTTGGCTAGGAAGGACTGAATCCAGGTTATGGCATCACTTGACAAATGGGCAGCCGACCTAAGATGCTTGCATAAGACCGCATGGTCCACCAGGTCAAAGGCTGCCGATAGGTCAAGGAGGAGTAGCAAAGCTGATTACCCATTGTCCTTCAACTCATCAATTTGAGTCTTGAGGTCTATTAACGCTGTTTCTGTGGCATGGAGGGGGCGGAAGCTAGATTGACGTGATCTTAATAGGTGATTAGATTCTAGGTAATCTTGTATTTGCAAGTAAGCTACTCTAGCAATAATTTTAAGTAGAAAGGGGACTGTTGTGATAGGTCTATAGTTGGTCGGGATGGACGGGTCTAATGTTTGTTTTTTGAGCAGTGGTGTACGCAAGATTCTTTAAGGTTATTAGGGACTAGGTCCGTTTTGAATGATGCATTAATGAACTTTGAGATGAAAGGGGCTAGGTCTTTAGCTGCATCCTTAATAATTTGGGCTGGGCAGTTATCTCCTTTTGAAGTTTGAAGGTCTTAGCGAGAGTATAAGTTTTTCTTTCTCGACGATGGAGATTTTCTTAAAGCTAAATGGTGGGGTGGAGTTGTTTGGTGAGACTATGGGGGGGTTGTTGCTCAGGTAGGATCAGTGATTCTTTCTTGTTAGCTATTTTAAGTTGGAGTGAGGTGATTTTATTGGAAAGCGCATTTTAAAGGCCTGTACACTATGGCTTATCCTTGGGTGTGTCGACCTGTGGTATTGGTGATTTCATCTCTCGGAGGATAGAGAATAGTTCCTTGGTGTCGCCTAAGATATTCTGTCGTTAAATGTATTCTTTTTAGTGTTAATTATTTCATTCTTGTATAGTTTGGATAAATTAGTTAGTTTGGCTTTGTTCTTGATGGAAGGTGAGTGACGCCAAATTGAATGAAGCTTTCTTTTTTGTAGTCTTAGTTCTTTGAGTTGTGGCGTGAACAGGCGTTAAGGTGAGATTTCGGCCTGCCTTTGCACAGTTTGACGGGTGCAGTAGCGTCTAAAGCTCTGGTCATAGCATTGTTGAAGATCTCAGCTAGTAAGGTGGGATCTGTGTTGCAGGTTGTGTTATTAATAGCGGGGAGAAGCAGTGGGAGTATCTTGTCCGCTGTAATGTCTTTTTTACTTCTAGTGGGAAGTGATGGTGCCATAACTGAAGTATTATGGCAGATGAGGTCAAGAGTGGCAGTGAAGGTAACTAGAGAGTGATCGGTCCAGGATTGTGGTGTGGTGTTAGTGATGGTAATGTTGCAATTCAGGTCGGCTACCCAATCCAGAGTCCTTCCTTTACTATGGGTAGGAGTGGTTACTTTTTGCGACAGTCCATGATCCTTCAAAAGGGCAGCGACTGATTGGGCATGTTTGTCACCAATGTCATTAAAACCCAAGTTGAAGTCTCCCAGTAATAGTTTGTGCTTGGTCTTTGGTGTTGTTGGCTAGGATGCAGGTGAGGTCGTCCTCGAAGATTCCCCCATCTCTCCAGTTGTGCTGGACCTTTCCACCCTCAACCTCCCCCCTGCAAAAATTCAGGATGGTTACGTCAGCTTTTATTGCAGATACATTAGACAAGGGAGACTGGATGTGAAGGGCACGTACCTACACGTCCCGATTTGGCAGCACCATTGTTCTTTCCTACGTTCAAGGTCATGGGCTACAATTTTCAATACAAAGTCCTTCCATTTGGCTTCAACTCTGCCCCCAGTGTTTTTACCAGACTTATGAACGCCGTGACGGCCCTCCTCAGAGTGCAGGGCCTCCACATCTACCCATACCTCTATGACTGGCTCGTCAGGGCTACATCTCCGGAAGCAGTTCTCTACTCTTCCCATGCCCTTATGAACACACTGCACGATCTGGGCTTCTCACTCAACCTCAAGAAGCCACAGCTGCAGCCTACGTAGACTGACATTCCTGGGACTCATTTGGGACACATGCTCCGAGAATTCCAGAATGCCCAGCATCTGCCGGCCTACGATTTTCTGAGGTTGCTCGGCCTCATAGCATCCTGCATTTTTCTGGTGCCAGAGGCTAGATTGAGAATGAAAGCCCTTCAAATGGCCCTCAGGACTCAGTAGTCCCAATTCTCAGGCAAAGCTGGCGAGATACGAATATCAAAGATGAGGAATATGTAGAAGGAACATCCAGTCAAAAGAACATTACAGTTGGTAAGTAACTTGTTCTTCTCCATCTCACTCGCTGAAACCCAGACATGCAATGCTATCTGTGAATCCCTTCTAGTAAAACTCTCACTATCAACACTCACCCACAGCTTCCTACTCCTATATAGACCCCCGGATATGATGGACATTTTGCCAACAGTCTTTGGGACTCAATAGCCACCATTCAGGTAAATCACCCAACACACACATTACATTTCAATATTGGGCTCGATATGCCCAACAACCCCATGTCACAACCTCTGGTTGACAGTCTCGAGGCACTTAACCTCTCCCGACATACACAGGTCCAACCCACTAGGGTGGTCTCACCCTGGATATGATATTCGGCTCCTATCACCTCGTTTCTATATTTGTTAGGCAGAATCCTGTGTAGTGCCCTTAGGAACCACTACACACAATTAAGACTACAAGTGGTAATACAAGTTCACCTTTTGGTACAAGCCTGTACTACACTGTTAAAGTGGTAGCAGTAGCGGAGCAGCCAGACTTCTCTCAAGAGCAAATGAGCAGTAGTAGAGATTACACAAAGGACCACAATTACTGTGACTCAAGCAAACACTGACTCAAGGTTTTTGGTTGAAAAGTAAAAGTACATTTATTTCTAAACCATCTGTTGGTAAAACACTTCACTTCCATTAAATTAAAACCACACAAAAATACACTACACACAGCCAATTCTCTTGGCACTGAACAACTCGAGGTAAGTACTCTGTTTTAACGGACCGGTGCTGTGAAACAAAAGACATTACCGGGAATACTTATGCAATCACTTTTTGACAGTAATGACAGTTCGGTCTTACGAAATATACGCGTATCCGCGGAAAGAAATGTTACCGGGTCAATAACACACTTAGCACCTGAGTTAACCAAAGAGTTGGGGGCAAAAATCATGGGCAATACTTTTGCCAAGGCAGACGGAATCGGAGAACGCTTGCTGACAGAAAAACAAAAGTCAATCGGCCGGAGCCAGTGTCAAGTGGAACCGGGGTTCCTGTTGTCGAGGATCAGTCAGATAGTTCAAGATTCAATGTTGCCAGGAGTACTTGGATATTGTCAACAGAGGAAGCAAAACTTATAAGAAGAGCAAGCCTTGGATTAGGAGAAAAGGGATTCACCCTAGTTCCTCGAAGCTGGACACAGTACCTTATTCAATGAAGAAGCTGGTGCCACGGCAGTTGTTCCTGTTAGTTTCCTGCAGACCCACGGTTCCTGGAGCTTCAGTCGTGGAGACGAGGACGACGTCTGGAGGGGCCTGCACTACTCGGGGATGAAGCCAGCAGCAGCGACTGTTAATAAAAGGTGCGCTCCTTTAAAACAGCAGAGGCTCTTGAGATGGCTATCCAGACCAGTACAGCAGAGTGCAGCGATTTCGACCACGAAGAGGATCCACTGGCTGTGGAAGATGAGCTGGTTGACCCCACCAGGCTCAAGGAAAGAAGACTCTGGACTGGATTTTCTCTGGTCGTTGAAGGGTAGATAGCTTGGGACTGCAGCAGGGTTCACCGGGATGGGGTAGTTGCAGCAGCAGTCGTCTTCTCTGCTTCTCTTCGGTTACTTCTAGTTCCAGTGGCGACTGACTTCCAGCCCTGAGTCCTGCCTTTTTTGCGAAAATCCCCATTCACACAGCCTGGCTGTCAATCACGCAGCAGGGGGGTTGTCCAGCCCGGACAACCACCTCAGCCAATCATGGCAAAGTGCGACTTAGGTTTCCTAGGATATCCTGTGCAGGGGGTGACTACACCCCTCCCTCACATTCAGCCCACCTAGGCACCCAGGCGCCTAGAGGAGGGCTTCTTGGCAGAAGCCCGCCAATAGACGGTGAACAAAGAAGGCAAACCTGGTTTGCCGCGCAAAGTAAAACACAAGAAGGACGTTAACAAAAAGAAATGGCGAATAAACCCGACTGGAGCCAAACTAAAGTATTTGGTCAAGCGGGTTTATGTTCGAGGCTAATATAATAGCCTAAAACAATACCGCATTTATATAGTATAATCGCGGTAGAAACTTTAGGATAGATACCAGTGCCACCAGCCAAGTCTTAAAGTTAAAAGAGCAAAACAAAGCTCAGAGGCACAGACAAAAAAGGATAGGCATTAACCCTTTCCAGTACTCCATGTAAAATGGGGTGTACTGGGTCTGTAGTTTAAAGTGACTATGTAAAGTTAATGGCAACTTTACCTGTTTCTGGGGGACAGTAGTCCGCCCAAGAAAAAGGAGTCATTGGGAAGTCGTAGAGACAACCCCGTGTTACTGCACTGAAGGTGCTGTATAACGCACACAACAAGTTGGGCTCATGGAGTGGTGTGCTCTAGAGCCCAAGATCACACAACAAGTAGAAATGCCCATGACAAAACACAGGTAAGAGTGGGAAAAAGAGGCACACTCTTGCCAAGTGGAAAAATAAACTCCAGAAATCCAGCAAAGCTGCTGGGGACTCACTAGGTGAGGGAAATTTAGCCATAGAATGAGAATTTTCCCTAACAATATATAGTCCCAAACCTCTTATCTGGACAGTTCACTCTGCCATCCCTTTCTCTATCCACACAGCAGCCCCTCCATCCATGGCTCTCCCTGCCATCAAATACGATCACAAATGCTGGAACAAAGTCAAGGTACTCCCTGACCTTGCCAAAGCCCTGCTGTTTCCCAGCGATGCTGACCTCTGATAGACCCCTAACCATGGAATCCTGGACTGCTACCAAGGGGGTTTACTGCCAAACACCTGTAGTCTTAAATCTTTTGCAGTGGTCCTAGAGGGAACTGCACAGGTTTCTGCCTAACAACTGGTGCCTTGCTATCCGGTCTCCGAGTACAGGGTACTGGCGATTCGACCAAGGCAGGTCCAGGAAGGCGATTGGCAAACTGGTTGGCCCCACCAGCTCAAGGGAAGAAGGCTCTTGCAGATGAAGATCTTCTCTCGTCGTGTGGAGAAAAGTGGTGAGACGCTGCAGCAGGGCTTCACCGGGGGTTCAGTTGCTGCAGATGTCTTTGGCTTTTCTCCTCTTCGGGTTCTTAGTTCCAGTGGCGACATCGTGCTCTTCCAGTCCTCAGGACCCTGCTTTTATGCAAAAAGATCCCCTTCTCCAGCATGGGGTCTGGCATGGATTCACATGCTCATGAATATTCCCCATCGTCAGGCTGGGAATCCTCGGTAAAGAAAAAATCACTATCAGTTTAGTTTCTGATCTGTCTTTCTTAGTAGTAACCAATCACTGATCTCTGGGTCATACTGCCCCCAGCCAATGACTGCCCTCTCCCGAAGCCCCGCCTCTGGCAGCCATCCTCAGATTTTTACCGCACACTCAAGTGTTGAGTCCTCGTGCTTTTGCTCGAGTTTTTTGCTGCGTTTTCACGCTTTTTCAGGAGATTTTCTCATTTTTTCGATTTAATCGAGCCTCAAGCTCCACCGTTTCTACTTCCGACAACGGGGTCCCGTTTCGGAATTCTTCTACGCCCCTCAAGAGTTAAGTTTTCGTAGAGTTTACACTTCTTGGAGGATTCCGGAAGATCTGCGGCCTACCTCAACGGACATGGCCCAGGACAAAGGAAGCTCGACACCCGGATCCAAGCTGTTCGGGTGCTGCCCTGGATGCGGATTGCAAAACGTTTTCAAGGAGGACGAGCACTTGCGATGTCTCTACTGCCTTCATTAGGACAAGATGCACGTGGAGAAGGATTGTGCGTTCTGCAAGAACCTTTCGGAACGGACCACACATGATAGTCGTTCTCGCCGCCTGGCTGGAGAAGGGTACAGCAGGTGAGAAGGCGAAGAAAAAGTCTGAGCGGGCTTCTAAGTTCTGTGAGGGCGCCCCGGCGACGGGGGCCCAACAGAAGGCCAAGCACCGCGAGTCCGCGGGCACCTGGAGCGCCGAAAGGTCGGACTCTTCGGCTGCCAGGCAGGGCGCTAATTCCTCGGCAAGTTTGGCCACGAGCCAGCGCTCTGTTTCGGGGAAGAGGAAGTCCGAGAACCCAAGTAAGCCGCTGGAGCGGACCCGGTCGATCTCGAAGGGGGAGCGAGGCGCTGACCCCCCCCCCCCCGCCCCAAGGAAAAGGCCCAAGATGCACCGAAGGTGGTGAGGGCTTTGATCCAGCCGGCAAAGGCCTTGATCGAAGTGGTCGCTGCGACCCTGGTGAAGCCAGCTGAGACTACGCCAGTGTAAACGGCCTCTGGGCCCAGAGTATCCCTGCCACCGCGGAGGGAATCCTCTTTCCAGTCCATCGTTAAGACCCCCGTGAAATCCTCGGTAGAAAAAGAGGGGGGGGGGGGGCAGTGGCCATTACAGACTCGGAATCAGCCTCTGAGGAGGAGCTGGTGGAAACCGAGGAGGGCCTCAACGAGAGGTCCGTAGGCCTCAACGAGAGGTTCGAGAAGGTTCGATCCCAGGGGGCGGTCCCTATTGACGTGATCGACGTGATCGACGATAGCGACGATGACGACGAAGAGGGCCCAGTGGAGTGGCCATCCCGTCCGTCGCAGCAATTACCGGAGCCCCAGGATAGCTCTGCGGCCATTTTGTTGGTAATCCAATCCTTATGTGCCGA
The DNA here is from genome assembly GCF_040938575.1 of Ambystoma mexicanum. Taxonomy (NCBI): domain Eukaryota; kingdom Metazoa; phylum Chordata; class Amphibia; order Caudata; family Ambystomatidae; genus Ambystoma; species Ambystoma mexicanum. The sequence goes on along the minus strand of NC_090931.1, from coordinate 1,134,849,043 downwards.
GATAAGGACGAGATTACCACGGACCCCGACGGTGGATCCAGAACCAGACCCGTCGGGAAGCCCTCTGAACAAGCGGAGGAGAGTCCACCCCGCTCCGCCCTTCGTGCCTGCGAGACCTGTGGACCTTGCATCCCCCTCGCCAGACCCTAGAGAGGATACGGCGACGAACGATGACTGCGGCGATGACACAGCGGACATCCCGTCATCACCCGCACACCCCCTCGCCCCCGCGGGCTTCTCCAGCCGACGAAATTGGCTCTTTCCACACCATGATAACCAGGGCATCCAAGCTCTTCCAGCTCTGCCCTGAAGAACAAAAAAGGAAGGGTTTCTGTACCAACGACGAGAGGCCAAGAGGAAGACGGTCCTCGCGGTGACTTTGCTCGATGACCTCTGGGACGAGGGGCTTGCTGTCCGCAAGAACCCTTCCACGACACCCGCCAAGAGGGACAGGTTTGAGAAGAAGTACTGAGTCCCCGATGCCGCCCCCTTGTGCCTCATGGCCCAGCCCACGCTGGACTCTGTCTTCTCGGCAGCGGCTAAAAAGAAGGCAGCGGGTGCGGCAGCTTCAACTTCCACTTCCTTGCCAGACAGCGAGGGCAAGAAGTTGGACTCCATGGGACGACGAGTCATCTCGTCGGCGGTGACGACGATTAAGGCGGCCAATGCCTTAGCGATCGTGGCCCGCTACGACAGGGAGCTCTGGTTCAAGATGGCTCCCCTGCTAGACTTCCTGCCTGACGACAATAGGGCAGAGGCCCTAGAAATTCTGCAGGAAGGTGAGGTGGCGTTGTATCACGCCATAACTGTAGTAACGGACATTGCCGATACTGGATTTCGCCAACTGGGCAACAGTTTGCCTCCGACGACGAGGATGGCTCAAGGCGACTGACTTTCGCCAGGACGTCCAGACCAGAGTGGTGGCCATGCCGTTCGACGGCAACAACCTTTTTGGTAAGGCGGTGGACGAGTCTCTACAGGCCATCAAGACCGACTCGGAGACGGCCCGGGCCCTAGGGGTGCTTCAACAGTGACGTCCCTTTCGGAGCTCCGGAGGCAGACAGGGTTGCCTCCAAAGGATCCAGCGGTGGCTCCTCCACTTACCGCCAGGCGGCCAGCTCCTCTTCCCAGGAGGCCTACAGAGGTCGCGGCAAGCAAGGGGGATTCCGCCGTCGTCGGCAAGGCCGCCTCCAAGCAAGACTGACTCGGCTGTGTTGTCGGGGGCCCCCACCGAAGCACCCCAGGGGGAGGCCGCCTGACGAAGTTCGTCAGCGTGTGGGAGTCCATCTCCGCCGACTTCCTATCATTGTTGGACCTGGAGGATGCTTACTTCCACATCCCCATTCTTAAAAAGCACAGGAAGTTCCTCAGGTTTGTGGTTCAGAGACACCACTACCAATTCAGAGCCTTACCATTCGGATTAAAGTCGGCACCCAGGGTTTTCACCAAGTGCCTGGCTCCGGTGGCGGCGCAGCCGCGCCTGCAGGGGATCCACGTCTACCCCTACCTGGACGACTGGCTAATTCCCAAGGACAAGGGAACTCGCCGTCGACCAGACGGCGAGGACCGTCCGTTTGCTCACGGAGCTGGGGTTCACCATCAACTACCCCAAATCCCACCTGGTTCCATCGCAAGTAGCACTGTTTCTGGGAGCGAAGCTCGATATGGTGGGGCAATTGGCCTCCCCTTCAGAGGAGAGGACCAAGACCATCCTGGGCAAGGTGCGGCGCCTGTTAGCATCGGACATGGCCAGGGTGACGTCCATCAAGTCCCTTCTCGGGATGATGTCCTCATGCATCTATCTTGTACCCCTTTGCAGACTTCGGATGCGTCCGCTACAGGAGTTCCTCGACGCCTGCAGGTTTCAGGTGACGGGCTGCTTCGAGGACAGGATCCCTCTCAACGAGGAGTTCCGTCGGGCGATCCTATGGTGGGGCACCCGTGCTCACCTCACTAAGGGCACGGACTTTCAAACCCCGGTGTTTCAGGCGACGGTGACGCCGGACGTCTCTCTGGAGGGTTGGGGGGCCCACACCGGATATCTCCACGCAAGAGGCCTTTGGCTCCCGGAGGAGAGGTCTCTCTACATCAACATTCTGGAGCTCCGAGCAGTGTTCTGGGCTCTCAAGTCGTTCCTTCCGTCCCTCAAGGACAAGGTGGTGAGGATCTTCACCGACAACACCACCACAATGTTTTACATAAGGAAGCAAGGGGGCACCAGATCCCCAGCCCTGTCCAAGGAGGCCCAGGATCTGTGGCACTGGGCCGTCGCCCAGGGGATGTTTCTGGTTCCCTTCCACTTGGCAGGAATAAAAAACACCATCGCCGACTCGATGGGAGCTGCACTCGTGCCACGAGTGGGAACTGCGCCAGGATCAAGTGGATCGGCTCTTCCAACGATGAGGCAAACCCCAGATCGACCTGTTCACGACGGCGACGAACTCCAAGTGCCAGAGGTTCGCCAGCAGGTTCCCACAGCCGAGGAGCATGGGCGATGCCTTCTCGTTCCCCTGGGACGGCCTGTTTCTATACGCCTTCCTTCAGTTGCCGTTGCTGCTCCGCCTCATCAACCAGCTCAAGAAGTCCAGGTGCAGGATAATCCTCATCGCACCGGCGTGGCCGTGGCAGATCAGGTTCCCGGACCTTCTGGACTTGTCAACGTCACCACCAGTCAAGCTGCCGGCAGACGCAGATCTTCTCTCCAGAGAAGGAGGTGCCATTCTCCATCACGACCCACAGTCGCTGAACTTGCAGGCCTGGCTCCTGCAGCACTAGAGTTTGGAGAGTACGATATACCGGCTGATTGCAGAGAGGTTCTTGCAAAGGCCAGGGCGTCCTCAACTCTCAAGTGTTACGGTCATAAATGGAAGAGGTTCTCTATCTGGTGCCGTGCACTGAAGATTAACCCTCTGCGGATTATGGCCCCTCGAGTACTGCCGTACCTACTGTCGCTGGCCAAAGCTGGACTGGCTCACACCTCCATCAAAATACATCTGGTGGCCATCTCCCGATATACCAGGACTACGGGACGGGCGTCCTTGTGGTCTCATCGCCTGGTGAACAAATTTATGAAGGGACTATTCCGATCATTCCCGCCGGTGAAGGCTCCTGCCCTGGCGTGGGAGCTTAATGTGGTGCTGACCAGGCTCATGGGGGGGCCCCCCCCATTCGAGCCTATGCATTCGGCGCCTTTGAAGTTCCTGTCATGGAAGACAGCGTTCCTCGTGGCCATCACCTGCGCACGACGAGTGGGAGAGATCCAGGCCCTATCTTGCAAGCCTCCATACTTGACTTTTCATGACACGAGGGTGGTGCTGAGGACGCACCCCTCCTTTATGCCCAAGGTGCCGTCGGACTTCCACCTCAATGAGCCCTTGGTGTTACCAGTTTTCTTCCCGTCGCCTTCGACGCCGGCCGAGAGGACTTTGCACTCGCTGGATGTAGCTAGAGCGCTGAAGTTCTACGTGGACCGCACTAAGAGTTCTCGGAAGACGTCACACTGTTTGTGAACTTTGGGTCTGTGAATCAAAGGAAGGCTCTCTCGAAGACTTCCATTTCCAGATGGCTCTCCAACTGCATCATGCACTGTCACTGGTTGGCAAACCGACCGCTGCCCGGCCGTCCGAGAGCCCATTCGACCAGAGCGATCGCTGCTACCACAGCGTTCCTGTCTGGTGTGCCCCTGCTGGACATCTGCAGGGCTGCTACGTGGAGGTTGACGCACACCTTCACAAGATTCTACTGCGTCGATCGGGACTCCAGGGAGGAGTCCAGGGTCGGCCAAGCAGTACTGCGCAACCTGTTTGCCTAAGGTGAGCTTGGTGAGGAGGTAAAAATTGCTTAATGTTGAGTTTGTATGTGATGCTTAATGTTGAGCCTTTGCCACCGCCCGTGGTTGTGTATACTGCTATGTATTCTTTTATTCATGAGCATGTGAATCCATGCCTGACCCCATGCTGTAGAAGGAACAAGTTACTTACCTGTAACTGTTGTTCTCCAGCATGGGTCTGGCATGGATTCACATGCGAACCCTCCCACCTACCCCTCTGCGGCTCTTCACTTGGTCATACTGCCTCTTGGGGTGCTACCAAATCTTGGGATGGCTGCCAGAGGCGGGGCTTAGGGAGAGGGCAGTCATTGGCTGGGGGCAGTATGACCCAGAGATCAGTGATTGGTTACTACTAAGAAAGACAGATCAGAAACGAAACTGATACTGATTTTTTCTTTACCGAGGATTCCCAGCCTGACGACGGAGAATATTCATGAGCATGTGAATCCATGCCAGACCCATGCCCTCATCCCATTGCTCTGCAACCAGCCCACCTGTGAGGCCTTCTAAGAAGACGTCGGTGCCGAGGCCGTTTAAGGACACGCTCAGGGCACCGCCCTCGAGGCTTGTGTCGAAGCCATCGGCGCCACTCTTGACGCCGATTCCGTCGAAGCCCTCAACGCCTTTTGTGGAGGCTTTACCGGAGGTGCCCCGTGCATCGGTGGAAACTCCGAGGAAGGCCCTGCAGAAGTCAGTGAGGCCTGTATTTGAAACTTTTTCTGTGCCCTCATCCAGGGATTTATTCCAGCCTCGGGATTATATCTGAGGTGGATGAAGGGTCTGTGGAAGGTTTGGTACCTGATGAGGTTCCTGACGACCTCTTATATGGTCATAGCCAGTTAGAAGACCTGTGTCAGTCTTTGCACGACACTAGTGGTCTTGATACCTCCCCGGAGGTCGAATTTGGCAGGCCTGAGCCTGGTACGCATGCTGAATCTTCGTACAAGCGCCTCATGTAGAGGGTGACGGAGTACTTACTTGGGTGGTCTACGCCACCTGGGGATTTTCTGCTGGATGACCCAAAAGATAACTTGGACCATGGTACACCAACTGACCCCGTACTGCCATCCCATATGGCCTTGCAAAGAAGGGTGGCGGTGGCTTGGACTGCTCCGGAGAGTCTCCTGGCAGTGGGCAAGTCGTTGCCGAAAAAGCACTGCCCAGCCAGTGGCGATTGTGGCTACTTGTCCATGCACCCTGCTCTGGAGAGTTTGGTGGTGCAGGTGGCTACGGCCCCAGCAAAACAGGCGTTGTACCCTACCATCCCTCCTGATGGGGGCGACAAACGTTTTGACGGTTGGGCGAAGAAAGTCTTTTCTTCAGGGGGTATGGCTTTGAAAGCAGCCAACTCAATTTAGCACATTTCACTCGTACTCTGGAATTGTTTAGTTAGCGGCTGAACATATTCCTGAAGGGGAGGATCGGGATGGCTTTCTTGCCCTTGTACAGAATGGCAAGTATGCCGTGTGTGAATCGGTTCAATCGGGTCTGGACGTGGCAGACTGTCAGCCGGTCCACGGCGGCGAGCACCGTGATGCGCAGATTTACATGGTTGCGGAAGTTGGTTTGCTCCTGATGTACAAGCCCGGCTTCTCAACATGCACTTTGATAGTGAACATCCTTTTGGCAGCAAGGCTGACGAGAGCCTTGAGAGGTTGCAGACCTCAAAGGCTGCAGCAAAGTCGTTGAGCGCTGCAGTCCGCCAACCTTCGCCTTTTCTTCCTAGGGGACAGCAATGGAGGGGAGGTTCCTTTCGATACACTCTACCTTTGGTAGATCGAGGGGAGCTGCAAGTCAAAGGGGCCAACGTAGGAGTACCAGAGGTGGAAAACAGGGTACTCGAGGTGCCAAGACCGCTCGAGCAGTTGCCTCTTTGCCCTCGGGCACTGCCACAGCCACTTCAGCTCAGTCATGAGGCCATGTCCCATGGTTCGTCGGTTGGGGGAAGGCTGGCACAGCATCTTGTAGAATGGCGTGCCATTACTTCAGATGTGTGGGTTCTGGAGATCATAGCCCACGGCTACTGTCTTCCTTTCCGGCAGAGGCCTCACGACAATCCACCAGGGAATCGCTCTTTGAAGAGTCCGGATTCGCTCCTTGCGCAGGAAATCAAATCCTTGCTGGAGAAAGGCGCCATAGAACTTGTGCCTGTAGCGGAGAGGAACAAGGGATGGTATTCCCCATATTTTTTTATCCCGAAAAAAGACTGGGGATTGAGACCCATCATGGACTTGCGCGGTTTGAACAAGCTCCTCAGGAAGGACAAGTTCAAGATGCTCACTCTCTTTCCAGTCCTCCAGGCCCTTCAACTTCAGGACTGGTTGGTGTCTCTCGACCTCAAGGACGCTTACTTTCATGTGCCAATTCATCCCAAGCACAAGAAGTACCTGAGATTTGCGGTTGGCGACTCGCACTTTCAGTTCCTGCCGTTAGGATTGACCTCCGCCCCTAGGGTCTTCACCAAGCTCGTGGTGGTGGCAGCATATCTGAGGAAAGGGGGATTCACGTCTACCCTTACCTGGACGATTGGTTGATCAGGGTGTGCTCTCATGAGCAAGTCCTGGATCATCTGTCAGTCACCTGCCACTCCCTTCACAGGCTGGGCTTCTCCCTCAACTTGACGTTCCACTTGACACCTACCCAGCAGCTCCAGTACATCGGTGCAGTGCTCGACACATCCCTGGGGCTGTGTTTCCCTCCCCAGGTGCGGGCTTCTCACATTCTGCAGATGGTGAACAAGTTTCAACATGCTCAGTCTCCTGGCGTTTGAGTTCTTGAGGGTGCTCGGCCTCATGGCATCCTGCATTTTACTGGTGCCAGAGGTCAGGCTGCAGATGAGATCTCTGCAGTGGGCTCTCAAGATGCAGTGGTCACAGTCCTCCGGCAGTATGCCAGATCCTGTTCAGGTGCTGCCCTCGGTTGCCAAGGATCTTCTGTGGTGGGCCGTCGAAAGCAATCTGATGAAGGAGGCTCCATTTTGGCTACCCTGGCTGGAGGTGATGATTGTGACGGACGCATCCCTCACGGGATGGGGAGCTAATGCCAATCAGTTGACAGTCAACCGTCGTTGGTCTCCAGACGCCATCAATCTGTTGGAGCTGAGGGCCGTCAGGCTAGCCCTGAAGGCTCAACAAAAAGGGGGTGGGTGCAGGGTCTCTCCCTCTGTGCAGAGAGGCGATGCAGCTCTGGTTCTGGGCCATCCAGCAGGAAATTTCGATCTCGGCAGTTCAATTGGCTGGAGACAAACGCAGTGGCGGATGCTCTGAGCAGGCAGAGCTTGGTCTCTCACGAGTGGGAGCTGGCTCAGGAGATTCTCCTGGAGATCTTCGCCCTTTGGGGGACCCACAAGTGGATCTCTTCGCCACCAGTGCCAACCGGAAGTGCGTATTCTGCTTGCAGGAATTTCCTCCAAGAGGAGCCTTAGGGGACGCGTTCGTAGTGGAGTGGTCCTTCCCACTGCTGGACGTGTTTCCTCCAGTCCCCGTCATTCCGCAAGTGCTGCAGAGGTTACAGAGGTTCGGTTCTCAGATGATCCTCATTGCTCCAGCATGGGCCCGGAGAACGTGGTACCCGGACCTTCTCAACTTGTCCATCTGTCCTCCATGCCGTCTTCCCTACCGAGAAGATCTGCTCTCACGGGAGGGGGGGTCGGGTTCTCCATCCAGAGGTCAAGTCCCTCAACCTTCGTGCTTGGCTTCTGAACGGTTGAGGTATAAGGATTGAGACCTCGCTGAAGACGTGATGGAGGTGTTGCTTTCGGCCACAAGTCCTGCAACAAAGTCTCTGTACCGTTGCTGTTGAAGAAAGTTCTGCGACTGGTGCAGGGTTAAGAATGTGGATCCTTTTACATGTGCCATGCCTGTGGTTCTGTCTTTCTTGCTTTCATTAGCCCACAAGGGCCTGCAAGTGGGTACCATTAAAGGTCACCTGGCAGCGCTGTCAATATTTAAGCGCTCGTCTGAGTGTTCTTATTTTAAAATTCCTTTTGATTTCTCAGTTTCTGTAAGGGATCACTAATGTGTTCCCACCGTCACCTTTCCAGGTGCCCGGTTGGGATTTGGACCTAGTTCTAAAATTCCTAATGGGACCTCCGTTTGAGCCTTTACTTCTGATGCTTGTTAATCTGCTTAGAATCACATGCTGTGCGTATGGTCCTACATCCAGTCGTAACCGCGGAGTATTGCATCTTGTCTTTCGGGGAACGTCGGCATAGGCATGTCTGTAACACTATCCCTATCGTGACGTGTGTAGTACCCAAAATCCCTCACGCGCCGAGGTGTCTCAGATTGTTTTTTTCCACCCAGATAACTGGTCGCCCTATAGCAGAGATCTTACTAGAGACATTGTTTCTTTACCAAATTGTCGGTTTAATCCCTGTTAAGTCACTTTGCCCAACAAGAACATCTTCGACAAAGACTACGGGGGAATAGTCTACGGCTGTGGATTTTGGCGCCCAAGATCCGGCGGCCGGATTTTCCATGTGGTCAGGCCTTCTGGCCGACCTATACAGTAGAGAGAGTGGGGTCGGAGTGGCCATATTGTTGGTATGTCTTTCCTCCTTTCCCCTCTTTTCCCTGTCTGTCTGGTTATTCTTCCCTTTGGCTATGGAACAGACTCCTTTTAGACTCTACCCTAAGTGTACGGTCAGGTATCCTTGGAAGGACAAACACAGGACGTGTAACTCCCGTCTCCCCCTAGTGCACGATGAGAAGTGGTGTGCAAACTCCTTCGGCCTAAGACCCTTAAGGATCGCTGTGTAAAGCGGTGGGCCACGTACGGTATGTCATGCATGGAACCCCCTTCCCCACCACCACACCCGCTGAAAGGGACAGGGGCACTGCGGATGACCAAACGTCCATTTTGGATGTTATAGACCTCGAGGCGGACACTTCTAGGTCTGCCACGGCCGTTCCCAACCCTTCAAGGCTCGACTCTGGTCTTGCTACAGGGACAACACCCAGCGACAGGAGCGTACAAGCGCATCGCACTAAGCACACAACCCCTATGCCGATTTCGACGTCTTTGTCGAAAAAGACAAAAGCACCAACAGGGCTGCTGAAAACTTCGCCGGTTCTCTCGGATCGTTCAGATCCAAAGCCTTCCCCGCATCCACAACAGTGTTTTGCGACTGGGCAATCTAAATCAGCTAAGGGCGCTACTCCAAAACCTACACGCGTCAAAGCGCGGGAGCCCGACGCTTCCACGGTCTCTAAGGCCTCATTAGGCCTGAAAACTACGGCTAGGCCTCTACCCGGAAAACCGACTGCTAGTGCCTCTAGCACCGCGGCAGGTACTACACCTGCCGATAAATCATTGGAGCCTTTGTCTCACGACGATTCGGCGACTATCGAAAGCAGCATCGGAAGAATTACGGCAGCGGCGGGCCTCACTCCGGTTCCGCCTAAGGTAATGGGACAAGCTGCGGAAAAACTTCCGGTGGATTGGGTTCCCGATTCTGATGCCGCTTATGAGAATGGTCTAGAGCCTCTCTCCGACACCCTGATAGACTCATTTCGACACCGCGGTGCAGTGAATGTCATTTCTCCTCACGTAGGCCCGTTTGGGTCCTCTAAATGGACTTCTGAAAAATTCGAAGTTTGTATGGATAGGCTGGAGCGGATTATCAGTTCTGATCGTCCTCCCCCGAAATGGGCTCGGGTAGAGCCTAACATCCAAATTCAGGAAGATCAGTCTCATGTTTTCCAACAGGAAGACGTGGTCCAGATGTATACATATAGAGACATCTATAATGAAGCAGCTTCTTTTCTGCAAAACTATGAGGAGGATCAACCGGATACTACGAACAACTGGGAGGAAACCCAGCAGGAAGGTCAGGACCCATGGACACAGCAAGATCAGGACTCTGATGTGATGTGCCTAGACTCTCCTCCGTCCACCCCGGCTCGCCAGGCCTCTCCTGTAGATGTCCAAATGGCATTCAACTCGTATGTTGAAAAAAGCAGCTGAATACTTTAAAATTGCCTCTCAAGAGGCGGTACCTGAACAGGATTTCGTGGAGGATATCATTAAGGAAAAACATCCGGCGAGTCAATCCATCCCCCTCCTTAACTCTGTTAAGAGACGTGTAGCTCCCTCATTGGTGTCACCTGCTCAAACACGGGCAGTGAACCCGAGAGTCGAAATTAATTCAACCTTCTCCTTCTGACCCTCTATACATCAAAGGGCACGCCATTCCAGATTCACTGGTAGTGACTACCACTCGAAAGAGTGCAGGGTACCCCTTGCCACGGGAGAATCCCCGCCGGACAAGGAGTCTAAGCGGCTGTATGCCCTGGGCAAACGTGTCACATCAGCAGCTATATACACTGTACGGGTTGCTAATAATACTACTCTATTAGCAAGCTATGCTGATGCCCAATCGAGTTTGCTCCAGGAAGGCCTCCAAGAGGTTCCCGAACCCACCAAATCAAAGCTTCTCGCCATTGTAATGGAAGGAAGACTAGTTAACCAGAATGTGGTGAAGAACACCCTAGACACTGCGGAAACTGCGGGCAGGTCTCTTGCTCAAGGGACCCTACTGAAAAGACACGCTTGGCTGCGTACATTTTTAAACCTGAGACTCAGGCCTCCCTCATTAATAAACCCATTGAGGAGACTAACCTCTTCGGGAAAGCAGTGGATGAGGCTTTGGAAACAGCCAAGGAGGAGCATGAGACTCTAGTCTCAACAAATTACACAAACCCTCTTCTCAGAGGGGTAATAACTCTCAGCGGTCTTTTCGAGGGCAAGCCCGTGCTGGTCAACACTACGGCATGGGTAACTTCAACACAAATCAAGCATCTGGAAGCCCCACTTACTACCCTTCAAGTGGTCAGAAACGTGGCAAGGGTAGAGGCAGAGGCCCCAATCCCAGAGGAGCCACAGCCTCTGGTCAGAAATGACCACCAAGTCCAGGTCCCCTCCCATGCCACCCTGGACGGGGGGGCGATTAACATCTTTCCTCGGGGCATGGGGATAACTTCCGACCAGTGGGTCTTAAAGACGGTCGCCCGCGGTTATTGCGTGGAATTCTCCCGACCTCCACAGTTCAGACCGCCGTGCTCACGGCGCCTTTCACCAGACCATCAGGAGATCCTGATCCAAGAGGTGGAAGCACTGCTGGGAAAGGACGCCATAGAAGCCGTACTTATTCTTCAGGTAAATGAGGGTATTTATTCAGTGTACCTCCTTGTACCCAAAAAGGATCTCACCATGCGCCCTGTTCTAGACCTGCGCCCAGCAAACAAGTTTATAAAACCCCAGAAGTTTTGCATTGTAACACTGCAGGAGGTGATCATATTGCTGAAAGAAGGGGACTTCATGGCAACATTGGACATGAAAGATGCATACTTTCATATTTCAATGTTGCAGCGCACAGGAAATATCTAAGGTTCATGATCCAGGACAGGCATTACCAATTCAAGGTACTCCCCTTCGGCATCGCATCGGCACCAAGGGTGTTTACCAAAGTTCTGGCAGTGGCAGTTGCACACCTGCGCAGACTATCAGTCCCAGTTTACCCTTACCTCGACGACTGGCTCATCACGGGGGACTCGTTCGATGCTTGTTTTTCGAACACCCAAAAAACAGTAGATCTCCTCTTCAGCCTGGGTTTCTCAATGATAAGAAATCCAGTTTAGTCCCCAGCCAGGTGAAACAATTTCTGGGGGCTCTAATTCGGACGGAAGACAGTCTCGTCTTCACTTCCAACGAGAGGGTTCAAAACATGCTTTCTCAGATCCCTCCATATGTAGCCAGTCGGGAGGTGAAGGTACTCGAAGCCATGCGTTTGCTAGGGTTGATGGTGTCATGCATATACTTGGTTCCCCACGCGCGGCTGCACATGCGTCCCATGCAGGAGTGGCTCAACAGCCAGTGGTGAAAAAACAACAGGTGTCCATACATTTATGGAACACTCCCGTCCCCTGCACACCCTTTGAATTGTAAATACAATCAAATATTCATAACATTTAACTTGTTTAAGCTTAGCACAACAATTCATGAAACCAATCTTTTTGTAAAAATCTTTTTATGTATTTCAAATAAATATTTGGTGTATCCCACCAATATCTCATAACATTGTCTCACTTAGACAGAGAAATTAATATCCATATTTATAACATACTGGAAAAAATGCCTTTCTTGAAAGTAATATTTGCAATTCTTCTTCATTAATCCTCGTGGGTAAATAATGTTCGTATCCTTAGCTCGACGCGTTTCGGGGATTGATTCCCCTTCTTCTGGAGTTGTTCACCCACTTATAAACTTTCTGTCTTTAACTTTAATCTCATTCACCTATAACATATAATGTTTGTAATTAGTGTCTATATTAAGGTCACAGTTCCCTCTGTCATATTGTCACTTAAAACATACTATGTAGAAGTAATGAACTTCTAAACTCTCAAATCTCTCTCTGAAATATGTTCAATATAATTGAAATTTAAGTAGATATAAATCAATTAGAAAATCACCATTTTGGAAAATGCAGGCTAATTTAAATAGGAAGAGAAGGTTGTATTAAACTCTAGTGTCTAACTAATCTCATCTTACAAGAAAGAGAATTATATCAACATTATAATTACCTCGAGGTGTCATGATCCTGACTCCAGTATGAGTATTAAGTACTTCAAAAATGTGGATGGCTGTACTTGGTACGGTGGTTATACTCAGAACCTGAGTGTTCTGATTCAGTATTCCTTCATAGAGGGGACCCTCTCGGGTATATCTCTACAGTAGGGATAGAATAACAAGTCACTAAAAGGGGGAATATTCACTGGTGTATCACAACATTTGGATTTTAATTGATAGATTTAACTATCCAAGTGTTAATATTTCGACTGCTCTATCCTTAAACTGCCCGTTGTAATAAATCTATGCATCTCCCTCAAATCCTCTGTAACTCAGAGTAAATCAATGCATCTCCCTTAAATCATTTGTAACTCACCTCCAATTAGATCAAGCGACTGACTGCTTCTATCAGCGTTCGTGTTGTTCATTCAAAATGGCCGTTTGTTTATAATGTGACGTCATCACGGCATAGCGCGATGACGTCGCCACCCTCTAATTTTAGCGTATGACGTCATGACGTCCGCGAAACACAATGGCGTTTGTGGACTGTGATTGAGTGCCGAGTATATTTTTAGAAAAACACAGTTAACCCTCATGAGAGGTGACAATACCTTGTTTGAAAATGTGATGTTTAAAGGGAATTTTTAACTCTAAGTATAAAGACGTTCATAAGTGACAATATGCTCACATTCTAGGATTGTAAGGCTACTTTTTATGTATGTAACTCAATACTGTATAGAACAATAAAATAAAATACAGTTCTTCTAGTATGGCATTTCTGGTATCATATCACATTTGCATTTCTCATGGCTATGAACTAACCCTTAATTGTATGTAAACATATGTATTATTACAAAATTCATGACAAGGTATAACACTAGTCAGCATGTTGGTATTATATAATTTTTCCATCCGGTGTACTCATTAGCATCCTGGTGCGTCCCTTTCTAGAACATCAGTTGTGATAAAGAAGAGGGAAACCGTGATTATTTATATAATTTAGAGAAAGCAATCTTTAAAGGATAAATTTATAGTTAACTGTGGCATAAAACAAGTAGTCAAGGGGTGTATATTAACCTGTGTCTATCTGATAATTAAAACTTATTCCAGTTAGGAAGGATAGTGATTTATAAAAAGCAAGCCAGGCTATAGTCCTCGTTCATTCCATTTGGTGCACGACTGTTCAATTTATCAATCCAATGGATCTCTCTTTGGTCCATAAGTTTGCCATGGTTACCTCCTCTCTGGGATTTTTTTACTACTTCCAGTATTATGACCTTCAGTTGTGCTATGGTATGTTTCATTATAGCAAAATGTCTGGCTACTGGTGAATGTATGTTATTAGTCCTTATATTACTCTTGTGTTCGTTCCAGCGCTCTTTCGCCTTTCTCTGGGTCTGGCCCACATAGTAAATCCCGCACGGACAACTTAGTCCGTAAATTACGGATTTAGTATCACATGTGGCAAAGTCGTACAATCGAATTTTATTACCATCATTAGGGTGTCTCACATAGCTACCTTTCATTATATTGTTGCAATTACCACAACTCAAGCACGCAAAGGTGCCTGCTTTTTTCTTTGTTAAAGTTCTTTGGTTGTCCACTCTTGGTCTTTCAGCTTTGACAAGTTGATCCTTGAAGTTCCGTCCCCTTTTGTATGCAATTATAGGTGGTTTAGGGAAGAGTCTCTTGAGTTGAGGGTCGAGTTCTATAATCCTCCAATTTTTCTTGATCATTCTTGCTATATGATGACTTTGTGCTGAATATCTTAAAGCATATAGAAATGGTATCTCCTTGGTTTTATTTTTTACAATTAGTAGATTCTTTCTGTCTAACTTCTGTGATTTTTCTTCTGCTTTTTTAATCGTGGATTCTGGATATCCTCTTTTCTTATATTTCTCAGTCATCCGAATGTTTTCTTCTTTGAGTGTTTCTGTGGATGAGATGATCCTTTTGAGACGTAAAAATTGACTGTACGGTAAATTATTCTTTAGATGTTCTGGATGATGGCTTTGGAAATGTAAGGTATTATTAACATCTGTGGGTTTGTGATATATATTTGTAATAATGCGTTCCTGTTTGATTTCTAATTCAACATCCAAGAAGTGTAATTTCGGTGAACCAACTTCCATGGTGAATTTTATTCTTGTGTGGGCAGAGTTGATATACTGCAAGAATTCGTTCAATTCTGTGCGTTCTCCTCTCCAAATTACAAATACATCGTCGATGAATCTTTTCCAAGATACCAATTTGTCTGTCCATTTAGTGGGTTTTAAGATCCAATTCATTTCTAAGTTGTACATGAATAAATTCGCGTACACAGGGGCCATTGAGGACCCCATAGATGTTCCCGATGCCTGTAAGTAATATTGAGTTTTGTGTCTGAAGTAGTTATTGACAAGTATGATTTTACTTAACTCCAAAATGAATAATTTGTTAGCTTCACAATCTCTTTGTAGTAAGGTCCATTCCAAAGCCTCTAGTCCATCTTGATGCGGTATGGATGTGTACAAGCTTTGTACGTCAAAGGAAACCAATAGATCATCATTTTGGATGTTTGTCAAAGTGTCAAGATGATTCAGGAAGTCGGTAGTATCTTTCAGATATGTTGATGTTGTTTGTACCAATGGTTGTAAAGCCTTGTCTACATAGATGGCTAAAGGGTTGAAGATACTGTCCGTACCCGCTATTATGGGTCTGAGAGGTGGCGTCATCAAATTTTTATGGATCTTCGGTAATCCATAAAAAATAGGTGTGATGGGATGTGTATTAGTCAAATATTGTTTAGTTTTGTTTGAGATCCAAGAATATATTCTTTACTTCAACAGCCAGTGGTGTCAGGCCAGCGGATAATGGGAAGATCTGTTAGTTGTCTCGCCATCCCTCGTTCTCTTTCTGCAGTGGTGGTCAAGACAAAACCTCTTGAAGAGGAAGACCTTCACCACCCCTGCAGTGGAAGCCACTCTCATGACAGACGCATCTCTCACAGGGTGGAGGGGGCTCACCTGCTTCAGCAGACAGTGCACAGAGTGTGGTCCCCTCAAGTAGCGTCCAACCATATAAACTTACTGGAGCTATTAGCAGTGTTCAAAGCATTGAAAGCCTTTCAGGTGCAACTGCAAGGGAAGATGGTGCTGATCCTAACGGACAGCACTACAGCAATGTATTACCTGATCAAACGGGGGGCACTCACTCTCCAGGGCTATCCAAGCTGTCCCAAAACATTTGGATATGGGCTCTCAAACACAAGATGCTTTTCTTGTCCCAACATGTTCCAGGGGAACTCAATCCTCTGGCAGACGTACTCAGCAGAGATTTTCCTCTCCCAGAAGAATACGAATGGCAACTGCACAAAGACATTGTGTCCAGCGTATTCGCAGAATGGGGTTTCCCATAGATCAACCTGTTCACTACTCAGGTGAACGCCCAATGCCAAGACTATGCCTCCAGGTACCCCCAGAACTGATCCAAGGGGGAAACGTTCTCTGGATAACTTGGTCGGGGAAATTTGTCTACTCCCCCCCCTGACTACCCTTTTCAACAAGATCGTACATTAGATGCACCAGGAACCAGTTAACATTATACTGGTGGCCCCCTTGTGTGGCCTGCTAACCCTGGTTCGCTCCCCTGATGGAAATGTCCCTCTCCTCCCAAGTGGAGCTACCATCCCCGTACAACATGTTGTCTCAGGACAGGGGGAGACCCTACACCCATGCCCACAAACTCTGAACTTAGCAGCCTGGCTCCTGAGATCATAGTTTGGACACCTGCAACTCCCTCAGAGGTGGATGGACATACTCAGGGAAGCGAGAAAACCTAATGCACATTATTGCTATGCCAGCAAATGGAAACGTTTTGTCATCTGGTGCAATTCCAAGGGCGTCCATCCCATCGATTGCTCGCCCTCACACATTGTGCTGTATCTAACCCACCTGTTGGACACTGGATTAGTCTTCAATTCCCTAAAGGTTCATCTGGCTGCTCTGGCAGCCTACACCACACCACATCACAACAGAAGGTATCGTGGTGGAAAATACTGTTGATTAAAGCCTTTATGGATGGGGTTCAGAGGATTTATCCTCCCATCTCTCACAAAGCCCCTGGATGGGATCTGAATGTGGTTTTGACCAGGCTCATGGGAGCTCCCTTTGAGCCTATGCATAAAGCAAGTCTGAAGAACCTGACTTATAAGACAGCCTTCCTAGTGGCTATCACTTCTATCAGAAGGGTTAGCAAACTACATACTCTTTCTGTTCTAGACCCTTTTGTTACAGTCTACAAAGATAAGGTAGTTCTGCGCACACATCCCAGGTTTGCGCCTAAATTCATCTCGAAGTTCCATGTGAACCAATCAATCGAACTACCCACTTTCTTTCACAACCCTACTAACATGGCTGAAAGAAGCCTTCAAACACTAGACGTGCGCAGGGCAGTCATGTTTTACCTGGAAAGAACTAAACCACTAAGGAAGACTAAACAATTCTTCGTTTCAGTGGCAGCTGATAGAGAAGGGGATCCTTGCTCTAAATCAGCTATCTCAAGGTGGATTGTCAAATGCATCACACTATGTTGCGCTCTTGCTAAGAGAGAACTGCCCTTCAAGCCTAGAGCACACTCTAATCGAGGCATTGGGGCATCCATAGCATTCATTGCAAATGTTCCTCTTCAGTCCATTTGCAAAGCAGAAACCTGGAGTTCTGTACACACCTTTACAAAACCCTATTGCCTAGACACTCATTCTAGGTTTGACTCTCAGGTGGGACAAGCAGTACTAAGACAACTTTTCTCTACTGTTCCTTCTCACAACCCACCTCCAACTCTGGGTACTGCTCGCTAGTCTATGCACAGCATGTGATTCTAAGCAGATTAACAAGCATCAGAGGACGTGCATTACTTACCGTAATTGCATTTCTGATGATTGTATCTGCTTAGATTCACATGTGCCCTCCCTACCTCCCCGCTCAGGGTTGAAGGAACCTAGACGTCTTACTAATTTCTCTTTATGTACTCACTCACTGTAGCCTTGGGCTCCCTCATGGCAGAAAGAATACAATCGGGTGGACCTCGGCGCGTGAGGGATTTTGGGTAGTACACGCGTCACGATAGGGATAGTGTTACAGACACGCCTATGCCGACGTCCCCTTTCGGTCCGCGAAAGACAAGACGCAATACTCTGCGGTGCCCACTGCACAGCATGTGAATCTAAGCAGATACAATCATAAGAAATGCTATTACGGTAAGTAATGCATGTCATTCTTGTCCTTTGAGACTGTTGACCTTGAAAACTGTATTTTTAGTTGCGGTCACTTCCGCTCGCAGAGTGAGTGAGTTGCGGGCACTTTTCGTTAAGCCACCCTTCACGGTGTTCCATAAGGACAGGGTTGTCCTTGGGGGTTCATCCTTCTTTTCTTCCGAAAGTTGTCGGAATTTCATTTAAGCCAGAAGGTTATTCTTCCGGCGTTCTATCCTCCTCCGCATCCTGGTAAGGAAGAGGAGAGGCTCCATAGGTTGGATCCTAGGAGAGCTTTACGTTTCTACATCTCACGCATGTCCCGGGTCAGAGTGGACGATCAGCTCTTTATAGGATACGCTGGAAGATGTTTGGGACAAGCTGTTACTAAACAGACTTTGTCTAGATGGATTATCTTGACAATTTCTGAATGTTACCGCTTGGCTGGTAAGGACCCTCCTGCCTCTACTGCCCTGCAGAGGGGTGTTCCCATTCGTAACATTTGTGAAGCAGCCGCATGGGCCTCTGTCCATACTTTTGTAAAACACTACTCCCTGGATTCTATCCATGGGCAAGATCTGGCCTTTGACAAGGCAGTCCTCTATTCTGCAATTTAATTGGGCATTCTAAAATTCTGAATTCTTTCCCACCTCCGTACATTGGTACTGCTTTGGGAGTCTGTCATAGATGTGGAATACGTCGGAGGAACCAATCCCCTCGAAGAACAAGTTACTTTTTTACCTGATAACGTTCTTTCGATGGTATGTTCCGACGAGATATTCCGCATCGTTCCCTCCCAGCCTGCCCCTCTACAGAATTTCTTATGCGATTGCAGCTTCCGTTTCTGCAATGCTTTCTGTAGTTATACTGGCAGAAGATTGGTGCCACACGTTCTGGGGGAAAAAACTACAACAGAGGCTACGGGCGTCGTGCGTCCTACTTATAACATCCGGTGACGTCGGCTTGACGGAGGCCCTCGAGGACGCAGACGCCGAAAATTTAACGAAGCAGCACAGCTGTGGTGATTACCTGTCATAGATGTGGAATACGTCATCGGAACATCCCATCGAAAGAACGTTACCAGGTAAGAAGGTAACTTGTTCATCTCCCGAACACCGTAGGTTCCAATGGACCTATGAGTTACACTGAGTGATTGCCCAGATTCCTCTTTTGTGTCTGCTGTCTGAGAACGGGGGATCCAGCGGTCCAGCTATTTGGAGCGACCAAAGTTAGTGGGTAAGGCACACACATTGATTAATTTGTTTATTGATGAAAAGAATCGGCTTTTTGACTGAAAAGCTTTTCATGTTTACTTGCAGGTTGTCCTATACAGTCCTCCATGAAGAAGGCGGTTAGCACAAATTTACCCTGCCAAAACATCCCAGGGACGATTTACTAGCTCCTTCAGTAGTGAGGAGCCCAACCTTCAACGCTTGGAATATGCGCATGCTTTTCATGGGCATTTACAATATCTGGGGACATAGGCAATAGCTTTTTAGGACATGGACCCCAGCTTTTTAGATATTTAGTGTGTTGAAGGACATAGGAGATAGTCGGTTCACACACCATGTCCTAATTCTATTTTGACTGACCTCACATGAGTTAACTTGGGTTTATGTTCAGCAAGTTACAAACAAACCTCATTATCGCTAGGAACTTTATGTCCATTCTACTTTGAAGCCTTTTTCTTTCGCTCACTTTGTTTTTTTGTATGTAGCACTATTTATCACACTTGGGAAGTATGCATGGTGGCTTCTAAATCAGGAATTCATTGTTAACTCTAATAGGCCACACAGATTGGGCCATGTTTAGGTTTTAGATTTTGTTTCATTTACCTTATATTTCAGTTTACTTTGTCTCTTTTCTTACTAGTGAAATGAAAGTATGTTTATTAAACAAATGCTTTTTATAAATGTATTGTTTTTTACGAAAATGCTGTTTTGTAAATAGAAATGTTGGTATGGCTCAACCTATTGACCATAAATGATAGGTCTAAGTTTAAACCTATGCCAGGGACACCTTTGCTAGTACTGTTCCAATCAACATTCCAGACAGGGAAGAACAAACCATTAATGTTATAATTAGTTTTGTTTTTTTATGTGGCTATCCTGAAAAGAAAGTGGATTGGACTTTGTGGGACCAGACTTGAGTCCCATGTTCCAATTTGTTTTTTAAATGTTTTTTTTAAATATGGACCATATACTTCTTGACCTGCAATGATTCAAGCTTAATCAACGATGACGGAAGAGCTGAAGTTACTTTAGAGAGTTTGCCCTTCCCTGTATTGAACGGCTTGATTTGTAGTGGAAACCTTTGTTGAACTTGTGAAGTATTTTTCTTTCTTCTCTCTATCCTGCCGTTGACAGCCTTGCATCTTAATATATTGCAAGCTTTTGTGGATCCCAATATATGGGTAAGTACTGGGATAAGTAATCCGATGTTGGAAAATAATACTACTTGGCTGGCTTTGGCAGATGTGATCATTGAAATAATATATTTTTGGGGAATGCTTAAACAGTTTTCTGGTTGTTTACTTGTCTGTACCTCGTTTTTAAACAGATTTGTATTGATTGCTTCTTTTATAGAATCGCAAGAATGACGAAGCCTCCTACGAAAAAATGTTAAAGTTACGAAGGGAGTTTAGTCGAGCCATAACCATTTTAGAAATGATAAAGAGAAGAGAAAAGACGAAGCGGGAATTGCTGCATTTAACATTAGAAGTTGTTGAGAAAAGGTAATATTTATGCCTATCGAATTATACACTTGCTTCTTTTGGAGGGATTGTTTATCTTGTAATCTTTAAACAAAGAATGTATATTCTGCACATATTAAATGTTTTCAGTTTAAAATAGCTTGCTCTAACATCTCTGTCTGATGCCTTGTATCGTAGGTATCATATGGGCGACTTTGGAGGTGAAATCCTAAATGAAGTAAAGGTGAATAGGCCAGAAAAAGAGGTATATGCAACTCCAGCATCGCTTCATAATGGAAGCCACCACAAAGTCCAAGAGTGTAAAGTTAAGGTATTTGGATTTTGATAACATTGAACATGGCTTCTTCTTTCTTACATCTTTCCCTCAAGTGTTTTATTTACAAAGCACATTATATTTTGCATAAGATTAAGTGTACCCTATGACCCACTAATCATTTTTTATACATATTTTTAAATATCAAAGAGCGTGCTAGTTGTATTTCATAAACCCATGCGTAATTTCACTTCCTCTGAACTTTTAAAGATGTGGTTTTAATGTCTACCTTTCTGCACTAATTGAGTTTCAGGCCTTGGTCTTTTGCCGTTGAGACATGGAAATGCGAGTACTTTAGAAACGGTGTGTGGTACTACCATTTTCTTTTAAACCGCTAGACCCTTTACTGTTGTGACGGAGTAAGAGGCGAGTGTCTGTGGACAAATCCGAGGTTTTGATTAAGTTGGAATTCTTTTCCAGCTACAGGTGTCTCAGTACTGTTGGAGTATAACCGCTTTTCTCAAATGTCTTCCTTATGGAATCGTAACTCCATTGTTTGGCTACTTTTGAACACCAGGGTTCAAAGGCAGAATGTTTGAGGATCAAGAGGTGAAGCCCCCTTAACACTGACCAAGACACAGAGCAAGCTTTACTCAAACCGAACAGGTAAAGCATAGGCAGTAACACACAGCAGGCTTCACTGGCATTCCGCCCAAAAATTGAAAACAAAAAGAATGCCTCCAATAACAAATGTATTCAGTCGAAAGTTTTCTCATTTTTTAAATAGATGGGTGATGGGCTAAGGGTATAAACAAAGGTGGGAGGGACTTGTGGGCAGGGTGCATGGGTCTTCCTCCACAATAAAAAAAAAAAATAATAAGAAAAGAGGAAAAACGTTCTTTTCTGCCTCTATATTGTTTTCACTATTGTAATGTAGAACCGGCTTCACTTACAACGGACCACAAAAGCAGTAACAGTTTCAACTTCACGTTCACATGTGGCCATTAAGCAAGTGGAGCAGCAGAGCAGTACATGCTTTAATAGTATACACACTGAGCTAAAGCTTGTACTGCTCTGCTGTGAGGGCTGTTGTTGGGACAGTTTTTCTGAAGTCCAACTACGGGCTTAGTAAAACCATTCAACTGAGACTGTACAAGACTCCACTCTTGATATAAGGCTGTACCACGTGAGTATATGTTAGACTGAGCAGCCAGGCTTATTTTAGGAGTGGGAGAGGGCTGTAGAATCAATACAAAGAAATTGTAATAAAAATATGGACCAAAGAAACACTGACACACTATGTATTGTAAAAATAAATGGTTTATTTAAATACAAGTAGGCCCAGATAAATCTTGGGGGAAATAAGTACCATCACAGATCATATACACATTTTATTAAAAAAAACACACTATGCTTGCAGGTACACAGACCAAAGCATATAACCTTATTTGGAACACCTAACCAGTAGTTCTAGGAAGTCAAAAACAATAGTTACTTTTGGATTGCCTACAGTAATAGCAGGGTAGTAGACCCTATCAGTTGTACTGTGACGCTCAGCAAGAAATCACTTAGTAAACCAACCGCACAATATACTTTACTGAATAGTAGAACACTTATTCTAGGAATAGTAAAAAATGATAACTGATTTAGGATAACGGTTATACTAGGGAAGATGGACCTTATGGTGTAATCTGCAATTACACCAGAAGGTGGATTTTATGGTGTAATCTGCAATTGCACTTACTGATTTTAGACATTTTCACTGAGCTAAAAAGTAAGGATGTGTTACACTATTTCTGGGATGGCTCAAAGCAGACCGAGGTTAGCTACACCTAACAGGACCAAACTCAGATTGGCTTGCAGAGGAGGTTGGGTGCATTTGAAGCATAATTAAAGGATAATGGTATGAAAATTTAATACTGCTAAATCCAAAATCCTGGTTAGGAAATGGGCCGGTTTGAAGAAGACTGAGAAATTCCAGTGGAGGGTTGAGGGGATGGTGTTAAATGCAGTGGATTTGATGGTATGTCTGGGAGTAACTACCAATAGGAATCGTAATGATATGGACCAGCTCTTATATTTGAGATAGACTGGTTGCGTTAACTAACCAAGCCAGACTATTCCACAGTAAATTTGGGAAATTTACCTTAATTGCAACAGTTTCTTTTTATAAACAAAAAGTGGCCCAAATTTTGATTTATTGAGCAGAAACCTCTCTCCATCTGTCATGTCAATGGTGGGACAAATTGGAGGGCCAGTTTTGGAGGAAGGTGTTGAGCCTCCCTAACGGCCTTCCTACTTGTGCTATTAGGTAGGAATTAAGACTCCAGTCCTTGGAATCGATGGCTTGGTGGAAAACAGTTTCCTTGTATAGGAAGTGTGCCATGGGCCCTGTGACAGGGCCCTTTGCCATTTTAAATATGTGCAAGAGCCCACTGGATAAACCTCTAGAAGGGTGGAGGAGAAAAGTTGAATGTGTCCTGAAAGGCAATGAAATGGAGCTGGATATGCTGATGCATAATCCTGTAAAAGTGAAGAAAAACGAATGCAGAGAGATTGGATAAATAACGTCTAGGAATGTGCTAGTTTGGAATCAAGGAAATCTTTGTCTCTAGAGGAAAATGGCTTAAACATGCTACCAAAATATCTCAAAAATGTCCATCACAAAGATATGGAGATGTGTTATTAAGATGCTTTTTGAACATCCTAAATATGAAGGAGGTTCAATGGCTGCGGAAAACACTGGGGGTGGTGAATACCAAGTGTAGATATTGTCATAATGGAGACTTGGTGGAAACCCCAATGCACTTAGTATTGGTATGTACTGCCTTAAAACAGACTAGAAGTTTTTTTTCTAGATGAATTTAAATCTATGGGACAAACTCCTAGCCTAGAGGACTGGTGGAAATGGGTGCAAATTGGGGACCAGACTAGAGTGGTAATTGCTGCTATGAAAATGCTGGAATTGGTTCTGTCTGCTGATTGAGTGACTAAGGTTTGGACACTTTGTTTATATGGGAAACTGGGGAGGTTTTCTGATTTGGATAGGATGGAGAATTTCCTTTTCCCTTATTTTTCTCTTTTTTTTTTTCTTGGGTTCGCTTTTTGTTTTAATTATTTTTGATATTGAAAAGGATTGTAGTGGAGTGGATGAATTTGTTTTAATGTTAAAGGTTTTGCTTTGTTTTACTGTGTATAACCATGAAACCAATAAAACGTTTTAATTAAAAAAAAAAAAAAACTGATTCAGCATAAGTTATACTAGGGAAGGTGGACCTTATGGTGTAATCTGCAATGACACTTCACTGACTTTAGACAGTTTTACTGAGCTAAAATAACGTATTACACTATTTTTGGGATGGCTCAAAGTAGACCGAGGTTAGCTACACCTAAGAACACTTTTCAATAATGACACGCCTATTCTAGGCAGGTAAAACCTAATGTAATATACTCTTACAGTTTGCTTTTCAGATCAGTTCAACACAGATTAAGGTGAGCAATGATTTTAACTTGTTTTAGGATGGCACACAGCTGACGCAAAGTAAGTAAAACCTATACACTTTTCAAAAGAAGCTATACGCAACTTTACAAGTAAATATAACCGAAGGCAGACTTATTCTGGACAGGCTAGCAGCAAGTCGGGGGAAGCAAACCCCGACTGGTGACACTCCTACAATTATCCAAACAAATAAAGTGAAACCAACCGCATTATTTTTGGTAAGAGGGGGACCAAATTCACATGCAAGTACATTAACCCATCTACTTTCTGTTAGAATGGCGAGACAGTTTCTAAGGAAAGTAAGTCTTTGAGAATACTTATTTAATTATGCACACAGCTAATTCAAGGTAAGTAAATCCTATATATACTTTTCAGAATGGCAAAACATATATATAAGGTAAGCAATAACTTTTTGTAACTAGAACATACTCCTACGTCCCGTCCCCTTTCCTCCATACTTATGGGACATCTCTCCGTCCTGTGGGACGGGACCGGAGCACGGGCCGTAAACCCGCCCACGTTGGCTCCGCCCCGTGCATCGCCCATCAGTCCTTTTCTCCGCACGATCGGGGCCGGACGTACTTGCATCCTCGGAAGATTTTCTTCCGTTTTTCCCCTCTCTGGCTCTCGCTAGCATTCGTTTACTAGTCTGTCTGTCTTTTAAACTAGATTTTCCAGACTGTTCATCGTGTCACTGTTGCTTCGCGAGGGCGGATCCCCATCCTCTTTGTTTAGAGTGTTTGGGTCCGGAACACCGTTGGGACTCCTGTTTTTACTGACACTCCCTTTCGGTCTGGGCTCTTCAACGTCGGTTGGAGCGGTGGGAGGTGGTGTTTGGACGGACTCCTCCTTCGCATTTTCAGGCGTTCATCGACGAGAAGAAAAAACGCCCGGTAAGTGATTTGATTTTCAGAGCACCCCGGCCGGGGGATACCTTCCCGGGTTCCTCTCGAGCCGGGAGGGGCGTTGATCGCTCTGTTATCGGGGTCCGCCCTGAGGTGCCTGTCGGGCCTAATAATTCTATCGAGTTTTCTCCGAGGGTCTCCGAAAGGGGCCTGTGATCACCGGAGTACAATCCGAGGCCCCTCCTGTGGGGGCTGTGTGTAGTCCCAGTTCTACTGAGTCGTGGAGTACCAGAGCTTGCTCTGAGGCCATTCTTTCGGCTTCCCTCAAAAACAAAACCGGGGTAAGCCCCGAGGTCTTGGCTGGGCTTGAGGTTACCGAACGCATGTTCGAGGCCTGTGCCGATAAGGCTTCTACCGGGCCTAGGTCCGAGGTCCCTCATACAGAGGCTAAGTAAGGCTACCAACAGTTCTGTCGGTGACAGCGCACCAGATCTGTTGAGGGGGCAAAGAAGAAAGTTTCTTCTTTTACATTCCTCGGAAGAAGTGGCTCTAGCCATCGAAGGCTCAGTTGGCGGTTGGCGGTTGGTATGTCGCAGAAACATTCCAGGCCTCTTAGTACCGGCTCTGCCGAGGTTCCTTACGTTAAGGCTATAATTAAGACCCCTGATCCATCGACGGGGACCCCTGCCTCACTTCCTCACGTGCCGCAGTTCCCCTCAGATGAGGACAAAATGGCGCCCGTTCCCGACACGACCACGGCGGCCATTTTAGGTACTACCCCTACAACTATGCAATCGGCCCCTGGTGTACGGTTCGGTCCTTCGGGTGAACCTAAGATCCCTTGTGCGCATCCTTACCGGCCGGTTTATGGTTGGAATGCCCGGATGCCTCTTCCGCACAATGTTTTGTTGCCCGCAGGTTTATGTGGATACGTCGGTGGAGGGGCCAGTGTGGCACCCTTCCCAGTTACGTCCCTGGATTTGTCCACCTCATGAGAGGCCTCCTCAGGTTCCGAAACAATCTCTTGACGCCTTTTCCGGTAAATTTCAAGCGCGTATGTGCACCAACCCCATGAGGGAATATTTCAAGGGGCTTTTCAAGGAGATATGTCCACCCGCGCCTCCGGCTCCACCCGTTCCGTCAGTGGTTCCGCCAGCGCCTCCCTTGCCCGTGGTGCCTCCCCCTGCGCTTCCGCCTGTACCACCATTGTCCCCAGTGGACAAGGCAGTGCCTGACTCGGCTCAGTAGGAGCCGGACCTGTCAGATGACCCTCAAGGCGATCAGGACAACAAGGACCTGCCCCGCTCTACCAGAGCTTTCCATGACCGGGTACTGGACATGATGAGCTGCTTAGATGTTCCGGTGCCCAAGGCACCTGCTCCGCAAGAGGGCGTGCTTTCTGGGGCGTTCACCTTGTCTCCTTTGGAGCGTACCGGCCTGTACTTGCAGAAGCGACGTTCTGGCCGAGGTCCGAAGAGTTTGGGAGAAGCCACACTTGGGACTTTTTGTAAATAAAAAGATTGACGCGAGGTACAGGCTACATTCCTCGGAAGAAGTGGCCTTGTCTTGTCCGCCTCCCTCCTCCACAGTGGTGGCTGCGGCCACGTTGCAATCTAGACCTGCAGCTTCCTCATCCTCTGCAACGGCGACTCGGGTCTTGGGAAAGGAGGACAAGCTCCTGGACTCCCTAGGGAGGAAAATCTTTGCCAATTCGGCCTTGCAGCTCAGGCAGGCCAATGCAGAATTGATTTTGGCGGGAGCTAACATGCGGATGTGGCGAGGTCTGTCGGAGTTTGAGGAGCATATCCCGGTCGAGAAGCTGGAGGATTTCAGATGAGGCCTTTCCGATGCCTGGGTCTTGGCCCAGGATCTCCTGGAGGCTGCTGCTCATCACGTAGACACCTCGGCTCGGGGTCTGATGTTACGGGTTGATACCTCGCGGCAAGCATGGCTGCATGCCACTAAGTTCTCGAAAGAACTGATGTAGAGCTCACCAAAACCAAAGACAGCACTCAGACTGTTGTTCTGGTTTAACCTCCCTTCAAGACTCGAAGGCCGTTGTCGCAAGGTCGACCTTCCTCTGGCTTTAGGGGCGTCCTCGACCGCAAAAATCGCAGAGTGGATACTCCTGTGGGGAATAACCGCCGTAGACAACAGCGTACGTGGTATTTCTCCCGCTCCCTCAGCCTCCTCATCAGGTTCAGGTGGCACTGCCACCGATAAACCTGCCAAATGAGGGTTTTCAGCGCTCGCACGAGACCCTGGTGGGAAGACGCATTGCGTTTAATTGGGAGGCGTGGCAGACCATCACAGAAGAAAGATGGGTCTTGTCAGACGCTCGAGTGGGTTTCCGCTTACCTTTACCCCCTACCCCACCCCTGAACCCTCCTTTCAGCTCAGAGCTGTGGAACCCGTTCCCCTTGGGGAGCGAGGGGAGGGCTTCTACTCCCAGCTGTTTACGGTGACCAAACCCAACCAGGCTGGCCTGCACACCATCCTAGACCTTTCCCAGTTCAATCTTTCCCTACCCCAAGAGAAATTCAAGATGATCACGCTAGGCCAAATTCGCTCCTCGTTGCAGGCGGGCGATTGGCTCAGCGTGGTGGATCTTCAGGATGCATGCATGCATATCCTGATTTGGAACCCACACAGGAGATACCTCTGTTTCTCTCTGGGAGAGGAGCACTTCCGGTTTCGGGTGCTTCCTTTTGGCCTCAATTCGGCGCCGCGTGTCTTCACGTAGATGTCGGTGATCGCGCCCCATCTTCGTCTCCAGGGTATCCATGTGTATCCCTATTTGGACTGGCTCCTACGCAGCCCTTGCCCGTTAGCAGCAGCGGGCAACCTCCAGTCTCTCCTTCAGCTCCTGTTCCATCTTGGGCTGTCGGTGAACTGGCGGAAATCCCCCATGACGGTCTCACAGGACCTGACTTTCCTGGGTTTTCGTTGGAACACGATAGACTGCCGTGTGTATCTGACCGGGGACAGAATGGCGGATCTGTTGGCCACGTGTCAGATGTTTACGCAGTCGGAGAGCATGTCGGCCTGGTGGTTCCAGAGGCTTCTGGGCCTCATTGCCTCGTGTGTGCTGGCTCTTCCTCTTGCTCGTCTTAAAATGAGGCGGACCCAGATGGCTCTTTGGGGTTCCTGGCGTCAGGCTGTGGACCCGGATTCCAAACGGATAATGTTTCCGGATTCCATGAGAGTGGACCTGGACTGGTGGTCTTCTCTCAGCAACCTGTCAGTGGGTGTCGGGTTCCAGGACCCAAGCCCCATGGTGACGATCACGACAGACTCCTCCCTTTTCGGGTGGGGTGCGACGTTAGATCTTCAGGTCTCAGACCTCTGGTCACCTCAGGACAAGCTCCTGCACAGAAATCAATTGGAGCTTCTGGCGATTTTTCTGGCTTCTCTCATTGTCAACAAGGTGGTCCGCATAAGAACGGGCAATGCGGTGTCAATGTAATACATAAGCAGGGGGGAACGAAGTCTCCCCCTCTCGTGGATCTGGCCATTCATATTTGGGAGTGGGCCGTGCTTCATGGGGTCTGGCTGCTTGCAGTGCACATCCCGGGCCGGCTGAATGTCACCGCGGATGCCCTCAGCCGGCGGACAGTGGTCCGCTACGAGTGGGAGTTGAAGGCGGAGATCCTGTCATGGATTTTCTCGCGTTGGGGCACACCGGAGGTGGACCTCTTCGCCACGGCGGTAAACAAGAAGCTTCCTCAGTACGCCTCCAGAGGGGGGCTAGGAGCTTCCTCTCTTGGGGATGCACTCGAGATCCCATGGCACAACATGAGAGCTTACGCCTTCCCGCCTCTTCCTCTGGTTCATCGAGCAATTTGGAAGTTGAAGAGTTCTGTCAACTGTTCTCTTCTACTGATAGCCCCGTGGTGGCCGGCCAGGTTTTGGTTCTCAGAACTTCAACACCTGTCGGTGTGTCCGCCGATCAGGTTACCAGTAACTCCCGATCTTCTTCACCAAGGGGAACAGCAGATGTGGCACCCCTCCCCACAATCGCTCAACTTGGCGGCATGGTGCCTGAGTTCACGGCTCTAGAGCCTTTGGGTTTGTCTGCGGATAACATGTGCATTATCCAGGAAGCCAGGATTCCTTCGACCAGATCCCAATACAAGAGTAAATGGCTCAGGTTCTGTCATTGGTGTTTGAAGAAAGAATTGGACCCGAGGGTGGCGACGATTGACACGGTGCTGTCCTTTGTCTCCTCCCTAGCAGAGTCAGGGGTTCATGTCTTGTCCTGCAGGACTTATCTCTTGGCGATTTCCGCCTACCTCTATACAGACCGGTGTTCTTATTTGTTAACTAACCCGGTGGTGAAGAGACTTTTTGCTGGTTTCACATGCATCTACCCTCCGGTTCGTAGTCTGCACCCGCCCTGGGACTTAAACGTAGTCCTGACGGCGCTGTGCCATAAACCTTTCGAGCCAATGGCTACAGTTGACCTCAAGTAAGTGTCCTGGAAAGTGTCCATTCTGGTCGCCGTTACGTCAGCGAGGAGAGTGAGTGAGCTCCAGGCATTGTCGGTGGAGCATCCTGTCTTGGTCTTTCACAAGGACAAGGTAGTCCTTCGGACAAACCCAGCTTTCCTACCAAAGCTAGTGACCGAATTCTATCTGAATCAGTCTATTTCCCTCCCGGTATTTTTTCCGAACCCTGCCTCGAAGGCGGAAAGGGTTCTACACTGCCTGGATGTCCAAAGAGCTTTTAAGTTCTACCTGGACAGGACTGCCGAGGTTCGGAGCTCTTCCCAACTGTTTGTGACCTTCGGTAAACCCCAGGGCAGGCCGGCGTCTAAGCAATCCATTTCCAGATGGATTGCTTCCTCTATCACGGAATCTTTCACTGTCCAAAAGCTGAAACCACCTAATGGTATCCATGCACATCAGGTGCGAGGCAAGGCAGCGGCGGTTGCTTTTCAGAAGTATGTTCCCTGGGAGTCCATTGCTAAAGCGGCTATCTGGGCCTCCCCATCTGCTTTCTGTAAGCATTACTGTCTCGATATGAGCTCTAGGGCCGACGCTCAGTTCGGCCAGGCTGTGCTGAAGAACCGGTTTCAGTAAGAGGCATTTCCATCCACCCATAGTTACTGTTAGGAGTGCTTGGGAATCGCCCATAAGTATGGAGGAAAGGGGACGGGACGTAGGAGTATTACCAGGTTACTCACCGTAGTTACCACCTTACTCCTAGTCCATAGTCCCCTTTCCTCCATACGCCCGCCTGCCGTCCCCTCTAATAAGGTTTCTCTGTTATTGCTAATGGGTCTTGGACCCTGCGATAGAAAAGGACTGATGGGCGATGCGCGGGGCGGAGCCAAGGTGGGCGGGGTTACGGCCGCTTGTCGGGTCCCGCGCAGGAAAGAGAGGAGGGACACATTTTTGAAAAAAATGTGGATGCTTTTTACAAAAGTGCTCGGGTCCTGTCCCACAGGACGGAGAGATGTCCCATAAGTATGGAGGAAAGGGGACTATGGACTAGGAGTAAGGTGGTCACTACGGTGAGTAACCTGATAATTCCGAGCTACAGTTATCAACTAATTTGGTTACAAGGAAGTAACTTTTCAACACTTGGTTTTCTTTGCAAGGCAGACCCGTTAAAGTAGCCAGCTCTTTCCAATTCTAGTACATGAGTTATCTGAGGCAGAAGAGGTACCCTAGTGGTCTAGGAGCCAGCTGTAGGCAGGGTGAGATAAGGCTTACTTGCAGGAAAAGTTCAGAGTTCCAAAGGGAGACTGTCCAAAAAAGTAAGTATTTTACTTTTGAGTTAGTTGAGGGTCCATTGACTTCAGAGAGGACACACCAGGAGGATTCCAGCAGTGGGCCTGGGGAACTGGACGAGAGGCCTCCCAATCACAAAACACCTCAAAACTACACAGGAATCGCATGAGACTTGCGGTAAGTAAATACCCAAGCCAGCACAGAAGAAGAGTTTGCAGCAGGACGACTGCAGGATCTGTAATAAAAACCGTCGCTGCATTCCTTGTCAGGAGGATGGAAGACTGGACCCTGGATGGGCTTTTTCAGCAGAGATCGTTACAGAAGGCTTCAGGCAAAGAGTTCTTTGTGGCTGGATGTGGCTCTGGATTTGGTGCCTTTTCAGGAGCACAGAAGACAGAATATTGCTGGTCGTAGTCTCATTGTTTGCAAGGTCCATCATTCTGGTGAGGGACTTCTTCAGCTCGATTTGCGTCTCTGGAGGTGCAGTAGGATGCCCAAAGTTTCAGCAGGATTCTGAATTCGGAGGACCATGTACCACACAATGGCTCGAGGTCCCATGGTATTGGGGGCATTGCAGCCCGCAAGGTCGCTGCATGACGTGAGATGGCTCAAAATGCAGGTCTTCCTTAGTGTAGGGGGGTATCACCAGGCTCTGGGTCAGGGTTGTCATTTTCGGAGTCCCCAGGTCGATTGGAAGGAAGGGTAACAGGCCGCAGTTACACAGCAGACTCTCTGGTCGATGGAAATGGTTTCAGCTGCAAATTCTTACTCTTCCTCTTCGGTTCCAGAGGTAGACTACCTCCTCAGCTTCCAGGATCAGATTTTATGCAGGAATCCAGCCAATCAAACAGCTTGCAACATTTATTTATCACAGCGCCCAGGACCCGGAGGTATTGCAGCGCTAAACTTGATTTACAGACAGTGTATTTGCGACAATGTAGGTTTATGCATGGTAGCAGATAAGCTGTAGTTACAGACAGTACCTGTTTCAAGGTAGAGCTACAGTTGTGAGGATTCTAGACATATTTGTTAAACAGAAGTGTTTTGATGTTTTTGCAAAAGGCCAGGTAAGAGGGGTCTTCTTTGATGTTTGGTGGGATCTAGTTCCAGAGGACGGGGACTATAACGGTGAAGCTAGTTCCTCCAGCGCCTTTTCTTGTGAATCTGGGGGTGGTTAGTGAGATGGGGGAGGAGGAACGCAGGCAGCGTACGTTTGGCTTTTTAGAGATATGGTTGGTGAGGTAGGTGGGGGCAGTGTTGTGTAGGCAGCGATGGGTAATGGACAGAATCTTAAACATGCATGCTTTGATCGGTAGCCAGTGGGCTTCACGACTCGCTCTGGAGATGTGGTCGGAGCGTTTCATGCCACATGCTGATCTCAGCGTGCTATTTTGGATTAGTTGCAATTTCTTAAGGTTTTTTTGTGGAGGTCTGTGCAAAGAGGTCATTACAGTAATCACATTTGCTGCCTATGATGACTCTAGCCAGAGTGAGGCAGTTGTTGATAGTGAGAAATTTCCTGGATAGGTTTTATTAGTTTGGTGGAATAGGCTGCGGACGAGGCGACAGCCTTGACATGTTTATGCATGTTTAGCTCAGAATCAAAGTAGACACCCAGTGTTTTGACATAGGGTGACATAGGGATACTGTTCCGATCGATGCAAAAGGAGATGAAGGCTGGGGTCAAGGTGTTTGAGGTGGTGTGGGGAGCCAGCAATGAGCAGCTCTTATATTTAGACTTGAGGTGTAGGTTAGCCATACAGGCCTGGATGGTGCTGTAGACTCGGTTGATATTAAGAGTCGAGGTTGTGGTTGCCTGAGAGTTTGAGGACGACTTTGGTATCATCGGCAAAGTTTGTTTATGTAATATTTAGGTTGTCCAGGTGGTCAAAGAGTGGCATGGTATACACATTGTATAGTGTGGGGGAGAGGCAGGATCCTTGTGGGACACAGGAGATTGGAATGGATTTGATCCAGTCAGCTGCTTCGGTGGGAGAGGTTGAAAGAGTCGGTGAGGTGGTGGCACAAGATGTTGTGGTCGACTAGGTCAAAGGCTGCCGAGAGGTTGAGTAGGATCATGAGGTCACCAGCTTTGTGGATGTGGTCACGCTGGATTTTTAAGTCTAGGAGTGTGGATTCTGTGCTGTCTGGGTGTGAAGCCTGATTGCTGGGTGTCAAGTAGATAGTTGGTTTCTAAGTGGGTTTGTAATTGGGAGTAGGCAGTGCAGTCGAGGATTTTCAGGAGGTAAGGCACCGTTGTAATAGGGCAGTAGTTGGTGGGAAGGGTGGGATTGATGGTGGGCTTTTTCACGAGTGGTGTGACCCAGGCTTTTTTTCCGATGGCATTGGACACAGTGCAGGAGTTGAAGGAGGCGTTGATAATGTAGGCGATGGTGGGGCCAAGGGGAGTCTGCTCACATCTTAATAAGGTTAGCTTGGCAGATATCGCCTACGCAGTTGGATGGTTTTATGCGTTGGATAGTGGTGATCACATTCGTTGGTGCAACGGGGGAGCAGTTACAGGAGGGGGTTAAAATTGTGTGGTGGTGGGGTGAAGCAGCATCTTCATTACTGCTGAGGAGTAGGGATTTCTTGGTGATGGTTTTGTCGCGGAGTATTAGGGTTTTGTTCGCTAAGGCCAATTGTAAAGGGAACACCAGGCTTTATCTTTGGGCAAAGTTAGTGGGCGGTCTGGGGTTTACATGATGCTTAAGGAAATTGAAGAGTTCTGTTATTAGCTGGCTTCACTGATTCGGGTATTTGTGATGTTGGCTTGAGTGGTAATAGCTTTTTTGTATGCAGTGCCTGTACTGGAGAAGTCTGTTCTGGGGGGGGCAGGGTTTTTTCTCCTGAGGTTCTTTGGCTCTTTTTAGTTTGCGGAGGGCAGTTCGTTTTTCGCTGAACCAATGGTCGTGGTGGTTTTGCGCGAGGTAGTTTTGAGGGAGGGCGTGCAAGTCAAGGGCGTTGGTGTGGGCAGTGTTGTAGACAGTTCGAATTACTTTGGGGTCATTGCTGTAGGGTACTGGCTCAAGGGCGGCAAGAATGGTGGGTTCCAATATTTCTTTGTTTAGTTTGCAGGTGTGTCTGGCAGTGATGGGAGTGCGTTAATCTGGATTTCTGGTGGTGAGGGAGATAGAGAATTGAATCGGAGCGATCAGTCCAAGGTATAGGGCTGATAGACTAATGTTAATGGGTAGAATCCAGTCAAGAGTGCGTCCTTTGGAATGGGGTAGGGGCGGAGATCACTTGGTTGAAGTTCATTTCATGGAGGGTTGTGGAGAGTGCGGTGGACTTTTGGTCTTAGGGGTCTTTGAAACCTAGGTTGAAGTCACCCAGGGGCACAAATTTGTTGTTGGGCTTCAGTAGAGGTGCGATGAGCAAAGGTTTATCGGTGTCCAGGGAGCTGAGTTGATTGGGTTGTCTGTAGAAGAGAAGGAGGTTGATGGTGGTTTGGTGGTGGGTTTGAATTTTAGCAAGTAGTTCATATTTTAGCAGAGGTGGGAGGGGCGGAAGCTCTGATGGGGAGGGATGCTTTGAATATGAAGGCAACTCCTCTGCCTGGGAAACTATCTGTCGGATCTGAGGATGGAGTAGCCAGGGGATAGGGCGAGGGAAAATGAAGGGCCTGCCTGCCGTCACGTTTAGCCAGGTTTCGGTGATGGCCAGCAGGCTAAGGTTATTGTCAAGTGGGAGGTTGCGGATGTCTGGTGCATGGGCGCAGAAAGAGTGTGTTAAGGGCGCAGGCGAAGGGTTCGGGCCTGGTAGGGCGGCGTGTAGGTTCGGTAGTTTGGGCCAGTGTATGTGGAGGTGGATCGGACATCGTGAAGCTGGATCGGAGGCGTTGCAGTCTAGCGCTGCCTATGCAGTTAAGAGTTGGGTGGTGGCATAGAGGTGATAGGGTTTATAGACATAATTTCGAAATCAAAAATTTCGAAAGTCAAAAAGTCGAAAAAAAAATGTCGAAAAAAATAATGTCGAATTTATTTTTTATGACGTTTTTTTTTCGAAATGGGGGGGGTTCCCCCCCAACCACCGTTTTTTTTTTTTTTGTTTGTTTTAACCTTTTTTTTTAAATATAAACTAGAGCCCAAACAAAAATATCGAGAAAAAAAATAATTCGACATTTTTTTTTTCGACATTTTTGATTCGACTTTTTTGACATTCGAAATTTTTTTTTCGATATTATGACTGGACACCAGGTGATAGTGTGTTTCTGGGGGTAGGAGAATTCAGTAAGTCTGGAACTGAGTCTATGTGGGCGTGTGGTGTTAAGGCAGGGCGTCAAGAGCATTGTGCAATTGGTGGGAGGGGTATTGAGAGGTGGGGATATGATGCACATTGTTAGAGGGAAAGACAGTTGTAGGTAAGGGGGGGTCGGGTTGGTGTTGAGTGGTTTGGGTGAGTGGGAGCTGGTAAGGGGTTTGAGAAAGACTAGCTGATGGGTAGGTGAGGTGTCTAGGCTTGCCTGGTGTACAGGTGAGCAATCCATTTCAAAGTGGGTAGGTAAGGCTCTGCATGATTAATGCTGAGTGCAGTGTAGGCCTCTGTCTGGCTGGAGTGGGTTGACGTGGGGCAATAGGGTGACAGGTATCGAGTGGTGAGCATTAGGTTGCATTCCATGTAGTGTAACATTGGAATGGCATGTGCGGATGGCGTCGGCAAAAGGCAAGCGGGCAACAGGTAGCTTAATAGTAGTATCAGAGTCGGTAGCAGTATTACATAAGATGTTGGTTTTGCATATCGGGGCAGTAGTAGCACGATGCAAGCAAGGATCGATATATTGACCACTAGTGTCTTTGGTGGGGTGGCGTAAGCCAGCGCTGGGTGAGGATGCATCCAATGGGCTGGGGCCACATCAGGCAGGAGCAGATTAACAGTTAGGGTTCTGGGAGGATGTCCTACTGGCACACGTAGCATAGTTCTTTATGGGGGCGGTGGAACTGTCGGGTGGTTGTTTGAGATGAAGCATGCAGCCCGACAAAATGGCCGCCGGGGCAAACAAAATGGCGGCTCGCCCGACACCATCCCCCTTTGGGGACCAGGTAAGAACAAGTTTCAAGGTCGGATTGATCTTCACCGGGCACATGGCCCACGGCATACCCTTCAGTGTTGCAGGGAAGATGCACCCTGCATGCAGCAAGGCAGAGTGTGCCCAGGTCTCGGCATCCTCGGGGCCCCATGCCCACCCCACCAAGTGCTCCACCGGCCTGTGGCGACAGGTTTTTTAAAATATTCCTGACACCTATGAGGTCTCATGAACAACAGGGTGTTCCCGTGTGTGATCTCTTCAAAAATAATTTCTAAATGTATTCATCATTAAGGAATGCTGTGACTTAATCGCTTTGTTCGTCGTGTACATGGTAAGTGTGCTAGTATGTAATAAATATAGATCTCTGTCAATAGAGACAGTTTGAAACAAGGAAGGAGGAGATGAGGAGACCTTTTTCTGGTTTTATTAGTAAACAATACAATGCAATGGAAGTGTCAACATTTCAAGGTTTAAAAAAAAAATGAAGAATCAATATTGACAACCTCCAGTGTAGAGGGATATATAAACACAAGATTGATAATAGTCAACAGTATGCTACTTAGGAGCAGCAACATAGAGATAAATAACAAAGATTTAAACTTTAAATGTACAGTAAAGCGTATTGGGAACTTG
Source organism: Ambystoma mexicanum (assembly GCF_040938575.1). Classification (NCBI taxonomy): domain Eukaryota; kingdom Metazoa; phylum Chordata; class Amphibia; order Caudata; family Ambystomatidae; genus Ambystoma; species Ambystoma mexicanum. The sequence continues at coordinate 1,134,812,709 of NC_090931.1, read as the reverse complement.
GATGTTAGTTTGTAAAGTGCTTTTTACACAAGTTACCATTCGAATGCCAAGGCACAGTAGCACATATTTAGGTTTACGTACCAAAGCATTAGCCAACTTACTAACTGGCTTGTTGTTCATGTTGCATTGCTCCTTTTAGTTCCCGTAGTCTATGGAGCTCCCCTTAGTTTTTTTCTTGCTTATGAGGTCTCTGCAGATGGGCATCCGCCTCAAGGATGTGATCAGGGACATGCTCCCTCTGGTTCTGCCGCTAGCACACACGTCCACTCCGTCCTTGGTTCCAGCACCTCCGGGTCCAATACAGCCCCAGCTGCCCACGCCAGTTCCCACTACACGGCTCCCATGCCTCCAGTCTCAGCAGCCCCGTATCCGCTGCTGCAGCAGCCACCGGCTCCTGTCAGTACACTACAGCCCCCGGTGCCCAGCACTCCTCCAGCTGCATCTAACCAACAGGACACCTTGGTGGACAGCGATGAGGAGCCCAACACGCCTCCTTCATCTAAGGCTTCATGAGCGGCTTGCAGGCCTGGCCGAATACTTCGGACTTCCACAGCCCGAGGTGGAACAACCAGAGGCAGGGGTCTTGGTGGAGGTCCTCACTCTACGCCCCGTGGCTTAAACCTCATTCGGCACAGCCGACCAACAGGAGCCTCACCACCAAGTTTAGGCAGTTCGAGGGAGACCCCCTCTTGCTGTCTTTGTTGCAGCTTCAATCTACTGCAGGCCACGGTCGTCCTCGTCTAAATCAGCCTCTGCACTCCTGGGTAAGGAGGAGATCCTGGAAGCATACAGAAAGAAAATCTATTCCAACTCTTCTTTACATCTTAGTCAGTCCAGTGCGGACGCTATACTCGCTGCTGTCAACCAAAGGCTCTGGCGGGAAATCGCCGACTTCCTTCCGGAACGTCTGGTGCAGAGTCGGGCGTGCTTCAAGGCGGGGCTGGCGGAAGTCAAGATTGTAGTGCAGGACATAATGGAGTCCACAGTGGCTCACATTGACCCCTCAGGTCGTGCCATTTGCATTGAAAACTCAAATAATCAGAATGGACAGACCCAATAACAGAGGAGGCGGTCTGGCCATCATAGCAAAGACCAACCTCGAGCTAAGACAATTCACACAATCGCTTCTCAAATCTTGCGAGCTCCTCACAGCCAAATTACCCATCTCTAACTGCCTAGTAGAAAGCTACAACCAGGCTATGTAAAAAGGACTAGACAACATTGCCCCTCAAAAAATGCTAAAAAGCAAATGGCAAGCTCACCTGAACACTTGGTTCACCCCCCCCATCTGAAAGAACTAAAAATGCGCAAAAGGAAAGTAGAAACCCAATGGCGCAATACCCCCACAGAAGAGAACAAATTACAACTCAAACTCTTGGCTAATAATTACAAAAAAGAAATCCTTCTCACTAAAAAGAACCTATTGAATGAAAGAATTGAAAAATCCAGCTCCAATACCAGAGAACTATTTGCTATACTAAGGGAACTAGAATCCCCCATACCCCCACCAGACAACATAACGAAAGACAAACAATGGTGCACCAGCGTCCAAAACGCCCTAACCAACAAAATCAAAACTCTCCAAACTAAAATCGCACTGAAAAAAGACTCCCCAACACTTCATCTCCTAACAAACATAATAACAACCAACCCATCCGGCCCGAATCGCTTCAGATTCACAAAAATATCCATCCTAGAAACAAAGGGTTATAGCCTCACTCAAACCATCCAACTGCAAAGGCGACAACTGCCCACCCCAAATAATCAAGGATGCTGCCAGGGAACTAGCTCCCTTTATAACCAAACTGATCAACGCATCCTTCTCCTCCAACACCATACCAAGCAATCTCAAAGAATCCTGGGTTCTGCCTCTCCTCAAGAAGCAAACCCTAGACCCCGCTATTCCCACCAACTATAGGCCCATCACCACTGTACCATTCCTGTTAAAGATAATAGAGTAGCATACCTACAAATCCAGCAATTACTCCTACGTCCCGTCCCCTTTCCTCCATACCTATGGGACATCTCTCCGTCCTGTGGGACGGGACGGGAGCACTTTGTAAAAAGCATCCACATTTTTTTCAAAAATGTGTCCCTCTTTCCTGCGCGGGGCCCGGCACGCGGCCGTAACCCCGCCCACCTTGGCTCTGCCCCGCGCATCACCCACCAGTCCTTTTCTCCGCACGATCGGGGCCGGATGCACTTGCATCCTCAGAAGTTTTCTTCCGTATTTCCCCTCTCTGGCTCTCGCTAGCATTCGTTTACTAGTCTGTCTGTCTTTTAAACTAGATTGTCCAGACTGTTTGTGTCACCGTCGCTTCGCGAGGGCGGATCCCCATTCTCTTTGTTTAGAGTGTTTGGGTCCGGAACACCGTTGGGACTCCTGTTTTTACTGTGACTCCCTTTCGGTCCGGGCTCTTCAACATCGGCTGGAGCGGTGGGAGGAGGTGTTCGGTCGGACTCCTCCTTCGCATTTCAGGCGTTCATCGACGAGAAGAAAAAACGCCTGGTAAATTCTTTGATTTTCAGAGCACCCCGGCCGGGTTCCTCTCGAGCAGGGAGGGGCGTCGATTGCTCCGTTACCGGGGTTAGCCCTGAGGTGCCTGTCAGGCCTAATAATTCTACCGGAGTTTTCTCCGAGGGTCTCCGTAAGGGGCCTGTGTTCACTGGAGTACACTCCGAGGCCCCTCCTGTGGGGGCTGTGTGTAGACCCAGTTCTACTGAGTCGTGGGGTACCGGAGTTTGCTCTGAGGCCGTTCTTTCGGCTTCCCTCAAACAAAACCGGGGTACGCCCGAGGTCTTGGCTGGCCTTGAGGTTACCGAACGCATGTTCGAGGCCCGTGCCGATAAGGCTTCTACCGGGCCTAGGTCCGAGGTTCCTCATACAGAGGCTAAGGCTACTAACAGTTCTGAGGGGCCGGGCAAGGCCCTGTCGGTGACCGAGCACCGTTCCCGCTCTTGCGGTGACACCAGATCTGTTGAGGGGGCAAAGAAGGTGGTTTCTTCTTTTACCGGCAGTGCCAAGGCTCTTCCTTCGAAGGCTCAGTTGGCGGTTGGTATGTCGCAGAAACATTCCAGGCCTCATAGTACCGGCTCTGCCGAGGTTCCTTACGTTAAGGCTTAAATTAAGACCTCTGATCCATCGACGGGGACCCCTGCCTCACTTCCTCACGTGCCGCAGTTCCCCTCAGATGAGGACAAAATGGTGCGCCTTCCCGCCATGACCACGGCGGCCATTTTAGGTACTACCCCTACAACTACGCCATCGGCCCCTGGTGTAGGGTTCGGTCCTTCGGGTTAACCTAAGGTCCCTTGTGCGCATCCTTAACGGCCAGTTTTTGATTGGAATGCCCGGATGCCTCTTCCGCACAATGTTTCGTTGCCCGCGGGGGCGGCTCCCTTGATTTATGTGGATATGTCGGTGGAGGGGCCGGTGCGGCACCTGTCCCCGTTACGTCCCTGGTTTTGTCCACCTCATGAGAGGCCTCCTCAGGCTCCGAAACAATCTCCTGAGGACGTCTTTTTCGGTAGGTTTCAAGCGCTTATGCGCACTGACCCCATGAGGGAATATTTCAAGGGGCTTTTCAAGGAGATATGTCCACCCGCGCCTCCGGCTCCAACCGTCCCGTCGGTGGTTCCGCCGACGCCTCCCTTGCCCGTGGTGCCTCCGCCTGTGCCGCCATTGTCCCCAGTGGACAAGGCAGTGCCTGACTCGGCTCAGCAGGAGCCGGACCTGTCAGATGGCCCTCAAGGCGATCAGGACAACGAGGACCTGCCCCGCTCTACCAGAGCTTTCCATGACCGGGTACTGGACATGAGCTTCTTGGATGTTCCGGTGCCCGAGGCACCTGCTCGGCAGGAGGGCGTGCTTTCTGGGACGTTCACCTTGTCTCCTTTGGAGCGTAACGGCCTGTTCTTGCAGAAGGACGTTCTGGCCGAGGTCCGAAGAGTTTGGGAAAAGCCACACTCGAGATTTTTGTCAATAAAAAGATTTACGCGAGGTATAGGCTACATTCCGCGGAAGAAGTGGCCTTGTCGTCTTGTCCGCCTCCCTCCTCCACAGTGGTGGCTGCGGCCACGTTGCAATCCAGACCTGCAGCTTCCTCCTCCGCGACGGCAACTCAGGTCTTGGGGAAGGAGGACAAGCTCCTGGACTCCCTAGGGAGGAAAATCTTTGCCAATTCGGCCTTGCAGCTCAGGCAGGCCAATGCAGAATTGATTTTGGCGGGAGCTAACATGCGGATGTGGAGAGGTCTGTCGGAGTTTGAGGAGCATATCCCGGTCGAGAAGCTGGAGGATTTCAGAGGAGGCCTTTCTGATGAGGCCTTTCTGATGCCAGGGTCTTGGCCCAGGATCTCCTGGAGGCTGCGGCTCATCACGTAGACACCTCGGCTTGGGGTCTGATGTTAGGGGTTGATACCTCGCGGCAAGCATGGCTGCATGCCACTAAGTTCTCGAAGGAGGTGCAAGACAAGGTCCTGGACCTTCCATTTGATAAGGAGCTTTTTCAATCTTCTACTGATGTAGAGCTCACCAAAACCAAAGACAGCACTCAGACGGCTAAATCTTTGTCTGTTCTGGTTGAACCTCCCTTCAAGACTCAAAGGCCGTTGTTGCATGGTCGACCTTCCTCTGGTTTTAGGGGCTTCCTTGACCGCAAAAATCGCAGAGTGGATACTCCTGCGGGGAATAATCGCCATAGACCACAGCGTACACGGTATTTCTCCCACTACCAAAGGTAGTGACCGAATTCCATCTTCATCAGTCGATTTCCATTCCAGTCTTTTTTCCGAAGCCTGCCTCGGAGGCGGAAAGGGTTCTACACTGCCTGGATGTCCAAAGAGCTCTTAAATTCTACCTGGACAGGGCTGCCGAGCTTCGGAGCTCTTCCCAACTGTTTGTGACCTTCGGTAAACCCCAGGGCAGGCCGGTGTCTAAGCCCTCCATTTCCAGATGGATTGCTGCCTGTATCACGGAATCTTTCACCGTCCAAAAGCTGAAACCACCTAAGGGTATTCATGCGCATCAGGTGCGAGGCAAGGCAGCTGCGGTTGCTTTTCAGAAGTATGTTCCCTGGGAGTCCATCGCTAGAGCGGCTACCTGGGCCTCCCCATCTGCTTTCTGTAAGCATTACTGCCTCGATATGAGCTCTATTGCCGACGCTCAGTTCGGCCAAGCTGTGCGGAAGAACTTGTTTCAGTAAGGGGTATTTCCATCCACCTATAGTTCCTGTAAGGAGTGCTTGGGAATCTCCCATAAGTATGGAGGAAAGGGGACGGGGACGTAGATTATTACCAGGTTACTCAACGTAGTGACCACCTTACTCCTAGTCCCCTTTCCTCCATACGCCCCCCCCCCCGCTGTCCCCTCTGATAAGGTTTCTCTGGTATTGCTAATGGGTCTTGGACCCTGCGATAGAAAAGGACTGATGGGTGATGCGTGGGGCAGAGCCAAGGTGGACGGGGTTACGACCACGTGCTGGGCCCCGCGCAGGAAAGAGGAGGGACACATTTTTGAAATAAATTTGGGTGCTTTTTACAAAGTGCGCCGGTCTCGTCCCACAGGACGGAGAGATGTCCCATAAGTCTGGAGGAAAGGGGACTATGGACTAGGAGTAAGGTGGTCACTACGGTGAGTAACCTGGTAAATCTAGAAACTCACAAACTACTAGGCGCCCGCCAATCTGGATTCAGACCGCAGCACGGTACTGAGACAGCCCTAATCGATCTTAAAACCCAGATCAATGAGATTAACGACAAAGGAAACACCGCCATGCTACTCCTCCTTGACCTGTCAGCGGCCTTCGACCTGGTGGATCACAGTCCTGTGCGAGCACCTGGCCTCGGCTGCCCACTTCTCGAAAGAGGCCATAGCCTGGATCCAATCTTTCTTGGACAATCGAACTACGAGAGTCTTCTCCTCATTAGCCTCAGCAGACCCCATCAAAATAATGTGCGGTGTACCCCAGGGCTCCTGCGTCTCCCCAACCCTCTACAACATCTTTACCTTATTTGACAAGTTGGACAGGCTGGGTGTCACATACACTAATTATGCAGATGACACCCAGATCCTCATACCTCTTTCGGGCAACTTCGACTCGGATACGGCCTTGTTAAACAAAATATATCATCATTCAGGCATGGATGGCCACACACTGGTTACGCTTGAATGATGAGAAAACCGAAATCCTGCTCCTCTGCTCCAACGCCAATCTAAAAAACCTCAGCCCCAACTACAAGGCTTTCAATATCGATGGCAACACCATCACAGTTGCCAAAACAGTGAAAACTTTAGGCTTTCATCTAGATTCAGCCCCGTCACTAAAAAAACAAGTAAACTCCTTAGCATCCTCTACCGCCTACACGTGCAAGCTAATCAGGGCAAGTAGAGCATTCCTCTCCCAAGCTAGCTGCATCATCATCGCCAATGCCCTAATACTCTCCAGACTTGGTTATTTTAACGCCATGTACCTGGGAGCCGAAAATCTTCAAACATTGCAAAACAATGCACTCAGAACAGCCCTTAGCCTCCCCTCCAAGGAACACATCTCTAACAAAAGAAGAGAACACACATGGCTCAAAATCTGCGACCGCATCTCACTCAAAACGGCATCACTCACTTTCAAATGCTTAAACAATGCAGCCCCCCCATCTCGCAGCCAGAATAGTAAAAAAAACCTCCACCCGCCCCACTAGAATGATTAACTCTTACTGCCTTCAGGTACCCAAATTCAGACAAAAGAAAACGGGCGGCAGTAGCTTCCCGGTCATGGCAGCCCAACATTGGAACGCCCTCCCTCTCAACATCAGAGCAGACCAATCCTACTACAGCTTTAGAAGAAACACTCTCACTTGGTTACGATCCAATGATCCATATGACTGATCTGTGCCCTCGCACACTAACAAACTATAGCCAACCCGACTGTATATATGTACATCCCTTAGCTGACCTGCCGAAATGCAATTAACTCTATGTATATATATAAATATGTCCTTTCACCAGATTATACGCAATGTAATGCTATGTTTTATACGTGCCTAATCATGCAACTAAGTTTTTATGTAATATCTTCCTGTTCTCTGTTGCGCCCTGTTACCTCTGGGTTTTGCGCCCCATACTAAATAAACAAGCAAACAAACATTGCAACGGACATGAGAACGGCCTGGCTACAAGCGACCGAGTTCAACCCGGACGTCCAAGAGCATATACTGGAACTTCCTTTCGAGGGTGGCGATCTATTCCATTCCACTACGGATGAGGAACTGGATAAGGAGAACAGTTCTCAGACTGCCAAATCCTTATCTATCCTCACTAAGGCCACTCCAAAGACATATAGCCAGACGCAACAGCGTTCAGACCAAGGTCTTTCCTTTCGAGGTTTTCGGGGCTTCCAGGAAAGACTGTCTAGGCAACCGGACAGATCCCTGAGCCGGCGCAAGTGGCACAAGGCGAAGCGCAAGGGCTTTTTTCCAGTCGGCCACCTCAGCCCCAGCCTCCGAGGGTAAAAAAGGCATGACGCGGCCATCCGGATACACGAGTCTACAATGGGGAGCTGGCTGGCCCGTCCCTCCAAATGCTGGCGTGCAAGGTTCGTGGACCCCTGGATCCTCAGTAGTATCCGCGGGCTTCGGGCTACCTATCCCTCCTTCTCCTCCCTACTCCCCTCCGCTCCAACAGATTGGGATAGCAACTCTGTTGGCGGAAATTCACTCGTTTGTAGAGAGTCAGACCGTGGAGGAAGTCCCAGCCTCCCATCGGGGTCTGGGCTTCTAGTCAGATTTTCTCCATACACAAGAACCACCAGGCGGGCTTGAGAGTTGTTGGACCTTTCCAACTTGAGCCTTTCCCCGCCCTCTTCAACAGTTCAAGATGGTTACCACAGCGCTTATAGCAGAAACATTCTGCGCGGGGGACTGGATGTGCTCCCTGGATCTGAAGGATGCCAACCTACACATCCCAATCTGGCAGCCCCATTGGTCCTTTCTGAGGTTCAGGATCATGGGTTTTTATTTCCAATACAAGGTTCTACCCTTTGGCCTCAATTCTTCTTGAGGATAACCATCTCTGATTCTGGAAGCACCTGAAGATCTTCCTCTTTGCTTCTGCCTCCCCCCCCCCCTCACTGATCTTTTCTCTCTATCTCGGCACCGTGCACTTGGCCTACCTCTGTCTTCCAGGCCCAGGTACCTGCTCACCCTGCCACCCACCTGCACTGCCTCCGGTCAATCCCTTGCACTGGGCCTGTATCTGTAACCACACAGTACCCACCCCCCCTTTTTCCTGCACTTATCAGACATACCCCGTCTGCTGCCTTAAACCCAGCACTCACCACTTGCGGGCTGCACTACCACTGTTTGTTGCCTTTTATTTATCGGTTTTCCCTTGCTCCACACTTTCCACTTCTTACCCCTTCTATGCACTTTCCCCTTTCCCTCTCCCCATACACTTGCACATTCTCAATGTCACTGGGCCTAGAAAGATTGTTGTTTTTTGTACTCCCCTGTTCCCCTCCTTTCCTTTGTCGTGCTCTGAAACACTTGTGTACGAGCGCGATACAAATGAAATATCATATCATATATATCATAATTTGGTCCCCATGAACTTTACGAGACTGATGAACACGGTGGCAGCCCTGCTCAGGGCCCATGGTCAGCATGTCTATCCATACCTAGATGACTGGCTTGTCCGGGAAATGTCTCTGGAGGCAGTCCACCACACTGCCTCTGCCCTCATAAATATACATCACAAGTTGGGATTTTTCCTCAATTTCAAGAAGTCACAGCTGGAGCCCACGCAGAGACTAACATTCTTGGGCCTCATCTGGGATACGAGCTCAGAGAATGTTCCCATCGGAGGACACGATCACAGCCATCAAGAGGGCCACGGGCATCGTCTCAGAGCAGTGACCTCGGCGTGGTGATACCAACACCTCTTGGGCATCATGGCGGCATGTCTCCTGGTAGTGGTGCATACGAGGCTCAAAATGAGGCAATTGCAGTTGCACTTCGCAGCCTCCTGGAGTTAGGTTTCCCAGGCGAAGGTGGTCTGTATCCCCTATCGCCACCAGGACCTGGTCTGGTGGAGCAAGGATGACAACCTGCGGATAAGCAGGCCCTTCCAGCACCTCAGGTTACCATCACCACAGACTCGTCCCTAGAGGGCTGGGGAGCTACCTTGGACAGCCAGTGTCCATGGGGTATGGTGCCGTCAGGAGCAGGCGGCCCACCTCAACTGACTAGAGTTGGACATCTGGCTTGCTCTCAAAGCCTTCCTCCCGATGATCAGTAGCAAGACGATCCTCGTTCAAACGGACAACTCCACCAGCATGTATATCAACAAGCAGGGTGGCACCAGGTCTCCTCCCCTCTGCACTCTAGCAGTCAACATTTGGGAGTGGGCTCTGGAAAACATGCACTTGGCAGCGACCCACCTCCCGGGGAGTCCAACCTGGAGGCAGACATGCTCAGCATGCTGGGTGCGGACAACTACGAATGGCAGTTGGGTGAACAAGTCCTTCAGGGGATCTTCAACAGATGGGGTCATCCGCAGGTGGATCTCTTCGCCACCCGGTCCAACAGGAGGTGTCCCAGTTTGCGTCCTGACAAGGACAGGGCTGGGTCTCTTTAGGCGACGCAACACAATGCAGATCCAGTGGAACAGCATGAACGCGTATGCCTTGCCTTCCACTCCCCTGGTCCACTGGGTAATCTGCAAGATCCAGGAGTCCTGTCACCTCTGTATCATCATGATAGCTCTGTGGTGGCCAGCAAGGCCATGGTTCTCGGAACTTGTCATTAATTAATCTACAGACTTGTCTAAAATACTAAGCATGTCTATAGTCTTGAAAGGACTACAGCCCGATAGGATTTATATGTAACAATATCCTGACTTGCTTTCAAGCAGGAACTGTTTAACTTTCTGCAAATGAGTAAAATCCTGTCAGATTGTTTTGTTTTCCTTTTTTCTTTCTTCTTGATTGCGTTTTTGATTATTTCAATTTAACTAATTTTCTTTACCTGTGATTTGTCAGCTCTAAGGATCTAATTTTGTAAATATACATGTGTCATTTGTCTGTATATACCCTCAACAAAATCTTGTGTATGATTTTGAATAATGTCATATGTTTTTTAATGGTTTTCTTTTTTCGAATCTAAATATATTAAAACCTCAACTCAATCTGCGTATGCTTTCACTTTGTTGCTTCCCCTAGTTACCCTTAGGGCACAGATCCCAACCCCTCCCTCCAAGCTTACCATTTTTCGCACTAAATGGCAATGAAATGAATATTGCGATGCTTGTGGATCTCTTGTTTGTTAAAAAGTATCTCGGAATTTGTCAGCCTGTCGGATCAGGCCCCCGGTGCACCGTCCGCTGGGCCCAGTTCACCTACTCTCAAAGCAGGGAGGCACGGTCATGCACCCTGCCTCCGAGAATTTAGCACGCGCAGCGTTACCCCTGAACAGGTCACACTAAGGCATCTGCATCTGTCACAGGCTAACCTAGACATTATACACAGATTGGTACAAAAACTCTGTTTGCGGAAATTCGCTTGCTCGTAGAGTCAGGCAGTGGAGGAAGTCCCAGTGTCTCAACAGGGTGTGGACTTTTCACGGATTCTCGCCATACACAAGAACAAGGCGGGCCTGAGAGTTGTGTTGGACGTTTCCACCATGAACCATTACCTTCCTCTCCAAAAGTTCAAGATGGTTACCCCATCGCTTATAGCAGAGACATTGTATGCGGGAGACTGGATGTGCTTCCTGGATCTGAAGGATGTCTACCTACGCTTCCCGATCTGGCAACCCCATCAGTCCTTTCTGAGGTTCAGGATCATGGGTTTCCGTTTCCAGTACAAGGTTCTACACTTTGGCCTCAATTCTGCTGAACCAGTGGCAGCCCTGCTCCGGGCTCAGGGTCACCACATCTACCCATACCTAGACGACTGCCTCATCAGGGCAAGATCTCCGGAGGCAGTCCACCGCCTCCGCCCTCATGAATACACTAAATGCGCTGGGATTTTCCTCAGTCTCAAGAAATCACAGTTGAATCCCATGCAGAGTCTAACCTTCCTGGACCTTATCTGGAATACGAGCTACAAGAGGATTTTCACCTCGGCGGACAAGATTGCATCCATAAAGAGGGCCACGGGGCATTTTCTCAGCAGAGCAGTGACCTCTGTGCGTGGTGGTACCAACACCTCCTGGGCATCATGGCGGCATGTCTCCTTGCAGTGCCGCATACAAGGCTCTGGATGAGGCACTTGCAATTCGCAGGCTGTTGGAACCAGGAAAAGGTTTCCCAGGCGGTGCTGGTCAGCATCCCACATCATCTCCACCAGGACCTATTCTGGTGGAACAAGGACAGAAACCTGCGTATAGGCAGGCCCTTCCGTCAACCAGCACCTCCAGTCACCATCACCACAGATTCTTCCCTAGAGGGCTGGGTAGCTACCTTGGGCAGCCACAGTGCCCACAGGGTTGGTCCCGTCAGGAGCAGGCGGTTCACATCAACTGGCTCGAGATGGTCATCTGGCCTGTTCTCAAAGCCTGCCTCCCGATAATCAGCAGCAAGGCGATCCTCCTTCAGATGGACAGCTCCACCAGCATATATTACATCAACAAGCATGGTGGTACCAGGTCTCCTCCCCTCTGCACTCTTGCAGTCTACAGATATTTGGGAGTGGGGTATGGTAAATGACCTGTACCTGGCAGCAATACTCCTCATGGTGGAATCCAACCTGGAAGCGTACAGGGTCAGCAGGCTGGGTGCGGTCAACCACGAATGACAGTTGAACGAACACATCGTTCAGGGGGGGTCTTCGACAAGTGCGGTCATCCTCAGGTGATCTCTGCGCCACCTGGTACACCAGGATGTGCCCCCAGTTTGCGTCCTGGCATGGACCGGGCAGGGGCTCTGGGCGACGCGATACTGATGCAGTGATGTGAACGTGTACGCCTTCCCTTGGAACTACCCTGGTCCACAGGGTAATCTGCAAGATCCAGGAAGCCCAGCACCTCAGTATCCTCTGGATAGCTCCATGGTAGCCAGCAAGACCCTGGTTCTTGGAACTACTCAGCCTGTCAGATCAGGCCATGTGCACCTTCTGCTGGGCCTAGCACACCTACGCTCTCAGCAGGGAGGAACGGTCATCCACCCTGCCCCACAGAAGTTAGCGCTTGCAGTGTGGTTCCTGAACAAGTCACACTGAGACATATGCAGCTGTCGCAAACTAACTTAGACATTATACAGGGAGCTAGGAGTGATGCTACCAGGATCCAGTACAGAAGCAAGTGGACTAGGTTTTGTCATTGGGCAGAATGTTGGACGACGTGCTATCCTTCTCTGTGCACCTCGCACAATCTGGGCTGCAGGTAGACACATGCCGCAGCTATCCGGCAGCTATTGGAGCCTACAGGAACTCAGAGGAAGAGGTAGTTTCATCTTCTAATCCGGTGGTTAAAAGACACTTGGCGGGCCTGACCAGGCTGTATCCGCCCATCAAGAAACCACGCCCCGTGTGGGACCTCAACATGATCTTGGGCACCGTGGCGCATAAACCATCCAAAGCCATGGCATCCGTGGACATTAGGCTAGTCACCGTAAAACGGCCCTCCTGGTGGACCTTATCTCGGCACGCCAGGTCAGTGAAATCCAGGCGCTGGGTACTTCAGAGCCTTCTACTACTTTTCATAAGGACAAGGTGCTTAGAACTCACCCAGCATTCTTACCTAAGGTTGTCACCTCATTTTACCTGAATGAGGAGATAGTGCTACCAATGTTCTTTGCAGACCGCAAGGATGACGCTCAGAGGGTATTGCACTGTCTGGACATCAGGTGTGCGCTGACATACTACCTGGACAGGACCAGGAGCCTCTACAAATCACACTCACCTTCGGTGGGTCAAAGCCGGGCTGTCAGGCCTCCAAGGCTTCCATAGCAAGGTGGATAGTTACGGCCATCAAGGAGGCGTACTAGGGGCAGCACAAACCTCTTCCAGCCTGTATGCATGCCCAGGCAATCGGAGCTAAAGCCACGATGGTTGCCTTCCAGAGGCACGTCAAGTGGCTGGTTATCTGCAAGGCGGCTACATCGGCTATGCCCTCAGCCTTCTGCAGGCACTACTGCTTGGATGCCGGCTCCAGGTCGGACGCAGCATTTGGCCAGGCAGTGTTAAGGAACTTGTTTTCTTAAGAGAGCACCTCTCCACCCTGGGGCTACATTCAGTTGTACTCGCCCATACAATATGGAGTAAAAAGGAGTAATTATAAGTTACTCACCCTGGTGACTAACGTACTCCTAGTCCATAGTCCCCTTTCCTCCATACATCCCACCATTACCCCCTTAATAAAAAAGCTGTCATTCAGCTATGTTAATATTGCCCCCAAGTGCATCTTTATTTAAAGGGAAGATGATTTTTCTGGTGAAAAACTTTCAGTCTCCTGTTCCTAGCAAGGGTCGGTCATACACTATGGAGGAAAGGGGACTATGGACTAGGAGTATGTTAGGCATTTCGGTGAGTAACTCATTTTCCATTTTGGTTTCTCCATCAATGAGAAAAATCAAGTCTAATTCCCATCCAAATAAGAACATTTCTGGGAGACATTTTAAAAACAGAGGAGGAGCTGGCTTTCCCATCAAGAGTGCAAAACATGTTGCAAGTACCAAATTATAAGGCCAGTCACCAAATAATTTTACGCAAGGCAATGCGCTTGCTCGGGATGATGGCCTCATGCATTCACTTGGTTCCACACGCACGCCTGCGCATGTGCCCAATGCAGAGGTTGTTAGCGAAACAGTGGTCTCAGGCAGGCTGTCAATGGGACGATCTAGTGGTTGTTTCGCTAACCCTCATACAGGCTCTTTGCTGGTGGTCCAGGGACAACCTGCTAAAAGGAAAACCCTTTTGCATCCCACCACCACAAGTGATCCAGACCACGGCCGCCTCACTTGCCGTTTGGGGAGCCCACTTCGTCCATCACACAGCGCCAGTGGACCCACACCACAGCCCACAAATCCCAATTTCTTAGAACTTCTGGCAGTTAGCAATGCTCTACAAGCCTTTCAACAACATCTTATAGGTCAAACAGTGCAAGTCCTCATGGACAGCATCACTGCCATGTTCTGCATAAACAAGCAGGGAGGCACACACTCTCTACGTCTGTCCAGGCTATACCAAAAAATATGGAAGTGGGCACTCAAATGGAACATATTCCTATCACAACACATTCCAGGGGAACCCAATGCTCTGGCAGATGCCCTGAGCAGATATCCTCTACCAGAAGAACACAAGTGGCAACTCAACAGAGAAATCCTAAAAGGAATATTCTCCCAATGGGGTCATCCTCCATTGGATTTGTTTGCCACAAGCCTAAACGCTCAATGCCCAGACTTCGTGTCCAGGTTTCCCCAACCAGGGTCTACAGGAATGCCCTGTGAATGAACTGATCAGGGAAATTTGCTTACGCTTTTCCTCCAACCCCACTCAGCAGGATTGTGCACAAGATCCACCAGGAAGAAGCAACTCTAATCCTGGTTGCTACTATGTGGACGAGTCAACCTTGGTTTCGACATCCGCTCAAACTGGCTATGTCTGACCCAAACAAGCTCCTGTTCCCCTACAACATGGTTACACAACACAAGGTAGCATCCCTCCACCCTCGTCAATCTAGGAACTTGGTAGCCTGGCTCCTGAAGTCCTGGAATTTGCACGGAAACCCAACACCACACGCTGCTATTTCAACAAGTGGAAGAGATTTGTGATATGGTGCAGGTCACAAACCTTAAACCCAATCGAAAGTTCCCAAGTCAACCTTCATCATTACATGCTCTGCCTACTAGACTCCGGCCGAGTATTCAACTCGATCAAAGTGCACCTTGCGGCTCTGTCAGCTTACACCACTTCACAAAACAAGGTGTCCTTGTGAAACGTTCCTGTCATTAAGCATTCATCGAAGGGGTAAAGAGACTATATCCTCCCATCTCTAACCCTCCACTGGATTGGGATCTTAATGTTGTGCTCTCCAAACTCATGGGTCCGCCCTTTGAGCCTATGCACAAGGCCAGCCTAAAATATTTGACTTACAAAACTGCATTCCACGTGTCGGTGAGCTACAAGCTTTGTCCATACAAGACCCTGTCTTCATAATCCACAAAGAAAAGGTTGTCCTCGGAAAACATCCTAGTTTTTCACCGAAGTTTATATCCAAGTTCCATGTTAATCAATCCATAAAACTTACTAGCATGTTTCAAAATCCATCCCACTCAGCTGAGAGAAGCATCCATACTTTATGTATGGAGGGCGGTCTTGTACTATGTGAAATAAACTAAACCCCTTATGAAAACAGACCACCTCCTTTGTTTTCATAGTTCCTGGAAAAGAGTGATCACATATCAAAAAGCGCCATCTCCAAATTTATAGTTGTGCATACAGCTCTGCTATTCCCTATCCAAAAAAAGATGTTCCTTTCACTCCCAGGGCTCGCTCTACCAGAAGTAAAGGAGCTACCTTAGCCTTCATTGCAAATGTCCCTCGATACGCCTTTTGCAAAGCTGCTACATGGAGTTCCATTCATACTTTGACACAGCATTATTGCGTTGACACTCACTATAAAGCAGATTCACAGGTGTGACAAGCGGTTGTAAAACTTATTTGCTGCTGTACCGTCTCACATCCCACCTCCTTCTCCAGATACTACTCGCTAATCTATGCAGAGCATGTGATCTAAGCAGATCCACAAGCCTCAGAAGGGATACATTACTCACAGTCCTCGTATTTCTGATGCTTGTATCTGCTTAAATTCACACACGCCCACTCTTTCACCACTACCGCAGTCGAAGGCGCATCGCTAGATTTTTTTTGGTTTATCACTTTCTGATTTATCAAATCTGTACTCGCGCTACACTTCATGCAACCTCATGTCAGAAACAATCGTAGGGACCTTGACGCGTGAAGGACCATGCGTCCAGCACACGTCACACTAGGGATAGGATTACTAACGGGCCCTGTCGACGTCTGGTTTTTCGACTTTCGGAAACAAATCTTGCAATACTCCGCGACTACCACTAGATGTCGGACTATGCAGTGCATGTGAATCTAAGCAGATTAGAGCATCAGAAAAAGATTACGGTGAGTAATGATATCTCTCTCTGAGGCTTGTGGAATCTGCTTAGATCACATGCTGTGCATAGGCCGACATCTAGTGGAAGCTGCGGAGTATTACAGTTTGTTTTTCGGAAACTGGACGTCGACACAGGGCGTGCCAGTAATACTATCCCTAGTGTGATGTCTGCTGTACCCATGATCCCTCACACGTGTTGGACCTTCCGCCATACTTGTCGGAAGCATTGCGTAGAGTTCCCTGGCTTTAAGCCATTTTGCCAGAAATCAATATTAATTTCCCCGTTCTTTCACTCCCACGTCGAGACATCGAAGATCGACGCCGGTCCGAAGAACAAACAACCGTCGAGAGCTGCACAACGGATTTTGGGCCTCGGAAGGCCTCTGGCCTCGGCCCTGCAAGTAGGGAGAGTGGGGGGTGGAAACATACTCTACACTTTTCCTACACACACTAGCCCGCTGCCATAAGGTGACATATGGAGAGTACTCCATTTAAATTTTGCCGCAAGTACCCTTGGGTTGACAAACACGCCACCTGTAAACTCTGCTTGCCGAGGGACCACCCCGAAGCTAACTGCAGAGCGTGTAGGCTTTTTAAAGCAAAAACACTCAAGGTCCGCCCCACTAAACGTTGGGCCCACCACGCCAGGCACCTCGAGGCCATGGAAGCAGTGGGTGCCTTCAGTGATGGCAGCGACGCCGCCCCTTCGGACGGCGAGGGCACAGGGGTGACCAAAGACACCCAAGTGCTAGTCCCCGACCTCAGAGGATTGTCCGGCAGGGCAGTTATGGGGAACACACCCGGCGACACGAGTCCTACCAAATCTTCTTCTACACCTAAGAACACTAAGGCCAACCGAGACTCGACACGCGTGTCGACTTAACGGAAGAAAGAGGCACAAAGAGCGGTCCACTGAATCGGTGTCCTCTGGGCGTTCCATGTCGAGATCGCCGAACGACACACGGCAACCGTCCAGAGTTGCCAAGAGTGCCTTGCTCCCTAAAGTAACAGTTACGTTCGTCAGAAGACTAATCCGACCTCCATCCCCAAGCCGCACACCCAAAGTCGGCTCTAGAGGCCCTTTTGGCATCTGCCTCAGAGTCCCGACATGCGCACTCAAAAGAGTACCCCGAATCTCGACGCCAGGCGTCTAAAGATTCCGAAAAGACCAAACCGTCACTCTTCCACTCACGGGAAAGGGGACAAATAGCAGAAAGTCTACACATTCTACTTCTGCACCCCAGGTACACAAGGACAAACACAGGGCGTCGGATGAGGACAAATCTAAGACCCCTGTCACTACACCCAGGCTCATCCCTCCCACGCCTTACGATATGGGATTAGAAGATGAACTTCAACAGGAGGTTGTCATCCCCAGTTCCAGAGAATGGAGCACTGAGGACATAGACAGGGTGATGAGGAGAATGTCTTCCTTAGCTAATTTGTATGAAAAAAAATCCACTGCATTTTCTTGGCTATACCCCTGACAATGCTACTCCTTCAGGATCTAAGGACCCTCAGCCTCCTAATAAGAGAAAAAAGTGGTTTTTGCACTCATCTATTACTGCGCCACAGGGAGTTCAGTATCAACCAACACCAATTTCTTAGTTCATCATATATTTATTGATCTTCCATAAGGATGACGCGTGTTTCGGCACCCTACATGTGCCTTTTTCAAATCTGAGCATAGATTGTTTAATATACTATCGTCGGAGTACAAATAGCTCACTGATGTCGTGTTGTCAGAAAGAGTCCCATCAGACTCGCAAGCGCTGCAAGCACTCAAAAATCTGGTTTATGCTTCAAGCGTCGGGTTCTGCTACCTACCTGGTAGCAGAAACCAGATTTTTGAGTGCTTGCAGCGCTTGTGAGTCTGATGGGACTCTTTCTGATCCGAATGCATCGAACTGCTAAAGCGCAGCCACCCTCCACGACAAAAGATACATTCACTGGACCACCAGAAGATCCTCCTTGAGATTACTATCTATATCTACATATCAGTTGTTGTTTTCGAAACTCGAAAAGGGACGTTGACAGGGCGTATCCCTAGTGTGACGTCTGCTGTACCCATGGTCCTTCATGCTTCGTGGTCCCTCAGATTGTTTTTTTCCGCCATAATCGTCGGACGCTAGAACGCAGTTCCGTTTTGGCTAACACCATTCAGTAATAACGTTATTAGAGCTAATACTTTTTCTGTCCTTTTTATATTGCCGACCTTCGACTAACATCTTCGACGGCAGTGAGAAGGACGAATGTCGTCGGACAAAACTTGACTCGACAACACCCCTTCAGCCTTGAAAGGATGAACCGGGCCTTGGCCCAGACAGTGGGGAGAGTGGGGGATGGACATTTCTTAGGCCACTAAGAGAATGCATATTCCCCCTTTTCACGCTCTATTTTCGCCTAGCTGCCCTTCCATCCAATTAGGGAAAACACACCCGTTAGGTATAATTCTCAGAAATGTGCTAATTCCTCTCTACCTTAGAGACCCCCACCTCTTTTGCTGGACTTTAGGACTTTTAAATTTCTAACCTCGAAAGAATGTGACCCCTTGTCCCCCTCTCTCATGTAATTTTCTGTGATTTGGCCTGTTTCTTTTGACTTTGGAGTCTTGACAAACTCCATAGGTATCATCTTTGCATTGTGACACAAAGCATCTTCAGTGCAGTGCCACAGGGAAGTCTTCGATTTCCCAAAGCTTTAAATACCTTCTCTTGGCAAAACTACTGTTTCCAAGAGCAGTGAAGTGTTTTGATTTTACTTACAATTTGTAACTTTCTAGACCCAGCACACACTATCTTACACAAGGGTGCTGGAGGGGTTACTTAGTATCTCCTTTGTCTATTTTCTTATGTAAGATTTTTATGTTACCCTTTCTACAATTAATGGCTGATGGCAGTGGTTTACTTTGTACTACCATTGTGTGTTTTTACCGCGGGCTGCAATTGCAGCTGCACTAAGACAACCATGGGTGCCCATTTTGTCAAAATGGCCCGGTCTTGTTTTTTTTTTTGCCATTTTTTGTCAGAAAGGTCTTTGAGATTTACTCTGTGCGCCAAACCAGGTTTGTTCCCTTTGTCCGTTGTCTTTGGCGGGAATCACGAGTGAAGCCCGCCTCTGGCTCCAGTATGTCTGGCAGGGGCAGAAAGTGAGGGAGGTGCCCAGAACTCCCTGTGCTTAATCCCCTTGGTTACAGGAATGCACCCAAAGGTGATTGACTGGCTGTCCTTGGACAGCCACCCTGCAGTGTGATTGACAGCTAGGCTGGAATGAATGGGAGAAACCTGCATAAAAGCCAAGGCTTTTTGGCTTGGAAGGCAGAATCGACCACTGGACGAAGGAATCCAAAGAAGAACTTGGAATAGACGCCTGCTGCAAGTCCTCGACCGTTGGTTTACCCTGTGAAGCCTTGCTGCTGTGCTGAAGCTGCGAGTTCGTTTTGACTAGAGTAGCCCTGCAAGGACGACTAATCCCCTTTGAGTTGGTGGGACCAATCAACTCCAAAGTCAACTTATTTGGACATACTCTCAGAGCTGACTGTACTTCCGCCGCTGCTGCTGGAAACGAAGTGCCAGGGAGGGGGAACACCAAATCGAGTGGATTGGTTTTAAGACGGATCCGAGTGCCAGGAAGATCCTCCGGACTGAAGCAAGCCTGAGCCACCTCAACAGAGTGCTGGACCCTAGATGCGAGGAAAGTCTGAAGTAGTATCCGAGAACCGCGGTGTTGCTATTTACTGTCGGACGTGTGGAGCTGAAACCGCAAAGTGCCACGGAAATAGTTTGCCCCTTCCCTCTGCCGACCTTCCCATTGCAGTGCAGGAGTCCCCAGTCGTCCTCCCTCTTGTCCCCACGATTGAGGCCCAGGAACACCAGGATCTGCAGAGCTGTTCAGGAACAGAAGGCAGCTGGAACAATTTCTTCTAACCAAAGGTACTGTAAAGTCTAAGAACCTACCTCTTGTGGTGTAGCCTTACTTGTTCTCAGTTGAGACTTGTCTTGGTTAACCTTGCAGAGTTGCTTACAGTTTTGCCCCTCACAAGCCTCCCAGCTTGTGGCCCTTCAAGTGATCTTATTTCTACAAACATTTCTAAAAACATTGTGCAAGACTTCTATTTACTTGCAAAGATGATGTTCAACTCCCCTAGATTTTGCTCAACTACCATTGGCTGTCCTGGATCCCTGAGAGACTCTTCTTACCTCCGACTGTGTCTTTTTACCTTTCACCCAGGAAAGGGTTAATTTACTTTGCATTGGGGGGTTGAAAAGGTACTTACCAGTTCATGAATAATTTGTTAAGCTTTGTTTTATTCCCTATTCTAACCTTTGCACCAAACCTTTTCTTGCTCTAAATTTAACACTGATAAATCAATGTCCGCAGTGTCCTAGCTATTTAAGTCACCTGTGGGGTGTAGGAAGTGTCTGTGTGCCATCCCCAATGGGTATCATCTGATTTAGAGAAAGTGTGTTTTTGAAGTATATTTCGAAGTGTTACATGTTTTGCTCCCTTTTGAAGGCTGATTTAACTGACTGTGAAATAATTGTTTAATCAAGAACCCTCGAGTGCAAGAGTTTATTTGAATAATTGTCATTGTGACTCTCCGTGTAAGATCGCTACTGCTCACATTGCCCCCTCTTGAGATAAGCCTGGAGGTCAAGGTTGCTGTAGTCTCCCAAAGGGTAGTGCACACAATCTTGCCATAACACCCTTCAAGGAGTCTCTCAAACTCCACATCATTCTAATAGCTCTTTGGTGGTCGGCCAGGCTATGGTTTTCAGGGCTGCTCAGCCTCTCTGAGGTGCCACCGATTCACCTCCCAACTGGCCTAGCACATCATCTAGCTCAACAAGGGGGCAGGGTCATCCACCCTGCCCCACAGAAGCTAGCCCTCACAGCGTGGTACCTGAACTCTCGCAGGCTAATCTGGAAATCATACAGGGTGCAAGGAGCAAGGCTACCACGGCCCAGTATAAAAGTGAATGGACCAGATTCTGCCACGGGGTAGACTCCAAGGAAATCGACCCCCCCCCCCTTACATGTTCTTTGGATGACGTGCTCTCCTTCTTGGCGCACCTTGCCCACTCTGGTGTGCAGGTAGACACCTGCCGTACATACCTTGCAGCCATAGGGGCTTACAGGAATTCTGAGGAGGGGGGGATCTTCTTCTTCTTCTTCTCCTCCAATCCTATCGTCAAACATTTGATGTGGCTCGCCAGGCTCTACCCGCCCGTCAAGAGGCTGCACCCTGTGTGAGACCTCAACATAGTCTTGGGCGTTCTGACGCACACAGTTTCAGTCAATGGTGTCCGCGGACATCAGGCTGGTCATCATCAAGACGGCCTTGCTAGTCGGCCTCACCTCGGCGCGTAGAGTCAGCGAAATGCAGGTGCTGGTCACCTCTACTACCTTTCACAGGGACAAAGTAGTCCTGCGGACGCACCTGCCCTTTCTGCCCAAGTTGCAGTCTGCTTTCCACTTATGAAATAGTCCTTCCTATGTTCTTTCCCCATCCCAAGGATGAAGCACAGAGGTTGCTGCACTGCCTGGATGTCAGTGCGTGCCCTGAAATTTTACTTGGACAGTACCAAGGGCTTCCGCAAATCGGACACCCTGTTTGTCACTTTCAGAGGCTCATGACCAGGCAATCAGGCCTCCGAAGCCTCCATATCTCGCTGGATGGTCTCGGCCATCAATGAAGCGTACGAGGGCAAGTACAACCCGCTTCCGGCCAAAATGCACGCCCCCGCTGTCGGGGCCAAAGCAACGGCCATCGCATTCCAGCGCCATATCCCTTAGCAAGTCATAAACAGGGTGGCGACTTGGGCAACTCCCTCGGCTTTCTGCAAGCATTACTCTTCGGATGCCGGCTCTAGGTCTGAAGCGGCATTCGGACAGGCAGTTCTCAGGAACCTATTTGCTTAAAGAGGGTCTCCTCTCCACCCTGGGGCTACATTCAGTTTTAATCGCCTATGCAGTATGGAGGAAAGGGGATGGGACGTAAGAGTAATAAAAAAAAAAAAAATTATAAGTTACTCACCGTAGTGACTAACGTGCTCTTAGTCCCTAGTCCCCTTTCCTCAATACATCCCTACAAACTCCCCCCCCCCCCACACCCCCCTAATAATACTGATGTCATTAGGCAAAGTGAAATCTATTGTCCATGGGGACTGAGGTGTGGCGCCGGAGGGCGGAGTCTGGGAAGCGCATGCTCCCTCGGCCGCACACCCACGCACCTCTAATTTAAAGGGGAAAAATGATTTTTTTTCTGGTGAAAAAGGTTCTGTCTCCCGTCCCTTGGAAGGGACGCCCATGCAGTATGGAGGAAAGGGGACTAGGGACTAAGAGTACGTTAGTCGGTCAGTAACTTATAATTTCTCCATTGATAGAAATTAACAATGCCGGTCTCCCTGACAGTGCAGAAACTGGGTGTATATTTAGATGCCTCACTAGCCTTATCACAACAAGTGAGTGCCATAGCCTCCAGCTGCGCCTACACAACCAAACTAATCAATGCAGCCAGACCCTAGCTTTCCACAGACAGCGACATGACTATTGCCCGCGCCACTGTAGGAGCTAGACTTGACTTCTGCAATAAACATTTCGCAGGTACCACAAATGCCAATATTTGTAAAATGCAGATCATTCAAAATAACGCTCTCAGAACTGCGCTCAACATCCCCAAAGCTGACGACCTCAGTGCAGCAAGAAAACCTGCCCACTGGCTCCCGATTCGTGAACGGATCCTCTTCAAAACCCTATCTTTCACACAGCGATACCTGTCCAAAGTTGCCCCCCTACCTATCCCAAGAAAATCACAAAAGTAACCTCTGCCTGACCAACCAGAGTAGCCTGCACCCACTGCATCACCCAACCTAAATTCAAACGACAAAAAGCTGGGGCTTCTAGCTTCCCTACATTTGCTGCCAAACAGTGGAACCTACTCGCGCCCACCCTCCAAGCTGATCAGTCTTACTGGACCTTCAGGAAAGCGCTAACAACTATTCTGTTTACCTAACTTTGACACACGCTGCTCCCACTGGAAAACAAACCATGAATCAATCAATAACTACCACCATGATCCTGCATTGATCACAGGTACTACCTGCTTTCATGTATTTTTAATGTATCATTGGATCTTTATGTTCTGGTTCTCTGTGTAACTGGGTTTATCTAACACTGCCTTGATGCGCAAGGACTTAGCGTGCTATAAAAATGGAAAAATAAATATTTTTTGATATTATTTTTTTTTTTACCCTTGACTTTCATCTGCTTAGTGTGTAAACTGAAAGGCCTAATATATAATTGTATTTTTATATGCTTATGGTCTACCTGGAATTGGTGGTGTTGCAATATTTGGGCTCATTATAGCCTTGGACCACTCTCACACCCTTCCTGAGACTTAAGCGTTGACTGCTCTGCTACCTCACCTTGATTGGGTTTGGCTAACCTCAGTTTTCCCTGTTCACCATAATAGGTTGACATCCCAAGATCCTTTAACCTGGCTTATTTTGGAAATCCATCCTAACATTGAGCCATCCACAGATGTGCTTAATTGTAAGGAAACGCTTGTTTAAATGAAATGTGAAAAGGAGTGTTGTACTGTCATTCTGTCAAGATGTACATTAAGGATTGGGATGTTGTTAATCTCCAACAGCAGAGAGCACCATTGGCTAGTTAAGACGCAATAATTCATGTTGACAAATTATGGTTCGCTTTCACATGGGCTCAAAATAAGCAATGCAGGTATGTAACATAACTTTTTTTCCCCTTTCATATTCTCCTATCATTTTTTTTTTTTTTTTTAGCATTCCCATCATTTGTCTATCAAGGAGGAGGTTTCTGAAATTGTCCGTCAGAAAAAGAAATATCCAAAGAAGCCAAAAACAGAGACATTAACACCACAACAACCTACAAGTGAACCCCTGCCTGTGATCAATAAGAGCGATATAAAGCAGTATGACTTCCAAAGTTCCGATGAAGACGAATACTCGCAGGTACTATAACATATTCTATGTCTAAGAAGCAGTTAAATAGAATTTTTCTGTTTACACATTTATTTTCATTCTTTGTTTCTACCGGGACAGCCCGGCAATATCAAATTAAACTGACAATTATTGTTTAATACATATATTGCTTAATCCATACTCCTACGTCACCCCCTTTCCTCCATACTTTTGGGACATTCCCTCTATCAGGACGGGACCAAAGCACTTTTGAATCATCCAAATTAATTTGTTGTCCTTTTATATTTATGCGGGGCCTCCGCACGTGAGCATAGCCCCACCTTACTGAACTACATCCTGCGCATCACCCTTCAATACTTTTCTCCGCGTGGTCAGGGTCGGACACACTTGCATAGTAGGGAATTTTTGTTTTTTTGTTCCCTTGTTCTACTCTGAAGTACCGTCCCCTTTCCTCCATACTGCCTGGGCGTCCCTCGCTAGGGACTGGAGACTGAACCTTTCTGACTGGAAAAAATCTTCTTTAAATTTAGAGGCCCTGACTCCGCCCACTGGCACCACTCCCTAGTCCACTTTTCCGCATCGACGCGAACGGACCGATTTCACCAGCGCTCCTGGGTTTGGCTTCGTGCTCTTCCCTGGCTACTTTCTTCTGTCTTTTGTCTTTTATCAATCAGGTACTCGTTCCTCTGGCGCCACGCTCCTCCCCGGCACATGTCGACTTCATCGGGCTTCAGCAGGTGTCCAACCTGCAAGGGGCTCTTCCCTACATCAGACCCCCTCTGTCTTTGCCTCTGCTGACTTAGTCCCGACCCCGGATGGGAGAGTTGCACCACGTGCGACACACTGTCTTTGATTGCTTTGAAGAGCAGACTAGCTAGGTGGAGGGAGATCCTCGAGGTCTCCTCCAGAGGACTTGAAGGACTTCATCAGACATCCTGGCCCAAGGGGAGGCCGCTCTTTTCCAGCGCACCCCGCAAGGGCTACTCCTTCCCAAGGAAACGGCCAGACGGGAGGAACCACTCAGGTTCTCGTACCAGCACGGTTACCAAGGCTAATTAAGCTACCGGCCGCCAGACAACATGGCCGAGGGGGGCACCTGCATGCAACACTACCGGCAACTCTGCTGAGGATGACACGCCTACCAGGCCTCGGCTTCAGGTGCACGGTAGGTCTCCTGCTCAATCGCCAAGAGTCCTGGAGGAGGCTGGGCCCAGTGAGCCAAGCACCAAGACTTCGGCACGTGGTATGCAGCTCGATAACATGGCTGCCACGCCAGACAAGATGAGCGCTCGTCTTATACTGTACTGAGGAACGTAGCAGGTGGGTGAGCGAGTTACAAGGTGGGATTTGTCAACCAGGTACTTGGCCTACAGTTTATCCATCAGCATCACTGGGCACGTTTATCCCTCATCCAGCTAGACAGAGTATGCACCGGCCCTAGCAGCTGGCCGCTACCCCGTCAACAGCCCCTGCCACCCCATTGGCCTGCGAGGACATGTTTTTTTTTTTAATGTCCTCACGCTCATAAAATCGCCTCAGATGGGGTCCATCCTTAGGGATGTGATCAGGGACATGCGCCCTGCGGCGCCTCCACCTGCGCCTATAGTAACTCCTCCTACGGCTCCAACGCCGCAGGCCCTGCTTGCCCACACCAGCTCCTTCAATTCTGGCTCCCCTGCCTCCCACAGTTCAGGCGGTTCCGTTCCAACCTCTGCTGCAGCCTATGGCTCCGGTTTTCACACCTCAGCGGCCAGCACTCCTCCACCCGCTCTGTACCAGCCGGCCGCCCTGGTGGACACAGGCGACACTGACACACCCATCTTCTGCCAAGGTCTTCCACACGCAGGCCTGGCAGAGTACCTGGGCCTTCCTGAACCCAAAGTCGAACAACTGGAGGCGGGGGTACTTGAAGAGGTCCTCACTCTAGGCCCCGTGGCTAGAACGGGGATCCTGATGCAGAAGGACGTTGTCGCCTTGGCCATGAAAGGTTGCTCAAGCCTCACTCTGCCCAGCCTGTCAATCTGTGCCTGGACACCTAGTATAGGCAAATGGAGAGGGATCCACTCTTGCTGTCGGCCCACCCTCAACCGCACTCTTTGGTCATTGCTGCGGCATTGCTCTACTCAAAGCCTCAGTCGTCCTCGCCACCTCGTCTTGGGCACTGCTAAGCAAGGAGAAGATCTTGGAGGTGTACGCTAAGAAGTTTTATTCCAACGCCTCACTGCATCTTAGTCAATCCAACGTGAATGCCATGCTGGCAGCTGTTAACCAGAGGCTTGGCAGGACATAGCCGACATCCTTACAGAACTTCCGGTGCAGAGCCAGTCACGTTTCAAGGGACTGGCAGAGGCTAAAATGGTGGCGCAAGACATCATGGAGTCCACCATGGCCCACATTGACGCCTCTGGCTGAACCATATGCATCGCCACGGACAAGAGCTACTAAATTTAACCCAGACGTCCAGGAACGCATATTGGACCTTCCCTTCGAGGGGGGGGACCTCTTTCACTCCCAACAACGATGAGGAGCTAGATAAAAAGAAATACAGTTTGCAAACTGCGAAGTCTTTATCCTAACGAAGGCCATGCCCAAGGCGTACACCCAGTCACATCAACTCTCCGACAAGGGGCAGATGTTCAGAGGGTTCCAAGAACAGAGGTCCAGGCAACCTGACAGTTAGCCGAGTCGACACCGGCGCAAGCAACAAAAAGGGGGGGAGGGGGCGTAAGGGCTTTTTTCAGTCCCCCTCCTCCGCAACTGCCTCAGAGGGAAAGAAGGCGTGACACGTCGCTTCAGGTCCACGTGTCTCCAGTGGGGGGCAGGCTTGCCTTTCACGCACAGTTTTGGCATCAGAAGTTCGAGGACACCTGGATCCTCTCTGTAGTATCCACAGGGTACCGCCTACTGATCCCTTCCTCTCCTCCCACAGATTGGGATAGCAACTCTATTGGCGGAAGTTGGGTCGAGAGCCAAGCCGTGGAAGAAGTGCCAGCGAGGATTGGGCTTCTTTTGTAGAGGAGTAGAAGAACCAGGCTGGCCTGTGAGTTGTGTTGGACCTTTCCTCTCTCAACCTTTCCCTCCCTGGTCAGCCTTCCGCCATCTCTTCGCCCGGACCTCACATGGTGGTCCAGGGACTGCAACCTGCGGACGGGCAGGCCCTTCCGGCAGCCGGCGCCGCAGGTCACCATTACTACGGATTCCTCCCTGGAAGGCGGGGGGGCTACTTTGGACAACCAGTGTCCCAGAGTCTGGACCCTGCAGGAGCAGGAATCTCCCATCAACTGGCTGGAGCTGAAAGCTATATGGCTAGCTCTCAAAGCTTTCCTTCCGCTCATTGGGGGCAAGGTCGTCCTCATCCAGCCGGAAAACGCCACCAGCATGTACTATGGCAACAAGCAGGGTGGTACCAGGTCCCCTCCGCTGTGCAACCTTGCAGTCAGCATTTGGTACTGGGCCCTGGAGAACATCTACCTGAGGCCAATCCACCTTCCGGGAGAGTGCAACCTGGAAGCAGACACTCATCAGACTGGGAGCGGACAATTGCGAGTGGCAATTGAATGATCAGGTGCTGCTGGAGATCTTCAGTGGATTGGGTCATCCTCACATGGATCTCTTCTATTTATTATTCATATAGCGCGCAAGCAGCCCAGGGGCATTGAGGCGCTGTTACTTACAAGAATTTAGTTACACAGGTACAGGCATGGTAGCGGTCGTTGACACATTGTGAATACTACAAAACATCATACTGTTACAGATATTGCACATGGTCATTATATTACAACTTGTGCAACGGGTCATATGATAAGTATTCATGCTGATGTGTAGGGCCTTATGTAAAGAGGATGGTTTTGAAGGCTTTGCGGAAGGTGGTGAGGGAGGCCTCACCTCGGATAGTAGGAGGTAGGGCATTCCAGAGTGGGTGCGAGATAAGGGAAGCTGGATCCGCCCGCTCTGGCTCTTTTTACTAATGGCACAGAGAGCATGTTGGTATACAGTGATCTGATTGGCCTTGTAGTGGAGACGGGGTGGATCCTTTGTGAGAGGTAGGCAGGAGCAGTGAGGTACATGCACTTGTGGATCAGTGTCGGGGCTTTAAAGATGATCCTTTCCTTGATTGGGAGCCAGTGGGCTAATTTTCTGGCCTCAGATGTGTTCTCTTTTATCAATGCCTTGGGCTGCCCGGAGAGCATTGTTCTGTATGACTTGTCTCTCTAGGGTTTTATTGGAGGTTCCTAGAAAGAGTATATTGCAATAGTCTAGCCTAGAACCAGTAATGGCTCTGGCTATGTTGGTGCAGTTCTTTGGAGAGAAAGGGTCCAACTGCGTTGGGCCTTCTGGGACAACAAGAAACAAGAAGTGGCAGTAGTTTGTGTCCTGGCAGGGGCAGGGCCTGGGCTCCCTGGGCGACGCCTTCTAGATTCAGTGAAGCGGCATGACCGCGTATGACTTCCCTCCTACACCCCTGATCTACAGGGTGATCTGCAAGTTAAAGGAATCGTCTCACCTCAGCATCATTCTGGTAGCTCTGTGGTGGCCCGCGGGATTGTGGTTCTCTGAGCGTCTCTGCCTCTCGGACAGGCCTTCCATTCCCCTGCCGCTGGGCCCAGCTCATCTCCTGGCGGAACAGGGTGGCAGGGTCATCCACCCCGCCCACAGAAGTTGGCCCTTGCAGTGTGGTTCCTGAGCATGTCACGCGAAACACCTGGTCTATCTTAGGCTAACCTAGAAATCATTCAGGGCGCTAGGAGCAAGGCTACTAGGAGCCAGTACAAGAGTAAATGGTCTAGGTTCTGTCACTGGGCCGACTCTGATATCGACCACCTTACATGCACATTGGATGATGTGCTCTCCTTCTCTGCACACCTTGCCCACTCAGGCGTGCAGGTGGATACATGCTGCACCTATCTGGCAGCAATAGGGGCCTACAAGAATTTGGAGGTGGAAGTCTTCTCTTCCAACCCGGTGGTCAAGTGACATTTGGCGGGCCTCGCCAGGCTCTTCCCTCCCATCAAGAAACCATACCCTGTGTGGGGACCTGACTGTAGTGTTGGACGCCTTGGCTCATAAACCATTCGAGCCAGTGGCGTCCGCGGACATCAGGCTAGTCACCATTAAAACAGCTCTGTTGGTGGGTCTCGCCTCTGCTCGTAGAGTCAGCGAAATACAGGCACTGGTATCTTCAGCACCTTATACTACTGTTCACAAGGATAAGGTGGTCCTGAGAACACACCCCATGTTCCTACCTAAGGTAGCCTTCGCTTTCCATCTGAATGAGGAGATGGTGTTACCTATGTTTTTTGCCGACCTTAAGGACGATCCTCTGAGGGTCTTGCACTGTCTGGATGTCAGGCGCGCTCTGAAATTCTATCTGGACATGTCGAAGGGCTTCCGCAAGTCAGACGCTGTGTCACCTTTTGGGGGTTGAAGGCCCAGTTATCGGGCATCCAAGGCCTCTATAGCAAGGTGGATAGTCTCGGCCATCAAGCAGGCCTATGAGGGGTAGCACAAACCGCTTCCAGCTAACATGCGCACCCACACGGTCAGCCAAGGCCACAGCCTTCGCATTCCAGCGGCCGGTCCCCGGCAGGTCATCAGCAGGGCAGCCACCTTGGCCACCCCATCGACTTTCTGTAAGCGCTACTGTTTGGATGCCGGCTCTAAGTTAGACACGGAGGATCTCCTCTCCACCCTGGGGCTACATTCAGTTGTAATCGCCCATGCAGTATGGAGGAAAGGGCCCGTGACGTAATAGTTCCTCACCGTGGTGACTAGCGTACTCTTAATCCATAGTCCCCTTTCCTCCATACATCCCACCCCCTCCCCGAATACTGGTGTCATTGGGCAATGTTAAATATTTTCGACGTGTCAATGGGGACTGAGGAGTGGCGCCGGTGGCCAGAGTCAAGGGAGTGCATGCTCTCGGAGCCGCGCCCCTGCACGCCTCTAAATATAAAGGGGAAGATTTTTTTTTTTCTTCTCGTGAAATGGTTTTCTCCCGTCCCTAGCGAGGGACGCCCATGCAGTATGGGGGAAAGGGGACTATGGACTAAGAGTAAGTTAGTCACTACAGTGAGTAACCATTTCTTCCTGCTCCGGTTCCAGGGTTGTCTTTTCTCTGTGCCGGAGCATCTGGGATTTGTGTCCTGTTCATTTTGCAAACATCGTTTTGCGAGGGTGGATCCCCATTCTCTGTCTGGAGTGCTTGGGCCCGGAACAACGGTGGGCTTCTACTGCTACTCCTCTGCCCGGGCACTCCAGTGTAGGCTCGTCAGGTGGGAGGAGGTTTTCAAACGGCTTCCTTCTCCACATTTACAGCACTTCGTCAAAAAAAGGAAGCGTCCCGTAAGTTCCTTCCTTTTTAGGGCACCCCGGCCAGGGAACCCCTTCCCGGGGTCATCTGGTTCTGGGAGGGTCCCAAGTGACTCTGGTACTAGGGCTCTCCCTAAAGTGTCCCGAAAGGGATCTAACCTGGATTCTGGAGTTTGCTCCGAGGTTCTCTGTCAAGGGGCTGTCGGGATCGGATATTCATCCGAGGTTGCCCATCTAGGGGCTAAGTCTAAGCCCAACATTTCTGGGGCTGTTTTGACTGGGGTTATTCCCGAGTTTTCCAGGTCTGGAACTAAGCATAGTCTTAGTTTCCTGTACAGTAACTAAAGGTAACAGGTTTAACCCAGAGGATCCCCGATTAGGGGCTATAATTCAAATTGGCAAGACCGAGGGGCCTCCTCCAAGGACTCTGGCTACAGGGGGTGACCCTAAGCCTTCCCACAATCAATCTTGTGGTCGAAGTGATCCTGCTCAGAGGGAAAATAAGGAGGGCAAAGGCCCTAAATTTTCAAGCACCAGCCCTGCTGAGGTTTCCTCACTGAGGGCTAATTCTTCCACAGAATGAAGAGGCTAAAAACGCTCTAGATCTGCTAGTACCGGCTCGCCTGAGGTTCCCTGTGACTAGGCTAAAATGAATTAAAAAGCCCCTGAAAACCCTCCGGTGACAATGACCTCACTGACACTTGTGACGCAGATCACATCAGGCAGTGACAAAATGGCAGTTCAACCCACGCGGTCTGATGCAGCTCTTTTGAAAAGCTCGATCACACCAAGGTTCTCAACGGCTGGTGCAGAGGGGCCTATTTCTGGGGCCGAGCAGCATTTTAAACTGAATGTAGACAATAGGAATCCTTTCTGCCCTCCAATGGATTGGCGTGTTAGGTTTTCGCTGCCACATACTCTTGCCCCCTTAGTTTATGTGGATCCAGTTGGTGGAAAGCTGACAATTGTGAAAATGTCTTTCTTTGTGCCACCGTGTAGGAATTTATCCCATCATTCTTCTGGTAAGAGTTTGGTTGTAGATGCTGGATACATGTCTTTAATTCGGGATTTGGTTTCGTCAAGTTCCGGACATGAGGTAACTATGTGCTGTAAAGTTTCTAGTTCAGTTTGTTGTTTACAGAACTGACAGAAGGAGCTTTCTTTGGTTAGAAGTTGCCTGGATTGTAGCAGCTCTCGTGTTGGTAGCAAGTTAAAACGGAACCGTAGGAAAGTCTCTGACAGAGGCAGATGGGAAGCGTTGTAAACCTAGCGGAAGACAATTTAATGGATGCATGTCCAACTTGCATTCCAAGTTAAGTTTTAGTTGTTTTTTGGCTTTGATAGTCGCTATCCAGTCGTTGCGTGCAAGTTTTTGTTTTGCTTTTACTGGACACAGAGTTAGCTGCTCCATGGATATGTCTGCCGTTGTTCTAGTATTTTCCATATGATTCTTCCAGGTTTGTAATGCAATTGCCTGAGTTGTGAGTTCTTTTTGCTGGAAAATATGTAGCGCCGGAATATGCAGGTCAGAGACGATTTTCCTGTAAAGATCTAGTTTTCACATGTTTGAAGTGAGGTAAGAGACTGAAGTGCCAGTTCATATCGAATACGGGCCATCGGAAACGATTGAGGTAAAGAGAGCACTTTACGCCAGAACATGCCTTCAAGACGCAACCATATAGATCTGTCGATGTTAATCATGGATTCGCTTCCATAAAGTAAAATTGCTGTAGCTTTCTGTCTGTAAAATTATATAATTGGTTTAAATGAGAATCTTCCATACTTCAAGTGTAGAGCCCGTCCCTGATGGGCTAAGGATAACATTTTTGCCAATAGATAGCTGGACCAATTTGTTTCAGTGGGTGATTGATTCATCCAGATCCCCAAGTATTTAACTGTTGTCACTTGTTCAAGGGGTTAATTATTAAGAAGAAATGGTTTCGGGTGTTGTTTTGTTCGATGGAATGTCGCGAGGAGCATTATTTTAGATTTTTGTGTATTTAGTTTTAAGTTGATTTATCTTCATATAGTTTTCTAGGTTTAACAAGGCTGTTTGACGGCCTCTTGGAGTTTGTGAACACAGCACAATATCGTCTGCATACATCAGGCACGCGATGGTTGTGGCATTTAATTTCGGTGGGTTTGACAGTGGCGAATTTGTCTCGGTTTCGTAGTCAGATGTAAATAAGTTGAAAAGAGTTGCCGCTAGTGGACAACCTTGTTTGAGACCATTGTTAGTTGGGATGGATTCCGTTACTGTACCGTATTGTGACAATCAGACACTGATAGATGTTTCCCCATAAAGTAACTTTATTGGTTCCAAGATATCAGGACAGCCCCATTTCCGCAATTTCGACCATAGGAGTGATCTATTGACTAGGTCAAAGGCGAGCTTCAAATCTATGAATGCTGCATATATTTGTCTTTGATTGCGGATGGCCTCTTGCTTCAACAAATTAAGTAGGAGTAGGTTGATTTTGGTATGCCCCTCCAGAGCTGCCTCTATCCCACTCCTATGCCTAGACCTTCCTCTCGGAATGCGTTCTTTGGCAAATTCCAGGCTCTTATGCACTATGACCCTATGAAGGTATACTTTATCTTTTCAAAGAACTGTATCCTAACCCTCTGAAGGTGTTGGCTGCTCCTACTACCCCTCAGCAGGTTTTGGTACTGTAGCCCCCTCCTCTTCCGGTGGGGCCCCCTCCTCCACTTTCACCAGTGCTTAAGACACTGGTAGCGTGGACAAGTATGCCCACTGGGTCTGAGGTACCACATGCTGCGTATCAGTCTTCTGTTCCCGCCACAACTGACGAGGACCAATTAGACCAGGATAGCGAAGACCCGCCTCATTCAGTCAGACTTTCATGACTGGGTTGCGGATATGATGGCTTTGCTGGATATTCCGATACCCGAGCCTCCTGCTCCACAAGAAGGTGTTCTTTCAGGAGCCTTAACTCTTACGACACAGGAGCGCACAGGCCTTTTACTTCAAAAGGATTTGGTAGCTGAAGCCTGCAAGGTCTGGGAAAAAAATCTCATTACGCGCAGCCTGTAAATTGGAAAATTGACGCTTGATGCAAATTACTCGTCAGAAGACATACCCTTGACAGCATGTCCACTCCCCTCATCAACAGTGGTGGCAGCAGCTATGCTGCAGTCGAAACCGTCCTCCAGATCCTCTACGGCTGCATCCCCGGTCCTGTCCAAAGAGGACATACTTCTTGACGCCATCAGGGAAAAGTATTTTTCCAATTCTGCTCTTCTGCTGTGCCAGGCGAATACCGAAGTCATCCTTGCAGCAGCAAATCTCAATCTATGGAAGGAGCTTTCCGAATTTCCGGAATGTATCCCTCAGAACAGGCTGGAATATTTTGAATAGGGCCTATCCAATGCCAGAGTGCTGGCTTAGAACCTGCTGCAGGCTGCGACCCATCATGTAGACACTTTTGCTCAGGCCTTATTGATGGGGTAGACCTCTCCCGCCAAGCGTGGTTGCATCCTACAAAGTTCTCAAAGGAGGTTCAGTACAAAGTACTTTATCTTCCCTTCGTAGGTAAAGAGCTGTTCCACTCCTCCACTGATGAGGAACCCAATAAAACAATGGCAAGCACGCAAACAGCTAAATCTTTGTCGGTCCTTGCCAAAGCCTCAGCTAAAGCAGCCTATATGCAAAGGTCAGGGACCCAGGCAAGGTCCTGATCAGGTTTCAGAGGGTACCAGCAGCGTCTGGCACTGTGCAGAAAGTTCCTCTGGTGCACATCGTCGCAAAGGCAAAGTGGACGGTTTTCCTCTGCCATCAGCCTCCTCTTCGGCAACAGGTACTATCGCTGGTGACAAACCATCTAAATGATGTTTTCCATGGGTCTTGCAAGACTCCGGTAGGAGGATGGATGTATGTCTCATCTGGAAGCATGGCAGACCATCACAGACGACCAATGGTTTCTGTCTGTAGCCAGGGCGCTGTACCCTCTGGGAACACTGCAAACAACTCTGACTGCAGGTATAATAAACCCAACCTTTGGTATAAGCTTGTACCACACAGTTTTGGTAGTGTGTTGAGCATCCAGGCTTATCTCAAGAGGGGGTCAATGTGAGCTGTAGGGGTGTCGCATAGATTCAGTGACAGGTATTCAAATAAACACTTACACTCAAGGTTTCTTGAATAAACTATTATTAATTTATCAGTTAGAATAAGCCTTCTTCAGAAGGGGGCAATATAATAGTAACACACAAATAAACTTCAATACTGTACACTCGTAGTTTCTAAATCAGTAAAGACCCCTTTTGGGATGGCCCACAGACACAGCCTACACCCTCGGGTGACTTCAATAGCTAGGTTGCTGGGGACATTAATATCTTACTGTTTGCATTTAGAATACTGTTAAGTTGGTAAAAGGAAAAGGTTATTGGAACAAGAGACCACACATTCTTAAGCAGGCAAATCATTTTGGTTATCTACAGCAGTCATTCAGTATAATGGGCTAGGCCAAAGTCAATGGGCAAAAGTCTTATATAGTATGAAGCACTTCTGGAAGGTAAGTAGAAAAGTCTTTGCACAACGATCACATGTAGGGCCACAAGCCGTTAGACTTGTGAGAAGTAGAAGATGCAAGCAACTCAACAGCAGGAGGTAAGTTCTCTGACTTTGTACAGTTCCTTTGAATTGAAGAAAAGATGCAGCAGATGACTTCTGTTCTTGTGCAGATCTCAATGTTCCTGAGCCTCAGTCGTGGGGACAAGAGCGAGGACTTCTGGAGACTCCTGCACTGCAATGGGACGGTCACTGCTCGCAACCGGCAATCTTCAAATCGGTGGCTGTTCAGTGTTTCAGCTCCTCGTGTCTACCGCAAATAGCAACACTGTGGTTCCTGGCTGTCGAGATGGACTTTCCTTGCTTCTGGGGTCCTGCACTCTGAGGGGGGCTCAGGCTCTGCCAGTCCGGCTTCCTGGGAGTCCGGAGGATCTTCCTGAAGCTCTAGGCCAGCTTAAAAGCAATGCACACAATCTGGTGTTCCTCTTCCTGGCTATACGGTTTCCAGCAGCAACTCTGGAAATTCAACCAGCTCTGAGAAGGATGTCCAGGTGGCTTACTTTGGAGTTGTTTGGTCCCACCAACTCAAGGGGAGAAGTTGTCCTTGCAGGGGGTTCTCTATTGATATAAATTTGGAATTTCAAAACTGCAGCAGGGCTTCACCGGGCAAACCAACAGTCCAGGAGTTGCAGCAGGCGTCCTCTTCAAGTTCTTCTTCAGTTCTTTCGTCCAGTGGTCGACTCCGCCTTCCAAGCCAAAAGCCTCACCTTTTATTCAGTTCTCTCCCATTCATTCCAGCCTAGCTGTCCGTGACCCATCAGGGTGGCTGTCCTTGCCAGACAGTCAGCCGGCCAATCACTACAGAGTGTATTTGGGTCTCCTAGGAAACTAAGCACAGGGAGTTCTGCCCACCCCAGACACCCTGGAGCCAGAGGCGGGATTCACTCATGAATCCCGCCAAAGGCAAAGCGAACAATGGGGCCAAACCTGGTTTGGCACGCAGAGTAAATCTCAAGAAGGACCTTTCCACAAAGAAATGCGAAAAAAGACCGGGGGCCATTTTGACAAAATGGCACCCTTGGGTGCTTTACTGCAGCTGCGAACGCAGCCCGCGGTAAATGCACACCACAGTATTTAAAGCGAAACCACTGCCACCAGCCATTCAGTGAGGAAAGGGTAACATAAAAATGTAATGAGAAGCTAGACAAAAGGGGATACTAGGTAACCGCTCCAGCACCCTATTGTAAGATGGTGTGTGCTAGGTCTAGAAAGTTACACATGTAAGTTAAGTCAATATGACTTCACTTTACTGCTCTGGGAAACAATAGTTTATCCCAGAGAAGTTATTTAAACCTTTGGGAAATCAAAGACTTCCCTGTGCCACGGCACTGAATGTGATGTGACACAATGTAAAAGATGATGCCTATGGAGTTTGTCAGACTCCATAACCAAAAGAAACGCAAAGCTCAGAAATTGCATTAAAATACATGAGTGGGAAAAAGGGTCTCACTCTCTCCAGGTTAAAAAAAAAAAAAAAAAAATCAAGTCCTCAAAATCCAGCAAAGTTGCTGGGAGCCTCTAAGGTAGGGGGAATTAGCACATTTCTGAGAATTCTCCCTAACAGGGCTTCTGCTTGCCCCTCCCTCATACCCCATCCTCTCACCCTCCTCTTCAGCTAACTGGGTCTCCCTCCCTCAGAGATGAGGTACAGAAAGTTCTGAACCTCAGTGCGGTGGAGCCTGTTCCCTTGCAGCAGCAAGGGGAGGGCTATTACTACCGTCTGTTTACAGTGCCCAAACCCAACCAGAATGGCCTGCGCACTCTCCTCGACCTCTCCAACTTCAATCTTTACCTACCCCAAGAGAAATTAAAGATGATCACGCCCAGCCAGATAATGTCCTCTCTCCGGTAGGCCATTTGGCTAATACTGGTAGATTTTCAGGATGTTTACATGCATGTCATGATCTTAGGACCGTTGGAAATACCTTCGAGTATCGAGTGCTGCCGTTTAGTCTCATCTCAGCACTGCCTGTATTTACAAGGATAATGGCGGTTATCGCAGTGATCCATATTTCGACGATGGCTTCTTCGGAGAACTTGTCCACAGGCTGCAACAGCCAATCTTCAGTCACTCCTCCAACTGGGGCTGTCGGTGAACTGGTGGAAATAGTCTGACGTTTGCTCAAGGCCTAATTTTTTTTTTTTCTATTATTCCGCTGGGATACAGTCGGTGCCAGAGTGTTTCTAATGGAGGGCAGAATTGCGGATTCATCGGCCACGTGCCATCTTTTCCTGAATTCCTCCAACATGTCAGGCCTGGTGGTTCCAGCGACTCCTGGGCCTGATGGCCTCGGTGTGTTAGTCCTACCTCTTGCTAGACTAAAAATGAGGCGCACACAGCTATCGCTTCGGGGCTGCTTCTCCCAAGCTGTGGACCCGGACTCCAAAATGATTCCGATACCATCCTCCATGACGGCGGATCTTGAATGATGGTCAACCGCCAGAACCTTTCAGTAGAGACCTCCTTCCAAGACAACTGTCCACAGATTACTGTTAAAACAGACTCCTCACTTCAAGGATGGGCAGTGTTGGGAAAGATTTATTTTTACTGCACCTTTCCTTCCATCTTTATGGAACCTCCAAACCTTTTGCTTTTATTTTTGAATCTGACCTGTACTTTTTACAGTGCATTGAAGCCTAAACCTTGTTTCCCTTAGTCGTTGGGGAGAATTCTCAAACGTGCTAATTCCCTTCTACTTTAGAGACCCCCAGCACTTTTGCTGGACTTTAGGGCTTTTTAATTTCTTCTAACTTGGAGAGAGACCTTCTTCCCACACACTTGTATTTTTCTGTGATTTGGAGTACATGTTTCTTTTGACTTTGGAGTCTGACAAACTCCATAGCTATCCTCTTTACATTGTGACACACAACACCTTCAGTGTTAAACAATATTTGTACTGTGCACTGTCAACACAGGAGTGGTCCCCTGGCGCTAAAATGGGTCGGGGGTGAAGTTAGTGGGAACGAGCAGGATAAGTGTAATAGAGCATTGATGTGCTGTTGGGGGTGCTTTACCGGTCGGTAACCATAGTGTGCTGTTGTGCGAAGCCATGTGTGGTTTGTTTTGTTGTTGCTGTGTAGTGAAGTTTGTGCGGTTTGTTGTGCTTTAGGGTTATGATGTTTGGTTAGTGTGTGCGCAGCAGGGTGAGATTGTTAGTGGGTTGGTAATTGGCCTCGCTATCTAGAGGTGATATGTGCTAACTGTCCACGTTCTTTCTAGGTGTGGCTCTTGAATATCTCTGCATTTCTATTTAGGTCCGGTACTGGCTAATATTCACAATCCTGCCTATGTATGACGCATGCCAATTTTCACTATTATATCTAGATCTGTCACTGACATACCGTAAAAAAAAAACTGTCTGGATGCGAATCAAACTAGCAAACAAGCTTCACAATTCTATCTAAATATGGCATTGTTAATATTAGCAGTGCAGTCGAGATTTGACAATTGCTAATATTCCCTATTTTATCTAGATGAGGCACCGGCTGACTTTCAGAATCCTGTCTCGATGTGACGCAGGCTTATGTTCATAATTCTATCTGAGTGTGGCATTTGTTAACATTCACGATTCTATCCAGACGCGACGCAGGCCAACGTTCACAATTTTAGCTCAATGTGGTACTTGCTATCATTCAGAATTCTGTCTGGGTCTGGCGCAGGCTAATGTTCACAATTCTGTCTAAATGTGCTAATTGGTAACTTTCACAATTCTATATACATATGGCACTTGCTAATGTTCATGGAGTGGCTTAGGTTATTTGGTAGTGTTGGGCATGTATGTTATTTTCTGTCCTCATGGGGCTGTCACTTGTGTTCTATTCCACCTAGCGTCGGCTCTCTTGTTGTTGTAGGGGTTTCCCTTAGTCTGTTCTGGGTGTTGTCTTTGTGATCATATATTCTGTCAATCTGCACTTTGTTTCCTGTTAGATTTTTTAGTTTGTTTGGTTCCGAGGTATAGTTATTTATAACGCGCTTAATACCCAGAGGTTTTTAACTTGAAGAGTCAGGTTTTTATGACTTTTCTAAATTTTAGGTGGTCTTTGGCATTTTTTTCTTTCGGGATGTTGTTCCAGGTTTTTGCGGCCAGGTGGGAGAAAGAGGAGCCCCCTATTTTTTTCTTGATGTACGGTTTTGGTTAGAGGCGGATTTCATTGCTTGATCTGAGGAGTCTAGTTGGCTTGTAGATCTGTGTGTGTATATGTATCTCTAAGGCTTGTGGGATCTGCTTGGATCACATGGTGTGCAT
This sequence comes from Ambystoma mexicanum, assembly GCF_040938575.1. Lineage (NCBI taxonomy): Eukaryota > Metazoa > Chordata > Amphibia > Caudata > Ambystomatidae > Ambystoma > Ambystoma mexicanum. The sequence continues at coordinate 1,134,773,480 of NC_090931.1, read as the reverse complement.
AGGCCGACATCTAGTGGAAGCTGCAGAGTATTACAGTTGTTGTTTTCGTCACTCGAAAAGGGACGTCGACAGTGCCTGCCAGTAATATTATCCCTAGTGTGACGTCCACTGTACCCATGATCCCTCACGGGTCTAGGTCCTTCAGATTTTTTTTTTCCGCCATGCTAGACGGATGCTTATAGCGGAGTTCCTTTCGGCGATAAGCCATTGACTTTTACACAATTATGATAGATTTTATTTCTATCCTTTCATCGACTGCCAAAACACCATGCCGGTGAAGAAAGAAAACTGCCTGTCGGAGTCCACCGCGACGGACCATTTGGCCTTGGAAGGCCGCCCGGGCGTCTGCCCCGACAGTATGGAGAGAGAGGGGGAAGCCATTTTAGAGTGCATATTCTCCCCTTCCTACATATGGAAAATACACCATTTAAATTTAGCAGTAAGTGTAATCGTAAATTCCCCTGGGTCGGCAAACACTTAGTTTGCAATTTGTATCTCCCAAGAGACCACGTTGAAACTTCTTGTCGAGTATGCAGTCTCTTCAAGTCCACCGCTCCACGAAACGCTGGGCCCACTACGCCAGGCAACTCGAGGCCATGGAGGTAGAGGGAGCCTTTAGCAATGGCAGCGATGCCGTACTTTCAGACGGCGAGGGCATCTAAGTAGCTTCAGCTACTCAATCGCAGACCCCTGACCCCATCGGACAGGCCGGCGGCCATGTTGTGGAGACTACGCCCGGCGGCGGCAGTGCTACAAAAGCACACGCCACCAAACACATAAGCCCCAGTCGACATTCGACAGATGAGTCGAATACACAATGTTCGACACCCTGTGAAAGGTCCACCGAGTCCCGGTCCTCTGGGCAATCTCAATCAAGATCGCCACATGACTGGGTTCAACCATTGAAAGACAGTAAGGGTGTCTCTCGAAAAAACCCTTCCGAAGGGCGATTGTCCGCAGATGAAGCCTCGGCTCCCACACCCAAAGTTCGACGTTCATCGTCCGATAAAGCGGCAGGCCCCAAGAAGTCTGTTAAACACACCTCTGGTTCCCACGGTGGGGAAAAACATTATAAAGTCCTCTTAGACCCCTCTTTGGGACAAGAGCCCTGCTAGGGAGAAAACGTCTCAAAAGGGAATATTATCCAAGCCCACAGAGAAACCTAAGGACGCTAGACCTAAGGTTCTACCTCCCACTGATGAGGATTTGGGTATTTCCCCTCAATCTATTGTGATCCCAAGTTCAAAGGAATGGTCTTCACAGGATATTAATAGGGTTATGCGAAGAATGACCTTCATGGCAAATTCTAATGAAAAAAAAACAGATTACTTTCAAAGTTTCCATTCCACTCCTCCCACCTCAGCCCCTTCCGGCTCTCAAGCCTCTGCCTTACCCACTGAACCTCCTTCTAAGAGGTCTCGCTCTAATGTCCCCTTACAAAGCACAGTTCTAGATCTATATGACCCCGAAATAGAACCAGAAGACCAGGGGGATCTTTCATTTGTGGAAACATCTGACCCTCATCTTATTGGAGAGGGTACAGATTAACTTTATTATGGGGATGATGAAGACCCAGACGCAGACCAGGAGGCTAACATGTACTCCATAGATTCCCCTCTTAATCAGGACACTCCAGTGGTCGATTCCTGTGTCGATAATCAACCCCTCCTCAATGAAGTCTTAGCCAAAGCGGCGGAACACTTACAAATTCACACACAGGAGGTACAGGAGGATAGAGACTTCGCTGAACAAATACTGGGGGGGTCAAAAAGACAGGTCAGTTTATCCCACTACTGAAATCGGTCCAACACGGAATACAGCCTTCCTTGGAAGCACCCAATCTCACACGGGCCGTTGACCCACGTGTGGAAAAACTATTCAGGCCTGCACCATCAGACCCCTTATATATGAGACCAATTGAAACCAGACTCATTGGTTGTTATAACAACAAGAAAAAAAGCAGGCACACCCCTTGCTTCCTCCGAGGCCCCACCCGATAAGGAAAGCAAGAAGATATATTCCATGGACAGAAAGGTTGCTTCCTCTGCGGCCTAACTAGAATACCCAATAACGCTACACTTTTGGCAAGTTATAACTGCCATAAGTGGGAGAAGATGTCTGCATTACTTTCATCCACCCCGGAGCCACTTAAATCATAACTAGCTCAAGTGGCAGCAGACGGAAGGGCCATATCTACCGGTCTCCTTAAATCAAACTTCGATGCAGCTGACAATGCCGGAAGAGTCATTGCAGAGGGGACTATTATAAAGAGGCATGCATGGCTTCGCCAGTCAGGCTTTAGGCCAGAGACACAAGCCACTCTAATAAACATGCCAGTGGAACCCACTATGCTCTTCAGCAATTTTTAGGTCAGCTCGCAAACAAGCCTACTTGTCAAAGGGTAACAGAACTTTTCGCCTTTTTTCGGGGTCAAAATTCAGAGTGGATCCGGCTACAATCAAGGCCAAGGTTCCTATGGCAATAATCAAGGACAAGCCTTCCATGGCTATCCACGAGGACAATGCAGAGGTCGTGGTGGTCGGGGCAGAGGCCCAGCTTGAGGTGGCACCCCACCTCAGAGCAAGTGACATTCCGCTCCAGGTACCCTGCCATGCATCTCCAGTAGTATGTTTTCCCAACTTCACCCACACATGGGAGGGTATCACCTCGGACAGATGGGTGCTGTCCACGGTAACTGAGGGCTACTGCATAGAACCTACAACGTCCTCACGACCACCCCCCACGACAGAAAATCCACTTAAAGGAACATCAACGGATCCTTCTAGAAGAAATAACAACGCTTCTATTAAAGGACGCCATAGAAGTGGTCCCAACCAACCAGGTAAACAAGGGTATTTGTTCAACTTACTGCCTTGTGTCAAAGAAAGATCTAACCATGCGCCCTGTATTAGATTTACGCCCTGCAGGTATGTCAAGCCACAAAAGTTCTGCATTACTACGCTACAAGAGATAATCCCGCTACAAAAATGGGGATTACATGGCAACACTGGATATGAAAGATGCCCATTTTCATATTTCAATGTTCCCAGCGAACAGAAGATTCTTGCATTTCAAGATATAGAACAAGCGCTACCAATTCAAAGTGCTGCCCTTTGGAATAGCCTTGGCTCCAAGGGTATTCACAAAGGTACTGGCAGTAGTGGCAGCGCACCTACGCAGGGGAGCAATCCCAGTGTACCCCTACCTGGACGACTGGCTCATAACAGAGGAATCGCCTCTGATTTGCAGACAAAACATCCAAACAACGATCAACCGCCTCTTTCAACTGGGCTTCTCAGTCAACGAGAAAAACATCAAGCCTAGTGCCAAGCACTTCAAACAGTCCTAGGAGCTATCCTAAACACAGAGGAAGGATTGGTCTTTCCTTCAGAGGAAAGAGTAAAACAGGTGTCACTGCAAATACCACATTATGAGGCCGGCCACCAGATAAGGGTGCGCAAAGCAATGCGTTTATTAGGCATGATGGCATCTTGAATATACCTGGTTCCTCGCGCGCCTGCGTCCCATACAGGAGTGGCTGGCGAAACAGTGGTCTCAGGCAAGCGGTCAGTCGGATGATCTAGTGGTCGTTTTGCCAACACTTGTACAAAATCTTTGCTGGTTGACGAGAGAAAACCTAACTAGAGGGAAACCCTTCTACGACCCACAGATACCAGCAGTTGTCACAACGAATGCCTCACTGGCAGGGTGGGGGGCTCACTACCTTCACCACACAGCTCAGGGTCTGTGGTCTAACACTGCAGCTCAGAACCACAACAGTGTGCTGGAACTTCTGGCAGTATTCAACGCCCTTCAGGCATCCAAACCCATTTAACAAACCTGTCGGTGCAGATCCTAACAGAGGGCACCACAGCGATGTTTTATATCAACAAACAGGGGTACACATTCTCCAAATATGTCCAGACTTGCACAGAAAATCTGGAAATGGGCACTTGGATGGAAAATGTTCCTGTCATCACAACATGTTCCAGGGGAACTCGACGCTCTGGCAGACTCATTGAGCAGAGATCCCCTACCAGAGGAGCATGAGTGGCGTCTACACGAAGAAGTTGTAGAACACCTCTTCTCTCAATGGGGTTTCCTAACTATAGATTTATTCACCACAAGCGAAAATCGTCAATGCCCAGACTTCGCGTCCAGGTTCTTCCAACCAGGCCTGAAGGGGAACGCCCTATGGATGAACTGGTCAGGGAAATTTGCTTACGCTCCCCGCGCCGCGCCCCCCCACCTCCTCTCATCGGGAAGGTGGTGAACAAGTTACACAAGGAACCGATGACGATTATCCTAGTTGCTCCTATGTGGGCAAGACACCCGTGGTATCCACATCTGCGCAAACTGGCGATGTGCGACCCCCCATGAAGCTCCCGTGCCAGTACAACCTACTCACCCAGCATGAGGGACTAACCGTGCACCCACAACCAATGAACCTGGCAGCATGGCTCCTGAAATCAGAGTTCGGGCATCTCGATCTACCGCTAAAATGCATGGATATCTTGAAAGAATCAAGAAAACCAAACACTAGCCACTGTTATTATGCCGAATGGAGACTATTTGTAATCTGGTGCCAGTCTAAGCAGGTCAACCCCATAGATTGTACTCCATCTAACATTCTAACCTATATGCTCCACTTGCTAGATGCAGGGTCAGTGTTCAACTCCCTAAAGGTCCACCTGGCGCCCTTGTCAGCCTACACCACTTCCCATAATAGTCTCATGGTGCAAGGTATCGGTCATCAAAGCATTTATGGAAGGGGTAAAGAGATTCCGCCCTCCAATTTCTAACCCACCGCCAGGTTGGGACCTCAATGTGGTACTCGCTGAGCTCATGGGACCCCCATTCAAGCCTATGCACAAGTCTAATCTCAAACACTTGAATTTTAAAACTGCATTCTTGGTAGCCATCACTTCCATAAGAAGAGTTAGTGAAATCCAAGCATTGTCAGTTCAGGATCCTTTCTTTACTATACGTAAGGACAAGCTGGTTTTACATACCCCTAAAGCTGGTTTTACATACTCCCCCTAGGTTCTTACCTAAATTCATCTAAAACATTTCATGTAAACCAGTCTATTGCGCTACCGGCTTTCTTCCAGGAGCCCAAAAGCTCTGCTGAGGTTAAACTCCACACACTAGATGTGAGGAGAGCGGTCCTCTACTACGTAGACGAGACTAGGCCACTAAGAAAGACAGATCAACTGTTTGTCTCCATAACGCCAGGCAGAGAAGGTGACCGCATCTCTAAGAATAGACAAAAGTGTGGTTGTTCCCAAAACACTTTGGGAACTCCCGTCCCCTGCACACTATCGAATATCTGAAAAAATCAGAACAATAACTCAAGAGAGTTTCTGGATTTCGTTCACATATAATCTTTTAGGTAGAATTTTTGAAAAAACGAGAATTATGACAGAAACACGTTTCATGATACATAAATAATTTTCCTTAAACAAGTAAGCAAATATGCAAATATTTTCTGGAGACCAGAGATTTTCGTAAAATTATCCTTTTCTTTATTGTACAAAGCATATGGTGGTGCCCAACGCGTTTCGAGTACAACTCTTCTTCAGGGGCAATGGCACAATTGTTTCATTTTTCTACAAAGTGAAGAGATGATATAAGTCAAATTATATTAGCCCATACATATAGTTTATCTCTGTTTTTATCTCAGTTTAACTCAAAAATAGCGTCAACAAGTCATCCGTTGAACATAAAGTAACACATTTAAACAGGTGATCGTAATTTAAGAAAAATATTCATTAATACAAAAAAACACACTTGGAAACCATATAGTAGTGTGCTTGTTTTACACAAAGATAAAGAAGACCAAATGTTGTTTATATTCAGCTCGGTAAATCTGCTTATGATCCCATCCTCCATTCTTGAGCAAGAGTTTACGTAGTTATATTTGTACATGGAACTTTTTTTAACAACAAAAGCGTTTTTTTAAAAAAAATGAAAACAAGGTTATCTAATTGGCACTTTCTAAATGAAAGTAGGTGGATTGAAGACTTACGTATCTTAAGAAAAAATGATCGGTAAAAGTAAGGTGATTGCAAAGTGCATCTAGTGGTTGTCATCCAACACGGAAGGTTTGCGGCAGAAAGGTTCAAAGTCTGTCGACTACTATTTTTTAACTGAGAAGAGAGAGACAAAGATAAATATTTCAAATAGACTGCATCTAATCTAGAGAAAACCTAATGGCTACAAGTACTTACATTAAATATTTTGGAGGGAGGCGCTACAAGGATTGTCGCATCTGCCGGATTGGAGATGCGTCCACCCTGTGCAGCGTCTCTTTATATACTGACTGTGATGCTCTTTGTTAGCAAAGTGACATGCGCGGTGAGTAGCCTAAGTGCGCATGTGTAGATAAAGCTTGTCATGTCTACTGACGTATTTAGGAAAAGGAAGAGTTGCGCATGTGTAGGACAGATCTCATCATGTTTACTGACGTATCCAAGATCAAGTGGTTGCGTGGTGTACGTCAACCGTGTGACGTATCATCCGCGTCTTTCAAGTAAAAGAAACCAAAATGGTGAACCTTAGGGAGGCGAGTCAAAGAGTGCTCAGCAAAGACTAGATGTGAAATTTAGTATACCTGATCTTAAAAAGGTGTAATCTCGGGAATTGAAGTATTTACTAAAGAAGGTATGGTATTCTATACAACGGCCGCATGGGAGGTGGAATGTCGAAACAAGATGGTTCGGGTACATGTAAACATAAGGAAACATATGTATTGGATACGTAAGGATATGTATCAACAAAAACATAAACATAAACATAAATTCAACCATTAAACGATTCCAAATTACTGTATAAATTAATTAGTCTGAGCAACCTCTGCAGACGGTTTGTTATCAAATTTCATTTATATCTGCTCCTCATGGATGCACATTCTATTTCTGGAAACTGTAGCATGGTATCCGAGTCTTTTTTAGAAAAATATTGGCATAACATTTTTTATATAGAAATAGAACGGGAATCTAACAACGATGTATCAACAAATGCTACATTATAAGTAAGGGCCTAGGTAGTATTCTTCGTTCATCCCTAACGGGGTAAGTGAATCAAGGCAGTGTATCCAATATAATTCTCTTTGTGACAAGATTTTTTGTAGATCACCACCTCTTGGAAGCGGCTGCACAATTTCGAGAATCACAACTCTCATTTGGGCCACAGTATGTTTGTGGTCTCTAAAATGTCTGTATACTGGGGATTTTGTGTTTTTGGTACGGATGTTAGATTTGTGCTCCGTCCAACGTTCTTTCGCTTTTCTGGCTGTTTTACCCACATAGTACAGTCCACAAGGACAGCGTGTTATCAAAATCAGAAATGGACACCCTTAATCTAGGTGTATCCTTTATACCTACTAATAATTCAACCTTATTTGAAGAAGAGGTTAATCTTTTTAAGTTGATTCGAAAAATGGAGCTCAAAATTTTCTTTGACAATCTGAATCCGGACACTAGAGAAAAAGAAAAATGTCCATTTTTAGAAATGAAGAATAAGAGTAATTTCCATCCTCAGGTTAACCATCCTTTGGTCAACTTATTCAAAACTAAAACAACTATGGCTCTGAAAAAATTGAAGTTCAAACCCTCGAGTAGACAAAATATCAAAAAACATCAATTGAATATCATTAAGAATTTAGCAGAAGATAATCAGATCACAATCAAAAAAGCGGATAAAGGAGGAGCCCTAGTCATTATGGATACCTTGTTTTACAATGAAGGATGCCTCAAACTCTTATCTGACCAAAACACTTATCTTAAACTGGATCATGACCCTATTACTAATATCAAGGAAATCATCAAAAATACAGTAGAAAAAGCGGAAGTACTGAACTGGATTTCAGAGAATACTAGCAACTTCCTTATCAACAAACACCCGGTCACTCCAGTGTTCTATGGCCTTCCGAAAATCCATAAACATAGAACTAACCCACCATTAAGACCCATTGTGGCAGGAACAGAAAGTATTTTCCAACCTCTTGCTATTTATCTTGACACAGCATTACAACCGCTAATACAGGAAACCAACACCTATATCAAAGATACTAGCCACTTTTTACAGAACATTAAAGATATTGATATGACGGAAACTGATCTCATCCTATTCACAATGGATGTGACTAGTTTATATACCTCAATTCCACACAACCAAGGCATTGATGCACTAGAATGGTTCCTCCTGAAACATCATGAAATCCAAATACAGAAAACCTTTGCCATTGAATTAATCAATATCATCTTGTTCAATAATTACTTCAGGTTCAACGGACAATACTTTTTACAAACTTCGGGTACATCGATGGGTTCCCCAGTGGCACCCTCCTATGCTAACATCTTTATGTACTTCTTTGAACACACCTATGTCTTGGAAAATCCAACGTGGAAAGGAAAAATCAAAAAGTGGTACAGATACATTGATGACATCTTTGGCATTTTCAAAGGAACGGAATCTGAACTACTGCACTTCTGGGAGTTCTTGAACCAATGCAATGACAGAATTCAACTAACAATTGAAATTGGAAAGCCTTCCATCAACTTTTTGGATGTTACTATTGAAATCTCAAACTCAGCACTTAAGACACAAATTTACAGAAAACCTACAGATGTCAATAGCACTCTTCATTTTCACAGTTTTCATCCAAAACATCTAAAAGAAAATCTACCGTATAGTCAACTCCTTCGCCTGAAAAGAATTACCTCAGAGGCGGATAAACTCCAAGAAGAATACTTGATTATGAAATCCCGTTTTGAAGATCGACATTTTCCAACTGTCCTCCTAAACAAAGCTATACTCAGAACAGAAGCACAGACTAGAACGGAATTGCTGACCATTAAACCCAAGGAAACCAAATCTAACTTGATACACTCACTGAAATACTCTAGCCAGAGCTTTCAGATAAAAACGATAATTTACAAAAACTGGGATATCATTAAATCAGACCCACAGCTTAATCAACTGTTCCCAGAACCACCGATGCTTGCCTACAAAAGAGGCAGAAACTTTCGAGACAAATTAATTAAAGCCGAAAGAAGGAAAAAGTCCAATCAGTCATTTCTTAACAAACCAAAAAACGGCACTTTCCCGTGTCTGAATTGTCAGCATTGTTCGAATGTAATAAAGGGAGATCACATTAGACATGCCAACACAGGTAAAAAAATACTATTAAAACAATATGCCACCTGTGACTCAAAAAATGTCATTTATGCTCTACGCTGTCCTTGTGGACTGTACTATGTGGGTAAAACAGCCAGAAAAGCGAAAGAACGTTGGACGGAGCACAAATCTAACATCCGTACCAAAAACACAAAATCCCCAGTATACAGACATTTTAGAGACCACAAACATACTGTGGCCCAAATGAGAGTTGTGATTCTCGAAATTGTGCAGCCGCTTCCAAGAGGTGGTGATCTACAAAAAATCTTGTCACAAAGAGAATTATATTGGATACACTGCCTTGATTCACTTACCCCGTTAGGGATGAACGAAGAATACTACCTAGGCCCTTACTTATAATGTAGCATTTGTTGATACATCGTTGTTAGATTCCCGTTCTATTTCTATATAAAAAATGTTATGCCAATATTTTTCTAAAAAAGACTCGGATACCATGCTACAGTTTCCAGAAATAGAATGTGCATCCATGAGGAGCAGATATAAATGAAATTTGATAACAAACCGTCTGCAGAGGTTGCTCAGACTAATTAATTTATACAGTAATTTGGAATCGTTTAATGGTTGAATTTATGTTTATGTTTATGTTTTTGTTGATACATATCCTTACGTATCCAATACATATGTTTCCTTATGTTTACATGTACCCGAACCATCTTGTTTCGACATTCCACCTCCCATGCGGCCGTTGTATAGAATACCATACCTTCTTTAGTAAATACTTCAATTCCCGAGATTACACCTTTTTAAGATCAGGTATACTAAATTTCACATCTAGTCTTTGCTGAGCACTCTTTGACTCGCCTCCCTAAGGTTCACCATTTTGGTTTCTTTTACTTGAAAGACGCGGATGATACGTCACACGGTTGACGTACACCACGCAACCACTTGATCTTGGATACGTCAGTAAACATGATGAGATCTGTCCTACACATGCGCAACTCTTCCTTTTCCTAAATACGTCAGTAGACATGACAAGCTTTATCTACACATGCGCACTTAGGCTACTCACCGCGCATGTCACTTTGCTAACAAAGAGCATCACAGTCAGTATATAAAGAGACGCTGCACAGGGTGGACGCATCTCCAATCCGGCAGATGCGACAATCCTTGTAGCGCCTCCCTCCAAAATATTTAATGTAAGTACTTGTAGCCATTAGGTTTTCTCTAGATTAGATGCAGTCTATTTGAAATATTTATCTTTGTCTCTCTCTTCTCAGTTAAAAAATAGTAGTCGACAGACTTTGAACCTTTCTGCCGCAAACCTTCCGTGTTGGATGACAACCACTAGATGCACTTTGCAATCACCTTACTTTTACCGATCATTTTTTCTTAAGATACGTAAGTCTTCAATCCACCTACTTTCATTTAGAAAGTGCCAATTAGATAACCTTGTTTTCATTTTTTTAAAAAAAACGCTTTTGTTGTTAAAAAAAGTTCCATGTACAAATATAACTACGTAAACTCTTGCTCAAGAATGGAGGATGGGATCATAAGCAGATTTACCGAGCTGAATATAAACAACATTTGGTCTTCTTTATCTTTGTGTAAAACAAGCACACTACTATATGGTTTCCAAGTGTGTTTTTTTGTATTAATGAATATTTTTCTTAAATTACGATCACCTGTTTAAATGTGTTACTTTATGTTCAACGGATGACTTGTTGACGCTATTTTTGAGTTAAACTGAGATAAAAACAGAGATAAACTATATGTATGGGCTAATATAATTTGACTTATATCATCTCTTCACTTTGTAGAAAAATGAAACAATTGTGCCATTGCCCCTGAAGAAGAGTTGTACTCGAAACGCGTTGGGCACCACCATATGCTTTGTACAATAAAGAAAAGGATAATTTTATGAAAATCTCTGGTCTCCAGAAAATATTTGCATATTTGCTTACTTGTTTAAGGAAAATTATTTATGTATCATGAAACGTGTTTCTGTCATAATTCTCGTTTTTTCAAAAATTCTACCTAAAAGATTATATGTGAACGAAATCCAGAAACTCTCTTGAGTTATTGTTCTGATTTTTTCAGATATTCGATAGTGTGCAGGGGACGGGAGTTCCCAAAGTGTTTTGGGAACAACCACACTTTTGTCTATTTTTGTCCAACCTAGATGCCAAGGTTGAGCTTTTCTCCCCCTGCACCTCAAATTTATCTTTAATCCCATTTATCTAACTTAGCTTGATGAGATAAAAATTTCATAAACAGGTGTGCCTCCTGGTTCTCTATATATCTTTCGCATCTCTAAGAATGCCATCTCTAGGTGGATAGTCAGATGTATCCGACTGTGCTATTTCCTATTGGATAAAACACTGCCTTTTACGACAAGGGCCCACTCCAAAAGAGGTACTGGAGCCACCCAGGCTTTCATTGCAAATGTCCTCTTAGACATTATTTGCAAAGCAGCTACATGGAGCTCAATACATACTTTCACTCAGCACTACTGCATTGACACTCATTCCAAGACAGATACACAAGTGGGACAAGCGGGCCGAAGACATTTATTCGCTCATGAACCTTCTCAAATCCCTCCTCCTCCCACTGCTCGCTAATCTATGCACATCATATGATCTAAGCCGATTCCACAAGCCTTAGAAGGGATACATTACTCACCGTAATCTTATTCCTGATGCTTGTATCTACTTAGATTCACATGCAACCCACCCTTCCTCCCCTCAGAGAGAGCAGGCGCATGGATGCTTATGAGCTTGTCTGATATGTATCCGCTTGGATACAACTGTACTCACACCACACTTTGTCAGGAAATTAACAATCTGAGGGACCTCGACGTGTGAGGGATCATGGGAACAGTTGAAGTCGCACTATGGATAGTATTAGTGGCATGCCCTGTCGACGTCCCTTTTTGAGTTTCGAAAACAACTGTAATACTCTGCAGCTTCCACTAGATGTTGGCCTATGCACAGCATGTGAATCTAAGCAGATACAAGCATCAGAAATATCTATTATAATATAATTATTTGTAGGGAATTCAGCTCCCTGTCCGCTGATTGCCCTGTGTGTTATGCACATTGTTTTGAGTGTGATCCGATGTTTGATTGGGAGCCATTGTAGGGTTTTTAGTGCTACAGTTATGTGGTCTCTTCTGGAAAGTTTGAGGAGGAGTCTGGCTGCATTTGGATGCATTTTGAGTTTCTTCAGGAAGTATTCTGGCATCCCGAGGTAGAGGCAGTTTGCATAGTCGATTCTTGATATGAGGGTGGTGATTGTCAGTTTTGTGGGCGAAGGAGAGGAAAGGTAGGATTCTTCTTGTTGTCTGAAGGAGGAAGAAGCATTTTTCTATTACGTTCACTTGTGGTTCTAAGGTTAGGGCATTGTCCATTAGGACTCCCAGATTCTTTACTAACTTAGATGGTGTGGGTGCGGTTCCCATTTCCATTGGCCAGGGAATGTAGGTGTTCTCTTGGTTTTTTAATATAATCATGACTTCGGTCTTTCCTGTGTTGATTTTCAAGTTGTTGGCATTCATCCACTCAGACTTCTTTTAGACATTCTATTAGGGTTAAGTGATTGGCTTGAGGATCTTCGATTTTTGTAGACGATTTGAGTGTCTGCGTAGTTGTAGCATGTAATTTTGTATTTTTTGAAGATCATGATTACTAGAGTCTGGTACATGTTGAAGTATAGTGGTGATGGTGAGGATCCTTGTGGTACTCCAGTTGTTAACTCGTGGAGTAGACTTGAAGGGTTTTATCCATACGGTTTCTGTTCTGTCTGCTTGGAATGATTTAATCCACAGTAGTGCCTTGTCTGTTATACCTATATCTTCCAATCTTTTGGTTAGGGTGTCATGGCTTACTGTATGGAAGGCTGCAGAGAGGTTGAGCAGAATCAGAGCCGAGGTTGTTTGTTTCTAGGGCGTCCCAGATGGATAGTAGTTCTGATTCTGTTACTCTGGCGGGTCTGAAGCCGACTTGTGCTTGGTCTAGCAAGTGGTGTTTTTCTACATGTTCTTGGGTTAATTTGTATACGCAAGTTTCTAGGAGTTTTGCCGGGTAGGGAATGTTTGAAATCGGTCTGTGGTTGGCGGTCTTCCACGTCGCCACTTGTTTTTTAAAAGCGGCTTCATATATGCAAATTTGAAGGATAAGTGGTACAGTTCCTGTTGTGAGTGACAGATTTAAGAGGTTTCTGTAATATTCTGATGGCGTTCCTTGTGCTAGGATTGATTTGTAGATGTCGGGGGCAGGCATCCATGGGTGATCCCGCTTTCTTGCTGTGTTTTACCAGCTTGGCGAATGCCTCTGCTGATATTTCAGGCACTTTTTGGAGTTTGTGCTGTGGCTCCTCGTCAGGTCCAGTTAGTTGGGTGTTAGGGTTTAGGGTTGGTTGGTCCGTTTTGTATGATTTCTTGTATAGTGTTGATTTTGTTCTTGAAATGGTGTGCCAAGTTGTTGCATAGTTTCTCTGAGGGGGTTAGAGTGTTGTCGCAACCAGGTAGGTTTCTCGTTTATTTTATGATGTTGAACATTTCTTTTTGTGTGTTGGTGGCGTTGGTGATTCTGTCATAATGCCTTCTCTTTGCCTTTTGAATTTCCTTCTTGTATGATCGGATTTGTTTCTGGAACTGGATTTTCTTAACTTGGTTGTATTCTTTCCTCCATTACAATTCCAGCTTCTTGTTCTTTTTCATGGTGCTTAGTAGTTGGGTGAACTGTTTTGCCATTGCTCTTTTTCTGGAGTAGGTAAATGGTTTGTCCGGGACGATGTTTTAGTTTGTATCAGCAATCCATTTGTGTAGTAGCTCCACTTTCCAGCCTAGGACTGCCTTCTCCAGATCTGCTGCTGAAGGTTGGGTCATTTCCAGTTGTTCCATTAGGTTGCTTGCTTTGATGGTTTTCCAGTAACTTTTAGTGGTGGTTGTGAGCTTGAGGGGCTGGATCCTGACTTGAGTTGGTAGTGATATCACGAATGGGATGATGAGATGGTCACTCCAAAGTGTTTGTATCGGTGGTGCTGTGGTAAGTTTTTTCTTGTCGAAAATTGCATCAATGGTGTGTGTTGCCCTTTTGACTAACTGTTGTAATTTCATGGTTGTTAGCTTCCTAATTAGTGAGTTTTGAGAGTTGGCGTAATTTTCTTCGAACCTAATGTTGCAGTCCACCAGGATTATTAGATGTTCGTGCTCAATGGCTATGTTGGTGATGGCTTCTATGAAGTTGTCGACAAAGGTTGCATCGTATGTTGGTGGTCTGTAAACTAGTATGAATTTGATGTTTGTTTTTGGATTTGCTGATAGGTGTATGACCATGGTTTTGCAGTTAATAAGAGGTTTGTGCGTTTTTACTTTCAGGTGTTCTTTGAATGCTATTGCAAGGCCTCCTCCTTTTTTATTTTTCCTGTTTACCTGAAGGCACTTGAAGTTGGTGGGGAGGCAGCTTTGGAGTGTGATTTTGTAGTTGTCATCCAACCATGTTTCTGTGATGAATAGGATGTCAATGCAGTTGTCACAGAAGTCGTCCATGATCTTGGAGTGTTTTGACCTTGATCTTGTGTTAATTAGGTTGCAGTGTAGTTTGGTTTGTGCTTTGAGTGTTTTCCTCTCACTGGTGTTAAGGTTTCCTTCCAGGTCTATCTCTAGTTGAGGTGTTAATACAGTTGTGTCTGTGTCGTCTGAAAAGCTCTTCTAGGTTCAGTCTTGGGTTTTGTTTTCATCAGGCTCCTCTTCTAAATTTTGTGGCTGTCGAGCGGAAGGTCCTCTTGTTTTTTTGATGTAGTAGGGCGTCGATTATGTTCTTGTTATTTCTAGCTTTGTCCGTTGTTCTGTGTGGTTGCGTTTGGTTGTTGGTCTTTTTTGATTTGTGCGTTGGGTTGGCTCGTTCTGGTGAATGGTTATTTGCGAGGAATGGAGTTAGGTAAAGGGATTTTTCTCTTCTCTCAGCGCTGGTCCTGTTGTCGTTCCTATCTGTGGGAGTGTGTTCTGCAGTTGAGTCTTCGGTGATGTTCAGTTGGGTTTGTTCTTTCTGCTCTTTGTTTTGCCTTTGGTCCAGTTCGCTTGCGCAGCATTTTGGGCTTGAGCATTTGTTTTTTATTTATTTATTTGTCGGTTCGTAGTTGCAGAGTTGGTCTTTTTGCTTTTGGTCCGGCTTTCTTGTGGTGTTGGACTTGGTGTGGGGGATTGTCTGGTACAAGCTTGGGCTCTGTCTGTTGGAGTGGTCAAGTCAGGTGATATTGCTGGGGTATTTCAGTCGCTGTCTCGAGTTAGGGTTATCCGGTTGGGGAGGTTTACTAGGGTTATATTGCTGGGGTGTTCCAGTGGCTGTCCCTAATGTGGGTCTCCCTGGAAGAGACTTACCGCAGTGAAGCAATCTCTGTGGTGTGAAGCAAGGTACAGCTAATAACTACAGTATTATCCTAGAGGGTGCTAACTGATCATCACAATGCTATCTTGGAGGACACGAGCTAATAATACACAGTGCTATTCTATAATGGTGCTTTCTAGATGTGAAACCAGTCAGTTAGTGCTATTCTCCAAGGGCAGAGCGCAGTGTGGCAATCAGTGTTAGCCTAAGGAACAAGCCATTAATCTCAGTGCTTTACTAGAGGGCACAAGCTAGTAGTCACAGTGCTTTCCTAGAAGATGCAAACTAATAATCACAGTACTATCCTAGAGGGTACACGCTAGTAATGACAGTGCTATTCTGTAGTGGTGCTTTCTTGATGTGTATCAGGTCAATGTGTGCTAATCTCTAAGGGTAGGGCACAGTCTAACAATCAGTCACAGTATTACCCTAAGGAACTAGTCAATAATCACGGTACTATCCTAGGAGGCGCAAGGTAATAATCGCAGTACTTGTCTAGAGGGCACAAGCTAACAATCACGGTACTAGCCTAGAGGGAGCAAGCTAATCATAGTACTCTCCTAGAGGGCATAAGCGAACAGTGTTATTCTGTAGTGGTGCTTTCTAGGTGTGAATTAGGTCAATGTGTGCTAATCTCTAAGGTAATGGCACGATCTAAAAATCACAGTATTATCCTAAGGAACTAGCCAATAATCACAGTACTATCCTAGTGGGCCCCAGCTAATGATCACAGTACTATCCTAGCGGGCATAAGCTAATGATCACAGTACTATCCTACCAGGCATAAGCTAATAATCACAGTACTATCCTGGAAGGCACAGGCTAATAATCCCTGTAATAGCCTAGAGGGCACAAACTAATAATCACAGTACTATCCTATAAGGTGCAAGCTAAAAATCACAGTACTATACCAATGTATTCACGTTTGTTATGCGGTGGGGCTTCTGGTCACCTCCTACCTAGTTTGTCGCTGCAGGTTGAGGGCTGGCTACTGGCTTCCCCTGCTGACACCTGCGTACACAGTAGTTTGGAGCAGTTTCTGTAGGAGTTGCCCTTTGCCTTGGGGCCCTTGGCCACAGGGGCTGCCGGGCAGAGGGCTGCCTGGGTAGGTTGCTTATGATCGTTGGAAGCACCAATCGGGGATGGTGGGCTGGCTGGGAGGCAGGAGGGAAAGGGAAATGGATGCCGGGGAGGGGGCTGCAGGGAGGGTGCAAGTGGGCGCTGGAGGGAGTCAAGCTGGGCCCAAATTAGACATTTTAGAGCCCCAGGAGGGCCGCTCTGTCTACCACTCGCCTGTTGCCAGGGCAGGAAGAAAGCAGTACACGGTGCAGCGCTTCGCTACACCGAACGCTGGGCCACGGAGGCACCAATCACAGATGGTGGGCGGGCTGGGAGGCGGGAGGGAAAGGGAAATGGATACTGGGAGGGGGCTGCAGCAAGGGTGCACGCAGGCGCTGGAGGGATCAAGCAGGACCAAAATTACGAATTTTAGAGCCCCAGGAGGGTCACTATCTACCACTCTCACATGTTGCCAGGGAAAGAAGAAGGGACGCAACAGTGACAGAGGGAAGTCCCTCAGATTTCCCAAAGGTTTAAATACCTTTTTAAATACCTGCTGAAAATGCTGTTTCCAAGAGAAGTGAAGTGAAATTGACTTTATTTACATTTTTTAACTTTGTAAACTCAGCACACACCATCTTACAATAGGGTGCCAGAGGGGTTACTTAGTATCCCCTTTGTCTAGTTTCTCTTGTAACATTTTTGTTACCCTTTCTACAATTATTACTATTAGCACTCTGTAGTATACAGATAATTAAAGCTGCTGTAGCACAGATTATACAACAAATGTCTACAACCAGGTCACCTTGACAGATCGATGGCTCCAAATGGGAGGACCAATGCAGCTGGGAAGGCTCCCCTGCGAGAGCCCTGGCCTCTCCACCCAGGGTAAAGTGACCCAGGGGAGAGGGCAGGACTCCCAGGGAAACGCTCTAAGGGAAGAAAACCCTGGACAAGTTCCACTCGTGCGGACCGGGAAGAAGTTTGAAGAGTAAGCGTCTCCGAAGGCAGAACCAGGATGTCACTCGGGAGGCTTCTTCTAGGTACACGGGAGAGGAAGAAAATAGAAGGTTAGAGGAGAGATCAAGGAGAAAGAAGAGAAATGGGAAACAGAGTAATCCTCTCACCAACGAAGGAACGAAGTTGGAGGAATAATGTTCAGTACTGGAGATCGGAGGAGTTGTGAAGCTTCGGGAGACTCTGGAAGGAAAGCAGCAAGTAAGAATCCTAATTGAGAGGAAGGGGAGCCCTCCGGAACTGAACATACTCTAATGAAAGTCTGGCAGGAACGGGAATCAAATGGGTCTGCCAGAGATGGCAGACTGAGAAGGAGGCGGGAGAATGCTGCAGGTTGAATCTGAATAGGGGATGAAAAACAGGATTAGAAGGAACAGTAAGCACAAGAGGAATTAACTAGCAGAAGTGAGAAGGAGGTCTCAGAAGCGAACTCACGGAGCGTCAAAGGCAGAAGCGACGCGAAGCACTGTCCGCTTCGATTCCGCATAAAGGATCACGTGAGCAGTTGGCCGTACGTCAAATGAACATGCAACAACTGGACCGCTACAAGCAGAATGGGGAGAATCACGGGCATCCATCTTGGAACTGTTCGTAAGTAGAGTGCCGCACAAGCGGGTCCGTGCCCACAAAGACCACTTGCGGCGATGTGTAACAGTAATGGCTGGTGGCAGTGGTTTACTTTTTCCTACCATTGTGTGGTTCTACCACGGGCTGCAATTGCAGCTACAGTAAAGCAAAGATGGGTGTCCATTCTGTCCAAATGGCCCCGGTCTTCTTTCGCCATTTCTTGTTGGAAAGGTGGTCCTTGAGATTTACTCCGCGCGCCAAACCAGGTTTGGTTCCTTTGTCCGTTTTGTCTTTAGGTGGGATTCACTGGTGAAGCCTGCCTCTGGCTCCAGTGCGTCTGGCAGTTGCAGGAAGTGAGGGTGGTGCCCGGAACTCCCTGTGCTTAATCCCCTTGGTTACAGGAATGCACCCAAAGGTGATTGGCTGGCTGTCCTTGGAGGACAGCCACCCTGCTGTCTGAGTGACAGCTAGGCTGCAAATGAATGGGAGAAACCTGCATAAAAGGCAAGGCTTTTTGCTTGGAGGGCAGAGTCGACCACTGGACGAAGGAATCCAAAGAAGCCTGGAAGAGACGCCTGCTGAAACTCCTGGACCTTTTGGTTTCCCCGGTTAAGCCCTGCTGCTGTGCTGAAGCGCTGAATTTGCTTCGACTAGAGAAACCATGCAACGGACGACTTCTCCCCTTGGGTTGGTGGGACCAATCAACCCCAAAGTGAACGTGTCTGGGGATCTTGCATGAGCTGGTTGTATTTCCATTGCTGCTGCAGGAACGGATTACCAGGGAGAGGAACACCAGATCAAGTGCATCGCTTTTAAATCATACCTGAGCTCCAGGAAGATCCTCCGTACTCCCATGAAGCAGGACTGACCAAGCCTGAGCCACCTCAACAGCGTGCTGGACCCCAGATGCGAGGAACGTTCAGTAAGGTAACAGAACGGTGGTGGTGCTGTTTGCGACAGTCGCGAGGAGCTGAAACCGCGAAGTGCTGCTGATCTGAAGTTTCCCCATTGTTGCTGCTGACTTTCCATTTGTAGTTCAGTAGTCCCCAGACTTCCTCCTCTTATCCTCCCGACTGAGGCCCAGGAACAACAGGATCTGCCATACAACCGGAACAGAAGCCAGCTGGAACCAATTTCTTCAGACCTAAGGTACTGTGAACAAACGGGTACTTACCACCTTATTTTGTAGCTTGCTAGCCTTCAGTTTGCTGCCTTTTGCAGAGTTGCTTGCAGCTTTGCCCATCACAAGCCTCCCATCAGTGATTTCTTTTTCTACAAAGATCTCTAACATTGTGCCAGACTTTTTACTTACCTACCAGAGGTGACGCAGCTCCCCTAGACTTTGCTCAGTTGACCTGGTCTGTTCTGGCTCCCTGAAGACTCTTCTAACCTTTGACTTTGTGTTTTGATCTGTCCCTCCAAAAAGCCATACATTCTTTACTTGTAAAGCTGGGAAAGGGTTAATCTACATTGCATTGGGGGAGGGGGTGCAAAAGTGCTCACCTGTTTGAGAAACTTGTTAATCATTATTTCATTCCCTAACCTTTTCCTTTTGACACCAAACCCAGTATTGCTTTAAATGTAAGTGATATATCGATGTCCAGAGCATCCTAGTTATTGAAGTCACCTCAGGTTGTAGGAAGTGTCTTGTGTGCCATCCCAAGAGAGTACCTACTGATTTAGTGAAACTGAGTGTGTATTCAAATGTTACATATTTGCTCCCTTCTAAAGAAGTCTTATTCAAACGGACTGTTAATAAATATTGTTTAATCAAGAAACCTTGAGTGTAAGTGTTATTTGGATACCTGTCACTGTGAAACTCTACAGCTCACATTGACTGCTCTTGAGATGAGTCTGGCTGCTCAGTCACTCTACCAATTTGTGTAGTGTCTGCTTATACTAAAGGTTGGGTTAACTATTGCCAAGAGAACAAGGCTGGTGGTGTCTCCCACAGGGTTACTACATACAATGTTGCCTAACAGTAACATAACAAATGTTACATGAGAAGGTAGACAAAGGGGATACTAAGTAACCCCTCCAGCACTCTGTGAGATAGTGTGTGCTGTGTCTACAAAGACAAAAAGGAAATAGTCAATTTCACTTTACTACTCTTGGAAACAGTAGTTTATCCAAGAGAAGTTATTTAAACCTTAACAGAAATCCAAAGGATTTCTCTGTGACACTGCACTGAAGGTGCTGTGTGTCACAATACAAAAAGATTATGCCTATGGAGTGGCATGTCGGACTCCAAAACCAAAAGAAACACAGGGTTCAAATCAAAGAAAAATACATGAGTGGGGGGAAAAAAGGTCTTTCTCTCTCCAGGATAAGAATTCAAAGTCCTAAAGTCCAGCAAAAGAGCTGGGGGTCTCTAAGGTAGGTGGGAATTGACACAGAAATGAGACTTCTCCCTAACAGAGATACCGTCCATTGTCCTGCCTTTCATCATCAGACCAAGGAATCTGGAGGTCAGGTCCAGTGCGCCACATCGAGTAGAATCCAGTCCCAAAGATTTCTTCTAACCATAGCTACTGTGGGGAAAAAGTTATTCTCCAGCATTGGATCTTAAATGGATTCACATGCTTAGAATATTCCCCGTCGACAGACTGGGAACCCTCGGTAAGCTTATAAAGCCGTTTCCCATAGGAAAACGTTCGACACTTTCGTGTCCTATCTACATCGTTTTGGCCCGCGCACGCACGCCCCACTAGGACGTAGCGGTATAAATGCCCCGCCCCCGCGGCTCCCTTCAGATTTCAACCGTCTCCAAAGTAGTGGGAGCACCTTGTGTAGTCTATTTGGTTCGGTTGTACTGTTGCAGTTTTTTTTTCTCCTGATGTCGAGAAAAGCGCTATTCCGCCCGTGCTCTACGTGCGAGTTGAAGGTGTACGAGGGAGACGGACATATGGACTGCATATACTGTCTACACCCTCATCATTCGGCAGACAAGTGCGACATATGTAAGGGTTTCTCCCAGAAGACTCTTAAAGATCGGAGTCGCAGACTTGTGGCATGGTTGAACGACGGAGCGGGGGCATACCCGCCTTCGGAGGTGGGCTCCACACGCAGCGCGGCCTCAGTGTCAAAATCTTCAGGGGCCCCACGCCGCTCAACGTCATCGGAACCCCCGGTGAAGAAATCGCGAACGGCGGAGAGAGAATCATCGGAAGGCCATTCCAAGGACTCTTCTTCGAAGAAGGCCTCTTCATCCTCATCTTCAGTGAGGAAAGACAAAAAAAGAAAAATCTAAATCCTCCTCGGGCGATCGTCCTAGATCGGCCTCGAGTCGAGATGCAGAGAAACGCAGGTCGAGTTCGGAAAAGGCGGGAACGCCGCATAAGCCTGCATGACCACCGTCGTCGACGGTAGGGCAGTCGTCGACTACTTCTCTGCCGCTGACGCAGTTGACCTCAACCGTTCCTGGACCGCAGACGTCGATGATGGAGCCGACTATCGCTTTGTCGACGGAGATCCCGCAAGAGGCCTGGCGTCCAGAGGTAACAACCCAATTTTGCCAGAGACACTTCTACAGCAAGAGGCCTTGTCGGTGTCCTCGGGAGACGAGGATGTCAGAATAGCTGGCCCTGCAGACCTGGGGTTACAAGTTACCAGGCCTCTCTCCGGGAGCATTCCGGGTTCTACCTCTCTGCTCAGTCCACAGTCACTTTTGTCATTGGAAGTCCACGTTGCAAACATTGCTGAAGACACTGGATGACAGACTACCACGAACAACTCCGGCCAGGTCGGTCATCGATGACCTGGGCCCGTCTCGTCGACCACCGCCTTCAACCCCCGCGGCAGTGCCGCCGGATGCAAACCTCTCGGCCCCACGCCGCGAGGAAGGTGAACTGATGGATTCGGACTTGGACAGCAGAGCCTCGTCAGTTGTCTCCCTTTCCCCACTCTAGGGATCCAACCTGGGAGTCCGAAGTAGAATTGGAAACCCCGAGAAGCCCGGCTCAGCGGTCTCCCCCAGACGATATTGGGTCATTTCACACCATGATGGCAGGGCTTGTACAGATTTCGGGCTGGCCCAGGAAGAAGAAAAAAAGGACTGTTTTCTTTTCGACCACTTGGGGAAAAGGAGAAGGTCAGCGTTTTCAGTCCCCATCCTAGATCATGTGTGGAAGGAAGGACTGCAGACCATGCGCCACCCTTTCTCGGAACCAGCGATAAAGGGTCGTCTAGAGAAAAAAATGTAAGGCCCCGGACTCTACTCCCAAGTGCCTTTCCTCCCAACCAACTCCTGACTCAGTGGTTTCGGCGGCGGCGGCGAGGAAGGCGAGGGCCCGGCACAAGTGCACGACCCCCCGGAAAGTGATGCCAGATGACGGGATGCTTTCGGCAAAAAAGTGCTGTCGGTAGGTGCTACCACAGTGAAAGTGGCCCATTCTCTAGCCATAGTTGCCAGATACGACAGGGAGATGTGGCACCGGCTGGCTCCTTCCTATACTGGAACACCTTCCGGATGAACATCGCAAAGCGGCTATGTTGCTGGTCAGGGAAGGTGAAGAGGCTTCCAATCATGCCATAAACATCGCAGTGGACCTCGCAGAGTCGGGGTTTAAGCAGGTGAATAACGGTGTGGTTTTCCGACGGCAGGCATGGCTAAAATGCACCAACTTCCGACCAGAGGTGCAGTACAAGGTACTGGATATGCCTTTTGAGGGAGACCTCTTCGACGATAAGGTGGACGAAGCCCTGAAGGGCATGAAAGAGGACTCGGACAAGGCACGTTCCTTGGGGGCCCTCCAGAGTGGTCGAGTTTCCGGTCTTTTCGTCCCTTCGGGGGAGCATCGGGAAATTCCAGATTCTCGACATCGAAGGACAGATCCTTCAGTAGGCCAACATACCCCTCCCAGGGATACAGACTAGCTTGGCAATCAGCTAAACGTCGCCGGGACTACCAGGCCCCCAAGAAGAGAGCAGGTTACTCGTCGACGAGGGATAAGCAGACTAAGGACCAGCAATGACGGGCATCTGAACGTTCTGGGGGGCAGAGTATCATGTCACATCAACGAATGGGAGAAAATAACGGATCAATGGGTGTTGGACACTGTAAAATACGGACATTCCCTGCAATTCAAAAGCAACCCTCTGCACATTCCACCGGCGTTTGTAGCTCAATCCCATCTGAGCATGTTGCAGCAGGAAGTAGCACTTATGCTACAAAAAGGTGCTATAGAATTGGTTCTGTCGTCACAAAGGGGTCAAGGGGTTTATTCCCCATACTTTGTGGTGAAAAAGCCAAACAGAAAGTGGTGTCCCATCCTAGACCTGCGCAAGCTAAACAAATCGTTGAAAAGCATAAAGTTCAAGATGCTCACGCTGCAAGAAGTGATCCGGTCAGTTCAAGAAGTAGATTGTCTGGCGTCTCTGGACCTGCAGGACGCGCACTTCCACATACCGATGTGTCGCCGACAAAAGAAGTTCCTAAGGTTTGTGGTAGGGCGGACTCACTTCCAGTTCACAGTACTTCCCTTTGGACTGAAATCTTCTCCCAGAACGTTCAAGAAATGCTTGGCCCCGGTGGCAGCCTGGCTGAGAAGGCAAGGCCATCATGTATACCCTTATCTCGACGACTGGTTGGTGAGGGGGTCCTCCCCTATGTCGACGCACAGGAGTCTGTAGGCCACCATGAGCCTCTTACAACAGCTGGGGTTTGCGATAAACTTCGAGAAATCCTCGTTAACACCGTCAAGAAGCTTGGTGTTCCTGGGCACACAGTTCGAGACCCAGTCAGGGTTAGTAAGACCATCCCTCGACAGGATCACCAAACTCAGTCGATTGGCAGGTCAGTTGAAAATCAATACCAGACTGTCAGTGAGAAAATATACATCGATCCTGGGCGCTATGGCGTCCTGCATTCCTCTGCTGGGCAACTGCCGCCTGTTCATGAGGCCAGTGCAACAGTTTCTGGCGGACTGATGGACACAGGCTCAAGGCCTCTGGTCAGACAAGCTGACCGTCGATGACAATGAGCTCCCGTTAGCTCTTCGGTGGTGGAAAAGCGTCCAGAATCTATCCAAAGGAGTACCCCTACAGGAGCCGTTGTTTCGGGTAACCATAGTGACGGACGCGTCCCTAACTGGTTGGGGGGCACACATGGGCACTCTGCAAACACAAGGCCGTTGGTCTCAGAGGGAATCTCTCCTGCATATCAACGTTCTGGAACTGAGAGCAGTGCGCTGGGCCCTGAGGGCGTTCCTGCCTCACATCAGAGGGTCCACAGTGAGAGTTTTGACGGACAACACCACAGCGATGTTTTACTTGAGGAAGCAAGGCGGCACACGATCCAGAACCCTTTCCGTCGAAGATCAGGTGTGGCACTGGGCTCTGAAACACGATATATCCATCGTAGCTCAGCACCTTCCAGGAGTAAGGAACAAACAGGCGGACTCGCTCAGCAGAAATATGGACCAGATTCACGAGTGGGAAATGGATACAGGTCAATTGTCGAAGGTCTTCGAGAAATGGGGGCGGCCTCCGCTGGATCTCTTCGCCACGAAGAGGAACAAGAAGTGCAAGATGTATGCCCGCAGGTGGCCACAGGAAGATTCGATGGGAGAAGCGTTCGCCTTCCCGTGGACGGACAAGTTCCTCTACGCCTTCCCTCCGTTTCCTCTGATACGGAGAACTCTGCAGTGGATACGCAGGTACAGGTGCCGAGTCATCCTGGTGGCACCGTGTTGGCCGTGGCAGCTGTGGTTCTCCAGCATGGGGTCTGGCATGGATTCACATGCTCATGAATATTCCCCGTCCTCAGGCTGGGAATCCTCGGTAAAGAAAAATAATCAGTATCGGTTTTGTTTCTGATCTGTCTTTCTTAGTAACCAATCACTGATCTCTGGGTCATACTGCCCCCAGCCAATGACTGCCCTCTCCCTAACCCCCCCCTCTGGCAGCCATCCTCAGATTTTTACCGCACGTTCAAGTGTTGGGAGTCCTCGTGCTTTAGCTCTCGAGTTTTTGTTGCAATTTCGCGCTTTTTCAGGAGATTTTATTTTTTCGGTTTAATCGAGCCTCAAGCTCCGTTTCTACTTCCGACAACGGGGACCCGTTTTGGAATTCTTATACTCCCCTCAAGGGTGAAGTTTTCGTCGAGTTTACGCTTCTTGGAGGATTTCGGAAGATCTGCGGCCTACCTCAACGGACATGGCCCAGGACAAGGGAAGCTCGACGCCCGAATCCAAGCTGTTCAGGTGCTGCCCTGGATGCGCATTACAAAATGTTTTCGAGGACGAGCATTCGCGATGTCTCTACTGCCTTCATGAGGACAAGACGCACGTGGAGAAGGACTGTGCGTTCTGCAAGAACCTTTCGGAACGGACCAAACAAGATCGTTGTTCCCGCCTCGCCGCCTGGCTGGAGAAGGGCACAGCAGGTCAGGCGGGTGAAGAAAAAGTCTGAGTGGGCTTCTAAGTCTTGTGAGGGTGCCCCGGCGACGGGGGCCCAACAGAAGGCCAAGCAACGCGAGACCGGGGGCACCGAAAGGTTGGGCTCTTCGGCTGCCAGGCAGGGCGCGACTTCCCCGGCACGTTCAACCGCGAGCCAGCGCTCTGGTTCGGGGAAGAGGAAGTCCGAGAACCCGGGTAAGCTGCTGGAGCGGCCCCGGTCGATCTCGAAGGGGAGCGAGGCGCTGACCCTCAAACCCGTCCCCCCCCCCCCCTCAAGGCGAAGGCCCAGGACGCACCTAAGGTGGTGAGGGCTTTGATCCAGCCGGCAAAGGCCTCTATCGAAGTGGTCACTGCGACCTTGGCGAAGCCGGCTGAGACTACGCCAGTGAAGACGGCCTCTGGGCCCAGAGTATCCCTGCCACCGCGGAGGGAATCCTCTTTCCCGCCCATCGTTAAGACCCCCGTGAAGTCCCCAGCAGAAAAAGAGGGGGGGGCAGCGGTGGCCATTACAGACTCTGAATCAGCCTCTGAGGAGGATCTGGTGGAAACCGGGAAGGGCCTCAACGAGAGGTTCATAGGCCTCAACAAGAAATTCGACAAGGTTCGATCCCAGGGGACGGTTCCCGCTGATGTGATCGAAGATGGCGATGAAGAGGGCCCAGTGGAGCGGCCATCCTGTCCGTCGCAGCCATTACCCGAGCCCCAGGATAGCTCGGCGGCGATTTTGTTGGCGATCCAATCCTTATGTACTGAGATCAGGACGAGGTTACCACGGACCCCGATGGAGGATCCAGAACCAGGCCCGTCGGGAAGCCCTCCGAACAAGCGGAGGAGAGTCCACCCCGCTCCTCCCTTCGTGCCTGCGAGGCCTGTGGACCCCTCATCCCCCTCGCCGGACCCTAGAGAGGATACGGCGACGGATACAGCGACGGGGACAGACGGCGGCGGTGACACAACAGACATCCCGTCATCAAACCCCACCCCCGGGCTTCTCCACCCGACGAAATTGACTCCTTTCACGTCATGATAACCAGGGCATCTGAGCTCTTCCAGCTCTGCCCTGAAGAACAGAAAAAGGAAGGGTTTCTTTACCAACGACGAGAGACCAAGAGGAAGACGGTCCTCACGGTGCCGTTGCTCGATGACATCTAGGACAAGGGGCTGGCTATCCTCAAGAACCCCTCCACAACACCCGCCAAGAGGGACAAGTACGAGAAGAAGTACCGAGCCCCCGATGCCACCCCCTTGTGCCTCCAGGGCCCAGCCCACGCCAGACTGTCGTCTCGGCAGCAGCCAACAAGAAAGCAGCAGGTGTGGCGGCTTCAACTTCCACTTCCCCACCGGACAGCGAGAGCAAGAAGTTGGACTCCATGGGACGACGACAATTAAGGCGGCCAATGCCTTAGCGATCGTGGCCCGCTACCACAGGGAGCTTTGGTTCAAGGTAGCTCCCCTGCTAGACTTCCTACCGGACGACAAGAGGGCGGAGGCCCTTCAAATTCTGCAGGAAGGAGAGGTGGCGTCGGATCATGCCATAACGGTGGCAACGGACATTGCCGATACCGGATTTCGCCAACTAGGCAACAGGGTTTGCCTCTGACGACGGCTCAAGGCGACTCACTTTCGCCAGGACGTCCAGACCAGAGTATTGGATATGCCGTTCGACGGTAACCTTTTTGGGGAGACGGTGGACGAGTCGCTCCAGGCCATCAAGACCGACTCAGACAGCCCGGGCCCTAGGGGTACTTCAACAATAACGGCCCTTTCGGAGCTCCGGAGGCAGACAGGGTGCCTCCAAGGGATCCAGCGGTGGCTCTTCTACATACCGCCAGGTGGCCCGCTCCTCGTCCCAGGAGGCCTACAGAGGTCGCGACAAGCAAGGGGGGATCCTGCCGTCGTCGTCAAGGAGGCCAAGGCGGCAAGGCCTCTTCCAAGCAAGACTGAACCGGCCGTGGCGTCTTGCCCCCACCGAAGCACCCTGGTGGGAGGCCGGCTGACTAAGTTCATCAGCGTGTGGGAGTCCATCTCCACCGACCGTTGGGTGCTGGACATCCTGGCCAACAGGCACTCGCTAGGAATTCCAAAAGTGTCCTCGCATTCCTCCCGTGGCCAGGAAGGAGAATCGCGTCCCTCAACTGCTGTTGGAGGTAAGGGCGATGCTCAAGAAAGGTGCCATCGAGCTCATCCCAGGAGGCTCTGGGGCTCCGGAGTGTACTCAAGGTACTTCCTCGTCAGAAAGAAGACAGGCGGTTGGCGCCCCATCCTGGACCTGCGTCGGTTAAACAAGTACATCAAAGTGCAGAAATTCAGGATCGTCACCCTCGTGCTGGGACAGCTGGAGGAGGGCGACTTCCTATCGTCGTTGGACTTGGAGGATGCTTGCTTCCACATCCCCATTCTAAAAGGACACAAGGTTTCTCAGGTTCGTGGTTCAGGGACGCCACTACCAATTCAGAGCCCTGCCGTTCGGATTAAAGTCAGCACCCAGGGTATTCACCAAGTGCCTGGCACCAGTGGTGGCGCGGCTGCGCCTGCAGGGGATCCACGTCTACTCCTACCTGGATGACTGGCTAATCCGGGCAAGGACAAGAGAACTTGCCGCCGAACACACAGCAAGGACCGTCCGGCTGCTCACGGAACTGGGATTCGCCATCAACTACCCCAAATCCCACCTGGTTCCGTCGCAAGTAGCACTGTTTCAGGGAGCGAAACTCGATACAGTGGGGCAATTGGCCTCCCCATCGGAGGAGAGTTAGAAGGCCATTCTGGGCAAGGTGAGGCATCTGCTAGCCATGGACGTGGCCAGGGTGAGGTCCATCAAATCCCTCCTCGGGGTGATGTCCTTATGCATCTATCTTGTACCCCTTTGCAGACTTCGGATGCGTCCGCTACAGGAGTTCCTCGACGCCCGCTGGTTTCAGGCGACGGCTGCTTCGAAGACAGGATCCCTCTCGACGAGGAGTTCCGTCGGGTTATCCTATGGTGGGGTACCTGTGCACACCTCACTACAGGCACGGACTTTCAGACCCGGCGTTTCAGGAGAAAGTGACTCTGGGGGGGGCCCACACCGGAGATCTCCACGCAAGAGGCCTTTGGCTCCCGGAGGAGAGGTCTCTCCACATCAACATTCTGGAGCTCCGAGCAGTGTTCTGGGCGGTCAAGTCGTTCCTCCCGTCCCTCAAGGACAAAGTGGTGAGGATCTTCACCGACAACACCACCACATTGTTCTACATACGGAAGCAGGGAGGCACCAGATTCCCAGCCCTGTCCAAGGATGCCCAGGATCTGTGGCACCGGGCCGTCGCCCAGGGGATGTTTCTGGTTCCCTTCCACTTCACCGACTCACTCAGCAGGGAGCTGCGCTCGTGCCACTAGTGGGAACTAAGTCAGGACCAGGTGGATCGGCTCTTTCGACAATGGGGCAAACCCCGGATCGACCTTTTTGCGACAACGACAAACTCCAAGTTCCAGAGGTTCGCCAGCAGGTTCCCGCAGCTGAGGAGCATGGGCGATGCTTTCTCGTTCCCTTGGGACGGCCTGTTTCTATACGCGTTCCCTCAGTTGCTGTTGCTGCTCCGCCTTATCAACCAGTTCAAGAAGTCCAGGTGCAGAATGATCCTGGCCACAACGGCGTGGCCGAGGCAGATCTGGTTCCCGGACCTTCTGGATTTGCCAACGTCCCCACCAGTCAAGCTGCCGGCGGACGCGGATCTTCTCTCCAGAGGAGGCGCCATTCTTCATCACGACCCAGAGTCGCTGAACTTGCAGGCCTGGCTCCTGCAGCACTAGAGTTTGGGGGGGGTACGATATCCCGGCTGACTGCAGAGAGATTCTTGCAAAAGCCAGGGCGTCCTCAACTCTCGTGTTGCGGTCATAAGTGGAAGAGGTTCTCTGTCTGGTGCCGTGCATAGAAGATTAACCCTCTGCGGATTACGCCCCCTCAAATACTGCCGTATTTACTGTCGCTGGCCAAAGCTGGACTGGCTCACGCCTCCATCAAAATGCATCTGGCTGCCATATACCAGGACTACGGGACGGCCGTCCTTGTGGTCTCATCGCCTGGTGAAGGAATTCATGAAGGGACTATTCCGATCGTTCCCGCCGGTGAAGGCTCCTGCCCTGGCGTGGGAGCTTAATGTGGTGCTGACCAGGCTCATGGGGGGGGCCCCATTCGAGCCTATGCATTCGGCTCCTTTGAAGTTCCTGTCATGGAAGACCGCGTTCCTCGTGGCCATCACCTCTGCACGACGAGTGGGAGAGATCCAGGCCCTATCTTGCATGCCTCCATACTTGACTTTTCATGACACGAGGGTGGTGCTGAGGACGCACCCCTCCTTCATGCCCAAGGTGCCGTTGGACTTCCACCTCAAACGAGCCCTTGGTGTTGCCAGTTTTCTTCCCGTCCCCTTCGACGCCGGCCGAGAGGACTTTGCACTCGCTGGATGTAGCTAGAGCGCTGAAGTTCTACGTGGACCGCACAGAGTTTTCGGAAGACGTCACAACTGTTTGTGAACTTTGGGTCTGTGAATCAAGGGAATGCTCTCTCGATGACTTCCATTTCCAGATGGCTCTCCGGCTGTATCATGCACTGTCACCGGTTGGTAAACCAACCGCTGCCCGGCCGTCCGAGAGCCCATTCGACCAGAGCGATCGCTGCTACCACGGCGTTCCTGTCTGGTGTGCCCCTGCTGGACATCTGCAGGGCTGCTATGTGGAGGTCGACGCACACCTTCACAAGATTCTACTGCGTCGCTCGGGAATCCAGGGAGGAGTCCAGGGTCGGCCAAGCAGTGCTGCGCAATCTGTTTGCCTAAGGTGAGCCTGGTGAGGATGTAAGAATTGCTTAATGTTGAGTTTTGGATGTAATGCTTAATGTTGAGCCTCTGCCACCTCCCGTGGTTGTGCATGTGTGTACTGCTATGTATTCTTTTATTCATGAACATGTGAATCCATGCCAGATCCCATGCTGGAGAAGGAACAAGTTACTTACCTGTAACTGTTCTCCAGCATGGGTCTGGCATGGATTCACATGCGAACCCTCCCGCCTACCCCTCTGCGGCTCTTCACTTGGTCATACTGCCACTTTGCGTGCTACCAAATCAGAGGATGGCTGCCAGAGGCGGGGCTTAGGGAGAGGGCAGTCATTTGCTGGGGGCAGTATGACCCAGAGATCAGTGATTGGTTACTACTAAGAAAGAGATCAGAAACTAAACTGATACTGATTTTTTTTCTTTACCGAAGATTCCCAGCCTGACGGGGGAATATTCATGAGCATGTGAATCGATGCCAGACCCATGCTGGAGAACAACAGTTACAGGTAAGTAACGTGTTCCTTTTCCGACCTGCTTCACCTGTCAGCGGATCATCCGATAACGTTCCCGAAGGTTCCCAACCTCCTTTCCCGGGACGAAGCAACAGTGTGGCATCACAATCCAGGCAGTCTCAATCTCACAGCTTGGCGCCTGACTTTTCAGAATTTGGTGCCTTGAACATTCCCTCGGCGGTCGGAAGATCTTACAAGCTCCCTTCCACCAACAAGTCCTACAGTTGTAAGTGGAGAAGATTCTGTGCGTGGTGTCAAGGACAGACGGGAGTGCAACCTCTGAGGGTTACTCAGGAACAAATTCTTCCTTATCTACTACACCTAGCAAAAAGCAGATTGTCTTTTTCATCACTAAAGGTTCACCTGGCGCCCATCTCTAGGTTCACAGGAAGAAGGAAGTCATCTCCCTTGTTTGGCGACAGGTTAGTGAAACGTTTCATGAGAGGTTTGTTCCGGACATTCCCTCCAGTTAAACGTTTTCCACCAACGTGGAGCCTGAATATAGTGCTAGCAGGGTTAATGAAACCACCCTCGATGAAGTTTTTGTCATGGAAAGTGGCTTTTCTAATAGCTATAACATCAGCTAGACTCATCTCGGAGTTGCAAACGTTGGTTATAGACCTTCAGTACCTCAGATTTTTCAAGGACAAAGTGATTCTGTCAAGTCCTCGTTTCATCCCAAAAGTTCCTACAACTTATCATAAGGACTCATCCTTTGTCCTGCCCACCTTCTTCGCGACCCCATAACCGGCTGCAGAAAAGGTCCTACATACCTTGGACGTCGAGAGAGCTCTAAAATTTTACCTTCATCGAACTCAACAACTTCGATCTACGCAGCAACTCTTCGTTGCATATGGCACTTCGGCAAAAGGGAAGGCAATTTCAAAACAGGGACTGGCCCGATGGGTCTCGTCGACGATTGCCTTCTGTCATTCAAAAGCGGGAAAACCGCTACAAGGACGTCCAAGAGCTGACTCAACCAGGCCGACTTCGTCGGCGTTGTGGGCGGGGGTACCACTGACAGACATTTGCCAGGCGGCAGCATGGTCCGTGCCTCACACATTCACCCGCCACTACTGCCTCGAACGACAGCATGCGGACGAAATACAAATGGGAAGAGCAGTCTTGCGACATCTATTTCAGTAAGGTAAGCCCTTTTTCAAGAAGGGTCTATGCTGATTTGGACATATATATGTATGAATATATGTATAGATATAAATGTGTGTTTATACTATTATAGCTTTATATGGATATTGCTATGTGCAATTACTGTGGCACGCTTTAAAATCGAATCTTATGTAAACGTGATTCGCTATATGCAGGATTGGGTGGGTTCTGGATTGCATTCACACCTCCTTTTTTCAGGATCACTGCTGTGCATTCTATTCTAAGCATGTGAATCCATGAAAGATCCAATGCTGGAGAAGGGAATAGTTTCTTACCTGTAACTCCATTTCTCCAGCATTGGTATCCTTCATGGATTCACATGCGCCCGCCAGCCTCCCCTAAATGCAATCGTCTTGTAGTTCTTGGTTTTACCCCATTCTACTTTGTAGGGGTCAAACTCTGAAGGGAGCCGCGACGGCGGGGCATTTATACCACTACGTCCTAGTGGGGCGTGCGTGCGCGGCACAAAACGACGTAGATAGGACACGAAAGTGTCTAACGTTTTCCTATGGGAAACTGCTTTATAAGCTTACCGAGGGTTCCCAGTCTGTCGACGGGGAATATTCTAAGCATGTGAATCCATGAAAGATACCAATGCTGGAGAAATGGAGTTACAGGTAAAAAAACTATTCCCTTAACTTGATCTGAAAAGTCACTCCAGAGAGGTGTCCAAGTCAACCCCCCCCCTCTTACCTGCGACTAAAGATGCTGATTCTGTCCATTTAGCGAGTCCTTTCACAGGGTCTCCAAAGTTGGTTGCATCCTCTTGCATCTTAGAGACTACAAAATATCCACAGGAGTTTGCATTTTTCTGCTGCTTGCCAAGACTTTGGGACCTCTTCAAACTGCCTTTCGCTACGGTTGCGTTTTGGACATTAAAAGACTTGCTGTGCGAAGAAACTGACTCTAGAACCATAAGATTGCTAGTGTTACAATAATCAACGTACTCCTACGTACCGTCCCCTTTCCTCCATACTCGTGGGACATTCCATCCTTCAGGACTGAACCGGAGCACTTTTGTAAAAAGCATCAAAACTTTGAATTTTTATCCTTTTATTTTTACGCAGCGTACTGCATGTGGTCGTAACCCCGCCCTCCAGAGCTCTGCCCCGCGCATCGCCCTTCAGTCCTTTTCTCCACGCGGTTGGGGCTGGACGCACTAGCATCACTGGGAATTTTTATTTTTATTCCCTGTCTTTCCTTCCTGCTCATGTTCCACCGTCATCTATTCCTCAGTCTATGCTGGAGCGTCTGGGATTCGTGTCCTGTTCTTCATGCAAACGTAATTTCGCGAGGGTGGGTCCCCATTCTCTCTGCTTAGAGTGTCTAGGCCCGGAGCATCGCTGGGATTCGTGCTTCTATTGCCACTGCCACTCCGTCCGGGCACTCCAACATCTTCGGTGGGAGGAAGTGTTTCAGCGCGTTCCACCTCGTTTTCAGATTTTCATTGACGAAAAGAAAAAATGCCCTGTAAGTTGCTTTACTTTTTAGGGCACCTCGGCCAGGGGGACTCCTTCCCGGGGTCTTCAAGGTCAGGGAGGGGCTCGAGTAGCTCTGTCACCAGGGTTTCTCCTAAGGTGTCAAAAGGGCCTAATGGGCGCACCAGAGTATTCTCCGAGGTTTCCCGCAACGGACCTGCCAAAACCGGCCACGGTTCCGAGGTTCACTGTTTGGGTGCCTAAGTTCAGCCCAGTTGTTCTGTGGTTCTGGTTACCGGGGTTCGCCCTGAGGTCTCCATTTCTGGAGTTTTCCACACTGAGTCACGGCTCAAGGCCCCTCTTTAGGGAGCTATCTGACCCGGGTTACAACCTGAGGTTCCTCTTCTTGGGGCGAATTCCAGAACCGACAGAATTGAGAGATCCTATTTGAAGGTCTTGTCGGTGAGGTTCATACCTCAGCCGTCCCAAGCTCAGGGTTGTGGTGGTACTGGTTCTGTCGAGGGGGCAAAGAGGGCAGTCACGGACCGCGGGCCTTCCAGTGCCAGCTCTGCCGAGGTTCCTCCACTGGGGGCTAATTCTGGGGCAGTTTCTAAAATGTCCAGTAAACATCCGAGACCTGCCAGCACTGGTTCGGGCGAGGATCCTCATGTAAAGGTTACTTAAGTACCCTGTCTCCTCTGAGGATACAATTGTCTCATCTCTGCATGTGACAGTTCTCCTCAGGTGTTGACAAAATTGCAGCCCAACCTCCCTTGTCGACGGCGGCCATTTTGGATACTGCTCTTACACCAATGTTCACGACGTCTGGTGCTGGGAGCATTTATTTTTGGGCTGTGCTGCCTTTTCCACGCTACGTTTCACAACAAGTACCTGTTCGCCCTTCATTCGACTGGCGTGCTCGGGCACCGCTGCCTCATACCGTTTCGTTCTCTCCTGCTTCCGCACCACTGATTTATGTGGCTCTGGCCGGCGGTGGGCCCTCCTGGAAACCATCTTCCTTGCGTTCATGGGGGTATGCCCTTCATGAGCGACTTCTGCCTGTTCCTGCTCCAGCTCCAAAACCTTCGTCTGAGGATGAGTTTTTTTTTGGGAAGTTTCAGATGCTCATGCATTCTACCCCATAAAGGCGTACTTCAAACGTCTTTTCAGGGAAATGTACCCTGGACCTCCTGTGCCACCTTCTTCCCCGGCTGTCCCTTCGCAGGTCCCGGTGGTTCCACATCCTCCACCGCTTCCTGTCGGACCTCCTCCACCACTCCCTCCTCTAACCCACTGTCTTCTATAGAGAAGACATTGGCAGAGCAGGATAACACCTTTAAAACCTGAGGCGGTACGCGTGGTTGGCCATTCTTTTGTTCCTGCTTCACTGGATGAGCCTGAAGCGGATCAGGATAGCGATGAGCAGCGTCGCTCTTGTTAGAGCATTCCATGACCGGGACGTGGATATGATGGCCCTCCTTGATATTCCAGTACCAGAGGTCCCCACTCCACAGGAAGGGGTGCTTTCTGGAGCCTTTACCCTGTCACCTCAGGAGTGCACCCACCTGTTCCTCCAGAAAGACATCTTGGCTGAGGCCCTTAAGGTCTGGGATAAACCCCATACCAGGCTACACCTCAACAGGAAGAGTGACGCTCGATACAAGCTTCACGCCTTTGAGGAGATATCCTCATTGGCTTGTCCGCTCCCTTCCTCAGCGGTGGTGGCGGCAGCCACCCTCCAGTCCAAACTGGCCTCCATCTTCAACGGCAGCGGCCCAAATCCTTTCCATCCAAAGAGGATAAGCTTTTGGACACCTTGGGGCAAGGAAGTCTTTGCAAATTCAGCGCTCCGACTTCGTCAAGCTAACACTGAGCTCATCCTGGCAGCAGCCAATCTGAGGCTGTGGAAAGAGCTGGCTGATTTCCAGGAGTGGATTCCTGACGATAGGCTAGACGACTTTAAAGCCAGTTTGTCGGACACCAAAGTGTTGGCACAGGATCTACTGGAAGCTACGGCACACCACGTAGATGCCTCTGCTCGAGACCTTATGGTTACGGTTGACATCTCCCACCAGGCGGGGTTCCACGGGACGAAGTTCTCAAAGGAAGTCCAAGACAAAGAATTGGACCTTAATTTCGATGGCAAGGAATTGTTCCATTCTTCTACAGACGAACTCACAAAGACAAAAGCGAGTACCTAAACTGCCAAATCTTTATCGGTCCTGGCGAAAGCTCCAGCTAAGGCCCCTTATACACAGAGGTCAGGGTCCCAGACTCTGTCCTGCTCTGGATTCAGGGGGGTTTCAGGGTCGCCAGGCGCGCCGTACTGAGCCTCCGGTTGGTGGGCCCCATCGAAAGCAACAATGGCAAGGTGGTCTGTATTTCTCTCGCCCATCAGCCTGTTCTCCAGGGACAGGTAGTCTCTCTGTTGACAAGTCAACGAAATTATATATCTGGTTGGTCGCACCACACTCCGGTGGGAGGACAAATCTCATCTCATCGGGAGGCGTGGCAGGCCATCACCAAAGACCGGTGGGTTTTGTCCATCGCTGGGGTCGGCTTTCGCTTGCTCCTCCTCCACTCCCCACCCTTCCAGTAGATCGGGTCGCCCTACCTCAGAGCTGAGGTACAGAAACTTCTAGACCTAAGAGCGGTGGAGCCTTTTCCCCTCAGGAAGCAAAGGGAGGGCTTCTCTTCAGTGCCCAAACCCAACCAGGCTGGCCTGTGCACTAGCTTTGATCTTTCCCAGTCCAACCTTTCTCTTCCCCAAGAGAATTTCAAGATGATCACACCTTGCCAAATAAAGTCCTCTCTTCGGAAGGGCAACTGGCTGTGGAGTGGACCTTCTGGACGCATACATGCACATCCTTATATGGAGGCCGCATTGGAAATATCTGTGGTTCTCTTTGGGAGGGGAACATTTCCAGTTCTGTGTGCTTCCCTTTGGTCTCAGCTCGGCGCCACGTTTCTTTACGAAGATGTCGGTCATCGCAGCTTTCCTGCAGGGAGTTCATGTATACCCATATTTGGACGATTGGCTCTTATGCAGTCCCTGCCCACAGACTGCATTGATCAATCTCCAATCTCTCCTCCAGCTCCAGTTCCGCCTTGGGCTGTTGGTCAACTGGCGGAAAACTTCCATGACAGTCTCTCAAACTGATTTTCCTGGGTTTCCGTTGGAATATGGTCAGCACGAAGGTGTTCCTAACGGAGGCAGGATTGCGGATCCATCAGCCCCGTGTCAGCTCTTCCTTCAGTCTTTGCACATGACGGCTTGGTCGTTCCAGAGACTTCTGGGCCTCATGGCTTCTTGCGTGCTAGCCCTTCCTCTTGCACGTCTGAAGGTGAGGCATACTCAGCTGGCTCTTCGGAGATCTTGGTCGCAGGCTTCGGACCCAGGTTCCAAGATAATCCCAGTTCCATCCTGCATGATGGCAGATATGCAATGGTGGTCTTCGACCGACAACCTTGCAGTGGGGGCCTTCTTCCTGAGCCCTGCCCACAATTGACGGTTACTGCGGATTCCTCGCTTCTGGGGTGGGGTGCGACGCGGGGTCACCTTCAATTATTCGACTTTTGTACACTTAAGGACAGGTAGTTTTATATCAATTATCTGGAACTCCTGGCTGTTTTTCTGGCACTCATAGCTTTTCACCTGTCCATCACGAACAAAGTAATCCGTATTAGCACAGACAATTCTGTGGCAATGTTTTACATCAACAAGCAGGGTGGCACCAGGTCACCTTTCCATGTGGACCTAGCCATTCAGATTTGGGAATGGGCCATCCAGCACAAGATTAAGCTCCTGGCTGTTAGGCAGAAACCTGTGCAGTCCCCTCTGGGACCACTGCAAAAGAGTTAGGACTACGGGTGTTTGGCAGTAAACCCACTTGGTAGCAGTCTGTACCACACAGATTCACTTGGTAGCTGTGGCTGAGCAGTCAGACTTCCCTCAAGAAGAGTTAGGCAGTATACAGAGTATTCACAATAGGTCAAGAGAACACAATAGAATAAGTAAACACTGACCAGGGCTTGGTGTAAAAGATATAATTATTTATTTAAAACCACATCTAGAAAAACACACAGGCACTAATAGTAAGCAATTCAAAAATACGGTCACTAAAAGATATACACTCCCTTAAAAGAATATTTGA
Source organism: Ambystoma mexicanum (assembly GCF_040938575.1). Classification (NCBI taxonomy): domain Eukaryota; kingdom Metazoa; phylum Chordata; class Amphibia; order Caudata; family Ambystomatidae; genus Ambystoma; species Ambystoma mexicanum. Next base: position 1,134,735,851 of record NC_090931.1, on the reverse strand, counting down.
CAAGTCTTAAGTAAAGCCCCACTTATTTTCAGACAAAGGTGAGCGCTTAACATAGATGGCACTCTAATAATTCGTTTTAAAAAGGGAGAGAAAAGCAGAGAATAAATGGAAACAGATCCCAACACTTTTTCACAAACACAACAAGATAGGAAGGCAAATTAACACCATGAATTCAGAGTCAGTAGGCCGGATCTGCTTTAAGAGGATCAAAACGAAATGTGTCCAAGGTCACACGGTTGCAGTGCACAAAAGTCTTGTAACGGTTCAAAAAGGAGTTGGATCAAAGAAAGGGACCAGCTAGAGGGTCAAGGCGGCCAGCCGAGTCCAGAAGGTTAAGGGGTTATTATTACCTTGTAGAAATCTTTAGAAAGGGAGGCCTGGCGGACACGGTACCTTAAAGTGGTGAGAACACTCCAGCGGGGGCAGTTGTTCCTGGCAGCGGATGCAAGTCGGGGCTTCGTCCGGGGGAAGAGAGGATCTCGTCGGGGAGGAAGACAGGAGTCTGTTGCACTGCCAGGGAAGAAACCAGCTGCAGAGTTTCTCAGGTACAAGGCGCGGTCCGTTGATTCGCGGTTCAGTGGTAAGTGGCTATCCGGCTGCCGGGGTGCTTGGCACGGGCAGTTTGACCACAAACCGGTCTGGGGTGCGTAGGAAAGAAGGTAAACTGGGTGTGCCCACCAGTCAGGGGAAGAAGCCTCTCCAGCAGGGAGATATTCTCTGTCGTCGGGAAGTGGTGAGTCGGATCCACAGGGCTCCACCGGTGGTGTCGTCGTAGTAGGTCGGGTCAGCTTCTCCCTCGTCGGATTCTCAGGTCCTGTGGTGACTTCTGAAGTTCCATTCCCAAAAGCCCTGCTTTTATGCAGCACACCCCCATTCACTCAGCCTAGCTGTCAATCAAACATGCTAAGTGGTGAGCCGGCCGGCCGGCTCACCACTTGGGCCAATCACACAAGAGTGCGACTTGAGTTACCAAGGTAACTCAGTCCAGGGTGCCTAAACCCCCCTCCGACACCCCCTGTGGTACCCAGACAGAGTGGCACCACTTTTGGAGGCTTCTGTGGAGAAGCCCGCCAAAAAGTGGAACAAAGCGCTCGACTTGGGTTGGAGTCACAGAAGAGAACACAAACGCCATTTTAGAATAGTCCTGGCAAAAAAATACCAACCGCCGATTTAATATTAAATAAATAAACCGGCGGTATGTTCGAGGCTATGAGAATTAAATAATTAAAGTTGGTAGCCTCGAACAATGGGGAAATCCCATAGGGAAATATTTGCGGTCGAATATAAAAAGTAGTTTCTGATGTTTGTTAATCTGCTTAGATTCACATGCTGTGCATAGTCCGACATCCAGTGGTCACTGCGGAGTATTGCATTTTGTTTTTCGTAGTCGAAAAGGGGACGTCGAAAAGGCGCGTCTGTAACACTATCCCTATAGTGACGTGCAGTGTACCCACAAACCCTCACGCGTCGAGGTCCCTCAGATTGTTTGTTTTTTTCTGCCCAGTTGTTGGTCGCCTTTATGCAGAGCTCCTCATTGCGAAATCATTTCCTCGACCCTTGGTTGTTTATTATTATTAACTATAACACATAGATCCCTCCCTCGACGTAGCTGCCAAGCTGTTCTCCGCCGAGCAAGATCTTCGACGGAGGGACGAGCGGAGGAGATCCTTCGGCGCTGCCGAACACGTGGCCGGGCTTCGCCGGCCTAACAAAGTAGGAACAGTGGGGTTGTTGGTCATTTCTTTGTTAACACTCTGAGAATGCCTTTCTCTTTCCCCTCCCTCTCTTTCGAGGTCGTAATCACATTTCATGCCCTCAGCTATGGAGAGGGACGCCCTTTAGGTTTTGCCCACGTTGCAAGAGCAAGTTAAACCCAAAACTTTAAAGGATCGCAGGGTCAAAAGGTGGGCAGCCTATGCGATGTCTAGGTCTGACTCCTCGCCAGCTGCCGCCACCGCCAAATGTGACGAGGACAGTGATTACACGGCCTCCGCAACGGAGGTTGTAGACCTCTCGAAGGAGCGCTCCTCGTCGTCCGTCCCCGGCCCCGACAAGCCCGGCTCACGCCCCGCTTATGGGGATGAACAAGGACAAACACAGGAAAACACATAAGCACATACCCCACGGCATGCATTTGTCGAAGACGAAGGCAGCCATAGCGTCAACGGAGGCGTCGGGCCCACCGGCGTCTTCCGCCGATCGGAAGGGTCGCAAGCCCTCACCGCTTCCGCGACCGGCGACCGGGCTTTTTGTAAATAAGGGCGCTAACCCCAGATCCTTAGGCGATGCACCTCGCAAGAGTGCGTACGTTGCCAGTAAAGACTCGGCACCGACTAGCGCGACGGCGAGCGATCCCTCGACGGAGAAGCTGATCACCGATAGCCTCGCGCGTATATCTTCTAAAGACTGCCAGAGACGGACGACGGGTGACACGTCGAAAACCGCTCACAAGGCCAAAGAAACGCCGAGGATGCCGGAGGGTAGGCTGGGACAGCTCCCACCGTCGACAGAAGACCCTAGCCAGCGAGAGGGTTTATCAGAAGGCGAAGGGACTCTATCTTCTACGCTATGGGACAGAACTAAGCAACTACAAGGAGAGGGAACTCCCTCTTCACTCCCAGACCGCTCTGGCCTACCTTAGTGGACTGCAGAGAGGTTCCAGTCATGTATGGACAAGCTAGACAGGTTCATGGCCATCCCAGAAAATAGGACACCCAAGAGGCCAAGGGAGGTACTCCAGGAGGGGCCATGGGCTAAATACCCGAAGCTCTTTAACCCCCTACAGGAAGACATGAACTCTTAAGACCTCGCTGAAGAGGACTCTCACTTCCAGGAAGAGGATGAGTTTGTGAATAATGAAGACCAACAAGAGGGAGAAGGTTTTCATGATGACACTAACATAGGTGAGGAGGGCTACGAGGAGGACCCAGATGAAGGTGGCTTACAGCCCTGGCAGTCGCCATCAGGGTCTACAGACCCCGACATTATAGACATTTCTTCTCCTCAGACCACACCGGTCAGGAACCCATCTCCAGTATACGATCAGCCCACCTTCAATGCGCTACTGAGGAAGGCAGCAGCGCATTTTGAAGTTGAAACTGGGGAGGTCACCCCAGATACTGATTTCGTCGAAAGGATTATTAAAGAAAAACCTCCCACTAGTCAAACTATTCCTATCCTCGCCTCGGTTAAGAGACGACTCACCCCATCGCTGTCCACCCCCGCGCTGGTAAGAGGGGTCAATCCAAGAATCGAGAAATTGTTCTCACCCTCTCAGTCAGAACCATTATATATCAGGGGTCACTCAGTCCCCGACTCCTTAGTGGTGACTAACACAAGGAACAGGGCTGGGGTTCCACTGTCACCCAGCGAGGGACCCCCAGATAAAGCTTTATGCCTTGAGCAAAAGAATTTCCGCCTCGGCAGCGTTTTCAATTAGGATTGCCAATAATAATACATTGTTGGCAAGCTATGCTGATGCTCAATGGGGAAAGCTTAAGCAGGACATCGAAGAAGCCCCTGAACCTCTAAGAACTCGCTTATTGGCTACAGTTACAGAAGGAGCTCTGGTCAACCAGAGCATCATTAAGAACACTCTTGATGCGGCAGAAACTGCTGGCTGTTCTTTGGTGCAGGGAATTCTGCTGAAGCGTCACGTCTGGCTTTGCAATTCCGGTTTCAAGGCAGAAACGCAGGCGTCGCTCATTAATAAGCCAATAGAAGAGTCAAATCTCTTTGGAAGGGCAGTGGACGATGCACTGGAAAATGCGAAGAAAGAATTCGACACCATAAAGACCTTAGACCAAATCTCAAAGCCTCCAAACAGGCAGGGATTTGGGAACGAGCGCTTTTTTCGTGGCCAACAGCAGCAGCAGCAACAGCATTACACTGCGGGCAACTGGCCCTCTAATCAGGGTACCAGTAACCAGTATAATCAAAGAGGACAACGCCGTGGCAAGGGCAGAGGCCGGGGCTCCAGCCCCAGAGGAACCCTAGAAAGTAACACCCAATGACCCGAACTTTGGGTCCCCTCCCATGCGTCTCCGGTTGGGGGCCGGATAACATTGTTCCTTTCAGCATGGGAGGGAATAACATCAGACCAGTGGGTATTGTCAACCGTAGCCCACGGGTACTGTATAGAGTTCAATCGGTCCCCCACCTACAGACCTCCAAGGGGACGACGCCTGTCACCAGAACACCTCGTCATCCTCCTGCAAGAAGTAGAACAGCTGCTACAGAAAGGAGCAATAGAGGTCGTGCCCCTATCTCGGGTAATGGAAGGTATTTATTCAGTGTACTTCCTTGTACCCAAAAAGGACCTAACCATGTGCCCTGTACTAGATCTGCGCCCAGCGAACAAATTTGAAAAACCACAAAAATTTCGTATGGTAACATTACAGGAAGTAATTCCCCTGCTATCTCAGGGGGACTACATGACAACACTAGACATGAAAGATGCATACTTTCATATTTTGATGTTGCCAGCGCACAGAAAATACCTCAGGTTCATGATAGAGGGCAAACACTACCAGTTCAGAGTGCTACCCTTCGGCATAGCGTCTGCACCGAGGATATTCACGAAGGTACTGGCAGTGGCAGCGGCCCACCTGCGCTGGTTGTCCATACCGGTATACCCTTACCTCGACGATTGGCTCATAACAGGGGAGTCCTACGAGACCTGCTTCTCAAAGACCCAGAAGACAGACCTTTTGTTCCAACTGGGCTTCTCCATCAACGAGAAGAAGTCCAGCTTAGACCCCAGCCAAATCAAACAATTCCTAGGGGCTCTAATTCGAACAAAGGACGGCCTTGTCTTCCCCCTCCAATGAGAGGGTCCAAAATATGCTGTTTCAGATCCCTCAATATGTGGCCGGTCGAGAGGTGACGGTACGCAAAGCAATGCACTTGCTAGGAATGATGGCGTCATGTATTTATTTGGTACCTCACGCGCGCCTGCACATGCGCCCAATGCAAGAGCTGCTCAACAGCCAGTGGTGTCCGGCCAGCGGACAATGGGACGATCTAGTGGTGGTCTCGCAGGCCTTGGTTCTCTCGCTACGGTGGTGGTCGAAGGAAAACCTGGTAATAGGGAAACCATTTGCCACCCCCGCATTGGAAGCCACTCTAACCACAGACGCATCCCTCACAGGATGGGGGGGCTCACCTATCCCATCAGACTGCTCGCGGAGTCGGGACTCCGAGCGTAGCTTCCAAGCACATAAACTTATTAGAGCAGTGTTCAAGGCACTAAAAGCCTTCCAGACACACCTACAAGGGAAGACAGTGATGGTCCTCACGGACAGCACCACAGCCATGTACTACCTCAACAAGCAAGGGGGCACTCACTCTCCAGGACTGTCCAAGCTGTCTCAGAACATCTGAAAGTGGGCTCTCAGACACAACATTTTCCTATTGTCACAACATGTACCAGGGGAACTCAATCTGCTAGCAGACGAACTCAGCAGAGACTTCCCTCTGCCCTCAGAGTACGAATGGCGGTTACACGAAGACATCGTCTTCAACCAATGGGGCTTCCCTGAAATAGACCTGTTTGCAACTCTGGAGAACTCACAATGCCTAGATTACGCCTCCAGATACCCACAGAACCGCTCCAAGGGGAACGGTCTCTGCATACCATGGTCAGGGAAATTTGTTTACGCTCCCCCCTCCCCCTTACTCCCCCCCTCCCCCCACTCCCCTGCTTTACAAGATCGTGCACAGGATGCACCAGGAACCAGTCACCGTGATACTGATAGCCCCGATGTGGGCCCGCCAACCATGGTTTGCGCCCCTGATGGAGATGTCCCTGTCCCCACCAGTGAAACTGCCCTGCCCGAACAACTTGCTGTCACAGGACAAGGGCAATACACTAAACCCATGCCCACAGACCATGAACATAGCAGCCTGGCTCCTGAGGTCATAGAATTTGGCCATTTACAACTCCCTCAGAGATGCATGGACATTCTCAAAGAAGCTAGAAAACCCAACACTCGCCACTGCTATTCTAGCAAGTGGAAGAGATTTGTCATCTGGTGTAGAGGTAAGAGCATCAACCCAGTCCACTGCTCTCCCACACAAATTGTCCTTTACCTGACCCATTTACTGGACTCAGGTCTAGTGTTCAATTCTATTAAAGTCCATCTAGTGGCACTTTCTGCGTACACCACCTCTCAACGTAAGATGTCATGGTGGAAAGTCCCAGTTATCAAAGCCTTCATGGAGGGGGTAAAGAGAATACACCCTCGATGGCAAACCCAGCTCCCGGCTGGGACCTTAATGTGGTACTAAACCAGGTTTATGGGCTCACCCTTTGAACCCATGCACAAGGCAACTCTTAAGGACCTCACCCCTAAGACTACTTTCCTAATAGCTATCCCCTCCATTAGGAGAGTAAGTGAACTACAGGCTCTTTCTATTCTAGACCCCTTCGTAACAGTTCACAAAGATAAGGTGGTTCTACGCACACACCCAGGGTTTGCACTGAAATTCATATCGAAATTCCATGTCAACCAGTCAATTGAACTACCAACGTTCTTTCAAAACCCTTCCAATTTGGGAGAAAAGAGCCTGCATACACTAGATGTGCGCAGAGCTGTCATGTTTTATATGGAAAGAACTAGGCCAATGAGAAAGACTAATCAGTTCTTTGTCTCGGTGGCAGCAGGAAGAGAAGGGGATGCAGTCTCAAAGTCCACGATATCTAGATGGATTGTTCAATGCATCACTCTGTTTCTCTCTTGCTAAGAGAGAACTACCCTTCAAGCCAAGAGCACACTACTCGAGGCACTAGGGCATCCATAGCATTCATTGCAAACATTCCCCTTGAGTCCATTTGCAAAGCAGCAGCCTGGAGGTCTGTACACACCTTTACAAAACACTACTGTCTAGATGCTCACTCTAGATCTGATTCCCAGGTGGGACAAGCAGTATTAACACATCTTTTCTCTACTGTTCCTTCTCACAACCCACCTCCAACTCCGGGTACTGCTCGCTAGTCTATGCACAGCATGTGATTCTAAGCAGATTAACAAACATCAGAAGACAATGCATTACTTACCGTAAAAGCATTTCTGATGGTTGTATCTGCTTAGATTCACATGCGCCCACCCTTCCTCCCCGCTCGGATGGAAGGAACATAGACATCTTTCTACATCTCTCTCTTTTCTGTACTCACTCATGTATAGAAGGCTCCCTCAGGGCAGAAAAAATACAAACAGAGGGACCTCGACGCGTGAGGGGTTGTGGGTACACTGCACGTCACTATAGGGATAGTGTTAGACACACCTTGTCGACGTCCCCTTTTCGACTACGAAAAACAAAATGCAATACTCCGCAGTGACCACTGGATGTCGGACTATCACAGCATGTGAATCTAAGCAGATACAACCATCAGAAATGCTTTTACGGTAAGTAATGCATCGTCATCCACTGCCACCAGCCAAAACTCGATCAGGGGGGACGGAGACGTGCCCCCTCGACTAACAGACCCCAGGGCAATCGAATTGCCCCGACCAGTACGTCCACAATATGATGGTTTGTACTGGTTTCTGTTAATAATTTGGGACTAGTAAAGCCAATGGTGACTTTACATGCCCTGGGAGACAGTAGTCAGTCCCAGGGTATGGAGTCTATGGTGGGGTGTCACTATGACACCCCTGTGTTACTGCACGGAGGGTGCTGTGTAACACACATAGTAAAAACACATGAGACCCTATGGAGTAAAGGACCCCATAGCCCATCAAACAAAAACAGTCAAAGGAACACCATAAATCATGTCCAAGAGTGGGAGGAAAAGAGTCTCACTCTTGGCAGGAGAAAAAAACAAACTCCAGAAATCCAGTAAAGCTGCTGGGGGACTCGCTAGGTTAGGAAATTCAGCCTAAAGAGAATTCTCCCTAACAGCTGTACACATTCGGGTCACATCAGTGTAACTGCAGACTCGCCCAGCTGCCAGTCAGCAGCCAGTTAGGAGTGGCAATTGAACACAGATGTTCTCTGTGCCATTTTTCACCTATGGGGCACTCCAGAAGTGGACCTCTTTGCGACCTTTACAAACAGGAGGCTTTCTCTGTATGCATCCAGAGATGGTCTTGGGGTGTCCTCTCTGGGAGACACTCCCGAGATTCCATGGCACAACATGAAGGCTTATGCCTTTCCTCCGCTGCCTCGGATTTATCGGTCACTCTGCAAGTTAAGCAATGCATCGAATTGCACTCTTCTCATAGCTCCTTGGTGGCAAGACAGATTCTGGTTTTTGGAACTTCAGCATCTGTCGATTCTTCCTCCGATCAGATTGCCGTTGATTCACGACCTGCTTCACCAGTGCGATCATCAGATGTGGTACCCCTCCCCACAATCGTTTAGCTTGGCTGTCTGGTGCCTGGATTCAGATCTTTAGTGCAGTTTAATCCGTCCAAGGACAATATGCGCATCATTGAAGCGGCCAGAAAACCTTGTACGAGGGCTCAATATTGAAGCAAATGACTGTCACTGGTGCTTGGCCTAACCGCTTGACCCAGGCATGCTAGCTTGCTACGGTTGACACTGTTTTATCATTTGTGTCTCAGCTCGCAGCTTCAGGCATTCATGTCTTGTCTTGCAGAACTTTATCTGCCATTGCGACCTACCTGTCCACTGTCATCTGTTCCTTTTTTCTCTTTGACTAATCCGGTCATTAAAAGACATTTCTTGGAAGGTCGCTTTTCTGATTGCAGTGACATCGGCCAGGCGGGTAAGCGAGCTCTAAGCTCTTTCCCTAGAACAGCCGTTCCTCACCTTCCATAAGGATAACGTTGTGCTCCGCACTCATCCTTCTTTCCTGCCTAAGGTGGTTACCGATTTTTCACTTGAACCAGTCGATTTCCTTACCTGTCTTTTTTCCTAATCTATCTTTGGATGCCGAGAGTCTTACTCAACTTGGACGTCAGGCGAGCCCTGAAATTGTATCTCGACAGAACGAGGGGCTCCTCAAAGCTCTTTGTCACATTCGGGGACCCGAAAAGGAAACCGGCTTCCAAGTCAACTATCTCCCGATGGATTGCCTCTTACATTTCAGAAGCCTATACCATCCAAGGCCTTCGTGCCCATCTTGTACGGGGCAAATCGGCTGCCGTTGCCTTCCTAAAAGTATGTTTCTTGGGAAACCATCGCCAAGGCGGCTACGTGGGTTTCCTCATTAGCTTTTTGTAAGCATTATTGCTTGGACCTGAGCTCCAGGGCTGATGCCCAGTTTGGCCAGGCTGTTCTTAACAATTTATTCCAGTAAGGGGGTTTTTCCATCCACCCAAACTAACTGTGGTGCGTGCGTGGGAATCTCCCACAAGTATGGAGGAAAGGGGACGGGACGTAGGAGTATGATAAAGTTACTCACCGTAGTGACTACCTTACTCCTAGTCAATAGTCCCCTTTCCTCCATACGCCCGCCTGCCGTCCCCTCTAAAAAGTATCCTCTATTATTGCTTAAATCTTCTCAACCTGGCGATAGAAAAGGACTGAAGGGCGATGCGTGGAGCTCAGGAGGGCGGTGTTACGACCACATGCGGCACCCCGCGTAAAAATAAAAGGACACAAATTCTCCTTTTTTATGCTTTTTTACAAAAGTGCTCCCGTCCCGAAGGACAAAATGTGCCACAAGTATGGAGGAAAGGGGACTAGGGACTAGGAGTAAGGTAGTCATTACGGTGAGTAACTTTATTAATTTTCCTTCCCAGAAGTCGCTATCTTGTGTGGGTTTGCAGAGTAAATGTATTTATAGGTTTTGTGAGTGCGCGTTCTTACCGATAATACGAATGAACTGTCATTACTGTCAAAAGCTGTAACAATTGTAACTGCAAGCAACTACAAACTAAGCAGTAGCCTTTGAAAATGAGACTCAAGCCCAGGGATCGTATCTCTCCAGGACTGAAATCGCTGCACTGACTCCCAGTGGCTTTGAAGATTAAGTTCAAAATCCTTTGCATCGTCCACGAGGCCTTCTGGGGCTTGGGCCCTCAATACCTTCAACTCTCTCTTCCTAAATATCTTCCTTCCCGAGCTCTTCTCTCATCCGCCTCCAACTCCCTCAGGGTCAGTCGCTTCTCCAAGCAACGAGTAGGTGGTAGATCTCTCTCTTCAGCTGCGGCCTCCCTCTGGAACAGCCTCACTGAAACTTGAGCAGAACCATCTTCGGTTCCGGAAGCACCTTAAAACCTTCCTCTTTGCTTCTACTGCACTGGTTACCTGGCCACCCATCCGATCTCTGGCCAAAGCCCTGCCAGTTGCACCCCTGCACTGCCTCCCTGGCAACCCCTGCACCCGAGAACTGTTTTCTGTATCCCTACAGTCCCCCCACCAGCACTTATGTCTGCACTCGCCACCAGCTGGTCGTTCTTTTATTTATCTTATTTTATTATCCCATGTACTGCACTTCCCCCACCCTCCCCGCACTTTCCTTTTCCCCCCCCCTTCCCCTGCACTTGCGCGATCTGAATGACACCTGGCCTAGTAAGATCGTTGTCTGTCTTCTCTCTGTTCCCCCTCCCTTGCCTCGTCGCGCCTTGAAACACTTGTGTGTAGGCGTGTTATAAATGCCATAATCATATCAAAAGTATTATAAAGTGTTTTGGTATATTGTGCTACATATTTAAAAATGTATGTGTTTCTTTGATGTGCATTACTAACTAGGTTCAGTGTACTTACCTACAGCTCACATCTTCCTCTTATGATAAGCCTGACTGCTCTTCCACTCTACCAAGGTGGTTCCATGAGTTGGGGGTTCTATAAACCATTGGGATAGTTTTGTAAAGTCTACCTAACAGTGGACCTTTGGGAAACTCCCCTAACACTTTTTTTTCTGCTAAGGTACTCTGTTGACTTGGGTAATACACACCAAGTCTTGTGTCGATCTTGTGAGGCTGAGTGGGTGATTCGTGCATTTGGGCGGTTGCCCATACAGTCTGCCCAGGCCTAAAACTTATTGGCTGGCTGTCCAATTGCACGCTACGGAATGTGTTTGTGGAAATAAGCACCTGCAATGCCTCTACTGCCTGCGCCCTGACCACAAGGAGGTAGAGTGCGGGATTTGCCTCGGTTTCTCCAAGAAAACTACGAAGGACAGGCGTAGTAGGCTTGCGGCATGGCTTAACGCCAAGGCCTCTGACCGTGCTCTGAGCAGGGTCATGCTTCACCCAGGACCGGCCAGTCTGAGGAGCGGTCTTCTAAGTCCTTAGAGGTAGCTTCTTCCCTGGGGCCCCAAGATGAGGCCAAGAGCTGTAAGTCAGTCCACTGGGTTCGCTGCAGAAGCGTGTCCCTAAGTGGATAGGGTGCAGCATCACCTTTCAGCCTCCATACTCCTATGTCCTGTCCTATTTTCTCCATACTGTATGGGCGTCACTCGCTAGGGGCGGAAGACTGAATCTTTTTCACCAGAAAAATCGTCTTTTCCTTTAAATTTAGATGCGAGTGGGGGTGCGGCCCTGGCAGCATGTGCTCCCCCCCTGAATCCGCCCATCAGCGCCACTCCCCAGTCCTCTTTTCCGTGTCGATGGGAACGTACCGCTTTCACCTTTGCTCTTGTTAGGCCTCTGGCCTAATAATTCCACGCACTCTTCCCCGGAGAAGTACTTTTGTTGACAGAGTGGTACCTGATTGAAAGAAGAATCTTTCAATCATGTACCACTCTGTCCTCAGGCGCCACGCTCCTCTCCGGCACATGACGGCGGGTTTAGCAGGTGTCCAGCCTGCTCGGGTCTCTTCCCTACGTCCGACTAGCGGGGGACATGCTATCTCCGGTACATCCGGTAGCACCCATGGCTACGCCGCCCTTGGTCCAGCACCTCTTGGTCCAACGTGGCCCCAGCTGCCTGCGCCTGTCCCTACGACACCAGATCCCATGCCTGTCCCAGTCACAACAGCCCAGTTTCTGCTGCCGCAGCAGCCTCCAACGGTGATCATTTCGCCACAGGTCCCTGCACCCAGCACTCCTCCAGCTGTCCCGGACCAGCAAGATAAATTGGTGGACATAGTGTATCGGGGTCCTACTCCTCATCTATCAGCCAAAGTCTTTCACAACGGCTGGCGGGCCTGGCTGAGTATTTGTGGAATCCCAATGCAGAAGGACGTTGTGGCGCTTGCCAAAAAAGGATGGCTCAAGCCACGTTCTACGCCACCTACCAATAGGTGTCTCGACACTAAGTTCAGGGCGCGATCAGGATCACCTTACTCTTACGTCCTGTCTCCTTTCCTCCATAATGCATGGGTGTCCCTTCCAAGGGACGGAAGACAGATCCTTTTTCACCAGTAAAACATCTTCCCCCTTTAAATTTAGAGGTGCACAGGGGTGTGACCCTGGGAGCATGCACTGCCCTGACTCCGCCCTCCGGAGCCACACCCCAGTCCCCTCTTCCGCGTCGACAGGAATGGGCCGAATTCATGAGCGCTCCTGGGTTTGGCTTCGGGGCCATGTAATTCCACGTGCAGATACTTCTCTTCTTTTTTGTCTTTTTATCATTCAGGTACTCGCTCCTCGGGCGTCATGCTCCTCCCCGGCACATGTCGATTTCTGCAGGTGTCCATCCTGCGATGGGCTCTTTCCAACTAAAGACCCCCATGCCCTCTACCTCTGTTGCCTTGGCCCAGACCACGGCTGACAAGCTTGTAACGCGTGCAACACGCTCTCCTCGAGGTCTCTGAAGAACAGGCTAGCCAGGTGGAGAGAGCTCTTCCAGAGATCGCCTCCAAAGGACCTAAAGGACTTAATCTATCATCGCTCCAAGCCCAAGGTAGGGCCGCTCTTTTATAGCACACCCCGCAAAGGGAGACTCCTTCGACAGGCCGAGGGGGTCAGTAGATACTCCCGGTGATGGTGCTGAGTAACCAGAAGGTTCTTTTACTGGACCTTCACCAGAGGGGCCTAGTACCGGCAACATGTCCGAGGGGGCGCCTATACGCAGTTACACCGGCAAATCCGCTGAGGGCAAAAGGCCTACCAGGCCTCGGCCTGAGGAACAGGGTAGGCCCCATGATCGACACTCTGAGAGTCCTGGACAGGTCGGGGCCCAGTGAGCCGAACAACACGACGCAGGCACGCGGAAGGCAGCTCGACAAAATGGTTGCCATTCCAGACATCCGCCCGATACCGCACCAAGGCAGGGAACAGATGGAGGAACGTGTGTCTAGGTGGTACTGGTGTCAACCAAGAATGTGGCCTACAGCCTACCCTTAATTTGCATAGGGCAGGTTACCACTGCATCCTTATGGGCAGAGCATGCAACGGCTCCAGCAGCCGCCCGCTACCCCGTCAATATCGCCTACCACTCCGACCTGCGAGGCCAGATTTTTTTTTTAATGGTTTCTCGGCCTCAAGAAATCGCCTTGGATGGGGACATCCTCAGGGACGTGCTCCTGCCAATGGCCCCGGTGCCGCAGGCCCCAGTACAGGTGCCCCAGGCCCCTGTGCAGCCCCAGCCGCTCGCTCCGGCCCCCCAACTGATCGTGCAGGCGGTTCACACCAGCCTCCGGTTCCGATCTCCACTCCCCAGCCTTTGGCTCCCAGCACCCCTCCACTGGTGCCGGACCAACCAGACCCCCGGGTGCACACGGATGAGGAGGACCCCGACACAGTCGTCAACCAAGGCCTCCACGTATGGCTGGCAGAGTACTTGGGTATTCCTCAACCCGAGGTGGAGCAATCAGCAAAGTGGGTCTTCGCAGAAGTCCTCACGCTCCGTCCCATAGCAAGCCTTGGCCAAAAAGGGCTGGCTCAAGCCCCACCAAGTCCAGCCGGTCAGTCGACACCTGGACGCCAAGTACATGCAGATGAAGGGGGATACACTCTTGATATCGGCCTGGCCCACCCTCAGCCATACTCTTCGGTGATCGCTGCAGCATCACTATACTCCAAGCCGCAGTCGTCCTCAGCCTCTTCCTCCACGGCACTGTTCGGCTAGGCGGAGATCTTGGGGACGTACGGGAAGAAGCTGTATTCCAATGCGTCCCTGCATCTTCATTAAGCCATGCTGGCAGCCGTTAACCAGAGGCTTTGGCAACAAATTGGATTTCCTGCCAGAGCTTCCGGCGCAGAGCCAATCGCGATTCAAGGCGGGACTGGCAGAGGCCAAGATGGTGGCTCAAGATTACATGGAGTCCACCGTGGCCCACATCGACACCTCTGGCCGGGCCATCTGCATAGCCACGGACATGAGAACAGCCTGGCTCTGTGCTACTAAATTCAACCCGGATGTCCATGAACACATCTTGGACCTTCCGTTCGAAGGGGGTGACCTCTTCCACTCCACCACGGACGAGGAGCTGAACAAAAAGAAAAACTGCTTATAAATGGCCAAATCTTTATCCATCCTTACAAAGACCACGCACAAAATGTACACCCAGTCACAGCAGTGCTCGGACAAGGGGCGTACATACAGAGGGTTCTGCGGCTTCCAAGAACGGAGATCTAGACAGCCTGACAGATCGCTGACACATCGGTGCAAGCAACAAAAAGGGGAGGAGGGAGTAAGGGCTTTTTCAGTCCCCCTTCTCTGCAACAGCCTCAGAGGGAAAGAAGACCTGACATGCCCCTCTGGGTCCATTTGTCTCCAGTGGGGGGCAGGCTTGCTCTCATGCACATTTTTGGTGCCATAATTTCGCGGACCCCTGGATTCTATCCGTAGTATCCACAGGTTACCGCATTCCTATCCCAGCCTCTCCTCCCCTATACCCCCACAGGTTGGGACAGTAACTCTTTTGGCGGATATCCGGGCGCTCGTAGAGAGCCAGGCTGTGGAGGAAGTCCCAGCCTCCCTGCGAGACTTTGGCTTATGCTCCAGGATTTTCGCCATTCAGAAGAACCACCAGGTGGGCCTGAGAGTTGTGCTGGACCGGTCCACCCTCAACCTCTCCTTACCCCTGCAAAAATTCAAGATGGTTACGCCAGCTTTTATAGCTGAGTCATTTGACATGGGAGACTGGATGTGCTCCCTGGATCTGAAGGACCCGTACCTACACGTCCCGATTTGGCAGGCCCATCGTTCTTTCCTACGGTTCAGGATCATGGGCTACCATTTTCAATACAAGGTCCTCCCTTTTGGCCTCGACTCAGCCCCCAGTGTCTTTACCAGACTCATGAATGCCGTGGCGGCCCTCCTCCGAGTGCAGGGTCTCCACATCTACCCATACCTCCACGACTGGCTCGTCAGGGCTACATCTCCGGAGGCGGTTCACCACTCTTCCCATGCCCTTATGAACACACTGCATGATCTGGGCTTCTCGCTCAATCTCAAGAAGTCACAACTGCAGCCCACGCAGACTCTGCCTTTCCTGGGCCTCATCTGGGACACGTGCTCCGTGAGGGTCTTCCCGTCGAAGGACAAAATCTCGGCCATCAGGAGGGCCACCGCCCACTAACTCAGCAGAGAGGTGACCTCTGCTTGGTGGTACCAACCTCTCCTGGGTCTACTCGCAGCGGTCCTACTAGCCGTGCCGCATACGAGACTAAGGATGAGGAGGATTCAGCTGCACTTTGCGGCCTCATGCAACCAGGAACGGGGCTCTCAATCCGAGATGATCAACGTCCCTCCATTTGTCCACCCGGACCTAACCTGGTGGTCCAGGGTCTAAAACTTATGGACGGGCAAGCCCTTTCAGCTAACAGTCTTTTCTCGAGTGCTGGGGAGCCCCCCTGGACGGCCTCTCGGTCCACAGCACCTGGACTCGACAGGAGCAGGAATACCACATCAACTGATTGGTGCTGAACGCCATCTGGCTATCGTTCAGAGCATTCCTACCGCTTCTCAGGGGCAAGGTTGTCCTCATAAAGGCGGACAACTCGACCAGCACAACAAGCAGGGAGGCACCAGATCCCCTCCTCTGTTTAGACTGGCGATCAGCATGTGGGAGTGGGCCCTGGAAAATGACATGTACCTCACAGCAGTGCACTTCCCGGGGGAATACAACCTGGAAGCGGACAGGCTCAACAGGCTGGGAGTGGACAATTAAGAGTGGCAGCTAAACAACCTCGTTATTCAGGAAATCTTCAACAGGTGGGGTCACCCCCACGTGGATCTCTTTGCCACCTGGCACAACAAGAAGTGTCCTCAGTTGGCATCCTGGCAAGGTCAGGGACCTGGATTTCTGGGCGACACATTTCACCTCCAGTGGACCGGCATGAAAGCCTACGCCTTTCCACCCACTCTCCTGATCCACAGGATAATCTGCAAGATCAAGGAGTCTTGCCAGATTCCTCATTATTCTGATAGCTCCGTGGTGGCCAGTCAGGCCCTGGTTTTCGGAGCTACTCAGCCTCTCTGAGGTGCCCCCGATTCACCTTCCGACCGGCCCAGCACGTCTTCTGGCACATCAGGGGGGTGCAGAGTCTTCCACCCTGCCCCATGGAAACTAGCCCTCACAGCGTGGTACCTGAGCAGGTAACAATTTGGCACCTTAGCCTCTCGCAGGCCAATCTGGAGATCACATAGGGTGCCAGGAGCAAAGCCACCAGGGCACAGTACAAAAGCAAATGGACCAGGTTCTGCCACTGGGTGGACACCAAGGGTATTGACCCCTTGGCTTGCACTTTGGACGGCGTGCTCCATTGGGGCTTACAGGAACTCAGAGGAGGGCATTTTCTCCTCCTCCAACCCTATCAAACATCTGATGGGTGTCACTAGGCACTACCCGCCAGTAACATAGTCTTGGGCGCCCTTGTGCACAAACCATTCGAGCCAGTGGCGTCCGTGGACATCAGCCTGGTCACCATCAAGACGTCCTTACTAGTCAGCCTTACCTCGGCTCATATAGTCGGCGAGATCCAGGCGCTGGTCGCCTTTGAACCATATACCACTTTCACAAGGACAAGGTAGTCATGCGGACGCACCTGGCGTTTCTGCCTAAGGTTCCGTCGGCCTTCCTCTTGAAGGAGGAAATAGTCCTTCCTACGTTTTTTCCCGATCCCAAGGATGAAGCACAGAGTGCTGCACTGCATGAATGTCAGGCGTGCTCTGAAATTCTACTTGGACAGGACCAAGGGCTTCTGCAAATCCGATGCCCTGTTCGTCACTTTCGGAGGCTCAAGATGAGGCTACCAGGCCTCTAAGGCCTCCATTTCCCGCTGATGGGCTCTGCCATCAAAGAAGCGTACAAGGGCCAGCAGAAGCCGCTTCCAGCCAACATGCATGCCCACGCAGTCAGGGCCAAGGCAACGGCCATCGCATTCCAGCGACATGGCCCTTGGCAAGTCATTAGCAGGGCAGGGGACCCGTTCTCCTTCCCATGGGACGGACTTCCTATACACGTTAAATCCATTCCCTCGCCTGCTACGCGTCATCAACACTCAGTGTCCATGCAACGTGATACCTAACGCCCCGGCGTGTCCGAGGCAGATTTGGTATCCAGACCTTCTCAACCTCTTAGCATCGTCTCGGTCAAGCCGCCTGTGGTTTCGGTTCTTCTCACCAGAGAAGGAGGCGCAATCCTTCATCACAACCCAGGGTTGCTGAACCTGAGGGCTTGGCTCCTGCAGCCCTAGAGTTTGGAGGATATGAGTTGGCTGCATGGAGGTCCTCACCAAGGCCAGGGTGTTGTCTACTTTGAAGTGCTACTGCAGATCCGTCCGTACTTGCTATCCATCCCAACGGCCGACTGGCGCACACCTCTATCAAGGTGCATCTGGCAGCTATCTCACGCTACACCAGGTTTCCAGGAAGCTCTTCACTTTGGTCCCACCAACTAGTCAAAGAATTCCTCAAAGGACTTTTTCGATCTTTCCTGCTGGTGAAGGCTCCTGCCCCGGCATGGGAACTCCACGCATTTCTGACAAGGCTCATGGAGTCCCCCTTCAAGCCTTTGCATCAGGCCCCTCTCGTTCCTCTCGTGAAACGGCTTTCCTTGTGGCCATCACCTCTGCCAGGAGGGTAGGTGAAATCCAGTCCCTAGCCTGCAAGCAACCATACCCGACTTTCCACGAATGGAGCGTTCTGTTGCATACACACCCCTCTTTCATACCGAAGGTTCCGTCGGAATTCCACCTTCAGTCTTTGGTGTTACTTGTTTTTCCCAAAACCTTTGCCACCGACGGAAAGGGCCTTGCATTCGCTGGATGTTGCTCGTGCCCTGAAGTTCTACGTGACACGCACAAAGAGTTTTCGGAAGACCTTGCAACTGTTTGTGAACTTTGGTCCTGTGAACCATGGGAAGGGCTTGTCCAAGTCTTCATTTCAAGGTGGCTTTCAGGCTGCATTACTCTCATTGGTTGGCAAACTGACCGCTGCCCGGCCGTCTGAGGGCCCACTCCACCAGAGCGATTGCTGCGATGACAGCGTTCCTGTCTGGTCTGCCCCTGCTGGACATCTGCAGGGCTGCTACATGGAGGTCCACTTACACCTTTACGAAGTTCTTCTGTGTCGACAGGGATTCCAGGTAGAGTCCAGAGTAGGACAAGCAGTGCTAAGCAACCTGTTTGCTTGAGGTGAGACTGTTCTGGAGGTAAGAATTAATTGCTTCTGTTGAGCCTTGCCACCTCCCGTGGTTGTGTAATGATGTACTGCTATGTATTTGTTATTCATGAGCATGTGAATCCATGCCAGACCCCCATGCTGGAGAAGGTTTAAGTTACTTACCTGTAACTATTGTTCTCCAGCATGGGTCTGGCATGAATTCACATGCGAACCCTCCCTCTGTCCCCTCTGCAGCTCTTCTTGGTCATACTGCCACTGTACGTGCTTACCAAATCTGTAGATGGCTACCAGGGGAGGGACTTAGGTAGAGGACTGGTATTGGATGGGGGGCAGTATGACCCAGAAGACAGTGATTGGTTTAGAGGAGCAAAACAGTTTTTAAGTGCAAATGGAACTGTTTTTTCTCTTACTGAGGATTCCCAGCCTGACTGGGAATATTTATGAGCACGTGTATCCATGCCAGACCCATGCCGGAGAACAATAGTTACAGAGAAGTAATTTAAACCTTATTTTTTTACAATGGATATGGTTTGTGTTTCTTTGGACTTGTATGTATGCTACAATTTCTTTGTGTCAAGATACAGCCCTCTCTTCCTCCTAAGATAAGCCTGGCTGCTTGGTCTACGCTACAACATGTTCTCAGGTGCTACTGCATTATAATAAGAGTGGAGTTTTGTACTGCCTCTGATATGGTTTTATGAAGCTCTTAGTTGGATTTTATAAAAATTGTCCAAACAGTACTGAAAAGTGAAATACTTCTATTTCATTTTTTGAATGTATGTAAAGCTCATGTAAAAATACGAAAAAATTAATGTCACACCCAAACATACTGCTATTCCAATGGTATTTTTTTAGTTTTCCGTTTATTCTAAAACATCTGTTTTAATTTGTACCAAAGGACACATATTTTATACAAAACTCATCTTTACGCATTCAGTGGCTTTAAAAGAGCCTCATACAATGTTTTAACAATCAATAAGCAACCATTACAGACACAAATGAAACCGTAGTTTACAGTTGAGATCTATGACACATATAGATCCTTCCTATCACTGTAATCTGTCTAGACCCTGGCAACATCCCGGGCCATTTCTAAAGTTCTTTTTTACTTTTTGAACCTGCTGTGTTTACAGTGTTGGTGGTTGCTGTATCTATAGTCGACACTGTGTTTCGACCGTCTCTTCAGTGATTTGCGGTTTCACAATTATGCTGCCTTCATTAGGATGGAATACCATTTGTTTGAATACAGATAAAAAGTATTTTGTGTGTTATGTACTAGCCAAGCAACATCAAGGGGTGTAATTGGCCCTCATGTATGGATGTCCAATAAAGTGGTGGACTTGCAGAAGAACCATACTTCACTAGGAGCGACTGGTCTCATTCTAAGCACTGAATTCAGGAGGAACAGAGCAAATCCATAGGTCTGTGGCCACGACGGTACTGCTGCGTGGCTTTAGGTAGCAGCACTGCTAGTTTCTAGTACTAACCTGGATGATCAAGGCTCACCGGGGACACTTTATAAAAAAAAACTGGTAAAGCTCATGTGACTTCAGATGAATAAGAATCTGGTAATCCAAATTCCATTACACGTGTTTGATGGCATGGTTATTGCTTTGTCTCTAGGTGCCTTCACCCATGTCAGAACCTGAAGAAAATGATCCAGATGGTGCATATGCTTTCAGAAGAAGATTGGGATGCCAGTATTATGCTGTAAGACTTTCACTGCTAGTCACTGTTAAAAGAAAATGTTAAGTAGACCCTGACCTGCTTGTATACCCCTATAGTACAATCAAGATGTTTATACAACGCTATTTAAATATAGATAAGCAAACACTTCTTTGAGTTGCCATTTCATTATCCCTTAGATGTTGGTGCCTCTGCATTGCTCACAGCTGTTTTACTGGTATCATGTAGTAAACATTGGAACAGCTTTATTTTTTTTCTTCTTTTTTAGCAATTCAAGGCAATTGTTTCAATATTTGCATGTGTGAAATGTTCTCAACATCCAGACCTCCTGTTGGCTTTCTTTAACTCCATCTGTACCCTTTTTTTTAAAATGTGATTTCCACTGAACGTCTTTCTGTAGTTACCCATTGTTCGCCTACTTATTTAACTTTTTCCAGTACAAATTTCCTTTTCTATTTCATATATCTGCTTGTGCTCTAACCGAAGAGCTCTTTTCTCATTCTCCATAAATATTTTTCTTCTCACTTTTACACTTTTTTCCTGTTTTTGTACTGGGAAAACCAACAACCCCCCTCAAAAGAAAATCTGAAACCACAGACTAGTAAAGAATTGTACAGTTCATTCCACAGTAATGGAAAATATAGCGTGGCTTATGACTGATTAATGATGGCTGTTAACATAGTCTTTCTTCCATGGAAAAACAGACCATTGAAATGAAACATTCCATACTCTATTTGTAGGCGCTGTTGGATATGTGTGTGGTTTTGTTTTTCCAACTGTTTTAATTGAGCATTGAACTCCAGATTAATGCAAATTTACCCCAAACTTTGTTTTATTAGCTCTCAAATCTCCCAAAACGTGACCATTCCATCTCTGAACTTTAGATGAGTGTACGTTTTGGTAGATGGTCTTGTTATCATTATGGTTCAAGACCCTGAACAAAGAACTGTTGAGGAAGGCAGCCAACTAGGTCATTCCTAGGGCTCCCTCTCCCTGTCTATTATGGGGATCCCCCATTGGACCCTCCTTGCCCCCCCACCCCACAATGCCTCCACCAAAATAAAATCCCCACTGCCGCTACTTTGCTGTACAAGCCCATGGCTACCTCCTCTGACTCTCCAAGCTGCTTCCACGGAAGCCTGACACACTGTGTGGCGTGCATCATGGCGCAGCCTTTAGTGTCTGGCGTTTGGGGAAGCGGCCTAAATGCCACATTCTCCAGCATGGGGTCTGTCATGTATTCACATGCTCATGATAATTTCTTGTTTTTTCAAATTTTCTGAACAAAATATTTAGACTTTTGACCAATTTTGATTGATCATCGACGAAGGACAGAGACCCACAGAGGCGATACGCTACCACCAAACAGCCTCATCCAGTCTGTCATCGAAGTTTTGAGAAGAACCGGCCTCGAACCTTCTTCAGGAAAGAGTCAAGCCTCATTTAGGACCGGCCGGTCCGAGGAGCGAACTCCCTCCGTGAGGTCGAGATCCTTTGAGGATGCCGCACCCGCGGGGCTCCAAGAGAATTGGCAAGCTCGGCTATGCTAGGAAGCGCTGGGTTTGCCGCTGATGTGGGTCCTGAGTCGGGCAGAAGGAGATCGTCAACAGTCGGCCTCCAAGGTGAGCCTACCAGCGGCAGGGGCCCTTCGAAGAGAAAGTCCCTAACCCCGTGCAAACTACTTGTGTCCGTGGATAAGAAGTGGAAGAAGTCTAGAGAGGACTTGTCGGAGCTGGCTAAGACCTTGCAGCATGTCAGCTCAACAGTCAACAACGGCACCGTCAATAAAAATGGCGACTAGCACATCGTGCAAATCATCGACGTCCACAGTGAAGGCATTGAAGGAGAGTGGATCCGCAAAGGTTGTGTCGACCGCTCCACAGGTGTTACCCCAGAGGCGAAATACGGCTGCGGAGGCAGCGACTAATGCAGCTACCAGTGGACCATCCCTGGTACGTGGACCAGCGGGCTGCTCCGGACAGGCTAGAGCAGATCTACTCGAGTGCCGTCAAGGACAATGATCTACAGGCCGATGGCCTTACGGATCTCAAACGTTCCCCTGCGTCTGCCCAGAACATACATCTCTGGCTCTGTTCACCCCTAGACCTAGGGATATGTTGCTGGATATTCTCACGTCCTGCACACACTGGTGACTGAAATCAGCAGAGGATGCCTGCAGGACCTAGGCCTTCACGGGACATACAAGAGCATCTGAGACTAAGCTCGCCTCCACGAAAGAGAATGGCCAAATGGGGCGCTGGTCCTCGCCGTTAACCCACTCCTCCTCCTCCACCACCTCATCGAGAAAAGACCGCACCCGGAGCCCCAGCCCCGCAAGATGACACAGGCACAGCTACATGGCTACGGGCACCGGTGAGGATGGCTACTTCATCGCGGCTGATGGGGAAATGCACGCATATGAGCCTCATAGGGCCTCCCACCTGACGAAGTCGGATCCTTTCATCCTTTCATCCTTTCAGTCTATGTCAAGGGCATCAGAACAATTTGTTAATCCCCGAGGAGACCAAGAAAGACGGCTTATTGTGAATGAATGGGATTTCGCATATATGGCAAGGGTTTTGGGACTACAGGTAGTCGACCACTGGAACATTAATTACGAAGAAGCCGCAGAGCGAAGTCAGCAGGGCCTTCCAGGACTGCGAAAGCACCGGTGAAGCTGTGCTGCCTGTTTTCCCAACGACAGGGAAGCTCTGCCAAGGACGACGACCCCCCCACCTCCCTTAGGCTGGTGGAACCAACTAGCCTCTCGACCTGCTTCATTGTGGGCCAAAACCTGTCGCTGCAACCTTCCTGGGCTGCAATTTCCCAATCCCTGGTGTACCGGAGACAAGTGCAAGAGATCTTTACGGAGAATACCAGCACCATATTCTACATCAGGAAGCAGGGTGATACTCTCCAAAGAAACGCAGGACGTGTGGCGCTGGGCTGTTGGGCAGGGGATGTTCCTTGTCCCTCTCCAACAGGCGGGTGTCAAGAACACCATTGCAGACTCCCTCCACAGGGAACTGCGCTCATGCCAAGAGTGGGAGCTTCGTCGGGAGCGGGTGGACCGCCTATTCGTCAAATGGCACGGGCCCCAGATAAATCTGTTTGTGACGGCAGTGAAAAGTACCACAGGTTTGCCAGCAGGTTCCACCAGCCAAGGATGCGTTATCCTTTCTGTGGGGAAGGGCTGTTCCTGAACGCGTTCCCTCTGTTCCCAAGAGTCATCAACACATCCAGACAGCGCCCATGGAAGTTGAGTTATCGACCTGCGGTGGCCGAGGCAGATTTGGTATCTGGACCTTCTCAGCCTGTCGGTGTCGCCTCTGGTCAAGCTGCCAGTGGTTCCGAATCTTCTCGCCAGAGAAGGAGGTACAATCCTTAATCATGACCCAGGACCGCTGAACTGGAGGGCTTTGCTCCTGCAGCCCTAGAGTTTGGAGGACATGAGTTGACTGCAGGGAGGACCTCGGCATCGTCAACTTTGAAGTGCTATGGTCACAAGTGGGAGCGTTTCGCTACGTGGTGCCAGTCTCAGAATATTACCCCTGTGAGCGTCGCAGCCCCACCGATCCTTCCATATCTACTATCCTTGGCCAAGGTCGGAATGGCACACACCTATCTAGGTACATCTGGCGGCTATCTCCCGCTACACCAGGTCTCCAGGAAGATCTTCACTTTGATACCATTGACTCATCAAGGAGTTTCTCAAAAAAAATGTTTCGGTCTTTTACCGCCGTTGGAACTTAACGTGGTTCTTACGAGGCTCATGAGGGCCCCCTTCGAGTCTATGCATCGGGCCTCTCGTTCCTCTTGTGTAAAAAGGCTTTCCTTGTTGCCCTCACCTCTGCCAGAAGAGTAGGTGAGATCCAGGTCCTATCCTGCAAGCAACCATACCCGACCCTCCATGAATGTAGGGTCGTGTTGTGTACAGATCCCTCTTTCATGCCAAAGGTTCTGTCGGAATTCGACCAACAAACCTTTGGTGTTACCTTTCCCGAAACCTTTGTTGCCGGCGGAAAGGGCTTTGCACTGGCTGGACCTTGCTCATGCCCTGAAGTTCTACATGACGGGCACCATAGGTTTTCGGAAGCCCTCCAACCGTTGATATTTGTTCCTGTGAACCATGGGAAGGCCTTGGGCAAGGCTTCCATTTCGAGGTGGCTCTCTGGCCGTTTCCCCATCCGGTGTCCCACTCCCCGAAGACCCCTCACCCACGTGATCCTCCCACACTGGTCCACCCCAGGAACTGGATCCAAAAGCTATGGCTGTGTTCTGGCCATCTGGATGACATATCCCCAGGAAATAGCAGGTGAGACACCTTCAGGTTTCTCACAATACCCAACCCAGCTTCCACGACCAAAGGTGTGTGGAATGGAGATGAGACAAAGGGACTTGTTCCCATGTTCAGCTCACTGATTCTTATCCCCCCTGCCCCCTCATTCGCAACGATTTACGCCCCTAATCAAGGTTAGAAGATATTTCTGCAGAGAACGTTGGAGAAAATGAGTGGAGGCCAGGGACACCTCATCCTGGGAGGGGACTTTAATGTGTGAATGGACGCAAGTTCGGACAGACAGGCCAGACAAGCAGCGGACCAAGAATCGCAGAGACCGGGAGATGTTGATCTTGGATTGGCCATGGAATTGCATGGGTTAAGGGACATATGGCAGCATCTCCACCCACAGGAGAGGGGATTCACTTTCTACTCGGTACCCAATGGCACTCTGACGAGAGTAGACTACCTGTACATCTCCAGGGTTCTCTGGGAGGTGACGAGGGTCTCTGGGATTCACCCGATTTCGTGCTCTCACCACAACATAGTATCTGTGGACATTAACTGGGGAGGGCTGTGCCCGAGGAACTCCCAAGGGGAGGTGTAATGACTCCCTTTTGAAGGTTCCGGTCTTCCGAGAGGATTTTGAGAATGGCATTAAAGAATTCTTTACCATCAATCAATAACACCGGTGAAGTTGAAAAGGAGACGGTATGGGACGCAGCTAAGGCCACATGGAGGGGGTTGCTGATCAAGGAGGGGGCTCGCAGGAAGAGGGAATGTACACTAATTGAGAAAGATCTCTGGGTCAAAATAGGTGCTCTTGAGAGACGTCCTCAGTCTTCCCCTGCGTATAGGGAGGATCATATTCAGGTGGTGAGGTGTCTGAGGGAAGAGTTGAAATTATTCCTCCCGGAAGGCCTGTGTAGCGGTGAATGGAGGATACCCGAGGTGGTTTCATCTGGGGAGGGGAACGAGACAGGTTTGCTTGCTCTCCTCCGCGCTCTTTGTGCTTTCGCTGGAGCCCCTGGCTCAGAGACTGAGACAGGACCTGCGCATTGAGGTGTTTGCTGTAGGAGGTAGGACCTAGAGACCCAGTTTATATGCAGATGACCTGCTACTACATGTAGTGAACCCACTGAGCTCAGTCCCAGTGGCAGTGGACTTGATTGAAGGGTAATACTGGCAAGTTAGTCCTCTTCCGTTGGCTAGAAGCAGGGATGGCGAGGGGGGCGGATCCTTGAGGTGGTCTTTTCGCCCCAGACGTGGCAGATAATATGCCGGGGAGCCTCAAAGGCTTCAATCTCCTGCCAGTACAAATTGCATGCCACTAAATTATTACACCGGTGGCCGTACGACCCGGTCAGGCTGGCAAAAAATATTCCTAAGTGTGAGCCCTATGTGTTGGCACAGGTGTGGCAAGAGTCGCTTATTGGCATATGTGGTGGGGTTGTGAAGTGGTCCGGTCCTACTGGGATGAAGTCCTTAGCTGGATCAGGGACCTGGACGGGATCACGAGACGTAAAACTATGATGCTGAAATTGTTTGGGCTGGAAGAGCAGGAGGGGGGAGGGGGGAGTATATACGATTAACGAAAATTGTGCACAGTCTGCTTCTTGCGGGAGGGCATGCCTGGCCACACAGTGGAAGAGGGAGCTATTCCTGTCTAAGAAAGAATGGGTCAACACGGCTACGAATGCATATCTAATGGAATGCCTAATGGCTACAATACATGGTGACTTGGGGTATGTGCAAACTGAATGGGCTGACTGGTTTGAAAAGTACTTGCAATAGGCGAGTCCGGGGATTGTCCGGGTCACGGACGGGGATGGAGCCATGACCATACATCATGCCAATTAATGGGTTTTGAGGTTTAAGTGAACATGGTAGGACCATTTAATTGTTAAGCAGGTTAGGTTGGGGTGGGGGCTAAAGTATGTTTTGATGATATTTATGTTGTAATCGTTCTTCGTCCTTACTGAAAATTTAATAAAAACTGAAGTTTAAAAAAAAAAGGGGGTGGGGGGGCAATCCTAGTTCTCCAGTACTGATATTCTGAAGGACTGATCAGTTTCCCCATAACAAATTTGCAAAAGGGAAATGGAGCTCAAGGCTTTACTTTACTTGAAAAAATCAGAACGGGTTAAAAACAAAAGTATTGTGGGTCCATAAACTATGGAGGGAAAATTGGCAAGAGGCATTTTTCCTAACACTGGTCCCCACCTAAAGAACTCTCTCCCTGTTGCATTTAGCAAGGAACATGCTGTTTGTTCATTTGAAAAATGTATGGTTTGTATCTAGATGGTTTGATCTACCATGTTGATGTGATATAATTCTGACGAGTATGAAAAATATATGCACCATCATTGATCTATCTGCACATCCTCTGTGTGGCCCTAAATGCACACTCCCCTCCCCCACCTTCACCCTTCTGGTTTGCTCTACCAGCGCCCCTTTCCCCCACCCCTCTGTTTTCCTGCATGCACACACCCTCATTCTCTGTGCTAACATTTAAATCCTAGTTTTTAAGCTTGCTGTGCCACTGCAGAAGGGGGGTAAATACCTGTGCAAATTTAGCTTGGTGCCCCTCCAGAAGGGGTGTGCCAGATTACCTACAAACAATTTGCAAAGGTTACCATGTATGGGACTAGTGTACCAAGGCATTGGCCCTTAGCTTTCTAAAATTGGAGACCCACAGCCTTGCAGTTGTCAAATCAGACAGGAACCTGCCTTAGGGTACAATTGGTCTCTTGAACGGGTATAACCTGACAGTTTGGGCTATGACCAGTACTTAACCCAAGACTTAACTTGGCCTACTTGTATTTATAATGAACCTTTATTTTTGATAATACTTCTGGTTGTAGGTGTTACTATTGAATCCTTGGTATACTACAGATTCTATGTACTTGCCTACAGCCCTCTCTCCCTCCTAAAATAAGCCTCGCTGTTCTGCCATCGCTACCTACATTGAGTGGTACAGACTTTGAAGTTGGAGCTCTATATTGCCAAGTAGATTATTTTATAATGTCCTTTGGGTGGACTTTAGAAAACTGTCCTAACAGTATCCTTGGTGTTACCAGTATTTCTCCAGCACGGGGTCTGGCATGGATTCACATTCTTATGAATATTCCCTGTCATCAGGCCAGGAATCCTTGGTAAAATAAAAGTTTCACTTTCACTTACAAACTGCCTTTCTAGCAATCAGTGAGCTCTGGGTCATACTGCCCCCAGCCAATGACTGCCCTCTCCCTAAGCCACTCCTCTGGTAGGCAACTTCAGATTTTTACTGCACGTTCAAGTGTTGGGAGTCATGTTGTGCTCAGTAGAATTCTTCTGCGTTTTCGATTTATTTATTTTCGTTTGATTGTAGAAATTTTGTCAGAGCCTGTGTGCCCTTTCGTGCTTTCGACAGGCAAGCCGGGATCCATTTGTCGGCGTCTTTCGTCACCCCTGAAGGGCAAAAATCGTTTTTAATCGAAGATTCCAGAAGGCCATCAGGCCTACACCGCACCGCCGGACCATGTGGGAGGAGAGGGACAGAGGTTCTCTCCAAGAAATGATGCAGCTGCGGACAAGGGGGCTCCAGCGGCGCCCAGAGTTGCCCTTCCTCCCAGGTGGGAGGCTTCAGCCAAGTCGATGGAGAACCCGGAGAAGAGCATGCCAGCACTGAGCCCAGGAGGCCTCTACCTAGCTCCAGGGCACAGATATTTATTCTTCAGACGAAGAGGACATGGGGTCTGTTCACACAGTCCTAGAGGACGTGGGGAATGACGGCGAGGCAATCATTGAGCGGGACGGCGACATAGGCGCTGGGCCCAGCAAGCCTACTCCCCCTCCACCTCCTAGGGACGTGTCGCTGGACATCCTGGCCACTGTCCACACACTGGTGTCGGAGATGCAGAAGAGGATGCCGACGGCCCCTCCAGCCCCGCTGGCTCCGGGCCCACCGCCAGCAAAGAGAAACCCCATGCTGCCTCACATACCCCCACCCACCACCAATGGAAGACGGGGACAGACACGGGCGACAACGGCGTGTCCCCGCCACAGAGAGTCCCCGCTGGACGAAGTGGGATCATTCCACTCCATGGTCTCCCATGCGTCAAAGCTCTTCCAGCTGTCGCCAGAAGAGACCAAAAAGGAAGGGTTCCTGTACCACCACCGAGAGGCTAAAAGGAAGACCATCCTGGCAGTGCCTCTCCTGTATGACGTTTGGGATGAGGGCCTGGCACTAATGAAGAATCCCGCCTCAACCCCGGTGAAAAGACGGGTTGGAGAAGTACCGGGTGCCGAGTCTGCACCCAAGTGCCTGCGATCGCAGCCCTCCCCAGACTCCGTCTCGGCAGCTGCAAGGAAGAAGTCCATCAATCCATAGTCTGCCTCTGGTCCCCCGGACTGTGAGGGGGAAGAATTTGGATCCATTCCTCCCTGACAAGCGGGTCGAGGCGCTGAGATCCTTCAGGTAGGCGAGGTGGCATCGGGCCATGCCATCACCGTGGCCCTGGACATCGCAGACACGGTGTTCCGCCAGATGGAGGAACAGTGTCTGCCTCAGTCGTCGTGGCTGGTTGAAAGCCACCAACTTCGGCGGGAAGTTCAGACATGGGTCCTGGACATGCCATTCGACGGGGACCATCTCTTTGGGAAGGCTGTCGATGACTTGCTGCAAGCCAACAAGACCGACAGACGGCCCGGGCCCTAGACACGCTTCAGCAACATCGGCCTTCCTTTCGTGCCTCAGGAGGAAAATCTGGAAGATCATCAAAGGGTTTTGATGGCGGATCGTCCTCTTACCATCAACCCCTCTGTTCCATGACCCAGGAGGCCTACATGGGTCGTTCCAAGGCTTTTGGAGGTGGCCGCCGTCATTGTAGCTGCCAAGGCACCTCGGTGGGAGGCTGGCTGGCGGGCTTAGTCAGCTAGTGGAAGATCTCCATCCACCAATGGTTGCTGGATGCTCTCGCCCACGGAGACACTCTAGAATTCCAAAAGAAGTGGTGGCCCGACGGGAGCAACACATCCATCATCTCCTGCAAGAAGTATGGGGCCATGTTAAGAAAGGGGGCGATGGAGCGAGTTCCAAAACTACTCTGGGGTGCCACTGGGGGCTGGAGGCCCCTTCTCGAACTGCGGCAACTAAACAAGTTCCTCAAGTCACAAAAATTCAGGATGGTCCCACTGCAGCACATGCTCGGCCAACTGGAGGAAGGGAACTTCCTAACGTCGCTGGATCTAGAGGACGATTGCTTCCACGTCCCATTCACGAGAAGAATCAGCAGTTCCTGGGCTTGGTCGTAAAGGGAAAGCACTACCAATTCAAGACCTTTCCCTTCGGAATGAAATCGGCGCCCAGGGTGTTTACAAAGTGCCTGGTTTAGCGGCGGCCCATCTACATCTGCCGGGGTTACGTGTGTACCCGTACCTCGACGACTGGCTTATCCAGGCCAAGTCAAGGGAAGTCTAGGACCCCACGGACAGAACCGTCCGGCTGCAGACGGATCTGGGGGTCTCTGTGAATTATCCGAAGTTCTGCTTGATGCCATCTCAGGATGCTCTGTTCCTGGGGTCCAGGCTCATCACGGTCTCCTGCCTGGCGGCCCCCTTAGAAGAAATGATTGCAGCCATTTTGGGCAAGGTGCAATGGCTGTTGGCACTGAAGATCGCCATGGTGCGAGCCATCAAGTCACTGCTCGGCATGATGTAGTGATCAGACTCTGCAGGTTGCGGATGCAACCCCTCCAAGAATTCCTGGACAATCGGTGGCTCCAAGTGTCTGTAAGCTTCACAGACAGGATGTTTCTCGGAGTTCCATCGAGCGATAAGGTGGTGGGGCGTGCGTCAACATTGCTGGGGGCATAGATTTCCAAAGTCCCCTATACCAGAAGACAGTCATCACAGGCGCTCCCCTGGAGGGTTGGGGAGCCCACACCGGATGTCTCCACGCCAGAGGCCTCTGGCTGCTGGAAGAGAAGGGTCTCAACATCAACATCCTGGAACTGTGAGCAGTGTCCTGGGCACCCAAGTCGTCACTTCCGTCTCTGAAGGGCAAAGTGGAGTCTTTCTTCACGGACAATACAACCACAATGTTCTACATAGGGAAGCAAGGGGGCACCAGATCCCCAGAGCTCTCTAGAGAGGTGCAGGACTTGTGGCACTGGCCCGCTGCCCAGGAGATGTTTCTCATTCCTTTTCACCTGGCGGGAGTCCAGAGCACGTTGCCGACTACCTAAGCAGGGAGCTGCGTTTTTGCCACGAATGGAAGCTTCGGCAGGATGAAGTGGACAACCTCTTCCTCAGGCGCAGCAAACCCCAGATTGATCGATTTGCGACGAACACCAAGTGCCAGAGTTTCCCCCAGCAGGTTCCACCAGCTGGGGAGCACGGGGGACGCGTTCTCCTTCCCGTGGCTGTTCTTGTACGCGTTCCCGCCGTTGCCTTTACTACTAAGAGTAATCGGTCAATTCAAACGGTGCCCATGCAGGATGATCCTCGTCGCCCCGGGGTGGCCGAGGCAGATTTGGTGCCGAGACCCTCTCGGCCTGTCAACGTCACCTCCAGTCAAACTACTGGTGGTTGTGGATCTGCTCACCAGGGAAGCAGGCGCAGTCTTGCACCACGATCCAAGATTGCTGAACCTGAAGGCCT
The DNA here is from genome assembly GCF_040938575.1 of Ambystoma mexicanum. Classification (NCBI taxonomy): domain Eukaryota; kingdom Metazoa; phylum Chordata; class Amphibia; order Caudata; family Ambystomatidae; genus Ambystoma; species Ambystoma mexicanum. Next base: position 1,134,704,816 of record NC_090931.1, on the reverse strand, counting down.
GTTTCCTGCAGCCTTAGTTTGCTGGGTATGAGTTACCGGCGGACTGCAGGGAGGTCCTCGCCAGGGTCGGAGCATTGTCTACTCTTAAGTGCTGCGGGCACAAGTGGAAGCGTTTTGCGACTTGGTGCCGGTCACAGAAGATCAACCCTCTGAGGGCCACCGCCCCTCAGATCCTTCCGTACTTGTTGTCGTTGGCTAAGGCGGGGCTGGCGCACATCTCCATCAAAGTGCATCTGACGGCTATCTCCCGTTACACCAGGTCTCCGGGATGGTCTTCTCTTTGGTCACAGTCTAGTCAGGGAGTTCCTCAAAGGACTGTTTCGGTCACCTGCCCCGACATGGGAATGCAAAATGGTGCTGATGAGGTGAATGGGGGCCCCATTCGAGCCTATGCATCAAGCTCCTCTCCAGTTCCTTTCATGTATCACCTCTTTTCTCATGGCCATCACCACTGCCAGAAGGGTAGGTGAGATCCAGACCCTGTCCTGTAAGCAGCCTCAACTTTCTTTGTCGCCGGCTGAAAGGACTTTGCACTCGCTGAATGTGGCGCATGCTCTGAAGTTTTGTGGCACACACAATGTTTCCAGAAGACATCACAACTTTTCGAGAACTTTGGTCCTGTGAACCGTGGGAAAGCTTTGTCCAAGGCTTCCATTTCCAGGTGGCTCTCCTGCTGTATCGCACACTGTACCGGTTGGCAAACCGACCACTACCCGGCTGTCCGAGAGCCCATTACACCAGAGCGATCGCTGCGTCTGCGTTCCTGTCTGGTGTGCCCCTGCTGGACATCTGCAGGGCTGCTACGTGGAGGTCCACGTACATCTTTTTGTAATAGAACCAGCTCACCCTCTGTCCCAAGTGACCAAAATGCTGCACCATTTCAGACAATGACTGAGCCTTCTCTTCTGGTACGCTTTCCTTTTCCACCCACAAATTCTGGGATTAAAACTTAATGGTCTGTTGACAAAATCAGTGTCTTTAATGTGGTTAAAAAATACATACTAAGCGCACTATATTGTTTTCCCCTTTAGTAATTGAATACTTTGAATATTTAAGCAAATAATTGAAGACTGTTTAATAATTGTATTACTAGTTCTAATGTATGTGTATTAGTCATCAGAGCTTTGCTTTCTAGTGTGTTCAGGTATAATTGTCGTTACTAGACTCATCCCCTAATATTGAATGTTCTATAATGGTTCATGGGATCATGAATCTCATGATGTATGGTACCCTTTTGCCTTTTTAAATGTAAGACATGCACGGGTAAGGTTGTCTGTGTATATATATATATGTTTCTGAAAATCGGCCTGCAATGAGGTACGCACATTAAATAGACAAATATGAGAATAGTAGGTTTTTCTCTAGGATTTTAGGTATTCCTTTCTTTTAGGGAGAATTTTCAGTTTAGTGCTAAATTCCTCCCACCTTAGAGACCCCCAGCCCTCTTGCTGAACTTTGGGTCTTTGTACTTTTAATTCTGTGTTTTTTGTGTTTCTTTTGATTTTGGAATCTGACAAACTCCATAGGTGGCATCTTTACATTGTGGCACACACCACCCTCAGTGCAGTTCCCAAAGGTTTAATTACCTTCTCTTGGTGAAACTGTTTCCAAGAGCAGTGAAGTGAAATTGACTTTAATTACGTTTTGTAACTTTCTAGACCCAGCACACACTATTTTACAATAGGGTGCTGGAGTAGTTACTTAGTATCCCCTTTGTCTAGTTTCTCATGTAACATGTTTTATCTTCTCCAGCATGGATTCACATGCTCATGAATATTCCCCATCGTTGGGCTGGAAATCCTCAGTAAAGAAAAAATCTGTTTCAGTTTCACTTCTGAACTGTCTTTCTCCTAACCAGACCGTCCAGGATTTTGCAGCATGAAATGGCAAATTTTGCAGCACAATTTCTGCCTGGAGGGTACAAGATTGGTACATTGCAGGAATTAGGCTGTGTGCAAGGCTACAAGAGAGCCAGGGTGTCATTATTATCTTTTGTCAATTTAATAGGAAGAATCCGAGATGTCTCTGGCTTGGCAGAACAGTGTTTGTTTTGGCTATGTTTTTTGGTTTAATTTGCATGCCAAGTTAATATTAACGTTATTAATCATTATCGGAAGTAGTGCTGAAAATATTATTTATTTTTATTTATTCGCATTTGTAGAGCGCACCTGCAGCCCGGGGGCATCGTGGCGCTTGTTACAAGAGTTTGCCAGGAATTTTCAGTAGGCAGGTTACATCTGACCGACAGGTCTCTTAGATACAGGTACAGTAATCGTAACATTTTTCTTTTAGCAAACAAAAACACAACATGTTATGTTGGTTAGATGAAGAGTAGTGTTTTGAGTGCTTTGCCGAAAGCAAGGTTGGACTGTCGATTTTGTCGATAGTGAAGGAGAAGTATTCCTGACTGAGGTTACCCAGGGTGGTGGGTGAGCCGATGAGTAAGAGTTCTGTTTTTTCGCTATTTAAACGGAGCCAGTTGTCAGCCATCCAAGATTGGATAGTTGAGTATATATCTGTAAGATTTGCTATGTCAGTCTTGTAGTCACCTATGAGAGAGATTAATGCCTGCGTATCATCCGCTTAATTGGTGTATGATATGCCCATGGCATCCAGGATGCTGAACAGTGGCCTGGTGAAAAGGTTGTAAAGTGTAGGCGCTATGCAAGACCCTTGTGGGACTCCACATTTAAGTAGGCTCGGGGTGGCAGAGGCCGAGTCCGAGAAAACTTTCATAGCCCTTTGGGAGAGAAGTTAGCTGCAGGGGCAAGGTGACGACACAGCGTGTTGTGGTCGACCAAGTCGAACGCAGCAGATAAGTCAAGGAGTAGGAGAAGTGCAGGTTTGCCTAAGTCTCTCAGGTCGTCCATTTGGTTTTTTAAATCGAGGAGGGCTGATTCTGTGCCATGTCTTGGGCAGAAACCTGATTGGCGCAGGCCTAAGAGTTGGTTCTCCTCGAGGTGTTTTTGGACTTGCATATAAGCTGCTTTGTGGAGAATTTTTAGCAGGAATGGGACTGTGGTGATTGGCCTGTAGTTACCAGGGACAGTGGGGTCGAGTGTTGGCTTTTTGATTAATGGGCGTACCCAGCTTCTTTGAGATCTTTAGGGACAAGGCCTGATCTGAAGGAGGCATTGATGAAGGCAGTGAGGAGCCAGGGCGTGAGAGGAGTCTTTGATAAGTTGGGCAGGCATCACCTTTGCAATTGGAGGGTTTAATAGATTTAAGCAGGGTAATGGTCTCTGATTCAGTGATGTCTCTGAATTCAAATGGGGGAGAGGATTTTGGTGCTGGTGAGGTAGGCACTTTACTATGCTGGCTAGCTATTAGCTTTTGTAGCATGTTTTGGTGGCCAATGATTTTGGCCTGCAGGGTGTTGAGTTTGTCTAGCATTGCTAATTGAATGCTGTTGCACCATTTGGCATCCTTGATAAGCTTGGACGGAGGGTGTGGGCGGAGGAGTAGAGGGTTTTTCCAGTTCTCTGAAGATGGAGAATATTTCTTTGGAGTTGGATTTGGCGTCATTGATCCTAGTGTTAAATGAAAGGGCTTTGGCTTTGATGACATTGTTTTTATATGACCTGGAGATGATTTTGAAGGCCTCCCTATTTGTTTGAGGGGTTGGCTTTCCAGGCAGAGAATGCGGATCTTTTTTCTGAACGTTGCTTGAGTAGCTCATTGGAGAACCAAGAATTAATTTTTTGAAGGTACTTGCGAGAATTTCTGGGTTGTTGGCGGTGGGCGTTAGTAGCGCGGGGACCATTAGGAACGGCGCCAGATTTTGTACTGTAAGTTTACGTGAACTCCTGGCAAGTGTGGCTGGGCAGGGGGTCTGAGTGGGTACGGAGTCTTTTTTTTAGTGGTGAGGTTAAATTGGATATAGTGGTGGTCGGACCATGGGATGGGGTATTGGCGGTGACCAGGGTGGAGCAATTGTGCTGGCTAATCCAATCCAGGGTGCGTCCTTAGATGTGGGTGGGTTCAGTAATGGTGGGAGCGAAGCCGAGATTGGTAAGGGCTTTAAGCGCTTTGGCGTGCTGGTCTTTAGGGTCATTGAGGCCTAGGTTGAGGTCACCCAGGAGGATGGTTTGGGACGTTTTTTTTAATATTGTCCGATAGTGCGTGGACAAGGAAATCTTGGAAGTCAGTGCAGGGGCCAGGTGGTCGGTATACAATATGCATATTGATGGTGCAGGTGTGTGACACATTGTTTTTAAGTGGGAGGTAATCGCAGTTGATTCCATTTAGTCCCTGGTGTCCTGGTGATTCCCTAATGCTAAGGGAATTCTTGGCTAGGAGGGCGACGCCCCCTCCTCTCTGGTTAGTGCGGTCTCTCCTGAAGATAGCATAGTCTGCGGGGATGGCTAGGGAGAGTGCTGGTCCTGAGCTATCGTTTAACCAGGTTTCCGTGATTGCAAGTATGTCTAGATTGTCTTTGGTGATCAGATCGTGAATGTAGAGGGGATGCGCAGGAATAGAGCGAGCATTAACTAGTGCACACTTTAGCGTATGGGCAGAGAGCTGTGGGGTGGGTTGTGGGGTGTGGTGCGAGGTGCAGGCAGTTCAGTGGGCATAGGCACAGTGGCAACAATAGGTGCAGGCAGTTCAATGGGCATAGGCACAGTGGCAACATCAATAGGTGCAGGCAGTTCAATGGGCATAGGCACAGTGGCAACAACAATAGGTGCAGGCAGTTCAATGGGCATAGGCACAGTGGCAACAATAGGTGCAGGCAGTTCAATGAGCATAGGCAGTGCAGACCATAATAGCAAGCAGGGTAACTAGTGTGAGTAGTAACCTCCTTGTTATGCTTTTCAGTCTCGGCTTTTAAAGCACTATAAGTAAGCCTTTTTATACAGTAATGTTCAGTGGAGGGTGCGACTCTGAGTTCTGTGATCCGCGTACATGAGTGTGTCGGCATGTGGCTCCACGTGGAAATCTGCTGGCAACTCTGAAGTTGCGGACGTTAGTGGGCCGAGCGTAGTATCTCATCGGAGCTGGCATGATGCGTGCTCGGAGACGGAGGTTCCTGACAGGTAGGAGAGCGGGGTATGTGTGGGTGGGAGGCTCATTGCAGCGCTGGCCATACATATGGATGAGTATAGGCGACATGCGAGGATGTGCACTCTGAGCCTTCCTCTGATTGCGATGGGCGCCGACGAGCAGCGAAGAGCTGCTAAGAGGGATAACCGCCTTTTCTCCTGGCCTTCCCTCCGTGGCTTTGCCTTGCGGTGAGCCTCCTCTCCCTTTAAAGCAGGAGAGGAGGTTGTGGCGAGGTGTGGGGGCCAATCCGGTATCCCGGAGGCTGGTGTTTTGTCGGTCACAGGCACGGCAGCCATTTTGGCTTGGGAACAGTTCTTTGTTGCTTTTTCAGCCAGGAACAGCTGATGTTGTCGAAGTCGGCATCGGGTGGGTGGGAGTTATAAGTGCAGGAGTGGAAGACGACTCGAATGCAATGTTGGTGATCCCTCGCAGCGGAGCTGCTAAGAGGGATTACAGCCTTTTCTCCTGGCCTTCCCGCCGTGGCTTTTGTTACCCATCTATGTTCTACAATCCCCCAAACACACACACCTCTCTCACCCAACACCTCACACGTCTCACCAATTCCCCATCACAACTTCTATTTTCGAACCTCACGCTCAGTCATACACATACTCACATGCTCTGTCACACTGCCAAGTCACAATTTGCGCTCCCCGGTTCCTGCCAAACTATACTCCCAACTCCCACCTTATGCTTCCCAATTCCTCCCGCAGTATACAGTCCTTAATTCTTGCCCAACGCTTCCCCCTCTGACCCACTGCTCTCCCTCAGATCTCCAGGTGCTTTCTTGCCTACCACTCCACAGCTCACCTATCATTCACCTTCTCTCTCCTTTCTCTCACATGTTACGACAATTCGCCCCCCCCACCCCCACACCTCCTAGAACCCCTACCCCCCGCCCCCCCGCCCTCCCCCCAACCTCAGTCCCCATCCACCTTTGCTGGAACCATCCAGAACCATCACCCATCCAGAGGCAAGGCCTGGGACGCTTCTGTGGGGCACCCACCCAGAAACTCGGCGGTGGGGGGGGTATAAGGGCACATTCTAAGAAGGGCACCCCGGACCGGATGGCGCACAGTGGGATCTCCTCCGTTTGCGTCGGGGCAGCCTTGGCCCAGAATACGCACAGGGAGACTTCGGCTGGCGGGGCTGTGGTAGCGGCAAGGCCCCCCCACCCCCTGGCCTCTCCTCCAGTGGGGGGGGGTTGGGAAAACAAAAAGGTTGGATTGCAGACCAAATGCTCTGCGACATGGGGAGGCATAGGAGAGTGGGCTGGAAGAGCTGGAAAACAGAGCACGGCAGAGGCTGAGGCACTTGCGGGGTACGTGAGAACGGGGTCGATGTCCCATACGGTGTTGCACAACCCCCCATAGCACCAAAAAGGCAAGAGCCAGCAGAGGGGACAGTAGCAAAGCCATCAATAAGTGAGGAGGTGGTTAGTCTCCGATGAAGTAACAGGCAGGGTCAACTTGGAAGGCAGTGACACTCCCGAAGAGAGGAGAAAGTGAACCTCCTAATTCGAAGACATTGGTCTGTCGGGGCCCCCCAGGCACCAAATTGGAGCAAACTGGAGAGGGAGGATCGGTGCAAATAAATACACGCAGTAGAGGATACCGCCTTCCCTCACACGGAAGAGCTCAGAAGGAAGAGGGCAACACAAGATTAGGTACCAGGAGTGGGACAGGAGACCAGCATTAGACTTCTGAAGAGCACCCCAGACGCAATTATGTTAAAGGGGAAAGGGGCGCCACCCCAGGCGCAAACTCGAGCATCAAAGCAAGATCCAAGCCTGATCCAAATGTGGACCATTGACAACACTGCCGACACCAGAGGCAAAGCACAGGAAGAACCTCCTGGGGTGCAGGTCGCGTCCGCGCAGCAAGTGCCTCTGGCCTCGAAAGACGACATGCAGGCATGGTTCAGGGAGCTGCAGGAGAAGTTCATGACAATGAATATATGAAACAGCATATTGCTGTTGAGTGCGCAGGGAGGGGGGGGGCGAGTGCGCAGAGGGGGGGGAACGAGTGCGCAGAGGGGATGATTGTATAAGACCTGATGACTGTATAGGGCGGATTAATTGATTGAGTGGATGATCAAAAAAGGGTACACTGAGGATGAGTGCACATAATGGATGAAGGGATAGAACAGGTGAGTATAGATATGAATATATGCGCTTAAAGCGTATGAGTGCCGGGAGGGGGATGAGTGCCTAAAACCGTGAATGTATAGTACATCTGAAGGGCAGACAAGAGTGTTAGGGAGAATTCTCTGTTTAGGCTGAATTTCCTAACCTAGTGAGTCCCACAGCAGCTTTGCTGGATTTTTGGGGTTTGTTTCTCCTGCCAAGTGTGAGACTCTTTTACCCTCACTCTTGGGCATGATTTGAGTGTTTCTTTAACTCTAGATGTGTTTAATGGGCTATGGGGTCTTTTACTCCATAGGTCTTCATGTGTTTTTGTGATGTGTTACACAACACCCTCAGTGCAGTAACACAGGGGTGTCATAGTGACCCCACAATATAGACTCCATACCCTGGGACTGACTACTGTCCCCCAGGGCATGTAAAGTCACCATTGACTTTACTAGTCTCAAATTCTGAACAGAACCAGTACAAACCATCATATTTTGGATGTACTGGCCGGGGCAATTCAATTCCCCCGGGGACTGTTAGTCGAGGGGGCACGTCTCCGTCCCCTCTGATCGAGTTTTGGCTGGTGGCAGTGGATACTACTTTTTATATTCGACCGCAAATATATCTCTATGGGATTTCCCATTGTTCGAGGCTACCAACTTTCATTATTTAATTCCTATAGCCTCGAACATACCGCCGGTTTATTTATTTAACATTAATTCTCCGGTTGGTATTTTGCCAGAACTCGGTTCTAAAATGGCGTTTGTGTTCACTTCTGTGACTCCAACCCAAGTTGAGCCCTTGGTTCTACTTTTTGGCGGGCTTCTCCACAGAAGCCCTCCAAAGTGGCGCCACTCTGTCTGGGATACTTAGGGGGGTAGAGGGGGATTTAGGCACCCTGAACTGAGTAGCCTAGGCATCTCCAGTCGCACTCCGTCCTGATTGGCCCAAGTGGTGAGCCAGACGGCTCACCACTTGGCATGTTTGAGTGGCAGCTAGGCTGAGTGAATGGGGGTTTTCTGCATAAAAGCAGGGCTTTGGGGACTGGAACTTTAGAAGTCGCCACAGGACCTAAGAATCAGACGAGGGAGAAGCTGAGCCGACCTGCTACGACAACACCACCGGTGGAGCCCTGCTGAACCGTCTCACCACTTTTCCCAACGACAGAGGAGATCTCCAGCCCGGAGAGTCTTCTTCCTTCGACTGGTGGCGATAACTAGTCTGCTTCCTTTTTCGCTTCCTGGAGCTTCTCGTGGCGGCCTTGCCTGTGCCAAGCACCCCGGCAACCGGGATACCACGTTTTACCACTACTGCGAATCAAAGGGTAGTACCTTTTAACCGGAAAACTCTGCGGCTGGTTTCTTCCCTGGCAGTGCAACGACCTTAATCTTGCCCCACGTCGAGATCTTCTCTTCCTCTGGACGACGCAGCAACTTGCACCCGCTGCCAGGAACAGCTGCCCCCGCTGGAGGATCCTTTCCACATAAGGCTTCCCTTGCAACCGACTGTACGGGGTAGATTTAGCCCCCGGCTTTCGAACCTGGGTTAGCCTGGGACACCCTGGCTAAACTTTTCTGATCCTAACTAAAACCTTTCTGAACTCCCTGCAAGACTTTTTAAGCCTGTTGTCATTGTGTGATCTTGGGTGCATTTGTCCCCTGCTCTCCAAGAGTGGGCCCGGCCTATGGACTTTGGCCCACAAGTAACTTTTGACTTTCCTGCCTTGCTTAAGAGTTCCTAAGTATTAGTGTGGTGTATTTTCCTACATTCTGCCTTTTTCCCCCCTCCCTTTTTCGTTAACTTATTGGAGTGCCATCTATAGTTAAGCACTCACCTCTGTCTGGAAATAAGTGGTGTTAACTAAGACCTGTCTGATAAGGAATAAGGGATGTATATAGATTAATAGTAACTGTGTTTGAAGTGATTTACAATAATAGTGCTGGAGTGTGTCAACAAGTGTCTTTAAATAAATAATTATATACCTTGATACCAAAGCTATGGTCAGTGTTTTGCTTGTGCTATTGTGCCTGAGTGCCTATTGTGTATACTTTACATACTGCCTAACTCTTCTTGAGGGAAGTCTGACTGCTCAGCCACAGCTACCAGGTAAATCTGGGTGGTACAGACTGCTACCAAGTGGGTTTACTGCCAACACCTGCAGTCCTAAATCTTTTGCAGTGGTCCCTAAGGGAACTGCACAGGTTTCTGCCTAACAGAGTACATGCGTGGGGCTGACTGGAGCGTGCAGAGCACGAGGGATGAGCCGGAATGCATGAGTGCGTGGAACAGACCACAGTGTATCGAGCAGACTGGGATGCATGAGTGGATAGGAGTGCATGGAACGGACTGGAGCGCATAGAACTGCGTGATGTATATAGTATGGTTGAATACAGAGAACGCTTGAAAGACCATACAACACACCATATCACATCACCACGCTTACTCTCTCCTTTACATCACCACTCAACTAGAACACAGATACTGTGACACCATTCGGTATAACTGTTCTCATACCAACATCCGCCGCTCACTCCACATCACTCTAAGTAAACACTGCTGGTTACTCACCCCCCAGCCAGGCATTCTCCTCAGGCCTAACGCAGCCACCTCCGCTATGGATAATTCTGCCAGAACGAACACATACTCCTGATCTCGCAACCACCACGCCTACCGCTAGGAAGCAGCTACTACACTGATACCGCACGAGCTGCACACATACCCGGTGCCCACACGCACCTTTTTGACTCTCTACTGATCTGAACTTCGGTTCCTAAGGGCATTCAACCTACCAGCGACTTCAGACCATACCAATGGTATATAAGGCGCTATATAAATGCAAAATAACAATAACAACGGTCCAGGTTAAATTTGCATCGCTGCGTGAGGATATGAAGCAAGCTGTCCAGGATCTGCGAACGGATGTTGCGAAACTTGAAGAACGAAAGGATACGCTGTAGAGAATTGACCAAAACGTGGAAGAGGGGGCACAACAGGCAAGCGAAACGCAAGAACATCTGGTGAGAATAACACATAACTTGGTGCTGCAATGCGAGGACCTCGAACTGCTCCCGTAGGTCCAAATTTGCGTATAAAAATATGGTGGAGTCGGTGGAAGATAAAGACCTCAATAAAGCAGTGCAAGAAGTCTTGACGGACATCCTGGCAGCGGAAGATGTTGAAGACATCAAAATACATAGGGTACACTGGGTTGGCCTGAAGAGGTCGGGCGAGCCGGGGGAACGCCACAGGGATGTTTTGGTTGCCTTTTCCTCTTACCTCCAAAAAGAACAGATACTAAGGAAAGCAAGAGAAATGGATCACATCAGGATGAATGGGATGGATATCCAACTTTTCCAAGACCTAGCCCAGGTGACATTACAGAAAAGGAGATAGATGGCACCAGTGGTGAAGGTGTTGGTGGCAAAGAAAATAATGTACAAATGGACTTTTCCCTTTGGTCTTCTCTTTGCATGGGAGGACAAGCAGCGTAGGGTAACATCGTTTGAGGAAGGTTTATGGGTGATGGGCATCCAAAAAGAAGAGGGAGACAAAGGGATTCAGTGGTCAAGGGAGGAGACGCGCAATAAGTCCTTGGAATGGAAATCGGTGCAGCACAAGAGGAAGCACCCAAGGAGTGGGAGAAAGAGATGTAAGTAATCACTGTCCCCAAAAAAAAAGACTTAAGATCACGCCAGGAAGAACCAAGAAAAGGACAGGATAAGGGTGGTGACGCAAGCAAAACAATGGACAATTTGGAACCGTGACGTGACCCACCGCCGGAATTCAGCAAAGACCAAGGTAAATGCAGGGTTTAGGAGCCCCCGCAAAGGTTCACCCGAGTAAACAGAGGGTCAGGAGCGACGAGCCAAGCGTTCAGGCATCCTTAGGTCCCTGGACCCTCCTTGGGACAGTTGATGGTTTGTTGGGAGAGTTTAATGTTCGGGAGTGTTGGGAGGGAAGGGGGGGGAACCAGAAGATGATCGGAAGCACGACTCGGGGGTGATACAACACCGCCCTTGGCCGAAAAAGACTTGGAAGTTAAAAATACTCGCGTATAATGTGAGGGGCTTAAACTCCCCGGTTAAAAGGAAGAAAGTGGAGAGCGAAAGAGGGGACAGTTTTCTGCTGCAAGAAACACACATCAGATCACAGGATAAAACAAAATTGGATCTAAGAGGCTACAAACAGGTAATAGATGCCAATTCACAAGACAGGACAAAGTAGGAGTGTTGATAGTGTGCCATGATGGCCGGGACATTCGGCTACAAAATACGTTGTTAGATCAGATGGGGCGCTATGTATTTGCGAATGCAACAATTGATGGGCTCAAACTTACATTAGCCTGTATGTTCACAACACAGGACAGCGTTCAGCGGGAGACACTGGGGATACTGGAAGAATTTGGCAAAGGGGAAGTCAACCTGGGAAGGGACCTGAACCTGGCTTGGCATCCAATATTAGATGGGAGCACTGGGGGACATCAGTGACAATGGACGCCGTCAAAACTATGTCAATAAATGGGCCACTTAGCGCTGTGCGACGCATGGCGGGAACTTAAAGGACAGCAAAGGGGTTATACCTACTTCTCCTATGTCTATAATTCAATGCCCAGGATGGACTACTTCTGGGTCTCAGTGTGCCAGTTGGGGAAACTCCAAGGGATGGAAATAGGGCCAATCTCGCTATCAGACCATGCCTCCATTTGGATGGAAGTTTCAACCCCAGGGAGGAGTTAGAGGGTTGTGGAGGTGGAGGCTCCCACTAGAAATAATCAAAGTTCCCATCTCAGGGAGCGCTATTAGGGAAAAAATAGAAAAGTACTTTGCCCAAAACGACACAGGGGTGGTCTAATTGGGAATGGTCTTGGAGGCCTTCAAGGCTGTTATGCGGTGCCACATGATTGCCCTAAATGCGTCAAAAGATAAACAGAGGTACCTTTGGGGAAAAGAATTGGAAGGGAAGATTGCAGACATACAAGGGGAACTCGCGCGGAACCCCACTGTTAGCTTGAAGAAAGCTCTGAGACGTGCAGGGCCATTTAGATGTGCGCCGTACAAAAAAAGCAGAACAGAGCCTCCTTTACCTCAGGCATTGGTACTACATGAAGGCCAACAAGGCTGACTAATACCTGGCCAGACATCTACGGGCAAAAGAAATAGCGATATAGATTAACAATATACGGAACACTCGGGCACAGAAATACAAATGTGCACAAGAGACATAGGCAAGGCCTTCAGGGACTACCATCAGACGTTGTAAGCAACATACAACCCAAGCGAAGCAGACCAGGAAACATACTTTAAAGCCCTAACCATACCGCAATTAACGAAGGGGGAAAGTGCAGACTTGGAAAGGTATATTAAGGAAGAGGAAGTGAAGAAAGCAATAGCAGGACTCCCGATAAACAAAGCGCCAGGCCCAGACAGAGTTTACGGCTGTGTTTTACAAGAAATACGTGGACACCCTCACCCCATTCCTAACAAAAATGTTCAACTCATTCAGAGAGGTGGGGAATGCGACCCCATCTATGAATGAAGCAAAGGTTCTAGTCTTCCATAAAGCAGGAAAGACGTGACGCAGCCAGGGTTCTACCACCCAATAGCGCTAATTAACCTGGATGCAAAGCTATATACAAAAATATTGGCAGCTAGGCTCTCTGCTCCTCCCCAAATTGATAAGTGTTAGGGAGAATTCTCATTCAATGGCTAATTTCCCTTACCTAGTGAGTCCCTCAGCAGCTTTGCTGGATTTCTGGAGTTGACTTTTTTCCACTTGGTAAGAGTATGAGCTTTTCCGCCCCACTCTTACCTGTGTTTTGCCATGTGTATCTCCTCTGTTTTTGTGATTGTGGACTCTGGAGCACACCACTTCAGTAGCCCCACTCTTTTGTGTTACACAGCACCTTCAGTGAAGTGACACAGGGTTGTCTTTTAGACTTCCCACCGACTCCATTTCTGGGGCTGACTACTGTCCCCCAGAAAAGGGTAAAGTTGCCATTAACTTTACACAGTCATTAAACCAAAGATCCAGTACACCCCATCTAACATGGAGTAATGGAAAGGGTTAATCATTGGCCCTTTTTATCTGTACCTCCTAGAACATTGTTTTGCTCTTAACATTTAGACTTGGCTGGTGGCAGTGCTATCTACCCTAACTTTTCTACCGCATTTATACTATATAAACGTGGTATTGTTTTAGGCTATTATATTAGCCTTGAACATAAACCCGCTTGACCAAATACTTTCTTTTGGCTCCGGTCGGGTTTATTCGCCATTTCTTTTTGTTAAAGTCCTTCTTGTGTTTTACTTTGCACGGCAAACCAGGTTTGCCTTCTTTGTTCACCGTCTTTTGGCGGGCTTCTGCCCAGAAGCCCTCATCAAGGCGCCTGGGTGTCTAGGTGGGCTGAATGTGAGTGAGGGGTGTAGTCACCTCCTGCACAGGGTATCCTAGGAAACCCAAGTCACACTTTGCCGTGTTTGGCTGAGGTGGTTGTCCGTGATTGACACCCAGGCTGTGTGAATGGGGGATTTTCGCATAAAAGGCAGGACTCTTGGGCTGGAAGGCAGTCGCCACTGGAACTACAACAAACCGAAGAGAAGCAGAAAAGAGGGCGGCTGCTGCAACTACCCCATCCCGGTGAAGCCCTGCTGCAGTCCTGAGCTATCTACCCTTCGACGACCAGAGGAGATCCAGTCCGGAGTCGTCTTCCCTTGAGCCTGGTGGGGGTCAACCAGCTCCCCTTCCACAGCCAGAGGATCCTCTTCGTGGTCGAAATCGCTGAATACTGCTGTAGTGGTCCGGATAGCCATATGAAGAGCCTCTCCTGTTTTAAAGGAGTGCACCTTTTATTCACTGTCTCTGCTGCTGGCTTCATCTCTGAGTAGTGTAGAGCCCTCCAGACGTCCTCCTCGTCTCCACGCCCGAAGAACCAGAAACCGTGGGTCTGCAGGAAACTACCAGGAACAACTGACGTGGCACCAGCTTCTTAGTTGAATAAGGTATTGTGTTCTGCTTCGAGGAACTAGGGTGCATCCCTTTTCTCCTCACCCAAGGCTTTCCCTTGTCTTCTCTCCTTCTTATAACTTTTGCTTCCTTTGTTGACAATATCCAAGTACTCCTGGCAATGTTGAATCTTGAACTGTCTGAGTGATCCTCGACAACAGGAACCCGGTTCCACTTGACACTGGCTCCGGCATATTGACTTTTGTATTTCTGTCAGCAAGTGTTCTCGGATTCTGTCAGCCTGGACCAAAGTATTGCCTATGGTTTTTGCCCCCAACTCTCTCTGGTTAACTCAGGTGCTAAGTGTGTTTTTGCCCCGGTAACATTTCTTTCCCCGGATACGTGTATCTTTCGTAAGACCAAACTGTCATTACTGTCAAAAAGTGATCGCATATGTATTCCCGGTAACGTCTTTTGTTTCACAACACTGGTCCGCTAAAACATAGGGTACTTACCTTGAGTTATTCTGTGCCAAGTGAATTGGTTGGTTGTATTGTATTTTACGTGTGGTTTTGAATTAATAGAAGTGTTTTACAGATGGTTTAAAAATAAATGTACTTATATTTTTTACCTGAAACCTTGAGTCAGTGTTTGCTTGAATCACAGGAATTGTGGTCCCTTTGTGTAATCTCGGCTACTGCTCATATTCTCGTGAGATAAGCCTAGTTGCTCCGCTACTGCTACCACTTTTACATAGTAGTACAGGCTTGTACCAAAGGTGAACTTGTATTACCACTTGTAGTCTTAATTGTGTGTAGTGGTCCCTAAGGGCACTGCACAGGATTCTGCCGAACAATAAGCATTGATCAATCCGACTTTATCCCTGGCCGACAAACGCATGATAATATGAGACGAATAATCCATCTAGTAGAGAAGGGCAGCTTCACACAAACCCCAGCAGTACTTTTCTCATTAGATGCCAAAAAAGCATTTGACCGGGTGGAATGGTGACTGTTATTCCGGACACTAAAATATATGGGGTTTGGGGAACAGTATGTAAAGATGATTAGGGTAACTATAATACACTTTCGAGGGGATTCTGTCCTCCGACGTATTCCACATCTATGACGGTAATCACCATAGCTGTGCTGCTTAGGAAAACTTTTCGGCATCCTGCGTCGATGCGCTGTCCCTCGAGAGCCTCCATCGCGCGCCGATGTCACAAGATGTTATATGTAGAACGCACTACACCCGTAGCCTCCGTTCTGTTTTTTCCACGAACGTGTTCGCTTCGGAAACTCGGCGCGCTTACAGACCCGAACGACGTCTGCCTGAGGACCACACCACCAATGACTGTGATGAATGCCAGTCTTTGACGTCGAAGGCCTTGCGGGAGCGGAAGAAGCTATCAGTAGGTAGGATTTCCAAACCCTGTAAGTCGAAATCTGCTGGGCTTTCGACTGACTGTTCGAGGGGCGACTCTCTGCGTCGGCGTAAGTCCAGGGGGTCTCGGTCCCGGAGTGGTTCCTGCCATTCCTCTGCCTCTTCTAGGCACTCGCCGTCACCGATCGCCTTCCTCGTCCGAAGACTCTGCCAGACGGCGGGTAGCTTGTCCCAAAAAGCATTCATCTCCGGCGGAATGGGACGCATTTTGCAAGGAGATGATGACGATTTTTCGAATTGCAGGGCTCCGTTCCGTCCGCGCCTTCGAGGGAAGCCGGCAAGGAATCCGCCAGGGCCACCGCCCGCACGCCTTCTGGCTCGGGCGGTCGGCGCGATCATCGGGAGCAGTCGAGGTCCCGATCAGACAAGGTAAATTGCTCTAGCCATGCCCGCTCCAGGTCCAGGTCCTCGTCGCCCTCGAGACCGTTGGAGCCTGTGAGGCCTTCTAAGAAGGCATCGATGCCGTCTGTGCCATGTCCGTCGAGGGGCTCTCGAGGTACCGCCTCTGAGGAAGTCATTGGCACCGAGGCCGTCGAAGGACCCACTCGGGGCTCTGGCCTGGAAGCCGTCGGCGCCGCGCTCGACGCCCATTCCGTCGATGCCTTTTGAGGAGGCTTTATCGGAGGTGCCCCGGAGACTGGTGGAAACCCTGAGGAAGGCCCTGATTAAATCAGTGAGGCATATGTTTGAAACTTTTTCTGTACCCTCATCCAGGGATTTATTCCAGCCTTTGGATTACATCTCAGAGGTGGATGAAGGGTCAGATGTGGAGGGGTTTGTTCCTCCTGAGGTTCCTGATGACCTGTTATCTGGTCATAGCCAGATGGAAGACCTGCGTCAATCTTTACATGACGCCAGTGGTCTGGACACCTCTCTGGAGGTGGAGTTTGGCAGGCCTGACCCTGGTACACACTCCGAGTCGTCGTACCGGTGTCTCATGTCGAGGGTGACGGAGTACTTCGGGTGGTCTGCTCCACCTGTGGATTTTCTGCAGGATGACCTGACAGATATTATGGACCAAGGTCCACCCACTGACCTGGTGCTGCTATTTCATATGGCCTTACAAAGAAGGGTGGCGGCGGCTTGGACTGCTCCGGAGTGTCTCCTGGCAGTGAATAAGTCGCTACCGAAAAAATACCGCCCAGCCAGTGGCGACCCCGGCTACTTGTCTTTGCACCCCACTCCGGAGCGTTTGGTGGTGCAGGCGGCTACGGCCCCAGCAAAGCAGGCTGTGTACCCTACCATGCCTCCGGATAGGGACGACAAACACTTTGACGGTTGGGCGAAGAAAGTGTTTTTATCTGGGGGTATGGTTTTAAAGGCAGTCAACTCAGTTTGTGCCTTGGCAAGATTCACTCACACTCTGTGGAATTGTGTTTCTTTGGCGGCTGAACATGTTCCTAAAGGGGAGGAACGGGATGGTTTTCTTGCCCTCGTTCAGGATGGCAAGGATGCCATGTGTGAATCCGTTCAGTCGGGTTTAGACGTGGCAGACTGTGTCAGCCGGTCCATGGCGGCGAACACAGTGATGGGCAGGTTTGCGTGGTTGCGGAAGTGGGGGTTTGCTCCTGATGTACAGTACCGGCTTCTCAACATGTCCTTTGATGGTGACCCTTATTTTGGCAGCAAGGCTGACGAGAGCCTTGAGAGGTTGCAGACCTCCAAAGCTGCAGCGAAGCCGTTGAGCGCTGCAGTACATCAACCTCCGCCTTTTCATCCTAGGGGACAGCAATGGAGGGGAGGTTCCTTTCGATACTACTCTTCCTTTGGTAGATCGAGGGGAGCTGCCAGTCAAAGGGGACAACGTAGGAGTACCAGAGGTGGAAAACAAGGTCCTCAAGGTGCCAAAGCCGCTCGGCCATTTGCCGCTTTGCCCTCAGGCACTGCTGCAGCCGCTTCAGCTCAGTCATGAGGCCATGTCCCGTGGTTCGCGGGTTGGGGGAAGGCTGGCGCAGTATCTTGTAGAATGGCGTGCCAATTCTTCAGATGTGTGGGTTCTGGAGATCCTAGCCCACGGCTACTGTCTTGCTTTCTGGCAGAGGCCTCACGACAATCCACCGGGGAAGCTATTTGAAGAGTCCCGATCCACTCCTTGCGCAGGAAATCAAATCCTTGCTGGAAAAAGGTGCCCTAGAACTGGTGCTTGTAGCGGAGAGGAACAAGGGATGGTATTACCCATATTTTTTTATCCCAAAAAAAGACTGGGGATTGAGACTCATCATGGACTTGCATGGTTTGAACACGCTCCTCAGGAAGGACAAGTTCAAGATGGTTACTCTCAAGTCCTCCAGGCCTTTCAACTTCAGGACTGGTTGGTGTCTCTCGACCTCAAGGATGCTTACTTTCATGTGCCGATTCAACCCAAGCACAAGAAGTCCCTGCGAGTTGCCAAACGCAAACCTCATTTTCAGTTTCGGGTCCTGCCGTTCGGATTGACCTCCGCCCAGAGGGTCTTCACCAAGCTCATGGTGGTGGTGGCAGCGTATCTCAGGAAGGGGGGCGATTCACATTTACCCCTACCTGGACGATTGGTTGATAAGGGCGCGCTCTCACGAGTAAGTCCTTGATCATCTGTCAGTCACCTCCCACTCCCTTCACAGGTTGGGCTACTCCCTCAACTTGAAGTCCCACTTGACACCTACCCAGCGGCTACAGTACATCGGAGCAGTGCTCGACACATCCCTGGGGCTGTGTTCGACTTCCAGGTGAGGGCTCATCACATTCTGCAGATGGTGCACAAGTTTCAACATGCCCAGAGTCTCCCGGTGTTCTTGAGGTTGCTCGGCCTCATGGCATCCTGCATTCTACTGGTGCCAGAGGCCAGGGTTCCGGATGAGATCTTTGCAATGGGCTCTCAAGATGCAGTGGTCGCAGTCCTCTGGCAGGATTTCGGATCCCGTTCAGGTGCTGCCCTCAGTCGCCCAGGATCTTCTGTGGTGGGCAGTCGAAGGCAATCTGATGAAGGGGGCTCCATTTTGACTACCCTGGCCGGAGTTAACGATCGTGACGGACGCATCCCTTTGGGGATGGGGAGCTCATGCCAACGAGTTGACAGTCAGCGGTCGTTGGTCTCTATGGGAGTCCAGACTCCATATCAATCTGTTGGAGCTGAGGGCCGTCAGGCTAGCCCTGAAGGCTTTTCTGCCGTCTGTATGGGGGAAAAAATGTCCTGATTCTGACGGCTAATACAGTGGCCATGCACTACCTCAACAAAAAGGGGGTGGGAGAGGGCAGGGTCTCTCCCACTGTGCAGAGAGGCGATGCAGCTCTGGTTCTGACCCATCCAGCAGGAAATTTTGATCTCGGCAGTTCATCTGGCCGGAGACGAAAACGAGGTGGCAGATGCTCTGAGCAGGCAGAGCACTGTCTCTCACGAGCGGGAGCTGGCTCAGGAAGGTCTCTTGGAGATCTTCGCCCTTTGGGTAACCCCACAAGTGGATCCCCACGGGATGTGATTTGAACCTAGTTCTGAAATTCCTAATGGGTGCTCTGTTTAAGCCCTTACATTCTTGTCCTTTGGGACTGTTGACCTTCAAAACTGTATTTTTGGTTGCGGTTATTTCCGCTCGCTGAGTGAGTGAGTTGCAGGCACTCTCCGCCAAACCACCTTTCACAGTGTTTCATAAGGACAGGGTTGACCTTAGGGTTCGTACTTCTTTTCTTCCGAAGGTTGTGTCAGATTTTCATTTGAGCCAGAAGATGGTTTTTCCGGCGTTCTATCCTCCGCCGCATCCTGGTAGGGAAGAGGAGAGGCTCCATAGGCTGGATCCTAAGAGATTTGAGCTTCTATCTTTCACGGATGTCCCGGGTCAGAGTGGACGATCAGCTATTTGTCGGATACGCTGGAAGGCATTTGGGTCAAGCTGTTTCTAAGCAGAACTTGTCCTGATGGATCATCTTGACAATCGCTGAATGTTACCGTCTGACGGGTTAGGACCCTGCGGTAGGGTTACGGGCCCATTCTACTAGTGGTGTGGCTGCCTCTACTGCTCTCACGAGGGGTGTTCCCATTCGTAATATCTGTGAAGCAGCCACATGGGCCTCTGTCCATACTTTTGTAAAACACTATTCCCTGGATTCTATTCATGGGCAAGATTTAGCCTTTGGTAAGGCGGTACTCTATTCTGCAATTTGATTGGGCATTCTAGAATTCTAAATTCTTTTCCCACCTCCATACGTTGGTACTGCTTTGGGAGTCTGTCATGGATGTGGAACACGTCGGAGGACACAATCCCCTCAAAGAACAAGTTACTTTCTTACCTGGTAACGTTCTTTCGATGGGATGTTACTCAGACATATTCCATATCGCACCCTCCCAGCCTGCCCCTCTACAGAATTTCTTATGCGATTGCAGCTTAAGTTTCCGCAAGGCTTTCTGTAGTCATACTGGCAGAAGATTGGTGCCGCACGTTCTGGGGAAAAAACTACAACTGAGGCTACGGGCGTCGTGCGTCCTACATACAACTGGTGACGTCTGCGCTCAACAGAGGCCCTCGAGGGACAGCGTATCGACGTCATAGACGCAGGACGCAGACGCCAAAAATGTTTCCAAAGCAGCCCCGCTGTGGTGATTACTGTCATAGATGTCATGGATGTGGAATACGTCGGAGGAACATCCCATCGAAAGAACGTTAACAGGTAAGAAAGTAACTTGTTCTTCTGTCAGAATAGCTATAAATGGGGAAATCTCAGGCAGAGTGGAGATAACGAGAGGCACTAAACAAGGATGCCCGCTGTCCCTCTATTATATGCTATCTTTTTAGAACCTTTCCTAATCAGAATCCGAGAGTCTCACACCCTTACAGGGATAGAGATGGCAAGAGGGCAACATAGGGTTGTAGCGTATGCGGATGATATGTTGGTAGCCCTTTCGGACCCAACACGCACTCTCCCTTAGGCAATTAGCGAATTAGATGCATTCTGGGATATTTCGCAGCTAAAAATTAACAGACATAAATCAGAAATTTAATTTTGGCAGGGGACAGTGGGGAGATGAAACGGAGCGACCTCACTATTCTTAAAAATAGCGGAAAAGGGGATAAAATATTTAGGCATAACCCGCAAGGGAAGGGTGGACCTCTTATTTGAGGAAAATTATCCAGAATTATTGGCAAAAATTAAGAGGAACCTTGAACGTTGCAATCCCCCAACGATATCCTGGTGGGGGCGTATTAACGTCTATTAAGAGGACCATTGTGCCTAGGTTAGTATGGCGATCCCCAGTGCTCCAGATAAGATTTTGAGGTGGGAGTATTTTACTTTCTATTTTTAAACTTTGAGAGTAAATGTGATTTTTAAGAGTAAAATGACTTCTCTCCTTCGCAAGAGAGTAAAATGTATGCGACATCCAGCCGACGTGTGAAAAAACTGTATGGAAATCATTACTATGCGGCAGCTTTCTGCATTGCGACAGAATACACCTTTCATTATTTCTGGTCATTTGAGCTCTCCTGTATATATTTTAATGTTGAAATCACTAAAACCTAGCCAATTATATAGTAAAGCATACATGAATTTGTATTGTGTGTTTTGAGGTTCGATAGCAGGATTGTCTTCTGATGTTTAATTAAAGTCCTAATTTCCTGGAGCTATTACTACCTAATGGTATGCCAATGTTATGATACAACAGTGCAGAGAGGCAAGGACTCCATGCTAAATTCTATATCTAATCTAGTGGTCAAATGGCTATTTATAAAACTCTTTTGGCAGTACATAGAACATATTTATCACAATTACCACCAAACCAAAGTCTTTATCAACCTCGAAAGGATGAAAGGCTGAGTTGCACTTGCAGGGAATCAAACCCGCAACCCACAGATCTCGCAGAGATTGCAGCAACGAGTGTTCAACCGCCTGATTTATCTTATTGGCTAACATCCTTCAGAGGTTGGTTAACTGAGTATCGACTGAGGTATAATGATCACAGTACCTAGATGTATGACGAACCATTTATGAAGCGCTACATAAAGTTAAATACCTATCTGGATTATCACGGGGGCAGGTTTTGCTGAGTTTCTGTTTCAATTACCAATGTAACTTTCATTTTATTTTTTTTTAACAGTGCTTGCACTTTCTTGAGAGTCAGATTTTGGATGTTTTATTTGTAGTCTTGAAGATTTGAGAGGCTAGAACACCTGTGATAAGTGTAATGACAATTACTCGCCGTTGAGCAAAGACTCTGCTGCCACTGACCATTCATAGTAATGCACCCCATTCACTGCAAGGTTGAATGGATGTAAACTAGACTGTGCATAGTCATCATTTTACACACTGTTTTTATAATTGGACTGTAAATTAAATTAGAAGGCTAAAAATGATCTGCCTCAGCATGATTATGCACACAGCAACGGAACTCTGAAAAATACAATTGTGCAATACTGGTTTGCTTTCACTGGGAAAAAAAGCATAACTTGTTTAAAAAAAAAAAATCTCAATTGCAACTTAGTTTTCCATCCTAAAATTTGAGGAAAACATGCACAGTGCTTCTGAAGCTGAATGCAAAGAAACCATTCCTTTTATCAGTGTGCAGTTTATTTTTTTGAAAGGCTTCAGAGAAATACATTCTGTTTTAGAGGTGGCTTGCAATTACATCCATGTAGATAAAAATCACAAGAAGCCTTCTGGTTAATGTCAAGTAACCTGACCTTTGCACTGCCCCGTGCTCTAAACCCATGTGTAAATGTACCCAGGAAAATAATAAAGCTTGTGTATTTACAAGATTTTCATGCATAAAAAGGCCTTGTACTCGCTTTATCTGGAGCCCTGGCGATCCCGATAAGAGTCCCCAGGTCATTTTTCAGAGCACTGAAAGTGCTTGCATCCTTTATTTGGAAAAAGATGCCCCCGAGGTTTGCCAGAGCAGTATTAACAGCCCCAATTCAAGTGGGGGAAATGGCGCTCCCACACTTTTTTACAAGTATTATCAAGCAGCACAACTGTGTTTTAAAGGAATGTATGGGGGATGATCTACAAAAAATCTGGGCGACGCAGGATGGGGCAGTGGCGAGATCCTCTCTGGCAGAGACCTTGTGGAAAGGGAAACCATTCAGACACCTGAATCTTAAAATTAGCGAAGTCCTAAGGGCTCTTCTCGAAGCATGGGACGAGCAGAAGCGAAAGGGTATCTTAACAGAAGAGTATGCCTCACCCCGATGTTTAGGAACCCAAAATGGAATGGAAAGGGGGGTCGTTTAAGAAATGGGAAATAGCAGGGTGCACGGAAATTTGCGAAATGATACAGGATCAGGACATTAGATCGTTCGAGGCCTGTAAAGCACATCCGAGTCTTACAGAATCGGACCGATACAAATACAAACGACTGAGGCACTGGCTAGCGACTCCGACCATTGGACGCACGGCCATAGGGATCTCACGCCATTTGAAAAATGTACACTGACCAACTCAGGTTCCTCGAAATTAGTCTAGTCACTATACAGGTTTATCAATGTGCAGAAAGAAGACAGGTGGAGCTATATGCTGAAATGGGAAAATACCTTGGGGGAACCAATCAGTAAAACACTGTGGGAGGACCTCTGGATAAACATTCCCAAACTCAAACGCTCAGTCCAAATAAGGGAAATGTGGTTGTAAATAGTGACTCAATGGCGTTTTACGCAGGATGAGGCTAAACTCCATGTACCCGCACACGTCCAAGCAGTGCTGGAGAGGTTGTCTGGGGGTGGGCACCTGGAGGCACATTTGGTGGGACTGCCGAGGGATTCAGGGAGGAAGTGAAGAAACAGATGCAGGGGATGTTTCCTAATGCCGGCCAGCTGGGAGAGAGGGTATGGCTATGTGGGTTGAAGGATCAGTTGGCAAAGAACCTATCGAAACTACAATGGAGAACCTTTATGGGCCTGGTGATAGCGGCTTGGTTAGCCATCGCCCATAATTGGAAACAGCGGAACCCACCATCAGTATTTGGCTGGCTGGCTGCAGAAGGTGTGGACAATAGTGACAATGGAGAGACTAATCCATAATCTCCAGAGCACAAGTGGGTCCTTCAGGAAGGAATTGGGGGTGGGGAGGGCGGGTGGTGTTGGAGCACCTCCAATCAGACTATATGGAACAATGGTGCCCACATAAAGTGAGAAGAGAAGAATGAACAGAACCGAAGACCGTTCTTCCGGGGGGAGGGAGGGAGGGAAGAAGGGGGAGTTAATGTTTGATATTAAAGTATGTGAAAATAATAAAAATATTTTAAAGTATTGCATGAGTCACTAGGTTCAGTAAAGACCCTGTAATGCAGTGGCACCCCTCATGCACCTATTCAAAGTGGGCGCATAGGGTTGCCTACAATGTATGCACATTTAAAAGCGCATCTTGTCAATTTGGGATGTGCTTTTAAATGCGCAGAAACGCCCATGATTTGTGCAAAGGGGTGAAAAAGGACATCTGAATAGGTGCTTATAAGAAGCATTCATTCAGATTTCCTTTGTGGATTGGACTGCTCTTTTTTGCTCAAGAGATGAGATGTGCTTGCACATTTCATTTCTTGAGTTAAAAAAAGAGTTGAGAAACTAGCCCCCTTGAGTATTTTTTTCTTTTCTCAATTTGTTTTGCAAAAATGGCTATTTTATGGGTGTTTTAGCAAAAACAGCAATTTTTGCACTTTTTTAAAAACTGCCGATTTTCATGGCATTTTGCAGGGTCGCAAAATCGCGATTAACTGGAGGGTCTGCCTAACAACCAATCACTGGTCTCTGGGTCATACTGCCCCAGCCAATGACTGCCCTCTACTGAAGCCCCGCCTCTGGCAGCCATCTTCAGATTTTGACCACACATTCAAGTGTTGGGAGTCCTTGTGCTATAGCTCTCGAGCTTTTACTGCGTTTAGCGATTATTTATTTTATTAGGGTTTTTTTTTCTTTTTTTCGGTCAATCGAGCCTCAAGCACCACTGATTAATCTTCCGATTAACAGGGACCAGTTTTCGGATTCTTCAGCACCCCTCAAGGGCAAATTTTTGTCGACTTTCTTTTTGGAGGATTTCAGAAGCTTCTTAGAGGCCTACCCCGCGTGGACATTGAAGAGGACGACGACGACTCGACGCCTCTCTTCAAGGTTTGCCCAGGCTGAAACCTACAGAACGTCTTTTCAGACAGTGGACATTCCCTGTGCCTCTACTGCCTACATTCGGACCAGTCGCATATGGAGTACGGCTGCGTGGCTCGTCGCCAGATGGTGCCGCGCACACGGGCCGACTGACGCAAGCGCCTCAACGAGTGGCTGCAGGCCAAGGCCCCTGCTCTGGGTGAGTCCCGGCAGCATGCCTCCCCTACCCAGAAGAAGAAAGCTGAGCAGTCTTCTAAGACCTATAAGGGCGCCCCTCCCGTGGGGCACAACATAACGCCAAGCACCGCAAGGCCACTAGCCCTGGGAACGCCGTTGCGACGGGCTCCTCGGCAGCCAGGGCGAGCTCAGCGTCTCCAGCACCTTCGACCATGAGCCAACACTCAAGTTCTTCGAAGAAGAGGAAGTCTGACTATCCGGGTAAGCTTTTGGAGAAGACCCTGCCCGGCCCGATGGAGAAGGCCAATGGGGGAAGCGGGGCTCCGACCCTCCCCCCTAAGGTGAAGGCCGTGGACTCGGCCAGGATCACAAAGGTCCAGGTGCATCAGACGAAGGCCCACGCCTCCATCGACTAATAGTGGCATCCCTCGCGAAGGCAGCCGGGGCGGATTCGCTGGGCACAGCCCCTAAGGGGAGGGTATCCCTGCCTGCCAGGAGGGAGTCTTCATCCCAGCCCATCGAAAAGAATCTGAAGAAGGTGACGCCCATCATTTCACCGAAACAGTTTCCCCTGGTCGCAGCGAGGGGGAGCGGGGTGGGCACAGTAGTCCTCCAGGGCATTAACATTTCCTCACAGTAAGGGCTTACCTGCCCCTGCTCCTCCAGTAAGGGAGATGTGTCGAGAGCAGGCCCTACGGGGGGGAGGGATCCCAACGATAGCGACGACGAGGAGCTGCAGGGCGGTGACGACTGAGCGGATCAGCCTAAGCCGCAAACGCCCCGGTCCCCGTCGCCTCTACCCCAGCAACCTCCTGGGGATCTCTCAGTAGACATCCTTACAGCTCTGCATACCCTGTGCTCGGAAATCCGAATAAGCATGCCTCTTGCTCGTCCCGGAGGAGAAGAAAGTGTTTCCTTTACCAGCGCTGGGAGGCGAAGAGGAAGGCTGTACTTTCAATCCCGTTATTGGATGACATTTGGGACGAGGGTTTGTGCCTCATGAAGAACCCTTAATCGGCTCTGGCAAAGAGGGATCGCTACGAGAAGAAGTACAGAGTGCCAGACTCTGCGCCCCAAGTGTTCACGGTCCCAGCCGTCTCCAGACTCTAGTTTCGGCAGCGGACAAGATGTAGTCTTCGGGCTCATCCTCGTCGGCAGCCTCCTCCCCCGGACGGTGAGGGGAAGAATTTGGATGCCATGGGGCAAAGAGTGATCTCATCGGGAGAAACTACCATCAAGGCCACAAATGCCCTCGCCATAGTGGTGCGTTATGACAGGGAACTTTGGTTCAAGATGGCCCATGCTTTCATCAAAGTTCATCTGGCGGCTATTTCCCGCTACACCAGATCTCCTGGATGATCATCCTTATGGTTGCATCGTTTAGTCAAGGAGTTCGTCAAAGGACTATTTTGCTTATTCCCGCCGGTGAAGGCTCAGGCGATGGCGTGGGAGATCAACATGGTGCTTACTAGGCTCATTGGTCCCCCCGTTCGAGCCTATGCATTTGGCGCCACTGAAGTTTGTCGATGAAAAAAAGCTTTTCTTGTGTCCCTCACCTACGCACGAGTGGGAGATCAGGCCCTCTCTTGTAAACCACCCTATTTGACATTCAACAAGACGAGCGTGGTGCTGCGGATGCACCCTTCCATGCCCAAGGTGCCGTCAGACTTTCATCTAAACGAGCCCTTGTTACCTGTGTTCTTCCCGACCCCTTCGTCGCCGGCTGAGAAGACTTTGCACTC
The DNA here is from genome assembly GCF_040938575.1 of Ambystoma mexicanum. NCBI lineage: Eukaryota > Metazoa > Chordata > Amphibia > Caudata > Ambystomatidae > Ambystoma > Ambystoma mexicanum. The sequence continues at coordinate 1,134,678,285 of NC_090931.1, read as the reverse complement.
GCTGGATGTGGCTGGAGCGCGGAAGTTCTATGTGGACCGCACAAAGAGTTTTCGGAAGACGTCGCAACTTTTTGTGAACCTTGGCCCTGTCAACCATGGGAAGGCCCTCTCCACGGCTTGCTTTTCCAGGTGGCTCTCCGGCTGCATCACTCATTGTCATCGGTTGACAAACCGACCGTTGCCTTGTCGTCCGAGAGCCCATTCGACCAGTGCGATCGCTGCAACTATGGCATTCCTGTCTGGTGTGCCCCTGCTTGACATCTGCAGGGCTGCTACGTGGAGGTCAATGCACACCTTCACGAAGTTCTACTGCATTGACGGGGATTCCAGAGAGGAGTCCAGAGTCGGCCTAGCAGTGCTGCACAACCTATTTGCTTGAAGGTGAACCTGGTGAGGAGGTAAGAGATGCTTAATGTTGAGATGCTTAACGTTGAGCCTTGCCACCTCCCGTGGTTGTGCATGTGTGTACTGCTATGTATTCTTTATTCATGAGCATGTGAATACATGCCAGACCCCATGCTGGAGAAGGAACAAGTTACTGTTGTTCTCCAGCATGGGTCTGGTGTGGATTCACATGCGAACCCTCCCGCCTACCCCTCAGCGGCTCTTCCCTTGGTCCTACTGCCACTTTACGTGCTACCAAATCTGAAGATGGCTGCCAGAGGAGGGGCTTAGGTAGAGGGCAGTCATTGGCTGGGGGCAGTATGACCCAGATACCAGTGATTGGTTGTTGGGAGAAAGACAGTTCAGAAGTGAAACTGATTTTTTTTTTTTTTCTCTTTACCGAAAATTCCCACCCTGATTAATGGCTGGTGGCATTGGTTTACCTTTTCCTACCATTGTGTGTTTTTACCACAGGCTGCAATTGCAGCTGCAGTAAGACACCCATGGGTGCCCATTTTGTCAAAATAGCCCCGGTCTTCTTTTTTTTGGCATTTTTGTTGGAAAGGGCCTTCTTGAGATTTACTCTGCGTGCCAAACCAGGTTTGGTCTCTTTGTTGGTTTTGTCTTCGGCGGGATTCACTGGTGAAGCCCGCCTCTGGCTCCAGCGTGTCTAGCAGGGCAGGAAGCGAGGAAGGTGCCTTACTCCCTGTGCTTAGTCTCCTTGGTTACAGGAATGCATGCAAGGGTAATTGGCTGGAGGGCTGTCCTCGGAGGACAGCCACCCTGCTCTGGTGTTTGACAGCTACGCTGCAAACGAATGGGAGAAACCTGCATAAAAGGTGAGGCTTTTTGCTTGGAAGGCAGTCGACCACTGGACGAAGAAATCTGAAGAAGAACTTTGAAGAGGTGCCTGCTGCAACTCCTGGACTGTTGATTTGCCCAGTGAAGCCCTGATGCAGTGCTGAAGCTCCGAATTCGCCTCGACTAGAGAAGACCTGCAAAGGACGACTTCTCCCCTTTGGTTGGTGGGACCAATCGACCAAGACAAGCTCATCTGGAAATCCTCTCTGAGCTGGCTGTACTTCCATTGCTGCTGCAGGAACCGAAGTGCCAGAGAGAGGAACGCCAGAATCGATTGGGTGTCGTTAAGTCGGACCCGAGCTCCAGGAAGATCCTGCGGACTCCCAGGAAGCAGGACTGACCAAGCCTGAGCCACCTCAACAGTGCTGGAGCCCCAGATGCGAGGAAAGTCCATAGTGGTATCCGAGAAACGCAGTGGTGCTATTTGCGAGAGACGCTGGGAGCTGAACCGCGAAGTGCCGCTGATCTGAGGTTTGCCCATTGCTGCTGCCAACCTTCAATTTGTAGTGCAGGAGTCCCCAGACGTCCTCCATCTTGCCCCCTCTATTGAGGCCCAGGGACAAGATCTGCAGACTTACACAGGAACAGAAGCCAGCTGGAACAAATTTCTTCTAACAAAAGGTACTGTAAAACTAAGACTTGCCTCGACGTGTAGCCTTGCTAGTTCTCAGTTGAGACTTGTCTTGGTTGCCTTTGCAGAGTTGCTTGCAGCTTTGCCACTCGCAAGCCTCCCAGCTTGTGGCCCTACAGTGGTTCTATTTTTTTCTATAAAGACTTCTAAAACATTGCAAGACTTTTACTTACCTGCAAGAAGTGCTTCAGCTCACCTAGACTTTTGTTCAATTAACATTGGCTGGCCTGTCTCCCTGAAAGACTCTTCTTCCCTCTGACTTTGTGCTTTACCTTTCCTTCAGGAAAGGGTCAATCTACTTTGCATGGGGGGGTAGGGGGATTCAAAAGTACATACCTGCTTCAGAATATTTGTTTAACCTCTGTTTTATTCTTAAACCCTTTTCTTTGATACCAAACTCAGTAATACTCTAAATGTACCAGTGATATATTAATGTCCTGTGTCCTAGTTATTTGTAACCTTAGGGTGTAGGAATAATCTGGGTGCCATCCCAAATGGGTACTTGCTGATTTAGAGAAACTAAGAGTGTGTATTTTGAAGTGCATTTTTGTTACATATTGCTCCCTTCTGAAGAAGGCTTACTCAGCTGACTGTTAAATAATTGTTTAATCAAGAAACCTTGAGTGTAAGAGTTTATTTGAATAGTCTCTGTGAAAACCCTACTGCTCACATTGACCCCTCTTGAGATGAGCCTGATTGCTCAGCCACACTACCAACTTATGTAGTACTGACCTGTACCAAAGGATGGGTTACCTATTGCTAGAGGACAAGGTTGGTGCAGTCCCCCAAAGGGGACTGCCCACAATCTGCCTAACACTTTCAAAAGTACAAACAGTGTTTGAAAATTCCGCCAAAATAATTGAGTCCATTATTTTGATTATCTTGGGTAAGTGGTATTTTTACAATGTCCCTATTTTACTGTTTTCCACAATGTTTTTTTCTTTTTTGGTTTACCATATTTGGAATTGATTTCTTCCTTTTCTGGTTTCTCAGCCTCGTTTGGACCAAGCAAACCATACTTGTGAGAATTCGGATCTGGCAGGATTGGCGAAGCTGAGGTACAGGCATTGTTTAACAGCACTCACAGTCCCAAGACGGTGCATAGGATTTGCAAGAAGGCGACTTGGACGAGGTGGAAGGTATTATCACAGTATTGCCACCATTTGATATTGTTTTATTGGCGCAAAACTAACTGGTAAATCCCAAATGTATTCTTCCTTCATAGGGTGATAATGGACCGAACTTCCACGGAATACGATCCTGTGCTGCAGCAACTTGATCCGGAAATGCTGAATAGTTTTTCAAGCTCTTCCCAAGTTGTAGACTTTAACTCCAATTTTTCACGGACCAATGCTTCCAATAAACATTGTGAAAACAGACTATCCCTTTCTGAAATACTAAGCAATATTAGATCGTGTAGACTCCAGTGTTTCCAGCCCAGGCGAATACATTTACAGGACAGTGATAATGACGAATGTACCTCAAGGAAACTTGTGCAAACTGTGAATAATAAAAGGGTTTCTGCCGCATCTGTAGCTTTATTGAACACCAGCAAGAATGGCACATCGGGTAAGAAATATTTTTTATTTCTCCAAACGGTTTTCATTTCAAAAATGTTTTGAGGCTTCTTCATGTAGCTCTTAGATTTTTCTATTGTGAAGTATGAAGTGATTACTCAATGGTCATCTTGTGGAGGTTTTCTTTTCAGTTGCATGTATGATACTGAACCTTTTGTATTGTAACTACAGCGCATTTGTGGGCCATGTTCAAGATTGGAAGGCTGACCAAAGGCAGAACTTGTTGCAACGGGGCCTAGAGTAGGTAGCCTTTTTTTAAGGATTTTTGCTTGGCCACATGATTTACGAGACGCATTGTTAGTACCCAATTTCAAAACTCATTTTTTAGTTGGTTGTCTCTTGTTCAAGCTAATTGCTGCAAGGGGGAGTTTAGGATGCTCTAGGATTTTGATTGTAGATACGTTAAACATTTGATGGCAAATGGAACAATGAGCAATACAGTGGTTTAAAGAATAGGTCTTTCGATTTTGTTTTCAGTAAAATGCTGGCTTTGGCATATCATTTTTTTTTATATTGCCACAATGTTGTAACCTGCACAGGTATTTGTCTGATCCCCTAAATGCCATTTGCTTTGGAAAAACAGTATCGAACCATTCACTCCCTTATTGATGAAAGCCTTCCACTAGCTGGTGAGTGTTCAGTGAGCCAAGTACTTGTCAGAAATCTGTGTGCAATCTGCAGTCACAGGGTTTAATCCTCTGTTGTCTAGAATTTGAGCATCATTGTCCTATTTAGACCAAAATTATAGGTTCTGTCATCACAATGTTGCAGGGGGAGCACTGATATATACCCCTCCAAGGCACTGGCCGACCTCCAATATAGGATATGGTTGTGACAACTGTGGAGAGAGGGATTTAGGGCACACAATCGTCTCACCTGGTCAGGAGTTGAAAAGGAAGAAATAGTAACGCACCAGACCTCTCACAACCTTTAGGTTGTCCTGTTCGTAATAATTTATGGTTGATTGCTTGCTGGCCCTGGCTTTCACTCGCATATCTGTAGTGTCCCAAGACGACTAGTAGAGGAACTGGGCAGTCTTCTGTCTTAGGCCATCCAAGTGCCACTGCTAGTTTGGTTGTAGTTTTAAAAAGATCAGAGATCCTTTCATTATAGCCCTTTTTTGGTTTGTGTTTCTGCTTATGTTCTGTGGTGTAAATACATTCTGGACAAGGCCAATTCTACTCATGCAGTGCCTCCTGCACCTGTGTAATTGTGATGCTTGCTTTCCTCTTCATGCTTGCACGCCTGTTACCAGCTAACCAAACACAATTTCAAAATGTAATTAACCTAGATGGTCCCATACCCTTCAAAGCTGGAAATATACCTACTTGGCTCAAAAACGAGTAGGTGGTCTCTGAATGTGTGATCAGGTTGGCGAGGACCACTTATACATTCAATCTGCTTGATTGAAGAGCTGTTCCGGGAGCAGAGCGTAACCTTTCATAGTCACGCCTGCTGGTAAAACTAGTTTCTTCTCTGAAGTTCTGCAAAACTGCACTGTCTTTTGGTAAATGTATTAATTTCCATATCTGGCCTGTCTGCAGTTGCCCAGTTCTTGACAGGAAGTATCTGCAGGTAAATGTAAGGGCAGTGTTATAGGCTCCCAGTTGTATGAGGTGTGGGGGCATGAGTAATGAGCTCTGGAAAATTGAAACTCTGCACCAGTTGCACTGATCCGATGGAGATTGTACAGGTGTATAACATCGTCAGGATTCTAGCAATAGAAAGCAGAAGTAATATACAAGACTGCATCTAAAACTGAATATTACGACAAACCTGTGTTAGGCAAGAATTGATGTAACCCTGGGGGAGACTACGCAACCCTTGTCCTCTTGGTATTAGGTAACCCACTGTTAGGTAAGATTTTCATAGAAATGGTAAAACTTCATGACCGGGGTCAACCCCAGAACCTTTTGCTTTACTAGTGGGATATTTTTCCTTAATGCCTCTGTGAGTGGGAACATTTTCCCACCCTCTTACTCTTTTTATGGCTGTCATTTTTTTGACTATACATAGTGTCTTTTTAAAGTTATCCTCGTTAGCAAGGTTTTGGAAATACGTGCATGTTGCTGGGATGCGCTAGGGGCTCCCCTTTTTCAACTTGCTTCTGGCTAACCTTGAGAGAACTACAGTTCCCAAGGGTAGAAAGGATCTTTGGATCCCTTTTACACTTTGTTAGGTGAAACCAGCACACCCCACCTTATGTGCAGTGCTGGGGAGATGCAATGTATCCCCTTTCACACTGAAACTGTAACAATTCTGCTACAGGGACCCGCTTAACTTCAATGGCTGGTGGCAGTGATACCTTGTAGTAATTGGTGCACCTTTACCGCGGGCTGTGTTCACAGCTGCATTAAAGGCACCTAAGGGTGCTCATTTAACCAAAATGGCACTTGTCTTCTCTTTTTGCCATTTTAGCGTTTCTTGTCCTTTCTTGTTCCTTACCCTGACATGCAGGGTGGGAAATTCCTTTGAGATTTTTATCTTCGGCGAGAGTCCCCTGGACTCCCCCACCCAGGTTCCAGTCTGTCTGTGGAGCAGGCAGCGAGGGAGGAGTCCAAAACTCTGCAGCCCTTTGTCTTACTCCTTGCCTGAATGAGGGACAAATCCCAGTGGGGGGGCTGGCTGTCCTGATTGGACAACCAGACCGTCCCTTGTTGTAAAATGCAGAGAGAATGCAGAAGTTGTGCTGTAGTTCCTGTTAAATACTGTGAACCTGGAAGCTGTAGTCCAGTTGACCACTGGAACCCAAACCGAAGAGGATGATGGAAAAGCGGCTGAAACGATTTCGAGCAACCAGAGACCCTGCTGTGTAACTGGAGCCTGCTGTAGCCCTTCCTTCCAATCGACCTGGGGACTCTGAAAACGACGACCCTGTCCCACAGCATGGTGAGACCTACTAGACTCAAGAGGACCTGCCTTTTGAGCATCACACGCATTGCTGCAATACCCCAATTCCCTGGGACCACTGAGCCACAGTCTTCCGAATTCCGAATCTCGCTGAACATTCGTGGGCATCCTGTTGGATCTTCAGAGACACGAATCAAGTCTGAAAAGTCCCCTCACCGGAGTTCGGAACCTTTGTAACGACGAGAGTCTGACCAGTGATGATCTGTTTTCTGTGCTCCTGACAAAGGCACCAAATCAACAGAGCCGCATGCAGCCGCGAGGAAAACCTTGCCTAGAGCCTTCCTCGTTGATCCCTGCTGCAAAATCCCTTCCAAGGTCCTGTTTACAGTCACCACGACAAGGAATCCACTGATTGGGTTTTTGGGTGCAGATCCTGAAGTCGTCCTGCTGCAAAATGGTCTTCTGTGCTGGCTTGGGTATTTACTTTAAATCTCTTGTGATTCCTGTGTAGTTTTGGGGTGTTTTCTGTGATTGGGAGCCCTCTCATCCAGTTCACCCAGGCCCACTGATGGAATCCTCCTAGGGTGTCTTCTGTGAAGCCCCTGTCCTCTCAACTAACTCTAAAGTAACCTACTCACCTGTTTGAACAGTCTTCCTTAGGAACACTGACTTTTGCTACTTAAGAACCTATACTGACACTGCCTATTGGACACTAGACCCTAGTGACCCCCTTCCTGCCACTGAGAACACTCATGCTCCAAGAATAAGGGAAATATTTTTAAAGGATTGAGCCTTTTGCCTAGAAAAGGGAATATGTGTTTAAAAGTTACTTATAAAAGAGTTGGTTGGTAACTATAACTCGGAGAGTGAACAGTTACAAAAGTAATTACCTTAGAAATGTTGTGCCATTGTGAAACGTATTTGTAACATCTTTCTTTCCTTAGAAACTGTTTTGCCATTCTAACAAAGTAGCTGTAAGGGTATATTGCTCACCTGTGATTTGGTTGTACCTCTTCCCAAAAGTAATGCTGTTGGTTTCACTTCACTATTCCTCTTAGGATAGACTTGCTGTTCGACTGTCCAGAACAAGTTTGCATTAGGTTTTACCTACCTAGAATAACCTTGAGTCATTTATAAAGAGTAACACTGGGGGTTGCTTGCCCTGTCGTGTTTTAAACAGACACAAAGTCAGTTTTAGGATTATACCTGCCCCAAGTTGCTGATAGCTCCTTGAAAAGTATATGGGTTTTACTTAGCGCGAGTTAGCTGTGTGCCATCCTCAAATAAGTTACAAGAGTTACTGCTCATCTCAATCTGTTTCACTGATCTCAAAAGCACCTGTTATTGAATATTACATCCTTAGGTTTTACTCACCTAGTATCTCTGTGTTATCACAAAGGTAGTTATAGGTTTTTACTATACCTGGAATAAGTCTTCCACTATTCACAAAACGTACATTGTCAAGTTGACTAATTGTGATTTCTTTCTGAGAATCCTGGTACAGCTGTTAGGGTCTACTACCCTGGTATTACTGAATGTAATCTGAAAGTAACAATTGGTTTTACTCCCCAAGAATAGGTGTCATATACTGAATGTGTTTTAAAAGGTTTCACTTACCTAGAGCTACTGTTTGGTGTTCCAAATAAGGTTATATGATTTGGTCTGTGTACCTGCAAGCACTGTTTCTTTTTTATAATATGTTTGACTATTGGGGAGAATTCTCATTTCTATGCAAATTCCATTCAACCTTAGAGACCCCAAGCACTTTTGCTGGACTTTAGGACTTTTAATTTTAATCCTGGAGTGAGAGACCTTTTTCTCTCTCTCTCTCTCTCTCTCTCATGTGTTTTGACCATATTTGGATTATGGGTTTCCTCTGTTTTTGAAGTCTGACAAACTCAGTGCGTATCTACTTTTTGTATGGTGACACACAGCACCTTCAGTGCAGTGTCGCAGAGAAATCCTTTAAGGTACCCATAAGTTTTAAATACCTTTTCTTGTGAGAACTACTGTTACCAAGAATAGTAAAGTGAAATTGACTTTACTTACTTTTCTCGTTGTAGGTCCAGCACCCAGCACACATCTCATGTGGTGTGCTGGGGGGAGTACGGGGGGTGGTTACTTAGTAGCCCCTTATCCTACATTCTCATGTAACAGTTTTTTTTGTTTTTTTTTACCCTCACTACTTTAAATGGCTGGTGGCAGTGGTTTAATTTTCCTACCATTTGCTTTTCTACTGCAGGCTCAATCCTCAGCTGCAGTATAGCACCCATGTGTGACATTTAGTCAAAATGGCCCGGTCCTTTTTTTTTTTTTTTTGTTTTTTTTGTTTGTTTTTTTTTTTTGCCATTTTCTGTTTGTGAGGTCGGTCTTGGGGTTTACTCTGCGCGTTGAGCCAGGTTTGAGCCCTTTGTTTGTTTTGCCTTTGGCGCGCTTCAGCCCTGAAGCCGGCCTCTGGCTCCAGTGTCTCTGGAAAGGCAGGATGTGAGGGAGGATACCGAAACTCCCCTGTCCTTTGTCTCTAGGAGTGCATGAATGCAACCAGTGCTGATTGGCTGGCTGTCCTTTCAGGACAGCCACCATGCTGTTTTGATTGATAGCCTAGGCTATGCATGAATGGGAGAAACCTTAAACGGCAAGGGTTTTGGGACTAGAGGCAGAGTCGACCACTATGAGAAACACCTGATGAAACCGTGGACCAAGCTTGCTGCATCCTCTTGGACCTTTGAATTGCCGAGTGAAGCCCTGCTGCTGTGCTGAAATTCCTTTTTCTAATTGACAAGAGAACCTCTGGAAGGGACGACTTCTTCCCTTTGGTTAGTGGGACCAACTAACCCTGAGACTAACTCCACTGGACCATTTTCCCCACTGGCTGTACTTCTTTGCTGCTGCCAGGGGTCGAGAAAGCCGTAGTCGAAGGCAACGTCTGAAATCTGGCCAGAAGCTTCAGGAGTCTCCTGAGGACCCTCCAGAAGCAGGACGACCAGAGCTCAAGCCCCCTCACCAGAGTGCAGGACCCAATGAGTGAAGGAAGCCCAACCGGTATCTGAGATCCATGGTGGTGCTGTTTGCCGAGCACTGAAACCGCAAAGTGCTGCTGAACCAAAAAGGGTCAGTAGCTGCCAACTTCCAAACTGCTGCCGCAGGAGCCCTCCAGACGTCCTCCCTCTTGTCCCACGAGCGAGGCTCGGGAAGTCAGGGTCTGCATTGCTGCAACAGGACAGAATCCAACTGGACCACTCTTCTTCAAACTAGAGGTACTGTTTAGGCTCGATGTACTTACCTCATTGTCTTTTTGGCTGTGCTCTTCTCAGTTGATATCTGCGTTGGCTGCTTTTGTGAGATGATTCAAGCTCTCCTGTCACAGGCTTAACAGCTTGTGGCCCTACAAGTGTTTTCTACAAACTCTCTAACTTTGTGCAATACTTTTCTATCCAAGAAGTGCCTCAGCTCCATAGACTGTGCTCCAATTGGCTTTGGCTGTCCTTGCGCCCTGCAGACTCTTCTAGCCCATTGACTTTGATATTTCTGTCCCTCATAGGTGGTAACTTGTTTAAGACTGTTATTGCTGGGAAAGGCTAGTCTGGATCTCACCTGGAAGATTTAATTGTCCTCACCTATACTGATAATCTGTTTAACCTTTTTTCTTTCTTTAACCTTTCCTTTCTGCAACCTCAGAATCTGCAAAGTATAACTAGTGCTATATAAATTCCATTACTGTCCTTGTGAGTAAAGTCACCTCCAGGTGTAGGAATTGTGTAAAGATCATATCCAAAGAGTATCCACTAACTTGTGCTGATCCTGAAAATATTTTAAAGTATATTTGATTGCTACACACATTGCCCCTTTTAAAGCATGCTTATTTAGAAATAGATGTTAAATACCTGTTTATAACAGAAACCTGGAGTAGAAGTGTTACTTGTAAATGCGAATTCCATTGCTACAGCTCTACAGCTCACATTTTCCCCTCTTGAGATAGGCCTGGCTTAAGTCACACTACCAACTTGTGTAGTACAGACCTATACCAAAAGGTGGGATACCTAATACCAAGCAGACAAGTGTTGTGTAATCTCAGTGTTACTACACCAATTCATACCCAACACTGACTTTGAACAGTACTTACCCCAAGACTTAATTTGGCCTAATTGTATTTAAAAGTAAATGTTTATTTTGTGTAATACTTCTGGTTGTCAGTGTTTCTATTGTGTTATAGATTCTTTGTACTGGCATACAGCCATCTCTCCCTCCTAAAATAAGCCTGGCTGCTCTGTCTATGCTACCATGACCTGAGGTGGTACAGCCTTATTCGAAGAGTGGAGTCTTGGACTGTCTCAGTTGAATGGTTCTGATTAAGTTTGGTAGAACATCAAAAAAACTGCTCTAACACAGGGGCTTTCAGGAGAGATGTGCCAGGCTTGCCAGACTGGTCTCCTAGCCAGCCCAGGTGCAAGCAGCACAAAGTCTCTCAAGGGGATTTTCCAGTTCCCGTCCCAGGCACCAGCCTCGGAGGGTAAAATGTTGTGAAGACGTCATCCAGATCCACAAGTCTCTGGTGGGGAGGGGGCGGGGGGCAGGCTTGCCCTGCACTGCAGGGCATGGCAGCCAAGTTTCGCTGACCCATGCCTCCTCTCTGTGGTCTTCTGCCAATCCCTCCATTTCCTCTTTCCTCCCCTCTCCTCCCTCAGATTTGGACAGTGTTGGGGAGAATTCTCCTTTCTGTGCTAATTCCCTTCTACTTTAGAGACCCCCAGCTCTTTTGCTGGACTTTGGGACTTTTGATTTTTCTATCCTGGAGTGAGGGACATTTTTCCGCTCTCTCTCATATTTCCATCTGATGTCGACTGTTTCTTTTTGGTTTTGGAGTCTGACAAACTCCATAGGCATCACCTTTTGTATTGTGACACACAGCACCCTAAGTGCAGTGTCACTGAGAAGTCCTTTGGATTCTCTTAAGGTTTAAATACCTTCTCTTGGATAAACTACTGTTTCCAAAAGTAGTAAAGTGAAATTTACTTTACTTACCTTTTTCTCTTTGTAGACCCAGCACACACCATCTTATGTGGAGTGCTGGGGGGGTCACTTAGTAACCCCTTGGTCTACTTTTGCATGTAACATTTTTGTTAACCTCACTACAATTAATGGCTGGTGGCAATTGTTAAATGTTCCTAATATTGTTGATTTTTACCGCGGACTGAATCCTCAGCTGCAGTATTGCACCCATGGGTGCCCATTTTGTTAAAATGACCCCAGTCTTCTTTTTTTGCAATTTCTTGCTTGTTGAGGTCCTTGGATTTTACTCTGCGCGCCAAACCAGGTTTGGTCCCTTTTTGTTCGTTTTGTCTTTGGCAGGGTTCACTGGTGAAGCCCACCTCTGGCTCCAGTGTGTCTGGCAGGGCAGGAAGCGAGGGAGGCTCCCGAACTCCCTTTGCCTAGTCTCCTTGGTTACAGGAATGCACCCAAAGGTCATTAGCTGACTGTCCCTGGAGGACAGCCACCCTGCTGTGAGTGACAGCTAGGCTGCAAATGAATGGGAGAAACCTGCATAAAAGGCGAGGTCTCTTGGAGAGCAGGCAGGGGTTGACCACTGGACGGAGGAACCGAAGAAGAAACTGGAGGAGAAGCTTGCTGTAGCCTTCTGGACCGTTTGTTTTGCCCGATTAAGCCCAGCTGCAGTGCTGAAGCTCCAGGTTTCGAATCGACTAGAGAAGCCCGGAACAGACAACTTATTCCCTTGGATTGCTGGGACCAACTGACCCAAAGACTAACCTGACTGGAACTCCTCCCCTGCTGGCTGTACTGCTTTGCTGCTGCTGGAATCGAGTGCCAGGGGACAGGAACACCAGGAAACTGCATCGCCTTTAGGCCAGACCCAAGCGCCAGGAAGATGCTAAGGGCTCCCTCAAAGCAGGGCGGCCTGAGCCAGCTCAACAGGGTGCTGGACCCCAGAAGCAAGGGGAGCCCACAAGGTGTCCAAGAACCGCATTGGTGCTATTTGCCGGTAACTGAAATCACGAAGTGCCGCTGACCTGGAGTAAGCTCATTGCTGCTGCCGACCTTCAAACCGCAGTGTAGGAGTCCCCAGACGTCCTCCCTCTTGTCCCCACGACTGAGGCCCGGGAACACAGGATCTGCAGGACTGCAACAGGAACAGAAGCCGGCAGACGCAAGGTATTGTTTAACAGGGTGACTTACCTCTTGTTGCTTGTAGCTTGCTTGTTCTCACTGGAGATGCATCAGCTGCCTTGTGTAGAGTTGCTTGCATCTTTGCTTTTCACAAGCCTCCCAGCTTGTGGCCCAACAGTGATTATATTCTACAAACTCTCTATATAACATTGTGCAAGACTTCTGTGCTATCTTCCAGAAGTGCCTCAGCTCCCCTAGACTTTGCTTAATTGACATTGGCTGTCCTGGCTCCCCGCCGACTCTTCGGACCCTTTGACTTTGTGTTTATCTGTCCCTCAAAAAGTCATACATAAGTTACTTGTATTGCTGGGAAAGGGTTAACCTATGCTTCATTGGGGGATTGTAAAGTACTTACCTGTTCAGAGGACTTGTTAATCTTTGTTTCCTTCCCTAACCTTTTACTTTTTCCATGACTCCAGTATTGCATTAAGTGTTAAAGTGATATATCCATTTCCACAGTGTCCTAGCTATTCAAGTCACCTCTAGGTGTAGGAAATGTGTGTGACAGCCCAAAACGTTACCTACTTATTTAACATAAACTGGAGGAGTGTATTTTTGAAGTGCATTTTATTGTTGCATATTGCCCTTTCTAAAGAAGGCTCATTTTAAAACTGTTAAATAATTAGTTTAACAAGAAAACTTGAGTATAAGTGTTATTTGATTACCGTCACTGTAAATCTCTGTTGCACATCTACAGTTCAAATTGGACCCTCTTGAGATAAGCCTGGCTCACTCTACTAACTTGTGTTGTACAGGCTTATACCTAATGTTGGGTTCCCGATTTCCAAGAGGACAAGGCTGGTCAAGTCTCCCACAGAGTTACTACATACAATCTTTCCTAACAGACGGCAACTCTATTGGTGGAAATTGGCACGCTCATCATGAGTCAGGTCGTGGAGGAGGCCCCAGCTTCGCAACGTGGCATGGGCTTCTATTCCCGAATATTCGCCATTCAGAAGAATACCAGGCTAGCATGAGAGTTGTTCTAGACCTTTCTTCCTTGAACCTTTCCCTACCCCTTCAAAGGTTCAAGATGGTTACTCCAGCGCTTATTGCAGAGACTCTGTGTTGGGGAGAATGGATGTTCTGTTACTTGGCATTTATATAGCGCCTTATATATCATTGGTATGAACGCCCTCGGGAACCGCAGTTCTAGTCAGAGTGTCCTATGGTGCGTGGGTGCACCGGATATGTGTGCAGCTGGTGTGGTTGTTGCATGATAGCTGGTTCTTAGTGGTGGGTGTGGTGCTGAGGAATCAGTTGGATGTGTTCAGTCTGGATAGTGGACACCCTGACTGAGTTCAGGCTGCATTAGGCCTGAGGAGAACGCCTAAGCTAGCCGGTATGTGCTCAGCTAGCTGTGTTTTATTATTGTGATGAGGTGTTCGTGGGTTCATGTTAGAATGAGCACAGCGAGGCCAAATTTTGTCATAGTATAGCTGTGTTCTAGTTGAATGATGGTGTATAGGAGAGAGTGAGTGTGACATGGTGGTTATCAGTAAAGCGCCTGCAACCAGGCACGAGAGCAGGACGGGGGGTGGGGGGAGCGTACAAAGCGGCATATGTATATAAAGCGACAGGATGGATAGGGGTAAACATGCGATACAGAGAACATGGGGGATACAGGTATGTAGAATGTATACATTTTTGACTTTTAGTCACAATCAACGAAGTTGGGAACACTTTATAAATTCAAACTATAACACAGTGCCGCTACCAGGCACGCTTTTCAAGTTCAGACTTTAACACAATGATGCTATTAGGCACGCTCAATGATGTAGGGAACACTTCCTACATTCAAATTGTAACACATTCTAGATGCGAGATTCAACACAGTGGGCTCTTACGGCACACTCAATGATATTTGGGCACGCTTTCTAGGTGAGAAACACAGTGAAGCAATTTGGGCGCACTATCAAGATGTGAAGCTCACCAAGTCAAACGATTTGGGCACACTCAATGCTCTTGGGCGCAATTTTTAAGTTCAAACTTTAGCACAGTGACACAATTAGGCACACTCAATTTTGTTGGGAGAACAGTCTAGCTGCATGGTTCAGTACAGTGATGCTATTAGTGTATGAGTAATCGTTTGACTTTAATATGTGGCTGTACAATGTAACACAGTGAAACCTTTTAGACTTTTAAGAGTGGTAGGGCTTTCTGGCGTGAAGTGATTGCTTCAGTCCCCACCCTTGCCACACTTACGTTTGGTTGGTGCTGGTTGACGGCAGGCTACTGGCTTCTAGCTTCTCCTGCAGATACGATCTGGAGCCGCCTCTATAGGAGCCGCCCTTTGTCTTGGGCCCTTCGTTGCAGGGCTGCACAGGCAGAGGGCTGCCCTGGGAAGGTCTGTAATGGCTGGGGTAGGAGGTCCTCAACGAATCTAGGTGGGCGGGGCGGGAGGACGGATCTGAAGGATGCTTACCTGCACATCCCCATTTGGGAGCTCATCATTCCTTCCTGAGGCTCAGGATCATGGGCTTTCATTTTCAGTACAAGGTCCTCCCCTTTGGCCTCAAATCATCCCAAGGGTTTTTTACAAGGTTAATGAACTCGGTAGCAGCCCTGCTCAGGGCGGAGGACCACCATCTCTTTCCATACCTGGGCGACTAGCTTATTCGAGCAGACTCTTCAGAGATAGTACATCACACGGCTTCAGCACTCATGCTATACGATCTGGGGTTCTCGATCAACCTCAATTAGTCGCACTTATTCCCCACTCAGTCCTTAACATTCCTGGGGCTGATTTGGGACACAAGGGCAGAGAGAAACTTCCCCTCGGCAGACAAGATCACAGTGATCAAGAAGGCCACAAGACTTTTTCTCAGCAGACTAGTGACCTCAGCATGGTGGTACCAGCACCTGCTCGAAATAATGGCAGCTTGTCTCCTGGCTTTGCCACACACAAGACTCAAAAAAAGGAGGCTGCAGCAGCTGCATTTCTCAGGCTCTTGGAATCAGGAGACTGGCTACCAGGCAGCCCTAGTCAGCACACCACAGCACCTACACCCGGATCTGGAGTGGTGGAGTGCAGAGACCAACCTGGTAGCAGGGTAGACCGTTCAGGCAGCCCTCTCTGGAGATCACCACTACCACAGACTTGTGCCTATAGGGATGTGGGCTACGTTGGACAACCAGTGGCCACGGCGTATTGTCACGGCAGGAACAGCTGGAACACATAAACTGGCTCATGATAATGGCCATCTGGCTGGCTCTCAAAGCATTCCTCTCCTTTATCAGCATCAGATTGGTCTGCATACAGACAGCTCCACCTGTATGTAATACATCAACAATCGTGGAGGTTCCAGGTCCCCTCCTCTCTGCAGGCGGTCCATCAACATTTTGAAGTGAGCACTGTCGAACAGCATTTATTTGTTCGTCTTCTGGGGGAATCCAACTTGGAAGCTGACAGGCTCAGCAGGCGGGGGATCGACAACTGCAAGTGGCAGTTGAACGAGGAGGTCCTTGGGGAGATCTTGGACAGGTGGGGTCATCCTCAGGTAGACCTGTTTGTGACCCTGAGCAACAGAGTCCATTTTGCTTCACGGCTGGGGCAATGCAGTATCGCTGGGGGATGCATTGTGGATTCCATGGAATGATGTGAATGCATACGATTTTCCCCGCACTCTGCTGATTCACACAGTCATCTGCAAGATCAGGGAGTCAGTGCCTTCGGTTAATCCTGATAGCCCCCCTGGTGGCTGGCAAGACCCTGGTTCTCAGAACTTCGACTGGCGGATCATCCCCCGGTACGCCTCCTGTTGGAACCAGCCCACTTACTATCCCAGCAGGGGGGCACAGTGGTTCAGCATGCTTCGCAGAAGTTGGCCCTGGTAGCTTGGTTCCTGAACAGATCACTCTGAAGCATCTGCACTTATGACAGGACAACCTTCTATCATACAAGGGGCAAGAAGCGACGCCACCAGGAGTCCATACAGTAGCAAGTGGATGAGGTTCTGTCACTGGGCCAAAGCCAACAAGATTGATCCTGACGTGCTCACTGGACGATGTCCTATCCTCCTCGGTGCATCTGGCCCACTGAGGTGTGAAGGTACACCGGCTGTACGTATCTGGCGGCCATAGGGGCATACAAGAACTCCGGTCTTCTCCTCCAGTTTGGTGCTTAAAAGGCATTTGGCAGGCCTGACCAGATTATATCCTCCTGTCAAACGACCACACCCGGTACAGGACCTTAACGTGTTTCTGGGCACAGGCACACAAACCCTTCGAGCCCATGGCATCAGCAGATATCTGACTGGTTACGATCAAGACTGCCCTACTGGTTGGACTGTGTTGGGCAAAGTGTGCATGCAGTACCCTCTGCGAACACTACAAATAACCATGACTACAGGTATAAGCAACCCAACCTTTGATATAAGCTTGTACTACACAGTTTTGGTAGCGTGTTGTGCAGCCAGGCTTATCTCAAGAGGGGAAATGTGAGCTGTAGTGAAGTTACGCAAAGATTCACAGTTATTCAAATAAACACTTAAACTCAAGGTTTCTTGCATAAACAATTAATAATGTATCAGTCAGTTATAAAGCCTTCTTCAGAAGGGAGCAATCAAACAGTAACACACAAATATATTTCAATACTGCACACTCTGCGTTTCTGTATCAGACAAGGCCCTTTTGGGATGGCCCACAGACACAACCTACACCCACACATGATTTCACTAACAAGGGTGCTGAGGGCATTAATACCTTAATGTTGGCATTCAGAATACTCTTTTAAAAAGTAAGTAAAAGGCAAGGGTTATTAGAACACAAGAATGTACAAATATTCATAAGCAGGGCAAATACTTTCAGATAGCACTTAAGAGTCATTCCATTCAATAGGCTAACCAAAGTCAATTCGCCAAAGTCTTGGTATAGGATGCAGCACTTCAGGTAAGTAAATGGAAAAGTCTTTGCACAAGTTCTTAGGAGTCTTTGGTAAAAAGGAGAATCAAATGTAGGGCCACAAGCTGATTAGACTTGTGAGTTGCGGAAGTTACAAGCACTTCCACAGTAAGAGGTAAGTTCTCTTAGGCTATTTTTACAGTACCTTAATAAAGAAGAAAAAGATGCAGCTGAAGACTTCTGTTCCTGTACAGCTCTGCAGATCTCACTGTTCCTGGGCCTTAGTCGTGGGGGCAAGAGGGAGGATGTCGGGGACTCCTGCACTATATTGCCACCGGCAATCTTTACTTTCAGTGGCTGTTTCGCTTTTCAGCTCCTTGCGGTACAGCAAATAGCAATAAGTGTGGTTGCTGGCTGTCAAGGTTGACTTTCCTTACATCTGAAGTCCCGCACTCAACTGAGGGGGAGTCAGGGGGGATCTTCCAAAAGCTTTAGGTCAGCTTACAAGCAACGCACACCATCTGGTGTCCCTCTCCCTGGCTGTACGGGTTCCTGCAGCAACTCTGAGGAAATTCAACCAGCTCAGAGATGGGTGTCCAGATGGCTTACTTGGGAGTTGATTGCACCCACCAACTCAAAGGGAGAAGTCGTCCTTGCAGGGCTTATCTGTCGATGCAAACTTGGCGATTCGGACCTGCAGCAGGGCTTCACCAGGCAAACCACTGGTACAGGATTTGCAGCAGCCGTCCTCTTCAAGCCCTCTTCGGTTCCTTCATCTAGCGGTCAACTCTGCCTTCCAAGCCAATAGACCTGTCTTTTATTCAGTTCTCTCCCATTCATTCCAGCCTAGCTGCTACTCACCCTGCAGGGTGGCTGTCCTTGCCGGACAGTCAGCCAGCCAATCGTCACAAGAGTGCATTTGGGTCTCCAAAGGGAGACTAAGCGCAGTGAGTTTCGGGCACCTCCTTCACTTCCTGCCTACCCCAGACACTATGGAGCCAGAGGTGGGTTTCACTCCTGAAGCCCGCCAAAGACGAATAAACAGAGACCAAACTTGGTTTGGTGCGCAGAGAAAAACTCGAGGGACCTTTCCACAAATAAATGGCGAAAAAAGACCAGGGACCATTTTAACAAAGGCGGCTCAGTGCCATTTTGAAAAACATGGCTCCCCCGATTTAACGTTACCGGAGCTGCGAACAGTTGTCAGTCGGGGTAAATCATGGTGGTTCATTGCAAAACCACTGCCACCAGCCATTCTGAGAGGCAAGGGTAACATAAGATGTTACATGAGCATTTAGACACGGATACTAAGTAACCCCTCCAGCACTCTATTGTAAGATGGGGTGTGCTGGGTCTAGCAAGTATGATGCCATGTAGAGTCAATTTCACTCTACTGCTCTGGGAAACAGTAGTTTATCCCAGAGAAGGTATTTAAACCTTGGGAAACCTGAAAGACTTCTGTATCACTGCACTAAAAGTGCTTTGTGACACAATTGTAAAAAATGATGCCTATGGAGTTGGTTAGACTCCATAACCAAAGGAAACACAAAAGTAAAACACATATCAAAAAACATGAGTGAGGAAAAGGGTCACATTCTCTCCAGGTAAAAAAATAGTCCTCTTAATCCAGCAAAGTTGTTGTGGGTCTCTGAGGTAGAGGGAATTGGCACATTTTTAAGAATTCTCCCTAACAGTGCTGGACCCCAGATGCGAGGAAAGTCCATAAGGTTTCCGAGAACCGCAGTGCTGCTATTCGCGCAAAGCTGAAACCGCGAAGTGCTGCTGATCTGAAGTTTGCCCATTGCTGCCGTCGACCTTCAAAGCGTAGTGCAAGATTCCCCAGACGTCCTCCCTCTTGTCCCCACGACTGAGGCCCAAGAACAACAGGATCTGCCATACTACAACTGGAACAGAAGCCAGCTGGAACCAATTTCTTCAGACCTAATTTACTGTAAACACTTACCTCTTGTCGTGTAGCCTTGCTAGCACTCAGTTGAGACTTGTCTTGGTTGCTCTTATGCAGAGTTTCTTACAGCTTTGCCCCTCACAAGCCTCCCAGCTTGTGGCCCAACAGTGATTTCATTTTGGTGCAAGACTTTTTACTTACCTACAAGAAGTGCTTCAGTTCATCTAGACGTTTGCAGAATTAACAATGGGTGGCCTGGCTCCCTGAAAGACTCTTCTAACCTCTGACTCTGTGCTTGAACTATCCCTCAACAAAATTCACACATTAAGGGTTAATTTACTTTGCATTGGGGGGTTCAAAATTACTTGCCTGCTTAAGAATATTTGTTAACCATTGTTTTATTCCCTCATCTTTTCCTTTTGACACCAACCTCTGATATATCTGCCAGTGATGTATCAATGTCCACAGTGTCCTAGTTATTTGTCACCCCAGGGTGTAGGAAGTGTCTGTGTGCCATCCCAAATGGGTATCTACTGATTTAAAGAAACAGAGTGTATTTTGAAGTGTATTTTTGTGTTCTATATTTGCTCTCTTCTAAAGAAGGTTTATTCAACTGACTGTTTAAACAATGATTTATTAATTTATCAAGAAACCTTGAGATTAAGTGTTTATTTGAATACCTGTAACTGTGATTCGAAGGGATTGTGTCCTCCCGACGTATTCCTTATCTTGATAGATCATCTCCAGCTTGCTGGCCTCCAATTTTTTTTTTTTCAGTAGAGGGCGCTGCGCGTCGATGTCCCTCGACAGCCTCCGTATCGGCGCCGACGTCCTCATGCGTATAAATAGACTTGCGCAGCGTCCGTTGCTCAGTTCCGTTTTTCCGCACTTCGTGGGCCTCGGAATCGCGTTGCTCAGTTCGTTAGTCAGAGAATATACTCTTCATTATTCCTCGAATAAACCAACTCTTACTCGATGGCTTCCTCACCCGAACCGACAACTCCACGGTCCGGCTTCAAAAAATTTCGAGACTGTGGAAAGAAAATGTCGTTGACGGATCCTCACAGGATCTGTTTGTGGTGCTTGGGATTGGAGCACCAATGTTCGAATGTTCGGAGTGCGAGGACTGCATGTACATGACGGCGAAAGCCTTGAAGGAGCGTAAGGGAAAGCTTGAGAGAGGTGAAACAGCTAAAACTCATTAGAAAGTTTCTGCGGCAGAGTCGAGACATTCGTCTCCTCGCCGACACAGGAAACATTCTCGGTCTAGGTCTCGAAGCAGTTCCCACCACTCTTCGAGATCCAAGCATTCAAGTAAGAGACGTCGAAGATCCCCTTCCTCGTCTTCTGTTTCTCCGAAAAGAGTCACCTGCCCCACAAAACATAGTTCTCAGGCTGAGTGGGAGGAATTCTGTAAAAGGATGCTTAGTGTCTTCGAGAAAGCTGCCTCGACCCCCTCGAAGACAGCTGAGGGTGATACCCTGGGTGAAAGAGCTGAATAATCTAAACGCTGCAAGTCGTTGCACCCGGCGAAAGAAACTACTCGAGAGCGTCACGAACCCTCGAGGAAAGGCACTGTGCCATCGACACCAGCGTCGAAGGTCCCTTCGACACATAAATCTGCATCATCGACGCATAGGTCGATCGAATCGACGCCGAAAAAGAGCAAACCCACGGCCGTCACTACCTCACAGCCAGTGGTCATACCCAGAGCCTCTAACATGACTTCGAGGTCATCAACAACCTCGAGTAGGATCCCGATCCTCTCGAGTTCTTCGAGGCCACTTCCAATCTTCTCGACGCCTTTTTCGGTGTTTTCGAAGCCTTTAACGTCTGCGTCAACATTTTCCCAACCGATTATGACAAATTTAGCCCCTTCTGCTCTGGAAATGGGATTTAAGCCATTTCCAAGATCTGATCATTTCAGACCTTTGTCTTCAATCTATGAGGAAGGGGAGGATTCAGATCAAGAAAAACCGTTTGGTTTGCATAGATCTGCAACACCAGAACCAGAGGAATTTACCTCTGAGGAAAATAGGTTGAAGGACCTTAGAGAATCCTTACATGAGGCAAGTTGGTTAGATACTTCCCCAGAAATAGAATTTGCCAAACCAGACCCAGGGGAACATGCTGAGACCCATTACAGAATTTTAATGGCAAGAATCATAGAATTCGTGGGTTGGTCTACACCTTCACCTGCATTCCAACAGGATGTCCTTACAGGTATCTTAGTCAAAGGCCCACAGGAGGATCCTGTGGTTCCATTTCACGCTGCATTACAAAGAAAAATATTGGCTAACTGGGAAACTCCTGAGGTTATCCCGGTGGTTAACAAGAAGTCATCAGCCAAATACAGGGTATCTACTACTGACCCTGAATTTTCGTCTAAACATCCAATTCCAGAGAGTCTGGTTGTCCAAGCAGCAACTGCATCAGGCAGTAGATCGGCATACCCTACTGTTCCACAGGACAGGGATGACAAAAGATACGACTCTATGGCGAATAAAGTTTTTTCTGCATGTAGCATGGCGTTGAAATCTATTAACGCTACTGTACGCTCGCAAGGTTCAGCCATACACTTTGGGAGTGTGCTTCATCAGCGGCTGACTGCCTCCCAGAGGGAGAAGAAAGGGAAGAGTTTCTAAACATCATTAAGGATGGTAAAGCCGCAATGTGCGAATCCCTTCAAACTGGCATTGATTCTGCTGACAGCATCAGTAGGGCCATGGAGGCAAGTACTACAACCCGCAGATTTGCGTGGTTGCGAAAGCCTGGGTTTGCTCCAGATGTACAAGCCAGACTTTTAAATATGCCCTTTGACGGCTCTTCTTTGTTTGGTAAGAAGGCGGATGACCGCCTAGAAAAGTTAGACATCCAAAGCAGCAGCAAAATCCCTGGGTGTTGCAATCCGTCAAACGCCATATCGCCCCTCAGGAACCTCGTGGAGAGGTAAGTCCTTTCGCTTTTATTCCACATTCGGAAAAGGCAGAGGACAGTAGGTTCAAAGAGGTTAAAGATTCACCCGAGGTGGACAGGGTAAAAATACAAAAGCCGCAGCAGCAGGTACCTCTTTACCCTCGGCACCTGCATCAGCTGCCTCTAAATCACTCTGAGGACTTTCCTCACAAGACCCCAGTAGGGGGCAGGCTAACTCAACATCTGACGGAATGGCAGGCTATTACCTCAGATGCTTGGGCATTGGAGACAGTTGCCCAAGGTTACTGCCTGCCTTTTCTACGCATTCCACAGAGTCATCCGCCAGGGAACAGCTCTCGGAAAGTTCCAGATCCGCTCCTCTTGCAGGAAATTGTAGACCTGCTTGAGAAAGGTGCCATAGAACCGGTACCTGTAGCGGAGAGGAACAAGGGCTGGTACTCCCCCCCCCCCCCCCCCTACTTCCTAATACCGAAGAAGGACGGAGGACTGAGACCTATCTTGGACTTAAGAGAATTGAACAAGTTCCTAAGGAAGGGCAAGTTCAAGATGGTAACTCTTTCTCAGATCCGTCAGGCCCTCCAGCTTCAGGACTGGCTGGTATCTCTGGACCTTTAGGATGCTTATTTCCATGTGCCAATCCATCTCAAACACAGGACATACCCGAGGTTCGCAATTGGCGGCTCATCAATTTCGAGTTCTGCCATTTGGGCTGACCTCCGCCCCGAGGGTCTTCACCAAGCTAAGGTCGGTAGTGGCTGCAAGTCTAAGGATGGAAGGGATTCACGTCTACCCCTACCTGGACGATTTGCTGATCAGAGCTGTATCTCCGGAACAAGCTCACATCCAGCTAGATTATGTCTGCCACTTCCTTCACAAACTGGGCTTCTCCCTCAATTTAAAGAAGTCGCAGATGATACCATCAGAGACTCCAGTTCATTGGAGCGGTCCTGGACACTTCCCTGGGAAAAGCCTCGCCACCAGAGGTGAGGGCTCAAGATATTCTGCAGATGGTCACCAAGTTTCAAAATGCCCAACGTCTCCCAGCCTTTGACTTTTTGAGGTTGCTAGGCCTCATGGCATCCTGCATCTCCCTTGTGCCAGAGGCTCGCCTGAGAATGAGATCTCTTCAGTGGGCACTGAGAACTCAGTGGTCGCAATTCTCAGGGAGAATGACAGACCTCCTTCAGGTTCCGGACAAGGCGGCTCGAGACCTTCAGTGGTGGGCCTGCCAGGAGAACATCTTGAAAAGGAGAACTGTTTTGGCAACCATGGCCGGAGATAACAGTAGTCACAGATGCCTCACTCACGGGGTGGGGAGCCCATACCAACGACTTGACCATCAGCGGTTGTTGGTCTCCATCGGAGTCCAGACTACATATCAACCTGTTAGAGCTGAGAGCAATCAGACTAGCGCTGAAGGCGTTTCTGCCATCTGTACAGGGGAAAAATGTCCTGATAATGACGGACAACACAGAGCCATGCACTACCTCAACAAAAGAGGAGGCGTAGGATCACTGCTTCTGTGCAGATAGGTGATGCAGCTCTGGTTTTGGCAATCCAAGAAGGAATCTCTCTATCGGCAGTTCACTTAGCCGGAGAGAGAAACTTGACAGCGGACGCTCTGAGCAGGCAGAGTACAGTCTCCCACGAGTGGGAACTAGCTCAGGAAGTCCTTCCAACAGATCTTCACCCTTTGGGGAACCCCTCAAGCGGATCTGTTCGCCACCAGCATCAACAGGAAGTGCGATCAGTTTTGTTCAAGGGAATTTCCCCCGAGAGGAGCTCTAGGGGACGCGTTCGTAGTGCTATACCTGTTTCCTCCAGTCCCTGTCATTCCTCAAATGATCAGGAGGTTGAGAAGGTTCACGAAAACCATGATCCTAATTGCCCCGGACTGGACCAGGAGAACGTGGTACCCGGACCTTCTGAACCTGTCCATCTGCCCTCCAATTTGTCTTCCACTCAAGGAGAATCTTCTCACGCAGAAGGGAGGTCGGGTTCTCCATCCAGACATCAGAACCCTCAACCTTCACGCTTGGTATCTGAAAGGTTGAGATACAAGGATTGGGACCTCCCAGATGACGTCATGGAGGTGTTGCTTTCGGCAAGAAGGCCAGCAACAAAAACTTTATACCGCTGCCGTTGGAACACATTTTGCAGCTGGTGTAGAGAAAAGAATTTCAACCCCTTTTCATGTGGTACACCAACGGTGTTATCTTTTCTACTCTATTTGGCAAATTCGGGCCTTCAGGTTGGCACTATCAAGGGCTATCTCGCAGCGCTATCTGTCTTCAAGCGCACTGCAGAGGAACCATCGTATTTCAAGTTACCCTTAGTAATACAATTTCTGAAGGGATTAACCAATGTCTATCCTCCAAGACCATTCCAAGTTACCTTATGGGACTTAAATTTAGTCTTACATTTCCTGATGGGTACTCCTTTTGAACCACTCCACTCTTGTTCACTAGGGTTTCTCACCCTTAAAACTGTCTTATTAGTGGCATTGACATCTGCTAGGAGGATGAGCGAATTACATCTTGTAAACCCCCTCATACAATTTTTCATAAAGATAAAGTTGTCCTACAAGTGAAGCCTAATTTTCTCCCAAAGGTGGTTTCTGAATTCCACATCACTCAGAAGATTGCCTTGCCTTCATTTCATCCCCCTCCCCATCCGGGGAAAGAGGAAGAAAGGCTGCATAGGCTGGACCCAAGGCGGGCTTTGAGCTTTTACATCTGCAGACCCTCTAGGATTAGGCAAGCAGACCAACTGTTCTTAGGTTACTCGGGGCACAAATTGGGATTACCGATAACAAAACAGACAATTTCCAGATGGATTATTTTAGCCATTCTGGAATGTCACAAACTGGCAGGGAAAGAGCCTCCTCAAAATCTTAGGGCTCTTTCAACCAGGGGTATCGCAGCCTTTTCGGCCCTCCAAAGAGGGGTACCGATTCGAGACATATGTGCGGCTGCCACATGGTCGTCTGCACATACCTTCACAAGATGTTACAACCTGGATTCCTCAACTAGCCAAGAGACTAGATTTGGAAAAGCTGTGTTGCACTCTGTTCACTCTTGAAGGGAAACATGGCAATTTTACTCCCACCTCCAGTTACACACCACTGCTATGGGAGTCTATCAAGATAAGGAATACTTCGGAGGACACAATCCCTTCGAAGAACAAGTTACTTCTTACCTGGTAACGTTCTTTTGATGGGATGTTCCTCCGACGTGTTCCTTATCGCCCCTCCCATCCATCCCCTCAGTAAAACTTCCTTTGTGGTTACAGCTTACGCTCCTTCTGGGTCACTAACCAATTCATGTAAAACAACTGTTAACGTCAAAACGGAACTGAGCAATGGACGCTGCGCGAGTCTATACGCATGATGTCAGCGCCGGTACGAAGGCTGTCGAGGGACATCGGCTCGAGGGACGTCGACACGCACCGCCCTCTACTGAAAAATAAATTCCGAGGCCAGCAAGCTGGAGATGATCTATCAAGATAAGGAATACCTCGGAGGAACATCCCATCGAAAGACCGTTACCAGGTAAGAAGTAACTTGTTCATCTCTGTTACAACCCTACAGCTCACATTGACACCTCTTGAGCTGCGCCTGGCTGCTCAGTCACTCTACCAACTTTTGGATTACATGCTTATACCAAAGGGTGGGTTTACTATTGCCAGGAGGACAAGGCTGGTACAGTCTCCCACAGGGTACTGCATACAATCCTGCCTAACCTAGTTGATCTCACTTCCGCCTTATTTATGACCACTCTTCATGAGCTGGGATTCTCTATCAACCTCAAGAGGTCTTGGCTGCAGCCTACTCAGAACCTGACCTTTCTGGGCCTCATGGGACACAGGCTCAGAGAGATTTCCCTGCGGACGACAAGATTATGGCCATCAAGAGGGCCGTAAGTCACTTAGCCGAGAGGTGACCTCGGCCTGGTGGTTCCAGCATTTACTGGGGATCAGGGCGGCGGTCCTACTGGCCGTCCCCCACAAGAGGCTCAAGATGCGGATATTACAGCTGCACTTCGCAGCCACATGGAATCGGGAGGGGCTCCCAAGCAGAGCTTGTCAGTATTCCCCCTTCTCTCCACCCGGACCTCACCTAGTGGTCCAGGGACTGCAACCTGCGGACTGGCAGGCCCTTCAGACAGGCACCCCCTCAGACCACCATAACCACGAATTCCACCCTGGGGGCTACGCTGGACAACCACAGTTTCCATGGAGCAGGAATTTATCAACTGGCTGGACCTGAAGGTTACCTGGGTAGCTCTCCAGACTTTCTTTCCGCTCATTGGGGGCAAAGTCATCCTCATCTAGACGGACACTTCCACCAGCATGTATTATGTTAACTGGCAGGGTGACACCAGGTCACCTCCGCTGTGCTGCCTAGCGGTCAGCATGTGGGAATGGGCCCTGGGGAACAACATCTACCTGACTGCAATCCACCTCCTGGGGGAGTCCAACCTGTAAGCAGACAGGCTCAGCAGACTGAAGGCAGATAATTATGAATGGTAATTGAACGATCAGGTCTTGAACAATCGGGTCTTGCTCAGGGTGTTCAGCAGATGGGGACATCTGCAGGTAGACCTCTTTGCCTCCTGGTCAAACAGGAAATGCCCGCAGTTTGCATCCTGGCAGGGGTGGTGCCCCGGCTCCCTGGACAATGCACTCCAGATACAGCATAATGGCATGGCAGGGTATGCATCCCCCCACCCTGATCCACAAGGTGAATCTGCAAGATAAGAGAATCGTGTCACCTCTGCATCATTCTGATCGCTCTGTGGTGGCTGGCAAGACTGTGGTTCTCGGAGCTCCGCAGCCTCTTGCACAGGCCCCCCATTCACCTGTGCTGGGCCCAGCTCCCCTCCTCTCGCAGCAGGGGGGCATGGTCATCCACCCCGCTCCACAGAAATTAGCCTTCGCAGCGTGGTTTCTGAACAGGTCACACTGAAGCATCTAAGCAGGCCAACCTGGACATAATTCAGGGCGCTAGGAGCCAGTACAAGAGTAAATGGCCGGGTTCTGTCACTGGGCAGACTCTAAGGACCCTCTTACCTGCACATTGGAAGATGTGCTCTCATTCTTGGCACACCTGGCTCACTCGGGTGCAAATCGACACCTGCTGTACCTACTTGGCAGCCATAGGAGCCTAAAGGAATTCCGAGGAGGAGGTCTTTTCCTCCTCCAACCTGGTGGTTAGACTGCATCTGGCAGGCTTCACCAGGCTCTACCCGCCCATCAGAAGCCACACCCTGTGTGGGACCTCAATGTAGGGTTGGGCGCCCTGGCGCAGAAACATTTCGCACCAATGGCGTCCGCCGACATCAGATTGGTCACACTTTAAACAGCCTTGTTGGTGGGTCTCACTTCTGCTCGCAGAGTCGGAGATCCAGGCTCTGGTAGCATCAGAACCCTATACTACTTTTCACAAGGATAAGGTCGTCCTGAGAACGCATCCCGCGTTCCTACCTAAGGTAGTCTCTGCTTTCCTTCTGAATGAGGAGATGGTCTTAACTATGTTTTTTGCTGATCCTAAGGACGATGCTCAGAGGGTCTTGCACTGTCTGGATGTCAGACGCGCTCTGACATTCTATCTAGACAGGATAGCAGGATGGATGGTTTCAGCCATCAAGGAGGCTTATGAAGGGCAGCACAAACTGCTTCCAGCTAACATGAACACCCAGGCTGTCTGAGCCAAGGCCACGGCCGTCATCTTCCAGCTGCAGGTTCCGTGGCAGGTGATCAGCAGGGTGGCCACCTGGGCCACCCCTTTGGCTTTCTGTGAAGCACTATTGTTTGGACGCCGGCTCTAAATCGGACGCAGCTTTCGGACAGGCAGTTCTAAGGAACTGTTCGCTTAAGGAGGGTCTCCTCTCCACGCTGGGGCTACATTCAGTTGTAATCACCCATACAATATGGAGGTAAGGGGACGGAACGTAGGAGTAATTGTTAATCACTGTAGTTATGTTATTTTGCATTTGTATAGCGCCTTATGTACCATTAGTATGATCTCAAGGCGCTGGTAGGTTGAACGCCCTCAGGAACCGCAGTTCAAGTCAGTTGAGAGAGAGAGAGAGAGAGAGAGAGAGAGAGAGAGAGAGAGAGAGAGAGAGAGAGAGAGAGAGAGAGAGAGAGAGAGAGAGAGAGAGAGAGAGAGAGAGAGTCGTAAAGTGTGTGGGCGCACCAGGTATGTGTGCAGCCTGTGTGGTTGTTGCATGATAGCTGCTTCTTAGCGATAGGTGTGGTGCTGAGGAGATCAGTTGAATGTGTTCAGTCTGGAGGGTTGACAACCAGACTGAGTAGACGCCTAAGCTAGCCGGTGTGTGCTAGCTAGCTGTGTTTTATTAGGGTGATGGGTGGTTTGATGGATCATGTTAGTAGAACAGCTTTACCGAATGTGTCATAGTACTGCTGTATTCTAGTTGAATGGTGGTGTATAGGAGAGAGTAGGCGTAGTAGTGTGATATTGTGGTAATCGGTCATGTCTATGCAATCGGGCACAATCTACCTACTAAATTTAACTTTTAACACAGTGACGCTATTAGGGTACATTCAATGTTGTTGGTGATACTATCTTCAACTCTAATACAGTGACTCTAATAGGGGATGCTTCTAGGGTGAACTTTAACATAGTGACGCTATTGGCGCACACTCAATGATGTTGGGAATACAGTCTAGGTTCAACATTAACACAGAGATGCTACAAGGGTGCGCTTTCCAAGTTCAACTTTAACACAATGACGCTATTAGGTACACTTTCTAGATTCAACTTTAAGATAATTACGCTATTAGGGCACAGACATTGATGTTGGGAATATCTTCTAGATTTAACATTGAGACAGTGACGCTAATTAGGGTACGCTTTCTAAGTTCAACTTTAACACAGCGACGCTATTCGGGCATACTCTCTAGATTCTACCTTAACACAAGGACGCTATTAGGGCACACCTTCCAAGTTCAGCTCTAACACAGTGACGCTATTAGGGCGGGCACACTCTCTAGATTCAACATTAACACAGCAACGCTATTAGGGCACACTTATAGATTCCGCTTTCACATGGTGACCCTTTCTTGATTCAACTTTAACGCACTGATGTCATTGGGCACACTCAATGATGTTGGGAATACCGTCTAGCTTCCATATTAGCATAGTGTCGCTATTAGGGCACACTTTCTAGGTTCAGTTTTAACACATTGACGCTATTAGGGCACATGCTATTTATCACAATTGTGTCTAAGTGCGGCACATGCTATCATTCACAATTAAACTAAGAGTGGGGCATGCCATCAATCGCAATCCAACTAAGAGTAGGATATGCCATCATTCAACGTTCAGCCAAGAGTGGGACGCGCTGACATTCTCCTAGTCCATTGTCCCCTTTCTTCCATACGTCCCACCATCCTCCCATCTTATAATACTGGTCTCATTAGGCAATGTTAATATTGTTGACGCATCAGTGGGGACTGAAGAGTGGCTCCGGTGGGCGGAGTGAGGGGAACACATGCTCCCAGGGCTGCGCCTCTAAGTTTAAAGGGGAAGGTTTTTTTTCTGGTGCAAAAGGTACAGTCTCCCGTCCCTAGCGAGGGACCCCCATGCAGTATGGAGGAAAGGGACTATGGACTAGGAGTACGTTAGTCACTACAGTGAGTAACATTGAATTTTTGCTTTGAAGTTTCTGGATCAACTGCTATATGGTAGAATGTGCATAGCATGTGATTCTAAACCGGTAAAGGCTCCAGAAAAGAACTATTGGGTCAGTAATGTTAATCTTATGTGTTTGTGTCTTGTCCAAAAATGCTCTAAACATACTACTCTGATATAGTTTAATGTATGTAAAAGAATGTGCATTCAAATTAAGGTGATGTGCGGGGCCGTAACCTATGAATGTTAGTTGCTCCTTCAACTATTGCAGCAACTCTTATTCTTTTACACGTTCTGATGTATTACTTTATTGAGCACATAATGCTAGTTTGTGTCTCATAATAATGTTTAACATCTTATTTATCAAACCAGTGATCTGGTTTTTACTTTTGTTAGTGTTTTGGTCTGATTTTCTTTTTACCTGTACAGTCACAGGAGGCATTACAGAGGAACAGTTTCAAACGCATCAGCAGCAATTAGCTCAAATGCAAAGGCAGCAGCTGGCTCAACTTCAACAGAAAAAGCAGTTACAGCATTCCTCGCAACAGACGCATCTTAAAGCACAGGTACATCTTTTCATATGGGGCACATTTGTCATCAACGATGGTCTAACTTTTGAATCAGTTATTTTATCAGGTTGAAATTAAGGTTTACAGTGCAATATGCGAATTTAATCTTCGATTTATGTAGCAGCTTTTGATTTTTATAAAGGCTCTGCTTGTCTACTTTTAGTACATTTCTTTACAACTTAAGCATGCACATTTATTTTGGAATATCAACATGGCATGACAGACTTCCAGTCCTTTTGATCCAGTCACTTAAGCCAAATGGTTGCAAGGATTCATCTTCTAAAGCACAGACACCTCTTTCGATTGATACGTAATAATGCATGATGCCTAAAATGTCACTTGTCAGACACATGAAACACTTTTTGAGCTTATTCATTTCATTGGGTCAATGTGTGCAAGGTAATGAATGAGTTTCAATAATACTTTTCACAATGCAGCATCTCGAATACTTATTTCAATGTATGAGCTCTGACAGTTTAAATGTTTCTCAGGCCTTGTCAAAATTATCCCGACATACTTTTGGAGATTGTTTGATAACATTTTACTTTCTATTGCCCCGGGTCCTGTAACTGAGTCCTCGGGCATTACCTGAAGCAGTAATAGCCCCACCTACCCCTACCCCCACCACCAACCCTTGCTGCTAGGGACTGATTGCTTAAATATGAGCCAAAGACATGTGCTACATGTTTTGATGATTCAGAAGGATAGGGCCTCTGACCATCTCCTGTCTGAGATGCAATTCCCTCCTTGTCATATTGGACTTCAAAAAAGAAGAAATGTGGTTAAATCTGAGACATTTACGACTTCAAATGGAAAAGGTATCCAAGCCTATTTACATCAGCTGAGGGAGTGTCCACCATGCTTTTTTGTTTCTGCCTGTTTCTAGCTGCTCTGCTCTGTGTGAAACACTTCCTCCAAGTGCTCTTCATCGAGGTCTTTTGGCATTGGAAGAAAGGTTTCCTTTTCCTACAAATATTATGATGTGATACTAGTGCAGCTTTAATGCCAAAAAACTTCCTAGCTGGGAGATTTTTCAGCATGGTCTTTTTTTATAATGACCTCTGCAGAGCCTGCCTGCAAAATTACTGACCTTAATTGAAGGCCTGTGTCTCCGGAAGAACTTAATTGTTAGTTTCCCTTCCTCTCGAGATGAATTTAATGTCCTTTGCTTGGTTTATAGCTGTGGTATAATAAACATTCCCACACTCCATTATCCAAAGTCACTATCTGTAGTCTACCACATCACATTTCTTATTCTTCCTGTTCTCCCTGCTTCTGAGCTGGTTAGGCACTGCCTGCACACAGCAGGGAGGTTTGGAAAATACCTACAAAACAAGTATATTTAAGGGCTTTAGAATCTGGCTCTGTACTTCCTCTGTTCACCTCCATGTGTATGCCGTTGCTTCTGCCAATGTAAGGTCAGGCTGGAGAGGGTGTCTGCTCTGCCCCAGAGCTTTTGGAGGTGTAGCGAAGTGTAGCCCTTCTTGTAATAGGCTACTTTACAATCGAGCATGCATCATTGGTGCTTTGCATCTGCCTATAATTAAGTCATCTGAATGATCTAGCCTTATTTGTGGATGTGTTAATTAGCATTTTACAGGTAACCTTTGCAATGGATTGTTTCGCCAAATTAATTCTTACACTACTTTGTTTTAAAATGTATGAGACTTCACAATATAAAGCCAGTAGGCATGGTGGGATGTGCAGTTGGGGGAAGGCAGCTACGAATCAAACCTCTTAATTTAAAATTCCAGGTTCTGTTTTTCTTTGGAAGACCAATATGGACATGATACTTGCATCTTGTGCAGCCATTGTGCAGATGAAATTGTACTGTTTGGTAAATCAAAACCCCAACTTAACCATACATCTTGCAATGCTCACAATGCTCTCATAAGGATTTCCTGCTCTCGCACCTTCAACTAAAGGCTACCCCGACATCTTGCCTCCTTTATTCTACACTTTGGAATGTCAGCCTATAGTCTCTTGTGATTGGAATGTTTTTCAAAGGAAAAACTCTGCTTTGGAAATTGTGTGAAGAGTTACTATAACTGGTCTACAATTACTCTGCCCACCAGTTGTTTTTTCAGGAAGTGGGGCTGGATGCGCTTCCAGCACAGCAGCAGTATTTCCTCACTTTTTTTTGTTTAAATCGTTGCTTTACTGAAATCGAAAGCTTTACCTGATCCGACCCCAGAGGCCTGGGGGTTTTCCATGCACGACTCGTGTGCATGCTGATTCACGGCGGTCTTGCGCGCCTTGAAACACTATGGTGTGCTAGGTAGAATTCTCCTTTCTGTGCGAATTCCCTTAAACCTCTTTTGCTGGACTTTAGGACTTTTACATTTTAACCCTGGAGTGAGTGAGCCCTTTTTTCTCACTCCCTCATGTGTTTTGATCGGATTTAGAATGTGTTTCTTTTGTTTTTGGGGTCTGTCAAACTGAATAGGCATCTACTTTTTGTATGGTGACACACAGCACCTTCAGTGCAGTGTCACAGAGAAATCCTTTAGATTTCTAATAATGTTTAAATACTGTTTCTTGTGAGAACTACTGTTCCCAAGAATAGTAAAGTGAAATTGAGTTTACTTACCTTTTCTCTTTAAAGGTCCAGCACACTTATGTGGAGTGCTGGGGGTTACCTAGCAGCCCCTTTTCCTACTTACTCATGTAACATTTTTTATGTTACCCTCACTACTTTAAATGGCTGGTGGCAGTGGTCTAATTTTCCTACCTTTGTGCTTTTCTACCGCAGGCTGAATCCTCAGCTGCAGTGTAGCACCCATGGGTGACCATTTTGTCCAAAATGGCCCGGTCTTCTTTTTTCACCATTTTCTTTTTGTGAGATCTTTCTTGGGTTTTACTTTGCGCGCCAAACCAGGTTTGAGCCCTTTGTTCGTTTTGCCTTTGGCAGGCTTCAGTACTGAAACCCGCCTCTGGCTCCAGTGGGTCTGGAAGGGCAGGAAGTGAGTGAGGTTCCCGGAACTCCCCTGTCATTGTCTTTAGGAATGCCTGAATACACCCAGTCCGGATTAGCTGACTGGCTGTCCTTGCATTCTAGGAAACTTTCTCTTTTGCCTTTTTGTGACTTTTTAACATTGCACACAGCATCTTATGATGCAGTGCATTGGGTGGATACATTTGTATCACCCTAGCTTTTTACATCTAGGATTTTTGGTTACTTGTATATTTTCCTAAAGACAAGCTGGTGGAGCAGATGCCTTTTTACTATTTTTGCATTATTCTTAGTGTGCACATTCCTGTTTAGCGTGTATAGCTACTAAGCATGGATAGTGCCCTAAAATGGCCTTGCCAAGAGATTTTTGCTTGTTCTTTGGCCATGTTGTAGTTTGGCCTTCCTGATTTGCCCAGTCAGGAAATCCCATATACGGTCATGCACCTGGGAACTGCTTTTGCAGGCTAGTGATCCTGGTGTGTGGCCCAGAAAAACGGTGAGACTGTTTGTTTAGTCCCCTTCCACATCCGGGGTATGAGAGTCTAGGTGTGGGGCATCAGTGGAACCAGTAGATTTCCCTGATTGCACCATTCAAAGGGCCAGTAGTTGTCCAAATCCTTACCATTGGTGGGCTTGGATTCCTGCTTCTATTTCTTTAGATCATCGTTGGAGCCAAGAATCCCTTGTAGCCTAACCTAACTCTGTCACAGTTGCACCCAGAACTTTGGTAGTTGCCAGCTTGTTGTACCAGTGGCCTTCCCTCCAAATTTCAGCATTCCAGCATCAAGGGATTCTGTCCTATGGGAGCTAGTAAAACTGTGACTGGAATGACGCCTGCCTCCTATTTGTGGAGACCGCCGCTGGTACTCTTCTTCCTCTATCCTTTGAAGTGACTCGAAGAGGTCTGCATCAGTGAATTGTGCATATCTTCGTCGCCAGGTGTTGCATCTTGCTACTGTACCCGACCGGAAGAATCCTTGCATCTGCAGCTCCTGGGCACCTGGAGTCAACGTCGGGGGGGGGGGGGGGGAATCAACCCCCTCCTCCCAGCAGATGAATGAAGTCGTTTGGTTGTTGCACCTGTTGGGAAGAATTCTCATAAATGTGCTAATTCCTCTGTACCTTAGAGACCCACAGCTCTTTCGCTGACCTTTGGGACTTTGTACTTTTGATTCTGTCTGTTTTCTGTGGTTTATTTCTTTGGTTATGGAGTTTTAGACAACTCTATAGGCATCATTATTTCATTTGTCACACAGCACCCTCAGTGCAGTGACACAGGGGAAGCCTTTTGGGCTCTCCCAAGGTTTAAGTCCCTTCTCTGGGATGAACTGCTGTTTCCCAGAGAATGCAAAGTTAAATTGGCTTTACTAGTCTTTTTAAATTCCTAGACCCAGCACACACTATCTTCCAATAGAGTGCTGGAGGGGTTACCTAGTATCCACTATGTCTAGAAACTCATGTAGCAGTCAAATGCTACCCTTTCCTATCGAAATGGCTGGTGGCAGTAGCTTTACAACGAACTACCATGATTTTTCCCGACCGTGAACACCGGTAGCTAAAAATCGCAAGAGCCATGTTTTTCAAGATGGCGTCTAAGCCCGCTTTGTTTAAACCGGTCCTAGTCTTCTTTTTTCTCCATTTCTTTTTAGAAAGGTCCTTCTAGGGTTTTTCTCTGCGCGCCAAACGAGGTTTGGCCCCTCTGTTTCTATGCAATTGGCAGGCTTCAAGACTGAAGACCGCCTCTGGCACCCGAGTGTCTGGGGTGGGCAGTAAGTGAGTGAGGTGCCTGAAATTCCGTGCTTAGCCTCCTAGGAGACCCAAATGCAACCTGGCATGATTAGCTGACTGTCCGGCAAAGGCAGCCACCCTGCTGGGTGAGTGGCAGCTAGGCTGGAATGAATGGGGGGAAAACTGTTTAAAAGTCTCTTGGACTGAAAGGCAGAGTCGACCACTGGAACGAAAGAACCGAAGGCTAGCTGGAAGGGGACGGCTGCTGCAACTACTGGACCGTTGGTTTGCCCGGTGGAGCCCTGCTGCAGGTCCGAATCGCCAAGTTCATCTCGACAGAGAAGCCCTTCAAGGACGACTTCTTCCTTTGAGTTGGTGGGACCAATCAACTCGTAAGCCACCTGGATACCATTCTCAGAGCTGGTTTGGATTAACCAGGGGGAAGGAGACCAGCTTGTGTGCTTGAACAGCAGCAACCAGAATCGAAGATTTGCCCATTTGCCAGCTTTGTGACCCGTCCCCGTGCACTGCAGGATAACCCCGACGTCCTCCCTCTTGTCCACATGACTGACGCTCAGGAACAGCGAGACCTGCAGGCACTGCCAGGAACAGAAGTCTTCAGCTGCATCTTTTTCTTCAATATAAGGTACTGTGTAAGCCCGACAGAGAACGTACCTCTCACAGCAAAAGGTCGTGGAACTTTGGCAACTTGCAGGCCTAGTCAGCTTGTGACCCGACATACGAACCTTTTTTCCGTGAACTACTTCGAAGAACCCTGGCAAAGACTTTTCGGTTCTAAATACCAGAACCGTTTTTACTTATACAAGACACTGTCCCATTGCATTTGGCCTACCTATTGCATTGAATCAACTCCCCTGGTGAACTCAAACTATTTGCACTGTTTTTTAGAGTAACTTTAATATTCGTTTTATTAATTTATGCCTTTTTTTTGTGCTCCTACTTCAATGCGATTTTGCTCCTACTTCAAGGGAGCTCAACTGCTTAGTAATCAGTACTGTAGTATGTTTGTGTGATATTGGTTGCCTCATTTAGTGAATGCTTTATAAATGATTGTGTAATTAATGAGTGTTTTTACCAAGAAACCTTGAGTATAAGTGTCTATCTGAATACTTGTCATTGTAGACCTTTGTGTAAC
The DNA here is from genome assembly GCF_040938575.1 of Ambystoma mexicanum. Classification (NCBI taxonomy): domain Eukaryota; kingdom Metazoa; phylum Chordata; class Amphibia; order Caudata; family Ambystomatidae; genus Ambystoma; species Ambystoma mexicanum. The sequence goes on along the minus strand of NC_090931.1, from coordinate 1,134,642,051 downwards.
ACCCTTACAATTTTACATTCCCTCTTGAGATAAGCCTGGCTGCTCAGCTTGCCACCAAAAACTGTGTGGTACAGACGTATACCAAAGGTTGGTTTTTCTTACACCTTTAGTCCTAGTCGTGTGTAGTGGTCCCAAACTCTGCCTAACAGCACCTGGGTTGTAACACCTGAAATCTAACACTCTTTACTTACCTTTGTAATATTTGTTGAAGAATATTGCAAAGTAGAACTTACCTACACAGACTCATCTGGCTCTTGTGACCTTTGGCGGCAAGGCCCCATTCTTTTTAGGGATTAAACTGCTGAAGTTAGGAAGTACACTTGTGAATTAACTCGATCATACACTGCATTAGTTTACTTACTTCCTGTATTGATAAGTCATCTGAAAGCATTTTATGAACCTTCCATGAATGGATATATTCATTAGTGAGTAATGCACGTTAATGTCAACTGCTGGTTTTATTTTTCAGCTTGTGTAGAAAGCCTAGAATAAACATTTGTGTTCTATACATTCCTGTCTAAATTATTGTGCATTTCATTGTGTGAACTAATTTAGGGCCCCTGGCCCCAATTACTCTCCTGGTTAACCTCGGAGGTCCTTGTTCATTAAAACTAGGGTGGCCTCCTAAAATCTGTCTATCTTAACGCTGGCCTTCTCTGGTTTTGAGTTGCTCTGGGATTTCTGTGAACTACTGGTAGACTACCTTAATGTACGCCATGGTGCATGGTCCAAGGCTTAAAATTAGAGCTTTCTGTCCTCTTAGTTATTTGATAGTTATTTGACAGTTAATTGTAGCACTGATAACTGTTTCAGAACCATAATTCCCAACTTTCAGCGCCACTATTATTGATGTAACCGTCTTCAGATTTCAAGACTGTTATTTTGGAGTTATTCTGCTTTGTTTTTTTTCACACCTGCCAGTGCTATTGTGCTTTGGTCTCAGAGTATTACCACAATTTACACATTTAGCTTTGTCAGCGCCATTGCACTTTGCTCCAGGGGGCATTGGGATCCCAGCACCTAACGTGCACCTCTTTACTTTGTGGGTTCCCAGTCTTCGCTTGCAATCTTAACACTGCTTTAATTGTTTTTCACCTCCTCACTCCACGTTTGGTGCCTTTAGCGATGTGTGCCTTCATTCACTACTTGCGGTTGTCTCAAAATGCTCTGTATCGGGTATCCCTTTGGTTTCTGTGGCGGCTTGTTTCTTGTTCTTAGGCATCACTGTCTTGCTTTTGGCTGAAACTTTGTGATTCTGCTCACTTGTCTACATCTCACCCTTCAGAAAATGCATCTAAAGCCATCCTCATGATCCTCTGCTTGACTAGCAGTTTGTGGATATGCTTTTCTTTGGCATCCCAGCTGCAAGCTGCTATCTCTGCATCTTAGGCAACACTTTGTTCTCTAGGCTATGTATTTTTAACATCTCCTGCTGCAACACTCTGGAACAGAAATGGGAGGCAGTCTGAGAAGATGAGTCTCTTGCAACAGGAGGTGGTTTCATGTACGTTGCCTACAGAGCAAAGCGCTGCCAAGATGCAGAGCCATATGATTGTTTAAAAAAAAAACTACTTGCTTTTTCAGATCTTATTGAATGAAACTGGGCTGCTTCGTGGCACCAAATGAGGGCACAACAAACTCATTCTAGGTTTTATGGATCAATGGTTCTCATCGTGCAGTTTCCAGTGCTATTCAATTCAACGGCTACCTGATCCAGAAGGCACCCATGCAGCGGCAGTTTAGAAATGCATTAACATTTCGGGGACCTGGTCCTCTAGCTGCATGTGGGCCACATGAGATTGTTTCTCTGGATTCAAGCTTCATGGCCAATTCAGTTGTCCTGGGGGTCCTCAAGAGCCATTTTAATTCTGCATCTTTTCCACCCCTCTCTAGTTAGCCTTGCTTGATCTCCTAGAAGTATGGGTAGAGACAATGAAAAATGTCCTCACCATAGTGACTTCCAAGTACTCCAATCCATGGTATGGTTTCCCAGTATGTGCCACAATCCTTGCTAAACCTTGTGACATCAAGTAGTACCTTCATTGGAAGAAACCTATTTGTGGATGAGGGCAGGCATGGGCGGGGCCAGGCATAACTGCTTCTGCACATGCATCCATTCTCCAGCATTCATAAATTTTCACTGTGGAAAATGTGCCGGTCCAATACTTTTTGGTAAGACAATACATATGTATGTAGAAAGTGTACTATGGAATAAAGTATTATTCAGAGTACTTGTTAAGCAGTTTTATGCAAGTTACTGTTTGTGACAGACCCCGTAGAAGGCCACCTTAGGTGACAGGGTTGTATCCCCTTAGGTTTAGCCTAAACTACCCTATGGTTTGATAGCAATGGTTGCGCAGCCAGGCTTAGTCTAGGCGGGATGAGGGGTGTAGTGAGGCACACAGTACTTAAAGCTTACAATTGGTTCAAGGAAACACTGACACATTAGCAGTTATATAAAAAAAGTTATTTCTTTTATATGCATTAAGGCTTTTAGAAATAAGTAATGCAAGTACTATTTGTTAGGTAAGAATTTGTAGAGTCCAACTGGTGTGGGACTTTACAAGACTTAGCTCTTTGTATTAGGTAACCCACATTTTAATATAGGCCTGTACTGCACAGGTTGGTAGAGTGACTGAGCAGCCAGGCTTATCTTAAGAGGGGTAGTGTGAGTTGTACATTGAAATTAGTAAATACGCGTACTCACGGTTACAGTATAAATATTTATATATACACAAGTATAATTAGACAGTCGTTAAAAAGCAGCAACTAATAGTAACATTAATCCAAAGTTAGGATTCAATTCAACAAGAGCAATAAAGTAGGTGAAATCTTTTCTTATGCTAAACATATTCCAGCACACTGAGTGACGTCATTTGAGGTCAGTATTGGCACTTATTTATAATCACCATGGTGATATAAACACAATATTGTGTTTCAAGGAGAGTAAAGTTAGTTAGATCAGAAAATACTTTGTAAGTAGTAAAACAGTTATATTCTCCCAGAGGGAAGCAGGCAGTCTTTTATCCCAGCAATAATAGTGTTCAACAATTAAATCCTTTAAGGGAACAAGCACTGCTAAAGCCAATATGTTCAGAAGGGGGGGGGTTAGGGAGCCAGGACAGCCAAAGTCAATGGGTCAGTTAAAAGTTCTGATGCACTCTTCTTAAAACAATGTTTTAAAATAAAATAGTAGTTTAGTAGAAAATCACAGAAGCTCAAGAGGAGCCAACTTGAAGCACAAGCTGGGAGGCCAGTGCAGGTGAGTTGAGGTCAACTAAAAGGGTTTAAAATAGTACTCCCCAAGCTAGGAAGCACTACACACAGTAAAAGATGTACCCCAAACCCCACAGTAACTGTGAATTGTAGAATTGTTTCCAGCTGGATGTCTTCCTGTTGCAGTGTAGCAGACCCTTGGTTGTGCTGCCGCATTAAACAAGTTCACATTCATTCACAGCCCTTGGCTGTCAATCACACAGCAAGGTGGCTGTCCTACTGGACAGCCAGCTGGCTAATCTGAACTGGTTTCACTTAGGCACTCCTAGAGACAAACAATAGGGAAGTTTCAGGACCCTCCCTCACTTCCTGCCTTTCCAGAGACGCTGGAGCCTGGGCGGGCTTCAGTGCTGAAGCCCGCCAAATGCAAAATGCACAACTGACTCAAACCCGATTCAAACAGAGCAAAAGCCCAGAAGTGTTCCTAGTGATTGTTTCGAATGCCAAAGTTTGAAACAAAATGCATCGAAAAAAATGCATTTTTTTTAATGGAGGGATGGGGGGGCAACCCTGTTTTTTTTTTACCCTTTAACGCCCATTTTAGTAAAAAATAAAAATCCTTTACCTACAAAAAAAAGCTTTTTTAATGCATTTTTTATCGAAACTTTGGCATTTCCAAACTTTGTTTTCGAAACAATGCCTGGATACCGAGAAGGAACTGAGAAGAAGTGGCAGAAAAAGAAGACTGGCCATTTTGTGAAAATGGTCCCTCTTGGGTGCGGTACTGCAGCTGAGAACAGCCTGCAGATACATGGCACAAAGGTAGCAAAAAGAAACCACTGCCACCAGCCATTTTAGTTAGTGTAACAGAATGTTACATGAGAAGTGGGATAAGGAGTAACTATGTAAATCCCCAGTACTCCACATAGGGTGGTGTGTGCTGGACCCACAAAAGAAAAGGTAAGTAAGACAAAAAGTAACCTTACTGATCTTGGGAACAGTAGTTCAACCAAGAAAATGTATTTAAACATTAAAAGGAGTCCAAGGAACTTCCCAGTGGCACTACACAAAAGGTGCTGTGTCAATGCAAAAGCACATGCCCATGGAGTTTACCGGAAAAAGTCCCACTCGCTCAGGAGTAAAAATTAGAAAGCCCCGAATCCAGCAAAAGAGCTGGGGGGTCTCAAAGGTTAAGGAGAATTGGCACAGAAATGAAAATGTTCCCAACCACTATTCAACCCTATACTAAAAGTAGTCAGGGGGCACTGGGGCTCCAGTCACCAATGACTGAGGAGAAAAGAGGTAGATGAACAGCAGACAGAGCGGAGTCTATACATGTTTCTTCAGGTTTGCAGGTAAGTAAGAGTTTGTTTTGCCTATTTAGAGTCCAATGGGTTGTTAACCCCAGTGGGACTCGGGTGCCCTGGAACGGAATGCAAGTAACAGCTTAACTTCAACCCTCCAAAAAAAAACTGAGCAACACAGCAAGGTCAAGGTTAAGTACCTGGGCTTGGGACGGTACTTTATCATTGAAGAACTTGATGCAGCAGGTTGGTCACCAAGGTGAGGGGAAAGATGCCCCCAGTTCATGTTTCTTGGCCTGGATGGCTGAAGGCGCTTTGGGAAAAACAGACTGATGCACTCGAACAGTGAGATGCCCAGCAGTGGGTCTTGCACTTGAGCCCTTAACAGTCTTTGGTTCAGCGACAGTTGTTGTCCGGTAGACTTTCCTTCGGTTCTTAGCCCACGGTTCCGCTGAGGGTACGTCTAGGAGCAGAAAGGTGTCACTGAAATCCCATGAGGATGCCCACAAGGTTTTAGCCGGATCCGCGCTTCACACGACGTTGCACTGCAAAATGGCACAGGTCCCACGGTATTGGGAGTTTGCAGCCCAGGAGTGTCACAGCTCTTCGTCGGATGGCACAAAATGCAGGTGGTCTTGAGACTGGTTGGGCCCACCAGTGCAGGGGAGGAAGTCTCCTTCATGAGATCTTCCCTGTCACTTGGAATTCGGTGACAGGTCTTCAGTGGTCACTCAGCATTTCTGGCAGTCGCTTGGAAGTTGCTGGGACGTCCTTCTGCCAATTCCTCATTAGATCCTCAGTCCAGTGGTCGACTCTGAGGTTCAGCTCCAGAACACTCAACTTTTATGCAAGAAAACTGGCTGAGCTCGCCATTCAGGCCTTTCATGCAAACAGAGGGCGGCTGTCCAGGGGGGGATAGACGGCCTCCCAGTTCAAACTGGTTCCAGGCAGACCCACTGCAGGACAAAGGCCAGTGGAGTTTCAGTTGTCTCTCCACTTCGTCTCTTTTCAGGCACTTGGAGACCCTGGGTGGGCTTTCCTAGTGAAGCCTGCCAAAGACAAAAGACCCATCAAGACCTCCCCCACCCAGGCTGGTAGAAGAAGGCTCAAGTAAGAACAAGTCATCATGGACAGGGTTTTTTTTTATTTTTTTTAAACACTTTATTTTTGGAATTTAACACACTATACAACTACACACCCACATTAGGGTGGAAAGTAACTTTGCGCCGTCGTATTAGAACATCCCGTCAACCCCGTCACCTCCTCCCCGCCCGCGCCCAGTCTCTGCAGAAGCTCGTCCCTCCACTCCCGACTCGTGGCCTGGGGGAGAGATTGTCCAGGAATAGATTCCTTTAGGGTGTGTCTCCTGACTCTGAGGTGTCACCTGAGGGAGGTTCCGCCTCACTTATCAGGAATGATGTCAGCGGGCCCCAAATGTCAGGAGGTCGAGCGTGTAGAGGTAGGAGTTTTATAAAGTCCGTCTCTACATCCTGGTAGTAGAGTAAGTCTTTGCGCCAGGCTGCGTAAGCCGGAGGGGGACCCCGGCCCCACGCCATGGCCACTCTTCTTCGGGCAAGTGTCAGCAGGACCCCCGTCAGCCTCCTGGATGGGACGGAAAGCAGCCTCGTCATGCCGAGCAACGCGGCTGTATGTCTCGGGTGTATGGTTTCACCGACAATCGCCGTCGTCGTGTCTAGCACTTGGTTCCAGAAAGGGGCTATTTCAGGGCACTCCCAGGCCAGATGGACAAAGTTCGCGGATAAGGAACCGCATCTCTTGCACTCCGCATGCGCGTCCGGGTGATGTTTGTTGGTCTTTTCGGGCGTGTGGTAGGTTTGATGGAGGAAGTTGAAGTAGATGAGTTTGAGGCGTGAATTGAGTGCGATTTTCTGATTCTGCTTCAGGACGTAGCCCCAATCCTCATCTGAAATGGCTGTGTTTAGTGCTCTTTCCCATCTGGATTTTGCTCGGGTGACGGCGGGGGTCGCGCTAGGGATTAGTGCTTTGTATATTTGTGACACCAGCCTGCCGTCGCCTTGGGCTTGAATAACATCATGCAGCAATTGCCAGGTAGGTGGTTGGTTCGGGAAGCCTGGCAGGAGGGACTGAAATGTATAGCGAGTCCGGAAATAGAGGAAAACGTCCAGTGCGGTGTTGCCCCCTTTCGTTTTTGCTTGGGCTGGTGTCGGAAAGTCTTCCTCCGTGAAGAGGTCTCCTAGAGTATGAATATGAAGCTTCTCGACCCACTGGTGAAAGACCTTCTCCGAGGTTAGGGGGATTCCGGGTATAAACTTGACTGGTAAAAGAGGGGAGTATCGTGTTTGCACCGCGAGACTTTGGGCTAGGGTTGACCAGACTTTGTACGTCGTGAGCATCGCGTTCATCGTGTGGTTGGGAACGTGAATCTGGCCAAAGATTACTGCAGTCAGAAGATTAGGCGTTGCCAGGGCTCGCTCCACTTGTACATGAGGGCGGATTGTGTGAGTCGCATACCAGTGGCTGAGGTATTGTGCCTGGGCAGCCCAAAAGTATTTCTCCAAGTCTGGGAGGGCCAGTCCCCCGTTGGGCACTGGAAGAGTCAATGTTGAGTATGCCACTCTGGCTGGTTTTCCTGCCCAGAGAAGTTCAAGAACCAAGCTTTTCAGCTTCTTCAGAAAGGTTTTCGGTAATAACACAGGGATATTGTTAAAAAGATACAGCAGTTTCGGGAGGACCACCATCTTGACCAGTGAGGCCCTGCCCCAGAGCGTTAGTGGAAGCGTCTTCCAGCGTGCAACTTTGTCCTGGAGGGCCTTGACCACTTCCTCGTAGTTATTGCAAAACACCTCATGCTTGTCCAGGGACAGCTGTATCCCCAGGTACCGGACACTGGCGGTATTCCACATCAGATTGAATTCGTCTGTAAACTGTTTTGTGGCCCTGGTCAGTGGAAAGACGACGGATTTGGAATGATTAATTTTTAGCCCAGAGGCTGCTCCGAATTTAATGACTTCCCTCATGACTGGGTTCAGGTTGACCTCGGGGTCACGAACGAATAGGGCCACATCGTCGGCATATAAGGAGATGATGAGTCTGTGTGGGCCGATGATAAGCCCCCTCTGTTGTCTGAGTTCCCGAAGGTTAGAAGCGAGCGGCTCCATCACCAGGGCGAAGATTAACGCTGACAGAGGGCAGCCTTGTCGTGTACCTCTTTGCAGGTCTATTGACGCTGATTTTGCGGAGCCTACAATGATGTTTGCTCGTGGCTTGGTGTACAGGAGAGAGACGAGCTTGATGAAACGGGCTCCCAGACCCATCCTGGTGAGGACCATAAACATAAACGGCCACTCCACTGAATCGAACGCTTTCTCTGCGTCTAGAAGTACTGCAGCTGCCCGACTAGAGGGGTCTAGTGCCTCAATGATGCCGAACATTCTCCGGATGCCGAAGGTCGTGTTGCGGCCTGGGATGAAGCCGGCTTGGTCTGCTAGCACAAGGGCAGGCATCAGGGGCATCAATCTATTGGCTAGGACCTTGGCAAGTATTTTGTTGTCGAGGTTAAGTAACGAGATTGGGCGGTACGATGCGCAATCTTCTGGCGGTTTGCCTGGTTTGTGGAGCAGGATGACATTGGCTTCACAGGCGGAGTGAGGGAGAGTCCCGACTTCCAGTGCCTCTTCGTACACTGCCGCCAGGAGGGGAGCCAGGGTGTCCGCAAATGCTTTATAGAATTCTCCCGTTAGGCCATCTGGGCCGGGCGCCTTGGAAGCGGGTAGGGCCTTTATAACTGCTTTAATCTCTTCCTGCGAGATCATTTCATTCAGAGGTTCCCGTAGGTGTTGTTCGACCCAGTAGAGCTCGGTGTCTTCTAGATATTCCGACGGGGTGTTTTAATCGTTTGGGAGTTTCGCACTGTAGAGGTCTTGGTAGAATAGCCTGAATTCTTCTGCAATCCTGTCGTCGGTGTGGATCACCTCGCCTTGTTTGGTTCGGATCCTTTCGATTTGGGATTGTTTGTTGTCGGCTCTGATTAGCTTCGCCAGAAGTGCGCCTGGTTTTTGACCCTCGCCATATTGGCGGACTTGACTGGGGCGGCTTAAAAATTTGACCTCTCGCTCTGCAGTGGCATTGAATTTTTGCAGTTCTATTTTCAAAGCTGCCGCTGTCTGTGGGTCGGACGAGTTCGTGTTCTGGATCTCGAGAGATTTTAGTTTACTTTCGATAGTCGCAAGCTCGCTCCTGATGAGCTTGAGGATGCCGTTTTCTTTGGCGTGGCAGACTCCCCTGATGAAGCATTTTAAAGACTCCCAGATTGTGCCTGGTGAGGGGACAGAGCCAAGATTGGCTTCAAGAAACACGTCCATCTCTTCTCTTAATTCGGCAGCAAAGGCTTCGTCGTGTAAAGAGCCCGTTTTGAATCGCCAGCGCTGCAGGGGCGGCGTGGGGTTGGACGGCTTGAGATTGAGAAACAGCGGTGAGTGGTCTGAGAGCGTTCTTGGATGAATGCAACATCGGCCACGAGTCCAGGGCCCGTATGCTGAGGTGAGTAGATAGTCGATCCTGGAGCTCGTGTTGTGGACCGCGGAGTGGAAGGTAAAGTCCCTCAGCTCTCCGTTAGAAATTCTCCAGACATCATGAAGATTAAATGCTTTGCAGATTTCCTTGATTTGGAGGCTGGCCTTCGAGGGTGGCAGCGGAGTGGCTCTTGATCTGTCTCTCATGGGGTCTAAAACAGTGTTCATGTCTCCGCCCCAGATTATTGTTGCATGGTCGTGGGTGGAGAGCTGTGTCATCACCCATCCAAAATTGTCAGGCCCGTCCACATTTGGCGCATAAGAGTTAATGAAGGTCATTTTTTGACCTGCGATGATGCCGCATACCAGTACGGCTCTTCCTTCAGCGTCTTTCGTCGAGTGGAGTAGACGAAACCCGAGCCTCCTGTGTATGAGTATAGCGACTCCTCTCGAGTATGTAGAATAGGATGAGAAATATCTGTGGCAACCCCAGCTCTTGGCCCACTGATGATCTGTCCCTGGGCTAAGGTGCGTTTCCTGGATCAGGGCCACATCCACCTCATGACGTCTGAGGTACTGCAGGATTTTTCTGGATTTTGCTGGGATATTGCCGCCTCTTATATTCCACGTTAGGACGTTGAATGGGATGAGTAGAATGTTATATCAGACCACGTTGTCCTTCCGATCTGTTGGGCTGATTTGGCAATGAGTGGTCTAGTGCCAGGTTTAGGGCTCCGGGGTGGAGGGCCCAGTTGTGGCGGCGAGATTAACACTGAGCAAGGAGCAAGCGGGGAGCAGGACGGTCGGGAGCCGGCGGCGCTGAACATTACCAATGCCCTCTGAGGGCACGAACTCCGGGCAAACCCCAACTGGCCCGAAACTTTCCTCTCCGAAGGGTGGGCAACCCCCAACTGGCCCACCGAGAGGCCCTTCATTGTCCAACTGTTAACCCAAACGGCCCATGGCATCTCCATGCCGAAGAGTGAACCTCCACCTCCGTGGAACAAACTCAACTAAAACTAAACTTAACGGTGGCTGAGCTAGGGGCGCGCGGGGCCCTCCAGGTGTCCCTGCCCCGTCTTCAGCTCAGCTTGAAAGTTCCGGCTTGCTCTGTGCAGTGGACTAGTTACTGGGTCGCCACCCAGCCTTACACTTTATGGAGGATTCCTGGGATTCCTTTCTCTCTGCGGTCTGGGGCGGGCTTGGTTTTGGTCTGGACATCCCAAACGGTCCAGGAATAGGTTTGCCTCCTCCGGGGTTTGGAAGAACTGGATCTTCCCTTCGTGCTGGATTCTGAGGCGCGCAGGGTATAGCATTGAGTACATCATTTGACTGTTTCGGAGTCTTTGCTTGACACTGGCGAACGTTTTCCGTTGTACCTGCACTGATGGGGAGAAAATGAATAATGTCCCCCTCGTGGCGCAGCTCGCCTTTTTCTCTGGCAAGCCGGAGTATGGAGTCCCGATCTCTGTAATTCAACAGCCTTGCTATTATTGGTCTGGGTGGCGAGCCCGGAGCTGGTCTAGACATGGGAACACGGTGAGCCCTCTCTACGATAAAGAGATGTGATAGAGCCTCTCGTCCGAACAGGTTTATGCAGAGGGACTCGACGAATACCTCCATTTTCTCCTGCGTTTGCTGTTCTCTCACTCCCACTATCCGAAGGTTGTTCCTTCTTGATCGACCTTCCAAGTCTTCACACTTAGCAATTGTTGTTTTGAGTTGTGATTCTAGTAGGGAGACTTTGTTGGTTAGAGTCGTTGAGCTGTCGTCGAGATTTGAGACTCTCTGCTCTGTCGTTCAAGCGTTCAGTTTGCGAGTCCATCCGATGTTGTAGTAGGTCGACTTTAGATGCAAGACCATCCATTTTATTGCTCAAATTGCCGATTCCAGCTTTCAGGTCGAGGAGGATTTCTTTGATTTCGGAGGGGTTACCACTAGGATCTTCTTGTTGCGGGTCGACTGACATTGAGGCAAGGTCTTCCTGGGGGAGTGGTGCTCTGGGTGTTGAGCCGCTTTCAAAGTTTAACTTCCTCTGGTACTTGTCGGCCTTCCCCATCGTGACCACGGATGTGGGAATGACTGGTGACGGTAGCGGGAGTGGGGATGGCAGTTGTCGGCAACTTCTGTCCAGACTCTACCAGGGGCGCCAGCGGGACCCTTCCCGGGGCTGGCCTGGTCGCAGGCTGAAGTGGCTGGTGATCTTGTGGGTAGCGCAGGTTGAAGCGTCACCAACCGGTGATCACGGGCAGTGGGGAAGGGCTCCGAGAGCTTCTGTGGGGTGGGCTCTGCAATTCGGGGTATATGACACTCTTGCTGCGGGGTGGCGTAAAGTGTTCGGACAGCGATGTTCTGGGCACAGCCGGAGCAGGGTCTTGATGGGCTGCTTCCCTGCTCTATGGAGGTCCCGGCTGTCTGAGGGGAGGGGGCAGCCGCGTGTTGGTCCGGCGCCCTACGGGGAGTGATGAAGTCTTCCCCCCGACTCCTTACCTCCACACCCGCTCAGCCTCTTCTTTGTCCCGGTCGCGTTCCACGCTGGGCGCACTCGGGCCTTGGGGAGAGGGGGGGGTCGTGGTTCCTGGTTCTGTGTTGACGCCTGGGCAGCGATGGTCTCTGCGAACTCAGCAGGGGCTGTACGGGCACCGGAGGTGGGGGAAGGTGCCGGCCTCCGACTGCTGCTGCGGCCCTCGCCCCACGGCCCTCGGCCCCGGAGCCGGGCGCCGGAGCGGGCGCGGCAGAGGTGGGCGGTGATGCCGTGAAGGAGCCGCTGTTCCTGTCTCGGGGCTCCGACTCCCCTGAGGCCGACGCCGGGCACTGGGGTAGCTTGTGGCCGCGTTCCTTGCACGGCTGCCGGGGACTGGTGGCGAAGGAGGGGGGAGGGGGGGGGGCACCTGTGTCCACGTCGACACTGTCTTCTGGCGGGTGCCCGCCCGGAGTTGTCGTCTGCCCTCCTGGCGCCCTTGTCCCGGCTCGGCTTCTGGTGTGGGGGGGGGGGGTTACCGCTGGCGAGGAGGCGGGGGTATTGGCTGGTCGGTGCCCCGCCAGCCAGCTACGCGAGGCTCGGGGACAGAGCCGCGCGGGCCGTGCTCCGACTTGGCGGCACCGATTCGGCTCCAGATTTTCGCAGACTGGTCGCTGGGGAGACCGGGAGGACAAGGATCTGTGGGCCGCTGCACAGATTTGCCGGGACTTGTAGGATTCTGCAGGATTAATACGGGGCGAAGCGGGAGCTTTAGACCTGGTCGGCCATCTTGGATGGCCCTCTAGCGCCCTCTGTATCATGGACAGGGTTTAAAGTACAGCCATCGTCTTAGCCAAATGGTGAGCCCTGTGTCCCTACAGCTGCTGCGAAGACAACCTGTGGTAGAAGCCGACAAAAAGTCGTACAAAAAGGTACACTGCCAACAGCCTGTCGGATGAACTTGTAACAGTAACTTGCAAGTTGCTGGATCAGTGAGAAAATGAGACCATGTTTCCCCTCATCATTCAACATAGGGTGTGGTGTGCTGATCTCACAAAATAAAATACCGGAAGGACACCTGGTAACTGTAGTTAACCCAGGTAGAATAAAAAGGAAAGCGCAAGGAGCTTTCAGCAACACTGCACAGAAACTGGTGCAATAGTAAAAGGTAGATGCCCGAAAACATGGAGAAAAGCATAACTTCATTAAAAAGTATCAAAAAGAGTTCCCAAGAATAGTGTGGAAAAAGGTTCCTACTCACCTAGGAGAATTAGATAGGAGTCCAACAAAAAGTGTTGGACTCCTAGGTGGAGAGAATCTCACTGAAAAAGGAAATTGTTTCTGAACAGTACTACTCATTGTCCCGTCCCCTTTCCTCTATCCTTGTGGGTGTCCCCCAACATGGGGACGGTACGGGAAACTTTGGCAACGGAAAATTGAGCCTCCCCTTTAAATTTAGTACAGCGTGCAGGGACGCGGACTCTGGCCTGGGAACGCTCCAGCGCCTCACATGGGTCCCTTTTTCCACATGGACGGTGTCGGAATTGGCAGTCAGCGCAGAGACTTTTTTTACTTTGTACTTGCTCCCCTTCTTTGTTCAATCTTATTTAACCTCCCTTCGATGCCTTGCCCAGCACATGTCGGCTGCAGGAGGATTGACAAGATGTGCTTCGTTCGGCGGGTCGTTCTGTCTCGAGTGCCTGGGGCCCGACCTCCACTGGGACACAGGACATTGATGCATCAGTTGTCACGTTGGAGGGAGATATTCTACACTTCTCTGCACCTTTAAGGACTTTTCCAGGACCTCTTGTCAAGACAAGGTAGGCCCTGGGTCCAGCACGGCTCCTCAGTGCTGCGACTTCTTCCCGGGGGGTTCCCACAGGCAAGGGTTCCTCGTATTCAGGTTCTGGCAGGCCCGGGGCCTCTTGGGGCTATCGGCTCCCAAGCCGAGGGGCTCAGAGCCCTACCGGGCTGTCCTCGGAAGGGCGATCAAGTTCGTCCTCTTCTTCAAACCCAAGGGGTAAAGCATAGCCGGGTGCCACCTCCATGAGTCAGTCTTCGGCATGATCCAGCACAGGTGCCAAGGGCGCACAGCCTACCGCAGCTTGGTCTGAGGTTGTGAGTCAGGGTGTTGGGACTACCGGCCAGCTGGCCGAGGGCTCGGCACCTATCGGGGAGATCCGAGGTAGACGCTTCTGCTTTGGGTGCATGCAAGACCCAAGCTGTATCCTCCAATGTCTGTGCCCTCTCATGGCTCTGTGCCGTCACGCTCTCGCAGCCAGTTTGTGGCGCAAGGTTCCAAAATGACCGAGAGGCACGTGGTGGAGCCTGCTTGTCCTGCAGCCATTTTGGATCTGACTCAGGACCCGCCCTCGCTTTCACCCATTGAATGGACCTTGCAACAAAGTTACAGGCCCCTTCCATCTGGAAGCGGTAGTGGACTGTATGGCACAGGCATCTTGTCTCCTCGGGGGTTCATCTATCCATCGCAGCCTTGTCTATACACCTCAGCTCTTTCATGAGGAGCAGAGACCCAGTGCCTCGGAGGGACGGGCCCCTAGGGATCTGGCAACTAGCAAGGACTGCTTCTTCGAGCGCTTCCTTCTCCTCGTGCGTTCCCCTCCGATGACAGGGCTCCTGAAGGATATAGTAAAGGTGATCCCTGGCTCGTTTATGGGAGATACTTTAGCTCTTGGAGATGCAGGCGGTTTAACCGGTTCCCGAGACAGGGGCTCCGGTTTCTACTCCAGGATTTTTGCAGTACTCGAGAACAACCAGGCTGGCCTGAGAGTTGTCCTGGACCTGTCATTTCTCAATCTGTCTTTACCCCTAGAACGCTTCAAGATGATTGCTCGCGTGCACATAGCAGAGTCCATGTGTGCAGGGGACAGGATGTGTTCCCTAGACCTCAGTCCATCAGCAGCGCAGGGCAGGTTCCCCCGGCCCCAGCTGCCGTTAGCCACTCAGTCAATGTCACCTGCCACCTCTTTGAAAGGTTTCTAGGGCTGATGCAAACCCCCAGATTTGGGGGGGGGGGGATCATCCTGTGGGATGCCACCAGGGACATGCTCCCCCAGGTCACCCCCACCAGCACCCATAGTCATTCCTCCCATGGCTCTCACGCCACAGGCCCCAGCGCAGCCACCGCTGCCCCAGCCGGCTCCTCCGATGACGGCTTCCCTGCCTCCCATAGTGCAGGCAGTACCACACCCACCTTTGCAGCAGCCCACTGTTCCCAGCACTCCTCCATCAGCTCCGGACCCTCTGAGCACGCTGGCGGGCACGGACGAGGAGGAAGACCTTGACACGCCATCTTCAGCCAGCACCTTCCACGATCGCCTTGCAGGTTTGGCAGAATATTTATGCCAGCCTCAGGTAGAGCAGCCTGAGGAGGGGGTCTTGGCAGAAGTCCTCACCCTAAGACCCTCTACCAAGGCGGGGATCCCGATGCAGAAAGACGTAGTCGCCCTGGCCATGAAAAGGTGGCTCAAGCCACACCCAGCCCAGCCCACTAACCAGCGCCAAAAATAGGCAAATGGAGGGGGAATTACACCCTTGCTTTCGGGGCATCCTCAACCGCACTCTTCTGTGATGGCTGCAGCATCACTCTAATCTAAGCCTCAGTCGTCCTCGGTCACCTCCTCCTCAACGCTACTAGGCAAGGAGGAGAAAGTCTTGGAGGCGTACGGAAAAAAGCTGCACTCTGCCTCCTTGCACCTGCGCCAAGCTAACGCAGATGCCTTGCTGGCCGCCGTTCATCAAAGGCTCTTGCAGGAAATCGATTTCCTCTCGGACCTTCTGGCGCAGTGCCAAGTGCGCTTCAAGGCAGGCGTAGGGAGAAGCCAAGCTGGTAGCGCAGGACATCATGGAGTCCACCGTGGCCCACGTTGATACCTCTTGCTGGGCCATCTGAAGGACGGCCTGGCTCCAGGCGGTTATAGGTCAAAGTTTGGAATGCAAAGGATCGAATGACAAAAGGGTCAAATCCAAAGGACCTAAAACAAAGGGTCGTTTTTTTTTTTTTTATTATTATTTTTTACAGGTTTTTTTTTTTTGGGGAGGGGGTCCCCCAAACCCGTTTTTGGGGTTAAAAACAAACATTTTTTCCAAAACGGAAAGCAAAAAATATATATATTTTTAAAAAAATCAACCCTTTTGTTTTAGGTCAAATTGACACGATCCTATGGCATTCGATCCTTTTGGATTCGAATCTTTGACCGGGCACCCTCCAGGCTACTAAGTTTAATCCCTGGTAGGGAGAATTCTCAAAAATGTGCTAATTCCCTTGGCTGGTGGCAGTGGTTTTACAACCAACTACCATGATTTTTCCCGATCGCGAACACCGGTAGTTAAAAATCGCAGGAGCCATGTTTTTCAAGATGGCGCCTTAAGCCCCTTTGTGTAAACAGGTCCCGGTCTTCTTTTTTCGCCATTTATTTTCGGAAAGGTCCTTCTAGTATTTGAAGGTCCTTCTAGTGTTTCACTTTGCACGCCAAAACAGGTTTGGTCCCTTTGTTTCTATGCCTTTGGCGGGCTTCAGGACTGAAGATCGCCTCTGGCGTCTGAGTGTCTGGGGTGGGCAGGAAGTGAGGGAGGTGCCCCAAACTCCTTGTGCTTAGTCTCCTAGGAGACCCAAATGCATTCTGACGTGATTGGCTGGCTGACTGTCCGGCAAGGACAGCCACCCTGCTGGGTGAGTGGCTGCTAGGCTGGAATGAATGGGAGGGGGGGGGGTAACTGTTTAAAAGGCGAGTCTCGTGGACTGGAAAGCAGTCGACCACTGGAACGAAAGAACCAAAGACTAGCTGGAAGAGGGCAGCTGCTGCAACTCCTCGACTGTTGGTTTGCCCAGTGAAGCCCAGCTGCAGGTCCGAATTGTCAAGTTCATCGCGAACAAACAACTCCTAAGCCACCTGGATACCATTCTCGGAGTTGGTTAGGATTAACCAGGAGGGAAGGACACCAGCTTGTGTGCTTGAATTACAGCTACTCGAACTGAAGTGACTCCATTTTGTCAGCGTTTTCCGACGATCCCATGCAGTGCAGGAGTACCCTGGCATCCTCCCTCTTGTCCCCACGACTGAGGCTCAGGAACAGCAAGATCTGCAGGAACCGACGACTTCAGCTGCATCTTTTGCTTCATATTAAGGTACTGTGCCAACCCAATTGAGAATACGCCTCTCTCGCAGTGAAAGTTTGTGGAACTTAACCAACTTGCAGGCCACAGCAACGCTCTGACATGGGGCGGGTGTTGGGTGGGTTCCAGAGTTTCCAAGAAGGAAGGTCCAGGCAACCCGACTACTCTTAGAGTCAGCACCGGAGGAAACAACAAAGGGGGTGGGGTGGGCAAAGCAGCCTCCGAGGGAAAGAAGGCATGACACGCCTCTTCGGGTCCATCTGTCTCCAGTGGGGGGCAGGCTTGCCTTTCACATGCAATTTTGGCGCCAGAATTTTTCAGACCCCTGGATCCCCTCCGTAGTCTCCACTGGGTACTGCCTACTGATACCTTCCTCTCCTCCCTCTTCTCCCACAGATTGGAACAACATCTTCCTCAGGTGGGGGCTCACCCAGGCGGATCCGTTTGCCTCTTGGGACAACAGGAAATGCCAGCAATTCGCCTCCTGGCAGGGGCAGGGCTCCGACTCTCTGGGCGACGCATTCTAGATAAAATGAAACAACATGACGGCATACGCCTTCCTGCCCACACCCCTAGTCCATAGGGTGATCTGCAAAATAAAGGAATCAAGGCACCTCAGCATCATCCGAATGGCTCCTTGGTGGCTGGCGAGACTGTGGTTCTCCGAGCTACTGAGCCTCTCGGATAGACCACATATTCACCTACCACTGGGCCCACCTCCTCTCCTAGCCCAGCAGGGGGCAGGGTTCTCCACCCTTCTGACAAACTAGCCCTCGCAGCGTGGTTCTTGAGCATGTAATGCTGAAACACTTGAACTTCTTGCAGGCTAACCTAGAGATCATCCAAGATGCTAGAAGCAAAGTTACTAGGAGCTAGTGAAGGAGTAAATGGTCTAGATTCTGTCATTGGGCTGACTCCAGAGAGATTGACCCCCTTAAGTGCACTTTGGATGGCCTGCTCTTTTTCGGCGCACCTCGCCCACTAGGGGGTGCAGGTGGATACATGCTGCACCTATTTGGCAGCCATAGGGGCTTACAGGAACTCTGAGGAGGTCCTCTTCTCCTCTAACGCGGTAGTTGAGACATTTTGCGGGCCTCCACAGGCTGTACCAGCCTATAGAAATACCTTGTGTGGGACCTTAATGTTGTGTTAGGCGCCTTGGCGGACAAACCGTCTGAGCCAATGGCGTCTGCAGACATCAGGCTGATTACCATGAAGACAGCCCTTCTAGTGGGCCTTGCCTCAGCCCGCAGAATCAGCGAGATCTAGGCTCTGGTGGCTTCAGACCCCTACCGCGTTCCTACCCAAGTTGACTTCCTCCTTCTATCTCAACAAGGAAATGGTCTTATCCACTTACTTCGCCGACCCCGAGGATGAACCTCAGAGGGTCTTGCACCGTCTGGATGTCAGACATACGCTGAAGTACTACCTGGACAGGACTTCCGCAACTCGGACGCCTTATTTGTCACTTTCGAGGACTTCAAGGCCAGGTTATCAGGCCTCCAAGGCTTCCATAGCAAGGTGGATGGTAGCCACCATCAAGGAGGACTATGAGGCGCAGCACAAACCAGTGCCAGATAACTTACATGCCCATGCGGTCAGAGCCATGGCCATCGTGTTCCAGAAGCATGTGCCGTGGCAGGTCATCAGCAGGGTGGCTACCTGGGCCACCCCTTCAGCCTTTGGTAAGCGCTACAGCTTGGGCGCTGCCTCTAGGTCAGATGCGGCATTCGGACAGGCGGTTCTAAGAAACAGGTTTTCTTAACGATGGTCTCCTCTCCATGCTGGGGCTACACACAGTTGTAATCGCCCATACTGTATGGAGAAAAGGGGACGGGACGTAAGAGTAATTAATAGTTACTCACTGTAGTGTCTAGCGTACTTTTAGTCCATAGTCCCCTTTCCTCCATACGTCCCACCATCCCCTTCCCCCCCTTATAATACTGGTGTCATCGGGCAATGCTGAAAATTGCTGACGCACCAATGGGGACTGAGTGGCGCTGGTGGGCGGAGTCAGGAGAGTGCATGCTCCCAGGGCCGCGCCCCCACACGCCTCTACATTTCTGGTGAAAAAGTTCTGTCTCCCGTCCCTCGCGAGTGACGCCCATACAGTATGTAGGAAAGGGGACTATGGACTAAGAGTATGTTAGTCACTACGGTGAGTAACTATTAATTTCGGCCTGAACTCAGCCCCTCGTGTCTTCACAAAGTTGATGTACGCAGTGGCGGGTATCCTCTGCTTGGAGGGCCATCAACTATACCCTTATCTAGACTGGCTGGTGAGGATGTGCTCACTCGAGGTGGTGCTACACTGCTGCCGTATATTGGCGGATATTCTCAGTCAGCTGCTGTTCTCCCTCAATCAGAGGAAGTCAGTTGTGCCCCTCCCAGGATCTGATTTTCCTAGGGGTGCGTTGGAACGCGGCTGTTCAGCAGGTGTTCCCCACGCCCGAGAGGCTCCTCTCCCTAGCCAACTCGACCACCTCAGCATGGTGGTTCCAGCACCTTCTGGGCTGATGCCCTCCTGCATTCTCATTGTGCAGAACGCCTGCCTCAAAATGAGGCGCCTTCAGCTCTGTGGCGGCCAATTGGGATCCGGAGACAGGGTCTCAGTCAGACAGGATCCCAGTACCCCTGTTCCTTCTTCCCGACTGTCGCTGTTGCTTGATGGACAGCAATCTTTCCGTGGGTGCCCCTTCACCTGACCAGAGCCTTCCCTGGTGGTGACAACTGACTCCTCTTTCAGGATGAGGGCTACTCTGGAGGGCTACGTGATTCATGATGGTCTGCTACGTGCCAGTCAGTCTCTTTACTCTGGGACAAGCATGAGCGCAAGACTAGATGCCAAGGTTTGCCTCTCGGGCGTCGATACCAACAAACTGGTCTGAAGCAGGGTTCCCCACTGGCACCGGAATTGTTTAATTTCTTTATATTGGTCAGGGGCTCTGCACTGGACAAGGCAAGATCGTTTCCATCTAGGCTTAATGGATGTCGAGTGGGGCACTTGCTCTACGCAAATTTGGTCTTAATTGACAACACCGATTGGCCTACAACGACAGCTGAGAGCGCTGCAGGAATATGTGAAATCCAACAAATTTAGGATTAAACAAGACAAAAATTCTAATCCCAGAGCCTGTGGTGGGGCGGAAAAAAGAAAAGGCCGGTATGGCGTCTAAACAGGGAGCAAATAGCGGTGACGACCTCCTTTGTGTACCTGGGCATACTGGTTAACGCTAGTTAAATCATAGTCCCAGAATAGGCCAGTTTAAGCAGAAGGTCACACACTTAGCAGCACAAGCATGGATCTTATTAAAAAGATTTGGTCAAATTATTTTTTTGTTTCTTTGATCCCGGTGGTAAAGTTCCCACAAAACCAAGGTGATGGTTATGGCCACCTATGGTGCAGAGGTTTTTCTTTCTCCTGATCGTACCTGGTGGATGTTCTTGGAAGGGAAATTTTGGCGTAGAGTACTTGACTTGCCTAGAAGCACGCCAATGCCCGCCATAAGATTTGAGTTGGGACTTACCTCAGTGTGTGCAATGACTGAATGGAAAACCCTATCTCTGAACAGGAAGTGTAGAACCGACCCCCCCTGTGAGAGGGATTTCATTCCTGAAACAGGCCTTGGAGGCTGAAAGCAAACCCATTCTAAAAGCTTGGAACTCGGCATGTAACAAAATCGTGAAGCATTTGGGGGTTTCAGAATCTGATTTGCTGAACAATCCTAATGCAACCAAACTCAAGCTGTGGAGAAAGGATTGGATAGACGCCATCGTAGCAAGAGAACAATACAATACAAGACCTACTGCAATTTCAAAATTCACTGCAGACCTCGGAATTCAATTCTGAAATATCTCGGATGGTTCCCTTCCAGAACTATCAGGTCCAGATTCATGAGTTTTAGATTAAACCTATTCCCCCACAAAGGTAATATTGAGAAATAGGAGGATCTGGCAAGACCAGGATGTAAACGGTAGGCTCTGTAAGAAACTGCGAACTGAAGAGACCTTGTACCATCTAACGCTGGACACTCAGGGGCTGACGGAGAAGAGAAGGCTATTCTTTGGTCAACTTTTGAACAGTCTGCCCCCATTAACTCCGGAACAATACTGGTACAGGATTGTAGCTGGTGAAAACTTAAGCCTGACAATTGCATTGATTTTTATGGATGACATTTTTCAAGGGCTGGTCAATGAAATTGTTTGAATTTTTATCTGATGTGCAATTATTAGTGCTGCTTACCTAAACAGTGGCAAATTGTGTGATTTAGCTTTTTATTGTGGGATGGTTCATTTTAATATTTTAATTTGATGGTTCACTGTATGTTGGATGTTTTTAAGGTGTGAGAGGGTTTATGTAAGCCGAACACTAAAATAAATAAAAAAAATAAAAAGCTCAAACTGGGAGTCTGGTTGTTCTGAAAGAACTGCCAACTCCCCCCAAGTTTGAATGTTGCATGGCTGGCTGATTGGCTGCGTTCCTGCATAAAAGTCAATCCTGGAAGCTGACGTGGTAGTCGACCAGTTTAACCGAAGAGGAAGATGAAGAAACGAAGGCTGTAGTGATTTCCAGCGACGGGAGAGCCTGCTATGTAACCAGAGCAAGCTGTTACCCTTCCTTCCAATCAACCTGGTTATCCCGAAACTGACGACCCAGAGCCTGGTGAGACCGACTAGGCTCAAGAAGACCTGCATTTTGAGCCATGCCACGTCGTGCTTCGACCTTGCGGGGCTGCAATTCCCCAATACCCTGGAATCTCAAGCCATCAGGCGTTGCACAGTCTTCCGAATCTTGTTGAAACTTTGTGGCCTTCCTGCTGGCCCTCCAGAGACGTGAATAGGCTGAATAGTCCCCTCACCAGAGTGCTGGACCTTGAAAAAGGACGAGAATCCGACCAGTGATAGTTGTCTTCTGGCTCCTGAAAAGGGCCCCGAAACCACAGAACCGCATCCAGCCCGAAGAAGCTTTCGTCCGTTTAGACCACTCGCCTTGCTACATTGAACTGGTTTGGCTGTCCCTGTCACAATACTAGGATGTCCTTCTATACATCTGTCCAACAGGCCAGAGTATAGAAAATCAGTCCTAACAATGCATGGGCATAATTTTAGGGGGAGTGGGGGACAGGGGTGTTTGTCCCCCCAACTTTCATGCCAGACCATTTTGTCCCTGTTCATTTGGATGGGGCACCTTTTCTTCAGATGTCATGTCCCCTCTCCCCCCAACATTTTCAGCGAAGTTACTTGACTGCAACAATGGTTATACTTTTCAAGGCAGAATCCTTTTCTTATCCAGTGCTTCCCTAGTCTATTGCACAAGTTCTCACAGAGGCAGAAGAGGGACCTTGGTGGCTAGGTGCCAGCTGTAGGCAGTGTGTGATGGGGTTCAGTTGCAGAACAAGGCAGAGTTCCTGTGGAAGACTGTTCAAACAAGTACATAGTTCACTTTACAATTAGTTAGGGTCCAGGGACTTCTGAGAAGACACTCTAGGAGGATTCCAGCTGTGGGCCTGGGTGTATTAGATGAGGCCTCCCAATCACAAGAAATGCCCCAATGCTACACAGGAATCGCTAAAGCTTAAGTAAATGCCCCAGCCAACACAGTACCTCAGCACAGAAGAGGTTTGCAGCAGGAAGACTTCAGGATCTGCAGCCATAAACCTGGTCAATTAATTTCTTGTCATGAAGATTGAGGACAGGACAGGACACTGGAGGGGATTTTGCAGCAGAGATCAACGGCGAAGGTTCCAGGCAAGAGTTTCTTTACGGCTGGATGGGGCTCTGTGGTTTTGGCACAGTTTTCAGGAGCAAGCAGAAGACTGGATATCGCTTGTCAGATTCTCGTCTCATCTGGTCCAACACTCTGATGAGGGTACTTAAAGGACTCCAATCTGGTCTTTGGAGGTCCAGTAGGATAGCACTAAAGTTTATGCTCTATTCAGAAGACTGCACCACCCAATGGCTGGAGAGGTCACAGTATGGGGGCTATTGCAGCCTTGCATGGTCGCAGCACGGCATGGCTCCAAATGCAGGTCTTCTTGAGTCTAGTGGATCTCTCCAGGCTCTGGGTTGTCATTTTCAGAGTCCCCAGGTCACTTGGAAGGAATGGCTACAGCAGGCTCTGGTTACATAGCAGGCTCTCGGGTTGCTAGAAATCATCTCAGCCGCGTTGTCAAAACCTTCTGCAATCTCTCCCTGCATTTTACAGAAAGGGGAGGTCTGGCTGTTTAATCAGGAGAGCCAGCCCCCTATTGCGACTGGGCTCCTTTCAGGCAAGGTGAAAGATAAAGGGTTGCAGACTTTTGGACTCCTCCCTCGCTTCCTGCCTGCCTTAGACACCCTGGAGCCTTGGCGGGGAATACATAGGATTCCTGCCCAAGTCAAAATTCCCACTGAGGTTGTTCCCGCCTACAGGCAAGCGAAAAAAGGAGCCACCCACCATTTTAGAAAAATGGTAGCCCTGCTGTGCATTACTGAGGCTGAATTAACAGCCTGTGAGTAAAAATGACTAAAAGTCATAAAGGTAAAACCACTGCCACCTGCCATTTAAGCAAACTTGCAATTTTAACAAAATGTTACAGGTAAGTAAAAAAGGGGGATACGATACATTGTATCCCCCCAGCACTCCACATAATGTGCGGTGTGCAGGCTCACTACATAAAATGTAAAGGTGGATGAAAATCCCTCTGTACTACTTGAGAACTGTTCAGCCAGAGAAAATGTAAAAGGGGAGCCCCAAAGGGCAGAACCCAGCAACAATAGGCTACATATGCTACAAATGTGACAAAGAGGATAACATCAAACATGGAGAGCCTTAGAAATGACACCCATAAAAAGAGTAAAGGGATATGTGAGTGTGGAAAACGGTTCCGACTCACTGAGGTATAAGGAAAAATAATCTACCAGTCCAGCAAAATGTTCTGGGGGTCTCACAAGTGAGGGGAAATTGAGCACTAACCTTATAATCTTGTCCACCCTACCTCCTTGCAGGGTCTCCCTCGTGTTATATTGCTGAGTAACTTATGCTAGAGACTGAAAGTATCCTAAGGAAATTTTGCTGTTCTGCTACTTTGGGTCCACTCCTACACTGACTTTTCGTATAGTTAGGTATTGGACTTTAAAAAGCGTTAATTAGCCTGAAAACTGTCTATAAAACGTTAAGCTCTGTTGCTGTGTTTTCCTTCCTAAGAGACTTATGTGGTTTTGCTAACTAAATTGCTGTAAATCTGTGAAGTAATGCGAGTGCGCGGTTGTACCGATAATAAGGTAGAACTGGCATTCGTGTCACACTCTGTAATAATTGTAACCGCAAGCAACTACCATTTGAAGCAATGGTCTTTGAAAAGTAATAAGAATACCCATGTGTTGGTTAGTGAAATAACTATTTATCTACCTTACTTGTCCAAATATAATGTATATTCTAATATAACATTTTATGTGTGTTTCTTTGGAATATTGTATTTCCTGGGTTCAGTGTACTTAACCTACAGCTATCATATTACTCCTATGATCAGCCTGGCTGCTCTGCCATTCTACCAAGATCCTTTGTGTAGTACAGACTTATACTTTGTAACTTGGGAGGATACCTCAGGGGCAACGCGCTCACCTAGGAAACAAGATGATGCGGGGCAACACAGGTTCGATCCCTGGGTCCGGGCTTAGAAACCTCTGCGTATTAAGCCCGTTATAAATTAACAATTATAATTACATACTACGAGTTTGGGGACCTGTATGCCAAGGGATAGTTTTGTTGAAGTCCGCTTGAGGTAAGACGTCATTAAACTCCCCTAACATCCACCAGGCCAGATTCTAGAAATCCATCTTGCATGTGCTTCATACAACTTCATTGCAAGTTCACAGAGCTTGTCTGAGGTTCAAAATTCAAACTAGCGCAGCGGACTGCTTCGTTTATTTATGGTAATCTGCTTTGAATCCACTGCCCCGTACCCCCCCCCCCCTCCCCATTTAACTCTGGTCAGGAAGCTGAGGGAATCTGTTTGAGCGTAACTTAGCCAAGTGGCTCCAGACTATCCTAAAGTGTAAGGATTCGCTTGAGTTCCCTAGATTCTACTCCATACCTATCCCATCAGCTTCACAATCGAAACGGATTTCTGTACTGCAAAATCTTAATTAAGTTCTTCATTTTACGACCGTTTCCCCAGGTGAATGCTTGCAGAGACTCCAGTTTTACGAGCAGCAAATGGAATTGGCTGTCATTAAGAAAAGTCACAAGCGAAGAGCATAAAAAGGCTGTGTTTTGGCATGCATACATTTTCATTTTAATTTGTTAACATTCATTTGATTAAAATATTTTTATTATCCTGCAAAAAGCTTGAATAAAATCGGGATTCACAGGTGCTCCTGGCTAAAGATGTTTAAAATGACTATGATCCTCGTAGCACTGGCGGACCAAACAGTATGTATTTTTCAGACCCACTGTACCTCAGTGAGGTATTCGAGGGAGGCCAGCAAAGTATTGCACCCATATCTGAGCGTGTGCGGTTTAAATGCCTTAACGCTTCTGAGCATTCCTGAATGCATTTCAGATTCCAATAAATCAGAATACTGAACACGTCAAAAAACAAGTTACATTTTATTTCATTCAAGAGGTTTGGGCACCCTGAAGTGTCCCCTTTATTTGGCTAAAGTAAAACTTAATATTTCAGTTACTTTGGATTATATCATAATGCCTTTAACTTTCAATCGTGCGCCAAGTATGTTGATATGTTGAAATGCTTTATATTTAGAAAATCCTGGTTAATACTTTCTCTCACGTAAATCTTCCACAGCTTATTGGGTACAAAAAGACCTGTCCTTGGCCATTTTATGAGAGCACTCCTTTAACATTTTCATAGTTGCGGTTTAGAGTTTTCAACACAAGAATCCCTTTCTGATGGCGTTTATTGTATCATCTAGTGTTATCGGCAGATCTAGAATACACTGTTTAAATGTGACAATGTTCCCCTCGGCGGCGGGCCGACGCTGTAGGTAAGGGCCCGAGTCTACACGGGTGCATAGATATATATATCTTTTTTTTAAATAATAAAAAAAGAAAGTTAACTTCCTGCGGCCCCGACCGGGCCGCAGAGTGCTACTGAAAGCGCAGTCCGTTTTCATTGTTGACTGTAACGCCATCATGAAAACGGATTGTGGAACAACACTGCGGGGGCCTGGTGCCGTGAAGGAAAGGTACGTTTCTTTTGTGTTTGTTTGAGGGAAAAACAAGACACTTGGCACCCGTGTATGGAACTACATGGGTGTTAAGGTGCAGGGGAAGGGCAGGGATGCGCCCGACACTTAATGAAAGTGCTCGGAAAGCGGGCTTACCTTTGTGAATATAGCCTGCGTTCCGAGCATTTTCATTGGCTCTGGGCGCCTCCCAGAGTGCTAATGAAGGATAATTTGACACTTACGAATGAATTCTTTCTCCCAGTGTTTGAAAATCCGTAAATTCAAGCAGTTGGCTATCATCTGCACAGTTGTAAATGTTAACACCCAATTGATGTACTAATTATAATGTTGAGTGGTAAAACCTGATGTACTAAACAGTATTACTTTTTTAAGGTGGGGTGCGCATCGTGCCTAGAGAATTTGTTTTAATTCCAAGTTTGCTAAGCGATCCACTAGTGTAGAGTGTCATACCATATGAAAAGCAGCCATCGGATCCAGCTAAAGAAAAACACTTGTGCTGTTCCTGTTGGA
Organism: Ambystoma mexicanum; assembly: GCF_040938575.1. Taxonomy (NCBI): domain Eukaryota; kingdom Metazoa; phylum Chordata; class Amphibia; order Caudata; family Ambystomatidae; genus Ambystoma; species Ambystoma mexicanum. The sequence goes on along the minus strand of NC_090931.1, from coordinate 1,134,615,741 downwards.
GTTGAAACATTAACACCCCCCTTGTGTTTAACTTGTGCCATGCTAGATTTGATTGACTAGGCGTCCCCTTTTTGTGAACATGGTGTTAATGCTGAAAAGCAACCCTACATGATTCACTGTATTCAATCTGTGCCCTTTAGGGCTTGGTTGTAATGCTGGGGAATACCTCGAATTCTTCTTTTAATATATTTCTGAACCATTGTATTCTTTCATTTGTCAGCTACTAGAGGCTAGAATGCACATGATTACAGTACTTGGCAGCACCGTCTTGCATTCTGCACCAGTGTCTGTGCATGGTAAACCATTCTGGTGCTCCGAAACTAGCATGTTTGGACACACTTTGGATCAATGGGTTATTTTTGGTGGTTGTTACTGCTTAGCTGTAATGTTTTTTTCTGACTTTTTTAGGGCACAAGCACTTCTGACTGCATGTCTAAAACGCTTGACTCTGCCAGTGCCCATTTTGCTGCGTCTGCAGTGGTCATCACACCAGCTCCAGGTCGTAGTGAGGTGACCAAGGAACAGAACCCCGGCCACAACAATATAAATGGTATTATTCAGCCTTCAGGTGAGTACGATAAACTGTCGTTCACTTTTGTTATTTTGTTCCTACAAACCAATGTGTAGCAAACATAAACTACTGGTTTAAAACCATGGTCGGGCTTAATGACCTGTTTTGGCCTCCCATGTGCATCTTTATATTGCTAGTTGCCTCTGAAATTATCCACTGTAAATTAGAGTTGTAATCGGAGGTTTCTCATCTCCTGTTGTGATTAACTGATGCAGTGCTTTGATCTGGCTGACCACCAACACTTAGTCAATATTACACTTTCCGATTATTTTCATTTTCTCTGGCTACATGCTAAATATGTGCACATAAATGGTTTGTGCAGACCCATTGCATTTAGTTGAATAACTGTCTTGCCGGCATAGCTGGCCCCAATTCTCCCTGGTAAACCCTTTAAAAGCCTTTAAGGATTGACATATGGCACGCTCTCCTAAAATTGTGTAGTCTGTTCAGTGCAAGTCTGTATCGAGGAGGTGGATCCTTACACCAGACACAAGCCTAGGTACTTTAAAGTTGAGATTCTGTTTTGTGCTGTGAAATAAAGGGGCTCAAGCATTGGTCGTAAACCTTTTCATCTGAGAGTGGTTTAATTATTTTGCAGAGATATGCAAGGCAGCAGGTGCAAGTCCTTTCTACCGAGTGTCTGCCTTGTTTATTCAAATGTTGTACTTGGGCAATCCAATTTCTAAAAATAGTGAAATATCACTTTGTCCCAAATGATGATCTGTTTTTGTTTAAAAACTGATTACTGTCCATTACTTGTGTGCACTGATTTTGAATTTCTTTTTACAGGAACCTCAAAAACGTTGTACTCCACCAACATGACTTTATCATCTAGCCCAGGGATTTCAGCTGTGCAACTTGTAAGGACAGTTGGCCACCCCACCACAAACCACTTAATTCCAACGTTGTGCACAAGCAGTCCTCAAATGCTTCCTATGAACAATTCTTGTTTGACTAATGCCGTGCACCTCAACAATGTCAGTGTTGTCACTCCAGTCAATGTACATATCAATGCAAGGACTTCAGCACCTTCGCCAACAGCCTTAAAACTTGCCACAGTTGCTGCCAGTATGGACAGGGTGCCAAAGGTGACTCCTAGCAGTGCCATGAGCAGCATAGCAAGGTGTGTATTCATGCATTTCGATGGGGTTTCCTGAAGTACATGTGCACATTTTTTTTTAACTTGAAATTGCATATTTTTTTTATTTTTATTTAACCAGATGACTGACCACCTTGATATATTTTGGAACTCAACTACAGACCTTAAAAATATTTTCGATTTTGCACTTTACATCCTGGAAGAGGTAATAACAAACACAATGGGCTTAATTCTTGGTGGTTCACTCATGTAATAGATTTTTAGAAATACACCACCACTTGTGTGCTTCTACGTGGGATCCGCTGTAAGAGGTGCCGATTGAATACATGCAACTTTTCCTTGGATAGGAGTAGCATTACACATGTTTTTCCAGAGAACGGTGCTGGGGGGCGGTGGGGTGGTGTTCTGTTGGCAGGTCTCTTTCTTAACGACAATCAGTGCTTTTTTAGATGCTAGAATTTTACAATTCAGTGATGTTTTATTCCTTTACTGTGTATTTTGAAAATGTTTGCTAGCAAGTATCCAGATTCATAATGTAACTGTCCTATCCATGTAGTTTCCCAAGGCTGAACTAATTTTTGCCTTGCCCTTAACACGTCCTGTGTTTGTGAATTGCACAAGCACTGTGTGTGGCAAACTTGTGTAACATGATATGCCCCTTCCCTCCAGCTTAATTGTCCTCAGCCAAGGACCTCTGTGGCTTCCCCAAGACACTTAAAAAGGAACATACTTTGTTGGCTACTCCTGGCTAAAGAATACAATGTAGATAACTGCTTTGTTGGTTGATTGCATTGCATGAAATTTCATTAAGAAACTTAAATCTGCAGGTGAACCATTATCTTGGAGAGGGCTACTCTGCCAATTTCATTGCACCAGATTAAAAATCTACTGTCAGCCTGATTTCTATCCTAATGAAATCAGCCTTGCCTGCCAAATTACTAAGTGCGGGTGTTGCCCTTTTTAAGGATTGGGTGCTGAATCGGCACAGTTTGCTAAATAGATGTGTTGGCTTTGATTCTATGTGTTGAGTATGTGCACATAAAGGAAACCCATATTAAAATGTTTCAAGGTTGAATCTACAAAGCATCTTTGGTTGGTATTCCGCAAGGCCATCGTTTTTTTGGGACCAAGATTGGTGTTGTCCAGATTGTCCATTAGATCTTCTACTATTCATAAACGCTGTATAGCGATGCCTGTTGGTGGGATCTCTGAACGATTTCATATATATATATATATATATATATATATATATATATATATATATATATACACACTTAGAACACATGCTATGCATAGGCTGACAGGACATGCCAGTGATAGAATGCCTTGTGTGTGACGTCCACTGTACCCATGGTTCATCACACGTCCAGGTCCCTCAGATACTTTTTTTTTTTCCGCCATCATAGATGAGAGTTCGTATTTCGGCTAACACCATTGATTGTATTTAATTGGAGTTACTCAATCCTTTTAATCACTGACTTTCGACAACATCTTCGCCGGTGAAAAGGTCGAACGTCGGACAAAGACCTTGATTCAACGGGCCCCTTTGGACTTGGAAGGCCGCACCGGGCCTTGGCCCACCTAAGAGAATGCATTTTCCCCTTTACCCTCTGTATTCTCGCCTGGCTGTCCTTCCATCTAAAAATGGAAAATGCACCTTTTAAATTCTGCCCAAGTTCCAATAGGAAGTTCCCCTGGAAGGACAAGCACTTGGTATGCAACCTTTTGTCTGCCATGTGACCACGACGAGTGGCATTGTCGAGCTTGTCAGATCTTCAAAGCGAAAACACTCGAGGACCGAAAGACCAAGCGCTGGGCCCATCATGCCAGGCCGGCATGGACGTGGAGGGTGCCTCCAGCGACGGCAGCATCGCCGTCTTGTCAGACGACGAAGGCGACGGGGAACCGATAGATTCCCATGTGTTAGCCCCCCGACCCCAATAGACAGGCCGGCGGTTCTGTTACAGGGACGACTGTATGCAGTATCCTTTGGGTGCACTACAACAACCCTGACTACAGGTAATAGGAAACCCAACCTTTGGTATAAGCTTGTACTACAGTTTGGTAGCGTGTTGAGCAGCCAGGCTTATCTCAAGAGGGGTCAGTGTGAGCTGTAGGGGAGTTACAGAGATCCACAGTGACAAGTATTCAAATAAAATCTTACACATAATGTTTCTTGAATAAATAATTATCAGTCAGTTAGAGTAAGCCTTCTTCAGAAGGGAGCAATCTAATAGTAACACTCAAATATACTTCACAAAATACACACTCTTAATATTTCTAAATAACTACCCTTTTGGGATGGCCCACAGTTTCAACCCACACCCTCGGGTGACTTCAATAGCTAGGGTGCTGGGGACATCAATATATCACTGTTGCATTCAGAGTAATTGAAGAGTAAGTCGAAGGAAAAGGTTATTAGAATATACAAGAGACCACAAATATTCTTAATTCGGCAAATACTTTCAGATCCCCCAATAAGAGTAATTCGGTAGAATAGGCTAAGCCAAAGTCAATGGGCAAAAGTCCCTATGAGCTGAAGCACTTCTTTGCAGCTAAGTAAGAAAAGTCTTTGCACAATGTTTTAGAAGTCTTTGAAGAAAAAGAAGAATCCATGTAGGGCCACAAGCCGTTAGACTTATGAGTAGTAGAAGATGCAAGCAACTGTACAGTAAGAGGTATGTTCTCTCAGACTTTTAGGACTTCGGTTCCTGAGCAGCTCTGCAGATCTCACTGTTCCTGGGCCTCAGTCATGGGACAAGAGGGAGGACTTATGGGGACTCGTGCACTGCAATGGGACGGACACTGCTCGCAACTGGCAATCTTCAAACAAGTGACTATTCAGTGTTTCAGCTCCTTGTGTCTACCGCAAATAGCAACACCGCAGTTCTTGGCTGTCGAGATGAGCTTTCCTTACTTCTGGGGTCCCGCACTCTGTTGGGGCTCAGGCCCGGTCAGTCCTGCTTCCTGGGAGTCCGGAGGGTCCTCCTTCAGCGCTTGGCCAGCTTAAAAGCAACGCACACAATCTGGTGTTCTTCTCCCTGGCGTTTCGGTTTCGTGCAGAAACTCTGGAAAGTCAGCCAGCTCTGAGAAAATGGCCAGATGGCTTGCTTTGGAGTCGATTGGTCCCACCAACTCAAGGGGAGAAGTCGTGCTTGCAGGGGCTTCTCTGTTGATACGAATTTGGAGTTTCAGCACAGCAGCAGGGCTTCACTGGGCACACCAACGGTCCAGGAGTTGCAGCAGGCGTCCTTTTAAAGTTGTTCTTCGGTTCCTTCATCCAGTGGTTGACTGCCTTCCAAGCCAAAAGCCTTGCCTTTTATTCAGTTCGCTCCCATTAATTCCAGCCTAGGTGTCAGTTACCCAGCAGGGTGGCTGTCCTTGCCGGACAGTTAGCCGGTCAATCACTACAGAGTGCATTTGGGTCTCCTAGGAGACGAAGCGCAGGGAGTTTCGGGCACCTCCCTCACACCCTGGAGCCAGAGGCGGGCTTCCCTCGTGAATCCCGCCAAAGGCAAAGCGAACAAACGGACCAAACCTGGTTTGGCGCACAGAGTAAATCTCAAGAAGGACCTTTCCACAAAGAAATGGGGGGGGGGGGGGGAGAGAAGACCGGGGCCATTTTGATAAGAATGGCACCCTTGGGTGCGTTACTGCAGCTGTGAACGCAGCCCACAGTAAAAACACACCCCGGTAGTTAAAAGTAAACCACTGCCACCAGCTATTCAGTGAAGAAAGGGTAACATTAAAAATGTAACATGAAAAGCTAGACAAATGAGCTACTAGGTAACCCCTCCAGCACCCGAGTGTAAGATAGTGTGTGCTGGGTCTAGAAAGTTACAAATGTAAGTAAAGTCAATCTCACTTTACTGCTTTGGGAAACAGAAGTTTATCCCATAGAAGGTATTTAAACCTTGGGAAATCTTAGACTTCCCCCTCTGCCACTGCACTGAAGGTGCTGTGTGTCACAATGTAAAAGATGCCTGTGGAGTTTGTGTTTCTTTTGGTTATGGAGCCTGACAAAGTTCAGAAATCGCATTCAAATACATGAGAGAGTGGGGGGAAAAAGGGTCTCACTCTCTCCAGGTAAAACAATCAAGTCCTCAAAATCCAGCAAAGTTGCTGGGGGTCTCTAAGGTGGAGGGAATTAGCACATTTCTGAGAATTCTCTTTAACACCGGGCGGCAGTAGCACTCACACTACAGTCAGCACTAAACACATACCCAAGGGCAAAGACTTGACGACAAAATAGTCTACACGCCCGCACACAGCGTCTAGGTGGAGGTCCACCAGTTCCCTGTCCTCTGGGCACTCTAGGTCCCCGATCGCCACACGACGGACCCCCAAAGTCGAGAGATGTTACTGATGTTGGGTCCAAACCATCGCCCAACGTCGGAAGACACGGCTTCGGGCCTCTCCACCGCCAAAATTAGACATTCTGCCCATACGTCGAATAAGGCCAAAAACCGCAATAGCTCAAAAATAGCCCCGTTGATGCAGAAGCATGTCCCTGAAAGCCTTCTTGAGGCAAACAATTTGAAGAAACACTCCTCAAGGAGCCATCACTCACAGGGAGAAATCTAGTACACCTCACAGGGAAAAGGAGCCCGTTTCCCATGGAGAGAATACCTTAACAGCAGCATTGAAGAACAAGGGTAAGCCTACACCTCCGGGTCCTGCTACACCTCAGAACCCTGTCCATTCCAAGTTCCTCTCAATGGACCTCTAAGAACATTGATAGGGTTATGAGAAGGATGACGTTCATGGCAGATTTGTTTGAGAAAAATCCTCAGGCTTTAATATTTTATATCTATCGCGCTCGTACACAAGTGGTTCAGAGTGCGACAAGGCAAGGGCGGGGGAACAGGGGAGAACAAAACAGCAATCTTCCTAGGCCCAGTGACATTGAGAATTTACAAAACACGCCACCAACTACGGCCCCCTCGTCCTCCCAGCCCCCCAGCAAAGAGGTCACGTCCTGACACCCTTCTTATTTCACCGCTAGAACCGGTCCATATGGATCTATATGACACAAATACAGACAATGAGGACATTGACACATTACAGGAGGCAGACCAAGGCTAGGATGGCGATGAAGTGGATGTGTACAACTTGGCCTCTCCCGTCAACCTAGATCCACCAGTGGCAGATTCACCAGTGGACAATCAACTGCTGTATAACGACATGCTCACAAAGGCAGCTGAGCACTTTCAAATCCAGACCCAAGAAACTCCGCTAGATACATATTTTGTGGAAGATATTTTGGGGGACAGGAAAGCTGCCACCCAATGGTGCACAAGAATCTCAGAGCAGATGACGCTCATCCTAGTTGCTCCCATGTGGGCAAGACAACCATGATATCCACATCTGCGCAAACTGGCGATGTGCGATACCATCAAACTCCTGTGCCAGACCAACGTACTGACCCAACACGAGGGGATGACTGTACATCCTCAACCTCATTCAATGAACTTGGCAGCATGGCTCCTGGGATCATAGAGTTTGGACATCTAAATCTGCCACAACGGTGTATGGATATCCTTACAACCAAACACCAGACACGGTTATTTCGACAAGCGGAAATTTGTAATTTGGTGAAAGTCTAAACAAACCCCATATAATGTACTCCATCCCACATTCTTAACTATATGCTCCCCTTGTTGGACTCGGGTTAGTATTCAACTCTATAAAGGTCCACCTGGCGGCTTTATCAGCTTACACCACCTCTCGGAGTGAATTATTGTGGTTAAAAGTTCCAGTCATTAAGGCCTTCATGGAGGGAGTAAAATGACTCCACCCTCCAGTTTCAAACCCACCGCAAGGTTGGGATCTCAATGTAGTACTCTTAAAGCTCATGGGACCTCCCTTTGAGCCTATGCAGAAGTCAAGTCTTCAACACCCGACATACAAGACTGCTTTCTTGGCTATTACTTCCATAAGAAGTTAGTGGACTGCAAGCATTGTCAGTGCAGGACCCATTCTTTGTCATACTCGAGGACAAATTGGTTTTACGTACACACCCTAGGTTTTCACCTAAATTAATTTCCAATTTTCACGTGAACCAATCCATTGAGTGACAAGCCTTCTTCCAGAATCCAAAAAGCTCAGCTGAGAAGAAACTCCATACACTAGATGTAAGGAAGGCAGTCCTTTACTATGTAAACAAGACCATACCGCTTAGGAAAACAGACCAACTGGTTGTCTCCATAGCACCAGGCAGAGGAGACCGCATTTCCAAGAATGCCATTTCCAGGTGGATAGTCAGATGCATACAGCGCTGCTACTCATTATCAAGAAAAACTCTGCCTTTCACTCCAAGAGCTTATTCCACAAGGGCTACAGGAGCTACTTTGGCCTTTATCGTAAATGTCCTGCTAGACACCATTTGCAAAGCAGCTACATGGAGCCGAGTACATACTTTCACTCTGCACTACTGCATTGACACTCATTCCAAAGCCGATACATGGATGGGATGGGAAAAGTGGTTCTAAAACGCTGGACCTTCTCACAACCCACCACCTTCTCCTAACACTGCTTGCTAATCTATGCATAGCATGGGATCTAAGCAGATTCCACAAGCATCAAAAGAGATACATTACTCGCTCTAATGGTATTTCTGATGCTTGTATCTGCTTAGATTCTCATGCGCCCACCCTTCCTCTCCTTGGAGAGCAGGTGCATGGATGTTTTTATGAGCTTATCTGATACATATCTGCTTTGATACACCTGTACTCGTGCTACACTTCATGCTACCTCATGTCAGAAACCAAACAATCTGAGGGACCTCGACGTGTGAACGACCATGGGTACAGTGGACATCACACTAGGGATATTATTACTGGCACGCCCTGTCGACGTCCCGTTTCGAAAACACCTGTAATACTCTGCAGCTTCCACTAGATGTCTGCCTATGCATAGCATGTGAATCTAAGCAGATATAAGCATCAGAAAAACGATTACGGTGAGTAATGTATCATATATATATATATATATATATATATATATATATATATATATATATATATATATATATATATATATATATATATATATTTTCTGATGTTTGATCTGCTTAGAATCGCATGCTGTGCATAGTCTGAAATCCAGTGGTCACTGCGGAGTATTGCATTTTGTTTTTCGTAGTCGAAAAGGGGACGTCGACAAGGCGTGTCTGTAACACTATCCCTATAGTGACGTGCAGTGTACCCACAATCCCTCACGCGTCGAAGTCCTTCAGATTGTTTTTTTCGCCAGATATTGGTCGCCTTTACGCAGAGCTCCTCGAGAGACATTGCAAATATTCACTTGACCATTTGGTCATTATTTAAATATTTACTCGACCTTTGGTGATTATTTAACTTACCTTACGTTAGGTTCCTCCTTCGACGAAGCTGTTCTCAGCTGACAAGATCTTCGACGGAGGAGATCCTTTGGCGTCACCGAACACGTGGCCTGGCCTCGCCGGCCTCACACAGTAGGGAGTGTGGGGTCGTGGGACATTTCTTGCTTCTCTTTAAGAATGCCTTTCTCTTTCCCCACTTTTTCCTTCGGGGTTGTTATCACACCTTATCGTTTCCTCAGGTATGGGGAGGACACATTTAGGTTTTGCCCGTGCTGCAAGGGAAAATTCACCTTGAAAGATGGGCACAAACGGTGCAACCGCTGCTTGCCCCTCGACCACAAAGAAGACGGTTGTGCGGCCTGTAAGCTTCTTAAGCCTAAGACTTTAAAGGACCGCAGGGTCAAACGGTGGGCAGCCTACACCATGTCTAGGTCCGATTCCTCACCCGCCGCTGCCGAAAGTGACGAGGAAAGTGATAACCCAACCTCCGCTTCGGAGTTTGTACACCCCTCTAGGGGGGCGGTCACGCTCCTCGTCTGTCCCCGGCCCCAACAAGCTCGGCTCACGCCCTGCTTATGGGGATGAACACCTCGGCGACACTGACGCACACAAGCACTCACATAAGCACAAGACCCACGGCTCTTCCTCGTCGAAGACGAAGAAAGCATTAGCGCCAACAGAGACGCAGGTCCTACCGCGTCCTCCACAGACCGTAAGGGTCCAAAGCCCCCCTCGCAACCGCGACCAGCGACTGGGCTACCCCCAGATAAGGGCGCTATCACCAAACCGCCAGACGACGTGCCCCATCAGCGAGTGCCCGTCGGAGTAAAGAAGGCAACACCTGTAATGTATTCGCCTGAGGAACCCTCGCCAGACCATTTAGTCGTCGAGAGCCTGGCGCGTACTGTTTCCACCGATAGCCAGAGACGGACGGCGAAAGAGATGCCGAATACAGCTTGCAAGGCCAGGGAAACGCCGAAAGGGGCGGAAGGAAGGCAGGAACTGCCCCCTCTGTCGAAGGGACTCCTAGCCTACTAGAAGGCTTCTCAGAAGACGATGGGAGTTTATCCTCGACGTTATGGGATAGGTCAAAGTGTTTACAGGCCGAAAGCCTCCCCCGTCTAAACCCCCCCCCCCCCCCCTGCACCCCACCCCAGACCGCTCTGGGTTACCACAAGGGACCTTAGAGAGACTCCAGCTTTGTATGGACAAAATTGAGTTTTATGTGTACTCAATACCTACCCACACCCAAAAGACCAAGAGAGGGGCCTCGGGAGGATCCTAGGGCTAAATACCCTAGGCTGCTTAAACCCCCCCCCCTTCCCTCTCCCCCGCCCCAGGAGGATGTGGTTATCACCTCATTGAAGAGGACTCCCACTTTCATGAAGAGGAGGTGTTCTTAACTAACGAACAAGAACTAAACCTGGACCAGGAAGGTTTCGAGGATAACCCAGACATGGGTGGTGGGGGCTTTGAAGAAGACCCAGAAGAAGGTGCTTCACAGCCCTGGCAGTCCCCATCAGCGTCTACAGACCCTGATGCCCTCAACCTGTCCCGCCCCCCCCAAGACTCACCAATCAGGAATACGTCACCTATAGACGATCAAGCTACCTTTAATGCACTACTATGCAAAGCAGCAGCGCATTTCGAAATCGAGACTGGGGAAATTTCTCCTGACATAGACTTTGTGGAAGAGATCATCAAATAGAAACCCCCCGTCAGTCAAACCATTCCCCTCCTTGCCTCAGTAAAGAGACGAATTATACCTTCGCTCTCTACACCCGCATTGGTCAGAGGGGTCAACCCAAGGATAGAAAAATTATTTAGCCCCTCACCATCGGACCCGTTATACATCTGGGGCCACTCTGTACCGGACTCCTTAGTAGTAACAAATACAAGAAAGAGGGCCGGGGTCCCGCTATCACCCAGCGAGGCACCACCAGATAAAGAAGGTAAAAAGCTGTATGCCCTAGGTAAAAGGATTACAGCCTCGGCAGCCTTTTCCACCAGGATTGCCAGCAACAACTCCTTACTGGCCAGTTATGCAGATGCTTATTGGAGCAAACTACGCAAATGCATCAAGGAGGTACCTGAACCCCTAAAAACTTCTGGCCACGGTTACTGAGGGAACCTTAGTCAACCAGAGCATCATTAAGAATATTCTATATGCTGCAGAAACGGCTGGCAGTTCCCTAGTCCAAGGAATCCTCCTCAAACGTCATGTCTGGCTACGTAATTCGGGGTTTAAACCCAAAACACAAGCATCTCTCATTAACAAACCAATAGAGGATGCCAACCTCTTTGGGAAGGCGGTGGATGATGCACTAGAGACTGCAAAAAAGGATTTTGACACCATTACAACCCTAGATCAAATTTCAAGGCCTCCCAACAAGCAAGGTTATGGAAACAGACGCTTTTTCCGAGGCCAACACCAGCAACATCATCATCAACAGCAGCAGCAATACTCTGCAGGCAACTGGTCCTCGAATCAAGGAACCAGTGGACAATACACCCAGAGAGGACAGCGTGTGGCAAGGGAAGAGGTCGGGGTCCCACCCCTAGAGGTTCGCAAGCCACCAACACCAAATGACCCGAAGATTCGGGTCCCCTCCCATGCATCGCCGGTCGGGGGCCGGTTAACATCCTTTCTTCCAGCATGGGAGGGGAATAACATCAGACCGATGGGTACTCTCAACCATAGCCCGCGGCTACTGTATAGAATTCAACCGCTCCCCGACGTACAGACCCCCAAGGGGACAACACCTTCACCACAGCACCTCCACATCTTTCTTCAAGAAGTAGACCAGCTACTAGAAAAAGGAGCAATAGAGGTCGTGCCTCTATCACAGGTAACGGGAGGTATTTAGTCAGTGTACTTCCTTGTACCCAAAAATGACTTAACCATGCGCCCTGTACTAGATCTGCGCCCAGCGAACAAATTTGTAAAACCTCAAAATTTCATATGGTGACATTACAGGAAGTAATCCCCCTGTTATCTCAAGAGGATTACATGACAACACTGGACATGAAATATGCATACTTTCATATTTTAATGTTGCCAGCGCACAGAAAATACCTGAGGTTCATGATAGAGGGCAAACACTACCAGTTCAGAGTGCTACCCTTCGGCATAGCGTCAGCGCCGAGGGTATTCACGAAAGTACTAGCAGTGGCAGCGGCCCACCTGTGCAGGTTGTCCATCCCAGTATACCCTTACCTCGACGATTGGCTCATAACAGGGGATTCTTACGAGACATGCGTCTCAAATACCCAAAAGACTGTAGACCTTTTGTTCCAACTGGGCTTCTCCACCAACGAGAAGAAGTCCAGCATAGAGCCCAGCTAGATCAAACAATTCCTAGGGGCTCTAATTCGAACAAAGGGCGGCCTTGTCTTCCCCTCCAATGAAAGGGCCCAAAATATGCTGTTTCAGATCCCTCAATATGTGGCTGGTCGAGAGGTGACCGTGCGCAAAGCAATGCGTTTGCTGGGAATGATGGCGTCATGTATATATTTGGTACCTCACGCGCGACTGCGCCCTATGCAAGAGTGGCTCAACAGCCAGTGGTGTCAGGCCAGTGGACAATGGGACGATCTAGTGGTGGTCTCGCAGGCCTTGGTTCTCTCGCTACGGTGGTGGTCGAAGGAAAACCTTGTAATAGGGAAACCATTTGCCACCCCCGCAGTGGAGGCCACTCTAACCACAGACTCTTCCCTCACAGGATGGGGGGGGCCCTCACCTTTCCCATCAGACTGCACACGGAGTTTGGACTCCGCGCGTAGCGTCCAAACACACAAACTTGCTGGAACTGTTAGCGTTCTTCAAAGCACTGAAGGCTTTTTAGGCTCACCTGCAAGGGAAGACAGTGATGGTCCTCACAGACAGCACCACAGCCATGTACTATCTGAACAGGCAAGGGGGCACTCACTCTCCAGGACTTTCCAAGCTGTCCCAGAACATCTGGAAGTGGGCTCTCAAACACATGTTCCTGTTGTCACGCCATGTACCAGGGGACCTCAATCTGCTAGCAGACGCACTCAGCAGAGACTTCCCTCTGCCCGCAGAGTACGAATGGCGGTTACAAGAAGACATTGTCTTCGACGTCTTCACACAATGGGGATTCCCAGAAATAGATCTGTTCGCAACTCTGGAGAACTCCCAATGCCAAGATTACGCCTCCAGGTACCCCCAGAACAAGAAGGGCAAGACACTACCCCCATGCCCACAGACCATGAACTTAGCAGCATGGCTCCTGAGATCATAGAATTTGGTCATTTACAACTCCCGCAGAGATGCATGGACATTCTCAAAGAAGCTAGAAAGCCTAACACTTGTCACTGTTATTCTAGCAAGTGGAAGAGATTTGTCATATGGTGTAGAAATAAGAGCATCAACCCGGTTGACTGCTCTCCCACACAAATTGTTCTCTACCTGAGTCACCTACTAGACTCAGGATTAGTGTTTAATTCTATTAAGGTTCATTTAGCCACACTTTCCGCATACACCACTTCTCAACTTAGTGTCGTTGTGGAAAGTCCATTATTAAAGCCTTCATGGAAGGAGTTAAAAGAATACACCCTCCCATAGCTAAGCCAGCTCCCGGGTGGGACCTAAATGTGGTATTAACCAGGCTCATGGGCTCACCCTTTGAACCCATGCACAAAGCAACGCTTAAGGACCTCACCATTAAAACTGCTTTTCTAATAGCTATCGCCTCCATCAGGAGTAAGTGAACTACAAGCGCTATCTATTCTAGACCCCTTTGTAACAGTTCACAAGGATAAGGTGGTTCTACGCACACACCCTAGGTTTGCACCTAAATTCATTTCTTCCTAAGTTCCATGTGAACCAATCTAGAGAACTACCAACGTTGTTTCAAAACCCTTCAAACTTGGCAGAAAAAAGCCTGCATACACTGGATGTGCGCAGGGCTGTTATGTTTTATATGGAAAGAACTAGACCACTGAGAAAGACTAATCAGTTCTTTGTCTCAGTGGCAGCAGGAAGAGAAGGAGATGCAGTTTCAAAATCCACTTTATCTAGATGGATCGTACAATGCATCACCCTCTGTTACACTCTTGCTTAGAGAGAACTACCCTTCAAGCCAAGAGCACACTCTACTCGAGGCACTGGGGCTTCCATAGCATTCATTGCGAATGTCCCTCTTGAGGCCATTTGCAAGGCGGCAACCTGGAGTTCTGTACACACTTTTACAAAACACTACTGTCTAGATGCCCACTCTAGGTCTGATTCATAGGTGGGACAAGCAGTATTAAGACACCTTTTCTCTGCTGTTCCTTCTCACAACCCACCTCCAACTCCGGGTACTACTCGCTAGTCTATGCACAGCATGTGATTCTAAGCAGATTAACAAACATCAGAAGACAATGCATTACTTACCGTAAAAGCATTTCTGATGGTTGTATCTGCTTAGATTCACATGCGCCCACCCTTCCTCCCCGCTCGGATGGAAGGAACATAGACATCCTTTTATCTCTTTTCTGTACTCGCTCACGTCTATAAGGCTCCCTCAGGGCAGAAAATATACAAACAGAGGGACCTCGACGCGTGAGGTATTGTGGGTACACTGCACGTCACTATAGGGATAGTGTTACAGACACGCCTTGTTGACGTCCCCTTTTCGACTACGAAAAACAAAATGCAATACTCCACAGTGACCACTGGATGTCGGACTATGCACAGCATGTGAATCTAAGCAGATACAACCATCAGAAATACTGCCAGGTCACAAATAAAAAGCATGCACAAAAGGGGGGGGGGAGAGGATTTCACATTAGTGGCCAGCGCTAACACCCCTAGGTTTCAGAGTGCCAGCATCATGGTAATTACTCAACACATTTCTTGGTTGAAAATCGCAGCAGCATTCCATTAAGCAGCCCATCAACATTCTCACTCCAGTTACTGAAAAACTTCAGCATCTAGTAGCTTGATATCATTAGTAGCAAAGTCAAGAGTTCCATCTTTAGTGATGAATAATAAGAGGGCAATGCCATAGACTCCCCAACGAGTCTGATACTACCCCACATGCCCTCTAATCCACCGTAAAACACAGGAAGTCTGTTAACACCAGCTTATGTAAAGTTCCAGGGAACGAAGTACATGAGCAGCTCATCGACAAAGGCAACCCCCTTTCCGTCTAATCATTTTCAACCTCCTCATTTGAGGACTGTTTAATTCCTTTATATTCACATTGGGGTAAAAAAAAGCCTGTGCTTTGCTGGTTAGCCCTCTACCTCACCAGTCAACGTCAGTTGCTCCAGTTTGCTTGCTGCAGATTCCAATATCACCATGACCTGTGAAGTGCCACAGAGGTACATCTATAATCCTTAGTACTATTCCACATGGAACCATTTAGGGTATTCCTTGGATACCTTAACATCTACTATTACTGATGACACCCAGCTCTCACTGAAGGTCCACTGTGTTTGAAACATTATTCAGCTGAAACATCGTCTTTCCCTTATCCAAGCCTTTGTCAAGTGCCTACCTGAACGTCAATCCATCATCAATCTTTCATTCTCCTTGGAGGTGGTGTAAAATGCACAAAGATCCAGACATGGCTCAACGAAATGGATCTGGATGGATTCTCCCCTCAACTTGCTCCACCACAAAGTCCCTTTGCTTCAAAAGAAGAATGTACTCCCCTTGTCCAAATCATAGGTGGTCTTTTGCAAACGGCCTGGTATCAGCTCTTCTCCTCTTCAGTGCTGAGGCTGCGCCACTTTGATTGTGGTAATGACAATTGTAGAGGTGTACCAGCCACTTTCCGGGCCCTCTGAAAACCATCCCACATGCTGCAGTACACCGAATAAATGTGACCATATACCCCACACTCTAAGAACTACACTGGTTATTAACTCCCCAATCCTGCATCACCTACAAAGCGCTGGTGACACTTATCTGGCTGAGAAAATAATTCTCAGGCGACCGTGCAATGCCAGAAGCAAAGCCTTCCACTTTGGAATTGAAGAATTTCAAGAACACTAGAAAAGTATTTTCCCATACTATGGACCAACATACCTAAAACATCACGGGTGGCTGTGTGCCTCCTAAATTACAAGAAGGTGCTAAAACCCCTCCTCGGGAAGACCTACATGGACTGATAATTGACAGTTAACCATTTTGTTGCCTCCCCATCTGCCGTAGATCTATGCACCATACTCCTGTACTGCCTTCCAGTGATTTCTAGCTAGATTTGCACTTTTGTTAAATATTGTTCAATATGGTTAACCAATCCTATTGAGCATCCAATCCAATGCACCTTTTGAAAAGGCACAAAAGCATCTTCCTTGGGACTGATGGGTGCAGGTCAATGCATTACTGTACAAAGTCCCAGTGTAAAAATTGTACATAAAACTGGGGGAAATGATCTTTCCCCAGGATTACTTGAATTGCAAAAGGGAAACAGTTGAGGTCATTCCTAGTTTTTAGATGAGCGGCAAGTGGGTGAAGGAAGTATTTCATATGGCTGCATTGCATTGGACTTCTACACTTCTGGATTCCTACTTCCACAGAAAAATGGGTTTTATGCACTTTCAAAAACCAACAGCTTTAAAGACTTTTCCAGAGATGTTCATTAAAGAGCCAACAAAAAATATAGGGAACTTCCATTTGTCCTCAATTGAACTCCATTGATGTTTCTGCTAATCTCAGAAAAGCCAAAATCATGTACATCTACCTTTACCTGGAAAACTGGTCCCAGGGCACACACTCTGGATACGCCTGGTCCTTCACAATCTGCAATCCTGGGCAGTATGTGCACTGGTTCCAGTAGAAAGACTGCAGTACCCGGGTTTCCTTTGAGTTCGATTGATACAAAAGAAGTGCATACATGTACTAGTCCTTCCCCAACCTTTGCTAAAACAATTTCCATCCATTTTGGGTTCAATGGTGTCATGTAGCTATATTTTACGAAATGCAAAGCTTAACTTGAGGCCTTTGCAGGAATGTCAGACCAATGGCCCCAGAGTATAGGCTTCTTGGTGGAGAAGGTGACACTTTCCAGTATATTAAAGGTGTCATTCCGTTGGTGGTTTAAAAGTCGAAGTTCATCAAGAGTCTTCTTCCAGGCAAACCTGTTAGGTTGAACATCTGAAGCTGCTGTTCTGACATGAACACCTGCAATGTTTTGGCTACCTTTGTCTAGTTCATTTTCCATAGTGAGTCCTAATACAAGCCCTCAAAACGCTACTTTGTGGTTTAGTCCTCTAAGACAGTAAACTTCGCATTGTGGGATGCCCAACAGGCACCCAGTGTTTTTCCTGAGCAACATCATTGCTCTCTGTACCCCAGATGATGTCAACATTACTGTGTTGCAATACCTAGTACATAATAGCAATTGTCCCTGTTCCCTGGCTGTGAACCCTTTGGCATTCTTTCATTAGAGCCTCAGAGTGTTGCATTTGGATTCTGTGAGTTAATCTAGACCATATAGACCATGGCTACTCTGTGCCCAGGAAACCTGGGGCAGGGCAGCCAGTCCAACTAAAGTCCTACTGTAACCTCCATAGGAACAAAGCACAAGCTTCAGGGGTTAGGGGGGGGGGTGGTGCGGTGGGGTGGGAGAGAAAGCCTAATTTAGATAAATAGTTCAAAGGATTGTATTTGGAACAATTGTCTGCAACCTTTGGCTATCCGCTCCAGATATTTTGGAAAACTCCCATCAGGGCCATGACGTGACTTTTCAAACTATTCACAAAGTTTTGACTGCTTTTGGTATATAATGATAATGATGTGTTATTTATATTGCGCTTTACAGAGCACATATTTACATACAATATCACCCAACCGAAATTGGTACTCATTTATCGACCTCGCAAGGATGAAAGGCTGAGTTGGCCTTGCAGAACCACAAATGCTGCCTTGCTTTAAATCGAAGCCTGTGTTAGAATATGTTGTTAGAATAAACTGGACTTGGGGATCTTTCTAATCCTCAGCTGGTCAACTTTGCTTCATGAGGGCCCTTGTTGTCCAGAACTCTCCCATTAGCCCTTACTGGCATTCTCACTTTTAAAGCCATTGACCCAACAATTTCAGTTACCTGTACATCTGTGTTGTATTTTTCTGCACAGTAGGCAAACGATATATTTTCACTGATGTTATGTGGAAATTTCATAATTAAATTTCCCAAGCGTGTATTACTGTACCTTTAGCCACTCCTGTCTCCTCCGAAGTCAGTGATGACCAGTGTCTTACTTCAAAGCTAGGGAATCCTACCGGATTGCAGAGGACATAGTTTAGAAAGGGATAACCTGCCACATAAACATGCTGTAACTGAGGGCAGTGCACTTACCACTAAAGCATTTGCTCTTCCCCCATCACCACAAGCTCCAGGGAATGTTTGTACTTGCATGGAGGGGGTATCTGCCAGAACATCGAATGTCTTGAAGTAAAAACTTAACTCTTACGTCCCGTCCCCTTTCCTCCATACTTTATGGGCGTACCTTCCAAGGGACGGGAGACGGAACCTTTTTCACCAGAAAAACCTTCTTCCCCTTTAAATTTAGAGGCGCGCGGGTGTGCGCCCCAGGGAGCATACGCTGCCCTGACTCTGACCTCCGGCGCCGCACCCCAGTACCCTTTTCTGCATCGACGGGAACGGGCCGAGTTCACCAGCGCTCCTGGGGTTGGCTTCGGCCATGTAATTCCACGCGCGGATACTTTTCTTTGTCTTTTTTTGTCATTCAGGTACTCTGTCCTCAGGAGTCACTCTCCTCCCCGGCGCATTTCGACTTCTACAGGGTTCAGCAGGTGTCCCAACTTCAGACCCCCACTCCCTCTGCCTACGTTGCCTTGGCCCAGACCACGGTTGGCAATCATGTTCGGCGTGTGACTTGCTGTCCTCGAAGCCGCTGAAGAACGGACTAGCCAGGTGGAAGGGGCTCTTCTAGAAGTCAGCTCCAGAGGAACTCAAGAACTTTGTGAAACATCGTCCAAGGTATCAAGGTAGGGCCGATATTTTCCAGTGCACCCTGCAAGGGAGACTCCTTCCAAGGGACTCGCCCGCGCGGGAGCGACCGGTCAGGTCCTTCCAACGAGGCTGCTTCAGCTACCGGCTTTCGGGTCGAGGGGTCCTCGGATCCTCCCGGACGCAGTGTCGAGGGACCGGAAAGGTTCTGGTACCAGGTCTTACACCCGAGGGGCTATACCCTATTACCAGCGCAATGGCTGAGGGGCTCTGCCCTGACACCGGCAACAGGTCTGAGACGCTATGCCCTAATACCGGCAATACATCCGAGGGGGCACCTAAACGCAGCTCTACCGATCCCCGGTTCGAGGGTGTCACACCTACCGGACCGAGACACGAGGAGCAGGGCAGGTTCGTGATCCACACGCGAGAGTCTTGGATGAGGCAGGACCCAGCGGGCTGGGCAACACGTCGCAGGCATGTGGCTGGCAGCTCGACAAAATGAGCACTGCGCCTGACAGAATCACCCGTCTGCCATTGCACGAATTCAGCAAAGAAAGAGTGTCCAGGTGGGACTGGTCGCAACCAGGTACGTGGCCTACAGTCTACCCTTCATACGCGAAGGGCAACTTTCCCATGCGTACATACGGACTGGGTACACAGCGGCTCCAGCAGTCTCCCGCTACCCAGTCGGTACCCCCTGCCACCTCTTCGGCCAGCGAGGAGAGGCTCTTCGATAAATTCCTAGGCCTCATGAGGTCTCCTTAGTTGGGGGTTATCCTCAAGGACGCAGTCAGGGAAGGACCTCCCCGCAATGCTAGAGGCACCACAGACGCCTCTATCGGGCTCCCTGACCCCGGTGCAGCCGCCTCCTCCGGCTCCACAGCCAACTCTGCAACCTCTGCCGCCTCCTCAGCCTCCGGCTGCGGTCTCTGTACCCAACCTCTGGCACCATCTACCCCTCCTCCTCCACAAGATCCTCTGGATCCGCAGGACACAGAAGAGGAGGAAGATCCAGACACGCCATCCTCAACCAGGGCCTTCCACAAACCTCTTGCTGGCCTGGCGGAGTACCTAGGCCTCCCTCAGGCCGAGGTCAAACCGCCATCTGAAGGGGTTCTGGCTGAAGTCCTCACAAGACGCCCCTCTGCCAACACGGGGATTCCACTGCAAACTGATGTAGTCTCCCTGGCCAAAAAGGGTTGGCTCAAGCCCCACTCGATCCAGCCCGTCAACCGACGCCTGGATGCCAAGTACAGGCAGATGGAGGGGGACACACTCTTGCTCTCGACATCCTCAGCCACACTCCTCAGTGATCGCTGCAGAATCACTATACTCCAAGCCTCAGTTGTCCTCAGCCGCCTCCTCTGCGGCGCTGCTAGGCAAGGAGGAGAAGATCTTGAAGGCGTACGGCAAGATCTACTCCGCCTCACTGCTCCTGCGTTAGGCCACCGCAGACACCATGCTGGCTGCCGCGAACCGACGGTTATGGCGGGAAATTGCACTTCCTCCCAGAGCTCCCCTCCCAAAGCAATCGTGCTTCAAGGCGGGGCTAGCGGAGTCCACAGTGGCGCATATCTATACCTCGGGTCGGACCATCTGCATTGCCACAGACATGAGGCGCACAGCCTGGTACCAGGCTACAAAGTTCAACCCGGACGTTCAGGAGCGCATTCTCAATCTACCGTTCGAGGGTGGGGACCTCTTCCACTCCTCTATGGATAAAGAGCTGGACAAAAAGAACAACTCACAAACGGCAAAATCTTTGTCCATTCTTACAAAGTCCACGCCAAAAGCTTACACCCATTCTCAGCAACAGCTCAGAGAAGGGCTGTACATATGGAGGCTTCCAAGGCTTCCAGGAACGCAGATCCAGCAGCTGGACCGCTCGCCGTCTCGGAGCCGGTGCAAGCAACAAAAAAACGGGGGGGGGGGTTAAGGGCTTTTTCCAGTCCCCCTCCTCAGCCTCTGAGGGAAAGAGGGCATGACCCGCACCTTCGGGTCCACGTGTCTCCGGTGGGGGGGCAGGCTTGCTCTTGAAAGTAAGCGTCCCCCAAAAAAGGCAGTTAACCCCCCTCAACGAGAGGCAATAAAGGACACACCCCAGGAGGGAATGAGACCAGGACCAAGTGCGGTTGAAATTAAAAGGTTTTATCTAAATCGATATAGGGCATGCAAAGGACTCTGCAAACTCGGAGAGCGCTGTCTGACAATAGCAAAGACAGTCAGTTATATTACAAATACACGTCATGCATGAGCTAAGCTATACGGGCCACATGGTCTCGAGGATTGGATGGCGACGTGTAGCTACTATGTTGTCTATATGCTCGGTGCTCCATGATTGGCGGGGATCCACGTGGTGGCATCACAATGTGCTTGGGTCAGCTGTGCTCGTCGGGGTGGAGCTCCAGGGCACGCGCTGTCAACGGAGATTCACCACTTTGGTTCTAGAAACTTGCCCTTGTGGCCACTCATACACATCCATCACACTCATCTGAACCAAGTTGTTATGTAAAACTTCTAACACATCAATATAATACCTGGGTGGGGACACAGGAAAGCAGTATGCAATACGAGGCTTCCCTCATACATCATCATAAAGTTGTCATTAACAAAGGGCCAGTCTCTTGGATCCAGGTGCCTTGTCAGGGGGGTACGGGTCAAGCTACCTTCATCATTTTATCCTGTTAGATGCAGTAAATGATGGCTCTGGGGGATGTCTGTACAAGGACGGATAACTGTCTTCGTGGTCTGTTGGATTTGGGGTGAACTAGAATACCATTAGGTCTGTGTGGGCACATCGCTGGCACCTCAAAGGTGGCGGGATTTAGGACCAGGTAGCTCGTAATTCATTAGGCCTGGCCATGGCAGTACACGGTGGTTGTATGTCGGCCTCTGACATGGGGGAGGTAAATACTTGATGTGGCTCCAGCAGGAATGCGCGGAGGTGAAGCTGTGCTGTTCAAACACCAGCAAGCCTCGGCGGGCCTTGGCGGGTGGAGGGGGAGATGGCCTTGTAACTTTGTGCAAATCTCTGTTCACTGGGCTGCCAAATACTATTAGGGAGGACGGATTGTTAGGGCTGGGGGCTTTAGGTAAAGTACACATTTCTGCCGTTTCTATGTGCTTACATTACTAGGTTCATAAAATGGAAGATTTTCATTGGCACATACATTACATAATGTTAGTCAGTCTTATGCTTGCAACTCATGAGGAAGGGGGAACATACAACAAACTTGAGTTGGTATCAGGTTGGGTTATATACTCGGGAGCAAGAAAACATTGTGTTAATCTAACATTTTGATTATAGTAAAAACTGGCTCAATGCCCTAGGTGGCTCACATGCAGTACAACATATTTCATCACATCATACGCAAGCATGTTATATATTGTTTTTCCATTATCCTTTTTACAATAGCAGCAAACATTAGTCGGTACAAGGCAGATTTTTGAGTGGTCATACATTAGGCATCGGAGCACAAAGGTGTCTTGGGATGGGCGGGGGTCACCTCGCTTCCATACGAGTAACTGGCATTATACGTTTTAACACACATCGTAGCAGCATGGATAAGACTGAGAAACTCTAAAGTTTTACATTCATGGTTAGCATTTCATCTGGGGGAACTGGGCTGGGGGTCATGGACACCATAGATCACCAATGTAGAGGTTAGGCGGAGGATTGGGGTATGCTTGATGGGGGTGGCTTTTGTTCTTTCCCAGACCAAAACTACAAGTCTGATCACTTCTAGGGCAGTGATGTACTGCTGAAGGCAAATGATAGTGTTTGTTCTTTTACTTGTTCGCGTCTAGTTGCTCGTGAGAACGGGCTTTCAGCAGATCTGCCATGGGGTGGAGGCTGGGGAGTGGGGGGAGTACAGGACTCTCTGTGTGGGGGCCGAGCTGCAGCTTTTGTGCGCAGGCTATTTTGCTGAGGCCTGGGTTCAGTGTACTTAAAATGAAGTCTTAGCGTGTTACAAAATGGTGTCTGTTATGCTATACTACGGGCCGTGCAGCCTCATGTGTCGATCCGCAGCCACCCTGCCTCCCAGGCTCAGGTGCATGGGGGGCTGCTGAAGAGTTATGAGCCTCACGTAGTTGGGCAATGTGGGGTAGGGGGGTCCTAAAGACCTGCCCTCCCATACACTCTCCATGCACATTTCTAGCGCCAGAATTTCATTGGCCCCTGGATCCTATCCATAGTATCCACGGGGTACAGCGTATCCATCCCAGCCTCTCCTCCCTCTTCCACTCCCACAGGTTGGGACAGCAACTCCTTTGGCGGAGATCTGGTCGCTCGTAGAGAGCCTGGTAGTGGAGGAAGTTCCAGCCTCCCAGCAACGTTTTGGCTTCTACTCCAGGATTTTCGCCATTCAGAAGAAGAACCAGGTGTCCCTGAGAGTTGTGCTGGACCTTTCCACCCTCAACCTCTCCTTACCCCTACAAGAATTCAAGATGGTTGCATCGGCTTTTATAGCGGAGACATTGGACAAGGGAGACTGGATGTGCTCCGTGGACCTGAAGGACGCGTACCTACACGTCCCGATTTGGCAGCCCCATCGTTCTTTCCTACGGTTCAGGATCATTGGCTACCATTTCCAATACAAAGTCCTTCCGTTTGGCCTCAACTCAGCCCCCAGGGTCTTTACCAGACTCATGAACGCTGTAGCAGCCCTCCTCAGAGCGCAGGGCCTCCACATCTACCCATACCTCGACAACTGGCTCGTCTGGGCTACTTCTCCGGAAGCGGTTCACCACGCTTCCCAGGCGCTCATGAGCACTCTGCACGACCTGGGCTTTTCCCTCAACCTCAAGAAGTCACAGCTGCTCCCTACGCAGTCTGACATTCCTGGGTCTCATCCTGAGACACGTGCTCCGAGAGGGTTTTCCTATCGGAAGACAAGTTCTCCAGCATGGGGTCTGGCATGGATTCACATGCTCATGAATATTCCCCGTCGTCAGGCTGGGAATCCTCGGTAAAGAAAAAACCAGTATCAGTTTCGTTTCTGATCTGTCTTTCGTAGTAGTAACCAATCACTGGTCTCTGCGTCATACTGACCACAGCCAATGACTGCCCTCTACCTAAGCACCGCCTCTGGCAGCCATCTTCAGATTTTTACCGCACGTTCATGTGTTGGGATCCTCGTGCTATTGCTCTCGAGCGTTAGTGCTATTTTTTCACGTTTTTTGCTCAAAAACTTCGTTTTTTCGGTCAAAAGAGCCTCAAGCTCCACCGACTCTCTATCCGATCAACGGGGACCCGTGTCGGATTCGTCTGCGCCCCTCAAGGGTGAAGATTTCGTCGAGCTACGCTTTGGAGGACTCCAGAAGCTTCTCAGGCCCGGACATGGCCCAGGAGAAGGGAAGCTCGATGCCCGGAAAGCTGTTCAGGGTCTGCCCTGGATGCCAGCTGCAGAACGTCTTTGAGGACGAGCACTCCTTTTGTCTCTACTGCTTACATGAGGACAAGACGCACGTGGAGAAGGACTGTGCGTTTTGCGGCAATATGTTGGAGCGGACCATGAAGGACCGCCATCAACGTCTCCCCAACTGGCTGGAAGGGAAGAGCCCGTCAGGCGAGAAGAAGAGGAAGAAATCCGAGCGGTCTTCTAAGACCTTTGAGGACGCCCCGGCGACGGGGGTCCAACACAAGGCCAAGCACCGCGAGTCCGCTGGCACCGGGAGCGCCGAACGGTCGGGCTCTACGGGTGCCAGGCAGGGCGCCCCCTCCCCGGCACCATCAACCACGAGCCAACGCTCTGGGTCGGGTAAGAGGAAGGGCGAGCACCCGGCAAAGCTCCTGGAGAGGCCCCGGTCGAGCTCGAAGGCCCCATCGGAGGGGGAGCGAGGCAGTGTCCCCCCCCCCCCTCAAGGATAAGGCGGTGAGCGCACCTAAGGTGGTGAAGGCCTTAATCCATCCGGCCAAGCCCTCTATCGATACTGTCGCGGCGACCCTGGCTCAGCCTGTGGAGGCTACACCAGTGGTGGCGACCTCGGGGCTCAGAGTCTCCCTGCCACCTCGGAGGGAGTCCTCTTTTGTGCCCATCGATAGGACCCCCGTGAAATCCCCGGCGGGGAAGAAGGGGGGGGCAAGGGCGTCGTCGTAGATTCGGCTTCAACCTCGGAGGAAGAGCTGATCGAGGTCTTAAGCCACGGCCTTGGCGTGGAAGAAGACCGGCCCGTCGGGATGGATCCCAACGCAGGTGACGACGACATCGTCGAGGGTGCCGACGGGGCCCCTGATCGCCCGTCGGATTCCCCTCTGCCAGCGCCGCAGGACAACTCGGCGGCCATTTTGTTGGCTATACAGTCCTTATGCTCAGAGATAAGGACGAGACTACCGTTGCCGACGGAGGAACCTCTCCCGTCGGGGGAGCCTGAACCGGGACCTTCTGGCATTCCCCCGCCCAAGAAAAGGATTCACCCTCCACCTCCTTTTCAGCCGTCGCGCACCGTCCAGCCCTCCTCCTAGTCCACCCGAGGGGATGATACGGGGACTGACACGGCAGCGACGGGTACGGACGACGAGGTATACGACGAGGATCTACCGTCGTCACCTCCCACCAGGGCTTCTCCGCCCGACGAGATTGGTTCGTTCCACTCCATGATCGCCAGGGCATCCGAGCTTTTCCAACTCTGCCCTGAGGAGAAGAAAAAGGAAGGATTCCTTTATCAACGGCGCGAGGCCAAGAGGAAGACGGTCCTCGCGGTGCCTCTACTGGACGACATTTGGGATGAGGGCCTCGCCCTCCTCAAGAACCCTTCCACTAGAAGAGACCGGTACGAGAAGAAGTACCGGGTCCCGGACGCGGCCCCCCTGTGCCTCCGGGCGCAGCCTACCCCGGACTCCGTCGTCTCCGCGGCGGCCAGGAAGAAAGCGGGGGGGGGGGTGCGGCCTCCACATCGACTTCCCCACCGGACGGCGAGGGAAAGAAATTGGACACTATGGGACGCAGGGTCATCTCGTCTGCAGCGACGACGATTAAAGCGGCCAAAGCCTTGGCTATCGTGGCCCGCTACGACAGGGAGCTATGGTAAAAACTGGCTCCCCTGCTGGACTTCCTACCGGACGACAAGAGGGCGGATGCCCTGGAGATCCTACAGGAAGGTGAGGTGGCGTCAGACCACGCCATCACTATTGCGACGGACATCGCCGACACTGGGTTTCGCCAGTTGGGCAACGGCGTGTGCCTTAGGCGGCGTGGATGGCTCAAGGCTACGGACTTCCGTCAAGACGTACAGACCAGAGTCCTGGACATGCCGTTCGATAGGAACAACCTGTTTGGGAAAACAGTGGACGATTCCCTTCAGGCCATTAAAGCGGACACTGAGACGGCCCGGGCCCTTGGGGTTCTGCAGCAACGACGGACGCCCTTTCGGAGCAGCGGAGGCAAGGGCGCCTCCAAAGGTTCCGGCGGCGGTTTCTCCACCTACCGTCAAGCGGCCCGCTCGTCGTCTCAGGAGGCCTACAGAGGACGAGGCAAGTCCGGCGGACCCCGCCGTCGTCGCCAAGGAGGTCAAGGCGGCAAAGCCTCGTCGAAACAGGATTGAACCGCCCCGGTGGGAGGCCGGCTGGCGAGCTTCGTCAGCGTGTGGGAGTCCATCTCCACCGACCGTTGGGTGCTGGACGCCTTAGCCCGGGGCCACGCGCTCGAGTTTCAAAGAAGGTGCCCGCGCGTCCCCCCCGTGGCCAGGAAAGAGCTTCACGTCCCTCAGCTTCTCCTGGAGGTAAGGGCGATGCTCAGGAAGGGCGCCATCGAACTCGTCCCAAAGAGGCTTCGGGGCTCCGGAGTTTACTCGAGATACTTCCTCGTGAAGAAGACGGGAGGATGGCGCCCCATCCTAGACCTGCGACGTCTGAACAAATTCATCAAGGCGCAGAAGTTCCGGATGGTCACCCTCCAGCACGTCCTGGGTCAGCTGGAGGAAGGAGACTTCCTGTCGTCGTTGGATTTGGAGGATGCCTACTTCCATATTCCCATCCTAAAGGGGCACCGAAAATTCCTCAGGTTTGTGGTCCAAGGGCGTCACTACCGGTTCAAAGCCCTCCCCTTCGGACTACGGTCGGCATCCAGGGTATTCACCAAGTGCCTTGCACCGGTGGCGGCGCAGCTGCGCCGCGAGGGGATCCACGTCTACCCCTACCTGGACAACTGGCTCATCT
This sequence comes from Ambystoma mexicanum, assembly GCF_040938575.1. NCBI lineage: Eukaryota > Metazoa > Chordata > Amphibia > Caudata > Ambystomatidae > Ambystoma > Ambystoma mexicanum. The sequence goes on along the minus strand of NC_090931.1, from coordinate 1,134,588,639 downwards.
GAGCCAAGACGAGGGAGCTCGCCGTGGAGCACACGGCAAGGACCGTCCAACTTCTCACGGACCTGGGATTCTCAGTGAACTACGCCAAGTCCCACCTGGTACCCGCGCAAAACGCACTGTTTCTGGGAGCGAAGCTCGACACAGTGTCCCTTCTGGCCTCCCCTTCGGAGGAAAGGACCAGGTCCATCCTGGGCAAGGTACAGCGGATGTTGGCTTCCGACGCGGCCAAGGTGAGGTCCATCAAGTCCCTCCTCGGAATGATGTCTTCTTGCATCTACCTCATTCCCATGTGCAGGCTCCGGATGCGCCCGTTGCAGGAGTTCCTGGACGCGCGCTGGATCCAAACGACGGGCGGCTTCGAGGAGAGGATCACACTCGACGAGAGTTTCCGCCGAGCGGTCCGGTGGTGGGGCACCCGCGCGCATCTGACGGCGGGCATGGACTTCCAGACCACCAGGAGACAGTGACCACGGATGCCTCCCTGGAAGGGTGGGGAGCGCACACCGAAAATCTGCACGCGAGACGCCTTTGGCTCCCGACGGAGAAGTCCCTCCATATCAACGTCCTGGAGCTCCGTGCAGTGTTCTGGGCCCTCAGGTCCTTCCTTCCGTCCCTCAAGGGCGAGGTGGTGAGGATCTTCACCGACAACACCACCACCATGTTTTACATCAGGAAACAGGGCGGAACCAGGTCCCCAGCACTGTCCAAGGAGGCGCAGGACCTGTGGCATTGGGCCGTCGCCCAAAGGATGTTTCTGGTGCCGTTTCATCTGGCAGGGATAAAAAACACCATCGCCGACTCACTCAGCAGGGAGCTGCGCTCGTGCCACGAGTGGGAACTACGGCAGGATCTAGTGGATCACCTCTTCCGACGGTGGGGCACACCCCAGATCGACCTGTTCGCGACGGCGACGAACTCCAAGTGCCGGAGGTTCGCCAGCAGGTTTCCCCAGGCGAGGAGCATGGGCAATGCTTTCTCGTTCCCCTGGGAGGGCCTGTTCCTCTACGCGTTCCCTCCTTTGCCACTGCTAATCCGGCTCGTCAACCAGCTCAAGAGGTCACGGTGCAGGATGATCCTCGTCGCACCTGCGTGGCCGAGGCAGATATGGTTCCCGGACCTTCTGGACTTGTCAACGTCCCCGCCAATCAAGCTGCCGGTGGACGCGGATCTACTCTCCAGGGAAGGAGGCGCCATCCTCCACCACGATCCGAAATCGCTGAACTTGCAGGCCTGGCTCCTGCAGCGCTAGAGTTTGGAGGATACGACATACCGGCCGACTGCAGAGAGGTTCTTGCAAAGGCCAGGGCGTCCTCGACTCTTAAATGCTACGGACACAAATGGAAGAGGTTCTCTGTCTGGTGCCACGCACAGAAGATTAACCCTCTACGGATTACGGCTCCCCAGGTACTGCCGTACCTGCTAACGCTGGCCAAAGCTGGATTGACACACGCGTCCATCAAGATTCATCTTGCTGCGATCTCCCGATACACCAGAACCACGGGGCGGACGTCCTTGTGGTCTCATCGTCTGGTGAAAGAGTTCATGAAGGGACTGGTCAGATCGTTCCCACCGGTGAAGGCTCCGGCCCCGGCGTGGGAGCTCAACGTGGTGCTGACCAAGCTCATGGGACCTCCGTTCGAGCCTCTGCACTCGGCCCCGTTGAAGTTTCTGTCGTGGAAAACAGCGTTTCTTGTGGCCATCACCTCCGCACGACGGGTGGGAGAGATCCAGGCCCTTTCCTGCAAGGCCCCGTACTTGACTTTTCACGACACGAGGGTAGTGCTCAGGACGCACCCCTCCTTCATGCCCAAGGTACCGTCGGACTTCCATATCAACGAACCCTTGGTGTTGCCTGTGTTTTTCCCGTCGCCTTCGTCGCCGGCTGAGAGGACTTTGCACTCGCTGGATGTGGCTAGAGCGCTGAAGTTCTACGTGGACCGCACGAAGTGTTTTCGGAAGACGTCACAACTCTTTGTGAACTTTGGACCTGTCAATCAGGGGAAGGCTCTCTCGAAAGCTTCCATTTCCAGATGGCTCTCCGGCTGTATCATGTACTGTCACCGGTTGGCAAACCGACCGCTGCCTGGCCGTCCGAGAGCCCATTCCACCAGAGCGATCGCAGCTACCACGGAGTTCCTTTCTGGTGTGCCCCTGCTGGACATATGTAGGGCTGCTACGTGGAGGTAGACGCACACCTTCACGAAATTCTACTGCGTCGATCGGGATTCCAGGGAGGAGTCCAGGGTCAGCCAAGCAGTGCTGCGCAACCTGTTCGCCTGAGGTGAGCCTGATGAGGTGGTAAGATGCTTAATGTTGAGTTTGATGTGATGCTTAATGTTGAGCCTTTGCCACCTCCCGTGGTTGTGCATGTGTGTACTGCTATGTATTCTTTATTCATGAGCATGTGAATCCATGCCAGACCCCATGCTGGAGAAGGAACAAGTTACTTACCTGTAACTGTTGTTCTCCAGCATGGGTCTGGCATGGATTCACATGCGAACCCTCCCGCCTACCCCTCTGCGGCTCTTCACTTGGTCATACTGCCACTTCACGTGCTACCAAATCTGAAGATGGCTGCCAGAGGCGGTGCTTAGGTAGAGGGCAGTCATTGGCTGTGGTCAGTATGACGCAGAGACCAGTGATTGGTTACTACTACGAAAGACAGATCAGAAACGAAACTGATACTGGTTTTTTCTTTACCGAGGATTCCCAGCCTGACGACGGGGAATATTCATGAGCATGTGAATCCATGCCAGACCCATGCTGGAGAACAACAGTTACAGGTAAGTAACTTGTTCCTTCTCGGCCATCAAGAGGCCCACCGCCCACTTCCTCAGCAGAGAAGTGACCTCAGCATGGTGGTACCAACATCTCCTGGGTCTACTAGCGGCGGTTCTGCTAGCTGTGCCGCACATGAGACTAAAAATGAGAAGGATTCAGCTGCACTTCGCGGCCTCATGGACTCAGGACCGGGGCTCTCAATCCGAGATGATAAACGTTCCTCCATCGCTCCACGAGTACCTATCTTGGTGGTCCACGGACTGCAACCTACGGACGGGCAAACCCTTTCGGCTGCTTTCTCAGCAGGCCACCATCGCCACAGACTCCTCGCTCGAGGGCTGGGTGAGCCACCCTGCACAATCTCTCGGTCCACGGCACCTGGGCTGGGCAGGAGCAGGAATACCACATCAATTGGCTGGAGGAGCTGAATGCCATCTGGCTAGCGCTCAGAGCATTCCTACCACTTCTCAAGGACAAGGTTGTCCTCATCCAGACAGACAACTCAACCAGCATGTACTACGTCGTCAAGTAGGGAGGCACCAGATCCCCTCCTCTGTGCCGACAGGAAATCAACATGTGGGAGTGGGCCCTGGAAAACATCTACCTCAGGGCAGTCCAGCTCCCAGGCGAATCCAAACTGGAAGCGGACAGGCTCAGCAGGCTGCGAGAGGACAATTAAGAGTGGCGGCTGAACTACCTCGTTATTCAGGAGATCTTCGACCGGTGAGGTCACCCCCATGTGGATCTCTTTGCCACCTGGCACAACAAGAAGTGTCCCCAGTTCGCATCCTGGCAAGGTCAGGGCCCCGGCTCTCTGGGCAACGCATTTCACCTCCAGTGGACCAGCATGAAAGCCTACACCTTTCCGCCCACTCCTCTGATCCACAGGGTAATTTGCAAGATCAAGGAGTCTCACCGACTTCTCATCCCGATAGCTCCATGGTGGCTGGCTAGGCCATGGTTTTTCAGCGCTACTCAGCCTCTCAAAGATGCCCCCCTGTGCCAGGGAAGTTGGCGCTCACCGTGTGGTACCTGAGCAGGTAACGCTTCGGCACCTTGGCCTCTCACAGGCCAATCTGGAGATCATACAGGGCGCTAGGAGCAAAGCCACCAGGGTCCAGTACAAGAGCAAATGGACCAGATTCTGCCACTGGGCAGACTCCAAGGCAATTGACCCCTTGGCTTGCACCTTGGACGACGTGCTCTTTGTTGGGCGCACCTCGCTCATTCAGGCGTGCAGGTGGATACCTGCCTCACATACCTTGCAGCCATTGGGGCTTACAGGAACTCTGAGGAGGGCATTTTTTTTTTCTTCTCCAAGCCTATTGTCAAAAATCAGATGGGTCTCGCTAGGCTCTACCCGCCTGTCCAGTCCGCACCCAGTGTGGGACCTCAACATAGTCTTGGGTGCACTGGCACACAAACCATTCGAGCCAATGGCATCCGTGGACATCAGGATGGTCGTCATCAAGACGGCCTTACTAGTCGGCCTTACCTTGGCTCGTAGAGTTCGCAAGATCAAGGCACTGGTTGCCTCTGAACCATATACTACCTTTAACAAGGACAAGGTAGTCATGCGGATGCACCCAGCTTTTCTGACCAAGGTTCCGTCTGCTTTTCACCTTAACGAGGAAATAGTCCTTCCTACGTTCTTTCCTGATCCTAAGGACGATGCACAAAGGGTGCTGAACTGCCTGGAAGTCAGGCGTGCGCTGAAATTCTACTTTGACAGGACCAAGGGCTTCTGCAAGTCGGACACCCCGTTTGTCACCTTTGGAGGTTCAAGACCAGGCTTTCATGCTTCTAATGCCTCCATATTCCGCTGGATGGTCTCTGCCATCAAAGAAGCGTACGGGGGCCAGCACAAGCCACTTCCGGCCAAAATGCATGCCCATGCAGTCGGGGCCAAGGCAACGGCCATCGCATTCCGCCATGCCACTTGGCAAGTCATAAGCAGGGCGGCCACTTGGGCCTCTCCCTCCGCTTTTTGCAAGCATTACTGTTTGGATGCCGGCTCTAGATCTGATGCGGCTTTCGGACAGGCGTTTCTCAGGAACCTATTTGCTTAGCCAGGGTCTCCTCTCCACCCTGGGGCTCCAATCAGTTGTAATCGCCCATACAGTATGGAGGAAAGGGGATGGAACGTAAGGGTAATTATAAGTTACTCACCGTAGTGAATAACATACTCTTAGTCAATGGTCCCCTTTCCTCCATACGTCCCACCATCCTCCCACCTAATAATAATGGTGTCATTAACCATTGCCTAATTTATTGTCGACGCGTCAATTGGGACTGAGGTGTGGCGCTGGAGGGCGGAGTCAGGCCAGCGCATGCTCCCTGGGCCGCGCCAACGCGTGCCTCCAAATTTAAAGGGGAAGAAGGTTTTTCTGGTGAAAAGGGTTCAGTCTCCCGTCCCTTGGCAGGGACGCCCATACAGTATGGAGGAAAGGGGACTACGTTGAATAACTTATAATGTATGCTGCCAGAAATGATAGACAACCACGATTAGCCTTGGATATAGTACATTTTCCTAACATCTTAATGTGGCTAAATCGTGCTTGCATTTTTCCTCAATGAAATTTGGATTATCAGACACTAGCAAAAAGTACTCCTACTCTGCACGTGTTCAGTTCACGGACATGATGGCACTCCTCAATGGTTGAAAATCAATGGTCCTGTAGGTCGCTGTTCCGAGTCGCTTGTAACTGGATGTGCTTTGCACTTTGAAGTAAACTGCACTGTGAATGTTAATGTGTGGCTGGCTGACATACCCCGGAGCAGACGTGGAGGGGAGGCAAGAGTTGGCGTGCTGCAGCATACTGGGATCTTCTGTGCGCTCTCCCCGTCATGGTGCAGTGCAAATGAGTCAGAAATGGTGTGTCCTAGGGCCTTGAAACATGGTTGCCGAGGTCCCAAAGGACGCTTCGAGATTTGTTTCTCGCATCAAAATTCTTAAAATAAGCTTTGTCTGGTCCTTTTACGACCGCATTGATATTTTGCCAATTTCAGGCAACCGTCTCATGTGTGAAGGGGCTGAAATCCAGGGGTCGGGGGTCTAAATGTCATATGGCCAGTAATGTCCGGATGGTCCCAACAGGGGTAACTATGAAAATTTGGTGCAGATTGGTGAAACGGTCTGGAATTGTATAAGGAAGACGGAGACATACCCAGACAGATGCATTTGAAAATGAAAGTAACACTAATTTTGTTTGCTTTCCCTTTTCTATTTTATTGCTGCCTTGTGGAAGTCTACTTAACCTTTCCCTGGCCACTTCCACTGTTAGTGTGAATCTTGTTCCCCTTTCCACTGGCACCGTTACTGTGGGGGTGGGGTAACTTGTCATCTGCTGCCCACCTGCTAGCCCCTTGTTGTATTTGCTGCTTTGCTCTTCATAGTCTGCATATTTGTTCGCCGTTGGACTAATGTTTTGGTTAACCTCAAATGGTGCATACCCCTATTACCTTTGCCCCTTTAACCTTTTGTTACTGATGGCATTTTATTTTTATCTTCTTTGTTTCCGATATGTCGTTTTTCAAACGTTAATTTTCATACCTGGAACAAGATTGCAAAAGTTCACTCCCGAGTCATTTCGTGGCTCATTTCACAAGAGGAAAAGTGGATACTGCTGTTCTCCTAAGAAATATCTTTCTGCGCAATATTTAAAGCAACGGCTTAGAAACCAGATCACATGTTTACAAGCCCTGTTTTCTGGAGATTTGGATCGGAAGGAGAGCATGCAAGCTGGTTGGTTAGGAATCCTGAAGAAACCTGCTCACTTAACCATATGAGCTTAGATGTCCTTTTTATTTTAGCCTGGTTTTTACCTTGCTCCAGAGGTCATGGGTTTCTGTTCAGTTTGTCTTAATGAAGATCCTTATTGTAGAATGTAATTCTACTTGTAATCCTTTCTCCATCACCAGTAGTCTTATCTAATTCATACTCCGCTCTTACACCTCCCCATCCCATCAAGGGCAAAAGGCAAGTCCTAATTCAACATAAATGCGCTTCTCTGTCAGACAAAATTAAATGAGGCTCACTGTCCTTACACTGTCTGACAGATACTGGTGCTTCTTGGCTGTCTTTTTTACTGGTCTCCTTGTATCAATGTATTCCTAGTACCACATTAGCTTCCTTGTTCCTTGTTCTAGTTGTTTCTATTTGAGTAGATCAGAAAGTGACAGGTCTGTATAAAATCAGCATAAATGTGCTTTTGGGGATAGACTTTGGAAAAAGTTGAATTCAGATAGGACTCCATTATTTTGTTATATGGGCGTTTAGGTTTATAAAGGTTGTGTTCCAAGATCCCCTCATAAGCGAAGTGTAATAAAGCCACTACGGAGCCTGGACATGTTTTCAAGGCGCTATTAAGCATATATGCAGAAACCCTACAGTTGGACCAACACCTCCAGGACGGAGCAGGCAACTGATTTTCCTTAGAACATTGCTTCCAAACATTCCACTGCAGGGTTGCACAGCTGGCACACAGATGACATCCCTCACATTCCATCCGGCTCACACAAGCCATTACAACACTAAGTTTTTCGGTTATTGATAATTTAATGAGGATAACCACAATGAGCTGCTTTTGCAAGTGAACAATGTTTTCTTATGCACAATAGATGGCCCTAGCCATGGTTCTAAAACATGTATTGGATTTTTTGCTGATACATTTGGTGTGATGCCAGTACTAATTTTGCCTCTACACCAGTTAGCTTTCCTTCGAGTATCTTTCTAAGGGTTTGGCATTTGCATTGTTCAAGTGGATTATATGGGGTACACTTTAGTGCATCCAATCCTCCTTTAGGGAGAGTTTATATTGACCTCCGCTAAGCCAAAGGGCCAGTGGCTGTATGCTTTTTTGCTGACTACACCATGAGGCCACTGTGTATTTCCTTTTTAAGATGAAAAATGGCTCTAATGGAAACCTCACTGACTACCCTTTCTTGTGAAACAGCTTGCTAGTGATTTGTTTTGCCTGTAGCAAATACATGTAAGCTTTAGTGTCCTTGCAGTTGAGGCACATACTACACATAATGAATGCTTAAATGCTTAATAATTGTAAACGATCCTGCTCCTGAAGCAACAACCTAGAGCACCTCTAGTGAAAGTGAGTATAATGGTAGCAAGCAGTTATGAATAAATGCACTAACCATGGCTGATTTGAATGAAAGTATTTAATCTCTGCTAGCTTTGCACCCAGTGGATAGTAATCCAATCTGCCTAAATACAGAGTATGCTTTGTGACATAATATTGAAGTAGTAAAATATCACTTGGTTTGTTCTGATTTCAGCTAGGTTTTTTTTTTTAAATGGCCTATTTTGAAAATGACAGATTGTCATTATTCTGATAAGCCAATTTCCATGAGAATAACCGCATTCAGTGCTAATTGATCGTTCTTTGGTAAGATTTTCATATTGGTGATAAATCTTCCTAACTGATGTCAACCCAAGAATGTTTCGCTTGGACTTGGTAACTTGTACCTTGTCCCTACGTGAGTGGGAATCTTTTTCCCCTCACCTAGTCTTTTACTCTTTTTATGGGTGACCTTTTCATGTCTCCCCATAGTGTATGGTTGAAGTTATTGTTTCATACAACATTTGGGCTCAGGCTTGCATCTTTGGGGCTCCCCTGTTAATTTTTCTTTCCTATACCGGGGTGAACTACTGTTCCCAAGTAGTAAAGAGACATTTTCATCCCCTTCACATGTTGAATAAGTGAGCCAACACACCCCACCTTATGTGGAGTGCTAAGGGGATACAATGTATCCCCTTTCGTACTTAACTGGTAACATTTTGATACAATTGCGAGTTTACATCAGTGGCAGTGGTTTTACCTTTATGACTTTTAGTCACCATTCGCAGGCTGTTAATTCATTCAACCTCGGTAATGCACAGAAGAGCCACCATTTTGCTAAAATGGTGGGTTCCTTCTTTTTTCAACATTTCTTGTGATCTTGCTGTTTCTTAGGTCTTCCCATGCCATTCTCGGTGGGAATGACCTCAGTGGAAGTTTTGTCTACAGCGGGAATCCTTTGGATTCCCCGCACAAGCTCCAGAGTGTCTGAGAAGGCAGAAAGCGAGGAAGGAATTAAACTTTGCAGCCCTTTGTTTTCCACCTTGCCTGAAAGGAACCAACTTCCAGTGGGGAGGGGGCTAGTTGTCCTGAATGGGTAACCAGACTGGCCCTTGCTGTAAAATGTAGGGAGAGAATGTAGAAGTTCCTGTTAAATACTCCGAACCTGGAAGCTGCTGATAAGTCGACCACTGGAGCTGAAACCGAAGAGGATGATGAAGAGAAGACCGCTGTACTGATTACCAGCGACCGGAGCGCCTGCTGTGTAACCAGAGCCTACTGTAACCCTTCCTTCCAATCGACCTGGGTGTCCTGACTGTACGCCTCCTACCCATGAGCCATCCCACGGCGGGCTGCGACCTTGCTGGACTGCAATACCCCAGTACCGTGGGATCTCGAGCCATTGTGCAATGCATGGTATTCTGAAGTCCGAAATGTTGCCGGCTTCCTTCTGACTCTCCAGAGAGACGATTTGAGTCCTTGAAGTCCCCTCACCAGAGTGCTGGACCAGATTAGCGACGAGAATCCGATCAGCGATATTCTGTCATCTCCTGGCTCCTGAAAAGGGCGCCAAAACCACAGAACCGCATCCAGCTGTGAAAACTCTTGCCTGGGACTTGCCCTGTTTATCCCTGCTACACATTCCCTTCCAGTGTCCTTTCTTCAGTCACCATGATAAGGAATTAAAGGACCAGGCTTTCGGCTGCAGACCCTGAAGACGTCCTGCTGCAAACCCTTCTCCTGTGCGGAGGTAGTGTTGGCTGGGTTATTACTTAAGCCTTGTGCGATTTCCGTGCAACTGTGGGGGTGGATCTTGTGATTGAGTCCTCTGTTGGGTAAGATTTTGGAAAGTCCAACTGGTGTGGGACTTCACAAGACTTATGTCTTGGTATTAGGCAGAACCAACTCTTATCAATATAGGCCTGTCCTACACAAGATGGTAGAGTGATTGATCAGCCAGGCTTATCTTGGGATGGGGTAATGTGGCTGTAGAGTAGCACAATGAAATCCATAAACACAAGGCACCAAGTAAACACTTACACATTTATATATTATTTATTATTCTGATGCTAGTGAATCTGCTTAGTCACATGCTGTGCATATAGTCTGACATCTAGTGGTAATCTCGGAGTATTGCATCTTGTCTTTCGAGGATAGAAAGTGGACGTCAACATGGGCGTGCTTGTAACACTATCCCTAACATAACATAACGTGACGTGTAGTGTAACCAAAATCCTTCACGCGTCGAGGTCCCTCGGATTGTTTGTCGCCTTATGCGGAGCTTGAAAAATTGCTAATATATACTTCTTTGTCCTCAACCTCTGGTCGTTTTAATATTAGTCACCCTTCACCGACAACTACTTCAACCAACACCGAAGACTGCAGAAGACAACTACAGACTTCGGCAGCTGGTGCTTTGGTCAATACTGTCGATCGCGTGGCCTCGGCTCTCCGGCCAGGCCTACACAGTAGGGAGAGTGGGGTCTGGGGCTCTGTCTCTTTCCAAGAATGCATTTCCTTCTCCCCTCTTTTCCCTTGTGGTTTTGCTATCGCTATTAACCTGAGCTATGGACAGGACTACACTCGTGAATCCCGCCAAGGGCAAACCTGGCTTGGCACACAGAGTACATCTCAAGAAGGACCTTTCCACAAAGAAATGGTGAAAAAAGACGACTAGGGCCATTTTGACAAAAATGTCACTTTGGGTGCTTTACTGCAGCTGCAAACGCAGCCTGCAGTAAATGCACACCACGGTAGTTAAAACTAAACCACTGCCACCTGCCATTCAGTGAGAAAAGGGTAACATAAACATGTTACATGAGAATCTAGACAAAGGGGATTGTAGGTAACCCCTCCAGCACCCTTTTGTAAGATAGTGTGGGCTGGGTTAGTCAAATGTAAAGTCAATGTCACTTTACTGCTCTGGGAAACTGTAGTTTATCCCAGAGAAGGTATTTAAAACTTGGGAAATCTGAAAGACTTCCCTGTGCCACTGCACTGAAGGTGCATTGTGACACAATGTAAATGATGATGCCTATGGAGTTTGTCAGACTCCATATCCAAAAGAGAAATAAAGTTCAGAAATTGCATTAAAATACATGAGAGAGTGGGGGAAAAAGGGTCTCGATTCTCCAGGTTAAAAATATCAAGTCCTCAAAATCCAGAAAAGTTGCTGGTGGTCTCTAAGGTGGAAGGAATTAGCACATTTCTGAGAATTCTCCCTAACAGTTGGCAACCTTCCGCTATGGAAGCTTCTGACTTTCCCTAAGCTAAGTGAGAGCGTAGTGTATAAGTGGGCGACAGATGGATTCACCACTCTGAAAGACGTCTACGATATGGGCTCCTTTATTGTACTACAAGACTTGCAGGGTTCCCCATGGGTATGGGCCTCAGATGGCTACAGTAACTGGGCTGTGCCACGCTGCTAGAAGTGCCTGGTTGGGATTCCCAGTATTGCCCCCCTGATGAACCATTACTCAGCCTCATCATGGAGGGAACCTCTATTCGTCGCATAGTGGCCAAAATATACAATCTGCTGCAGACCCGCGGCAACAAACTGTTACCTAAGCTCTGTGACATCTGGGCTAAGGATCTGGGCACAGACATCACTGACGAGGCCTGGTAAGCTGTGGTTACAGATCCGCACTGCCATTTAACTCTAGATTCCACCTAATACCATTTTTAATTATTACACAGATTTCACTACTCACCTGCCAAACTGTACTGCTTCTCATCCACACACTCCCCTCTCTGCCCAAGACGTCACTCGGAAGTGGCTGGATATCTCCACATGTTATGGGACAGCCCGAGGATCAGGTAGAGTCTGTGACACCATGTCTTTGATTTTAGATTGCACTAGTGAACCTAATCCTCTGACTGGTTAATTCCATAAATTTGAGTCCCTTCGCCGAAGTTTCCAGACTTGCTAGCCTTTGCATGCTGCTAGCAGTACAATGTATACTGTTGCTGTGGTTAAAGCCTGCTAGCCCATTCATGTCACCCTGGATGCCGGCAGTGACAGGTGCCTCTGATCTGAAAGAGAAATGGTCCTTCCTGCAGCCGGCGCTCTGTAGGCCAGTTGACCTTTTGGCCCCCCTCGGCAATTACTTACTGACATTGAATAGTAACAAAGCATCGTCCCAGGACTCAACCTGTACTTGATTTTCATCTTTGTCTTGGTCGATATTATTGTACATTGTGCTGGTTGTTGCCTGCGTCACTTTCTGCTAGATTCACTGCCATGACTGCAAGCTCATTCTTTGGTGTGTAATTACTAAATTAACTAATGCTGCTATTCTTAAATTGGTTGTAATGTCAAGCACTCAATAAACAAAGTGCAACACACTTTCAAGGTAAGTAAGCACTTTTGTAACTGTTCACTCGCAGAGTTAGTTACTAACCATCTTCTTTTACAAGCAACGTTTGCACACTTGTTATTTTCATGGCAGAACCCTTTTCTTATCCAGTCCTTCCCTTATTCTATAGCATGGGTAGACTCTGAGACAGTAGAGGGACCTTAGTGGTTTAGGTGCCAGCTGTAGACTGGGTGAGATAGTCATCGGTTGCAGGCAAAGTTCAAACAAGTAAGCATATCACTTTAAAGTTAGTTGAGGGTCCAGGGACTTCAGAGGAGACACTGTAGGAGGATTCTGCAATGGTCATGGGTGAACTGGATGAGTGGCCTGCCAATCACAGAAAACATGCCAAAGCTCATAAAGGCTTAAGGTAGGTAAAATACCCTAGCCAACACAGTACTTCAGCACAGACGACGAGTTGTAGCAGGAAAACCCAGTCGATGGATTCCTTCGTCAAGAAGGCGGAAGACAGGACTTTGCAATGGCTTTTGCAGAAGGGATCACTGAAGAAGGCTCCAGGCAAGAGTTTCCTCACGGCTGGATGAGAGTTTGTGGATTTCGCATCTCTTCAGGAGCGCAGAAGATCGCTAGTCGGATTCTCATCGTTTGCAAGGTCCAGCTCTCTGGTGAGGTCTTTTTCAGACCTGAATAGTCTCTCTGGAGATCCAGCAGGATGCCCATGAAGTTTCTGCAAGATTCATAATTCGGAAGACCTTGCTCTGCACAATGGCTCGAGGTCCCAGGGTATTGCAGCCCCGCAAGGTCGCATCACAATGTGGGATGGCTCAAAAGGCAGGTCTTCTCGAGTCTCGTGGGTTTCTCCAGGTTCTGGGTCGTCCTTTACAGAGTCTCCAGGTTGATTGGAAGGAAGGGCTACAGCAGGCTCCGGTTACACAGCAGTTTCTCTGGTCGCTGGAAATCGTTTTAATTGCAGTTTCTTCATCTTCCTTTTGGTTCCAGTGGTGGTTGACTACCTCTTCAGCTTCCAGGATCTAACTTTGATGGAGGAACCCAGCCAATCAAACAACTTTTGCAGCATTCTAACCTGTGGGGTTGGCAGTCCTTCTAGGACAGCCAGTCTTCCAGTTTGAACTGGATTATCGCAGTCAGGCTGGAAGACAAAGGGCTGCAGAGTCTTGGACTCCTCCCTCACTTCCTGCCTTCAGACATTCTGGAGTCTGGGCAGGGAGTCCACAGGATTTCTGCCGAAGATAAAAATCGCACAGAGGATTTTCCTGCCCTGGATGTCGGGAGAAAGAACAAGAAAGGACAAATGCTAAAATGGCGAATAAAGAAGTCAGGGTGGGTGGTAAAGGTGCAACGATCTAATAAAAAGGTTCACTGCCACTAGACATTCAAGTTAAGTTTGTCCTTGTAACGTAAATGTTACGTTTAAAATGAGAAAGGGGATACTCAGTATCTCCCCAGCATTCCACATAAGGTTTTGGGGGAGGGTCTGCTGGTCTCACCTAATAAAATGTAGAAGGGATCCAAAGATCCTTCCTACCCTTGGAAACTGTAGTTCTCACAAGGGTAGCCAGTGAAAGTTAAAAGGGGAGCCCCTAAGGCAACCCAGCAACAATAGGCACTTATTGCCAAAAAATTGTCAAAGATGAGAACTTTTAAAAGACACTATGGAGTGTCTTAAAGTTGCTCTGCTCACCATAGTGACTAACTCACTCCTAGTCCATAGTCCCCTTTGCTCCATACTGCATGGGCGTCCCTCGCTATTGGCGGGAGACGGAACCTTTTTCACCAGAAAAAAAACCTCCCCCTTTACATTTAGAGGCACGCAGGGGTGCAGCCCTGGGAGCATGCGCTCCCCTGAATCCGTCCACTGGTGCCACTCCTCGTTCCCCATTGACACGTCGACAATATTAGCATTGCCTAATAACACCATTATTAGGGGCGGGGATGGTGGGAAATATGGTGGAAAGGGAACTATGGACTAGGAGTAAATCAGTCACTACAGTGAGTAACTATTACTTCTATGACGCGTCCCCTTTCCTCCATACTGCATTAGCGATTACAACTGAATGTAGCCCCAGGGTGGGGACCTGACCCTCCTTAAGCTAACAAGTTTCTTAGAACCGCCTGTCCAAAAGCCGCGTCTGATTTAGAGCAGGCGACCAAACAGTAGTGCTTACAGAAAGCCGAAGGGGTGGCCGCCCTGCTGAAGACCTGCCACGGGACCTGCCGCTGGAAAGCGACAGCCATGGCCTTGGCTCTGACAGCGTGGGTGTGCATGTTCGCTGACAGTGGTTTGTGCTGCCCCACATAGACGCATCACTCTCTGATAAAAGCCAGGGAATGCCTTCACAACACGGCACTAGACAATGCAAAACTTGCGCATAGGGAATCGAGGACTAGAATCTATGAATGCGGTGTTAAGGCAGACCAGTTGCTGGCCTGGTTGGAGAAACGTGAAGAGGGGCATAGATGCGTCAGACAGATAGTTGACAATGGGAATAGGCCGGCCCAAACGGATTCAGATATAGCAGAGGCTATCACTGAGTTCTATGCTGATCTGTACAGGGCCCCAGTGGCCCCAACAGACCGTCCCTCCTGGAGGAAATCGCGATCCCACAATTATCGGAGCAGCAAAGTTCCAACCTCGACAAAGACCTAGAGGAAACTGAGGTAGCGGAGGCCATAGCCCAGTTGCAATCTGGGAAGACGCCAGGTCCCAACGGATTCCCGGTTGAGACGTGGAAGAGACTGGGCAGGGACAAGATGGCAATACCCCTCCATAATATTTTCCTCGCAGCCAAAGAGCAGGGCACTCTCCCCATGACTTCAGAAGGGTCAGCATTGTGGTAATCCCCAAACCGGGAAATCCCTCCCCCCCGAATCATGTTCATCATACAGACCGATAACACTTATTAATGGCAAAGCTAAAATTCTCTCTAAAGCATTAGCCACCAGGCTGCGATCAGTTATATCCTCCTTGGTTCATCCGGACCAGTACGGCTTCATGCCACATAGGTCGACTAGAATGAATCTACACCAACTCCATTTACTACTAGAACGCGCCCCGATTCTCGAGCCGCCACCCGCTCTTCTGGCAATTGATTTCGAGAAGGCTTTTGACTCAGTGACATGGGGAAATCTGTGGGTGACGATGCGACGCATGGGGATCGGAGAAACTTTTTTTTAAATGGGTTCAGCTTTTATTAATTAATTTTATATGAGGAACCACAAGCGGAGTTCAGGGTAAATGGTTGGTCTTCCAGATCCTTCCCACTAGGCAGGGGCACAAGGCAGGGCTGCCCGCTGTCCCCCCTCCTCTTTACGCTGGCAATAGAAGCACTGGCACAATGGCTTCAACAGCTCACCACATGGCGTGGGTTCCGATGGCCGGAAAGGACGAGAAGATAAGGTCTCCCTCTATGCGGACGACCTGCTACTCTACTTGAGCGACCCAGAACATGCAGGCCCGATAGGGACCCCGGATGTTGATAGCCTTCGGGGACTTTAGCGGTCTAAAAGTAAACTGGGCCAAATCAGTCCTCTTCCTGGTTAAAGGAGGAGACCAGGCAATCCCACGGGATGTCCCCTATCGAGTGGAGAGGGAGGGCTTTCACTATCTTGGCATATGGGTCTCTGGGAACCTCTCGGCCTACGTGCCCCGGAACCTGCATCCTTTAACGGAATGCCTCGCCGAAGACGTGAGGCACTGGATGCTGATAATGGGTAGAGCAGCGCTTTTTAAGATGTTGGCACTTCCACGTCTTGTATACGTGCTACAGAACGTGCCACATGCAATACCGGACACAGAATTCATCTGAGTGGAGCGCCTCCTTAGGAACTGATAGGGAAGGGTGGGCATCCCCGCATCGCGTTAACAGCACTGTAGAGGTCTATTTGGGAGGGGGCATCGGAATACCACACCTATGGTCACATTATTGGGCTGCCCAGCTACAAGTGGTCAACGACTTGCTTCACGGAGACCTGGAACTCCCACATATTAGGGCGGAGATGTCCGTCGTACAGGGCACCCTACCACTCGCCATACTATACCAGAACCTTCCCAGAACCCCTCCGCAATCTATTTCCTCACATACTGCAGTCATCTGGAGGCAGGCACATACACACATAGGCTGGGGGAATAGACTAACTTTAGCGCAAGCGGTATGGCACAACTACATGCTCACTGATTTGCGGAAACGTAGTGATGACCCACCTGGTGGGTGAAGGCAGGGATACCCAGTCGGGGACGTAGTGACGGATGGTTTTATTCTCCCATTTGAGACACCAACAAAAATTTGGAATCCCCAAGAATGAGCGTTACCATCATTTGCAATTCAGGTCACAGACAGGCACTCACGGACGCACCAGTGCTCCCCCCTGGAGCACAACCTCCTTCCACAACACATTACCACTAAAGTCACGTCAACCTTATACAAAGCCATAAATGCATTCGCTACACCGGAACTGGTCAGCCTTAAGACCAAGTGGTAAAAGGATGAAGACCCCATAGAACCAGAGGACTGGACCAAAGTACTTATGCAACCATGTAAGATTGCCATAGACTCCAAAATCCGATTGGTACAATTTAAGATATTAAACCAAGTCTATTACCACCAAGTTGCCCTGTTCGGATGGGGGCGGGCCCCTGACCCCAATTGGTTGAGGTGCCGGGAGAGGGCACCTTCTTCCATTTGTTCTGGGAATGTCCCCGGATTAAAACCTTCTGGAGGCAATGCTGTCAAAGACTGTCGGGGTCCTGGGCTGCGCGGTGGAATTGGAACCTGCAAAGCTGCCGTTATGGATCCTGGAGCTTTGAGAGCTAGTAGCTAGATAGCAGCCAGATAGCCTTCAGCTCCAGCCAATTGATATGAGATTCCTGCTCCTGCCGGGACCAGACTCCATGGACACTGTGGTTGTCCAGCGTTGCCGCCCAGCCTTCAAGGAGGAATCTGTGGTGATGGTGGCCTGAGGAGGGGCGCCTGTCAGAAGGGTCTGCCAATCCGCAGGTTGCAGTCCTTGGACCACCAGGTGAGGTCCAGGTGGAGGAGGAATGCTGACCAGCTACGCTTCGGAGCCCCTCTCCTGATTCCATGAGCCGGCGAAGTGCAGCTGTAATCTCATCTTGATCCTCGTGTGGAGGACGGCCAGTAGGACCGCCGCCATGATCTCCAGTAAATGTTGGAACCACCAGGCCGAGGTCACCTCTCAACTGAGGAAGTGACTTGCAGCCCTCTTAATAGCCATGATCTTGACCTCTGAGGGGAAAACTCTCTGAGCTTGTGTCCCATATGAGAATCAGAAAGGTCGGGCTCTGAGCAGACTGCAGCTGAGGCTTCTTGAGGTTGATGGAGATTCCCAGCTTGTGAAGAGTGGTCATAAGAGCGGCGGATGTGAGGTACGCTGCCAGTCGTCCAGGTATGGGTAGAAATGGTGGCCCTGATGCCTGAGGAGGGCTGCCACTGCATTAATTAGTCTGATAAACACCCTGGGGGCTGAGGCCGAAGGGTAGAACCTTGTATTGGAAATGGCAGCCCATGATCCTGAACCACAGGAAAGATCGATGAGGATGCCAAATAGCGACGTATAGATAAGCTTCCTTCAGATCCAGGGAGCACATCCAGTCTCCCCTGCACAGTATCTCCACTATGAGTGCTGGCGTAACCCTCTTGAATTTCTGAAGAGGGTGGTTGAGGGAGAGGTCCAACCCAACTCTCAGGCCAGCCTAGTTCTTATTTTGTATGGCGCAAATCCTGGAGTAGAAGCCCAAGCCTTGCTGGGAGGCTGGGACTTCTTCCACTGCCTGGCTCTCAACGAGCGACCAAATTTTCGCCAACAGAGTTGCTGTCCCAATCTGTGGGAGGGGAGGAAAGTGAGGAATCGGTAGGTGGTACCCCGTATACACTAGAGATAGGATCCAGGGTTCTGCAAACTTCTGACGCCAAAACTGTGCGTGAAGGGCAAGCCTGCCCCCCACTGGAAACAAGTGGTCCCGAAGGGGCACGTCATGCCTTCTTTCCCTCTAAGGCTGTTGTGGAGGAGGGGACTGAAAGAGGCCCTTGCTCCCCCACCCCCTTTTGTTTGCAGCGGTGCCGACTGAGAATGGTCAGGATGCCTATACCTTCGTTCTTGAAGCCCCGAAACCCACTGACAGCCCGCCCCTTATTGGAGCGTTGATGCGACTGGGAGTACGCCTTGGGAGTGGCCTTCATAAGGATAGATAAAGACTTCGCAGTTTTCTAACTCTTTTTCTTTTCATCTAGCTCCTCATCGATGGTGGAGTGAAAGAGGTCACCACCCTTGAATGCAAGGTCCAATGTGCGTTCCTTGACGTCTGGGTTGAATTTAGTAGCCTGAAGCAAGGCAGTCCTCATTCCATGGCGATGCATTTGGCCCCCCCAGAGGTGTCAATGTGGGCCACGGTGGACTCCATGTCTTGTGCCACCAATTAGCCTCTGCTAGCCCCGCCTTGAAACTTGCCTGGCTGTGCACCAGAGGTTCTGGAAGGAAGTCTATTTCCCGCCAAAGTCTCTGGTTAACGGCTGCCAGCATGGCATCTGCGTTGGATTGACAAAGGTGCAGAGAGGCGTTAGAATAAAACTTCTTTCCGTAAGCCTCCAAGATCTTCTCCTCCTCCTTGCCTAGCAGTGCCGAGGACGACGGAGGGTTTGAGTAGAGTGACGCTGCAGCGATCACTGAAGAGTGCGGTTGAGGGTGTGCCGACAGCAATGGTGGATCCCCATCCATTTGCCTGTACTTGGCGTTGAGGCGCTGATTGACAGGCTGGGCCGAGTGGGGTTTATGCCAACCCTTTTTGGACAAGGTGACAATGTCCTTCTGTGTCGGGATCCCTGTTCCAGCCGCGGGGTGTAGAGCGAGGACCTCGGCCAGGACCCCCACCTCTGGTTGTTCGACCTCTGATTGAGGAAGCCCCAAGTACTCTGCCAAACCTGCGAGCCGTTTGTGGAAGGCCTTGGCTGACAGCGTGTCAGGGTCTTCTTCCTCGTCCATGTCCACCAGGGTTTCCGACTTGTCCGGTGGGGATGGTGGAGTGCTGGGCGCTGAGGGCTGCGGTGTGGAGACCGGAGCCAGAGGCTGCAGCGGAGGCTGGTGTGGAACCGCCTGAGCTGTGGGATGCAGGGGAACCAGAATCTAAGGAGCCGGCGAGGGCTGCACCGGGCGGCCTCCGGCGCTGGAGCCATGGGAGAATTGACTATAGGCAGAGGGGCCGGATGGAGCATGTCCCTGATCACATCCTGGAGGATGGCCCCCATCTGAGGAGATCTCATGAGAGTGAGGAACTTTTCAAAGACACTGTCCTCACAGGCCAGTGGAGTGGCAGGTGATGTTGACTGGCTAGCGGGCGTCTGCTGGGGCTGGTAGGCACTCTGTCTAGCTGGCTGTGGGGTAAACCTTCCCTACGATTCTGTTGGATAAGCTGTAGGCAACATACCTGGTTGACACCAGTCCCACCTTGTAACTTGTTCTCTCACCTGTTCTGTTCCAAGGGGCGGTATCGGACGAGCACCCATTTTGTCTGGCACGGTGGCCATCTTGTTGAGCTACGTGACAAAGTCGTGGTGCTTGGCTCACTGGGCACGGCCTCCTCCAGGACTCTTGGCGGTGGAGCATGAGACCTACCCTGCATCTCAGGACGGGGCTTGGTAGGCGTGTTGTCCTCAGCAGTATCGACGGTAGTGCTGCCTGCAGGCGCCCCCCTCAGACAGATGGCCGGTACTAGAGCGTAGCCCCTCAGGTGTACACCCAGGTAAAAGAACCTTGCTGTCCCTCAGCACTGTTTCTGGAAGGATCTAGTGACCCCTCAGTAGCTGATGTAGCCTTGATAACAGTGCTGGTGGGAGAACCTGAAAGGTTCCTCCCGCTCGGGCGCTAATTCAGCCTGCTAGTAACCTCCACAAAAGATGGTACAAATTAACCACTGCCACCAGCCATTCAAGTTAGTATAACAAAGTTACATAAAAAGTGGGATAAGGATTTACTATGCCAAGATGCCCTTGGGTGAATGTTTGCGCTCTAGACAATGTATTAACGTAACTATGTAACCCCCGAGAACTCCACGTAGGGTGGTATGTTCTGGACCCACAAAGGAAAAGGTAAACGCCATCTCACTATTCTTGGGCACTGTAGTACGCACAAGACAATGTTAAACATTGGGTGCTGTGTGTCACTATGCAAAAAGCAGATGCCTATGGAGTTTACCAGACTCCGTTAAACAGTTAAAAATCCAAGTAAGAGAAAAACACATGAGTGGGTAGCAAAAAGTACTACTCACTCGGGAGGTTTAAAAATGAAAAATATCCCAGATTCTAGCAAAAGAGTGGAGGGTCTCTAAGGTTAAAGAGAATTAGCACAGAACTAAAAATTCTGGCAAACATCCTCTCATCCAGTTCACCCAGGCCCAATGCTGGAATCCTTCTAGGGCGTCTTCTCTGAAGTCCCTGGACCCTAACTAACACTAAAATGAACTACTTACTTGTTTGAACAGTCTTCCACAGGAACTCTGACTTTTACTGCAACTGATCCCTACGTCACCCTACCTACTGCTGACACCTAGACCACTAGGGTCCCTCTTCTGCCTCTGAGCGAACTCATGCAGTAGACTGGGTAAGGACTAAATGAGAAAAGGGTTCTGCCTTGAAGTATAACAAGTGCTTAAAAGTTACTTACTTGTGAAAGTCGGTCGCTAACTGTCCCTCCGAAATATGGGCAGTTACCCACGTTTTACTATCCTTTGTGTTTTGCCACCTGAAAAGTATACATAAGGTTATTTTACTCACCTGTGAATTGATTTCCCCCATTTCCCAAAAGTAATGCTGTTGGCTTCACCTTACTATTTCTTTCAGAATATAAGTGTATAGGTTTACCAACTGGGTCTTGCTTCCCCTGGCCTGCTGCATAGCCTGTCTAGAATACTGCTGCCGTGTGTTTTACTTATCTTGAGTAGCTGTGTTCAATTCTTAATAAGCATGTTGTGGGTTTTACTAAACTTGGTCTGACTTGTGCCATCCTAAAATAAGTTGGAGATGTATTGCTTACCTCACTTTGTGTTCGACGGATCTGAAAAGCAACTGTAATAGTTTTACATTAGGTCTTACTCGTCTACTATAATTTAGGATTATCCTGAATGTAGTTTTGGGTTCATATTGCTCGATGAATTTGTGTTTCACTTTTCAGAAGGGTATCATTGTAACAAGGTTGATATACGAATTGATTTCTTAACCGTTTGTCACTGCATGACTGTTATGCAAGAATTGATGTAGTAACCCTGTGGGAGACTACACAACTCTTGTACTCTTGGTATTAGGTAACCCATCTATTGATATAGCTCTGTACTACACAAGTTGGTAGTGTGACTGAGCAGCCAGGCTTATCTCAAGAGGGGTGAATGTGACGTGTAGCGCTGTAGCATCAAAATCCACCAATACAAGTATCCAAATAACACTTACACATGGTTTTCTAGTAAAATAATTATTTAATGGTCAGTTTTAAATAAGCATTCTTTAAAACGTGCAACAATAAATATACACTTCAAAATACTTTGTCAGAATCAAGTCAAGCAAGTAGATACTCTTTAGATGCTTCATGCACACTTCCTACACCCTGAGGTGACTTCACTAACTAGGACAGTATTGGCATTTATGTATCACTTTTTGTCCTTGGTAAATTCTGAGGTTGGCGGAAAGGTTAAAGGAAGGCAAAAGGTAAAGCCGGTTCTAGAGCATTTGAGCATTTTTAAATCTCCCAATGAAGTCTAGATAAAAACCTTTCCCAGCAATATTAGTTAAAAACCAATGTATCACCTATGAGGGACAGTAACAATCAATGTCAATGGAATAAGAGTCTGCAGGGAGCCGGGACAGTCAGTCAATTGGAGAAAAGTCTATGGAACTGAGGCACTTCTCAGATAACAAAAACTCTTGCTCAAAGTTAGTTTGTTGTAGAAAATCACTGTTTGGCCACAAGCTGTTACATTTGTGAAAGTTAGAGCCAGAATCAGCCCTAGGAACACAGCTATTGCAAGTCTCAACTGAGAAGAGCAAGCTACAGACAATGAGTTAAGTACCCCAAGGTCAGAACAGTACCTGTGGTTTGAAGAAGAGGATCCAGCTGGCTTCTGTCTGTTTGCAGTGATGCAGATCCTTGGTTCCTGGGCCCCATTCATGGGGACAAGAGGGAGGACATCTGGAGGATGGCAGCAGCTACCAGCGTTCTTAGGATCAGCAGCACTTCAGTTTTGGAGCTTGGTAAATAGCACCAATGGGGATCTTGGACACCGTTTGGCTTCCTTCACTCCTTGAGTCCAGCACTTTGATGAGGTGACTCGAGCATGTGTCTTCCTGCTTCAGGAGGGTCCTCAGGAGACTTCTGGAGCTTTTGGCTGGCTTACAGACATTGCACTCGACTACGGATTTCTCGACCCTTGACACTCGGTTCCAGCAGCAGCAAAAAGTACAGCCAGTTGAGGAAGGTCTTCCAGCAAAGTTTGTCACAGGATTAGTTGGGCCTGCTAACCCAAGGTAAGAAGTCGTTCCGTCCAGAGCTTCTCTTGTTGATCAGAAAAAGGAGTTAGCACAGCAGCAGGGCTTCACCGGGAAGTTCAGCGATCCAGGAGTATACAGCAAGCTTTGTTCACGGTTTCTTCGTCGGGATGTCCTTCCCAGTGGTCGCCTCTGTCTTCAGTCCAAGAAGCCTTGCCTTTTAAGGTGGATTCTCCCATTCTAGCTGTCAATCACACAGCAGGGTGGCTGTCCTGCAAGGCCAGCCATTCAATCAGGACTGGGTGCATTCACGTAACCTGGAGACAAAGGACAGGGAGACTGATTTCCTGCCCTTCCAGACACACTGGAGCCAGAGGTGGGTTTTAGCACTGAAGCCCGCCAAAGACAAAACGAACAAAGGGGTCAAACATGGTTTGACGCGCAGAGTAAAACCCAAGAAAGACTTCACAAACAGAAAATGGCAAAAAAAAAAGACCAGAGACATTTTTACACAATGGTCACCCATGGGTGCTATATTGCAGCTGACTATTCAGCCTGCAGTAGAAAAGCACAATGGTAGGAAAATTTAAACCACTGCCACCAGCCTTTTAAAGTAGGGAGGGTAACACAAAAATGTTTACATGAGTAAGTAGGAAAAGGGGCTACTAGGTAAACACCCAGCACTACACATAAGATGGGGTGTGCTGGACCTACAAAGAGAAAAGGTAAGTAAAGTAAATGTCTCTTTAATATTCTTGGGAACTGTAGTTCACCCAAGAAAAGGTAGTTAAACCTTATGAAAAATCTAAAGCTTTTTTCAGTGACCCTGCAATGAGGGTGCTCTGTGTCACCATACACAAAGTAGATGCCTATGGAGTTTGCCAGACTGCAAAAATACGGATAATCGCAATCAGTTTAAAATACACGAGAGAGTGAGAAAAAGGGCTCACTTTCTCCATGGTCAAAATTAAAAAGTCCAGCAAAAGAGCTAAGGTTGAAGGGAATTAGCACAGAAATTAGAATTCTCCCTAACAATGACTGAATGGGTATACTTCCCTTGACTTACTGTAAAGTAATCTAAAAGTAACTTGTGGTTTTACTCCCCCTGTTAGGGGGAATTTTAATTTCTGTGCTAATTCCCTTCAACTTTGGAGACCCCCTTCCCCCTAGCTCTTTTGCCGGACTTGGGGCTTGTGACATTTTCCACCTGAGTGAGTGGGACCTTTTTCTCACTCTCGTGTTTTTCCTGACTTGGATTATTGTGTTTTATGGAGTCTGACAATAGGCATCTTTTTGTTGGTGCAATGCCACTGAGAAGTCCCTCCCTTGGACTTCTCTGAATGTTTAAATACATTTTCTTGCTCGAACTACTGTTCCCAAGAATAGTAAGATGATCCCAGTCTTACTTTTATATTTGTGGGACCAGCACACACCACCCTATGTGGAGTGCTGGGGGGTTACGTAGTAATTCCTAACCCACTTCTCATGTAAACAATTGTTACACTAACCTTCTTTAAATGGCTGGTGGCAGTGGTTTAATTGTACTAACAGTGTGCATCTTTACCGCAGGCTGAACCCTAGCTGCAGTACAGCACCCATGTGTGTCCATTTTCTCAAAATGGTTCCTCTTATTTTTTTGCCATTTTCTGTTTAGTTTCTTCTGGGCTTTTACTCTGTTAGTTGAAACTGGGTTGAGCCCTTTGTGTGTTTTGCCTTTGGCGGGCTTCACCCTGAATCCCGTCCAGGCTTCAGTGTGTCTGGAAAGGCAGGAAGTGAGGGAGGGTCCTGAAACTTCCCTGTCCTTTGTCTCTAGGTGTGCCTGAATGAAACCTGTCTTGTTTGGCCGGCTGGCTGTCCTGAAAGGACAGATGCCCTGCTGTGTGATTGACCACATATGCTGTGAATGAATGGGAAGTCGCATAAAAAACAATGTTTTTGGGACTAGAAGCTGAGTCAACCACTGGAGAGGGACATCCGAAGAAGACGAGACGCCAGCAGCACCCTCCTGGACCACGAAGTGCACGGTGGAGCCCTGCAACTTTGCTGACCCCGTTTTCATATCGACTGGGAAGACCCATACAGGACGACCTCCTCCCTTGGGCTGGTGGGACGACTAGCCTCAAGACAAGCTTCTATTTGGCGCAACCCCTGACTTGGTGTGTCTCACCAGAGCTGCAGAAGCCCAATGCCAGAGGTCCTGTGACCATTGACGAGTGCATCATCTTGCGAAGTCCGAATCTGGTCAAATCTTCTATAGAGACTGGAAACCTTGATACAGTGTCTCCTCACCAGATTCTAGGACCGAGCGAGCAAGCTTCTTCCAACCAGAGATATTAGTTCTTCATTGAGGCTGAGGAAAAGGTGCCAAAACAATGAAGTGCCACTGAAACGAAGGAAATGCGTAGCTGAGGAGTACCTCTCACAAGGACTGCCAGCCCGCCAGATGGCCTTTCTTTTATCACCACGACCAAGGTGCAGGAACAAGTGTCTGCCAAGCTTTAGCAAGGAAGAATCCAACTGGAAAAATGTTCTTCGAATCACGGGTAGTGTGGGGTTTGGGGTGTTCACCTTTTAGCCATAAATTGTTTCCTATCCTGCGAAGTGCTTTTGTTCCACTTTGATACCAACTTACCTGCACTGGCCTGACTGCTTGTGCTCTCTACGAAGTAATTCACTTGAGTTACTGTGATTTATTATGAACTTACTAACTTTGTCAAGACTTTAAGAAAAAGTGCATCAGAACTATTGACTTTTTCCATTGACTTTGGCTGTCCTAGCTCCCTACATGCACTCCTCTGAACCTACTGATTTTGGCAATACTTGTTGCCTCACAGGTTATAATTGTGATCACTATTATTGCTGGGATAAAAGTTTACCTGCCTCACTTTAGTCGATTGTAATTGTTTTACAAACTGTTGAAAGTATGTTCTCAGTCTTATTTTAACCTATCCTTCCTTTAAAACTCAATAACTGAATTGGTAACTGAAAATAAGTGCAATACTGGCCTTAACTGAAGTCACATCTGTGTGCCGGAAAATGTTAGCATAAATAATGTACCAAAGTTTATTGTCCTTTGCAAACTGAATCCAAACTTTGATTGAATGTTACTAGTAGATAGCACTTTTTAAAGAATGCTTATTTAAACCTTGTGAATATTATAAATAAATATTTATATATAACTTTAAGTTTGTGTTACTTGGCTACTCGTACTTAGTGATTTCCATTGTACAGCTCACATTACACCTCTTAAGATAAGCCTGGCTGCTCAGTCACACTACCAACTTGTGTAGTACAGGCCTATATTAAAAGGTGGTTTACCTAATACCAAGCAGAAGTCTTGTGTAGTCCTCACCAGTTGGACTGAACCAATTATTACCTAACACCCCCTGAATAGGTGTTATTTTTCTAAATGTGTATGATTAGGTCTCACTTGCCTAGAAATACTATAAGTGATTCTGAAAAAGGTCTATGCTTTGGTCTGTGTACCTTAAGCATTGTGTTGTGTTTTTATATTTTTTGATTCTATGACAAAGTACTTAACCACCAAGATGTAGTTTGGCCTATTTGTATCGATGATGAACCTTTATTTCGAATGGATTGTGTCCTCCAACGTATTCCTCATCTTTGTCATGTAATGTCCACAGCTGTGCTGCTTTGGTATTTTTTTCGGCAGAGTGCGCCTGCGTCGATAGCATTGGGTCGATGTCCCTGGAAGACCTCTGTCGAGGGTGACGTCATTGGATGTTATAAGTAGCACGCACAGCGCCCGTAGCCTTAGTTCAGTTTTTTCCGCAAACGTGTTTGCTTTGTAAAACTCTGCGCACCTCGTGGTTACTGTGATGAATCTGAATTATGTATTCTTCTTCTAAACCGACGACCCTGCGGTCTGGCTTCAAGAAGTGCCAGGATGGCGGCTCCAAGATGTCGATCACGGACCTGCATTGTATTTGTCTGTGGTGCCTCGGCGAGGGCCACGCGACGGGTGACTTTTCTAAGTGCCAGTCCTTGACTGCCAAGGCCTTGCGTGAGCGAAAGGGGCTGCTGAAAGTAGGCCTGGTGTCCAAGCCCCATAAATCCAAGTCTACTGTTCTTTCGATTGACGAGTCGAGAGGGGGGACTCCTCGTCGGAAGAAGTCCAAGCGGTCCAGGTCCCGCAGTGGTTCGCGCTACTCGCCTTCAAGGTGGTCCAGGAAGTGCTGTCATAGTCGCCTTCCTCGTCCTCTTTGGATGACATCGCCCACGAAAAGGGTGACCAGTCGAGGAGCAGGGTCTCCCTTGAGTGGGAGATAGCTCAGGAACTCCTTCAGGAGATCTTTTCCCTTTGGGAACCCCGCTTACACGTAGTTCTGTGCGCGACCGGTGCCAACCGCAAGTGCGAGAGGTACTGCTCAAGGGAATTTCCTCCAAGCAGAGCTCTAGGGGACACGTTTGTCGTAGATTGGTCATTCCAGCTTCTGTAGGTGTTTCCTCTGATCCCCGTCATTCCTCAAGTCCTAAGGAGGCTACGGAGGTTCGGGACACAAATGATCCTCATTGCTCCGGATTGGGCCAGGAGAGCGTAGTACCCGGACCTTCTAGAAATGTCAATCTGTCCTCCAATGTGTCTTCCCCAAAGAGAGGATCTTCTCTCGCAAAGAGGAAGGTCGGGTTCCCACCCTTCACGTATGGTTTCTGAAAGGTTGATGTAAGGGTTGGGACCTCTCGGATGACATAATGGAGGTGTTGCTATCGGCCAGGCGGCCTGCAACAAAGTCCCTGTACCGTTGCCGCTGGCGTAAGTCTTGCGACTGGTGCAGAGGAAAGAATGTTGATCCTTTTTCGGTGCTCAATTCCTGAGGTTCTCTCCTTTTTACTTTCTTTGTCCCACAGGGGTCTACAAGTGGAACTACAGGTTACCCGGCAGCGCTTTCTACCTTTTAAGCGCGCGTCCAAGAAATGCTCTTATTTTAAAATTCCACTGATCGCTCAGTTTCGGAAAGGTCTCATGTATATGTTCCCGCTTTCGCCTTTTCAGGTGCCGGTCTGGGACCTTAATTTGGTTTTAACATTTCTGATGGGTGCTCCGTTTGAACCTTTGCACTTTTGTCCGTTGGGACTGTTAACATTTAAGACTGTTTTCTTAGTTGCAGTTACGTCTGCTCGCAGAGTGAGCGAGTTGCAGGCACTTTATTCTAAGCCACCCTTTACTTTGTTCCACAAGGACAGGGTTGTATTGAGAGTACGTCCTTCCTAAGGTTGTTTCAGAATTTAATTTGAGCCAGAAGGTGGTGCTACCTGCCTTCTATCCTCCTCCACATCCTAGTAAGGAAGAGGAGAGACTCCACAGGTTGGACTTGAGGAGAGCATTAAGCTTTTATCTTTACTGAATGGTCAAGGTCAGAGTGGACGACCAGCTCTTTGTGGGGTTTACAGGACACAGATTGGGACAGGCTGTTTCAAAACAGACCTTGGCTATGTGGATCATCCGCACTATTTCTGAATGCCAAGGACTTGGTCGTGCGGGTGGAACCTCTCGGGTTCTCATACCAGCATGAGTACCGAGGCTAATGCAGCTACCGGCCGGCAGGCTGAGGGGTCAGTGGATCCTCCTGGTGAGTGCTGAGGGACCGGAAGGTTCTTTTACCAGGTCTTCACATGAGGGGCCACGCCCCAATACCGGCAACATGTTCGAGGGTGCGCCTATACACAGTACTACCGGCATATGGTATCAGGTTATATTATCCCCACCAAAAAGCAGGGAGGTATCCGATCCTCACCATTGTGCAGATTGGCAGTCAGCATGTGGGAATGGGCCCTGGGGAACATCTACCTCACGGCCATCCACCTTCCGAGGGCAATCCAGCCTAGAGGCGGTCAGGCTCAGCAGACTGGGAGCGGACAATTACGAGTGGCAACTGAACGACCTTGTGCTGCAGGAGATCTTCAGCAGATGGGGACATCCCCAGGTGGACCTCTTTGCCACCTGGGGCAACACAAGGTGCCAACAGTTCGCCTCCTGGCAGGTACAGGGCCCCAGCTCCCTGGGCGACGCATTTCAGATTCAGTGGAACAGCATGACAGCATACGCCTTCCCGCCCACACCGCTAATACACAGGGTGATATGTAAGGTCAAGGCGTCTCACCACCTCGGCGTCATTCTAATGACTCCATAGTGGCCAGCCAGGCCATGGTTCTTGGAACTGTTCAGCCTCTGAGTGATCACCCATTCGCCTTCCGACATGCCCAGCACATCTTCTGGTGCAGCAGAGGGCACGGTCATCCATCCCGCGCCACAGAAACTAGCCCTTACAGCGTGGTTCCTAAGCAGGTCACGCTAGGGAACTTCAGCCTTTCCCAGGCTAATCTAGAGATCATAAGGGCGCAAGGAGCAACGCTACCAGGGCCCAGTATAAGAGCAAGTGGACCAGGTTCTGTCACTGGACAGACTCTAAGGAGATCGACCCCCTTACCTGCACATTGGATGACATGCTCTCCTTCTCGGCGCACCTTGCCCATTCGGGCGTGCAGGTAGACACTTGCCACACTTACTTAGCAGTCATTGGAGCCTACAGAAACTTGGAAGAGGTGTCCTCCTCTTCCAACCCGATTGTCAAGAAACATTTGATGCTACTCGCCAGACTCTACCCACCCATCAAGAGGCCCCACTCTGTATGGGACCTCAACATAGTCTTGCATGCCTTGGTGCACAAACTGTTTGAGCCGATGGCGTCCGAGGACATCAGACTGGTCACCATTAAGATGGCCTTGCTAATCGGCCTCCTCTCGGCTCGCAGAGTCAGCGAAATCCAGGCACTGGTCGTCTCTGAGCCCTATACTACCTTTCACAAGGATAAAGTAGTGCTGTGGACACACCCAGCATTCCTAGCTAAGGTGCCTTCTCCGTTTCATCTAAACGAGGAAATAGTGCTGCCTACGTTTTTTGCTGCACCTAAAGACGAGGCACAGAGATGTCAGGCGTGCCCTGAAATTTTACTTGGGTAGGACCAAGATCAAGACCGGGATATCGGGCATCTAAGGCCTCCATAGCCGGTTTGATGGTCTCGGCCATCAAGGAAGTATACGAGGGACAGCATAAGCCACTTCTGGCCAACATGCACACCCACGCGGTCAGAGCCAAGGCAACGGCCATCGCATTCCAGCAGCATGTCCCCTGGCAAGTCATAAACAGGCCACCTGGCCGCCCTTTCGGCAAGCACTACTGTTTGGACGCCGGCTCTTGATCAGATGCAGCATTTAGCTAGGTGGTTCTTAGAAACCGGTTTGCTTAAGGAGGAGTGTCTCCTCTCCACCCTGGGGCTACACTCAGTTGTAATCACCCATGCAGTATGGAGGAAAGGGGAGGGGACGTAAGACTAATAAGTTACTCACCGTAGTGACTAACGTACTCTTAGTCCTTCATCCCCTTTCCTCCATGCATCCACCATCCACCCCCCTAATAAAACTGTCATTAGGCAAGGTTAATCCATTGTCAACACGCGTATGGGGACTGAGGTGTGGGGTCAGAGGGCGGGGTCAAGGAAGTGCATGCTCCCAGGGCTGCACCCCTGCGTGCCTCTAAATTTAAAGGGGAAGAAGGTTTTTTTCTGGTGAAAAGGGTTCCGTCTCACGTCCCTAGGAAGGGACTCCCATGCGTATGTGAGTAACTTATAATTTTTTATAATACGTCTGGGTATAGGTGTTTCTCTGGAACCATTTATATAATACAGATTCTTTGTACCTTCCTACGGCCCTCTCTGCCTCCTAAAATAAGCCCGACTCCTCTTTACATGCTACCAAATACTCAGGTGTTACAGCCTTCTAAGAGTGGAGTTGTGTACTTTCTCAATTGCATGGTTTTACTAAGCCCTTTGTTGGACTTCAGAAAAACGGTTCTAACAATAGCAACACACACTACTGGCCAACATCATTTATAGCTACATGCACTGCCTTTTTAACATTTAACAGGTATGTCCGCCTCTGTAAATGTGTCTGGTGATGTGGTATCGTCTGGATACATACCGCTTAGTATAAACTTGCTTATTGGTTATCCTTAGACTGCAAATGTCATCCGAAAATTATTTTTTGTAAAGATTTGTAGTCTGCATTTCTCAATGTTATTTGGAAAAGTTGATATAGAATGTGTGCTAGATTTCTATTCCTAATTTTAGTAGTAGTCAAAAAATGTATGGCTAAAATGTCAAAATCTCCACTCATCCTAAACTTAGTTTCAAATTCAGGTCTTTGTGATATTCCTTACAAATCCACATGTTTGGAATATCCAGGGAGCAGAGAATTTAGCATAACTTTGTTAATTTGTGGTCTGACAATGTAATGGTTTTGTTTTTAGATCTCGAATTTTGTTGCACTAAAGTCCCCGCTTCATGGCACCATTTTGGTTTGATATTTGTTTCCCTGTCACCCCAGGATCTGTGTGGAAATGGGTTATCTACTCATATTATGCAGTTGAAAGTTCAGGTGTGTTTTTTTTTTTTGTTTTTTTTGCTTGAGCTTTTCTTCCTTTGAAAAATAGTATTTTGCTTATTAAATGTTATTTTTCTTAACCTACATTTTTCATATTTGTTTACCAATTTTTTTGCTGTGCTTTCTGACAGGCTTGTATTTTTTTTCATCCATTTCCCTTTCTCCTGATTTAATAGTTTAAATTCTCCTGAATAAATACATTTTTCATTTTTGGAAAACGACCATTGAAAGGATGAGCTTCGGCAGCCAACACAGCTTGACCATTAAATCCTGCAAGTGTACAATTTACAAAAGTGTTTGAAGTCTAAGAATTAGTCTGTCAACTGTTTGTCTGCTACAGTTAGGTTTTCTAGAGTGCCTTTTATTCTTCCTAGAAGTTGGACATGGTATTAGACGCTCTAATGGTACTTCATTTCAGTTAGATCTTATTTCCACTTGCTCAGAAGTAGACTCCATTTCTGCTTCAAAACTAGAAAATAACTCTAAGGATTAAAATTCGAAATAAATAGCATTGTCTCGCTGTAATCTCTTAAATGGAGTTGCCATTTGATCCCTCCTCCCAAGTGTTGGGTCTTTACACCATGACAGTAGCTTTGTGCCATTATTTGGTTATTCTACTGCAAGCTGTTAGGGAAAATTCTCAGAAATGTGCTAATTCCCTCCACCTTAGAGAGCCCCAGCAACTTTGCTGGTTTTTGAGGACTTGATTTTTTTTAACCTGGAGAGAATGTTACCCTTTTCCCCACTCATGTATTTTATTGTTTTTTTGAACACTTTCTTTTGGTTGTGGAGTCTGACAAACTCCATAGATGACATATTTTACATTGTGTTGCACAGCACCTTCAGTGCAGTGGCACAGGGAAGTCGGTTTAAATACCTTCTCTGGGATAAACTGTTTCCCAGAAGAGTAAAGTAAAATTGACTTTATTTACCATTGTAACTTTCTAGACCCAACACACTCGATCTTACAATAGTGCTGGTGGGTTACCTAATATACCCTTTGTCTAGCTTCTCATGTAACATTTTATGTTACCCTTTTTTTTACTGAATGGCTGGTGGCAGTGGTTTCGTTTGAACTACCATGGTGTGTATTCACCGCAGGCTGCGTTCATAGCTACAGTAAAGCATCCACAGGAGCAATCTTTGTCAAAATGGCCCCGCATCGTCTTTTTTCACCATTTCTTTGTGGAAAGGTCCTTCTTGAGATTTACTCTGCACGCCAAACCAGGTTTGGTCCCTTTGTTCATTTTGCCTTTGGCGGGATTCACGAGTGAAGCCCGCCTCTGGCTCCAGAGTGTCTGGGGTTGGCAGGAAGTGAGGTAGGTGCCCGAAACTCACTGTGCTTGGTCTCCTAGGAGACCCAAAAGCACTATGTGGCGATTAGCCGGCTGACTGTCTGGCCAGGACAGCCACCCTGCTAGGTGACTGACAGCTAGGCTGGGATGAATGGGAGAGAAC
Source organism: Ambystoma mexicanum (assembly GCF_040938575.1). Classification (NCBI taxonomy): domain Eukaryota; kingdom Metazoa; phylum Chordata; class Amphibia; order Caudata; family Ambystomatidae; genus Ambystoma; species Ambystoma mexicanum. The sequence goes on along the minus strand of NC_090931.1, from coordinate 1,134,556,044 downwards.
GGAATAAAAGTCTTTTGGCTTGGGAGGCATAATCGACCACTGGATGAAGGAACCAGAGAAGAACTTGAAGAGGACGCGTGTTACAACTCCTGGACCGTTGGTTTGCCCAGTGAAGCCCTGCTGCAGTAGCGAAACACCAAATTGGCATCGACCGAGAAGCCCCTGCACGGATGACTACTCTCCTTGAGTTGGTGGGACCAATCAACTCCAAAGTAAGCCACCTGGACATCTATTTTGGAGCTTGTTGAATTTCCACAGAGTTGTATAGCCAGCGAGAGGAACACCAGATTGAGTGTTGCTTTTAAGCTGGCCTAGAGCTTTTGAAAGATCCTCCGGACTCCCAGGAAGCAGGACTGACCAAGCCTGAGCCCCCTCAACAGAGTGCGGGAACCCAGAAGCAAGGAAAGTCCACCTTGACAGCCAGGAACCGCAGTGTTGCTATTTGCGGTAGACTCGAGGAGCTGAAACACAGCACAGCCACTGAAAGTGGAGTTTGCCGGATGCAAGTTTTGACCATCCCAGTTCATTGCAGGAGTCCCCCGACGTCATCCCTCTTGTCCCCACAACTTGAGGCCCAGGAACAGCGAGATCTGCAGAGCTGCACAGGAACAGAAGTCATCAACTGCATCTTTTCTTCATTTCTAAGGTACTGTAAAAAGTGTGAGAGAACTTACTGTAGAGTGCTTGAAACTTCTACAACTCACAAGTCTAATCTGCTTCTGGCCCTACATTTGATTCTTCTTTTCATCAAAGAATTTGTGCAAAGACGTTTCCATTTACTTACTTACCAGAAGTGCTTCATCCTATACAAGACATTTGCCCATTGACCTTGGCTTAGCCTATTGAATTGTGTGACTCTTCTTGAAAGATCCAAAAGTATTTGCCTGCTTCAGAATATTTGTGGTCTCTTGTTCTAATAACCTTTGCCATCTTCTAAGAGTATTTGAAATGCCAACAGTAATAGATTAATAGTTAGGGTGCTGGGGACATTAAAGTCACCCGTGTGTGTAGGTTGTGTCTGTGGGCCATCCCAAAAGGGTCTTTACTGATTTAGAAACTAAGAATGTACAGTATTGAAGTGTATTTGTGTGTTACTATTGTATTGCTCCCTTCTGAAGAAGGCTTATTCTAACTGACTGATAAATTAATAATTGTTCATGCAAGAAACCTTGAGTGTAAGAGTTTATTTGAATACCTGTAACTGTAAATCTCTTTAACTCCACTACAGCCCTCATTGACCCCTCTTTAGATATGCTTGGCTGCTCAACACGCTACCAAAACTGTGTAGTACAAGCTTATACCAAAGGTTGGGTTGCCTATACCTGTAGCCAGAGTTGTGTGTAGAGGTCCCAGAGGGTACTGCATACAAACTTTGCCTACCACAAGCTAGCACAGCACACTGACACTTGATATCGAAGAGTCCATCCATACTGTTTGAACAAATCACTTTCTTATTGTAATAAAAGTCAAACTTCCTACTGCACCTCCTCAGAGGTACTTTGCCTTTCCTCTCCTTCCCTCAGAAGCTTGCTGTCTCTCAAGCTCTGGATCTCTCCAAGTTGGACTATTGTAACGGCCTCTTTCTAAATATACCTGCCTCTACTCTCCGCCCTCTGCAATTTATCCAGAACAGGACTGCAAGAATGGTCCTTGGCCTCAAGCCCTGGGATCGTATCTCTCCAGCTCTGAAATCTATCCATTGGCTCCCGGTGGATGCAAGGATTAAATTCAAAACCCTCTGCATTGTCCACGAGGCTTTCTGGGGCCTGGGTCCAAAATATCTTCAGCTATCCCTTTGCAAATACCTCCCCTCTCGAGCTCTTCTCTCCTCTAACTCCTTCCGGGTTAATCGTTTTTCAAAGAAACGAGCTGGGGGTAGATCCATCTCCGGCTGGGGCCTCCCTCTTGAACAGCCTCCCTGCCACTCTAAAACTTGGGGAGAACCATCTCCGGGTCCGTAAGCACCTTAAAGACCTTCCTCTTTGTTTCTGCCTTCTCTCCCCCTCTCCCCTGCTGACCCGCTCTCTTGGCACTGTGCACCTGGCCATCCTTTCCTCTGGGTCCAGGTACCTGCTCACCCTGCCGCCCTCCTGCACTACCTCCCGGCCACCCCTTGCACTGGATTGGCTGTATCTGTACCTATACAGCCCCCCACCCCATTTTCTTCTTTTCTGCACTTCTCAGACTTACCCAGTCTTTCGCCATAAACAGCACTTGCCACATGCTGGCTGCACTATCACTGTTTATTGCTTCCTTTCTATTTTTTTTATCTACTCTCCTCTGCTGTGCACGTTCCACTCTCCCCCTTCCATGCACTTTTTCCCTTTTCCCCATCCCATGCACTTGCGCTTTCTCAATGTTATTTCCCCTCCCTTCCCTTGTCGCGCTCTGAAACACCTGTGTAAGAGCGCGATACAAATAAAATATATATCATCATTGCTTGCAACAACAGTTTGAGACAAAGCACCTTTATTTTGGCTCAAATCTACAAGCAAGCGGGTTGATATGTGTTTGGACAGTTTTTCTAAAGTCTGCCCTTTATAAAACTATACCTTGGGCAATACTGAAACTCGTACTCTTATTGCAGGCCTGTACCACTCAGTTAAGAGGTAGCTATGGCAGTGCAGCCAGGCTTACCTTAGATGGGAGAGAGGGTTGTGGGAAGGTACGAAGAACTTGAAGCATACATATGGTCCAAAGAAAAACGTATACGCTGATATATTGTAAAATTAATGGTTTGTTTAAAGGATAGTTCCGGGACTTTTTTTTTATTGTTCCTACGGTTCGGCCATGTGTTTTTAAGCATAAATCGGTAGATCGTAGAAAACTTTCCTATGGACCTTACCCGACTTTTCGTCCATTAACGCACTCGAAATCAGCCGCCATTTTCTGATAATCCTATCATTTCCCCCCATCGACCTGGCTCACCTACTTTTGCGGCACTAAATCAAATCCCCCGCCCCTGAAACAGACTTTATCAAAACATTCATATTCCCCGCCTCTATCCGTGACGTGACTGTGCTGCGTAGGCAAAGGCGCCCAGGCGTCTTCTACGCGACTCCACACAGAACCCGGAAATCAACACAGATCAGCTCACAACACAGCGCGCCACAATTGGGAATATGAAACTGTACTTTTAAATCAAACCGCAAGATTGTAAATTTGGTAAAGTACATTTATTTGACATCAAATGTTTAGAGAATATTCAGCGATTTTCATTTTTATTTGCTCACGTTCCAAAATGTTCGTTTTGAGGCACGCAATGTTCCTTTGCTGTACACAGAGTCTTAGATCATCTCACAATACAGCGCCACAATTCGGAATATGAAACTGTGGTTTAAAAGCAAACGGCAAGATTGTACATTTGGCAAAGTACATTTATTGGACATCAAATGTTTAGAGAATATTCAGCGATTTGCATTATTCTTTGCTCTCGATCCAAAATAGTTTGTCTTGAGGCAAGCGATGTTCGTGTGCAGTACACAGGGTGTTGGTTTACGATAAAATAAGCTCTTCGGTCGCACTGATAATCGCATGGCTGTTCCAACAACGAGGCACTAGGCCACCACAACGGTCTGTATGTTGCATCTAGCCGTTAGTACCGCGTAAGGGCATACTTGTACTTGGCGATCGTCCCATAAAATGGTCAGGGTGGTAACGTTGTTCACGCGGAGAAGCAACTGGCGGTTGAAAAAGCCATCCGCCGGTGTCTGGTACTCGTGACACATACAATAATGAAGGATGTACCTGTTTTAAAAACATAAAAAATGAAATTAGTCTCACCATCAGATCTTTATTAAAATTATTCATTTTATATATTAGGTCGGGAAATTATTTCATAGCTAGGAGAGTGCAACTGGGTATTATACGTCAAGGGGGGGGGGCTGTAGGATACTGAGACAGTCCCCCAGTGCAGGGGTTGACAGGGAGGCAGTGCAGGTGGAGAGTGGAAGGGCCCAGGACCGAGGTCGCAGACAGTGGACCAGTTGTAGCAGGGGAGAGGGAGAGAGAAAGCAGAAGCAAAGAGGAAGGTTTTGAGGTGCTTCCGTAAAAGGAGATGGTTCTCCTCAAGATAGTGCGCGGTACAAAACAATATGCCACATAGAACGAACAAGTACAACTTAACCCGTCTTTAAAGCTACTGTATAGTAATTAAATTGCGGTATAAACTCATCTAAAGAGTTACTTACATTATATTTGCATTTTCCATTGTGCCTGTGCGTAGGGCAGCCCCGAAATACCACTCCTTCTATGCCGACGTTATTTCTTCTAATGAACGAACATTAAATGGCTTTCGTTTCTGAAATTATATTCATTATCGTTTCTTACGTTATTGCCCCACACCCCCAAAAAGAAGTCTTTCGGGATGGTCCCGGCCTGTCAAGGTCAAATAACAATAGAACCTTATACTGAGTCGTGGGCCATTCCGGCACCCGAGCAAAAAATCAAAGCAGCTGACCTTCACTTTGAACGAGCACACATTCCTAGTTAGCTACATTCAGTGTAAGGCCATCTCACAGGACTTGAAATTTACACTCCATCTTTGCATTTTGTCTGCGTGCATTTGCAGCCCCAGAGAACCATAAATACGGAGACATTCTATATTTTTTGAAAAATGATTTATATTACTGTTTGGTTTAATTTAATGCGCAAATGAACAAGGTTGGATAGACACATTGCATGTACATTGAGCAATCACTTTTATTTACACAATACATAGTTACACATATTCAATGGGCCTGCAACATGAGGAGACTCCAGAGCAAAGTCACAGGTGACACCCGGGTGGTTCGCACAACTGCACGGTGAAGGGAGGGGCAACGGTGGAGAGACACATTGCATGTACACTGAGCAATCACTTTTATTTACACATTACATAGATACACATATTCAATGGGCCTGCGACATGAGGAGACTCGAGAGAACAGACAATCAAATTACAATCATTTAAACCGTGATGTGTATTTCTCAATGAGCTCTTCTTTAGGTGGACATGGAACAGAGGCAATGTTGGGTGGCAATGCAGTTGTCCCCTGCACAGGTTTGTTCACAATTCCATGTATGTGCCTATCTAGGACATCAACAATAAGTCTCTCAATAAACTCATATTGCATATCCTGAAACACTGGTTTGATCACCCATTGTTTACTTCTTTTAGTGAAGGCCTTATTGTAGCGAAGCGTCCCTAAAGTTCCGGTCGTCCTACTTTGTTGACGGCCAACATTATGGTTATGTGCCAAGACCGCTAGAAGAGTCCGATTTATCATGCCCTCCATGCCAAAATGCAATCGTTTTTGGCCTGTACTTTAGGCACATATTGTGGAACACCTCCAAATCTCCTGTGTGGCAGAATTCCGTGAGTCCCCTCAAATCTCTTGTTATAGTTTTATCAAATACAATCTTTTCAATGGCTTTGTGAGTGGGTGATGAAGGAATCAACCACTTCTTCTTCCGTGCCTCCTCTGTGGACAAATGGCCATGTTCACAATTGTGGAAATGTTGGTTTGTGGTCCAGCGGTGAACGTTGCTACAGTGTAGCATTACTGACCGCCATTTTTCCAGTAGAATTTTCAACGACCCTCCACATGTTTTTGAGCTCCACCAAAGATGGTTGCTGATTGACTTGGACCACTGTGAAATACCTTGCATATCTTTTTTTTTTTACCTGCAGCCGACATTTTTTTATTGATTGTTTTTGCAAGATGCCAAACGTCAAATTGGTGATTTATATTTTTGTACTCTTCTCTCATTGTCTTGGCAATTGAAACGTGTCTGTCCGTGGCTATCAGGTCGATCACCATTCCCCGCGATTGTAGTTCTTGCAATGATGCTACAAAGCCAACTTTCTCCATGGCCACTGAGGATGTACTTTGTGACACCTGCACGACCACCGAACTCACAATTTTCTTACTTTCCATGTCCTGAAAGTGGTAGGTGCAGTACTTGGCTGAAAATCCTGGGCTGTCGCACTGTCCATAACCGGCTAGCCTGAACCGTTTGCCCGCGAATGTATTATCAATAGACATTTTTTCCATTCTCCAAGCTTCGCTAATGGCTGGAAATAGATAATCGGTTTGGTATTTGTAGAACTGAATTTTCGCAATGAAATGGATTCCCACAAACTGAAAGAAAGACTCTAACTTTTTAAAACTTGAACCACTAAAAAGTGCAGCCGCTGCACAAAGTAGATTGCCTGCTGGCAGTTGCCCCAGCATGGGTTGTGCAGACCATGAGAAAGGATGATATTTTGTACAGGTGGCATGTATTTTAAGGTTAGTGTCTCGAATTGCACGAGTCACATTAATCAATGGCTCCCCACATACTTCCCCACCAACCGAATGCCCACATTTCATCCGAATAATAATATAAATCAAACAACTATCGAATACAATGAATTTGGCCTCTTTCCTTATACTGTCACTCTGCATCCCAGCTGGTTCGGCCTGTAACGTTGAGGACATGTCACTCACATGAAAGGTAGAATCTCTGATATCGTCTTCCGCTATGTTCAGTGATATTGATGGTGTTTCATTGTCGTCCACTTCATTCTCTTCCATTGCAACATCTGTTCCTTCTCCGGCGATGGGTGAATAAAACAATTTCTTCAACTTTCTCGCGGTCTTAGTTTTTGCGGGTGTGGATTCTGTAAATTGATCTCCGACTGCATCCGAACTACCAGGAGGACATTCACTATCAATGGCTGGTGGTGGTATAGCTCCGTTGTCAATCACTTCATATTCTTCCCATTGGCACGATGCATCTCCAGTCTCAAGTCCCTGCCAAAAGGTTTGACAAGCAACATCTCTCGTTCGCTTCACTGTCTGTGTAGATCTAGTTCGTACACCCACTCGCAACTAGAGGACAGATTGGAAAAGGGATGTTCAGTTTAAACACAACTTACAGTATTGAACTATTAACAGTGAAAAACAACATAATATAGTGACAGGACACTAACCTTCTTTTGCTTTCTTTTCTTTGAAACTTTCTTGCCTCGAACTTCAACATCAGGACGCTGTTGCTCCGACTCGTGTGTGCATGTCTCCACTTCCTCTTGCGCTGCAACGACTATATTTTCATAAGCACATCCATCACGCACTGACGCTCCATCGACTCCCTGAAACATAGAACTTTCATTAGTATGTATAATAATATTGAAAACACAAAATGTACTTGGGGACCAATACCCACGTACATCTCAATAGCAAAACACGAATGAACGCTTTGTGTAGAACATTCAAACGACAATTATTCACGCATTGTTGATCTAGTTAGATGGAACTGTCAAGATCCATACCTCGGGCTCCTCATAGACTTCCATTGATGATATTATTGAAGATGATGCTTCAGTAACTCCCTGAAACACAGTAATTGCATTAGTATGGTTTTCTATTTTGTTAAAAAGAACATAAACTTTGTGCAGGCGTCAACGGCTCATCTAAATAGACCTGCACAAATGATCAGTTGTCTAAAATAAATAATGGATATGTAAATATGATTCGATTTGCTCGATCGTTGGAAGTGTCACCACCCAGAGATCTGCATCAACTACTAGGGGTGATGTTCTTGTAGAAGAAGCTCCGTCATCTCCCTGAAACATAGTACTTGCGTTAATAAAGAAGGAAGTATAGCGGATGTAATCACGTCATATGATTTCGCTTGATCGAACTGTCAGTATCCATACCTCGAAATGCATAAGAACATCAAGGGACGATGTAACTGCGGTGCACACTTCTGCAAGCTGTTGCGCCGACCCGTAACTGCATGCTCCCCCTTCTTCTTGGACTAATGCTCCATCGACTCCCTGAAACATAGGACTTTCATTAGTAATGAACACAATATTGAAAAAAGAAGACACATAGGAGGGCGACGACAGAAGGACATATCAATGGCTAAAAACGAAAGAAACATTGTGTGTAACAATCACGCTACAAGAATGCAAGATCTGATGATCTCCATCGATGGAACTGTCCGGAAACGTACCTCGAGCATCTGAGTGGCATCAACGGTTGTCGTCAATACGTTGGACTCCTCAGCATCTCCCTGAAAGACAGTACTTGCATTATTTTGGATAACAATAATTATAACTGAAAACAAAGACTAGAGGACGAGTACAAGGGTGTACCATTAGGTAAAATAATCACACGATAAATTAAAACTATTGATTTACATGCCCAAAACAAGTCAGTGGCAGAATAGCTAAGTAAGATTACCCGATAGGCGCTTGAAGTTGCTGATGACTGCAATAACGACACGGATTGAGAATCTTCCGCCTTCATATTGAGTGGATACATAAATGGGGAAATTGTTAGCTAATGCTACACACTACCGCAAGGCCGAGAGATAAATACGTAAACTTGACTCACCATTGGAGGGATGTGGACGAATAGAGTGGGAATAGCGGTTGAGCGCAATTTTCGCCTCGCTCGCGGTGTGGTGTTCTTTATTAGCAATGATGTGGAGTACATGTCTGAGCTAAAGTGCCTGCTGCAGATGCGGTATCGATCACCCCTCTTGTCCGCAAAGACTTCTAGGACTCTACTTTCAAGCTCAGACGGTGGATATCCGCAATATCGGACCCATTCTCTTATCTGATCTATTGTCTTAAGGAAAATATGCATTATAGTACCTTCAGATTTATTATGGGTCTTCGAAGGGCAACCGCCAATGGAACAGGCAGGCATTGTGGAAAGTTCTGAAAAGTAAAGATCAACAATTCTCTATGAATACCAATGTGTTAAAAAATTAAATGACACATAAAAGGTTCAATGCAAGGTTCGTTTTGGTTCTTGGAACTATACACGTTATTCACATGCGGATAAGTATTTGAATAACTTAAAAAAAATAGGAAGATAATTTGACTAAACTCAGAACATGTGACTAGTTCCTTGCATGTACTGTCTTGAACGAAAAGAAATTGGACGCAAAATGATTATGGTACATGGCCTTACCTTGACGAACAAACAGTTAGATGCAGGGATCAGAGTAGTTTCTTGTCGTAGAACAGGGAGCAGTTCGCAGGTTTGCAAACTGACGAGTTTCCTCGAAGTGGTCACGGAAGTTCACAGAGACGAAGAGCAGATAACCAGTACCTTCACGGGTTGACTAGCAAAGCGCAAAGAAGTTCTCATTAGAAATATGAAGTGGGTTATAAAGAATTCGAAACAGGGGTGTGTTTGTGAATGAATGACGTGTATATGTCGTGGCATTATGCGGTTTGCAGGGGGCCGTCCAGCGTGAGGGGGGATGCTTGGCAGGAGACACGGGGTCTGGAGGTAGACATGGGAACAACAACCCATGCTCTATAGACCACTTTGAAGTGAACATGGTCTTTGGCACCTCTTGGCCTTTATCGCTCCCTGACAGCTCCACTTGCCAGCACAAGTACCCCGGTGCGAACTGCCTTTGATAGGGCGGGGGGGGGGGTGGATTGGGGCGGTGGTCGTGCAGACAAGACACAGGAAGACTCGTGAATGGAGACACACTTATGTGGATTGCAGGGGGCCGTCCAGCGTGAGGGGGGATGCTTGGCAGGAGACACGGGATCTGGGGGTAGACATGGGAACAACAACCCATGCTCTATAGACCACTTTGAAGTATACATGGTCTTTGGCACCTCTTGGCCTTTATCGCTCCCTGACAGCTCCACTTGCCAGCACAAGTACCCCGGTGCGAGCTGCCTTTGATAGGGAGGGGGGGGGGTGGATTGGGGCGGTGGTCGTGCAAACAAGACTCGTTTGCCGCAGGGCCTCACCAAGGAGAGGCCATCTAACTGCATGTAAGAGGCAGGCTGCAGGATCTAGTACATGGAAGGCAGGGGGGTGAGTTTATAAATACCTCACCCTCCCAGGAGAATATATGGGTGCAGTTCACCCTGGAGACCCTGGATGCCTAGGCAGTTAGTCAGCAGCAGGCTGGCCTGTGGTGGCAAGGCGGCACGGGCCAGAGGGGGTCATCTCTGTACCCGGTGCCCAAAAGGATGATTTATTATGATCAACCATATGGATTATTTACCTATAACCATGTTTTGTATCAATAAAATCCAACAGCCTTTTATTGCCAACGCTTGAACAAAGTGGTGTGGTAAGTATTTTTGGGGGAGGAGGCAAGGCCGGGAGGCTTGATGCCAACCCGCAAAATAACATATGAATGTCTGCTGCATATGGGTTCAACGGTTATGTGGATTGAAGGTGGGCGGCCAGCGTGAGGGAGGATGCTGGCCGGAGACATGTGGTGTGACAAGACAAGGCACAGGAAGACTATTCAATGGAGACACACTTGATTCATTTAAAAAATCAAAACAGCCATTGTTAAAATATATGTTGGGTTTTATTTTAGATCTTAATTACAATTGAACATAAATAATAAACATTACACATTGTAAAGTTCCGGTTGCAGCATATCCAGGGAAAATCCGCGGTATTGTCCACTGTCGCTGGGGAAATGTTGTCTAATGGCAAGTACCGCACAGGCAGGTATTACTCTCCGAACGCGGTGTCCGAGCCTACCGTGAAGCCACCAAGTGAAGCAACGATAGGCCACCAGCCTGTACCACCTGTGAAAAAGAAAGATGCAAACTGTATTAAAATGACAAAACTTTCTTATCAATGTCGATTCAGGTAAAAAAATGTCATTCTGCTTTGAAAAAAATTCTATCTAGAAAATGCACAATATGGAACCAATTTACATGCGTTCGAATGATATGTAGATGTAATTTTATATGTGGGAGACGACCATGAAATAGTAGTGGCATCACTGACATCACAACCAGAGTATACTTACTCGTTACTCGGATTACGCGGACGAACAGTGCCGCGAAGTTCGTGCATAAGCACCATCATCATCCTCAACACGGTCCGTGAGAGGCAGGCTTCCCTGAACTCTGGCAGCTCGGTGATGCATTGCGGACTTGGCTCGCCTTCCGAAATGTAGGCCAAGCACCCGGAATTTTCACGGCAGCAGCAGTTCTCCTCCTCAGTTGGCATTAGCTCGCACCGATTGCACGTGCACCAGGTGGAGACGCCGTCCATGCGACATGGTCCAGGCTCTTCATCCGTTGACTGGTCCTCCCAACTGCCGTCCGAATCCCCATCGTTTTCGTGTGCTTGCCTTTCCAGTAGTTCTTGCTCGGTGTACTCAGGCTCGTACATATACGGCATTATTGTAGCCATTGTGTGGTAAAGAAAGTAAAATAATTTACAGAGATGGTACAGGTGTTCACAAGGCCTAGAAGCGGCGAAGGTAGCTGACCAGAGCACAGAAACGAGTCACAGAATACTCAAAGTAACACAGAGAGAGTAATGGAATCGAAAATCTGCTGCTGTGTGTTGTGAAACGGTGTGTTTATACTTATTGAGGAAAGAGGCGTCCTGCCATTTCCATGGCGACACGTCATTAGCTGAGGCGCAGCGATTGTTGACACGAAACGTGCTTTGGCGTTGGGAAATGGGCGGTACGCGTCTGCTGATGTCAGGCTCAGGGGCGGGGGATTTGATTTAGTGCCGCAAAAGCAGGTGAGCCAGGTCGATGGGGGGAAATGATAGGATTATCAGAAAATGGCGGCTGATTTCAAGTGCGTTAATGGACGAAAAGTCGGGTAAGGTCCATAGGAAAGTTTTCTACAATCTACCGATTTATGCTTAAAAACACATGGCCGAACCGTAGGAACAATAAAAAAAAAGTCCCGGAACTATCCTTTAATATATACACAGGCAAGGGAATTATTTAGAAAGGTAAGCACTGTAACTCATAAACACAATATGAAAAGTAACACAATACTTATGTAAGTAAACCAAAGTATATGACACTTTCAGTATTACAGTATGCAATTCAGGTAAGGAGGCCCTATTAGTAATACGCTGTTACTCTGTTTCAAGCAATAAACCAGTTATACTACTAACATTGCAAGTAGGTACATAGCAATATTAAGGAGCTTTTTCTATTTCAGGAATAATAGTTACTCTATCACAGTAAAAACTTATTCTTTTTCCGGAATATGTAGTCACACCAACATTACTTTCTAGAATAGTGGAACACAATTCAAAGGTGAGTAAATAACTTAGTAATACTTTTCAGAATGGCAGAAAGCAATTCACAGGTAAGTAATATCTTTCTAACACATGCAACATATTCTATTTCAGGAATATTCAGTTACAGCACCGACACATAGCAAGTAAGTACTTAAATCTTCTTCACAGAGGCCTTCTGCTTTAGCAGTCCTTCCCTAATCCATGCCTCTGGTTCCCGGCAGGCATACCAGAAGACAAAGGACTGAGTGGTTTCGGACTCCTCCCTAGTTTCCTATCTTCAAACACTCTGGAGCCTCAGCGGGCTTCACAAAGGAATCCTGCCAAAGACAAAAATCGAACCATGACCTCCCACTCCCAAGACGGCAGAAGGACCAAGAAAGGGAAGGGATAAGCGCACGGAAAATGTCAATAAAAGGTTTCCGGCGCCATTCTAGGTGACCGGTGAACCTTCTGTGCATTAACCTGGCTGGGTTGACATTCTGCAAGTACAAATCACACCGAAGTCTGTAGAACATGCCCACTGCCACAAGCCATAAAGGTATGCTTGCCACTGTAACATAAATGTTACAGGAGCAGGAAGAAAGGGGATACATTGGATCCCCTCCGCACTCCACATAAGGTGAGGTGTGTACTAATCTCACAATATAAAATGTAGAGGATACAAAATTGCGAGACTTGTCCTTGGCCTCAAGCCCTGGGATCGTATCTCTCCAGCTTTGAAATCCCTTCATTCGCTCCCAGTAAATGCAAGGATTACATTTAAAACCCTCTGCATTGTCCACAAGGCTTTCTCTTGCCTGGGTCCAAAATAACTCCAACTATCCCTCCGTAAATGCCTCCCCTCTCTAGCCCTTTGCTCCTCTGCTTCTAACTCCCTCAGGGTCTGTTGTTTTTCAAAGAAACGAGCTGGGGGCAGATATTTTCTTTGGCTGGGGCCTCCCTTTGGAACAGCCTCCCGACCACCTTGAAACTTGAGGAGAACCATCTCATGTTCCGGAAACACTTCAAGACCCTCCTCTTGGCTTCTGCCTTTGCCCCTCTTCTCCCCTGCTGATCTTCCTCTCTCTCACGGCACTGTGCAACTGGCCTCCCTCTGGCCCAGGTACCTGCTCATCCCGCCTCCCTCCTACACTGCCTCAGAGGCCACCCCGGGCACTGGGATCTGTATCTGTACCCGTACAGTCCCCCACTCTTCTTCTGCACTTATCAGATATACCCCATCTGACTAATCATGCACTTGCAGGTTGCACTACCCTTTTCACTGCATTTATTTATTTATTTCACTTATTATTTATTCTGGTCTCTCCTCGGTCTGCACTTTCCACTTCTCCCCCTTCCACGCACTTTCCCCCCTTTCCCTTTTCCATGCACTTGCACGTTCTTAATGTCACTGGGCCTAGTAAGATCGCTATTTTTGTTCTCCCCTGTTCCCCCTCCCTTTGCTTGGTCGCGCTCTGAAACACTTGTGTATGAAATATCATATCGTATATCAAATATCTCTCTACCCTTGAACGTGTTCTGCAAGGTAGGTAAAGGACTGTAATAGAAATGTTACAGAACCAATGAGAAAGGTGATACTATGTAACCGCTCAGCACTCCATATAAGGAGGGGTGTGCTGATCTCACAGTGGGGATTGTATAAAGGATAATTATTCTACCCTTGGGAACAGTAGTTCGCACAAGGGACCCTAGAGAAAATCAGAGAAGCCCAAAAGGCTCCCCAGCAACACTGCACAGTGCTGTGTGCTGCAATAAGAAAATGCAGATGCCTAAAAAGTTATAGGAAAGTAGGATTCCAAATATAAAGCATGGAATCACAAAAATGACTTCCATGGAAAGAGGAAAAGGGGTGAGTGGGGGGGGGGGTGGTAGAGGTTCAGACTCACTCGGGAACATTGAAAAATAATCATAAGTCCAGCAAAAAGTGCTGGGGGGGGGTCTCGCAGGTGAGGGAGATTTAACATAACTATGAAAGTGTAACCTAACACTATGACACTGCCTATTGTTTTGGCACTAGGTGTCAGTCATTCGTCGGGGACAGAGGCACCTGCGTTACTCTCAGTAACTCACATGGCGTCTGTTCTCAGGCACATAAGCACTTGGGTTGGTGAAACTCATAGGCATACCATTGGTGTCCTAAGTGTTTGAACTCTCACCTGGGGAAGCGAGTAGCCAAGAGCGCTGGGTTCGTGCCTCCTCACTGAAGTGAAATATAAAAAATAAAATAAAACCCCTCTTTCACAGCCATTCAATAATGCCACGAAGTCGTAGATAGCACGCTTGCAGTCGCTTGCAAGTAAACTCTGCTTTCAACTTTCTGTGCTAATTCCCTTTAACCTGAGAGACCCCCAGCACTTTTACTGAACTCTGGACTTTTTAGATTTTAATCACCTGAGTGCAACTTGTTACCACTCATTCTTTTTCTCTGACTGGGATTTTTATTCTTATAGTTTTTATGGAGTCTGGTAAACTCCATATTATGAATACAGGCACCTGCTTTTTACTTTGTGACCGTCACCATGGAGTCCCCTGGACTTCTCTTTAATGTTTAATTACATTCTCTAGTGAGAACTACAGTTCCCAAGAGTAGTAAGATAACTTTTCTTACCTTTTTTATTTTGTGGGTCCAGCACACACCACCTTGTTTGGTGCTGGGGACCTACATTGTAACTCCTTCTTCCACTCCTCGTAAATTTTTTTTAAACAGACTAAACTTAAATGGCTGGTGGCAGTGGTTAATTTGTACTACGTTTTCTGCAGGTTACTAGAAGTCGTATTTCTCAGCTGCAGTACAGCACCCATGGGTGCCCATTTTCTCAATGTCCCCAGTTTTTTCTTTTCTCGCCATTTTTAGTTTGTCATTTCCTTCTGGGCTTTTCCTCTATATTTTAAAGTTGATTTAAGTCCTCGGAGTTTGGCCTTTGGCAGGCTTCAGCCCTGAAGCTTTCCCATGCGCCAGTGTGTCTGGGAAGGACTGGCAGTGAGGGAGGAACCCAAAGCTTCACTGTTCTTTGTCAGTGTGCCTGACTGAAACCAGTTCTAACTGGGTTTCTGGCTGTCCTGCAGGACAGCCAACCATCAGGTGATTGAGAGCTGCATGAATGGGTTGCAACATATAGAGCAAGGATTTTTGGACTACACGTAGAGTTGACCACTGGAACAAGGAATCTGAAGCAGAAGACGAGCAGAGATGCCAACAGCACCTTCAAGAACCGCTGAAATAGCGGTGAAGCCCTGCAGCTGTGCTGACCCTGTTTTCATCTCGACATGGAAGACCTGCCAAGGCCGACCCTTTAGGCTGGTGGGACCAACTAGCCTCAAGACCTTCTTTTTGGGCGATCCTCCGACGTCCTGTGAGTTTAGTGGGCTGAAGAACACCAATACCCGGGGTACCTGGACAATTGTGGCGTGCGTAGTCTTCTGAAGATCAAATCCGGCTGAAACTTGGTAGGCATCCGTGTCGACCTCCAAAGGCAGGAATTCTTCACCAAAAGTGCGCTCACAAAAGTTCAGGACCGAGTAATCGAAGAGGATCCAACCAGCAATATTTATTTCTTCTTGGTGCTAAAAGGTGCCAAAACCACAAAGAGCTTAATCCTTTGCTACTGACCCATCCTCACAAGTGCTGCAGCCAGAGCCCGTCACAGCCCCCCCCCCCTCTTTCATCACCACGCCCAAGGAGCAGGAATCTGTGTGTGCATCGTTGCACCTAGAATAGGACCCGCAAAATTCTCATGTTCACTCTTAAGGTACTGTGGGACTTGGGTTGTACTTACCTTATTCTATTTTCGGTGCTCCTTTGCTTACAAGTGCTGTTTTCTTCAATGTGGATTTGACCGCAACTCCACTGTGCAGTCTTACAGCCTGCTCCTCTTGAGCTCCTGTGTTTTCTCCATAAACCACTGGCTAATTAACTAGCTTTTCATCTGAAGAATTTCATCAGAACTTCTGCTGTCCATTTGGCTTTGCTGGTTTCCCAAAGATCCATCTTCTTGATCCTACTGGCTTTGGCAATGCTGGTTCCTCCATAGTCTTTAATTGTGAACACGTTTATTGTTAGGAAAGACTTCCTAAATCCCTCTAGGAGAGAGGGGTGGCAGCCTATCGGCCAATAAGGAGGCTCGGAACGGGGGGATTCCGAGCGGTAATTCCCCTGCACCAAACCGCCTCGCGGCTGCAGGCTGCCATATTCGTCAGCCGGTGAATGAGTTAAGTGCTCAGCCCCCCATCCACAGATTTCCCTTCCCTCCACTTAACTTTTTTTTCTCCTCTTCGGGGCGATGTGCTGGAAACACCGACCCAAACCCTCCCTCGCACGCGATCTGGGCTGTTTGCTTAATTAAAAATTACAAGCTGTTCTGTCTAACCTTTATTTCCCTCCATACTCAATTTTGCTGTGCTTTTACTGACTTTAACTGACGTCACTGTGTGCTGGATGTGTAAAGGGTATGAAAAGTTACTAGCGTGCATTGTTGTTCCTTTTATAACTTGATTACCTTTCTAATTCAATGTTATTGTTAGTTGCTGCATTTTAGATTTGCTTGTGTGCCTTGTGTGTATATATATAAATGAATATATTTTAATATAACTTTAAGTGAGTGTTTTCTTGGGTCCTTGTATGAACTAATCTCCTTGTACTGCTTACATAACTTCCTTCTAATATAAGCCTGGCTGCTCAGTCACTCTACCAACTTGTGTAGTACAGGCCTATATTAGAATTGGGTCCCCAACCAAGAGTTAAGTCTTATAAAGTCTGACCCCAGTTGGACTTCAGAAAAACGTACCTAACAGCAGCCTTTTCGGGTTGAGTGTGGGGACCCCAACCACTGATGGAAGGTAATTGAAACGTGCAGTTCATGCCACCCTCTGCCTCCAAACCCAGAAGAGACTTAATTTTTCTTTTTGTGTTTTTGTACAAATGCATACAGTAAACAGATTGCTTTTGTTCTGCTCTGCAACGAATAGTAAAATAGAAAGCCTTTAATAAGTCATCTTAACATGGGGACATTCAAACTGTTCTTTCCTAAAATAACTCCAGATTTGTTTTTGTTGGTCTGGTAATTTCACTGCTTTAGCCTGTATAAAGCAGTAAACATCTACTGTACAGTAAACGCCTTGAAACATCTTTAAAATCCTGTCTGAGTTTATCTACTCAACCTAAGCGTTATGCACTCTCCCCATGAACTAGATGGAATGATATTCTTTTAACTGAAAATGACTGGCACATGAAGAAACTTACCAGCGCATTACTCCCAGATGTGCCCATCAGAATACATTTTCTCCCAATATATGGGGGGTGTGTGGAGGTGGACTGGCCTGAAAGGGTGAGAACACAAAGTCTACGAATGAGTCACTAGCAGTTCCTGACCTTGTGGAAGTCCATCTTTCTGGATGAACATGAACTGCATTTTGAACACAATTTCAATGTTAACTCCACGTGCATAACATTTCAGATGTGCTTAAGAATCATTGTAGGATATCATCGGAGATGTGATTTATCGAGCTGTGTGGTGTGTCTCCTTTGGTTGCTTGCACGTCAGACTGCTTTAAACTTACCACAGACCACATTGTCAGCAAAATTAAACTTGACTAGATAGATACTGTCAAATTGCATATAACTCAGTTCCCTCAAATAAATATACATAGTTGTACATTTCATCATGCATATGAAAACTTCAGTTCAACAGCATATTGTCACACTTCCTGTAATGCAGGAAGCAACCACATTCTAATATTAAAATACTTTAAAATAAGAGCCACAGAAAAAAAACATATGCTAGATAAATACCCCCCCTCTTGCTCACACTTTTTTCACCTCAGTTGGCATGCCCCTTACCTGCCCCGAAGGGCAGGCTTCTTTCTGAGAGTTAAACCTCTTCTCCCCAGCAGCTCATATGGTGTCGTAACTCATTGCCCATGGTGGGGACATGAGGATTCTCAGCGATCTGGTATATGTAGGCCTAGTTTTGATGTGGTGATGGCAAGGACAAGAATGTGGCTGTTCTGCTGTGCCTGGTCCTCATATGTAGAAGGGGATTTCTGCTCCTAACCTAGTTTGGTGCTGTAGGCACAACAGTGATGTTGTGATGTGCCACCTCTTGCATGCAGGAAGGAGACCAGTCTGGTATGCTCTTATCACCCAGGTACCACTGTTCATGTCCTCCTCCTTAATCTAGTGTTTGCTTGATAAGGTAGTCTGGGTCGAATTCATGTAAAGTATTTGGAATATCACACCCGATAATCCTGAATCATATATGAAATCCCAGGCCTGAAAAAATTGGCTCTGGTTTAAGTTTAAAAGAGGGATTGGGGAGCTGGGAGGGTGGGGACAGGGGGGGGCAAAGTGCATGGGAATTCTTGCGCAGTGTACCATTTTAAGCCGTGCACACTGGACTGAGGAGCATGCTGCTGCCTGTTGGGGAGATAAATCTATCTTATGCTTAATATAACTCTCCTAGTCAGACCCCTAGCACTTTTTGCTTGACTTCTGCACCTTTTTCTTGTTCTCCACAATGAAGGAAGCCTTTTCCCCCTCATTCATTCTTACATGAGTCTTGCTTTCCTCCATATCTCTTCAAGGCATCTGTTAAACTTTGCAGCACACTGCACCCTCTGTGCACTGTTGCTGGGGACTCTGTGTTCTCCTTTGTATATTCTTTCATTTTCCCATAGAACTACTGTTCTTAGAACTTTGTATACCCTAAAACTTCAATGTATGAGAGATTTGGCACACAATGGCCTGGCAGTGTTGGGGGAGTTTACCTAAAGTCCACCTGGAGATAAGACTCTACAAAACTATCCCTTGGTATACAGGTCCCCAACTCGTAGTATAAGTCAGTACTACCCAAAGGATTGGTAGAATGGCAGTGCTGCCATGCTTATCTTATGAGGAGGATGTGAACTGTAGGCAAATACAATGAACCCAGTTAATACATTAACCCAAAGAAACGCTTACACACTGGAAGTGACAAATATACGTTTGAAGGGATTGTGTCCTCCGACGTATTCCACATCTGACAGGTAATCACCGCAGCTTTGCTGCTTGCCTTGACCCCTACGGCGGTGTTGCAGAGTGGGCTGGACTCCCTAGCCTCACAGGTGGTGGGAAAGGGGCTCCCCCTTCACAGCAGATGGTGCAAGAGGTAATCCTCCATTGGTCACAGGCAGTTGTTGGGGAGCAGAATTTGAACTAACCAAGGAGCCAGGATTACGACTAGTGGCAAAGCACGAAATTGGTGTTGGGATGGTTCAGCAGTAGCCTAGCATAATCTCAGCTACTTGAAAATGAGCCCGCACTGAGATTTGAACCCAGCTCTTGGCTGCTCAATTTTTCCTTCAAAGCCCCTAGCTTTACTCGTTGGTTGAGATGCCAACATTCTGCACTGGTGGAGAGATTGTAACCCAGCTGTCAAGGATACTACTTTTTTTCAAAGTACAAAAGCTGACAAACGGCACTGAAAGTCCCTTCGTGCTATGTTCCATCATGGAGGCTGCAGTGAATAACTACACTGCAATAATGTGACCTGTTGGGTATGGCTGAATTCCTTCCACATGCACACAGCCAGTGCACTGTGATCCTTCCCACCGCACCATGAAGAAAGTGTAGAGTTGCAGTTGGTATCTTTTAGGTGTATTGCAGTGGAAACATTTGTAGGAAGCTCACCAAAATGCATAGCGTCTTACTGGTGCATTGTGTGTCGGGCGATACTACCAATTGTGCCAGTGATTACTGTCGCAGACTGTAAAGCTAAGCATTTGGACTTGTCCTCTATTTATGAATGAGTGGGACTTTTTCTCCCTCACTCCCTCATGTGTTTTTCCAACTAGAAGTTGGAAAAACACCAACTGTTAGGCATGATTGTATGCGGTACCCTTTGGGTGCACTATAACAACCCTGACTACAGGTAATAGGAAACCCAACCTTTGGTATAAGCTTGTACTACACAGTTTGATAGCGTGTCATGCAGCCAGGCTTATCTCAAGAGGGGTCAATGTGAACTGTAGGGGAGTTAGAGATCCAGAGTGACACGTATTCAAATAAACTTACACACAAGGTTTCTTTAATAACAAATGATTCATTTATTTTAGAGTAAGTCTTCTTCAGAAGATAGCAATATAATAGTAACACTCAAATATATTTCACAAAATGCACACTTAATATTTCAAAATCAGCAAGTACCCTTTTGGGGTGGCCCACAGGCACAGCCTACACCCTCAGGCGACTTCAATAGCTAGGGTGCTGGGGACATTACTATAGCACTGTTGCATTCAGAGTCATTTAAGAGGAAGTCAAAGGAAAAGGTTATTAGAACATTCAAGAACATTCAAGGGACCACAGATATTCTTAAGCAGGCAATTACTTTCAGATCCCCCAATAAGAGTCATTCAGTAGAATAGGCTAAGCAATAGTCAATGGGGCTGACAGTCTATATGAGCTGAAGCACTTCTTTGCAGGAAAGTAAGACAAGTCTTTGCACAATGTTTTAGACCTCTGTGAAGAAAAAGAATAAAATAATCCATGTAGGGCCACAAGCTGTTAGACTTGTGAGTAGTAGAAGACGCAAGCAACTTTACAGCAAGAGGTAAGTTCTCTCAAACTTTTACAGTACCGTTGTATTGAAGAAGAAAGTGCAGCAGATGACTTCTGTTCCTGAGCAGCTCTGCAAATCTCACTGTTCCTGGGCCTCAGTCGTGGGGACAAGAGGGAGGACGTCTGGGGACTCCTGCACTATAATAGGATGGTCACTGCTCGCAACCAGCAATCTTCAAACAAGTGGCTGTTCAGTGTTTCAGCTCCTTGCGACTACCTTAAATACCAATACTGGCTTTCGAGATGGGCTTTCCTTGCTTCTGAGGTCCTGCACTCTGTTGAGGTCTTGGCCAGCTTTAAAAGCAACACACACAATCTGGTGTTCCTCCCCCTGGCATTTCGGTTTCCAGCAGCAACTCTGTGGAAAGTCAACCAGCTCCGAGAGAATGTTCAGGTGGCTTACTTTGGAGTTGATTGGTCCCACCAACTCAAGGGGAGAAGTTGTCCTTGCAGGGGCTTCTCTGTCGATATGAATTTGGAGTTTCAGCACAGCAGCAGGGCTTCACCGGGCAAACCAAGGGTCCAGGAGTTGCAGCAGGCGTCCTTTTCAAGTTTTTCGGTTCCTTCGTCCAGTGGTCGACTCTGCCTTCCAAGCTAAAACCCTCGCCTTTTATTCAGTTCTCTCCCATTCATTCCAGCCTAGCTGTCAGTCACCCGGCAGGGAGGCTGTCCTTGCCAGACAGTCAGCCGGCCAATCACTACAGAGTGCATTTAGGTCTCCTAGAGACTAAGCACAGGGAGTTTCGGGCACCTCCCTCACTTCCTGGCTACCTCAGACACCCTGGAGCCAGAGGCGGGCTTCACTTGTTAATCCTGCCAAAGACAAAGTGAACAGAGGGACCAAACCTGGTTTGGCACACAGAGTAAATCTCAGGAAGGACCTTTCCACAAAGAAATGGCGAAAAAAGACGACCGGGCCATTTTTACAAAAATATGGCACCCTTGTGTGCTTTACTGCAGCTGCGAACGCAGCCAGCGGTAAATACACCTCACAGTAGTTAAAGGTAAATCACTGCCACCAGCCATTCAGTGGGGAAAGGGTAACATTAAACATGTTACATGAGAAGCTGGACAAAGGGGATACTAGGTAACCCCTCCAGCACCCTATTGTAAGATAGTGTGTGCTGGGTATAGAAAGTTACAAATGTAATTAAAGTCAATTTCACTTTACTGCTCTGGGAAACGGTAGTTTATCCCAGAGAAGGTATTTAAACCTTGGGAAATCTGAAAGACTTCCCTGCGCCACTCTACTGAAGGTGCTGTGTGTCACAATGTAAATGATGGAGTTTGTCAAGCTCCATAACCAAAAGAAACACAAAGTTCAGAAATCATGTTAAAATACATGAGAGAGTGGGGGGAAAAAAGGGTCTCGCTCCCTCCGGGTAAAAAAAAATGAAGTCCTCAAAATCCAGCAAAGTTGCTGGGGGTCTCTAAGGTGGAGGGAATTAGTACATTTCTGAGAATTCTCCTCAACCACCACCCTATGTGGAGTGGTGGGGTTGGGGGGGGGCGGTTACATAGTAACTCCTTATCCCACTTCTCATGTAACATTTTGTTACACTAATTCATTCTTGACTGTCTATCCGCGATCCAGGATTGGTGGGCCTCCAATGGTCTCTGCCTCAATGCCTGCAAGACCCAAGATCCTCCTCATGGGGTCCCCTGCTCCCCCTTTCCCTCTCCCACTCTGGCTGCCCTCCTTGGGCACTACCCCTGAGCCTTCCTGCGAGGCAAAAAACCTTGGTTGTCTTAGACTCCACTCTTTCTCTCCTTACATCATGGACTTCTCGAATTCCCACTACCAGCTGCACCTCCTCAGAGGTACTCTTCCTTTTCTCACTTTCCCCCAGAAGCTCAAGGTCTCTAGAGCCCTGGTTCTTTCTAGGCTGGACTACTGCAACAGCCTCTTTCTCAACCTGCCTTCCTCTACTCTCCACCCTCTGCAACTAATCCAGAACAGGACTGCACGACTTTTCCTTGGCCTCAAGCCCAGGGATCGTACACCTCCAGCCCTGAAATCTCTCCACTGGCTCCCGGTGGCTGCAAGGATCAAGTTCACGACCCTCTGAATTATCCACAAGGCTTTCTGAGGCCAGGGCCCACATTACATCCAACTCTCTTCCTAAACATCTTCTTTCCGAGCCCTTCGCTCAACTACCTCCAACTCTCTTACCGGCAAATGCTTCTCCAAGCAGAGATTGGGAAGTAGATCTCCCTCTCCTCCGCAGGGGCCTCCCTCTGTAATGGACTCCCTGGCTCTCTCAAACTCCAGCAGGACCACCTCAGGTTCTGAAAGCAGCCTAAGACTTATTCGCTTCTGTGTTCTCTTCCTTTATGACTCTGCTGCCTGCTGTTTCGATTGGTTGCCTGGCTACCCTCAGCACCTCATGGGTACTAGGCTATGCCACGACCTTCAAGCATCTGCATTGCCTCTGGGCTCCTGCGTATTTATGGGCTGTATCTGTAACCTTACAGCCCCTTGCCTCCTTGCACTACCCATAGCTGGCTACCCAGCTGCACTTACTCAGAGCACTGCTGCCCTGACCCCACACACCCTCACCCCTTCACCCCTGTGCACTTCTCTCCTCCATCCCCATGCATTTGCACAATCTGAATGACACATGGCCTAGTAAGATCGTTTGTTAGTCCTCCTTTTTTCTCCCTACCTTGTGTCGTGCCTAGGAACACCTGTGTACAGGCGTGTTATAAATAACATCATATCCCTCATTTTGGGTTGGATTGTTTGGGGGAAATCTTGTTGCAGAGCACATTATTCTTTAACATTGGGCATACTGTGGGGGTACTAACGACGGGCTATTGCTGCAGGTTTAGTGTGTACCTATCCCATTATGTGTACTCTAAGTATTGTCTAAGCGTTGTCTAATGAAAATAATCCTGAAGGTAAAAAAATAAACTAGTTTTTGAAGCAGTTTTAAAAGGAACATGTGCATCAATCTGTCATGATCACAGGTCATGCTACGGGCTATGCTGGGATTGGGACCCCGTGCCAGGCACAACCTCTACTGGGAAGGAAGGCTAAACAACACTGATGCACTGCTGGCGCTCTCATTGGAGCTCTTTTCCAGCAGTCACTTAGCAATTCAGGCATGTTTTATACTTTTCCAGCAGTCACTTAGCAATTCAGGCTTTTCCAAAATGGCGCCCCCTTTTAATCACTAGTCCCAAAATGCCCCAGAGCTTTTCCTTGCTTCGCGTTTTCACTGATTACTCAGGACGCTTACCGCAGGCTCCGCTCCCCGACCCCACTTCCCGCAGCCCTGGGTACTTGCCTTACTCTTACGTCCTGTCCCCATTCCTCCATATTGTATGGGCGTCCCTCGCTCGGTACGGTAGACAAACCTTTTTCTCCAGAAAAATCATCTTGCCCTTTAAATTTTGATGCACGTGGGGGTCGTGGCCCCGGAAGCATGCGTTCCCCTGACTCTTCCCACCGGCGCCACTCCCCAGTCTTTTCTGCATCAACTGGAATAAACTGCTTTCACAGGAGCTCCCGAGTTGGGCCTCTGGCCATGCGCTCTTCCCCACAGAAGTAATTTTGTCTTCTTTTTCAATCAGGTACCGCTTTGTCCTCTGGCGCCACGCTCCTCACTGGCGCATGTTCACGTCAGCAGGCTTCAGCAGGTGTCCAGCCTGCAAGGGTCTCTTCCCTCTGTCTGACCCTCCGACGCTCTCTGCCTCCGCTGCCTTGGCCCCGACCACGGCTAGGAAGGTTGTACAGCCTGCGACGCACTGACACTGCGTGCTCTGAACAGATTAGCAAGGTGGAGGGAGCTGTGCGGGAGGTCGCCTCCAGAGGATCTAAAGGCATTCGTTAAGCAGAAGACCAGGCCCAAGGTAGATGCACTGTTCTCATCTGCACCCCGCAAAGGCGACTCCTTCCTGTGGAAGCACTCTAGCGGCAGGGACCCATCGGGTCCTAGTACCAGCACACACACTGAGGCTGCTTCAGCTACTGGCCACGGAGGGGACACGAAATCCTACAGGTGACTCCGATGAGGAACCGCAAGGTTCTATTACCGGGCCTCAACCCGAGGGGCTACGCCCTAATACCGGACTGATGTCTAAGGCGGCGCCTGTACGCAGCACTATCAGTGCCACAGCTCAGTGCACTCCGCCTACCAGAACCTGTCCTGAGATGCAGGGTAGGCCTCCACCGCTCCGTGTCCTGGGGGAAGCCCGGCCCGGTGGAGGCATGTGGCATGCAGCCGGACAAAATGGCTGCCGGGCCAGACAAAATGGCAGCTCACCAGACACCATCCCCCTTTGGGCACCAGGTAGGGGAATGAGTTTCGTTTCCTGGTGGGACTGGTCATTGCCTGGCACGTGGCCCATGGCATATCCATATGCGTCGCAGGGCAGATGCACCTCACCACATACAGCAAGACAGGGTGCGCCCAGGTCTCAGCAACCTCGGGGCCCCGTGCCTATGCCTGCGCCACCAAGCGCTCCTCCGGCCTGTGAAGACAGGTTTTTTGAGAAATTCCAGACTCTTATGAGGTCCCCGCAGATGGGAATCATTCTTAGGGATGTTATCAGGGACATGCTCCCTCTGGTACAGCCACAAGCACCCACGGCCACCACGTCCTTGGGTCCAGCTCCTCCGGGCCCAACACAGCCCCAGCTGCCTGTGCCAGTGCCTACGACACTGTCTCCAATGCCCCTACCAGTCACAGCAGCCCCTTATCCGCTGCCATAGCAGCCTCCAGCCCCTATCAGTACGCCACAGCTCTTTGCTCCCAGAACTCCTCCCGCTGCACCGGACCAGCAGGACACATTGGTGGACACGGATGAAGGCCTTTCATGAACCGCTTGCAGGACTCCCTGAGTATTTGGGGATCCCACAGCCAGAGGTGGAGCAACCAGAGGCAGGGGTATTGGCAGAGGTTCTCACTCTACGCCCCATGGCTAGAACTGGAATCCCAATGCAGAAGCACGTGGTGGCGCATGCCAAAAAAAGGATGGCTCAAACCACTCTACACAGCCTACCAATAGGCACCTCAACGGCAAGTTTAGGCAAATGGAGATGGACCTCCTCTTGCTGTTGGTGCACCCCCAGCCACACTCCTTAGTGATTGCCGCAGCTTCACTCTACTCAAATCCACAATCGTCCTTGGCTACATCAGCCTCTGCACTCCTCGGTAAGGAGAAGATCCTGGAAGCATATGGAAAGAAAATCTATTCCACCGCTTCCCTTCATCTGTGCCAGTCCAATGTTGATGCCATGCTGGCTACAGTCAACCAGAGGCTCTGGTGGGAGATCGCTGATTTCCTTCCTGAGCTCCCTGTGCAGAGCCAGGTGTGCTGCAAGGCGGAGCTGGCTGAAGCCAAAATAGTAGCGCAAGACATAATGGAGTCCACGGTGGCTCGCATTGACACCTCTGGGCATGCTATATGTATTGCTATCGAAATGAGGACGGCCTAGCTATGGGTGACGAAGTTCAACCCTGATGTCCAGGAGCATATACTGGACCTTCCTTTCGAGAGGGGCAATCTGTTCCATCCTACTACGGACGAGGAACTCTATAAGAATAGTTTAAGGACTGCCAAGTCCTTATCGATCCTCACTAAGTCCACCTCCAAGGCATATAGACAGACAGTGGGTAGGTCTTTCGGGGGCTTCCAGGAGAGACAGTCCAGGTGACCGGACAGATCCCAGAGCCAGCACAGGTGCAACCAGCACAAGGCGGCTCACCAGGGATTTTTCCGGTCCCCCCCCCCCCCCCTGCTCAGCTCCGCCTCGGAGGGCAGAAAAGCTAGACGCAGCCATCCGGATCCACAAGTCTCTGTTTTGAGGCAGGCTTGCCCTTCACTCTCAACGCTTGTGGACAAGGTTCACAGACCCATGGATCCTATCAGTAGTAGCCACGGGCTTCTGGCTACCTATCCCTCCTCTCTCCTGCGCTCCCCAGATTGGTACAGCAACTTTGTTGCCAGAAATTCACTCGCTCGTAAGAGTCAAGCAGTGGAGGAAGTCCCAGCCTCGCAGCGGAGTCTGGGCTTCTCTTCACAGATTTGCACCATACACAAGAACCACCCGGCTGGCCTGAGAGTTGTGTTGGACCTTTCCACCTTGAACCTTTCCCTTCCGCTCCAAAAGTTCAAGATGGTTACCCCAGCACTTATAGCAGAGACATTGTGTGCGGAAGACTGGATGTGTGCCCGGGATCTGAAGGATACCTACCTACACGTCACAATCTGGCATCCCCCTTGGTCGTTTCTGAGGTTCAGGATCCTGGGTTTTAATTTCCAATAAAAGGGTCTGCCCTTTGGCCTCAATTCTTCCCCCAGGGTCTTAACGAAACTGATGAACATGGTGGCAGCCTGGCTCAGGGTCACCATGTCTAACCATACCTAGACTGGCTCATCAGGGCAAGGTTTACGGAGGCAATCCACCACACCACCTTTGCCCTCATGAATACACTGCAAGAACTGGAATTTTCCATCAAATTCAAGAAATCTTAATTGAAGCCCACGCAGAGTCTAATCTTTCTGGGCTTCATCTGGAATGTGAGATCCAAGAGGATTTTCCCCCTCGGAGGACAAGATCAGAGCCACACAGGGCATTTTCTCAGCAGAGCAGTTACCTTGGCGTGGTGGTATTAACACTTCCTGGGCATCATGGCGGCATGTCTCCTTGCAGTGCTGCATACGAGGCTCCGGATGAGACGCTTGCAGTTGCACTTTGCAGCCTCCTGGAGCCAAGAGAGGGGTTCCCAGGCGGAACTGGCCAGCTTCCCACGTCATACACTTGTGTATAGGCGCGTTATAAATATCATATATCATATCACCAGGACCTAGTCTGTTGAGTAGGGACTGCAACCAGCGAATAGGCAGGCCCTTGCGTCAACCAGAACCTCAGGTCACCACCACCACGGATTTATCACTAGAGGGCTGGGGAGCTACCCTGGGCAACCACAGCGTCCATGGCCATCAACTCTAAAGCTTTCCTGCTGATGATCAGCGGCAAGGTGATCCTCTTTCAGGACATCCCCACCAGCATGTATTACATCAACAAGCCGGGGGGCACCAAGTCTCTGCCTCTCTGCACTCTAGTAGTCGACATTTGGGAGTGGGTTTTGGTAAATGACATGCACCTGGCAGCAATACACCTCCCAGGGGAATCCAATCTGGAGGCGGACAGGCTAAGCAGACCGGTTGCAGACAACTAAGAATGGCAGTTGAATGAACAGATCCTTCAGGGGATCTTAGACAAGTGGGGGGGGGGGTCATCCTCTGGTCTATCTCTTTGCCATCTGGTACAACAGAAGGTGCCCCCAGTTCGCGTCCTGGCAGGCACAGGGCAGGGGCTCTCTGGGCGACGCGATGCAGTTCCAGTAGAACAACTTGAACGTGTATGCCTTCCCTCCGACCCAGCCCCCTGGTCCACAGGGTAATCTGCAATATCCGAGTGTCCCGGCACCTCAGTATCATCCTGATAACTCTGTGGTGGCCACTCAGCAAGACCATGGTTCTCGTAACTACTCAGCCTGTCGGATCAGACCCCAGTGCACCTTCCTCTGGGCCCAGCACACCTACTCTCTCAGCAGGGAGGGACGGTCTTCCACCCAGCCCCCCTACCCCCATCCCGCCATAAGTTAGCCTTTGCAGCATGGTTTCTGAACGGGTAACACTGATGCATCTGCAGCTGTCGCAAGCTAACCTAGACATTATATAGGGGACTAGGAGCGATGCTACCAGGAGCCAGTGCAAAAGCCAAGTGGCCTAGGTTTTGTCACTGGGCTGGAACCAGGGTTGTTGATCCTTTGACCTGCATGTTGGACGACGTGCTATCCTTCTCTGCGCACATCGCACACTCTGGGGTGCAGGTAGACACAAGCCGCTCCTATCCGGCGGCTATTGGAGCCTACAGGAACTCTGGGGAGGAGGTATTTTCATCTTCTAATCCAGTGGTTAAAAGACACTTGGCGGGCCTGACCAGGCTTTATCTCCCCATCAAGAAACGACACCCTGTGTGGGACCTAAACGTTGTCTTGGCGCCCTGGCGCATAAACCATTCGAACCTATGGCATCCGCGGACATCCGGCTAGTCCCCATTAAGACGACCCTCCTAGTGGGCCTTACCTCAGCACGCGAAATCTGCGAAATCCAGGCGCTGGTGGCCTCAGAACTCACCCCGCTTTATTACATAAGGTTGGCTCCTCATTTCATCTGAACGAGGATATAGTGCTACCAATGTTCTTTGCGGACCCCACGGATGACGCTCAGAGGGTATTGCACTGTCTGGCGTCGGGCGTGCCAGGCGTGCGCTGAAATACTACCTGGACAGGACCAA
This sequence comes from Ambystoma mexicanum, assembly GCF_040938575.1. NCBI lineage: Eukaryota > Metazoa > Chordata > Amphibia > Caudata > Ambystomatidae > Ambystoma > Ambystoma mexicanum. The sequence goes on along the minus strand of NC_090931.1, from coordinate 1,134,527,114 downwards.
GAGCTTCTGCAAATAAGACACTCCGTCACCTTCGTGGGTCAAAGCCAGGCTGTCAGGCCTCCAAGGTCTCCATAGCATGGAGAATGGTTCTGGCCATCAAGGAGGCGTAGAAGGGGCAACACAAACCTCTTCAATCAAATATGCATGCCCACGCAATCTGAGCTAAAGCCACAGTGGTTGCTTTCCAGAGGAACGTCCTGTGGCAGGTTATCAGCAAGGCAGCTACATGGGCTATACCGGCGGCCCTCTGCAAGCACTACTGCTTGGATGCCGGCACCAGGTCGAACGCAGCATTTGGTCAAGCAGTGTTAAGGAACTTGTTTTCTTAAGCGAGCCCCTCTCCACCATGCGGCTACATTCAGTTGTATTCGCCCGTACAGTATGAAGGAAAGGGGACAGGACATAGGACTAATTAGAAGTTACTCACTGTAGTGACTAACATACTCCTAGTCCCCTTTCCTCTACGTCCCGTCATCCTCCCCACTAATATGACTGGTGTCATTAGGCATTGGTAATATTGTCGATGTGTCAAAGGGGACTAAGGAGTGGTGCCGGTGGGCGGAGTCACGGGAGTGCATGCTCCCGGCGGCGTGCCCCCACAAGCATCTAAATTTAAAGGGGCAAATGATTTTTCTTTTGAAAAAGGTTCTGCCTCCCGTCCCTAACGAGGGAAGCCCATACAGTAAGGAGGAAAGGGCACTATGGACTAGGAATAAGTTAGTCACTACGCTGAGTAACTTATAATTATCTCCTGATCAGGTCCACTCCTGCTTCCTTCCCACTCACGCCCGCACCTGAGAAAAGAACCGAATTACACAGCAAGGATGCCGGTAACCAAAGGACTGCATACAACAGCACGCTAGGACGATCAGCAAAAACGCAAATTAAGAGACAGCCAAAGGTCAGAAAAGAAAGCTGCGCAAGACTGGTGAACCTGCAAAGTAAGAGACAGCCAAAACTGGTAAAGCACGGAAAAGAAAGCGCAGAGCTGGCAACAGACAATAAGACACAGCAAGTATACAAAGGAAACCCAGCACGCCAACTGCACTAAGCAGTCACAGCAGGCCTGCACTAGCAACCACCAGTGAAGAAACTGACAACTGGTGCAACTGGCTTCCTTCACACCCTCTAGTGAGTCCAGCATTCCCGGGGGAAGGGGAACCAGGAAGGGGGGAGGGGTTAAGACAGCTAGAGGAACCCTTACATCTGACTCTTTTGTAGGTGTGGACCCAGCGCACGTGCAAAACCAGATTCGGCACACCTTGGCAGTCGGCACCACTTGGGACATTTTCTATATTAAAAACTTTTCCTGTAAAGCCAGGGTTCAGTGTTTAGCAATGAAGTCTTTGATCTTCAAGTCTATCAGTTCGTCTATTTCAATGTTGTCAATAGTTGTCCTTTTACCACATTGCCATCTCGGGCCAAACCATTTTAAGAACCTGGACAATCTCTGGATTCAGCCTTTTAGCCTTTGGAAGGGGTCTTTTCACTGTTTATTGCCTCCAGTATGCTTCCCTTTCAGTGGACTGGTAGCTAAAATCTGCTGAAATATATTTCCACTAAGGCATTCTTGAGAAGGCTGCCTTTTGTTTTGGTTTTGCGTATTTCAGCCCAAACCTAGCTTCAAGAAGCAACATAGCACTATACATTGGTAGCGGTTACAGGCATACATTAGATGGTTACAAGGAGAAACAGTCCTTACGATGTAGCATTTATTACCAGCATACTATTTAGGGTAGCAGGCACTAGTTAACGTTTACTGTTAGTAGGTAGCATGTAACAGTGCTGGAAGGGACATGAGGGGACTGATCGTGGCGGGTAGGCTGTAAAGGATGGTTGTCAGCAAGACTAGTGGTTTGGGTGTTTTCAGACGGGTTCATCTAATGGGCTGTTAAGGTGCGCTTTAAAGAGAGGTATTCATTACTTTTCTGACTTGCTGTCTGGTCAGAAAAAACCTGAAGTTGATGGGTGAGGATTTCAGTTTTGGGGCATAGATAAGGAAATGCTTGTTTTGCATTTCTCTTGCTCTAGTATGTGCAGGTCCTGACTTCTGGGGAAGCGCTGACAGCCAGAGATGGTGATTTTGCCTGCCATTTGGCGATGTGCATGCATGGGGACCACTTTGTCGGTGAAGGTGGTACATGTTTGGGCATTACATGGCCTTATTGTAAAGCAATTTGAGGTGGGCAGTGACATGGAGGATGCTTCTCATAGGCGCTTGAATGGCAGCAGGTAGGATGGTTGGAAGGGCTTTTTTCTATTCTGGTCGGAGAGAATCAAGGCTTAAACCTTGGATTTGATGCTGATGTCCAATAGGAAGGGCTGGATTTTCTTCAAAAGAGATAGTTGGTACCATGCTGTGAGTTTTCTGTGCTCTGTTTTGAAGGAGATCAGCTGTGTTTATGGAATCCCAGAGACTTGGTGCATGGTCTGTTGCGGGCTGAAGTGATTCAGGTTTATGATGGACAGCCAGGTCTGGAAGTGGGGTTATTCAGTGGCATTGGTTAGGAGTAGGTATTCAGTCTTGGTGGGGTTCAGTTAAATGTAAGAGCTGGACATCCAGATCTGTGTCGGGGCGAGGCAGGGATCGAACTGCTGGTTATCTTTTGATGTTTTCAGGTAAAGTTGTGCATTGTTTCCATATTGGAGCTTCCTCTAAAGTAGTCTGTCCAAGCTATGCAGTTGAATTGGGACGTTAAATGAAGCTGTTGGTCTCCGGCTGTCTGACTTGTGCTTTGGTGTTTCCTATGTGTGCTTTCGAACACTTGATATTAACCAGGCAACGTACAGTACAACAGGTTATTTGGATATATAGCTCATTGCTATGCACACTGGTGGTAGCATGAGGTGTAAATGTTGTGTGATCAGTGTGCTGGGAGTTGTTCTGTTCGATTATGATGCCATTTTAACTTGCATTGTATAGCATCTGGTGAAGAGTAAGCCAGTGACTAAAAAAGCATCACAGTGCCCGTGGCCTGGGGCTCTGTGGACTATTTGAAAGGCTTGGCACCAGACAACTAAAAATATTTCTCAAAACTTGACTGAACATTGATAATCTAATGACTATTCTGGCCCCCTTTTGGTGTATATTAATTGGTACACACATGCACTTTTTAACTTTATCCTATGTAATGTTTTTTTATTTGTTATGCATTTTTGTATGGTATTTTATCTTGCATCTGTTTATGGAAAATTGTTTCCGAATAAACATTTTGATTGAAAAAGCATCAATATATGGTAAATTAAGACAAACTTCAGATTTCTTTAGAGTATAGCTGGAGAGACTTCTAGTGAGAGGTTTCCACATACACAGGAAAAATACATACATTGTTAAGCATTACACATGTTAAATGAAGAATTGCATTATCCATGTAACTTTATTTACCTAATGTGCGTTTTTACATATTTGGTATGCTGGCGCTAGTGTTTGAGTATGTTGAGAGTCCTAGTCGGTAAGAATTTCTAGTCATTTCCAAGAAACTAAAGGGTGTATTGTGAAACTCCTTTGTGCTATGCATGAACATTTTCAGAAATAGAAAGATACCAAACCTTTATCAATATGGAAGCTAAAATGGCACAGCCAGATTATATAAATCTTTGTCATGACGGGTGGTGAACAAATGATTTCTGCTTATGATGGTGAAGTTGCACTATCCGCTCACTGTCCTTGTGGATATTTTAACAATGTGAATCCTTTGAAGATATCTTTTTTTTTTTTGTGTGTGCAATTGGTTATCAAAATACAAACCTTTAGCACAGTTTGACAGTAAAAAACATACAAACGGGGAAGAGAAATAAAACCCCCAACAAGACCATATAAGACAAAATTACATATTACAATTCTAAAAAGAAAGCAACGAAGTGGATTGTTAATTAATACTATTACAAATAAATTCTTGGTTAATACCAAGTTGATATGAAGGTTCAATAAAATCTATCAGTAAAGTTCCTACATGACACTAAAGAACAGATAACACCATACTAGAGCGGTGCAATAAAAAGGACAGCTTTGTTCCGAGACATGATATGCAGCATCAGATATTATCATGCCTCGGCCCCAAATCTGCAGCTCCAAAACTGATCAGTTTCAATTGAGTCGGAACTTGAGACAATGAGATTAACTTTTTAAAAGAGGACATGACATGCCGTCTGTATTAACTCGCATAGATTGCAAGCTCTGTCCCCATGAGGTTCACCAATTCATCTTCCTGTATTCTCTCACGTGAGATGAATATTAAACCACATATGGATAATTAATCTGCGTAATTGCAAAGAGCACAATTTAGTGAAATAAGTGCAGAGTGAATTACGACAAAACTGCATACATCGCCAAATTGTTGCTATTTGTACTGATGTCTAAGTCTCTGGTTTTGTTCTTTATTATTGCATATGAATTAGGGGCTCCAGCCAGGTCCTCCAACTTCACATCAATGTTTTCCAATTTTAAGTGCAGTATAACGTAATTCGGCTAAAAATGAATTGGTATGTACACACAAATATTGCTTAGCCAAGGCACTGATTAAGGGGTATCAGTCAGGAGGACAAGTGACAATACTAAGGAAGAATTTGCAGCACTGGATAAGCCATAAGGAGTGAATAGGTGAATATCCAATTTGCACATCAAGGCCTAATCCTGGGACAGACTTGGGCACACCTAATATAAATAATAAGTGTGCCCTCAAGCCTTTCCAACCAAGTCGTCATGGGTTTGGAAAGTATGGGCAAGACATGGTATCCCTGGAACAAATTTCCAATAGATCATAATAAGACCCTTGATACAATGCCTTCTTGGCAATTTATCTTTTGAAGGAATTCTAGTAAACCTTTAAAAGTAAGTAACCTTTTTCTTTATGTACAACAAATTCAAATTGTATTTTGATTCTAAATATACGCTTTTGGATTGCGTGCTTAATTAAAGCGTGAATGGGTTTAGTTTGAATTTTTTACCTTAATTAAATTTTTCATACAATCTAAAACTTGTTGGATGGTGCTTTCTAATCTTTATCCTTGTGGCATAATGTGAACATATCCCCGATTTGTGTCGAAACACATTTTGTTGTGTAATTACCCCAATTGATTTGCCACACACCACTGGCTTTCAAAGGCTGTATTCTACCAGCTTTTGTTCTAGTTCTTTAACTGCTTAATTCCTTGCAGTCATTCAAAGCATGTGGAATTCTAAAGTTCGAAAATATTTTTTTTGCCTTTTTCTTTATTGAAAATTTAGTATAACATTCCTTTCCCTTCTGCATTTTTCCTAAAGGTCATTAATGTTTAACATCTACTATATTGCAAAATTAGCATAATCAATAAGTATGATATTCCTAAATAGGTCGTTTAATGGCCCAGTCACAGTTGGCATTAGTTTGCTGGTCTTTTTGCCATGTGTTCAGCCTTACCTCTGTTGTGATTCTAGCAATAAAGCCTAATAAAGAAGCTTTATGGAACGAGCATAAATTGTGTAATTTGTGTATTTTTACATATATATGTACATATTTTCTTTTTTTTTTTCCTTCACAGAGAGAACCATGAACCTGAAAGGCTGGGTTTAAATGGAATCGCAGAGACAACAGTAGCAATGGAAGTGACATAACCTCAAAACCATTGGACTTAACCTGTGCTGACAGTATAGGCGTTTATATTCCAACTGAATGCAAATTCAGCCCTCTGTGGATCACAGGGAGCTATCATGGACCTAAATGGACTAATAATATATCGTACATTAAATCGATATATTTTGTAAATTTTGTAAATTTGGGAAAATCACTACCTTGTAAAATAGTTTATTTGTATCATCAATATTATTTCTGTTACTTGAATAGTAGATATTCATCATCATGCTTTTGCACTTGAATTTGCAACTGAATGGATTTAACAATAATTCTTTAACGGGATCATGAGCATGAAATGGGATCCTGCATCACTTGTTTTAACTATTTATTTTGCCATGTTTACATTTTGTATCTTGTACAAATAAATCCAACTTTGTGTCTAAAAAAAAAAATGTTAAAGATTCATAGATAGGAAATGAAATTCTTGTAATTTTTTTCTAAAGGAAATGTAAAGTTTTCACTTGGTTCATTTTGTTTCGCAATTTGACTAGATGGACTTTTTGGTAAATACTTTAGTGGCATTTCACTGTCAAATATGAAGTTCAAGGCAAAATAGTATTTTCTATTACTGTGCAAGGGAAAGGGATGGATCGATACATGCAAATTTAATGTAGTAATTCACTTTTCCATATATTTTGAATGTATATTTCTATTTATAAAACCAGTTTATAAAAATTAATTACACAAAAAAGCAAATGAGGGGAACAAAAATTATGCATCTTGCACATCAAAGCTGTGCAGATATAAAAGGTTTTCAACAAAGGACATTTTATCTGAAGACAGCATATTTTAACTGGCTTTAAATCTATAAAACACCCAGTAAAGATTATTTTACCAGTTATGTATTGCATTATATATCATTGCAATAACTATTGGATGTCTAGCTATCGAGCCATCCCTGGTGGCGGGAGGGGGGAGGGTTGTGGCAAGATTGTCTTTTCAATTTTGGATAGTTTTCCTGTGGTTACAAGGCAAGTAACGGGTTTGAAAAAGTCTGACTGTAAGTGTTGGACACCTTCGTAGTGTAGTGTTTTAGTGTTTTTTTTTTTTAAATACGGTTCTTGTAAATTAGCTACGTGTAGTGGTGTTTCTTAATGTTTGTTTATGCACTAGTTCAGACAACTTTCCCTGTTACTTGTTCTTGATAAGTGAAAACTACAGGGAAATAAAATACATATCAAAACATTTGTATTTTGCGCACCTGTTTATTGTACAATGTGCAAAGTTCTGTTGTAGATGAGGTGGAAAAGGAACCTGCAGATAGATTTTTAATATCAATCTATAATATTTCTGAAATCAGGCATTGATTAGTTTCATATTACCTGTTTTTTACTTGAGGATCATCAGGTGATTTAAGTTTGAAAGTAATTTAGACTTAACAAGAACATTGTGACCTACTTTAAAATGCTGAAAAACAACCAACTAAAATCCAGTAGTCCTTAATCTCCTGCTACGCCACTTGGGATAGTTTATCTACCGCGCAGTTGTACAGTGGCTCAAGCTTCAAGAATTAAGTATTTAAGCCTGTCCCAAGAACACATTCTGTTGAAATTTAGAATATCTCAAGTATAAAGGACCACAATAGGTCCTTTCTATTTCCAGCCATTTTTAAGTAGTTCTATACCAAATAACCAGTCTGTTTGGTGCTGTAGTCTGCATAATTGCATAAAAGTATTTTGTTTGTGATAATGATTTATAAACTGTGTTTTTCTGGGACTTGTGAATCTGCTTTCGTTCTCCTGCTATGCAGATACTGATATTCAGTGGTTGATTCAGAGAATTACATATAGTCCTGTTTTCATATTAGACAAGGTCTTTGACAGGGGCATTACTGTAACATTATCCATGACCTTCGTGTTCAGTTACCCGTACTCCTTTACTCGCCTATGTCCTCGGATTGTTTTTTTTCTGCCATCGATTGAAAGCAAACTTGCAGAGTTAGATGACCAGGATTATTAATACCGTTGCTTGGCATTCAGCATTACATTATTAGTATCAAACCTTTGGAATTTGCACTGACTCCATCACACAACCAGTATCTTCACAACGTGGACCATTGTTGAAAACTGATCTCCTGACACCACTCTTGACTCCTTGGACAACAGGCCAAAAGGCAGAACAATAGAAAGAGTGGGGGATGGGGGGGATTTGCTTGAACTTCTATTCACCATAATAGAATGGCTTCAAAAGGCCCAATGGTGAACACTCCTTTTAAAATTCTGCAACTCTTAAGTTCCGTAGACACCCACCAGAAGTGCAATAAATGCCTACTGAGGGATCATAGGATACGTGTGAGGCTTGTAAATTATTTAAGCGCTGCACAAAGCGCAGAGCATATATGCGATGCAATCGCAAAAAGTCGCCTGCCAAGGCAGAGGACTTCGAAGCCGAGGAAAGAAGTATTGCTTCGGAAGCAACAAACCTACGAACTGAGGAAACTGATGTTTCCTCACAACCTTTCCCCAGCTCCGGGGTGAGGACAGCTAGTCTCGCTGTGGAGGCAGCACTGAGGCTATACATATAAAGCACTAACACAAGGATCCACAACCGAATTAGTGTACCCTTTTCAGCTAGTAAGAGTCTGTTGAATCTGCAAAACACAGCCCTTGTTCGACACCAAAAAGCAAACACGAGGCAACCCTTTTAAAGATTACGCTGGCACACAAATCCATACACTCGGATGAGAACTCGAAGCAGAAATCTTCGACGCCTGGCTCGAAATCTGATAAATACACTAAAAGAAAAACAAACATTTCTCAGGTAGAAAGACACTTCATCCAAGGCAATGCAGAAAAAAACGCATTGATGAACACAAACCTGCCCAACGTCGGACCCCATAGACCAAAGAAAAATTCCAAGAAAATGGACAAGGTCTTCTCCTTTACAGAGTTCATTGAGAAACATCCTTTAAAAAGGAAACCAGATACACATTAGAAAAGCGGTGGTCAAAAGAAATGAAGTTTACAAGAACCTCCGGTTGAGGCTAACCTTAGTCACCAAGATGAGGACAGAAGATGAAATCGCTGTGTAGGAGCAAGATATTTACACAGATGAGTACAACATCTTGGCAACAGATGAAGATGACACACCAGTCACACATTCACGCGCAGATATGTGCCAGTATAACAACCTCTTAAGCAGGGATGCTCTTATTTTCGGGATACACATACGGGTTGGAGGAAGATATTGATTTCATTGAGGAGGTACTTTGTGAAAAGAAGCCAGTGGCCCAATACATTCCTTTGCTGATATCTGGTAAAAAAAGAGGAATCACCACTTCACTTCTTAATCCAGTGTTGAGAAAACCAGTCAACCCAAGAGTTGAAAATAATAAGAAAGCAATTCCAAGAGACCCATTGTATATCAAGGGGCTATTAACAGCATACTTCTAAGTTCTGTCCCCTTTCCTCCATACTTATGGTAGTTCCCACACAGCTGGGATGGGTCTGGAACCTTCAGCAAGCACAGCGCTCTTCCACTTCTTTTTAGAGAGCCTGGGGCAGACCATGTGCACATAGCCAGCCCCTCTCGGGCTCCTTCCCCTCAGTGCTTTTCTCTGTGTGGGACACCTGATACAGCATTGCTTTATTTACAGCTTTTTTCATTTTTTTTTCAGCTTCTCCACTGCGGCAGCTTCAATTCGTTTTGTTTCCTTCCCACTTCCTTCACGTTTTATGCTGGGTGTAGTGGGTTTTACCATGTGCACAAACCCCCACCCCCCCCCCCCCCCTTCCCCTGCCACAGCCCCTCCAGTCCTGTGTCAAGTCCAAGAGTGTGTGCATGTTCTTATTTTCTTTGGCACCCCACTCGGGTGACGCCTTCCTGGTGGTTGACTGAAGCGTCAGAGCCTGTTGTGGCTAGCCACAGCGTTACTGGAGCCTCAGTTTCTGAAAACGCTATCTTTACAGAGGGAGGACTCCTTCTACCAGACACGGTTCTGAGGCCACCTCCGGGAAGACTGGCACCTGGGACCATGCCTTGGAGGGCGTACCTCGTACCAGAATCCATTCTGAGGCCTCATCTCCAAGTACCGGGCAAAGTCCCGAGGGCCGCCAAAGGCTTTCAGTTCTGGTAGGCCCACCCCTCAGATCTCTCAGTAGGCAACACGGTCTGCATGTTGACCCAGACCATACCTCGTTTAAAGGCCATGGCTCAGCATGGGTCATTTGTTACAGTTGCAGGGGCAGACTCTGGCCAGACACCTGATGATGCATCCATGGTAATGTCAGAACACATGTAGGGTGACTCGTATTTCCTCCTCCACTGACTATGGGATCCCTTGGGCTCCAGCTTTTTTTCCACTAGGGTGGCATGGTCAGCCAATGTTGGAGGAAACTCCGCCGTCGATGACGGTGCCTATCAGCAAGTGAGGCTCTAGAGCCATGCTGGTTCCTTCTACTCCAGGTCTGTCATCTGAAAATTCTTTAACAAATTCCAGGTACTCATGCATTCAAGACCGATTAGAGAGTGTTTTAAGTCCCTCATGAAGGAGTTTTGTTCCAGTGATGCAGCCAGTGTAACTTCCGGCGCAACCTATTGCTACCTCAGTCTGGGTCTTCAAAGGACCCACTTCCACCCCTGCCATTCGGACACTCTGGCCGCAACCCACAGAGGCAACCACTCCTCCCTTACTGGAAGACCCACACCCCCAATTACCTACACTACCATCTGGCCCACCGGATGATGTGGCAGACAATCGGGATGATGCTCGTGAGGAAATACCCATATCTTTCATAGCATTCCACCATGACTGGGATGAGGCCTAATGGAATACATGTTGATCCCAGTTTTGAAAAACCTGTGGAAAAGGACAGATTGTCTGCCGTCCTCTCCAGGAAGACCACTAATAGATCCAGTATTCATCCACACCCAGATGTGATGGAGGAAGCTCGGAAGATCTGGCAACAACTAGCATCATTGCAACCGGTAGCGAAGTTGGTGACATGAGGTACAGATCCCTCCCATCGGAGAAGCTTCGTCTCATGGGCCAAAACCCAAATCATTCCATGATGGTGGCTGCTCCGACGAGACCATCTTCGTTGCCTTCTTCGTCAGGTTCCTTTTCGCAGCACCTTCTGGTCGAGAAGACTGGACAACGCGGGCCAAAGATTTACCAAACCTCTGCCCTCAGCCTCCGACAGGCTAATGCTGCTGCTGATGGTGGCATGAAATCTAAAGTTCTGGAGGGACATGGGTGACTACGACTTTCTTCATCCCCCGAACTACCAGGTGGGTTTCCGCTCTGGTTTGATTGAAGCCCACCAAGTGATACAAGATCTAATTGAAGTTGCCTATCACCTGGCTAAGGCTGCAAGAGTTATGTCCGTTATGTCTGTTAAGTGCTTCTGAAGGTCATCAAGTTCCAGCCGGATGTCAATAAATCCATTCCTGGACCTTCTGCTTGATGGGGCGGAGCGCTTCAGTGCCGGTATGGATGAAGAGCTGAACAAGAAGAAAAATGGCGCACAAAAGGCAAAGTCCAGTGGTACTCACCAAGCCCATTGAAAAGCCTGGGTATTCAGAGGCAGTCATTCGCCTCTCAAGAATTCAGGAGGCTTCGTCGACTGCCGTAACAAATTGGACTGGTCCCAAATGTGCCCTTTAGCAAGCAGACCTGCCTGTCTACCAGGGATTCTTTTCACAACCCTTCACCCCCCCCCCCGCCCCAGACTCAATGTAATCCAAGTGATGTAAAGGTGCCAGTCCACAGCACTCAAGTGGGAAGTAGAGTAAGGCATTCTTATAAAATGAAGGTCAGAAACATTTGCCAACTGGGCCCTTTCTGTGGCCCACAAGGGCTGCTATCTTCCCCCACCTCCCAAACCCCCCACCTCTTCTCTCAAAAAGGCTCAGACGCTCTTGCTCAGATTTCCAAAATGCTCCTCATGGAAGCGATAAAAGTTCCTCTTCCGAAGAGGGTTATGGGTTTTATTCAAGGTTCTTAACCATTCTGAAGAACAAGGTTGGCCTGCGCACAGTGCTATACCGGACCTCTTTCAACCTTTTTACTCTTACGTCTGCCCCCTTTCCTCCATACTGGATGGGCGTCCCTTCCAAGGGACAGGAGACAGAACCTTTTTCACCAGAAAAAAACCTTCTTCCCCTTTAAATTTAGAGGCATGTGGGGGCGCGACCCAGGGAGCCTGCGCTGCCCTGACTGCCATCCGGCGCCACACCTCAGTCCCCTTTTCCACGTCAACAGGAACGGGCCAAATTCACCAGCGCTCCTGGGTTTGGGTTTGGCCATGTAATTCCAGGTGTGGATACTTCCTCTTTCTTTTCTTTGTGTCTTATCTATCATTCAGGTACTCGGTCCTCAGGCGTTACGCTCCTCCTCGGCGCATGTCGACTTCCACAGGGTTCAGGTGTCCATCCCGTAACGGGCTCTTCCCATCTTCAGACCCCCATGCCCTCTGCCTACGCTGCCTTGGCGCAGACCACGGTTGCCAATCATGTTCGGCGTGTGACTCGCTGTCCTTGAAGGCGCTGAAGAAAGACTTGCCAGGTGGAGGGCGCTCTTCCAGAAGTCGCCTCCAGAGGATCTCAAGAACTTCGTGAAGCATCGAACCAGGCCCAAGGTAGGGCCGAAATTTTCCAGCGCACCCCACAAGGGAGACTCCTTCCCAGGGAGACTCCTGCGCGGGAATGACCAGCCTGGTCCTTCTACCGGCCTTCGGGTCCTCGGACCGTCCCGGGAGCAGTATCTAGGGACCAGGGTCTACACCCGAGGGACTACGTTCTTTTACTGGCACAATGGCCGAGGGGCTATGCCCTAATACTGGCAATATGTCCGAGGGGGCACCTAAACACAGTTCTACCGAGCCCCGGGTCGAGGGTGTCACACTATCCGGGTCGAGGGTGTCACACTATCCGGGTCGAGGGTGTCACACCATCTGGGCCGAGGCCTGAGGAGCACGGTAGGCCTCGTGGTCCACACACAAGAGTCTTGGATGAGGCCGGGCCCAGTGGGCTGAGCAACATGTCGCAGACACGTGGCAGGCAGCTCGACAAAATGGCTGCCGCGCCAGAAAGGGGCACCCGTCCGCCATTCCACGAATTTGGCGAAGAAAGAGTGTCAAGGTGGGACTGGCTTCAACCTGGTATGTGGCCTACAGTCTTGTGCAGGGCAACTTTCCTTTGCATCCATATGGACATGGTAGGCAGCAGCCTGCCCCCGCTACCCTATCGGTACCCCCCTGCCACCTCTTTGGCCAGTGAGGAGGTGCTCTTCGAGAAGTTTCTCAGCCTCATGAGGTCTCCTCAGATGGGGGTTATCAAAGACGCAGTCAGGGAAGTCCTCCCTGCCATGCTAAAAGCACCACAGATGCCTCCATCTGGCCTGCAGGCCCCAGTGCAGCTGCCTCCTCTGGCTTCACAGCCAGCTCCGCAACCTCCGGCGCCTGTACACCAGCCTCCAGCGCCTTCTACCCCTCCTCCACAAGATCCTCCAGATCTGCAGGATACAGACGAGGAGGATCGAGACACACCATCCTCAGGCAGGGCCTTCCATGAACGTCTTGCTGGCCTGCCGGAATACCTTGGCCTCCCCCAGCCTGAGGTCGAACAGCCGGCAGAGGGGGCTCTGGCTGAAGTCCTCGCGAAACGCCCCTCTGCCAGCACAGTGATTCCACTGCAAACCGGTGTAGTCTCCCTGGCCAAAAGGGTTGGCTCAAGCTCCGTCCAGCCGGTCAATCGACGACTGGACACCAAGTACAGGCAGATAGAGTGGGATACACTCTTGTTCTCGACCCATCCTCAGCCACACTCCTCGGTGATCGCTGCAGCATCACTATACTCCAAGCCTCAGCCGCCTCCTCTGCGGCGCTGCTAGGCAAGGAGGAGAAGATCTTGTAGGTGTACGGCGAGAAGATCTACTCAAACGCCACTTTGCACCTGCGTCAGGCCAACGCATATGCCATGCTGGCTGCTGCCAACCAACGGTTATGGTGGGAAATTGCGGACTTCCTCCCGGAACTCCCTACCCAATGCCAATCTCGCTTCAAGGCGGGGCTAGCGGAAGCCAAGCTCGTGGCGCATGACCTCATGGAATCCACAGTGGTGCATATCGATACCTCACGCTGTGCCATCTGCATTGCCACGGACATGAGGAGAACAGCCTGGCTCCGGGCAACAAAATTCAACCCGGATGTCCAGGAGCGCATTCTAGATCTACCGTTCGAGGGAAGGGGGGGTGGGGGGGACCTCTTTCACTCCTCTACGGACGAAGAGCTGGACAAAAAGAACAGCTCACAAACGGCAAAGTCTTTATCCATTCTTACAAAGACCATGCTCAAATCGTACACCCAGTCTCCGCAGCGCTCAGAGAAGGGTCATGCATACGGAGGGTTCCGTGACTTCCAGGAACGCAGATCCAGGCAGCCGAACTGCTTGCCGTCTCAGAACCGGCTCAAACAAAAACAGGCGGTGGGGGATTAAGGGCTTTTTCCAGTCCCCCCTCCTCAGCCTTTGAGAAAAGAAGGCATGACATGCCCCTTCGGGTCCACGTGTCTCAGATGGGGGGGCAGGCTTGCTCTCCATGCACAATTCTGGTGCCAGAATTTGGCGAACCCCTAGATCCTCTCCGTAATATCCACGGGGTAACGCCTTCCTATTCCAGCCTCTCCTCCCTACTGCCCTCCACTCCCACAGGTTGGGACAGCAACTCTTTTGGTGGAGATCCGGTCGCTCGTAGTGAGCCAGGCAGTGGAGGAAGGTGGTTCTTGCGCTTGCTGGGCTGGATGGTGGCGTGTGTCCTTCGGCTTCTACTCGAGGATTTTTGCCATTCAGAAGAACCACCAGGCAGGCCTGAGAGTTGTGCTCGACCTTTCCACCCTCAACCTCTCCTTACCTCTGCAAAAATTCAAAATGGTTACACCAGCTTTTATATCAGAGACCTTGGACAGGGGAGACTGGATGTGGTCCCTGGACCTGAAGGACGCGTACCTACACGTTCCGATTTGGCAGCCCCAACGTTCTTTCCTACGGTTCAGGATCATGGGCTACCATTTCCAATACAAAGTCCTTCCGTTTGGCCTCTACTCGGCCCCCTGGGTCTTTACCAGACTCATGAATGCTGTAGCGGCCCTCCTCGGAGCGCAGGGCCTCCACATCTACCCATACCTCGACGACTGGCTCGTCAGGCCTACATCTCCGGAAGCAGTTCACCACTCTTCCCATGCCCTTATGAACACACTGCACAACCTGGGCTTCTCGCTCAACCTCAAGAAGGCACAGCTGCAGCCTACTCAGACTCTGACATTCCTAGGACTCATTTGGGGCAAGTGTTCTGTGAGGGTTTTCCCATCGGAAGACAAGATCTTGGCCATCAAGAGGGCCATCGCCCACTTCCTCAGCAGAGAGGTGACCTCTGCATGGTGGTACCAACATCTCCGGGGTCTACTAGCGGCGGTTCTGTTAGCCGTGCCGCCCACGAGACTAAGGATGATAAGGATTCAGCTGCACGTCGCGGCCTCATGGAATCATGTCGTGGCTCGCAATCCCAGATCAACGTTCCTCCAGCTCTCCACCCGGACCTATCTTGGTGGTCCACGGACTGCAACCTACGGACGGGCAAGCCCTTTCGGCCGCCCTCTCTGCAGGCCACCATCACCATAGACTCCTCGCTCGAGGGCTGGGGAGCCACCCTGGACGATATCTCGGTGCATGGCCCCTGGACTCAACAGGAGCAGGAATACCAAATCAATTGGTTGGAGCTGAATGCCATCTGGCTAGCGCTCAGAGCATTCCTACCACTTATCAAGGGCAAGGATGCCCTCATCCAGACAGACAACTCGACCAGCATGTACTACGTCAACAAGCAGGGAGTCACCGGATCCCCTCCTCTGTGCAAACTGGCGATCAGCATGTGGGAATGGGTCTTGGAAAACGAAATGTACCTCTCGGCAGTCCACCTCCCGGGGGAATCCAACCTGGAGGCAGACAGGCTGAGCAGGCTGAGAGCTGACAATTACGAGTGGCAGCTAAACTACCTCGTTATTCAGGAGATCTTCAGCAGGTGGGGTCACCCCAAGTGGCAGGGTCATGGCCCCGGCTCATTGGGCGACGCATTTCACCTCCAGTGGACCAGCATGAAAGCCTACGTCTTTCCTCCTACCCCCCTGATCCACAGGGTAATTTGCAAGATCAAGGAGTCTCACTGACTCCTCACCATGGCCGGCCCGACCATGGTTTTCCGAACTTTTCAACCTCTTGGAGGTGCACCCCATACACCTTCCGACAGGCACAGCACATCTTCTGGTGCAGCAGGGGGGCAGAATCATCCACCCCGTGCCAGGGAAACTAGCCCTCACAGAATGGTACCTGAGCAGGTAACGATTCAGCACCTTAGCCTTTCACTGGCCAATCTGGAGATCATATGGGGGGCCAGGAGCAAGGCCACCAGGGCTCAGTACAAAAGCAAATGGACCAGACTCTTCCACTGGGCAGACTCCGAGGGAATCGACCCCTTGGCCTGCAGTTTGGACGACATGCTCTTTTTTTGGCACACCTCGCTCATTGAGACATACAAGTGGACACCAGCCGCACATACCTTGCAGCCATCTGGGCTTACACAAACTGAGAAGAAGGCATCTTTATCTTCTCCAACCCTATAGTCAAACATCTGACTGGTATTGCTAGGCTCTAACCGCCCGTCACCCTGTATGGGACCTTAACATAGTCTTGGGTGCCCTGGTGCACAAACCATTCGAGCCAATGGCATCCGTGGGCATTAGGCTGGTCACCATCAAGACAGCCTTATTAGTCGGTCTTGCCTGGGCTCGCAGAGTCAGCGAGATCCAGGCGCTGGTCGCTTCTGAACCATATACCACCTCTCACAAAGACAAGGTAGTCCTGTGGACGCACCCGGCATTTCTGCCCAAGGTTCCATCTGCATTTCACTTGAACGAAGAAATAGTCCTCCCTGTGTTCTTTCCCGATCCCAAGGATGAAGCACAGAGTGCTGCACTGCCTGGATGTCGGGCGTGCTCTAAAATTCTACTTGGACAGGACCAAGGGCTTCCGCAAGTTGGACGCTCTTATTTGTCATTTTCGGAGGCTCGAGGCCAGGCTATTGGGCCTCTGAGGCCTCCAAATCCCGCTGGATGGTCTCTGCCATCAAGGAAGCCTACGAGGGCCAGCACAAGCCGCTCCCGGCCAACTTGCCTGCCCACACGGTCAGGGCCAAGGCAACGGCCATCGCATTCCGGCGCCATGTCCCTTGGCAAGTCATAAGCAGGGCGGCCACTTGAGCCTCTCCCTCAGCTTTCTGCAAGCATTACTGTTTGGATGCCGGCTCTAGATTGGATGCGGCTTTCAGACAGGCGGCTCTCAGGAACCTATTTGTTTAAGGAGGGTCTCCTCTCCACCCTGGGGCTACAATCGGTTATAATCGCCCATACAGTATGGAGGAAAGGGGACGGGACGTAAGAGTAATTATAAGTTACTCACTGTAGTGACTAACTTACTTAGTCCATATTCCCCTTTCCTCTATACGTCCCACCAACCTCCCCCCTAATAATACTTGTGTCATTAGGCAATGTTAAATCTATTGTCGACGCATCAATGGGGACTGAGGTGTGGCGCCAGAGGGTGGAGTCAGGACAGTGCAAGCTCACTGGGGCGTGCCCCAGGGCGCCTCTAAATTTAAAGGGGAAACGTTTTTTTTCTGGTGCAAAAGGCTTCTGTCTCCCATCCCTTGGAAGGGATGCCCATACAGTATGGAGGAAAGGGGACTATGGACTAAGAGTATGTTAGTCACTATGGTGAGTAACTTATGATTTTTACCACAAGATGATCACACCCACACTCATGCGGACGTCTTTTCAACCAGGCTATTGGCTAGTAGATGTGATTATGAAGGACACCTATTTGCACATCCCAATATGGCCTCTGCACTGCCATTACTTGTGGTTTTCCATAAGCCAAGACCACTATCAATACAACGTGCTGTCATTCGGTTTCAGCTTGGCTTGATCATGCTCACTAAGCTGATTGTGGTTGTGGCAGCATTCCTGCGCCTGAAAGGTGTACACCTGTTGCCCTACCTGGATGACTGCTTTATCGGGGCACAGGCAACTCGACAACCTCTGGATCTGATGCATACCCTGGGGCTGTCGATCAACGTGACCAGTCAACGCTAATCCCCACTCAGAGATGGGAGTACATAGGCTTCATCTGGGACCTACAGGAAAGGAGTTGCCATGTACTGGAAACTACTTTGCTATGCCTCGCACACAGACAACAGCATTGTGGTTCCTGCGCTTGCTGGGCTGAACGGTGGCGTGTGTCCTTCCAGTACCTATGGCCTTGCTTCAAATGCATTAGACACAATTGCACTAGGCAGCCTCATCGTCTTAATTGTCAGAACCATTGATTGCTCTAATACCCATTCCAGTGTGGCTGCATCCGGACCTGCTGTGATGTTTGCCAGTACATGAGCTGGTTGGACACCTCAAACAAGTGGATTAGAGCACTTTTTCAAGATGCTCTGCATCAGCATAACATCACAACAACTGTCGGTTTAGCGAGCAACTATAGAGAACCTACAGATCCACAACAAATGTAACGAGCAAGATGCTTTAGAGCTGAAGGCAGTGTTACTGGCTCACCAGGAATTTCTGACAATCATTGTGGACTGGAGGGTCCTTATTGAAACAGACAGCGTTGTCCCAATGTTTTGTATGAATAAGCAGGCATCAAGTCAACAAAGCGTGTGTGCCCTGGCCGTTCCGCTTTGGGAATGGGTTCTAAGCCACAACATTTTGTTACAAGCAGCCCGTCTAGCAGAAGCGGAGAATGTTCAGGCAGACGAGCTGAGCAGATCGTCAGCGGCTAAGTGGGGGCTTAATGCGCAGGTCTCAGTTACTTTCTGCTAAAGGCCACCCTCTGGTGTGGAACAAGCATCTTCAGATTGTCTCACGGAAGGGAAGAGGTCATTGGGGACACGTCAATATCCTGGAACAATCTATTCACTTATGCATTGCCTTTGTCTAAACCTGAGCGAATTGCAAAAGTTCAGACTGTCCAGACAGACTGAGCTGCTCCCAATAGCCCCACATTGGTTTTTAGACGTCTGCTTATCATAGCAGATGGACCATCTCTCCCTCTCCATCCGAATCTTCACCAGCAAGAAGGAAAGGTGGTTCACCCCTGCCCTCAATCCTTGGTTATCTGGCGCCTGAAGAGTTGGCCTATACACACTTGGGGCTGCTCTCATGACAACCTACGGATAATGAGTCCAACTAGGAAGTCTTTCACTCGCTCCAAGTATAAAAGTGGCGTCTGTCCTGCAACTGGATGCTGGGGAAAGAGCAGTATCCACTAAGCAGAAGAGCCATATTTGGCATTCCATTGGGACAAAGTTGTCCTAAGGGCACATCCGTCCTTGCCTAAAGTTGTGTCCGATTTCCACACGAAACAGGAGACCACATTGCCTGTGTTCTTTCTGGACCCACAGTTGGAGGCTGTTTGCCTACGTTTAAAGTGTCTTGAGTCTCTAGGTCGGGATTAGGCATCACAGGTCCTCGAACGGATGTGTCAAATTCACAGGGATAAACCCTAGCAAAAAGGCAGCTAAAGCCACAATTGTTAGATTAATTGTTTTAATGCTTTTCCCACGGATTCAAGATTCAAGGCAAAGCACCACTTCAAAGTATGCCCGCACACTTAACTAGAGTGAGGAGCACAGCACTAGCCTTTCAGTGCCATGTGCCCTGGAAGGCTATCTGGAAAGCAGCCACTTGGGTATCACCATCAGCTTTTTGCAAGCATTATACGCTGGACTCTTGCTCCAGGACGGATGCGCAATTTGGACCGGCAGAAACATTTTGGCCTCAATTGAGTGTCATCCTCCTGGGTTAGAGTAGTGCTTGGTACTCTCCCATAAGTATGGAGGAAGGGGGGTGGGACGTGGGAGGAAGGAAAAGTTACTGCCCTTAGTGACTACTGTACTCCTAGTCCTGTGTCCCCTTTCTTCCATCCCACTAAAAACCTGTCCCACAAGCCTTCTTGGCGGATAAAGGGATGGGGTATGAGAGACTAAGCTTTGGTTGTGTTATGTGCACATGGTCAGCCCCTGCACTCTAAAATGTAAAGGGGAGAGCGCTGTGCAGGCTCTGATTCCGTCTGCTGGTACTCCTAGAAGTATGGGGAAAGAGGACATGGGAGTAGGAGCACTGTAGTCACTACGGTGAGTAACTTTTGCTGCCTCGCTAATGGTGACTACTTCAAGGAAAAGAGCAGAATACCCCTTTCAAATAATGAATTACCGCCAGACAAGCTAAATGAAATATATGCTTTAGGAAAAAAATATGCTATATCTGCATTACGTCAGAATTGCTAATTTAACCACACTAATGGGCAGGTATAACTGAGCCCAATGGGAACAATTAGATGATTTCATTAAGGGCGCCCCAGAGCAATTTCCTGTTCTATGGCCTATTCCCCACTTTCTTAAGGTCGCACATAAAGACAGTTTTTTTTGTCGCTTTTGTGCGGCCTTCAAAGCGGGAAAGTACATGCCGGTGTTTTTTTATATTTTTAATAAAGGAGTTTCACTCCTAATCACTGCGCTCCCTCCCCGCATACACACGTTTCGCACACGTACACAGCAGCACACACACAGACACTTACCTGGCTCGCCCTGCATGTCAGCCCCTGCACGCACTCGTGTGCGGCAGTGGCGTGACAGTTCGATTTAGAAAGACCGCTCCATGTGGTCACAGAGCAGTCTTTCTAAATAGATTATTTTTCCAGTGGGTGGGGGCGTCATTTGACCGAAGACCCTATTTCCGTGTCTAAAAGTATAAATGAAGGTAATTAGCAAATGTTGATATAACAAAAATGCATTCGATTTCTTGCAGAAGCCACTTAAAAAAAAAAAATATGCATTTTTACAAGACTCTGGGTTTAAACTGCTGACGCAGTCTACCCTGGTGGACATGCCTGTTGAGGAAACAAAGCTTTTTGGCTGCATTGGAGAAAAAATAGCTCCAAAAAAAAGCATGAGACAATACAAAGTCTAGGCCAACTCTCCAACAAACGCTTCCATCAAAGGGGAACCGCTGCAGGAAGAAAAGATTTTGGTCCCCCAACAGGACAAGGGTGCATCCCAATCATATACACCCTGCACAGGATCATGGTTAACTAGTCAGGGTTACCAGCATTGGAACAGCTTGAAATTGTTGCCTCCAAAGAAGGTAGAGCATGTGGCAGTGGGCAACCCCCTCTGGTGCAAAGCCATTACGCACCAATCCAGGTGCCCTCCAGTCTCAAGTATGGGGGTGCGTAATCTAATTTGCTCACATATGGGAGGACAGAACATCATACAAGTGGTTATTCGCCACGGTACAACACAGCTATTTTGTTGAGTTTCTCGAAAAACCACGCAATCGTCCCCCAAGGTTCAGGAATCTGCCTCGAACATCTCTACTAGCAAAAGGAGCCATTTAGAGAGTCCTGGTGGAACAGGTAAACCAGGGCATTTACACTTTTTTTACTTCCCAAAAAGACCAAAAAGAGATCACTGCTGGAGTTGAGAGCAGCAAACAAATGTCGAACAGACATTTTGAATGACCACTTTACAAGGGTTCATTCCCTCCTCATAAAAGGATCACATGGCAAGACTGGTGTGAAAAATCCATACTTAAATGTTTCAATCTTTCCAGCCCATTGGAAATATCTACGTTTCAAATTAGATCAGAGATTTTCAATTCAAGGTTTTTCTTTTTGGAATTGCATCGTCACCACGTGTATTCAGAGATGCTTGCAGCACTAGCCTCGCAAAGGAATCCCAGTCTACACTGATTTAGAGGACTTGCTGATAACAGGGACCAGCACCAAACCCTGTCTAAAACGCATGCAAGAAGTCAGAAGTCGCCTAGTTAGTCTCTTATAATGTGCTTAATATCAGACAATTCTCTGTCTTTAGGTGTGGGCTGGAATGGTTAGCAATCTTGTTTCTCAGGCAAAGCAGCGACTGGGATGATCAAATAGTCTCGCAAAACGTATGAACACTTTCAAATTCAAAAACCAGACCAGATGTAATACTCTGCACCAACTACTGAATGTAGGTATATGCATAGTATGTGATACTCGTACGTCCCGTCCCCTTTCCTCCATCCTTGTGGGCGTCCCCCAACATGCGGACGGTACTGGAACATTTGGCAGTGAAAAATGTAGCTTCCCCTTTAAATTTAGTATAGTGCTCAAGCGCCTGGCCCCGGGAGTAGGAACGTCCTGCTGAGGCCCCGCCCATCAGTGCCTCACCTCAGCCCCTTTGTCCGCACTGGCGGTGTTGGTCCTGTCCATCAGCACAGAGACTTTTTTTTGTAGCTTTCTGCTTGTTCCGAGTTTTGTTTTTTCTTTCTTATTTAACTTCACTTGGGTGCCTTGCCTCCCTGACGCATGTCGGCTGCAGGAGGATTCACGAGATGTGCCACCTGCGACTGCTTGTTCCCAGCTTTGGACCCCCATGCACTCTGTCTTAAATGTTTGGGGCCTGACCACCGCTGGGACACATGTTCGGCTTGCAGCTCTCTTGGTCACAGGGCATTGAAGAATCGGTTGTCGCAGTGGAGGGAGATCTTCCACACTTCTCCTCCGCCCCACATCGTCTCCAGGACATCTTGTCAAGAGAAGGTAGGCCCTCTGTTCAACGCAGCGACTCTTTTCCTGCGGTTCCCACAGGTAGGTGTTTTTGAATTCAGGTTCTGGCAGGCCTGAGGCCTTTAAGGCTACTGGCTCCACAGCCGTGGGGCCCAGGGGACCTTCTGGCTGCTCTGGGGACAGACCCGAGGCCGTCCAGGCTACCGGCTCCCAAGCTGAGGGGCTCAGGGGTCCTAGTGGGCCGTCCTTGGAAGGGCAATCAAGTTCGTCCTATTCGTCAACTCCCCAGATTAAGGGATCGTCGAGTGCCACCTCCAAGAGTCTGTCCTCTGCTTGATCCAGCATGGCTACCGGCACAGGTGCTCAGGGCGTCTTTTCTTTTTAAATGTTTTTTTTTGTTTTGGTTTATTGAAGTAAAAACCTTTACAATTCTTTTTCATACAAAATACAAAGTTACATTAAGTTAGGTTTAAAAGAACGAATACACAATTTTTTTTTTTTTTTTTAAACAGTCCATCCTTTCCATTCATGTAAACAGAACGTAAAAATGTATTCTTTTAGGGCGTCGTACGAACGTACCACAATACTAGGCTATAACATGGCAAGTAAAAACTCCTGATTACAATCGCAGATGGTGTTAAACAAAAGAGTAAAATAGATTCAGAAGGATAGAAACATAATTTCCAATACATAGAATTCAAAGGGTATTAACAGTTTGCACTGATCACACTTATAACTGATTTTTGGAAACTGAGAAAAACAAAGGTATATAGTGACTTCAACATCACCTACAAAAAGGAATACATTTAGATTAGGTACTTTCATTTTTCCAATATTTTTCACGCTACTGAGAGGTTACACAATTTAGTTACGGTACTTCCGCCAATTTAGTCTCTATAATTTCAAGCAGATTTATTAGGTTGAAGATGAGTTTTTGGCTAAACCCTTTCATGCAACGTTTCCATAAGAATTCCCTTGCAATGCCTGAGTTAGAGTAGTAATGCCCAAAGATTTGAATGCGCAATTCCTCAAAATATGGACAATCACAAGATGTTTCGGGTGCTTCGATGTTCTTGCAGAAGCAACACATTACTGATTCTATTCTTTTTACACAAACAGCCCAGTTTTTTTGTCCGACCACACGTTAAGAATTGATGGAGTCGGAATCGCATATAAGTTTTCCTCACTTTAGCCGAGGGAAACAATCAGATATTTTGGCCTGCATTCCCATTTACCCCGAACGCGAATGTATTCCTCAAATGATGGGTAGGTACCCATTACATCCAGCATGTTACACCAATAAAATCGTTGGTATTTTTTTTTGGCTTGGCAGCCACATGCTCATTAATGCCGGACTTTCATTACTAAAAGATAGGATTTTGGTAAATTTGAAAGTAATACAGTTTAACGATCTGATGTGCGACTTGGCCAAAATTTTATTAATTTCTGTGTAAAGCGTGTTTTGGGCGGATTAAACATTTTGATATAGTTGGTAATACCTCGCCAGTTATGTTTTACCGACAGAGGTAATAAGTTTAACTTGTGGCAAATCATTACATTTGGAATCGAGAAAGCCATACCCAATACAGTTTTCCAGAGTGTTCCCTGTAGAGTGTTTAGAAAATCATTGAGATCATAACAACAGATGTCTAAGGAGTAGAGAATGATTGGTTCTACTTTTTGGGGATAAAATTGAATTAGGGGAAGAAGGGAAAACATGCAGTATTTATGAAAAATAATTTTCATTTATGAAGAGAGGATTTTAGCTTTTTGATTAAGAAAGTTTTTCCACATTTTTAACAAATACAAATCAGTAAGTGGATAACCCAAATAGCGTATCGTGGGTGCGTATTCTACTTTAGTGCCATTAAGAGTCCAGGAAAAACGATGAGGCTTGAGTTTTCCTTTGGAGAAAATCAAGATGTAAGTTTTGACAGGGTTAGGAGAAAGATTATGATTGGAAGCAAAGTCTGCGAATAGGTCTAGTTTTCTTTGCAGGCCAAAAGGGGTTCTATCAAAGAAAAGCAGATCATCCGCAAATCCCATCCAATCTAATTTAAGAGAGCCAAACCTGGCAGGAAAACACTGTCCAAGCTGCCAATTGTCATCCAGTCCCAAGAGGTATAAGTTGAACAGCACCGCTGCCATATTACAACCCTGTTTTACTCCCATTTCAGTGGGGATTGGGTCAGTAAGCGCGCCTTCCTTAGTGAGGCCAATACGGTAGTTGGTATTTTTTTACACACGAGTGATCAATGCAACCAGTTGGGACGGAATCCCCAGAACTAGCATTTTATTCCACAAAATCTCATGTATAACGCTGTCAAAAGCTGTGGTCAAATCCAAGCTGGTCAGGTAAACCAAGCCATTTTTGGAGGAAGAAGTATGGGCCTGTAAGTGACATAAAATCGTGGCGTTTAAAGGGCAGCCAATGTGTTTCCTAAAACCTACTTGATAAAGGGACAGAAGATTGTGATCATTGATGTACATTTGTAATTGGTGTAGCAGAAGAGAGAAGATTTTCAACAAAGGGTCAGTGAGCGCTATCGGACGATAGTTGGATGGAGAGTCCGGAGGACCCTTTTTATAGATGGGTATGACGAGAGCAGATGACCCGGAGGGGGGAATATTGCCAGTGAGCAAAATGGAGTCAAATTTGATTTTAAGAATGTGAGCCCAAAATAAAGGGTTTGACTTATAAACGCAAGGAGGTAAACCATCAGGGCCAGGGGCCTTAGAATGTTTGAGTTTGTCTATGACTTCCATAATATCCCTAATCGACCATCTGGCTTGTGTGTCTAGGAGCAATTGGGGCTCTCCCCCTTTTAACGCACAAAAGCGCTCAGGCATATAATATTTGGCCTTAAAGTAAGAAACCCAACTTTCTGCAGTAATCACTGATTGTATTGCATTAGCAAGATCAGAGGTAATGATACGCAGAGTACTCCAGAGTTGCCTAGAGTCATGTTTCAGCAGGTGGTAAATAACTTTTTGGTTGTCTTCGTAGTGCAATTTTCCCTTCAACCATTTTAACTTGTTTCTATAGCATTGTCTGTTTTTATTCGTTCTTTACGAATATCAGAAGGTATACTTGCTTTGATAAGATATCTAACCTCTGAATTTTTCTGCGCTTTCAAACGTGTAACTTGGAGATTAAATTTGTGAGCATGGGTGACTAAGACTTGCTCATTCTTTTTACGTTCATCTTTCAATTTTTGCAAATGAAATTTTATTCTGGAGGAGTTTTTGTTATCCATATCTAACAGGGAAGAACCTCCTAGAATAACGTGTTTGGGTAATATCAGGGTCCCATTCGAGGTGCTGGATAAAGGTGGTGCCACTCTAGGATTCCATCTCACTGATAGAGAGTAACAATCAGTTTCTACCAGGGAGAGAAATGGCTCATCAGCATAATGAACAATAGGAATATTCAGGGTCAATGAAACAATCATATGATCTCCTAGAGTCGGATCGATTATCATCAGAGCATCAACATTCGAATATAACCTGGACGAAACAAAAAAATAGTCGATTAGGGAATTGCAACCTGCTCTCGCCCTAAGGTACCAAATGGTAAAGAGGCGTCTGCATATCCCAATCGAGAAACTTAGTACTCCACATTTGCCCATATTTCTTCGAGGATGTCGAGTGATTGTTCCACATAGCACTAGTATAAGCACTTTTTTCGTAACGGTAGCAATTCAAATCGCCTCCAGCGATTATTCTAGCTGAAGGATAAGAAATCAGACCCTTTTCTATCACATCATTCAATTCTTCTAATATGGCCTCGATTGGAGTAATTGGTTTATTCCAATAGATGCAGATCAGTAGGAGAATAATGGAGGGATCCTCATCTTCTTTTAATACAATAGCTAATATAGATTCGGAACTACTGATCATTTCTGTGCAACACTTGTATGCGGTATTGATTAGGATCGCAAGGCCACCCGAGGGTCTTCCCCAAAGACCCCGACTTGCGACCTGGATGAATGCAAAAATAGCCCTCTATGGTAAAGTAGGTTTGATTCATAGATTCTTGCATACAAATGATGTCGGGTCTTTGAAGATAATTTAGGCTATACCATTTTTTGAAATTATTTAAGCTGCATGTGTTCCACAAAATAATCTGGAGTTTGGCCAAGCGAAGTCTCTCATCCCATTTGATTGATTTGGGGGTTGATCGATATTAGGATCCCTCCATGACATCTCCTTTAGCGCTGACACAATTGCCATAAACTGTTTCATGGTGTTAGCATCAAAGTTGGATGGATCGCCTTGTGTACAACAGGAGGGCGTACTTTCAACAGGGGGAGGCATAGTTTCCAAGAAGCTCTTTGCTTCATCGAGCGAAGGAAAAATGCTGGTGGTTAGGCCAATAGATGCTAGATCTTCTCTATGTTCCCATAGCAACTTTAAAATAAAAAGAGACATACATTTACAAATCATTCTGTTGTTGTTCACGGCTGCCAGTTTCACCCAATCAATGTTATTTGAGTGTATAATACGCAGAGCGGGATGTCTTGAATGGCAGTCATCATAAAAGTACGATTCAGGCGAGCCTTTCCATAACGTGCTGGCTAGCTTTCCCACCCCATTACTGTGGCGGATTTTATGTCAATAGAATTGTCATTTACTGAGGTGCCTTGCAGCCCCGTTACAGAGGCAGATTTTATATCAATAGTTAGCATTTGCTAATGTGCTTTGTGGCATCAAGTTCAGAGAGTTTGATATTGGTATCGTCTGCTCGAATCTTGTGCCCCTTCATAGGGAGTCTTAACAACCAATTCAGCAAATGTTGCTGATACTTTGGAGGCGGGCAAGTGTGACCATTTGACGTGGTTATTTGAGCCTTTCCTGTCTTCTTTGCGCAGTTGGCTTGTTTAATAGCCCTTTGCTCGTTATCTATACCAAGAATCACTTTCAGTCTTTTTTATATTCAGCATGGGATAAAAGAGAGTACAAATTGTTTTTGGTTTGGAGAATCAATCTGGGGATGTGATTCCAAATTTGAATTTGCATTCCCTTCATCCAAGCAGACTGCCCCTTTCTTTGCTTTAGTTTGAAGCTTCTTTGTGTCGTTATAGATTGGACCTGCTTTGGAAACGTCCATCACTTTAGTTTCCAAAGCTTTTTTCTTTTCATAAGGATTTTTATGATTGATTGGGCAGTCTGGTTGGATTCCGGGAGATTCAACAATGCTTTGGATTCTTCATTCAATTGATTTAAATCAATGATAGTATCACCACCAGATAAATTGCAGATGTCTCATGTGTGTGTTTTGCTTGTCTATTTTGTCGCATGCTTGATTTTTTGTTTTTTTTGCTACTTTTCCTTTCATGCTTTTGTTGAAAATGTTACGCTTTTCTGCGCGAGCCAAGGCTCTTTGTTTTCTGGTTTGGGGAATTAAAGGAGGCACGTCGTCCTGTTGATCGACTTGTCTTTCCGCCTGTGTCATTTGATACAAAGACCTCTCTGCTTAGATCGATAAGGTCAGTAAGCGCTGAGGGACTATCCAGCCGGGCATCATCTTTATCCTTGAACGGCATAATGCCCTCAATGACAGCTGGGGTACAAAGGGTGCCAAGGGTAGTTGCCATCTCTGTTACTAGGACGGTCAATGCTGTGATATTAGATGCATTTACGTCCTCTAAATTTACTGTTTGTAAAAAGGTGTCCTTCTCTGTGGCAGGTTTGGGTGAAAGACCCTCAGTCACTGCCTCAGCCAAAGACTTGGTTTGTGTGGCAATGTGGTGAGTATTTGGCGTCTCATCTTTCTTGTGGATCAGGGCCAAAAACATATTACATGAAAACAGCATGCCCTCCATTTCGCTAAGCTTGCTTATGAGATCAGACATTTGCATCTGTAGAATTCTTATTTCCTCGTGTGTTTGCTTGTGACCCTTGTCTAATAGGTTTAGGATCCGAGTCAGAATGGGGAAGGTTTCAAGGCATTGTTGTTCATCTGCACATTTTTGCTGCTCTACAGGGCCATGATTCGGCCGTGGCACGTTTCCATGGTTCAGGGACTCATTGAAATCCAAGTGTGAAACACCAAAACCTTCAGGACTATGTGAGAGTTGGGTACCTTGAATCAGTGATTTTTCTGAAATGGGAGAGCTGTTGGTCTGAGTGTTGAGCCCAACCGCGGTAGACATCCTGGGAGGATGTTGTGCCTCTTTTTGAGCGCTGAAATGAGGAGGCACAGAGTATGAATAAGTTGGAATTGTTAAATAAAAAAAACATTGTCTATCCCATATTTGCTTTTGTTTACTGGAGTGGAGGGTTTGTGTGATAGTCTAATACGCTTCCCCAATTCCAACACTATAGCGGGTGCTAGCATAGAGAAGTCAGCAGTGTGGGTGCCAAACTTCTCAATTCCCATTTTTTGCCTGTTCACATCTCTATCTAGACTGATATCTAGGTTTGAGTCCTCATTAGCCCAACCTCTCGGGGAGATTTTATTGGCTTCTTTGATGGAGAGTGACCCCAACACTTTTTTAAACTGTTGCTTTTTTTGTCCAAGTTGGGGGTGGTGGCCTCCCCAGCAGTATTCGTAATCAATTTCTTCTGTGAAGACTTATCCCTAGAGGGCTCGATTGCTATTTCTGCATGTTCCTCTAGGTTAGGTGCAATAATATCACTTTTTTCACTTACAACAGCCAAGGTACCAGGCGTTAAGAGGTATTCCTTTAGGTAGGTGGGGGATGAGTGTACCCTTTTCTTCTGCGCGCTCAGGGGAGGGTGGTACAATTGTGCCTTTCATTGCTAGATCTTTTTCTACCAACAAGTCCCCCTCGTTTCCTGTCATGAGCGGACCATTCACATTTTCTAAAGAAACTAGGTTTACAAGCGACTGATCGGTGAGAGCGTTTTTCATTTTCTTCCTCCCGAATAGGCAGGATCGAAGGAATGTCTAAATGTGAATTGACCTCAATTTGTGCCGCTTCAGCTTTTTTAAAATTATGTACGTTTGGTTTTTTTTACCACTACGCAACCCTTCCGCCATGATTAGTGGAGTTGTCTGGGCACACTGAGTGCTCACCCTACAACAGTGGGGATGCGTTCGGGCCAGGACCAACAATCCGTGTTTACAAGAGGAGTGAGCCCAAAAAAAAACAAACAGTAACAAGCAGCACCAAATTACCAGCGCCCCAGCCGCCTAACAGCACAACAGTCCACTTGAGATGCCTTTCGGATGTGCGCGCGCCGGTGCAATTATAGGAAGTGGATGTGTTGGAAGGGGGGCAGGAGCAGGGGAGGCGGGCTTGCAGGTGGGCCGAAGGCAGGGACTGCAAAAGAAGCAGAAGCAAAGGGAAACGGGTAAGACTTCTTGAGGAGATTAGGAAACGAGGCACACGCCGCGGCACCAGAATAGAGTCAGCCGCGTTCAAAGTCCAAGTTACACAAGTCAATTCTCCAGCATTGGATCTTTCATTGATTCACATGCTTAGAATATTCCCCGTCATCGGACTGGGACCCCTCGGTACACATATATAGCCTTTTCCCATAGGAAAACTTCTGACACTTTTGTGTCATATCTACGTCCTTTTGGGGCCCGCCTACGCATGCTCTGTAGGACGTCGCGGTATAAGAGCCCCGCCCCCGCGGCTCCCGCCAGATTTCAACTGTCTCCAAAGTAGTGGGATCTCCTCG
Source organism: Ambystoma mexicanum (assembly GCF_040938575.1). NCBI lineage: Eukaryota > Metazoa > Chordata > Amphibia > Caudata > Ambystomatidae > Ambystoma > Ambystoma mexicanum. The sequence continues at coordinate 1,134,497,244 of NC_090931.1, read as the reverse complement.
CGTCGTCTTATTATTTTGTACAAGGTTGTGTAATTGGAGTTGGGTGAATTTTTTTCCTTCATGTCAGGAAAGGCGCTGTTCCGTCCGTGCGCAACGTGCAGCTTGAAAAAAGTTTACGAGGGGGATGGACATATGGATTGTATATACTGTCTCCACCCTAATCATTCGGCTGATAACTGTGACATATGCAAAGGGTTTTCTCAAAAGACCCTCAAAGACCGAAACCGACGGCTGGTGGCATGGTTGAATGATGGAGCGGGGGCATACCCCCCTTCGGAGGTAGGCTCCACACAATCGGCGAAAACATCACACCGCGCTGTATCGTTGGAACCATCGGCGAAGGAATCTCGACCGACGGAGAAAGAGTCTTCTCGGAGTCATTCAGCTAGAGAATCTTCGTCGAGAAAATCGTCATCTTCGTCAAAAAAGCATGACAAGGAAAGGCCGAAATCCTCCTCGGGCGATCACCATAGATCGACCACGAGTCGAGAGTCAAGTAAAAGCAGGCCAAGTGCAGAAAAGGCAGGAGCGCCTAAACCACCTGCTAAGCCACAGTCGTCGACGGCGGTCCAGTCATCGGCCTCCTCCCTGCCACTGACGCATGTGGTATCTACCGTCCCACCGACTGCGACGGTGGCCTCGTCAACGGAGGTTCTACAGGAAGCCTGGAGGCCTGAAGTTTCGATCCGATCCCTCTGGATACTTTACTGCAGGAACAGGCAGTGTCGCTGTCCTCGGGAGAGGACGAGAGCGGAAGAATAGCTGGCCTGGCAGACCTCAGGCTACGAGTGGTTGACAAGTCGTCGACGAGGTGATCCGGAATTCCGGTGTCTGCCCCTCTTCTCAATCCTCAATCTGTTTTGTCGTTGGAGATTCTGTCCACGCTTCAGTCTTTAGTACAGTCGTTGGACCAGAGACTACCTCAGGTAAACCTACCACAGTCACCCGTCGACGAGCCGGGCCCGTCCCATCCACCGACTCACTTCTGCACGCCAGTCCCAGCACCACAGGCACCCCAAGAGGAAGGTGAGCTGCCAGATTCGGAGTCTGACAGAGGAGCCATGTCGGATATCTCATCATCCCCCTCCAGGGATCCAACCTGGGAGTCAGAGGTGGAGTTAGAAACCCCAAGGAGCCCGGCTCACCCGTCCCCCCCGGACGATATTGCATCATTCCATTCTATGATGGAGAAGGCGTGTGAGGAATTCGGTTTTTCCCAGGAAGAACAGAAAAAGGACTGTTTTCTGTTCGACCACATGGGTAGGAGAAGGAGGTCAGTGTTCGCAATACCCATACTAGATCACGTGTGGAAGGAGGGTTTGCAGACAATGCGTCACCCCTTTTCGGAACCGGTGGTAAAAGGTCGCCTTGAGAAAAAATTTAAGGCTCCAGAGTCTACCCCCAAGTGCTTATCCTCCCAACCAACGCCTGAATCAATGGTGTCGACGGCAGCGGCGAGGAAAGCGAAGGCCCAGCACAAGTGCACGACTCCGCCTGAAAACGAGGCAAGACGTCAGGATGCCTTCGGCAAAAAAGTGCTATCCGTGGGAACAACTACAGTAAAGGCCGCAAACGCTCTGGCTATTGTAGCCAGATACGACAGAGAAATGTGGCACAGGCTGGCTCCGTTGCTGGATCATCTTCCGGAAGAGCATAGGAAGGCGGCGATGTTACTTGTCCGAGAGGGTGAGGAAGCCTCCAATCACGCAATAAACATTGTGGTTGACCTCGCTGAATCGGGCTTCAAGCAAGTCAATAATGGGGTCATGTTACGACGACAGTCATGGCTTAAGTGTACCTACTTCAGGCCGGAGGTACAATACAAAGTATTAGATATGCCCTTTGAGGGAGACCTTCTATTCGTAGAGAAAGTAGATGATTCCCTAAATGGAATGAAAGAGGACTCGGACACGGCACGTTCATTGGGTGCCCTCCAGAGTGGCCGAAGCTACAAGTCTTTTCGTCCCTTTAGAGGGGCTTCAGGTAATTCCAGATTCTCTGCGTCAGGAGACAGATCCTTCGGTAGGTCGGCGTTCCCCTCCCAGGGATACAGGCGTGCTTCCCAAACAGCAAAATCGACGCCGGAACTTCCAGACTTCCAGGAAGAGACCATCCTATCTGTCGTTGTCGAGAGCGAAGCAAAATAAAGATCAGCAATGACGAGCAACGCACCGTTCTGGGGGGAAGAGTATCAGCATATGTCGACGAATGGGAACGAATAACGACAGATCAATGGGTGCTGGACACAATAAGGAACGGGCATTCTCTACAGTTCAAGCGCAGCCCTCCGCACATTCCACCTGCGTTCGTCGCTCATTCCCATCTGAGGGTACTGCAACAAGAGGTAACACTCATGTTAGCAAAAGGTGTGATATAATTAGTTCCAGCATCACAGAAAGGTCAAGGTATCTACTCAAGATACTTCGTCGTGAAAAAGCCAAACGGAAAATGGTGTCCCATTCTAGTCTTGCGCGATCTCAACAAGTCCTTAAAGAGCCTAAAATTCAAAATGCTCACGCTCCAGGAAGTGATCCGAGCCGTTCAAGAAGGGGATTTTCTGGTGTCCCTGGATTTGCAGGACGCGTACTTCCATATTCCAATGTGTCAGAAACACAGGAAGTTCCTGAGGTTTGTGATAGGGCGGACTCACTACCAGTTCACGGTTCTTCCCTTTGGGCTCAAAACCTCCCCCAGAATGTTCACGAAATGCCTGGCCCCAGTAGCGCGCTGGCTAAGGCGGCAAGGCCACCATGTATACCCATATCTCGACGACTGGCTGGTAAGGGGATCCTCCCCAGCGTCGACCAACACAAGTTTGCAAGCCACCATGCAGCTTCTACAACAGCTGGGATTTGCCATAAACTTCGAAAAATCCTCGTTGCTGCCATCGAGAATGTTGGTGTTCCTGGGGGCACAGTTCGAGACCCAGTCGGGGCTAGTGAAGCCTTCCCTCGACAGAATCTCAAAACTCAATCAACTGGCGAGTCGACTACGGCGAAACACCAAGCTCTCAGTGAGAAAATACGTTTCGGTTCTAGGTGCCATGGCATCCTTCATCCATCTGGTGGCAAACTGTCGCCTATTCTTGAGGCCAGTTCAGGAGTTCCTCGCGGACCGGTGGACACAGGCCCCAGGATCGTGGTCAGACAAGATAATCATCGACGACGACAAACTGCTTCAGACTCTTCAGTGGTGGCAGTGTTTCCACAACCTGGACAACGGTGTACCCCTACAGGAACAGGAGTTCAAGCTAACCATAGTCACGGATGCATCTCTAACTGGCTGGGGAGCTCACATGGGCACTCTTCAAACGCAAGGTCGTTAGTCTCAAACGGAGTCACTCCTACACATCGTGTTAGAGCTCAGAGCAGTGCGATGGGCCTTGAAGGCGTTCCTACCACACATCAAGGGATCGAGAGTGCGAGTGCTGACGGACAATACGACGGCCATGTTTTATTTGAGAAAACAAGGGGGGACGCAATCCAGGATCCTTTCCATGGAGGCCCAGAAAGTATGGCATTGGGCATTAAAGCACGAGATTTCCATCGTGGCTCACCATCTCCCGGGAGTGAGGAACTCGCAAGCGGATTCCCTCAGCAGAAGGATGGCCCAGATACACGAATGGGAAATGGACACAGTTCAGCTGACGAAAGTTTTCGAGAAATGGGGTCACCCCCCACTGGACGTCTTCGCAACGAAGGAAAACAAGAAATGCGAACAATTTGCAAGCAGATGGCCTCAGGAGGGTTCCATGGGAGAGGCGTTCTCCTTCCCATGGACGGAAAAGTTCCTTTATGCTTTTCCTCCGTTCCCCCTCATACGGAGGACAGTGCAGTGGATACGCAGGTATAGTTGCCGGGTAATTCTAGTGGCACCGTACTGGCCACGGCAACCGTGGTTTTCCGACCTGCTTCACCTGTCCCTGGAACAACCAATAGCGTTTCCGAGAGTCCCGTACCTACTGTCCCGGGACAAAGGTACGGTGTGGCATCACGACCCGGACAGTCTCAACCTCACAGCCTGGCTCCTGTCTTTTCGGAATTTGGTGCCTTAGACCTTTCGGAGGATTGCCAGAAAATTCTGCAAGCGGCTCGGGCCCCTTCTACCAACAAATCTTACACCAATAAGTGGCGAAGGTTCTGTGAGTGGTGTCGAGGACAACAAGGTCTACACCAGTTAAAGGTGACTCCGGAGCAAGTTCTGCCTTATCTGCTTCACTTGGCAGAGGGGGGTTTATCTTTCACATCGATAAAGGTGCACCTGCCGGCCATCTCTAGGTTCACGAGGAAGAGACAGTCGTCTCCTCTATTCAGCGACAGACTAGTGAAACACTTCATGAGGGGTTTATTTCGAACTTTTCCCCCAGTAAAACGTTTTCCACCAACATGGAGTCGCAACGTAGTGTTTGCAGGCTTAATGAAACCACCCTTTTAGCCTATTGCCACGTCGGAAATGAAATTCATATCGTGGAAGTTGGCATTCTTAATTGCTATCACGTCAGCTAGGAGAATCTCGGAACTGCAAGCGTTGGTCGTAGACCCTCCATACCTAAGATTCTTTAAAGACAAGGTGGTTCTCGCAACCAATCCTACTTTCGTTCCGAAAGTTCCTACAGTGTATCACAAACACTCGTCCATTGTCCTCCCTACTTTCTTCGCGACCCCATCATCGGCAGCGGAAAAAGCTCTTCATACCTTGGACGTTAAGAGGGCCCTAAAATTTTACCTACATAGTACACAAGAACTCAGGTCTACTCGACAACTGTCCATCACGTATGGTCCGTCGACGAGAGGAAATGCAATTTCTAAGCAAGGATTGGCTCGATGGGTCTCGACGATTGCTTTTTGCCACTCCAAGGCCGGAAGGCCGCTGCAAGGGCATCCTAGAGCCCATTCTACAAGATCAACATCCTCTTCAGCAGCATTATGGGCAGGAATTCCGCTAACGGACATATGCCAGGCTGCAGCATGGTCGGTGCCCCACACGTTTACCCGCCACTACTGCCTTGCAAGGCAGCATGCGGACGAGGTGCAGATGGAAAGAGCAGTCCTGCGCCATCTGTTTCAATAAGGTAAGCTCTACACTGTGGAGGGTTTTTTCTACCTATTGGTGACCGTATGCTTTATGGAGGTACAGATATATGGGTAAACTTATTTCTTGTGTACCTATGCATTGTGTATTGTTGTGAGTGTATATTGCATTGCATTCTCGCCGCCGTCTTCAGGTTTACTGCTATACAATCTATTCTAAGCATGTGAATCCATGAAAGATCCAATGCTGGAGAAGGGACTAGTTTCTTGCCTGTAACTCCATTTCTCCAGCATTGGTATCTTTCATGGATTCACATGCGCCCGCCAGCATCCCCGGAATGCAATGTATATGCTTGATAGGTTTGACCCTTCCTACTTTGGAGGGGCCGAAATCTGAAGGGAGCCGCGGGGGCGGGGCTCTTATACCGCGACATCCTACGGAGCATGCGTAGGTGGGCCCCAAAAGGACGTAGATAGGACACAAAAGTGTCCGAAGTTTTCCTATAGGAAAAGGCTATATATGTGTACCGAGGGGTCCCAGTCTGACGACGGGGAATATTCTAAGCATGTGAATCCATGAAAGATACCAATGCTGGAGAAATGGAGTTACAGGTAAGAAACTAGACCCTTACTTGGAAAGTTGCTGCTCTGTGACCGGCGTCCGGCGTGTTGCGGCAGAATTCACAGGCTTCTCCTTTGCCAATTCCGGGCACGGCAGGATTTCAAGCAAGTTGAGCAGCCTCTCCAGCCCAATAGTGAACTTGAGATGCACTTCGGATGCGCGCCAGGGTGTCTAGCCTACTGGAGCTCGCTCCGAGGTTATGAGTGAAGACGTTATGACTACTGGCCAGCCAGCCAAGGGTTGAGCACCTACCAGAGTGGTCTCTGAGGTTGACGCTTCCACTTCGGGTGCAAGATGCAAGCTGTATCCTCTAGTGTCTGAGGCCTATTGTGGCTCAGGGCCTACGCGCCCTCCCGCCCAGGGCGTGGCTCAAAGCTTTAAAATGGCAGAGAGACACGTGGCAGAGCCTGCCAGGCCGGCGGCTATCTTTAATCCAACTCGGGGCCTGCCCGTGTTTTCGCCCATTGAATGGGCTTTACAAGATGATCCCAATCCCCTTGCCGCTAGAAGCGGCAGCAGATTGTATGGTACAGGCATCTGATCTCATTAGGGATACATCAACCCATTGCAGCCTTACTGGTACACGCCCATGGTGCCTCAGTGCTTTGACCCGGAGCGGAGGCCCAGCACCTCAGATGGTCAGGCCCCTAGGGACACAGCAGCTAGCGAGGACCACTTCTTCGAGTGCTTACTCTTCCTCATTCTTTTCCCTCAGATGAAGGGGCTCCTGAAGGATCTAGTGGTCTCCCTTGCCCCCTCCTCTTGGTACTCCTCCCGCACTGCTGGTCCTGCCCCCGGTCCAGGCCCTACCGTGACCCTGCCACCTCCCTGTACCACCAACTCCTCCCCCTCAACAGCCATTGGACCTGTCTTCAGCACCGGACTTGGATGGGGGGGTAGGGCATCGTCATCTATGTCCCAGGGCCTGGACTCCTCTGTGAAAAGGGGAGCGTAGATGAGGAAGATGACACCCAAGACGATGAACGCTCGCCATCCGTTAAGGCCTTTCATTACCGCCTTCAGGACCTGGTGGAATTCTTGGGGGTTTCTCGGCCTGAGGAAGACACCCAGGAGTCAGGAATGCTAGCAGAGGTTTTGGGTAAGCGCACCATAATACGGTTCGGTATCCCTCTCCAGAAGGATGTCCTGCAGGTAGCGAGAAAGGTCTGGGAGAAGCCCAGGGCCAACGCCCAGAAGAACAAGAAGCTGGACAATCGGGTTCAGGCTGACGGACAGGGAGCCAATCCTCCTGGCCTCCCAGCCGCATTCTTCAGTGGTGGCTGCGGCCTCATTGTACTCTAAACCATAGTCTTTGTTGTCTTCCTCATTGGGAGCCACCTCCAGTTGCCTTTACAAGTCCACGTTTTGTGCAAGCGCTGTTCTCCAGCATGGGGTCTAGCATGGATTCACATGCTCATGAATATTCCCTGTCGTCACACCGGAATCCTTGGTAAAAACATTTGAGGGGATTGGGTCCTCCGGCGTATTCCATATCTATGACAGGTAATGTCCACAGCTGTGCTGCTTCGGAAAATCTTCGGCGTCTGCATCCTGCGTCGATCACCCGTCACCCAATGTGATAAGTAGGACGCACGACGCCCATAGCCTCAGTTCCGTTTTTTCCGTGAACGTGTTCGCTTCGTGAATCTCGGTACGCCTCGACTATTTGGAGTTTGCGGTTTTCTTCATCGTTCATTGTACCTGTTCGGTTTTTTGTGAAAACCTGTTTGTGGCGATGTCTACTTCGTCTTCAACCCCGCGTCCGGGCTTCAAGAAATGCGGGGACTGTGGGTCCAAGATGTTGGTCACGGACCCGCACAACGCCTGCCTCTGGTGCCTCGGGAGGCCCACGATACGGACAACTGTGTCGACTGCCAGTCACTCACGGCAAAGGCCTTGCAGGAACGCAAGAAGAAGCTGTCTGTGGGTCGGGTGTCTAAGCCCCGGAAGTCGAGGTCTGCAGGGCTTTCGACGGATGAGTCGAGGGGCGACTTTCTGCATCATCGTCGGAAGTCCAGTGGGTCTCCTTCCAGGAGTCGGTCTCGCCACTCCTCTGCCTCTTCGAGGCATTCCCGGAAGCGCCGGCATCGGCCGCCTTCCCCGTTCTCTTCCGAGGACTCCGCCCGTCGGCGGGTCGCTTATCTCTCCATGCAAGCGACACCGGAGGAATGGGCTTCCTTCGGGAAGCAGATTCTAGCGATTCTTGAATCGCAGGGCACCGGTCCGTCCGCGCCTCCGAGTGGGGTCGATCGGCACCGGTCGAGAGACACCGCTCGTACGCCTTCGGGCTCGGGTGGTCGGCATGGCTCGGGGGAGTGGTCCTGCTCGGACAAGGGTAGCCGTTCTCGCCATGCCCGTTCCAGGTCCCGGTCCTCGACGCGCTCGAGACCGCGTGATCCTGTGCTGTCTTCGAAGAAGACGTCGACGCCTGTGGCGCCGAGGTCGTCGACGATTTCTCTCGAGGCTCTGCCTCCGAGGGGGTCGTCGACGCGGTCGGCGCCTAGGTCGTCGAAAGACACGCTCGGAGCTCCGGCTTCGAGGCCTGTGTCGACGCCGTCGATGCTGGCGGCCCTGCAGCTGATGTCGATGCCGATTCGCTCGACGTCAACGCCATTTCTGTTGGCACCGACTCGTTCGGTGCCCTCGACGTCTTTCGAGGTGGTGGTGTCGGAGGGGCCCTGTGGCACGGGGTTAGCCCCTAGAAAGGCTCTGGCTAAGGTCAGGCACTGTTTTGGTCCCCAGATGTCTTCCTCTCCCCACCTGGAGTACATTTCAGAGGGTGATGAAGGCTCTGATGACGGCTTGGTTCCGGTACCAGATGAGCTTATATCGGACCATAGCCAGTTTGATGACCTGAGGCAGTCACTGCATGATGCCAGTGGACTGGACACCTCTCCGGAGGTGGAGTTTTGTAGGCCGGAGCCTGGCTCTCATGCCAATTCTTCATATCGGCGCCTTATGTCTCGGGTCACCGAGTACTTGGGTTGGTCAGCTCCCCCAGGGGAGTTCATTCAGGATGATCTTACGGACATCCTTGATCTTGGTCCCCCCACTGACCCGGTTTTGCCGTTTCATATGGCTCTGCAGAGAAGGTTGGCGACGGCTTGGACTGCTCCGGAGAGTCTCCCGGCAGTGGGCAAGTCTTTGTCGTGAAAATACCGTCCAAAATACCATCCAGCCAGTAGTGACCCCTGCTACTTGTCCAGGCACCCCACTCCGGAGAGTTTGGTGGTGCAGGCGGCTGCGGCCCCGGCAAAGCAGGCGTCGTATCCTACCATCCCTCCGGATAGGGACGACAAACGTTTTGACGGCTGGGCCAAGAAAGTGTTTTATTCAGGGGGTATGGCGCTTCAGGCGGCCAACTCCATATGTGCCTTGTCTCGTTTCACTCACACTCTGTGGAACTGTTGCATTAGCGGCTGAACGTATTCCCGAAGGGGACGAACGGGATGGTTTCCTTGCTATGGTTCAGGATGGCAAGGATGCCATGTGTGAGGCCGTTCAGTCAGGTTTGGACATGGCAGATTGTGTCAGCCGGTCCATGGCGGCGAGCACCGTAATACGCAGGTTTGCGTGGTTGCGGAAGTCTGGGTTCACTCCTGATGTGCAGTCCCGGCTCCTCAACATGCCCTTTGACGGTGAAAATCTTTTTGGCAGCAAGGCTGACGAGAGCCTTGAGAGGTTGCAGACCTCCAAAGCTGCAGCGAAATCATTGGGCGCTGCAGTTCGCCAACCTCTGCCTTTTTGTCCTAGGGGACAGCAATGGAGGGGAGGTTCCTTTCGCTATTACTCGTCCTTCAGTAAAACAAGGGGAGCTAGCAGTCAAAGAGGCCACCGTAAGAGTGCCAGAGGTGGAAACAATGGTACTTGAGGTGCCAAGGCTGCTCGGGCAGTTGCCTCTTTGCCCTCAGGTAACGCCGCAGCCGCTACCACTCAGTCATGCGGCCAGGTCCCATGGTTCGCCGGTTGGGGGAAGGCTGGCGCAGCATCTTGTAGAGTAGCAAGCCATTACTTCAAATGTGTGGGTTCTGGAGATCATAACCCACGGCTACTGTCTTCCTTTTCGGCAGAGACCTCACGAGAATCCACCTGGGAACCTCTCTTTGAAGAGTACGGATCCGCTCCTTGCGCAGGAAATTCAAGCCCTGCTTGAGAAAGGGGCCATAGAACTGGTGCCTGTAGCGTAGAGGAACAAGGGATGGTATTCCCCTTATTTTTTTTTTCAAAGAAAGACGGGAGATTGAGACCCATCATGGACTTGCGCGGTTTGAACAAACTCCTCAGGAAGGAAAAGTCCAAGATGGTTATACTCTCTCGTCCTCCAGGCCCTTTAACTTCAGGACTGGTTGGTGTATCTCGATCTCCAGGATGCTTACTTCCATGTGCCGATCCATCCTAAGCACAAGAAGTACGTGAGGTTCGCGATTGGCGACTCACACTTCCAGTTTCGGGTCCTGCCGTTCGGATTGACCTCCGCCACGAGGGTTTTCACCAAGCTCATGGTGGTGGTGGCAGCGCATCTCAGGAAAGGGGGGATTCACGTCTACCCCTACCTGGAAGATTGGTTGATCAGGGGGAGCTCTCCCGAGCAAGTCCTGGATCATCTGTCCGTCACCTGCCACTCCCTTCACAAGCTGGGCTTCTCCCTCAATTTAAAGAAGTCCCATTTGACACCAACGCAGCGGCTCTAGTACATCAGAGCAGTGTTCGACACATCCCTGGGGCAGTGTTTTCCTCCCCAGGTAAGGGCTCTTCACATTCAGGAGATGGTGCACAAGTTTCAACTTGCCCAGAATCTCCCAGCGTCAGAGTTCTAGAAACTGCTCGGCCTCATGGCATCCTGCATTCTTCTGGTGTCAGAGTCTCGTCTGCGGATGAGATCTTTTGCAGTGGGCACTCAAGCTCCAGTAGTCTCAGTCCTCCGGCAGGCTGTCGGACCCTGTTCAGGTGCCGCCCTCGATCGCCCAGGACCTTCTGTGGTGGGCCGTCGAAGGCAATCTGATGAAGGGGGCCCCGTTTTGGCTGCCCTGGCCGGAGGTGACGATCGTGACGGACGCATCCCTCACGGGATGGGGAGCTCATGCCAACGAATTGACAGTCCAGACTCCATATCAATCTGTTGGAGCTGAGGGGCGTCAGGCTAGCCCTGAAGGCTTTTCTGCCGACTGTGCGAGGAAAGAGTGTCCTGATTCTAACGGAAAACACGGTGGCCATGCACTACCTCAACAAAAAGGGGAGGCAGGGTCACTGCCTCTGTGCAGGGAGGCGATGCAGCCTGAGTTCTGGGCCATCCAGCAGGAAGTTTCGATCTCGGCTGTTCATCTGGCCGGAGACAACGAGACGGCGGACGCTCTGAGCAGGCAGAGCACAGTCTCTCACGAGTTGGAGCTGGCTCAGGAGATTCTCCAGGAGATCTTCGCCCTTTGGGGGGACCACTTGAGTAGATCTCTTCGCTTCCAGTGTCAACCGGAAGTGCGAAATGTTTTGCTCGCAGGAATTTCCTCCAAAAGGAGCCTTAGGAGACGCGTTTGTGGTGGAGTGGTCATTCCCACTGCTGAACGAGTTTCCTCCAGTCCCCGTCATCCTGCAAGTACTGCGGAGGTTACGGAGGTTCGGTTCCTGGATGATCCTCATTGCTCCGGCGTGGGCCCGGAGGACGTGGTACCCGGACCTTCTCGACTTGTCCATCTGCCCTCCACGTCGTCTTCCCTACCGAGACGATCTGCTCTCACGGGAGGGGGGTCAAGTTCTCCATCCAGAGGTCAGATTACTCAACCTTCACGCTTGGCTTCTGAAAGGTTGAGGTATAAGGCTTGGGACCTCCCTGAAGACGTGATGGAGGTGTTGCTCTCGGCCAGGCGGCCGGCAACAAAGTCTCTGTACCGTTGCTGTTGGTGAAAGTTCTGTGACTGGTGCAGAGTTAAGAATGTGGATCCTTTTGAATGTGAAATTCCCATGGTTCTGTCTTTTTTGCTTTCCTTGGCCCACAGGGGCTTGCAGGTGGGGACCATTAAAGGTTACCTGGCGGCGCTGTCCATCTTTAAGCGCTCGTCTGAAGAATGTTCCTATTTTAAGATTCCTTTAATTTCTCAGTTTTTGAAAGGGCTCACTAATGTGTTTCCTCTGTTACCTTTTCTGGTGCCCGGTTGGGATTTGAACCTTGTTCTTAAGTTTCTTATGGGTGCTCCATTTGAGCCTTTACATTCTTGCCCTTTGAGGCTGTTAACTTTGAAAACTGTGTTTTTGGTTGCGGTTACTTCCGCTCGCTGAGTGAGTTACAGGCACTTTCAGTTAAGCCACCCTTCGCTGTGTTTCATAAGGACAGGGTTGTCCTTAGAGTTCGTTCTTTTCTTCCGAAGGTGGTTTCAGAATTTCATTTGGGCCAGAAGGTTGTTCTTCCGGCGTTCTATCCTCCTCCACATTCTGGTAAGGAAGAGGAGAGGCTCCATAGGCTTGATCCTAGGAGAGCGTTGAGCTTTTATATTTCGCTCATGTCCCGGGTCAGAGTGGACGATCAACTTTTTATTGGTTACGCTGGAAAGCATTTGGGACAAGCTGTGACGAAACAGACTTTGTCTTGGATTATTTTAGCTATCTCCGAGTGTTACCGCTTGGCGGGTAAGGACCCTCCGGCTGGCTTGCAGGCCCATTCTACCAGGGGAGTGGCTGCGTCTACTGCCCTGCAGAGGGGTGTTCCTATTCGTCACATCTGTGATGCAGCCACCTGGGCTTCAGTACATACTTTTGTACGTCACTACTCCCTCGATTCCATCAGAGGGCAGGATCTGGCCTTTGGCAAGTCAGTCCTATATTCCGCAATTTGATTGGGCATGCTAAATTTGTGTTCTAAATTCTTTTCCCACCTCCTTGCTTTATACTGCTTTGTGAGTCTGTCATAGATATGGAATACGTCGGAGGACCCAATCCCCTCGAAGAACAAGTTACTTTCTCACCTGGTAACGTTCTTTCGATGGGATGGTCTGACGACGTATTCCATATCGCTCCCTCCCTACTTTCCCCGCTGCAGAATTTCTTTTGCGATTGCAGCTTGCCTTCCGCAAGGCCTTGTGTGTCTGACTGGCAGAAAACTAGTGGCACACGTTCTGGGGGAAAAACCTATAACTGAGGCTATGGGCGTTGTGCGTCCTACTTATCACATCGGGTGACGTCGGCCGTCCGAGGAGGTCCTCGGGGACGGCGCATTGACTTAATCGATGCAGGGCGCAGACGCCGAAGTTTTCCGAAGCAGCACATCTGTGGACATTACCTGTCATAGATATGGAATAAGTCGTCGGACCATCCCATCGAAAGAAGGTTACCAGGTAAGAAAGTAACTTGTTCTTCTCTTACAAACTGTCTTTCTCCTATAAACCAATCACTGAGCTCTGGGTCATACTGCCCTCTCCCTAACCCCCCCTCCTCTGGCAGCCACCTTCAGATTTTTACTGCACGTTCAAGTGTTGGGAGTCCTTGTGTTCTGATCTGTAGAATCTTTCTGTGTTCAAGTTTCTTTGTTAAAATGTCAAGATTTTGTCAGAGCCTGTGTACTTTCGATTGGCAAGCGCGGATCCATTTGGCAGCGTCTTTCGTCGCCCCTCAAGACCAAGAATCGTTGAGTATTCATCAAAGATTCCAGAAGGCCATCGGGCCTACACCGCACACCAGACCATGTCGGAGAAGGACGGAAGTTCTCTTCAAGCTCTGCTCCAGCTGTGGAATAAGGAACGTGTTTGTGGAGGACAAACACTCTGTGCCTCTGTCTTCATCCGGATCACAAAGAAGCGGATTGGGAGATTTGCCTTGGTTTCTCCAAACGCACTATCAAGGATAGACACAGTAGACTGACGGCGTGGCTCAACGCCAAGGCTTCTACCCCGTGCGGGAAGCAGGGGCATGCCTCACCCAGGACGGGTTGGTACGAGGAGCAGGCTTCTAAATCCGTTGAGGTCGCCCCATCTGTGGGGTCCAAGACCAGGCCAGGCACTGCAAGTCCGTTTCCGTCTGGGTTGCGGCACAAGCGGGTCCCGCAACAAGCAGGGTACGATTGTCCCCATCGGGAGCCATTGCTCCAGCTCCTCCTCAAAGAGGAAATCGGCTAACCCGGGGAAGCTGCAGGAGAAGCCGAAGAAGGCCAAGGCACAGGGTAAGGTGGTTCACCTACCCCTGGATGCCCAGGTGGCCCAGACTACATCATCCTCAACGATCAAGCTAGTGGTAGCCGCCCTCTTGAAGGCTAAATGAGCTGACCTGAACCTGGGGGCCACGACGGTGCCCAAAGTGGCCCTTCTCCCCCTTTGGCCAAGCCGGTGGAGAAGACACTGAAGAAGAGGATGCCAGACCAGAGCCTAGCTCAGACCCCTCAGGATGCAAAAAAGGGGGAGAGGGCGCAGTGGAGGCCTCTACCAAGCTCCAGGGCACGGATATTTCTTCTTTGGGCCAAGAGTAGATGGCGTTGGTTCACACAGTCCAGGAAGATGTGGGGAACGACGACTGAAACGCTGAGGACGAGTCAATCGTCAAGGGGGACGACGGCGGAGCCAGGGACAAACACGTTGTTACGCTCACCTGGCTCCCACAGAGGAGTCGATCTGAACTGGACAGCTGCGGTCTCCACCAATGTGACGCGTAGGGCCGAGATGATGGACTGGACTGGCCCACCTAGCTTCGTTTGCTTGGCCCGTAGGAATATTCTTCTGCAAATGGAGAAAGGGGATTAACCACCCGTGGAGTTGAGCATAAATCTCCCCACCCCCGCTGTTCTCACTACAGATCACCTTTGATGTCCCCTCTTATAGTCTCACCTGATGGTTTGAAAAGATGAGCTCTCCATCCTGCATTGAGCGCAGGGGCACGTTGATAACCAGATGCTTCACTGGCTCGAAGGAATTGGTGAGTTCCAGAACAATATTGACTCCGAAAAGTATGTAGTTCGTAAGAGTTCACATGTCTGACTTTCACTCTTGTCCGATTCCTTGCAGTTTGCAGCTTGACCCCAGTGAAGAGTTCCTTGTGGTAGCTGACGAAGTTCAGGTAAGGATTTGGCTTATCCTACACAGTTCAATATAATAAGGCCAGAATTTAACCTGTTGATTGCTCCCTTATTCAGGTGTGGAGCGAAAATATGAAGTTCGGGGAATAATGCCTCCGGCGGTAAAATTAGGTAAGTCTCTTGTGGTGAGAAGAGTTCCCCTTGTTTGTCCCTTTGTCTCACCTTGTTGTCCTTTTGTTCCCCTTAGGGGCCGGGGTACGGTGAGGATGCAATGGAGACTGCGCCGACCCGTGAAGAGGAATAGTACCCCCGGCGGTAATCGGGTAAGTCTATGGGGGTAGTTACTATTGCCTCTGTTTATTCCCTTGGCTCACGTTTGCTGTTCTTGTGTTCCCCTAAGGTGCCAGATTGCGGCGGGAACGTGCAGAAGGATGCAGTGGATCGTGAGGATGCTGCGAAGGCCGGTGAGTTCAGCGCAGCGGTGCAGCAGGTGAGGCGGTGCGCGTAAAATGCTGCTTTCTTCCAGCTCATAGGCGCGGTGGATCCAGAATTCGGGTAAGGATCGAAGATTTTGCTCTTATTCTGACCTCTTCTTTTGTTCCTCCCTTTTTCTAGGAGCTGCAGACTCGAGGCGGGCGTGGCAGAAGACTGGATGCAGGCTTGCAGGCACGGTGAGCGTTACGCTGCTGGATGCAGAATAACGCGGAGTGTGTGCTGCTCTTCGGGTGTGGTTTAAATAGCCTCCAAAGTAGTCCCAGGTAGGTATTCCTCCCCAGCCCCACACAAGTAAAAAATAGTCCCCAGGTAAAATAGTCCCTTCCAAGCCTCATTTGGCTTGGAGCTCTGCAGCATGGTCTGCATCAGGTAAGCTTGCAGCATGGTCTGCATCAGGTAAGTTCTACTCTGAGCCTGGCGCCTATGGCGCCAGGACTGACTCTCCATATGAGCCTGGCGCCATAGGCGCCAGGATCGCACCCAAACAGCCCCTAGCAGGGGTTTTTGGGCTTGCTCAAAATAACTTTGCCTGCTTCCGGGGTTGCTGGACCTGGTCTGGTTTCCCAGGGGTAGGCACCATGACACACGTACACGCTGGACCCAGCAAGCCTACTCCCCGCCACCTCCCAGGAATGTGTCGCTGGACGTCCTGTCCACTCTCCACACACTGGTGTCGGAGATTCAGAACAGGATGCCGGCGGCTACGGGCCCACCGCTGGTGAAGAAGAGGAAGCGGCACCCGACGCTGCCTCATCAACTGCCTCACATACCCCCCCTAGGGATACAGGGACGTATATGGACAGCGGCAGCGTAACCCTGGCACCAAGCGAGTCTCCGCTGGACGAAGTGGATCATTGCACTCCATGGTCGCATGTCGGATCTCTTCCAGCTGATGCCAGAAGAGACCAAAAAAGAAGCGTTATTGTACCAATGCAGAGAGGCTAAAAGGAAGACCATCCTGGCCGTGCCTCTCCTGGATGACGTTTGAGCATGAGGGCCTGCACTGGTGAAGAATCCTGCCTCAGCCCTGGCGAAAAGAAACCGATTGGAGTAGTGGTACCGGATGCCAGAGTCCGCACCCAAGTGCTTGCGATCGCAGCCCTCCCCAAACTGTCTCTGTGAGGAAGAAGTCCTCCAATCCATCATCGTCCGCCTACATTCCCCGGACAGTGAGGGGAAGAAGTTGGACGCCATGGGCCAAAAAGTGATGTACTCGGTGGCAACGACTATCAAGACAGCGTATGCCCTTGCGATCATGGCCAGGTATGACAAGGAGCTGTGGTACAAGATGGCCCTGTTGCTGGAATTCCTCCCAGACAAGCGGGTCGAGGTGCTGGAGATCCTTCAGGAGGGTGAGGTGGCATTGCACCATGCCATCAGTGGCCCTGGACATCGCAGACACGTGGTTCTGCCAGATGAGGAACAGTGTCTGCCTCGGTCGTCGTGGCTGGTTGAAAGCCACCAACTTTCGACAGGATGTTCAGGCAAGGGTCCTGGACATGCTGTTCGACTGGGACAATCTCTTTGGGAAGGCTGGTGATGACTCCTTGCAAGCCATTAAGACTGCCACAGAGATGGCCCGGGCCCTAAGCATGATTCAGCAACATTGGCCTTCCTTTCGTGCCTCAGGAGGAACATACTGAGGCACGAACATCCGGAAGATGGCCAAAGAGTTTCGGTGGCGGATCGTCCTCTTACCGTCAACCCTACCGTTCCACGACCTAGGAGGTCTACGGGGGTCGTTCAAAGGCTTCAGGAGGTGGCCGCCATTGTCGCTCTGAAGGCGGCACACAGGCCCCGAAGCAGGACTGAACCTGCCAGGACGTCTGGCCCCCACCCATGCACTACTGTGGGAGGCCGGTTGGCGGGCTTAGTCAGCCAGTGGAAGAAGATCTCAACTGACCGATGGGTGCTAGACTCTCTCGCCCATGGACACACTCTGGAATTACAGCAGAAGTGTCTGCGAATACCACGGGTGGCCCAACGGGAGCAACACATGCCTCCGCTCCTGCAAGAGTTACGGGCTATGTTAAGAAAAGGGGCGATAGAGTGAGTTCCAAAGTGACTCTGGTGCTCTGGAGTTTACTCCAGATTCTTCACTAGGTAAAAAAAAGACCGGGGGCTGGAGGCCCATTCTCGACCTGTGGCGACTAAACAAGTTCAAGTCCAGAAAAATTCAGGATGGTCACGTTGCAGCAAATGCTCGGCCAACTGGAAGAAGGGGACTTCCGAACGTCGCTGGATCTAGAGGACTCTTACTTCCGCGTCCCCATTCATGAGGAGCATCGGCAGTTCCTGCGCATCGTCGAACAGGGGAAGCACTACCAATTCAAGGCCCCTCCCTTCGGACTGAAGTCAGCGCCCAGGGTCTTTACGAAGTGCCTGGCACCAGCAGCGGCCCATTTGTCTGCAGGGGCTACATCTGTACCCGTACCTCAACTGGCTCATCCGGGCCAAGTGAAGTGGACTCTCAGTCGACCACATGGACAGGACTGGCCGGCTGCTGACAGACCTGTGGTTCCCTGTGAATTATCCTAAATCCTGCTTGATTCCATCATAGGACGCTCTGACCTGGGGTCCAGGCTCAACGCGCTCTCTTGCCTGGCGGCCCCCTCAGAACAAAGGATCGCAGCCATTTTGGGCAAGGTGCAGCAGCTGTTGGCACTGAAGATCGCCACGTGCAAGCCATCAAGTCACTGCTCGGCATGATGTCATGTATCTACCTGATCAGACTCTGCAGGTTGCAGGTGCGACCCATCCAAGAATTCCTGGACGCTCGATGGGTCCAATTGTCCGGAAGCTTCATGGACAGGATTGTTCTCGATGAGTATTTCCGTCGAGCGATAAGGTGGTGGTGCGTGTGCTCCAACATTGCCGGGGGCATGAATTTCCAGAGATGGTCACCACGGACCCTTCCCTGGAGGGCTGCGGAACCCACACCGGATGTCTCCTCACCCGAGGCCTCTGGCTGCCGGAGGAGAAGGGTGTCCACATCAACGTCCGGGAACTGCAAGCAGTGTTCTGGTCCCTCAAGTCGTTCCTTCCGTCTCTAAAGGGCAAAGTGATGATGGTCTTCCCGGACAATAAAACCACAATGTTCTACATCAGGAAGCAGGGGGGCACCAGATCCCCAGCACTCTGCAGAGAGATGCAGGACTTGTGGCACTGGACTGTCTCCCAGGGGATGTTTCTCCTTCCTTTTCACCTGATGGGAGTCAAGTACACAGTTGCTGACTCCCTCAGCAGGGAGCTATGTTCTTGCCACGGGTGGGAGCTTCGGCGGGATCAAGTGGACAACCTCTTCCTCAGGTGGGGCAGACCCCAGATCGATTTATTTGCAACGGCGACAAACACCAAGTGCCAGAGTTTCACCAGCAGGTTCCACCAGCCTGGGAGCATGGGGACGCATTCTCCTTCTCGTGGGCAGGCCTGTTCTTGTACGTGTTCCCGCCGTTGCCTCTACTACTACGAGTAATCGGTCAACTGAAATGGTGCCGGTGCTGATGATCCTCGTCGCCGACCTTCTCAGCCTGTTGACATCGCCACCAGTCAAACTACCAGTGGTCGAAGATCTGCTCCCCAGGGACAGAGGCGCAATCCTGCACCATGACACAGGATCGCTGAATCTGTAGGCCTGGCTCCTGCAGCTTTGGAGATTGGTGGTTATGAGCTACCGGTGGACTGCAGAGAGGTCCTTGCCAGGGCCAGAGCATCATCGATTCTTAAGTGCTACGGGCACAAGTGGAAGCATTTTGTGACTTGGTGTCAGTCGCAGAAGATCAACCCTCTGAGCGTTACGGCCCCTCAGATCCTTCCATGCTTGTTGTCGCTGGCTTAGGCGGGGCTGGCACATGCCTCCATCAAAGTGTCTGGCAGCTATCTCCCGCTTCACCGCCTCCGGGATGGTCTTCTTTTGTCACACCGTCTAGTCAAGGATTTCCTCAAAGGACTGTTTCGATTGTTCCTGCCTGTGAAGGCACCTGCCCCGGCATGGGAGCTCAACGTGGTGCTGACGAGGCTCATGGGGGGTCCCCATTCAAGCCTATGCATCAAGCTCCTCTCACGTTCCTTTTATGGAAGACCGCTTTTCTTGTGGCCATCACCTCTGCCAGGAGGGTAGGTGAGATCCAGGCCCTGTCCTGCAAGCGGCCTTATCTGACTTTCCATGAGACTAGGGTGGTACTGCGGATGCACCCCTCCTTCATGCCGAAGGTCCAGTCGGAATTCCATATCAGCTAACCTTTGGTGTTGCGTGCGTTAGTTCCGATGCCTTCGTCGCCGGCTGAAAGGACTTTGCACTCGCTGGATGTGGCACGTGCTCTGAAGTTCTATGCCTCACACAAAATGTTTCCGGAAGACGTCACAACTTTTTGTGAACTTTGGTCCTGTGAATCATAGGAAAGCTTTGTCCAAGACTGTCATGATGCCTACCCCCGGAGCACCAGGCCAGGCCCAGCACCCCCGGAAGCAGGCATCATGCCCTCGGGTAAAAGCCCAGCGGCCCCTTATAGGGGCTCTTTGGACTCAGTCCTGGCGCCATAGGCGCCAGGCTCATAAAGGGAGGTGTTTTGTGCACTTACCTGATGCAGACCATGCTGCACGCTTCAGGCCTCCCTGAGACCTGAAAGGGACTATTTTTTCATAGGGACTATTTTTTCACTCGGGCGTGGCCAGGGAAGGATACATATCTAGTTGGGGAAGGATACATACCTGGGACGACTTTGGAGGCTATTTAAGCCACGCCCAGACAGCAGCTCATGCTTCGCGTTGTTCTGCTTCCTGCAGCTTAAAGCTCACCGTGTCTGCGCCTGCTCCTGGACTCCAGCCACGCCCGCCTCGAACCTGGAAGACCTGCAAGGAAGGAAGGAAGGAAGAGAAGAGAAAAGTGAAAACCAAGGACTATTTCAAACTTCTTACCTGCATCCGGAATCTTCTCGGCAGCATCCCTGAAGAAAGACTTCCATTTAAAAGCATTGCGTTGCTCGCTGCAGCGCCACGCTTCACTCACCTGTCCTCGAGACATCTCCCGGCTCCATCGCGGCTGTCAGCATCGGACGCCACATCTCTGCACCTAAGGGGGAGAGGAAGAAACAAAAGGTGTGCAGAGGGAACACAGAAGGAAAGCCTGATTAACAGCCATAATACTTACCGGCTTTTCTTCCACATTTCGGGTCGGCGCCGCCCCTTTGGCAGGTACTGTACCCCGGTCCCTATGGGGAAAGGACAAGAGACATTTCTGGGGAATGATAAGGACATTTGGAGGGATCGCCCTCATCACTACTCGCCTCGGCAGTTTAACCCCTCGACGCATCGCCTTCATTCTGCACCTGAAATAAAGGACATATCACAGGTTAGAAAGACAACATAAAGGGGGCCTCACTTGAACTTTGAACTTTCATACTTATGGCGCATCGCTCAGGAAAGTCAATTGGATTTTGCCAGCGCCATTCTGAAAACCAGTGAAGTAACTGGACGAACACGCGCCCCTGCACCAGAAGCAGGATGGAGAGTTCATCCTTCCAAACCATAAGGTGAGCTTCAACCGGGGTTTGGAGGAAGTTGGAGAGGAACGAAGGGGGAAGGGTGAAAGGGGGGAGCTAGCACACTATTCTGCAGACTGTTAGTCCCCTTTCTCATCTGCAGAAGGATATTCCTACGGGCCAGGCAAGCACGATTTGGAGGTCCTGTCCAATCGGTGTTCCGGGTCCTGCGCATCACGCTAGAAGAGGCCACAGCAATCCAGACTAGACCAGCGCCCCCGTGGGAACCAGGTGAGCGTTACAAAGACTTCCGTTTCCAGGTGGCTCTCCGGCTTTCACACACTGTCACTGGTTGGCAAACCGACCACTGCCTGGCCATCCGAGTAACCATTTCTCCAGAGTGATCGCTGCGACAACGGTGTTCCTGTCTGGTGTGCCCCCTGCTGGACATCTGCAGGGCTGCTATGTGGGTGTCGGCGCACATCTTCACAAGATTCTCCTGCGTCGCCAGGGATTCCAGAGAGGAGTACAGGGTTGGCCAAGCAGTGCTGCGCAACCTGTTCATTTTGAAGGTGAGATTGGTTCAGAGGTAAGAGTAATTGCTTCTGTTAAGCCTTGCCTCCTCCTGTGGTTCAGTATGTTTTCCTGCTATGTATTATTTATACTCCTACTTCCCGTCCCCTTTCCTCCATATTTGTGGGACATTCCATCCTTTGGGACGGGACCGGAGCACTTTTGTCAAAAAGCATCAAAAATGTAATGTTTGTCCTTTTTATTTTTACAAGGGTACTGCACGTGGCTATACCCCTGCCCCCCTGAGCTCTGCCCTGCGCATCGCCCTTCAGTCCTTTTCTCTGTGCAGTCGGGGGTGGACGCACTAGCATCACTAGGAATTTTTATTTTTTATTCCCTTTGTCCTTCCTGCCTGCTCCGGTTGCACGTCATCTAGTCCTCCGTCTATGCCGGAGCATCTGGGATTTGTGTCCTGTTCTTCATGCGAATGTCGTTTTGCGAGGGTGGATCGTGCTTTTACTGCAACTCCCTCTCAGTCCGGGCACTCCAAACATCATCTTATTCGGTGGGAGGAAGTGTTTCAGCGCGTTCCTCTACCTCATTTACAGCTTTTCATCAACGAAAAAAAGAAACGCCTGGTTAAGTTCCTTACTTTTTAGGGCACCCAGGCCAGGGGACTCCATCCTGGTGTCTTCCAGGACCAGGAGGGGCACCAGTAGCTCTTTCAACAGGGGTTCCCCTGAGGTGCCGAAAGGGCCTAACTGGTGTACCGGAGTGTTCTCCAAGGGTTCCCATAGCAGACCTGCCAAAACCGAGCATTGCTCTGAGGTTCACTGTTTAGGTGCTAAAGTTCAGCCCAGTACTCTTGCATCCTGTCCTCTTTCCTCCATACTGCATGGATGCCCCTTCCAAGGGATGGGAGACAGAACCTTTTTCACCAGAAAAAACCTTCTTCCCTGTTTAAATTTAGAGGCGCGCAGGGGTGCGGCCCTGGGAGCATGCGCTGCCCTGACTCTGCCCTCCGGTGCCACACCTCAGTCCCCTTTTCTGCATGTTAGGCAGAATCCTGGGCAGTGCCCTTGGGGACCACTATACAAGATTAAGACTACAGGTGTTAGCACAATTTCACCTTTGGTACAAGCCTGTACTACACAGTTAGAGTGGTAGCAGTAGCGGAGCAGCCAGACTTATCTCAAGAGCAAATGAGCAGTAGTAGAGATTACACCAAGCACTACAATTACTGTGACTCAAGCAAACACTGACTCAAGGTTTCAGGTAAAAAAAATATAAGTACATTTATTCTTGTTCAGAGAGGAATTGCCATAGCATTTCGGTGCTGGACTGCCCTTGTGGGCGGGACAAAGACTGATATGCAAATGGATATTTCCCATCTGTGAAGGTACAGTGATCAAAAAGCAATGGCTCTGAACTCTCAATGTGGTTAATAACCGCTGAACAGGTTATCATGCCTTGTTCTTGCGAGAGAGGGGCGCCTGCTACCTTTTTTGTACATTTATTTTTAAACCTTCTGTTCATAAAACACTCCACTTCTATTAAATCAAATCACACTGTAAATACACTACACGCAACAAATTCCTCTTGTTCAGGCAAATTCAAGGTAAGTACATTAGGATTTGACAGACCGGTATTGTGAAGCAAAGACGTTACCGGCGGTCCATACGTAATCACTTTTTGCCAGTAATGACAGTTCGGTTTTACTAAAGAAACGCGTACCCGTGGAAAGAAATGCCACCGAAGTCAAACACACTTAACACAAAGGGCCGCATTACAAGTGAGGCGGAACAGGTTAACGGGACCCGCTAAAGGATGCGGACCCGTTAAACCCGTTCTGCCTCATTACAAGCTCCCCTCGTGGGACCCTGTAAGTAACACCTGGTCAAACCAGGCATGTTTACCGGGTCCCGCAAGGGGAAGAGGGAGCAAACAACGGGCCGCTCGTAATCGGCCCGTTGTTTGCTCCCTCCCCCGTTCTCATTCAGCCCTATGGGGGCTGAAATGGGAATGGGGAAGGTACTGGCCTGGATGGAACTCTGAACTCGGAATGGCCCGATAATTCCCCATTCTGGGAACCCAGACCCGATTTTGGCGGCAGCCATGCCGCCAATAGCAGCATGGCTACTGCCAAAATCGTAATGAGGCTCAAAGAATTAAAACAAGGGAATAGTTAGGAAAAATCATAGGCAATACCTTTGTCAAGGCAATAGAATTAGAGGACTCGCTCTAGGATGCAGATAGTCAATAGGCCTGCGCCAGTGTCACGGGAGCAGATGCTCTGTTGTCGAGGATCACACGTTAAGAACAGTTTGAGATTGAAGATGCCAGGAGTACTTAGATATTGTCAAAAGGAGGCAAAAGAAATGAGGGAAGGAAGAAAGGACAAGCCTTCGTGGAGGAAAAGGGCTCCCCTCGATTCCGTACAGTCGGACGAAGAGAACGACCGAATATGCACAGTACTTTATTCTGCTGAAGAAAGCTGGTGCCACGGCAGTTGTTCCTGGTAGTTCCTGCAGACTCACCGTTCCTGAAGCTTCCGTCGTGGGGGACAAGGACGACGGCTGGAGCGATCTGCACTACCCAGGGATGAGGCCAGCAGCAGCAAAAGCAGCAACGAATAAAAGGTGCGCTCCTTTAAATCGGGAGAGAGCTCTTCTGATGGCTATCCGGACCACTACAGCACTGTGCAGTGATTTCGACCCAGGAGAGGATTCTCTGGCTGAAGAAAGGTGAGCTGGTTGATCCCACCAGGCTCAAGGGAAGAAGACTCCGGACTGGATCTTCTCTTGTCATTGAAGGGTAGATGGCTCGGGACTGCAGCAGGGCTTCACCGGGACTCGGGATTGCAGAAGCCGTCTTCTCCGCTTCTCTTCGGTTCTTTGCAGTTCCAGTGGTGACTCTGACTTCCAGCCCAAGAGGCCTGCCTTTTATGCAAAAATCCTCCATTCACACAGCCTGGCTGTCAATCACTCAGCAGGGGGGTTGTCCAGCCCGGACAACCACCTCAGACCATCAATACAAAGTGCGACTTGGGTCTCCAAGGAGATCCTGTGCAGGGGGTGATTACACCCCTCCCTCATATTCAGCCCAGCTAGACACCCAGGTGCCAAAAGGAGGGCTTCTCTAGGGCAGCCTGCCAAGCGTCGGTGAACAAAGGAGGCAAACCTAGTTTGCCGCAAAGTAAAACACAAAGATTTTAACTAGAAGAAATGACGACGAAACCGGACCCAAATTAAAACCAATATGGTCAAGCGGGTTTTGGTTTCCAGGCTACTATATTAGCCTAAAACATTATAACATTATATAATATAACCGCAGTAGAAAAGTTAGGTTAGATACCACTGCCACCAGCCAAGTCTTAATGTTAACGGAGCGAAACAATTCTCCAAGAGGTACAGATAAAAAGGGATAGTAGTTAACCCTTTCCAGTACTCCATGTAAGATGGGGTGTACTGGATCTGTGGTAATTGTGACTATATAAAGTTAATGGCAACTTTACATGTTTCTGGGGGACAGTAGTCAGCCCCAGAAAAATTGTGTCATTGGGAAGTCAAAAGACAACCCTGTGTCACTGCACTGAAGGTGCTGTGTAACACACAAATAAAAAGATGATGCCTAGGGAGTTGGTGAAACTTCTTAGCCCATGAGCACAAAAAGTACAACACACAAAAATACATTGTAAGAGTGGGAAAAAGGTTCACACTCTTACCAAGTGGAAAAAAATAAACCCCAGAAATCCAGCAAAGCTGCTGAGGGACTCACTAGGTAAGGGAAATTAGCCATAGAATGAGAATTCTCCCTAACACCGCGTCGGCTGGAACGGGCCGAATTCACCAGCGCTTCTGGGTTTGGCTTTGGCCATGTAATGCCACGCGCAGATACTTCTCTTCTTTCTTTTTTGTCTTTTTATCATCCAGATACTTGGTCCTCAGGTGTCACGCTCTTCCCTGGCGCATGTCGACTTCTACAGTTTTCAGTAGGTGTGCATCCTGCGACGGGCTCTTCCCGAATAAAGACCCCCACGCCCTCTGCCTACAGTACCTTGGCCCAGACCACAGCTGGCAAGCTTGTACCGCGCTATCCTCAAGGTCAATGAAGAACAGAGTAGCCAGGTGGAAGGAGCTCTTCCAGAGATCTCCTCCAAAGGACCTAAAGGACTTTGTCTATCATTGATCCAGGCCCAAGGTAGGGATGCTCTTTTCCAGTGCACCCTGCAAGGGAGACTCCTTTCCAAGGACTCGCCCGCACAGGAGGGACCGCCCAGGTCCTCGTACCAGCATAAGTACCGAGGCTGAATCAGCTACCAGACTACAGGCCGAGGGGTCAGTAGATCCTCCTAGTGATAGTGCTGAGGGACCGGAAGGTTCTTTTACCAGGTCTTCACCCGAGGGGCTACGCCCTAGTACTGGCAACATGTCCGAGAGACGACTATACGCACTTCTAACAGCAGATCCACCGAGAGTGAAACGCCTACTGGGCCTCGGCCTGAGGAACAGGGTAGGCCCCATGATCCACACTCAAGAGTCGTGGACAGGGCGGGGCCCAGTGAGCCAAGCAACACGATGCAGGCACATGGAAGGCAGCTCGACAAAATGGCCACCTTGCCAGAAAATCCAGACATCCGGCCGACCGTGCTCCAGGCAAGGCAGCAGGTGGAGGATCGTGTGTCAAGGTGGGACTGGTGTCAGCCAGGTATGTGGCCTACAATTTACCCTTCCTTCGCGCAAGGCAGGTTCATGCTGTGTCCATATGGGCAGGGCACGCAGCGCCTCCAGCAGCCCCTCGCTACCCTGTCAATATCGCCTACCACCAATCCGGCCTGCGAACATGGGTTCTGTGAACGGTTCCTCTGGCTCATGAAATCTCCTTGGATGGGGAGGGGGGGACATCCTCTGGGACGCCATCAGGGACATGCTCCCTCCAATGGCTCTGGCCCCTCAGGCGCCGGTGCAGACACCTCCTGGCCCCTGTTCAGCCTCATATCCAGGCGGTTCCGCAACATCCGCAGCCTCTTGCTATGATCTCCACACCGCAGCCCACGGCTCCGAACTCCCCACCTCTTGTCTCTGACCAACAGGACCCGTAAGGGGGGGACACAGATGAAGAGGAGTACCCCGACACACCATCTTCGGCCAAAGCCTTTCACGAATGTCTAGCAGGTCTGGCAGAGAACTTGGGCCTTACTCAACCCGAGGTCCAGCAACCAGCAGAGGGGGTCCTCGCAGAAGTCCTTGCGCTATGGCCTGCTACTAGAACGGGGATCCTGATGGGTTGGCTCAAGCCCCACTCATTCCAGCTGGTGAACAAACACCTGGATGCCAAGTACAGGTAGATGGAGGGGGTACACTCTTGCTATCGGCCCATCCTCAGCCACACTCCTCGGTGATCGCTGCAGCATCACTATACTTGAAGCCTCAGTCGTCCTTTCAAAGGGGGTGACCTCTTCCACTCCACAACGGACGAGGAGCTGGATAAAAGGAGAAACAGCTCACAAACAGCCCAGTCTTTATCCATCTTGACCAAGACCACGCCCCAAACATACACCCAGTCACAGCAGCGCTCTGACAAGGGGCGTACATACGGGGAGGGTTCCTGACCGCTGACCCAACATCGGCGCAAACAACAAAAATGGGGGTTCGGGGGGTAAAGGCTTTTTCCACTCCCCCCTCCTCTGCAACAGCCTCAGAGGGAAAGAAGGCATGGCACACCCCTCTGGGTCCACGTGTCTCCAGTAGGGGCCAGGATTGCTCTCCATGCACATTTCGGGTGCCAGAATTTCGCGGACCCCTGGATCCTCGCTAGTATCCAAGGAGTACCAACTCCCTATGCCAGCCTCTTCTACCTCCTCCCCTACACTCCCACAGGTTGGAACAGCAACTCTTTTGGCGGAGATCCGGTTGCTCGTCCAGAGCCAGGCAGTGGAGGAAATCCCAGTCTCTTGTTGAGGCTTGGGCTTTTACTCCAGGATTCTCACCATTCAGAAGATCCAGACGGGCCTGAGAGTTGTGCTGGACCTTTCCACCCTCAACCTCTCCCTACCTCTACAAAAATTCAAGATGGTTATGCCAGCTTTGATAGCGGAGACATTGTGCAAGGGAGACTGGATGTGCTCCCTGGATCTGAAGGACACGTACCTACCTGTCCCGATTTGGCAGCCCCATCGTTATTTCCTACGGTTCAGGATAATGGCCTACCATTTTCAATACAAGGTCCTTTCTTTCGGCCTCAATTCAGCCCCCAGGGTCTTTACCAGGCTCATGAATACAGTGACAGTCTTCCTCAGAGCGCAGGGCCTCCACATTTACCCATACCTTGACTGGCTCGTCAGGGCTACATCTCCGGAAGCGGTTCACCACTCTTCTTGTGTCCTTATGGACACCCTGCACTATCTGGGCTTCTCACTCATTTTGAAGAAGTCGCAGCTGCAGCCCACAAAGACTCT
Organism: Ambystoma mexicanum; assembly: GCF_040938575.1. Taxonomy (NCBI): domain Eukaryota; kingdom Metazoa; phylum Chordata; class Amphibia; order Caudata; family Ambystomatidae; genus Ambystoma; species Ambystoma mexicanum. Next base: position 1,134,469,658 of record NC_090931.1, on the reverse strand, counting down.
TGATATTGTGCTCCGAGAAGGTAAGAGGACAAAGTCTCAGCCATCAAGAGGGCCACCACCCACTTCCTCAGTTGAGTGGTGACCTCGGCATGGTGATACCAGCATCTCCTCGGTGTCTTGGCGCCGGTCCTATTGGCCGTCCCGCACATGAGACTAAGGATGAGGAGGATTCAGCTGCACTTCGCGGCCTCATTGAACCAGGAGCTCGGCTCTCAATCCGAGATGATCAACGTTCCTCCATCTCTCCACCCGGGTCTGGAACCTACGGATGGGCAAGCCCTTTCGGCTGCCCACCCCGCAGGCCACCATCCCCACAGACTCCTCGCTCGAGGGCTGGGGAGCCACCCTGGACGATCTCTCGGTCCATGGTACCTGGACCCGACAGGAACAGGAATACCACATCAGTTGGTTAGAGCTGTATGCCATCTGGCTAGCGCTCAGAGCATTCCTACCACTTCTCGGGGGCAAGGTTGTCCTCATCCAGACAGACCACTCGACCAGCATGTACTACGTCAACAAGCAGGGAGACACCAGATCTCCCTCCTCTGTGCAGACTGGCAATCAGCCTGTGGGAGTGCGCCCTGGAAAACATCTACCTCGGGGCAGTCCACCTCCCGGGGGAATCCAACCTGGAGGCGGACAGGCTCAGCAGGTTGGGAGGGGACAATTAAGAGTGGCAGCTGAACGACCATGTTATTCAGGAGATCTTCAACAGGTGGGGTAATCCCCAGGTGGATGTCTTTGCCACCTGGCACAACAAGAAGTGCCCTCAGTTCGCCTCTTGGCAGGGACAGGGCCACGGCTCCTTGGGCGATGCATTTTGGCTTCAGTGGAAAGGCATGATGGCTTACGCCTTTCCGCCCACACTGCTAATTCAGAGTGATTTGCAGCTAATTCAGAGTGATTTGCAAGATCAAGGAATCTCACCAACTCAACATCATTCTGATAGCTCCATGGTGGCCGGCCAGGACATGGTTTTCGGAGCTGCTCAGCCTCACGGAGATGCCTCCGATTCACCTCCCGACAGGCGCAGCACATCTTCTGGCGCAGCACGGGGGCAGGGTCATCCACCCTGCACTACAGAAACTAGCCCTCACTGTGTGGTGCCTTAGCAGGTAACGCTGCAGCACCTCAGCCTTTCCCAGGCTAATCTGGAAATCGTACAGGGCGCAAGGAGCAAAGCTACCAGGGCCCAGTATAAACGTAAATGGAACAGATTCTGCCACTGGGCAGACTCCAAGGAAATCGACCCCCTGGCATGTACCTTGGACGATGTACTCTCCTTCTCGGCGCACCTCTCCCACTCTGGTGTGCAGATGGACAACTGCTGTACATACCTCGCAGCCATCAGAGTTTACAGGAACTCGGAGGAGGGGACTTTCTCCTCTTCCAATCCTATCATCAAACATTTGAAAGGGCTCGCAAGGCTCTACTCGCCCATCAAGAGGCTGCACCCGGTGTGGGTCCTCAACATTGTCTTGGGCACCCTACCGCACAAACCGTTTGAGCCAATGGCGTCACACATCGGGCTGGTCACCATCAAGACGGCCTTACTAGTGGGCCTCACCTCACCTCGTAGAGTCAGCAAAATCCAGGCGCTGGTCGCCTCAGAACCATATACTACCTTTCACAGGGACAAAGTAGTCCTGCGGACACACCCAGCGTTTCTGCCCAAGGGGCGGTCTACTTTCCACTTGAACGAGGAAATAGTACTTACTGCGTTCCTTGTCGATCCTTAGGATGAAGCACAGAGTGCTGCACTGCCTGGATGTCAGGCGTGCCCTGATGTTTTACTTGGACAGGACCAAGGGCTTCTGCAAATCGGAAGCCCGGTTTGTCACTTTCCGAGGCAAAAGACCCGGCTATCAGGCCTCCAAGGCGTCCATATCCAGCTGGATGGTCTTGGCCATCAAGGAAGCGTACGAGGGCCAGCACAAGCCGCTTCCGGCCAACATGCACGCCCACGCAGTCAGGGCCAAGGCAACAGCCATCGCATTCCAGTGCCATGTCCCTTGGCAAGTCATAAGCAGGGCGGCCACTTGTGCCACTCCCTCAGCTTTCTGCAAGCATTACTGTTTGGATGCCGGCTCTAGATCTGATGCGGCTTTCGGACAGGTGGTTCTCAGCAACCTATTTGCTTAAGGAGGGTCGCCTCTCCACCCTGGGCTACATTCAGTTGTAATCGCCCATGCAGTTTGGAGGAAAGGGGACGGGACGTAAGAGTAATTATAAGTTACTCACCGTAGTGACTAACATACTCTAACTAACATAACATACTCTTGGTCCCTTTTCCTCCATACGTCCCACCATCCCCCCCCCTTAATAATACTGGTGCCATTAGGCAATGCCAAATCTATTGTCGACTCGTCAATGGGGAACTGAGGTGTGGTGCCAGAGGGCAGAGTCAGGGCAGCGCATGCTCCCTGGGCCGCACCCCCACGCGTCTCTAAATTTAAAGGGGTAGAAGGTTTTTTTTGGTGAAAAACGTTCCATCTCCCTGTCATGATCACTGCTTCCAATGAGTCAGGAACAGCCCAACGTCCTTGGAAGCAGGCCCCTAACCGTTATCTTAGGCACCAGCCGGTCCCCACTGGGACCTTTTGGCACCAGGCTCATCAAAGCCATCGGTCCCGGCACTGGAAGCGCCGGGCTCATAATATGTATGACGATGCTTGGGTGGACTTACCTGCAGCAGACCATGCTGCTTACTTACCAGCCACATAGGAATCCTCTGTGAACAGGAACTACTTTCTTACATGGGTGGGGCAAGCTCCACTCCCTGGATACAACACGGGAACTCTTCTGGAACTGGAACTCTTTTCTTACCTAGGCGGGGCCGTGGAGGAAGACGCCTCATCACTCCAAGGCTATTTAAACCACACCCAATTGAACAAACGTGCTTCGCGTTACTCTGCATCTGCAGCAGAACGCTCACCGAGTCTGTTCCAGCCTTTCTTCCTTCCGATCCTGAACCTGCAAGAACAATACTTACCACTCCTGTATCCAGTATTCAGCAGCACCTGCAAAGACAAGAAACAGGTTAGCACGGCAACCTTTACACGCAGCGCTTTCCTCACCTGATCCATCGGCAGCGAACATTTCTTCACGCTGCACCTCCGCCTCTGAAGACAAAAGCATTGTTATTACTTACCGGCACTCTGCGAATTCCGGATTTCTTCAACGCTGCAACCCAGCATCTGAAAGACAAACGAAGAGACATTAGACAGGTATTTACTCACGTCCATCGCGCTCTCCACAATAGAACGCCTGCAAATACTCCGGCGTTTTCCAGCATCTCTTCAGCACAAACTCACAGCTGCAAGGGAAAAGAGACAGTTGGAGCGCTTGCATTTACTTACGCATTTCCAAGCGCTTCATTCCAAGGCTCTGGCTCCAACTTCGGCTCTCTCATCTCCTATCTCAAGAGCCCTGCAAGACAAATAGGAAAAAGCATTATACAGAGTCCTGTTCTATATTAACGTGCCCACGCACCTAAAGACTATAAGGACTAAAAAGGTGTCCAGAAACTCACCGCTCGTGCAGTTAACGACGGTAGCGATCCTCTGATGTCAAGGGGCCTATGTTTCACCAGTGAAGGAACTGTGAACGGCACCCTGCACCAGACGCAGATGGAGAGTCCAGCATTCACCTATCTAAGGTGAGCATGTTGACCTGGGGGGGGGGGGGGGGGGAGGAGAGAGAGAGAGAGAGAGAGAGAGAGAGAGAGATAGATTGATTCAACAACCCAGATCATTAACCCCCATATTCTTTCACCTGCAGAAATCTCACTCTTCGACACACAGTGCGAAGAGGTTCGGCCCCAGAAGCAAATCGAGTCCTGCACATCACTTTTCGGGTCACAGACGCCTTCCTGCCAAGACCAGCGCCTCCGTGGGAATCGGGTGAGCGTTACACTCCCTTCCCTTGGAAGGGATACCCATGCAGTATGGGGGAAAGGGGACTAAGGACTAACTGTATGTTAGTCACTACAGTGAGTAACTTTATTATTTTTCTACGATTCAGGATCATGGGCTGCCATTTGCAATACAAGGTGCTTCCTTTCGGCCTCAACTCGGCCCCCAGGGTCTCTACCAGGCTGACGAACACAGTGGCAGCCCTCCTCAGGTTGCAGGGCCACCACATATACCCATACCTCGACGGCTGGCTCATCAGGGCGACATCTCCGGAAGCAGTGCACCATACTTCCCACGCTCTTATGAACACCACACGTGCTGGGTTTTTCACTCAACCTCAAGAAGTCGCAGCTGCAGCCCACGCAGAGACTGACTACCTTGGATCATATTTGGGACATGTGCTCCGGGAGAGTTTTTCTCTTGGGTGACAAGATCATGGCCCTCAAGAGGGCCACCGTGCACTTATCAGCAGAGAAGTGACCTAGGACTGGTGGTACCAACACCTACTGGGTCTCATGGCAGCAGTCCTGTTCGCCGTCCCCCCACACGAGACTCAGGATGAGGAGGATGCAGCTGCACTTTGCAGCCTCTCCTCTTGGAACCAGGAGCGGGGCTCTCAATCAGAGATGATCAACGTTCCTCCATCACTTCACCCGGACATCACATGGTGGTCCAGGGATTGCAACCTTCGGCTGGGCAAGCATTTCTGGCAACCTACCCCGCAGGTCACCATCACCACAGACTCCTCTTTTGAGGGTTGGGGGGGGGCACCCTGGACAGCCACTGCATCAATAGCACCTAAACCCAGCAGGAGCAGAAGTACCACATCAATTGGCTGTAACCGAAGGCGATCTGGCTGGCGCTCGGAGCCTTCCTTCCGGTTATCAAGGGCAAGGTCGTCCTCATTCAGAAAACTCGACCAGCATGTTCGATGTCAACAAGCAGGGAGGTACCAGATCCCCCACTGTACAGGCTCGCAGTCAGCATTTGGGAATGGGCCCTGGAGAACAACATCTACCTCACGGCTGTCCACCTACCTGGGGAATCCAACCTGGAGGCAGACAGGCTCAGCAGATTGGGTGCGGACAACTACGAGTGGCAGTTGGATGACCTAGTACTGCAGGAAATCTTCTACAAAAGGGGACACCCCCAGGTGGACCTCTTTGCCTCATGGGACAACAGGAAATGCCAACTGTTTGCTTCCTGGCTGTTATGGAGAATTCTCATCTATGGCTAATTTCCCTCACCTAGTGAGTCCCCCAGCAGCTTTGCTGGACTTCTGGAGTTTATTTTTTTCCACTTGGTAAGAGTGAGAGTTTTTCCCCCACTCTTACCTGTGTTTTGCTATGTGTTTCTACCTGTTTTTGTGATTGTGGGCTCTGAAGTACACCACTTCAGTACCCCCTTCTTTTTGTGTGTCACATAGCATCTTCAGTGCTATGTGACACACAGTCTTTGAGACTTCCCTCAACTCAATTTCTGAGGCGACTACCGTCCCCCAGAAAAGGGTAAAGTTACCATTAACTTTACTTAGTCAATCTACCACAGACCCAGTACACCCCATTTTCCATGGAGTACTGGAAAGGGTTAATTCGTATCCCTTTTTATCTGTACCTCCTAGAGCATTGTTTCGCTCTTTTAACATTTAGACTTGGCTGGTGGCAGTGGTATCTACCCTAACTTTTCTATTGCGATTATATTAGATAAACGTGGTACTGTTCTTGGATATTATATGAGCCTCGAACATAAACCCGCTTGACCAAATAGTCTTTCTTTTGGCTCCGGTTGGGTTTATTCGCCATTTCTTTTTTGTTAAAGTCCTTCTTGTGTTTTACTTTGCGCAGCAAACTAGGTTCGCCTTCTTTGTTCACTGTCTTTTGGCGGGCTTCTGCTCAGAAGCCCTCCTCAAGGCACCTGGGTGTCTAGGTGGGCTGAATGTGAGGGAGTGGGTGTAGTCACCCCCTGCACAGGGTATCCTAGGAAACCCAAGTCGCACTTTGTCATGATTGGCCAGGGAAGGTGTCCGGGCTGGACAACCCCCTGCTGGGTGATTGACAGCCAGGCTGTGTGAATGGGGGTTTTTCGCATAAAAGGCAGGTCTCTTGGGCTAGAAGTCAGAGATTCGCCACTGGAACTACAAGGAACCGAAGAGAAGCAGAGAGAACGACGGCTGGTGCAACTATCCCATCCCGGTGAAGCCCTGCTGCAGTCCTGAGCTATCTTCCCTTTAACGACTTAGAGAAGATCCAGTCCGGAGTTGTCTTCCCTTGAGCTTGGTGGGGATAACCAGCTCATCTTCTACAGCCAGAGGATCCTCTTCCTTGGTCGAAATCACTGCACGCTGCTGTAGTGGTCTGGATAGCCACCTGAAGAGCCTCTCCTGTTTTTAAGGGGCACCCTTTTTATTCCCCGTCGCTGCTGCCGGCTTAATCCCTCTGTGGTGCAGGCCCCCTTCAGACGTCCTCCTTCACAACGAAGCTCCAGGAATCGTGGGTCTGCGGGAAACCAACAGGAACAACTGCCAGGGCACCAGCTGCACCATTGGAACAAGGTACTGTGTTCTACTTGAGGAAACTGGGTGAATCCCTTTTCTTCATTTCCAAGGCTTGCCCTGGTCTTCCCTCCTACTTATAACTTTTGCTTCCGAACATTGACAATATCGAAGTACTTTTGGCTACGTTGAATCGTGAACTGTCTGACTGCGTGATCTTCGGCAACAGGCCCCGGTGTCTTTCGACCCTGGCTCTGGCCCTTTGACTTTTAAACTCCTGTCCGAGTGTTTCTTGATTCTGCCCGCCTAACCAAAATATTGCCTATGATTTTTGCCTCCAACTCCCTCTGGGTATCTCAGGTGCTAAGTGTGTTTTGCCCCGGTAGCATTTCATGTCACGGATACGCGTTTATTTAGGAGACCGAACTGTCAAACAGTGATTGCAATCATATTCGCGGTAATGTGTTTTGTTCGTAACACCGGTTCGTTGAAACACAGGGTACTTACCTTGAGACTTGCTGTACAAAGGGAATTGGTTAGTTGTAGTATATTTAACGTGTGGTTTTTATTTAAGTTTAATAGAAGTGTTGTGTTAAAACGAATGGTTTAAAAATAAATGTACTTATATTTTTTTACCTGAAACCTTCAGTCAGTGTTCGCTTGAGTCACAGTAATTGTGGTCCCTTTGTGTAATCTCTGCTACTGCTCATATACTCTTGAGATAAGCCTGGCGGCTCCGCCACTGCTACCACTCTAACATAGTACAGGCTTGTACCAAAGGTAAAACTTGTATTGCCACCTGTAGTCTTGTGTGTAGTGGTCCCTAAGGGCACTGCACAGGATTCTGCCTAACACTGGCAGGGACCTGGCTCCTTGGGCGATGCATTCCAGATTCAATGGGACGGAATGACAGCATACGCCTTCCCGCCCACTCCACTGATATAGAGGGTGATATGCAAGATCAAGGAATCTTGCCACCTCAGCATCATTCTAATAGCACTGTGGTGGCCGGCCAGGCCATGGTTCTCGGAGATGCTCAGCCTCTCTGAGGCCACCCGTTGACCGCCCGACGGGCCCAGCACACCTTCTGGTGCAGCCAGGGGGAAGGGTCATCCACCCCGTGCCCCAGAAACTAGCCCTCACAGTGTGGTTCCTGAACAGGTAACGCTAGGGCACCTCAGCCTCTCCCAGGCTGATCTAGAGATCATACAGGGCTCCAGGAGCAAGTCTACCGGTGCCCAGTATAAGAGCAAGTGGACCAGGTTGTGCCACTGGACAGATTCTAAGGGTATCAACCCCCTTTCATTTACCTTGGACAACGTGCTCTCCTTCTTGGCGCACTTCACCCACTCTCGAGTGTAGGTGGACACTTGCCGCACGCACTTGGCAGCCAGTGGGGCTTACAGAAACTCGGAGGAGATATTTTCCTCTTCCAACCCGATTGTCAGGAAACATTTGACGGGACTCGCCAGGCTCTACCCGCCCATCAGGAGGCCTCACCCCGTGTGGGACCTCAACATAGTTCTGGGTGCCCTGGCGCACAAACCATTTGAACCAATGGCATCTGTGGACATCAGGCTGGTCACCATTAAGATGGCCTTGCTAGTAGGCCTCACCTCAGCTCGCAGAATCGGCGAAATCCAGGCACTGGTCGCCTCAGAGCCATATACTACGTTCCACAGGGTTAAAGTAGTCCTACGGACAGGCCCAGCATTTTTGCCCAAGATGCCTTCTGCATTCTATCTGAATGAAGAAATAGTGCTACCTATGTTTCTGTGCCTCGTCTTTGGGCTCGGCAAAAGAGTTCTGCACTGCCTTGATGTCAGACGTGCCCTGAAATTCTACTTGGACAGGACCAAGGGCTTCCGTAAATCGGATGCACTTTTTGTTCCCTTTGGCGGATCAAGACCGGGGTATCAGGCATCTAAGGCCTCCATAGCCCGTTGGATGGTCGCGGCCATTAAAGAAGTTTACGATGGACAGCAACGGCCATCACTTTCCAGCGGCATTTCCCCCGGCAAGTCATAAGCTTTCTGCAAGCACTACTGTTTGGATGCCAGTTCTAGATCAGATGCAACTTTCGGACAGGTGGTTCTTAGAAACCTGTTTGCTTAAGGAGGGTTTCCTCTCCACCCTGGGGCTACACTCTGTAGTAAACGCCCATGCAGTATGGAGGAAAGGGGACGGGACTTAAGAGTAATTATAAGTTACTCACCATAGCCCTTAGTCCCCTTTCCTCCAGACATCCCACCAACCTCCCCACTAATAAAACTGGTGTCATTAGACAATGTTAATCTATTGTCGACACGTCTATGGGGACTGAGGTGTGGTGCCAGAGGGCGGAGTCGGGGCAGCGCATGCTCCCAGGGCCGTACCCCCATGCACCTCTAAATTTAAAGGAGAAGGTTTTTTCTGGTGAAAAAGGTTCTGTCTCCCGTCCCTTGGAAGGGACGTCCATGCAGTATGTAGGAAAGGGGACTAAGGATTAAGAGTAAGTTAGTCACTACGGTGAGTAACATCATTTCTGGGTCTGTGGTCACTGGGGTTTGCCCTGAGGGGTCTCTTTCTAGAGCTTTCCACACGGATACCGGGGTACGCCCTGAGGTCTCAATTTCTGGAGCTTTCCACACAGAGTCACGGCTCGAGGCCACTCTTGAGGGAGCTATCCTCCCCGGGTTACAACCTGAGGTTCCTCTTCTTGATTCTTGAGACTAAGGTTAGTACTGACAGAATCGAGAGACCCACTTTGAAGGTCTTGTTGGTGAGGATTGTTCCTCAACTGTCCCACGCTCAGGGTCATGGTGGTACTGGTTATTTTGAGAGGGCAAAGAAGTCGGTCACGGACCACAAGCCTTCCAGTACCGGCTCTGCTGAGGTTCCTCCATTGGAGGCTATTTTTGGGGCAGTTTCTAAGATGTACAGTAAGCATCCGAGACCTGCTAGTACTGGCTCGGCCGAGGATCCTTGTGTCATGGCTAAAGGTTTACCCTAGTCCCCTGTCTTCCCTGAGGAGACAATTGCCTCATCTTCAAATGTGACCCAGTTCTCAGGTGTCAACAAAATGGCGACCTAACCTCCATTGTCCACGCCGGCCATTTTGGAAACGTCTCTTACACCAACGTTCACGACTTCTGGTGCTGGGAACATGTCTCTTGGGGCTGAACAGCCTTTTCCACGCTATATGGACACTCATCTATGTGGATCCGGCCAGTGGTGGGCCCTCTTGGCAACCAGCCTCTTTGCGCTTATATGGTTATGCCCCTTGCAAGTGGCCTCTGCCTGTTCCAGTGCCAAAATCTTCAGCTGAAGATGAGTTTTTTTGGGAAGTTTGATGCTCATGCATTCTGACCCCATGAAGGCGTATTTCAAACATCTTTTCAGGGAAATGTACCCTGATCCGCCAGTCCCACCTCTTGCCCCGGCTGTTCCTGCGCAGGTCCCAGTGGTGCCACTTCCTCCACCGCTTCCTAGTGGGCCCCCTCCACAGCTCCCTCCTCTGTTGTCACCTATTGAGAAGACACAGGCAGAGAGCGACACCACCTTTAAAACCTGAGGCAGTATACGTGCTGGACCAGTCTTCTGCTCCCACTTGTTGGACGAGCCTCAAGCGGCTCAGGCTGGCAATGAGCAGCCCTGCTGTTAGAGCATTCCATGACCGGGTACTGGATACGATGGCCCTCCTTCATATTCTAGTACCTGAGGCCCCCACTCCACAGGAAGGGGTGTTTTTTGGAGCCTTTACCCTGTCACCTCAGGAGCACACTGGCCTGTTCCTCCAAAAGACGTCTTGGCTGAGGCCTGTAAGGTCTGGGATAAACCCCATACCGGGCTACACCTCAACAAGAGGATTGCCGCTCGATACAAGCTTCACACCTCTGAGGAGATAGCCTTATCGGCTTGTCCGCTCCCTTCCTCAACGTTGGTGGCAGCAGCCGCTTTCCAGTCCAAACTGGGCTCTGCATCTTCCACAGCAGCGTCCCAAATTCTTTCCAAGGAGGATACGTTTTTGGACGCCTTGGGCAAGAAAGTATTTGCCAATTCGGCCCTACACCTTCGTCAAGCTAACACCAAGCTCATCCTAGCAGCAGGCAATCTGAGGCTGTGGAAAGAGCTGGCCAATATCCAGGAGTGTATTCCTGCGAATAGGTTAGACTACTTTAAAGATGGTTTGTCGGACGCCAAAGTGTTGTCACAAGATCTACTGGAAGCTGCAGCACACCACGTAGATACCTCTGCTCGAGGCCTTATGGTCGGGGTTGTCATCTCCCACCAGGCATGGCTCCATGCGACAAAGTTCTCAAAGGAAGTGCAAGACAAGGTTCTAGACCTCCCTGTTGACGGCAAGGAATTGTTGCATTCTTCTACAGACAGGGAACTCACAAAGACAAAAGCGAGTACCCAAACCGCCAAGTCTTTATCGGTCCTGGAGAAAGCTCTGGCCCCTTATACACAGAGATCAGGGTCCCAGACTTGGTCCTTCTCTGGATTCAGGGGGTTTCAGGACCGCTGTGCATGCCGTATTGAAGCTCTGGTTGGCGGGCACCGTCGAAAGCAACAACGGCAAGGTGGCCGGTTTTTCTCTCGCCCATAAGCCTCTTCTCCAGGGACAGGTAGTCTCCCTGCCGACAAGCCATCAAATTATGTATCTGGTCGGTCGCACAAGACTCCGGTGGGTGGATGAATCTCATCTGGAGGTGTGGCAGAACATCCCCGAAGACCGGTGGGATTTTGTCAATTGCTTGGGTGGGCTTTTGCTTGCCCCTACCGCACCCTTAAACGCTCCCTTCCAGCAGATCGGTTGCCCTCCCTCAGAGCGGAGGTACAGAAACTTCTAGACCTCTGAGCGGTGGAGCCTGTTCCCCTCAGGGAGCAATGGGAGGCTTTTACTCCCATCTGTTCCAAGTGCCCAAACACAACCAAGCTGGCCTGCATACTATCCTCTCTCTTTCCCAGTTCAACCTTTCTCCTCCCCAAGAGAAATTCAAGATGATCACGCCTCGCCAGATAGTCCTCTCTTCAGAAGGGCGACTGGCTCAGTGTAGTGACCTTCAGGACGCATACATGCACATCATGATAAGGAGGCTGCATCGGAAATATCTGCGGTTCTCCTTGAGAGGGGTACATTTCCAGTTCTGTGTGCTCCCCTTTGGTCTCATCTTGGCGCACCAGAGACGACTCCGAGGGCCCAGCAGTGGGTCTGCCAAAACCGGATTTTCTTCAATGTTCCCCATTTGGGTCTAAAGTTGAGCCCAGTTCCTCTGTGGCTCTGGATACCAGGGTTTGCCCTGAGGCTTCTGCATCTGGAGTTAACTGTACTGAGTTTTGGCTTGCGGCCCCTCTCAAGGTGTCTATATGAACTGGGTTAAATCGGACACCAACAGAATTGAGGGTTCCTCATTGAGGGTCTTGGCTGTAAGGTATATCCCTCGGCCTTCCCACTCGCACGGCCATGGTGATACCAGTTCTGTTGAGGGGGCAAAAGAAGGCGGTCACGCACCACAGGTCTTCCAGTAACGGCTCTGCCGAGGATCCTCAACTAGAGGCTAAATCTGGGGCAGACACTAATGTGTCGACTAAACACCCTAGATATGCCAGTACCGGCTCTGCCGAGGTTCCTTGTTTGAAGGCTAAGCTGGCACGCAAGGCCCCTGGCTCCCCTGAGGCGACTAGTGCTTCACTTGCTCCTGTAACCCAGTTCACCCCAGGCATTGACAAAATGGCGGCCCAGCCTCTGCGGACCACGGCGGCCATTTTGAATACCTCCCTTACAGCCACAGTGTAGTTTGTGTTCGCACAGACCATTCAGTGGCAATGTTTTACATCAACAAGCAGGGCGGCACCAAGTCTCCCCTCCTTGTGGATATTGCCATACAAATTTGGGACTGGGCCATCCAGCACAATGTTTGCCTCCAGGCTGTAAACATCCCAGGTCACATCAATGTGACCGCAGATTCACTCAGTCGCAAGTCGGCTTCTGTTACGAGTGGGAGATGAACAGCAATGTCCTCTCCAACATTTTCCATCTGGGATACTCCACAGGTGGATCTCTTTGCAAATTCTTCAAACAAGAAGCTGCCTCTTTATGTATCTAGGGACGGGCTCTGAGCATCCTCCCTGGGCGACGCCCTAGAGATCTCGTGGGACAAAATGAAAGCTTATGCTTTTCCTTCATTGCCTCTTATGCATCAGTCGCTCTGCAAGCTCAGGGGCACATCAAACTGCACTCTCCTGTTCAAGGCTCCTTGGTGGCCAGCCAGATTCTGGTTTTCGGAACTACAGCATCTGTCGGTACTTCTCCCCCCCGATCATATTGCTGCAGATTTCCAACCTGCTTCACCAGAGCATTCACCAGATGTGGCACCCCTCCCCACATTTGTTCAGCTTGGCGGCCTGGTGACTGAGTTCAGATCGTTAACACAGTTCGATCTGTCCAAGGACAATGTCCGCTTTATCAAGCGGTCAGGAAGCCTTCTACGGGGGCTCAGTACAGGAACAAATGGCTCCGGTTTTGTCATTGGTGTCTAGCTAAACAGCTCGATCCCAGGCAAGCTTCAGTCGACTACCGTTCTATTTTTTTTGTCTCATCTTGCCGTTTCTGGCATCCATGTCCTGTTATGCAGAACTTACTTGTCTGCTATTGCGGCCTACCTGTCCACGGACAGCTTTTCCTTTTCATTGACTAATCCAGTCATCAAAATGCATTTTGCGGTTCTCTTCATCTCTTCCCGCCGGGTCGTTATGCCATAAGCCATTTGAACCCATGTCCACTATCGATCTTAAGTACCTTTCTTGTAAAGTTGCCTTCTGATCGCAATAACATCAGTGAGGTGAGTAAATGAGCTCCAAGCTCTTTAAGTGGAACATCTGTTCCTCACTTTCCACAGGGATATAGTTGTGGTCCGCTCTCATCCTTCCTGCCTAAGGTGGTTGCTGATTTTCATTTGAACCAACCAGTCTCCTTACCTGTCTTCTTTCCTAACATGGCATCTGATGCTGAGAGAGTTTTACACAACTGGCACGTCGGGAGAGCCCTGGAGTTTTACCTCGATAGAACGAGTAAACTCAGAAACTCCTCATAACTCTTTCTCACATTTGGAAACCTGAAGGGGAAACCAGCTTCCAAAGCAACTATCCCCTGCTGGATTGCCTCATATATCCAGAAGCCTAAAGCATTCAAGGCTTTTATTCACCGAAGAGCATCCCTGTACATGGAGTCTATGGCAAAGCGACTGCTGTTGCCTTCCAAAAGTATGTCCCTGGTTGCCTTCCAAAAGTAGGTCCCTTGGGAGTCCATCGCCAAGTGGCTTTGTGGGCCTCCCCATCGGCTTTACCAGAGCTCCAGGGCTGATGCCCAATTTGGCAGGCTGTTCTTAAGAACTTATTCCTGTAAACTGGTTTTTCCATCCACCCGTACTACCTATGATGTGTGCTTGGGAATCTCCTACAAGTTTGGAGGAAAGGGAACGGGACGTAGGAGTTATACAAAGTTACTCACCGTAGTGACTACCTTACTCCTAGTCCTCTTTCCTTCATATGCACGTCAGCTGTCCCCTCTATTAAGAATCCTCTATTATTGCTTAAATGGTCTCAGACCTGGTGATGGAAAAGGACTGAAGTGCGATGCGCGTGCGGAGCTCAGGAGGGCAATGTTACGGCCACTTGCGGTACCCTGCATAAAGATAAAAGGACAGCAATTTAATTTTTGATGCTTTTTGACAAAAGTGCTCCGGTCCCGTCCCAGAGGGCGGAATGCCCCACAAGTATGGAGGAAAGGGGACTATGGACTAGGAGTAAGGTAGTCACTACGGTGAGTAACTTTGTTATTCATGAGCATGTGAATCCATGCCAGACCCCATGCTGGAGAAGGAACAAGTTACTTACCTGTAACTGTTACCCAGCATGGATTCACATGCAAACCCTCCCTCTTGCCCCTCTGCAGCTCTTCTTGGTCATACTGCCACTTTACAAGCCACCAAATCTGAAGATGGCTGCCAGAGGGGGAGCTTTGGGAGAGGGCAGTCATTGGCTGGAGCAGTATGACCCAGAGCTCAGTGATTGGTTTATAGGAGAAAGTCAGTTTGTAAGTGAAAGTGAAACTTTTTTCTTTTACTGAGGATTCCCAGCCTGACAACAGGGAATATTCATGACCATGTGAATCCATGACCCATGCTGGAGAACAACAGTTACAGGTAAGTATCTTGTTCCTTATTCCATCTCAGGGCTGCACCTGCAGCAAGCCAACGCAGACACCCTCTTGGCTGCAACTAACCAGAAGCTGTGGCGCGGGCTCAGGGAATTTCTGCCCGACCTCCCTTCGGACAAAGCAAGCCTCCTTCGAGTCCAGTATGGCAGATGCCTGGGCTCTTGCGCAGGACCTCAAGGATTCTTTGGTCGCCCACATTGACACAGCCAACAGCAGGCTGTACCTCAGTGTCGAGATGAGAAGGACTACGTTTTCATCTGATGGGCAGGAGCGGATCCTGGATCTGCCCTTCAAGGGTGTGAACGTTTTTCATTTGTCAACCGATGACGACTTGGCTAAGAAGAAAACATCAAACCGCCAAGTCCTTGGCCATGCTGACAAAGCCAGCAGAGAAATCCTTCCCTTAGTCAAACCCTGCACTTTCTCCAGCTTCAAGAGGTTTCAGCACTGCAGTACACACAGGCCTGATGGGTTGCCCAGTGACAACAGGCGGAAGCAGCAGAGCACTTTGCACGGGTTTTACCACTCTCCCTCCTCTGCTCCTGCCTCTGATGCTAAGAAGCAGTGACGTCAAGGTCTGGGAACACAGCTCTCCTGTGGGGGGCCATTTGGCTCTTTTCCAGGACACCTAGAAGCGTCTTTTCAACACTGTGGATCCTAGCTGAAATCTCCCAGGGGTTCAGTCTTCCTCTTTCTTTCCCTCCACCCTCTGCTCCTCTTCGTCAGATCCGGACTCTGGCTCTTTTACGGGAGACCCTTTCACTCTTGGACAGGCAGGTGATGGAACCGGTTCCTCTTTCAGACAGGGGCTCTGGGTACTATTCCAGGATTTCTGCAGTACCCAAGAACAACCAGGCTGGACTGAGGTTTGTCCTGGACCTGTGATTTCTGAATCTGTCTTTTACCGCTACAACGCTTAAAGATGATTACTACCGCGCACATAGCAGAGTCGCTGTGTGCAGGGGACTGGATGTGCTCCCTGGACCTCAAGGATGCGTACCTTCCTGTACCCATCTATCAACTGCATCAGAAGTTTCTACGGTTCACGATTGTCGTACCATTTTCAGTACACGGTACTGCCCTTCGGCCTAAACTCAACCCTTCATGTCTTCACGAAGTTGATGAATGCAGTGGCCGGCCTTCTCCGCTTGGAGGTCCATCATCTATACCCTTATATGGACGACTGGCTGGTGAGGGCGGGATCACCCGACAGGGTGGTGCACTCCTGACAGAGATTGGCGGATATCCTTCATCAGCTGGGGTTCTCCCTCAACCAGAAGTTGCATTTATGCCCATCTTAGGATCTGGTCTTCCTAGGGGTGCGTTGGAACACGACCATTCAGCTGGTGTTGCCCCATGCCCGAGAGGCACCTGTCCCTTTGTAAGGTGGTAGGGCACTTTCTGTCCAACTCTACCACCTCAGAATGGTGGTGCCAGCCCCTTCCGGGCCGGATGGGCTCATGCATGCTCACTGTACAGCACCCTCGCCTCAATATGAGGTGCCTCCATCACAACCTGGCGGCCAATTGGGCTCATGAGACGGGGTCTCAGTCAGATAGGATCCCATTACCACCGCTCCTACTGCCCAATCTTCGCTGGTGGATGATGGATGGCAATGTTTCAGTGGGAGGCCCCTTCACCCGGCCGGAGCCTACCCTGGTGGTGACAACAGACTCCTTCCTTTCAGGCTGGGGCTATTCTGGAGGGCTCTGGGGTTCATGGTGCATGGTCCAGGATGGAAGCCATCCTGCATATCAATCTACTAGAGTACTCTAGTCACTACCGTGAGTAACTTTATTTCTAAACATATAGAAGTCACAAAGGTTATTACTGGATAATATATTGTCACATAAATAATTATGGGAAGCGAAGAAAGTTACTTGTCTTTTATTTTACCTATTCCCTCTTAAACATGGATTATGTTTGTTGCTCATTACGAATTAGAATGGTACATTGGAAGTCTTCTAAAGAGAGATCTGTTTGCATGTCTTAGACTTGCTAACTTAAAACATGTTTTTTAGAATATTTTGAAAGAATTGGAAGTGATTAATTACTGTAGAATATCGGGAGCATGAACTCGATATTGTGTTTATTTACCATTGAATTGTGTCTTATACATGATAGTAATTCAGTTGACTACTGTAAACCTCTTTTAAGAAACTGCAATGTTAAATGATTTCTTGTCTTCGTTCATTATATGCCTTAACATTTGGGTACCTAGTTAAGTTTTCTAACTTTATTGGCCTTATACTGGACTCTGGATAAAGTAAAAAAAAAAAAACACAATAAAAAAAAAAATATATATATATATATCCGAGGGTTGTGCTGCAGACATTGCATCTGCTACACAAACAGCCGCCTTGCTTTTCTTTACTTCCAGCAACAATCGTTGAGTAAATGGAGCATCCTTTTTATTCGGCTGACATTAGTCTGCAGCAAAAGGAGGACATTTCTGGCTGTTACACCATTTGTAAATGTCAGTACATTTTTCAGTTTTAATTGAAGGTTTAACGATTGTGATTGCCACACAAACGGGACTCCCGATAACATTGAGGGTACATGAACTGTACTCTAAAGAGATATTTGCAAGATGTGCTATTTTCAAACCTTGCAAATTTGTGACTAAAAAATGTCTGTTCCAAGGAATGGAGTTGGTAGAGGATGTTGACAAAAATGTTAGTCCGCCCCAGTTCTCACTGTGATGTAGAAGAGCTGGACGACCGTGGTTGTTTTTTCCCGGATATAGAATGGGAAGCCTTGGTGTATCACCTTAAAATGATTTGAGAGCACGCCAGCAAAGGAGGGAAATATAAATGGTGAAAAGGCTTCCATAAACATGCCTGTATTCTGCCTGCACACGTGTCAGTCTCCACCCACTGTAGTAGGATTGTTCAATCCTGCCATGTTGGCTTTCCATAGCTTACTGCAAAGTGCCTAGATTACATCAGCAGGCGACATGAAATGTTACCCTTATGTATGCAACTGCAAATGCAGCAGAAAAGTCCACTGTAAAACATGCGTGGGGCTGCAGTTGACACAGAGCAAAAAAAGTGAAGTAGGCACAGATGTTAAGAAAACGAAAGTGCTGATTATCAAAAACCCTTGACCGATATAATTCTGCTTCTTGCCTGTGTAATTTGTCTAAATTGTCACCGCCAGCCGGTGCCCATGGACCCCCTTTTTTTTTGTAATGCGTTTTCATTTCATTAAAAAGCGCTTGTCAAGGTGGGAGGAGGGTTTGCCATCTCTGGTTTAAGAACTTTGTTCAAAGATTAATATTCTCCAGCATAGGGTCTGGCATGGATTCACATGCTCATGAATATTCCCCGTCGTCAGGCTGGGAATCCTCGGTAAAGAAAAATCAGTATCAGTTTCGTTTCTGATCTGTCTTTCGTAGTAGTTCTCTGCGTCATACTGACCACAGCCAATGACTGCCATCTCCCTAAGCCCCGCCTCTGGCAGCCATCTTCAGATTTTTACCGGACGTTCAAGTGTTGGGATCCTCGTGCTATTGCTCTCGAGCTTTAGTGCTTTTTTTTGCGCTTTTTCTTAGGAAAATTTTCTCTTTTTCGGTCAAAAGAGCCTCAAGCTCCACCGTTTCTTTATCCGATCAACGGGGACCCGTATCGGATTCTTCTACGCCCCTCAAGGGTGAAGATTTCGTCGAGCCACGCTTTTGGAGGACTCCAGAAGTTTCTCAGGCCCATCTCGAAAAAACCAGTATCAGTTTCGTTTCTGATCTGTCTTTCGTAGTAGTAACCAATCACTGGTCTCTGCGTCATACTGACCACAGCCAATGACTGCCCTCTACCTAAGCACCGCCTCTGGCAGCCATCTTCAGATTTTTACCGCACGTTCATGTGTTGGGATCCTCGTGCTATTGCTCTCGAGCGTTAGTGCTATTTTTTCACGTTTTTTGCTCAAAAACTTCGTTTTTTCGGTCAAAAGAGCCTCAAGCTCCACCGACTCTCTATCCGATCAACGGGGACCCGTGTCGGATTCGTCTGCGCCCCTCAAGGGTGAAGATTTCGTCGAGCTACGCTTTGGAGGACTCCAGAAGCTTCTCAGGCCCGGACATGGCCCAGGAGAAGGGAAGCTCGACGCCCGGAAAGCTGTTCAGGGTCTGCCCTGGATGCCAGCTTCAGAATGTCTTTAAGGAGGACGAACACTCCCTCTGCCTCTACTGCCTGCATGAGGACAAGACGCACGTGGAGAAGGACTGTGCGTTTTGCGGCAATATGTCGGAGCGGACCATGAAGGACCGCCATCTGCGTCTCGCTAACTGGCTGGAAGGGAAGAGCCCGTCAGGCGAGAAGAAGAAGAAGTCCGGGCGGTCTTCTAAGACCTTTGAGGGCGCCCCGGCGACGGGGGTCCAACAGAAGGCCAAGCACCGCGAGTCTGCTGGCACCGGGAGCGCCGAACAGTCGGGCTCTACGGGCGCCAGGCAGGGCGCATCCTCCCCGGTGCCATCAACCACGAGCCAACGCTCTGGCTAGGGTAAGAGGAAGGCCGAGCACCCGGCGAAGCTCCTGGAGAGACCCCGGTCGAGCTCGAAGGCCCCATCGGAGGGGGAGCGAGGCGGTGACCCTCCCCCCAAGGAGAAGGCGGTGAGCGCACCTAAGGTGGTGAAAGCCTTAATCCATCCGGCCAAGGCCTCTATCGAGACAGTCGCGGCGGCCCTGGCTCAGCCTGTGGAGGCTACACCAGTGGTGGCGACCTCGGGGCCCAGAGTCTCCCTGCCAGCGCGGAGGGAGTCCTCTTTCATGCCCATCGACAGGACCCCCGTGAAACCTCCGACGGAGAAGAAAAAGGGGGGGCAGGAGGTCGTCGTGGATTCGGCCTCAACCTCTGAGGAGGAGCTGATCGAAGTCTTAAGCCACGGCGTTGGCGTGGAAGAAGACCAGCCCGTCGGGAAGGACCCCGACGTAGGAGACGACGAGAACGTCGAGGGTGCCGACGGGGCTCCTGACCGCCCGTCGGACTCCCCTCAACGAGTGCCGCAAGACAACTCGGCGGCCATTTTGTTGGCTATACAGTCCTAATGCTCGGAGATAAGGATGAGATTGCCGTTACCACCAACGGAGGAACCTCTCCTGACGGGGGACCCGGAGCCAAGCCCTTCTGGGAGCCCTCCTCCTAAGAGAAGGATTCATCTTCCACCTCCTTTTCAACCATCGCGCCCTGCTCAGCCCTCCTCCCCGTCCACGACCCGTGGGGATGATACGGGGACTGACATGGTCGCGACGGGCACAGACGAGGTTTACGACGAGGATCTCCCGTCGTCGCCTCCTCCCCGGGCTTCCCCATCCGACGAGATTGGATCGTTTCATGCCATGATCGCCAGGGTATCCGAGCTTTTCCAGCTCTGCCCGGAAGAGAAGAAGGAAGGTTTCCTTTATCAACGGTGCGAGACCAAGAGGAAGACGGTCCTCGCTGTACCTCTACTGGACGATATCTGGGATGAGGGTCTCGCCCTCCTCAAGAACCCATCCACAACGCCTGCGAGAAGGGACCGGTACGAGAAGAAGTACCGGGTCCCGGACGCGGCCCCCTTGTGCCTTCGGGCACAGCCGACCCCGGACTCGGTCGTCTCCGCGGCGGCCAGGAAGAAGGCGGGGGGGCCTCGGCCTCTACGTCAACCTCCCCGCCGGACGGCGAGGGAAAGAAGTTGGACATGATGGGACGCAGAGTCATCTCATCGGCAGCGACGACGATTAAGGCTGCCAACGCCTTGGCTATCGTAGCCCGCTACGACAGGGAGTTGTGGTACAAAATCGCCCCCCTGCTGGACTTCTTACCAGATGACAAGAGGGCGGAGGCCCTACAGATCTTGCAGGAAGGAGAAGTGGCGTCAGACCACACCATTACGATAGCGACGGACATCGCTGACACTGGATTTCGCCAGTTGGGCAACGGCGTGTGCCTTAGACGGCGTGGATGGCTCAAGGCAACTGACTTCCGTCAGGACGTGCAGACCAGAGTCTTGGACATGCCGTTCGACGGGAACAACCTGTTTGGGAAAACAGTGGACGATTTCCTACAAGCCATCAAGACGGACACGGAGACGGCCCGGGCTCTTGGTGTTCTCCAGCAACGACGGCCGCCCTTTCTGAGCGGTGGAGGCAAGCAGGGTGCCTCCAAAGGTTCAGGCGGCGGATTTTCCACCTATCGTCAAGTGGCCCGTTCGTCGTCGCAAGAAGCCTACAGGGGACGAGGCAAGTCGGGCGGACCTCGCCGTCGTCGCCAAGGAGGGCAAGGCGGCAAAGCCTAGTCGAAGCAGGACTGAACCGGCCGTGGGGTCGGCCCCCACCGAAGCACCACGGTGGGAGGCCGGCTGGCGAACTTCATCAGCATGTGGGAGTCCATCTCCACCGACCGTTGGGTGCTGGACGCCCTGGCCCAGGGTCACGCGCTCGAGTTTCTAAAGAAGTGCCCGCGCGTCCCCCCTGTGGCCAGGAAGGAACATCACGTCCCTCAACTTCTCTTGGAGGTAAAGGCAATGCTCAAGAAAGGTGCCATCGAGCTCATCCCAAAGAGGCTTCGGGGCTCCAGAGTTTACTCAAGATACTTCCTCGTGAAGAAGAAGACGGGAGGATGGCGTCCCATCCTGGACCTACGACGACTGAACAAATTCATCAAGGCACAGAAGTTCCGGATGGTCACCCTCCAGCACGTCCTGTCGTCGTTGGATTTGGAGGATGCCTACTTCCATATCCCCATCCTAAAGTGACATCGAAAGTTTCTCAGATTCGTGGTCCAAGGGCGTCACTACCAGTTCAGAGCCCTTCCCTTAGGATTGAGGTCGGCACCTAGGGTGTTCACCAAGTGCCTCGCACCGGTGGTGGCGCGGCTGGGCCTGGAGGGGATCCACGTCTACCCCTACCTGGACGACTGGCTCATCCGAGCAAAGACAAAGGAGCTCGCCGCGGAGCACACGGCGAGGACCGTCCAACTACTCACGGACCTGGGATTCTCCATAAACTACGCCAAGTCCCACCTGGTGTCCGCGCAAGACGCGCTGTTTCTGGGAGAGAAACTCAACACAGTGGCGCTTCTGGCCTCTCCGTAGGAGGAAAGGACGAGGGCCATCTTGGGCAAGGTGCAGCGGATGCTGGTTGTGGACGCGGCCAGGGAGAGGTCCATCAAATCCCTCCTCGGAATGATGTCTTCTTGCATTTATCTCATCTGCCTGTGCAGGCTTCGGATGCGCCCGTTGCAGGAGTTCCTGGACGTTCGCTGGCTCCAGACGACGGGCAGCTTCGAGGACAGGATCACACTCGACGAGAGCTTCCGAAGAGCGATCCGGTGGTGGGGCACCCGCACGCATCTGACGGTGGGCATGGACTTCCAGACCCCGGGCCACCAGAAGACAGTGACCACGGATGCCGCCCTGGAAGGGTGGGGAGCGCACACTGAAAATCTGCACGCGAGAGGCCTTTGGCTGCCGACGGAGAAGTCCCTCCAATTCAACGTCCTGGAACTCCGGGCAGTGTTTTGGGCCCTCAGGTCCTTTCTTCCGTCCCTCAAGGGCAAGGTGGTGAGGATCTTCACCGACAACACCACCACCATGTTCTACATCAGGAAGCAGGGCGGTACCAGATCCCGAGCCCTGTCCAAGGAGGCTCAGGATCTGTGGCATTGGGCCGTCGCCCAAGGGATGTTTCTGGTGCCGTTTCATCTGGCAGGGATAAAAAACACCATTGCCGACTCGCTCAGCAGAGAGCTGCGCTCGTGCCACGAGTGGGAACTACGACAGGATCTAGTGGACCGCCTCTTCCGACGGTGGGGCGCACCCCAGATCGATCTGTTCGCGACAGCGACAAACTCCAAGTGCCGGAGGTTCGCCAGCAGGTTTCCCCAGCCGAGGAGCATGGGCGATGCTTTCTCGTTCCCCTGGGAGGTCCTGTTCCTATATGCATTCCCTCCATTGCCGCTGCTGATGCGGTTCATCAACCAGCTCAAGAGGTCACGGTGCAGGACGATCCTCGTCACACCTGCGTGGCCGAGGCAGATATGGTTCCCGGACCTTCTGGACTTGTCAGCGTCCCCGTCAATCAAGCTGCCAGTGGACGCGGATCTTCTCTCCAGGGAAGGAGGCGCCATCCTCCATCACGACCCGAAGTCGCTGAACTTGCAGGCCTGGCTCCTGCAGCGTTAGAGTTTGGAGGTTACGACATACCGGCCGACTGCAGAGAGGTTCTTGCAAAGGCCAGGGCGTCCTCAACTCTTAAATGCTGCGGACACAAATGGAAGAGGTTCTCTGTCTGGTGCCACACACAGAGGATTAACCCTCTACGGATTACGGCTCCTCAAGTACTGCCGTACCTGCTGACGCTGGCCAAGGCTGGACTGGCGCACGCTTCCATCAAGATTCATCTTGCTGCGATCTCCCGATACACCAGAACCATGGGACGGACGTCTTTGTGGTCTCATCGTCTGGTGAAAGAATTCATGAAGGGACTGTTCAGATCGTTCCCGCCGGTGAAGGCCCCAGCCCCGGCCTGGGAGCTCAACGTGGTGCTGACCAAGCTCATGGGACCTCCGTTCGAGCCTCTGCACTCAGCTCCGTTGAAGCTCTTGTCGTGGAAAACTGTGTTTCTTGTGGCCATCACCTCCGCACGATGGGTGGGAGAGATCCAGGCCCTTTCCTGCAAGCCCCCGTACTTGACTTTTCACGACACGAGGGTAGTGCTCAGGACACACCCCTCCTTCATGCCCAAGGTGCCGTCGGACTTCCACCTCAATGAACCCTTGGTGTTGCCTGTTTTCTTCCCATCGCCTTCGTCGCCGGCTGAAAGGACTTTGCACTCGCTGGATGTGGCTAGAGCGCAGAAGTTCTACGTGGACCGCACGAAGAGTTTTCGGAAGACGTCACAACTCTTTGTGAACTTTGGACCTGTCAATCAGGGGAAGGCTCTCTCGAAGGCTTCCATTTCCAGATGGCTCTCCGGCTGTATCATGTACTGTCATCGGTTGGCAAACCGACCGCTGCCTGGCCGTCCGAGAGCCCATTCCACCAGAGCGATCGCAGCTACCACGGCGTTCCTATCTGGTGTGCCCTTGCTGGACATCTGCAGGGCTGCTACGTGGAGGTCGACGCACACCTTCACGAAATTCTACTGCGTCGATCGGGATTC
This sequence comes from Ambystoma mexicanum, assembly GCF_040938575.1. Lineage (NCBI taxonomy): Eukaryota > Metazoa > Chordata > Amphibia > Caudata > Ambystomatidae > Ambystoma > Ambystoma mexicanum. The sequence goes on along the minus strand of NC_090931.1, from coordinate 1,134,445,913 downwards.
CAGGGAGGAGTCCAGGGTCGGCCAAGCAGTGCTGCGCAACCTGTTCGCCTAAGGTGAGCCTGGTGAAGAGGTAAGAATTGCTTAATGTTGAGTTTTGGATGTAATGCTTAATGTTGAGCCTTTGCCACCTCCCGTGGTTGTGCATGTGTGTACTGCTATGTATTCTTTTATTCATGAGCATGTGAATCCATGCCTGACCCCATGCTGGAGAAGGAACAAGTTACTTACCTGTAACTGTTGTTCTCCAGCATGGGTCTGGCATGGATTCACATGCGAACCCTCCTGCCTACCCCTCTGCGGCTCTTCACTTGGTCATACTGCCACTTCACGTGCTACCAAATCTGAAGATGGCTGCCAGAGGCGGGGCTTAGGGAGATGGCAGTCATTGGCTGTGGTCAGTATGACGCAGAGATCAGTGATTGGTTACTACTACGAAAGACAGATCAGAAACGAAACTGATAGGGATTTTTCTTTACCGAGGATTCCCAGCCTGGCGACGGTGAATATTCATGAGCATGTGAATCCATGCCAGACCCATGCTGGAGAACAACAGTTACAGGTAAGTAACTTGTTCCTTCTTTTTCTTACACCCCAAACTGATTAAACTTTTCCAGTGTGTGGCACGGTTGGGAGAGGTTCATTGTACCTTTTCTTTTGCCAGCAGACAATTCTCACTGTGGTTTTTCCAATGTGCCTCTCTTGGATCGAAGTATTATAAACGGCACCTGGTTGATGCCTTGCTCTACCCAGGTAGGTATACTCCTATATCAACACAATTTGAGCAAGAACATATGAATCCAACTAGCGATTGGACCCTATAGCTCCTGAATTTCAATAAAGTCAACTTTGATTTGATTGAAAATAACTGCAATTCTTATTTAATTTCTCTGCAGTGGGTGTAATAATACACATGAGTATTAAGACATAGGATATACAACATAAACTATACATGGTGTAGTACATGGGTAACACAATCCAAATCAATAATATTCTGTAAAACAATTTTAGCAATTGCATTCTCTATGCATCCTAATGGGGGTCGCATGAGACATGAATAATGTAATAGCAGATTAGATGCACATGTATGTGCTACAATGAAGGGTTCAAAGACAACACAAAAACAAGTCAACACAACAGTGTGTTGGCCATTCAGCTAGATGTGAAGAGCTGTGGTTAAGTAGGCCTTCATCAGGACGGGTGAATTCTTAAGGTTGAAGAATCCTATGTGATCATCATCGTACGGCACAATGGCGCGGATACATCTAAGTGTGTAAGTCCACCAAGATGAGCTGATATATACATTTTTCTGTGGAGGGGTCATGCCAGTAATAATTCTGCGTATGGGATCAATCCACTAGAAGGGACAAATTAATGCGTGCGGGAGGCAGTAAGCTGGTGGATCCAAACTCCAAAACTCCAGCTGGCTATCTTTGAGAAAGCATTTCATTCGTCCGCCGTTTGCTGCTCAGCAGATCCGTACCATTGACGGACCTCTTCAGTGGAGTATTGGAGTTTGGCTCCACCAGCTTACTGCCCCCTGCACACATTCATTTGCCCCTTCTAGTGGATTGATCCCATACGCAGAATTATCACTGGCATGACCCCTCCACAGAAAAATGTATATATCAGCTCATCTCTGTGGACTTAGACACTTGGATGTATATGTGCCATTGTGCCGCACGATGATGATCAAATAGGATTCTTTAACCTTTAAAATGAATTCTTTGGAGGTCGGGGAGCCAATGCAGCTCTTGGCGCGCACGGGTGATGTGCTCTCTGGGCTTCCTTCCACACATAGCCTCATTATGAATAACTTCTAGCTTTTTTACATTTGCTTGTGTTGGTCCTACCAGAAGGCTTTTGCAATAATCCAACCTTGTATTTATTGTGGCAGTTGCAAATAATGCTCTATTTTTCTCAGACAAATATGGACGTATCTGCCAGAGAAGCGGAGTCATGTAAGCACAGCTAGAGCTCAAATAGGAGACATGTTTTCGAAGGTAAGTCTGGGATCAAAGAAGACTCCCAAGGTTTTGACATGATCTGAGACCTGTATTGTGGAGCCTTCACGATATAGCCTTGTGGAGCCTGTATCGTTGCCACAAGAAGTCGCATTGATAAGACATTCCAAAGTTTCAGGACTAATACTAAAAACTGGCTAGTCCAGAACGACATTACATCCGTGAGCGGTTTCATCACACAGAGCAACTAATCGCCTCTCCATTGCAACGCACTTGCTGCCCTGCAGCTGTAGATACTGTACTTTGCCCTGTCTTGTACATTTTATTTTGTATATACCGGTTTGCTTTATTTTTTGTAATTATTGCTACTGTATTATCTACACTTGACTTGACTATATGTATGTATCCATTTTTCATCAAAGCTGTCTTGTAATGCGCCCAGATACCTAAGGGTGAGGTGCGCTTTATAAATTAATAAACAAACAAGAAGTCCAAGAATAGTTTGCACTTGAGTACAGGTTATCACCACTCATCTTCACACGAAAAGAAGCGTAGGCGCGATTCCGACTTGTCAGAAGATAGGGGTCAGTCAGACCCAGATAAGTGTGTCTAGGGAGGAGTGGGAGGACTTTAAGAATCAAATTTTGAAAGTCTTTGAGAAAGCCTTAGCTAGTACGGCTTCGATCTCAACACTGCAGGTGGGTTAAGCTCTGGCTGTGCCTGGTCCATCTGGCATGAAGGCAGCCAAAGGAGGTCAAATGCCCTCTAACGAGACCCCAAAGGAGAAACTTACTTTGGTGCTGATACTGTTGGCAGCCCTCTCAACCCAAGCAGCCCCTTGACTGGCAGAAGCCTTGCAAAATCGAAGCTACATGCTGGATTCTAGATCCATGTTCTAGTCTATGCAGTTGTTTTTTGATGAGGAGGGTGACCTGATACCGTTCTGGTTTGAGCCGAGAAGGGTGCGGCCTTGAATCCCTTGGCAGATTTTATGGTGCAGCAGGCTGTGTTACTGCAACTGACAGATGGCCTGCATGGTGCCAGTGGACTGGATATGTCTCCAGATGTCGAATTCCATCAGTTAAAACCCTACACGCACCCGAATGCTCAGTACCGCAAGGCGATCAAGAGGGCAGTTGTAGCTTGAGAGTTCGGCACACAGACATTACCAACATCATTGGCCATGGGTTGCAGACTGAGCAGGCCTTACCGTTCATTGCTGCCATAGCGAACCCAGTCATGGCCTTGTAGCAAAGGCCTTGTGGCAATGCCCTTGCTTGAAACCAGTGGTCAACACTGAGCTCACAAAGAAGTATAAGCCGGCAAGAAGTGACCTTCCATTCTTGATGACTTACCTGAACCCCGTTACGCGAAGCCCCAGACGCTGAGTCGAAAAAGTCAACACTTTGGCAAAGAAAGTTTTCGCTTCAGGGAGCATGGCTCTTAAAGTAGTTAATGCCTTTTGTGCCTTTGCACATTTTTTACATGTCCTCTGGAGCACCATTTCAGAAGCATCTGATCACCTCCCAGAGTGAGAGGTCAATAATGGTTTCCTGGAGATAGTTGCGGATGGCAAGGAAATGGCCTGTTAAGTGGCTCCAAGCAGGTGTGGACTTGGTGGACTGTATGGGTCACTACATGGGCACTTTGGCAGCCCTGCGCAGGTCTGCTTATCTGAGGGGCTTGGGTTTTCCCCCAAATGTTCAGTCGAAACAGCTGGATCTTGCCTTCAACGGACATCTATTTGGCCCCAGAGTCGATGAAACCCTTGAGAAATTAAAGGACTCTAACCTCCCATCTAAATCCCTAGGCTTAGTCTGTGCAGCAGCAGCCTCCACAGCTGAATTTTGCCTTTCAGTCCAGAGGGCAGGATTACAGGAGATACTCCCTTTCCCAGAAGGGCGCAAGCTCCCCAGGCCAATCGGGGGCAACGTACGTTCCCACGACCAGGTGGAGGAGGGTTGAGACAGTCGACTTATGCAGTTGCGTCGGTGGCACATCAGAAACCTCTTTGAGGTCTATAGGTCTCCCCCCATAGTTCTCCGGTTGGAGGGAGAGCCTCCGGGCTCTTGGGCAAATGTCAGGAAATTACTTCTGGCACCTGGGTCCTTCAGTTGATTGACTGGGGTTGCTGCCTACTGTTTGAGAAGAGATCTCTGAACAGACCTCCACCTCCCTCTCAACAGGCAGAGCGGGAGCTCCAGGAAGAGCTGTAGTGCTGGCTTTTCAAGGGAGCAGTCGACGTGCCAACCAAGGAAATGGGCTCAGGTTGGTACTCCCAATACTTTGTGGTACCAAGAAAGGGGGAGGACTCTGTACATATTCTAGACTTCTGGGATTTGAAAATAATCCTGAGGAAGGACAAATTGAGAATGGTGAGGGAAATTCTATAGGCTCTGCGGTTCCAAGGTTGCCGGTGGTGTTGGACATTCAGGATGCCTATTTATGTGTTTAGCCACAGGAAGCATGTTCGCTTAATAAGGTTGGTCATCAGGGATGCAAATTACCAATTCAAGGTGCTCCCTATTGGCCTCTGCCCCCAGGGTCTTTACCAAGCTGCTGACAGCTTTTGCTGCCCACTTCAGGATAGCCAGCATCTTTGTGTTCCCATACTTGGACGATTGGCTGATCCGAGCATGGTCACCGGAACAAGTTTTGCTACTGCACGACTTTGCACTTACAGAAATTGCAGACCTCGCCAGCACAATTCATCGAGGGGTCTTGGATACCCAGAATGAGAAGGCTTTTTCTCTCCGAGTCATCTGTGTGGCAACAATGGTCAGTCTCTTCCAGAATTCATTCAGTCTCCTGGCATCGGCTTTCCTGCATCTGCTGGGCCTCAAGGCATACTGTATTTTCTAGGTGCCGCAGGTGAAAGTCTGCATGAGATCCCTTCAGTGGCTTCTCAGGAGCCAGTGGTCACAGCATTTCCGCGAGATGTCGGATGTCCTCCAGGTGTTGAGGTCTGTGGCGAATGACCTGACCTGGTGGAGCGACAGTATAAACATGTTGACACAAGACCCTTTCTGGGCGCCATGGCTGGAGGTAGGTTGTCACAGATTTCTCACAGGAGGGCTGCGGAGCTAATTTCAGCTCTTCACATCAGTGGCCATTGGTCTCAGAAGGTGAAAAGTTACCACATCAATCTACTGCTACGGCAAGCAGTCGGGCTAGCACCGACTACTTTTGTGCACCTTCTGCAGGGGAACCCTGTCCTGGTGTTAACAGACAACACAGTGCACTACCTCAACAAGCAGGGAGGCATGAGATGACTACCCCTGTGCAGGGAGGTTCTGGATGCTGGTGAACATCATCCCAGCCTCTGCAGCTCATCTGGCAGGGGTGAAGAATGGGTTGGTGGACTCTCTGACCAGGCAGAGCAAAATCTTTTACGAGTGGGAGCTATGCCCAGAGGTCATTGCAGAGATGGCCACCCAGTTGGACAACACGAAATGCAAGCCCTTCTGTTGAGGGAATTTCCCCACAGGGGGACATTGGGAATGGGTTTCTGGTGGAGTGGGTCTTTGACTTCCGTTATACGCTGCTACAGGTCATCCATTGGTTTATCAGGTTGTGGCGATTCAGGGCTCACCTGACCCTGATCGCCCTGGATTGGGCGAGAAGGATGTGGTACACGGATCTCCTGGAACTGGCCTTGAATTTGTCACCTTCCTGATGGCGCCTCCATTTCAGCCATTGCATTCAGCTCCGATCAGACTCGTCATATTGAAGACGGCTTTTTTTGGTTGCATTCACACCCACAAGAAGGGTCTGTGAATTACAGGCACTCCAGTATGGCCCCCTTCCTGAAGTTTAAGAAGGTATTTGCCCTAGAATTCCATCTAAGCCAGAGCATCGATCTTCCAGTGTTTACCCTCCACCTCATCCTTCTAAGGACGAGGAGAGGCTTAACAAGTTGGATCCAAAGAGGGCTTGGAGTTTGTACCTGACTAGAACGGGCTCCTTCAGGAAGGATGTCTAGTTGTGTTTTCACGATCCAGTGTGGGGCGAGCGGTTGCATGTTAACAGAACTCAAGTGAGGAGGTACCAGCAGGGCTAAGGGCACATTCTACCGGAGGGGTTGCAGCTTACTTGGCTCTTCAGAGGGGAGTCCCAGCTGGAGACATCTGTGACGTGACAACGTGGTCCTCTTTGCTCATGTTTGCCAAGCACTACATCTTAGACATTGCCTGAGGGGCCAATTCACACTTTGGTAGGTGGTCCAACCCTTCACAAGCATGAATATTACTTTAGGAGGCTCAACTTTGTATTGTATTGGTTATTTATATAGTGCTCTTTCCCCATCTGTACGGCCTCAATGCGCTTTGTGGTTGGAATGCCTGCAGTGACCGCAGTCGATGTGTAGGAGGTTCTAAGAGTTTAGATTAAGAGATGCTGGTGTGCATTTTCGCGGGCTTAGGACTTAGGTGGCTGGCTAGGCTCCTGTAAGCAGCCCTGAGGTCAGACATGTGGGTGGGTGCTGTTGGTGGTTTAGGATAGAGTGCTATTGCTGAAGATTCCGTGTGCCCAGCTATACCAAATTTTAAATAGACTGGTACATAGATTTGTAGGCAGTGAAGTGCAGTAGTACCTGAGTTTGAGACACCTGTATAAAGGGAGAAAATTCCCAATGGGTCTTTCAGCAGTCAAATAAGTAGCACCTAGGTTAGGGACACCTGGATAATCTGAGAAACTCCTAATGGGTCTTTTAGCAGTCAAATACAGTGGCACCTAGGTGTGGGACACAAGGATAAAGGGAGAAGATGTCTAATGGGTCTTTCAACAATCAAATACATTAGCACCTGGGTTCGGGATGTCTAGATAAAGTTAGAAAATGCCTAACTGGGTCTTTCAAACTGGCACAATCTTATAAAAATCAGGCTAAATATGAGGTATAGCTATTTGGCACAGTCAGGCTAAGCTATTGAAGAAAGGAGATATGATAGGGTCAGACAGCCTAATGGGTGACAGTGATTGCTGGTCACTATGTTCAGACCTAATCTTCACAATTCTGTCTAGATGTGAAGCAATGCTAATCTTCACAATTCTTCTGAGCATGGCTAAACTTCACCAGGACAGAATGTGAATGCCTAAATTGGAGGCACAGCAGAAGTGCAAACACCTAGACTTGAGGTATCTTAATAGATGGATGACGCCTAAGTATGGCACACAGCAATGAATAACACCACTGAGCGTTTGTTACACAGCAGTGAAAGGGTATACTTTACTAGCTGGCTGATTTTGATAGGCCTATTATGTGTAGGTGATGAGGCAGGGCTTTTTGGAGTACAATGATTGCTGTACTCCTAACCCAGACCACACTTCTCTCGTCAGTCGCTGCTGGATGACGACTGGTTACTGGCTTCTCAGGCAAACATGGTCTGGAGCTGCTTCTTTGGAAGCTGCCCTTTGCCTTGGGGGCCCTTAGCCGAAGGGGCTGCACTGGCAGTGGGCTGCCCTAGGGGGTGTGGTTAAAAGCCTACCTCCTGGAGGAAAACAGCCAAACACAGACCGGTGCGGCAGAGAAATGGAAAAGGTCCATAAGGCAAGTGGAAATAGCTGCCAGTGACAAAGGCAGGGACACACTTGACTGTTCTGACCAATTGCAAAGGGGAGTGTGGGGACAGGAAGAAAGCCAGAAACACACAGAGGACTACACCCCATGGACTGCACATTATAGCTGCAGGCCAGCTCTGAAAAACGGGGTGAGAAGCCACAAACGCAAGAGAAACCCACTGGAATTGTACAAACTAGTCAAAAAAGTATTGAAAGAAACACACACCCCTCCAGAGGAGCACATGAAACGGGCCAAAAACGGATTACAATCAATGTACAACTACTCACTGAGTACTCTGTGGGAGCATGTCATCCATTGAATGAGAAATTACTTATACTCTTGTAATATGGACTGTTATTCCATACGCTCATTCAAGAATTTGCTGGTGATGGAACCTCACCTCAATGTCTCGGGCTTCCTGAAATGCGCTCTGCTGCAGGGTTCCCCATGCCTTTTAAAGGATTGCCATCTGAGGAACCCCACCTGTGACATACTCCGTTTGAAGTAGGAAGAAATTCTGGTTGTAAATGAAATTCTTTTTTATTTTTTATTTATTTACATATGTAAAAGGTTAAATTAACCAAATACATTAAAAATAAAATAAAATGTGATGCTGGTCGATGGATACCAGGAAATGATGAAACCCGGTTAGAGTTCAGTGGCTGAAGTCTAACACAATTAATGCCTGAAGACTTTGTAGAAGTGTTCGGCTCTTAACTATGTTCCTGTACCTCCACCCCAATAGGATAGTGTGCCTTATAAGAGGAGACAAAGATTTTGTTTTGCCTATGCAGCAAATATTTCAGTCACGTGTGGGCTGGTCAGCTCCTTGGCCAGGAAGTCTGCAACCTGTGACTGTCCAGATGTTTTGGACTATGAATCCCATGATTACTCTTCATTGACTATTCTGGCTAGGGAGGCTGATGGCTGCAGTCCAACACAACTGGAGAGGCCCTATGTTTTGGGAGTTTCCTGCTGTTCAGACCACCATGTTCGATCTCCTTCGAAACCCTTATTCTTTGCCCAGGTGTTCCATGCTGGCTTCAACCCAGGATTTGTATTCAGGTCCCATTCATTCAGACAGGAGCCCCCAAGGGGGACCATGAGGAGACTACAGAACATGTATCCAACCTTTATGACCTTTCAGACCATTAATATTTGTTCGGGGCATTGAATTAGGTCATGCCTGGGTTAACAAAGCCTTTGCCCCCTCCGCAACACCCTGCAAAGCCTATGCCCCAACCTCCTCGCCACCCTTGCCGCCTGCTCTTTTCAGCCAGTGTCTCGCCCCTCCCTGCATGCTCAGCCTCCTCCAAAGAATCCTCCCCTCTCCTTCAGATCACTCTGCACAACCTCTCCCAAAAGGCCATCTCTTCCACCTAAGGATCTGAAGTTATGCCAGTTCGAAGTGTTTTCAAAGTGTCCCTGCTGGTGTACTGTGGACTGCTGCTGGTTTGCTGCTGGACTCCTCTCAAGTCTACCTGGAAACGTTGTATGGACAAGAGGAAGGTCTGATTATTCTTCGGCGGTGAAACACCACAAGAACTTACAAGCACTGCAATTCCCTAAGTAAATACTAGTCGACGTGCATTTTGAACTGTGTGAGGTGTTGGTGGGTGGGCCGGGCTAGGTGGGTAGTGTGCTGGCCATTAATTGTATTCTTGCTTCATTGCGAACGTTGCCCGTGATACTTACGTTGTGCTTTTTGGCTTACTGCACAAAAACCCAGACTCATTTAAAAGTGGAAAAGGTTGCTTTAATGTGACGGGCCAAAGTTTACAATTAAACGCTTACCTGGCTCCATGGCCTTACAGACTAACGAAATATTTAAACAAATCAATTAACTAATTACACATTTTTCATTTTCCCCAAGAATTAAATAAAGCCATTTCCTCCCTAACTGTCCCTTGGACCCTACCGTCTCCTTACCCCTTTTCCAGGCGTCCTGCTTTCTCCCTGGGGCCATGCCCCTCCAGGCTCAATACCTGTTCCCCCGGGGTGGCCCGCTTGTGCAAACAGCACCACCCCATCCTTTCCCGTGTCATTCCCCCATTGTGCTTCCCTCCCCCCACATCAAAAGGGGCCATGCCCCCGGAGCCCAGACCCACTTCAATACCCCTCAAACTCCCCTCTACACCAATCTCCCCCTTCCTATGACCTGCAGCCAGTCTGACCTGCCACATCAGCAACAAAAAATTTTACATCACAACTTCACTAATGCCCTGACCTGTCACACAAAACTACCAGCCAATCGCTCCTTAACAGACACCGCAAAACCCCTTAAAAACCTGACATGGTACGTAAAAAAAACCCGCATAACCAACATACAGTGGTCCCCCCCCCCCTTTTAATAACCATACCCCGGACCTAAACCAAAATGAAGGGGTGGGAGGGCGGGACAATCGCCAAGTCCAACCGTCACCTGCCTCCCGAACCTTCCCTGGCCCCTTAAATACCCCGGGGAGGTGCTCTGCCCCCTACGGCCACTCGCTGGCCGTGTGCAGCGCCAAAAACCTCCCCGGGGGAAACGCTTCGCGTTCCCCCCGGAGCCCCCCTTTTGGCTTACTGCACAAAAACCCAGACTCATTTAAAAGTGGAAAAGGTTGCTTTAATGTGACAGGCCAAAGCTTACAATTAAACGCTTACCTGGCTCCATGGCCTTACAGACTAACAAAATATTTAAACAACCAATTAACTAATTACACATTTTTCATTTTCCCCCAACAATGAAATAATTAAATAAAGCCATTTCCTCCCTAACTGTCCCTTGGACCCTACCGTCTCCTTACCCCTTTTCCAGGCGTCCCGCTTTCTCCCTGGGGCCATGTGTAACGCTCACCTGACTCCCACGGAGGCGCCGGCCTGGTTTGAGCTGCTGTGACCTCTTCTAAAGTGATGCGCAGGACTCGGAAGACAGACTGGACCGGACCCCCAAATCTTGCTTGTCTGGCTCGCAGAAGTATCCTTCTGTAGGTGGAAATAGGGGATTAGCTGTCTGCGGGGTAATGCGTCGGCCTCCCACTTCCCCCTCCTCAAAACCCTTCTGCAATCCCCCGTGGCGTCTCACCTTAGGGTCGGGAAGGACGACCTCTCCATCCTGCTTCTGATGCAGGGGCGCGTTGATATCCAGTTACTTCACTGGATCTCGGATTGGTAAGGGTTCAAATTCGCTTGACTTTTCCGGTAAGATGCCGTAAGTATACTGTTGTAAAGTTCAAGCCTTAATTGACCATTGTCCGTTTACTCTTTTTCAGGTGCTGAGTGAAGATGCCGAGTTGAGGAATGGATCCGCCGAAGGAAAACTCTGATGAGTCTTTGATGGGTGGTTCCCTAGTGTCCTTGCATTCACCCACTAATGCTTGTGTCTTTTTTCCCCATAGGGGCCGGGGTACGGCAGAGCCGAAGAAGCGGCGCCGACCCGAAGTGAGGAGAGATTGTTCCAACAGTAATCAGGTAAGTATTATGGTGGAAAATCAGGCCTTCCTCAATCTGTTCCCTAGCTCACCTTTGTTCTTCTCTTTTCTCCCTTAGGCGCGGAAATGCGGCGGATGGTCCTGATGGTCGCTGATGGGCACGAAGGCGCCTCGTGAAGGTGAGTGGAACGAGGCGCTGCAGCGAGCAATGCGATGTGCTTTTAAAGTGAATGACTTCCCTTTAGGATCGTCGGTGTGATGGATCCGGATTTCGGATAAAAGCAGGTAATGTTCTTATTTCACCTTTTCTCTTCTCTTCTTCCTTTACAGGTGTCCCAGGATGCAGACGGGCGTGGCTGGAGTCAGGATGCAGGAGCAGACACGGTGAGCGTCCAGCTGCTAGGTGCAGAACAACGCGAAGCACGTGTGGCAGTCCGGGTGTGGTTTAAATATCCTTGGAAGAAGTTCCAGGTAAGTATTCTTCCACGGTCCCCACCCAAGTAAAATAGTTCCTTTAATAAAGTAGTCCCTCCTAAGCCTCATTTGGCTTGAGGCTTTATGCAGCATGGTCTGCGTCAGGTAAGTGCACCAAACACCTTCTTTTATGAGCCTGGCGCCAAAGGCGCCAGGACAAAGTCCAAAGAGCCCCTATTAGGGGCCGCTGGGTTTTTTCCCGAGGGCATGATGCCTGCTTCCGGGGGTGCTGGGCCTGTCCTGGTGCTCTGGGGGCAGGCATCATGACAGCAGCCCCCCCCCCCCCAAGGCCCCTCCCAAGGTCGTTCCTTCTGGAGGTTTCGGTTTGTTTGGGAAATTCCGATGGAACCTTTTTACCAGCCGAGGTGCATGTACGTGGTCGCTGGGTTCCCAAGACCTTTCCTGAGGCCCATACCCTTTCCAATCAATTAGATAGAAAAGTTTTGATTTTGAGATTTTAGAATCCAAAATGTCTTTTACCTCGAATTCAGGTTCCCCATCTAACTGAATTGATTCTGGAGGCTTTATTAATCTGGTTCCTGGTTGCACTGGTTTCAAAAGTGACACATGAAAAACGGGATGAATCCGCATGTTGGTTGGCAGCTCGAGCTTGACTGCGACTGCATTAATGATAGCTTTGATCGAATAAGGGCCTAAATACCTTGGATTAAAAGTTCGAGGTCCCTTGAGCGATAAATGTTTTGTAGCCAACCATACTTGATCTCCTATTTGGTATGAAGGCGCCTCCCTCCGATGCTGATCTGCATTTTTCTTGTATTTCTCTTTCGCTTGTTGCAAATGGGCAGTTGCATTCTTGAAGGCTTGAGTTATAGTGGAATGCAAATGGTCCACTGCGGGCATTTCGAGGCTCAGAGGGGAGAGTCCAGGTCTGAAGTACGAGGGTGATGTCCATATAGGGTGTAAAAGGGGCTTTGTCCAGTTCCAGAGTGCACCAAGTTATTGTATGCATATTCGGCCACCCATAACAAATCCTTCCAATTACCCTCTGATTGGTGCAACATACACCGTAGGTATTGTTCAAGGGTCTGGTTCGTTCTCTCCGTCTGACCATCGGTCTGTGGGTGGTGGCTGGTTGAGAGTCTTACGCCGATTTGTGCCAGTTGACAACACTTTTTCCAAAAGTGTGAAATAAACTGGCTTCCCCGGTTGGAGACTAATATGGACGGGAATCCATGCAAACGGATAATATTTTCGAGGAATTCCTTGGCAAGGACAGAAGCTGAAGGTAATCCTCAACGGAATAAAATGAGCCATTTTTGAAAATAAATCCACCACAACCAGAATGGTATTGTATCCATTACAAGGGGGCAGGTCCGTAATAAAATCTAGTGATAAGGTGTGCCAAGGCGCTGGTGGAATGTCTAAAGGCTGAAGAAGACCGGCGGGTCTTGTCTTTTGGCCTTTGTTTTGGGCGCAAACTCCACAGGACATCACAAAAGATTTAATATCCTTTCACCAGGAAGGCCACCAGTATTGTCGTTTAATTTTTTCCTCAGTTTTGGCAATGCCAGGATGTCCTTCCATCAGGGCATCATGATGACGGGAAATAACCAGTTCTTGTCTTGGAAGTAAGGTAGGCCGTTGTTGACCGAAAAGTAAGATCCTCTTTGGATCCAATCCTGCAAGGCGGTAGAGTCCAGGAGTTGTTTTACTTGTGCTTGAATGTCTTCGAAGGTTTGTAAGGAGGTTAATCCCAAAATTCTTTGTTCGGGAATGATCGGCACAGGTTCTGAATTAGTGTCTATTTCTCCCATTCCTATTCGAGATAGTGCATCCGCTTTGCCATTCTTACAGCCGGAACGGTAAGTGATTACAAAATCGAACTCAGCAAAGAACAAAGCCCAGCGGAGCTGACGTGACGATTGAGCCTTGGCAGTCTTTAAGTATTGCAAGTTTCGGCGATCAGTAATCACGGTAATGGTGTGCCTGGCGCCAAGAAGATAATGCCGCCAAGCCTTAAAGGCGGACTTAATGGCTAATAATTCCTTATCGGTAATTGCATAATTTACCCCAGGCGGTGAGAACTTTCTGGACCAGAATGCTACAGGATGCAGTTGGTTGGTTTCAGGGTCTCTCTGAGACAGGACAGCTCCCATGGCTAAACTGGATGCGTCAGTTTTGACTATGTATAGGAGATCGGGACGCGGGTGCTTCAAAATAGGTGCAGACATGAATTTAGCTTTCAATTCCTGAAAGGCCTGTTCAGCTTCCTTGGTCCATTCGAAACGTTTATTTTTCCGCAAGAGTGCAGTGATGGGTTGTACTACACGTGAAAATCCCGGAATAAATCTGCAATAAAAATTGGCAAAACCAAGCATGCTTTGGACCCCTTTCACCGAACTAGGAGATGGCCATTTGAGGATGGCCTCCACTTTCCGTGAGTCCATTCGGACCCCATTAGGTGTCGGGATGAATCCGAGAAACTCAACCTCGGTGGTATGGAAAACACACTTTTCCAGCTTAGCAAACAGTTTGTGCTGACGCAATTTCTCAAGGACGGCCCGGACATGCTTTCTGTGATCAGATTCCGAAGAGGAGTACACAAGAATGTCATCGATATATACGACAACACAAACATCGATGAGTTCCCGAAGGACATCGTTCATGAATAATTGGAAGGCAGCAGGCGCGTTGCACAACCCGAAAGGCATCACTTGGTATTCGAATAATCCGTATTTTGTACGGAAGGCGGTTTTCCATTCGTCGCCTTCCTTTACTCGCACCAGATAAGCCCCCCGGAGATCTAACTTGGTGTATACGCAAGCGTCCTTCACGTGGTCAAGGAGTTCAGGGATCAGAGGCAGAGGGTAACGGTTTTTAACCGTTATCTGGTTCAATGCGCGGTAGTCGATACAAGTTCTAAGGTCGCCTTCTTTTTTGGGCACGAAGAACAAAGCCGAGGATGCCGGGGACTTTGACGGGCGAATAAAACCATTGGCTAGGTATTGATCCAAATATTGTCTCAAATGCAGGTTCTCAGGTTCAGTAAGGGCATAAATCCTGCTACAAGGGGGTTGTGCGCCGGGCACCAGATCGATTTGGCAATCGTACGATCTGTGGGGAGGTAACGTGTTGGCCTGTTCCTTTTGGAAGACGTCCTGAAAGTCTTGGTATTCCGGAGGTAGTTGCATGGAGGCAGAGGTTACAGATGCTAGACTAATCTTCAGATTTTCTGGATAGCAGGTTTGTGCACAATCTGGGAAGGTTATTCTCTTAGCTCGCCAATCAATTCGAGGATTATGTGTCTCTAACCAAGGAATTCCAAGAATAAACTGAAATTGTGGAGCCTTGATTACATCAAACACAACTGCCTCCCGATGGCCGTCTGGACCATTAAGATTCACCTCAGTAGTGGAATGTGTTAGCGGTCCAGAGGCAATTTCAGTTCCATCGACTGTGGTGATGACCTCTTTGCTGGTTTTAGGACGCAGAGGGAGGTTAATCCTAGAGACCAATTCACGATCCACATAGTTTCCTATAGCCCCACTATCGATGTATGCCTTTATTGCATGCAACCGCTTAGGCTGTTCCGGAACTACGAGAACCATTGGCACAATGAAATGCGAGGTCTGAGAGTTAGTTTTCAAGCTCGGCAAGCGGACCCCTACACTTGTCGGGCGGAGTCGTTTCCCGAAACAGAGTCTTAATGGTTTTTATCAGCGGCGCCTACCACCTTCTTGGGCGGTTTTGCTGGGCAATCTCGTAGAAAGTGTCCAGAGTTCCCACAATAAAGACATAATTTTAACTGCCGCCTCCTTTCACGTTCCTTTTGAGTTAAAGGTCCTTTAACCCCCTCCAATTTGCATAGGCTCAGAGACATCAGCACCCTTGGGGTTAGCGTGGGTCTTGACCAACACCCGGGTCTCAAACTTGGACCAATCTGCTTTTCTGTTTTGAAGTCTGTGATCCAATTGGACCACTAAGTCTATATATTCTGTGCATTCTTGGGGCAGATTTACAACCTGGGCCAAGACGTCTTTAAGTTCACCGCGTAGACCTCGATAAAATAACGTGATTCTTTTATCCTCTGGCCACCCAGTTTCCACAATTAGTCTATTAAAGGTTGTAATGTAGGATAGGAGGTCCTGATTGTCTTGTCGCAGGGATAGAAGTTCGTCATCCAGAGCCTGCCCCTGAGAGTGTCGAGCAAATAACCTTTCCATGCTTGCTTGAAATCCTTGAAAATCACAGAGAATTGGGTCATCTTGAGTAACCAGTGGAACTGACCAATCGGCAGCACAGCCGCTGAGATATGACAATACAAAGGCTACCTTGGTCTGATCATTAGGGAAGGCCCCAGGTCTGCATAGGAAGTGCAAACAACACTGATTCATGAATACGGCGAATCGTTTGGTTGGGGTCCCCAGCAAAGCGTTCGGGTGGGGCCAGCGGCATGTTTCCAGGTAGATTAATCTGCACAGGGTTACTGGAAACCACAGGAGCGGGGTTCCCTCCGGAACCGGGTAGAGGAGTTTGTCCAGCTTGACCTTGCAAAAGCTGTCTGGCCAGGTCATCAGTTCTTTCCTTTGATACAATTAATTCCCTCCTGAGGGCATTAGCCTCTTGACGAGCGGCATGTACTTCGGCCCGTAATTCCCCCAGTAACTGGGCCAACTGATAAGTCTCAGAAGTTTCCATAGCGCCTGGGTGGGAATTTGTAGGAAGTCTTCGCGTTCTGTAACGCTCACCTGACTCCCACGAGGCGCCGGCCTGGTTTGAGCTGCTGTGACCTCTTCTAAAGTGATGCGCAGGACTCGGAAGACAGACTGGACCGGACCCCCAAATCTTGCTTGTCTGGCTCGCAGTAGTATCCTTCTGTAGGTGGAAATAGGGGATTAGCTGTCTGCGGGGTAATGCGTCGGCCTCCTACTTCCCCCTCTCACCCTCCTCAAAACCCTTCTGCAATCCCCCGTGGCGTCTCACCTTAGGGTCTGGAAGGACGAGCTCTCCATCCTGCTTCTGATGCAGGGGCGCGTTGATATCCAGTTACTTCACTGGATCTCGGATTGGTAAGGGTTCATATTCGCTTGACTTTTCCGGTAAGATGCCGTAAGTATACTGTTGTAAAGTTCAAGCCTTAATTGACCATTGTCCGTTTACTCTTTTTCAGGTGCTGAGTGAAGATGCCGAGTTGAGGAATGGAATCGCCGAAGGAAAACTCTGATGAGTCTTCGATGGGTGGTTCCCTAGTGTCCTTGCATTCACCCACTAATGCTTGTGTCTTTTTTCCCCATAGGGGCCGGGGTACGGCAGAGCCGAAGAAGCGGCACCGACCCGAAGTGAGGAGAGATTGTTCCAACAGTAATCGGGTAAGTATTATGGTGGAAAATCAGGCCTTCCTCAATCTGTTCCCTAGCTCACCTTTGTTCTTCTCTTTTCTCCCTTAGGCGCGGAAATGCGGCGGATGGTCCTGATGGTCGCTGATGGGCACGAAGGCGCCTCGTGAAGGTGAGTGGAACGAGGCGCTGCAGCGAGCAATGCAATGTGCTTTTAAAGTGAATGACTTCCCTTTAGGATCCTCGGTGTGATGGATCTGGATTTCGGATAAAAGCAGGTAATGTTCTTATTTCACCTTTTCTCTTCTCTTCTTCCTTTACAGGTGTCCCAGGATGCAGACGGGCGTGGCTGGAGTCAGGATGCAGGAGCAGACATGGTGAGCGTCCAGCTGCTAGGTGCAGAACAACGCGAAGCACGTGTGGCAGTCCGGGCGTGGTTTAAATAGCCTTGGAAGAAGTTCCAGGTAGTATTCTTCCACGGTCCCCACCCAAGTAAAATAGTTCCTTTAATAAAGTAGTCCCTCCTAAGCCTCATTTGGCTTGAGGCTTTATGCAGCATGGTCTGCGTCAGGTAAGTGCACCAAACACCTTCTTTTATGAGCCTGGCACCAAAGGCACCAGGACAAAGTCCAAAGAGCCCCTATTAGGGGCCGCTGGGTTTTTTCCCCGAGGGCATGATGCCTGCTTCTGGGGGTGCTGGGCCTGTCCCTGTGCTCTGGGGGCAGGCATCATGACACCATGCCCCTCCAGGCTCAATACCTGTTCCCCCGGGGTGGCCCGCTTGTGCAAACAGCGCCACCCCATCCTTTCCCGTGTTGTTCCCCCATTGTGCTTCACTCCCCCCACATCAAAAGGGGCCATGCCCCCGGCACCAGAAAAACCCTCCCCCGAGGTGTTCTTTCTGCCCCCCACCTCCCCCCCACTTTACTTTACTTCCAACTCTTTAACCAATCTCCCAGCCAAGAGCCCCGGTCCGCCAAATAATGATTGTTCCCATAAATCGACAAGTGTACACCATCCTCCGTAAAGATCATAAAACCTTCATACACTATTTCCTTATGTTCTATCACCTGCACCGCCACAGAGGCACAAAACTTAACCATCTCACTGTTGATCCCTTTTCTAGCCCGCTCTATCGCTCCCTCGCTTCTCGCTCCCCTCCACACTCTCCGCGGCAACAACTTAGTCCACAACACCTCTGAGGCCACATTTCCCGCACCCAGACTAAATCCCTTTTCATTTTCCTTAGCAGAGCCACCCCCGTATCCCTTACCAGGTCATTCTCTCCAGCATGAATAATCAACACCTCTGGAGCCCCGTAGCGTTCCCACAACCCTGCCAACATAGGAAGCAACTGGTCCCAGCGCAGACCCCCTAACCCGTGCCATATTACCACCACATCCTTATAGCTACACCCCAGTTGCCTGCCCATAACCCTTTTCTCAGCTTCTTTCCCAGCCCATTTAACAATTGAATGGCCGACAATCCACACTTGCGCCAACTCCCCCTCCTTTCGCACAGCATCTGAAAAAGAAATTACAAAATTACTACCATAATACATTCTCCCAACACGCTGTTGTCAACCAAAACCTCTGCCACCTTCCTTCAAAATTCCCCTTTATGAAACTCCCTGACATACCCCTTGTATCTCCCAGACCTCCAACGCCCCAAACTTTTCACCTTATCCTCCGAGAAACCCAACCTATTACCCTCCGATGCTGCGCCCATCCTGAATGAATGTTTACCAAAATCCCCTGCCTTTTCTCCTACCACTACCAGAGCCTTCCGCAATACCCCCAAGACTTGTGCCGCTGAAACCGGCGTCTCATCCTCATGCTTAAACACCAAGCCTGTCTTACCCCCACACCGCTCCTTCCACAACCTGCCTGTCTGCACTGGGCATAAGTCCTTGCTCCCCTAACCCAACAAAACCCAAGAACCCTTTCCCTTTTGGTCCGTTTTAGACTTCTTAATCTTGATGTCCAAACCCAATTCTGTAATTTGCACATACTCCCACTGCAATCCCCAGACCCCCCTTTTCCCCCGCACCAACTCCGAAACCCGAAAAAAGCCCTGAAGAATAACCAAGTAAAACAGGTCGCAAACAGCTCCCTCTCCCATACCGACCAGCAAACTCCCCCCACTGCCTTAACCAACCTCTGCAGCAATTCTGCCGCTATCGGCCTTCGCTTGTCCTTGTCCCTCTTACTCTCCCTTGCCCATCCTTCCAACATCCTACTCGCCATTTCCCCCCCCACTCGGCTGAAAACCCCCAGAACCATTTCCCGTAGAAAGCAATCCCTGCTAACTTCCCTGCTAAAGTTGCTCTTGACCAGCCCCTGTCCATGCACCTCAGGAGGAAGTTCATGACATCCTCCCTCCTCCGCTCTTCCGCATCCCATCTACCCTTCCAACTACACGCTCCCCCTCCAATAAAATCCTCCCAGGCCCTCCTGTATGACTCCTTAGACGCCCTGGCCAATGAACCCTCCACCAAAGCCAGCGCTCTCATCTTCCTATCTTCCACAGCTCCTCCGAAATCTGCTGCCCCTCCTGATCCGCATCTGGAGCCAATCCACGGAATCTCTGCCATTGAAAACGAGATAATGCATCAGCGATGCCATTATCCTTCCCTGGCACATGTGTTGCCTTAAACACCACATTCCATTCCATGCAGCGCAGCACAAACTCTCTCATGAGTCTTGCCACCCTCTGATCCCTTGCTGACTGCCTGTTTACCACATGGACCATGCATTCATTGTCAACATTGAAATTCACTTTCCTATCCTGCAAATCCTTCCCCCACAACTCCAATGCCACCAGCAATGGGAAAATTCAAGGAATGCTATACTCCTTCCCTCCTTCAACCACAGATCTGGCCATTTCTCCGCACACCATTTTCCCCCCCAAAATACTACGAAACCTCCCGCTCCTGCTGCGTCAGAAAATATCTGTACTTCCCATGTCACCGGGTCTCCCTGCAACCACATTGACACCCCGTTAAAATTCTCCAAAAAATGCAGCCAAATTCTGCAGTCCTCCCTCACTGCCCCCGATACTCTTATCCGATGATGTGGGCACTTTGCTCCCGCCATAGCCCTCGCCATGTTCCTACAAAACGTCCGTCCTGGGGCCACCACCTTGCATGCAAAATTCAAATGCCCTACCAACCTCTGCATGTCAACCAGCGTCATTTTCTTGGCCCCTACCGCTCTCTCCAGCAGCACCACCAGTTTGCTCACCTTGTCGTGCGGCAAGCGTGAGGTCATGGCCACTGAATCCAGTTCAATTCCCAGAAATGTCAACACCACTGCAGGCCCTTCTGTTTTGTCTTCCGCTAACGGCACACCCAACTCCTCCATTAGCTCCTGAATCAACTTTAGCATTCCCTTGCACTCCCCCTCTCTTTCTGCCCCGCTAATGAACAGAAAATCATCCAGGTAGTGCAGCACACTCTCCCAACCCGAGTTAAATGAAAAAACCCACTGTAAGAAGGAGCTGAATCGTTCAAACAACGTGCAGGAAATTGCGCACCCCATTGGCAAAGCTTTGTCTATGTATATGCGGTCCTCAAACTGCAAACCTAACAACCAAAAATCCTCCAGGTGCATCGGCAATAACCTGAAAGCCGCCTTGATGTCACACTTGGCCATGAAGGCCCCTCACCCTTCTTTCCTTACCAGCTCCACTGCCTGGTCAACACTTGCATATACAACCCCACATTCTTCCGGGGCAATGAAATCATTGACTGACATGCCCTCCGGCCATGACAAATGGTGTATTAATCTAAACTCCCCTGGAGCTTTCTTGGGCACCACCCCCAATGGGGATATAACTAAGTCACCCGGCAGGTCATCGAATGGCCCTACAATCCTTCCCGCTGCTATTTCTTTGCTCAATTTTTGTCTTACCACTTCAACATTTTCTTTGGCTGAATTCAGATTTTCAGCCCACCGGCGCACCCTTGGGCCCTGGTACCCCAATCTGAAACCTTGACTAAACCCCTCACTCAAAATCTCCGCCCGCTCCCTGTCTGGATAAAATTGAAACCATTTCTGCAGCACCCCCACTTTAATTGGCGTAGAAGCTTTTCCCCACAACCCCTCTACCTGAACCTCTCCCTCTCCCCCTCCCTCCCTGTTGGAAACACTGAGTAAGAGGGTGCTTTCCTCCACACTTGCTACACTCATGCCTGAACCTACACAGGGTCCTTGTGCAGCCGTCCTTATTAAACGCCAAACATGCTGCTGAGGACTGCACTCTGCCTCCTCCCCCTGCCCCCTCATGGGCGGGGCGACCAAGAAAGGGCCGGAAAGGCACCGGCAGCCCACTTGCTGTGTGCAATGTCGGGGCAGGCCTCGTTGGGGCCATCCATTGCAGCCAAAGATCCATGTCTATCTCCCCCCAGAGACCCCCTGACTGTCCTCCGCCATTCTCGCTCTGAATTCCTCATCATACCTTACCCAGGCAAAGCCCCCAAAACGCCTTCCTAATTACGTCCATATATTTAAGCAGGGCCACACAACGCTCTGGGAATTTTTCACAATAAACACTGGCATAAATGATAAATGCCGATGTCCAATTCTCAATAGTCACCGGGACCCTTGGGCGCGAAGCCAGTTCCCTCTCTTCTTCTTTAGACCCCTCCTTAGCTCTCACTTCCCTATGGAGCAATTTAAAAACATCTACAAATTCCCCTGCCTGAATCTTCTCCCTGGTTGCTGCCATCAAGTGCGCCCCCAACGGTTTTGTTATCCCCATGTATGGCAGTTTTTTCTCTTTTCCTTTCACTTCCAACTCCTTTTCTTTCCCAGCTTGCCCCTCAAGCACCAATGGCTCCACCACCTTGTCCGTTTGGACCTCCACTGAGCAAATGCCCTTCTCAACCCCCAAGGCTCCAATGGCCTGTACCCCAACGTCTTTCCTTATCCCTTGCAATCCAGACCCTTCATTTCCTGTCCCCCCTCTTGTGACCCCTCTCTGCCATGCAGATGACCATTACCTTTCCCGCTCACCTCTTTCCACGCCTGCTGTCTGCGGTCTGGCGTCCACACCAATGCTCCTCATCTCTTTCCTTAGAGGGCTCTGACTGCAGGGACAAAACATGTCAGCAGACTCACCCAGCCAACAGTTCCCCCGCCCTCTTGCCCCCCGACCACCCTGCACCTGCCTTTCCAGATCCCACCACCAACTTCTTCTCTCCTCCCCCTATTTCCCCTACCGCCCTATAACCTTCCACCTCCCATTGCCCCACATAATCCTCCAAACCAACTTCATCCCCCCTCAAATACCATTGTGGATGCGAGCTCGTGCCCCAGTCGAGTTGATCTTCCTCTTGCGAGTCCGGGGCGTCCGCCCCGCCACTCCTTTGACGTCTTCTCGGCGGGGCCGCGGATACCCCTGCCTGGTCCTCTTCTCTCGGGCGAGGTGTACCGACCTCCACCCTGGAGTCCGCATTGCTAGGGGCCGTGCTGCACCCTCTAGGCTCTCCATGCGCTGACCGAGGAGGGGCCGCTCTCAAACCCTCTACCTCCACTTGACCAGCGGGGGCTGTGCAGCGCCCTCTGCCCTCACTCCTCCTACCCGGGGGAGCCGTTCCGCGCCCCACCCTAACCTCCTCCATTGATGGGGACCTCTCCCTCCTTTTCCCACCTGCACTCTTCTGCAGGTATTTACCCCCTCTTCCCCTCTGCCCTGCCACCCCCTTCTGCGCCCCATCACTGGCCCCGCTGTGGTTCCCTTGAACCACCTCCTTTTGAGCACTCCCAGCTTCCCTAGGGCTATCACTCACTCCCTCCCTCGATGGCTGCCCACCCGAAATCATTTCTCCCCCGGACGCCCTCCTGTCTATCTCCCTCCTCAAGCCACCACTGCCGCGAGAGCCCCATCAGCTGAAGCTCTGCGCTGCGGCCTACCCCCACTTATCTCCCCCTCACCCGTGACCTCTCCACCAGTGACCTCCCCCACTGCCCCCTCCAACTGTGCCCTAGATGCCCTACTAATTATTTCCAAGGCCTCCCTCAGAGCCTTAGCATCAACCAGACCCTTCTTGCTGGCTCCCTGCCCCACCATTGTGCACCACTAATCTCGATTGTGCACTAAATGTATGCCCCTGCCGCTAACTAGCTAAGCCCCCGAGTCAGAAACTACCCGTGGACAAAATCCTAGAAAATTGGTACACCCAGGACAAAGAACTGCCCCCTAGACCAAAACTAATCTCCTTGATAAAAAATACCTATACACCCAAGGTATAAGATCAATAAATAACTAATCCCTTGACAAAGCACACATTTTTGTTTTTTATTTTTAAATTAACCCCCTACCTAATAAATCACTACTTTTACCCTAAACAGCCCCTTACAGCACCTAAACTGCTGTGGGAGAAAATTACACCTTAAAACCCCAAGCTAATGGCCCGAAACTAACTTAATGACACTGCCCCCTGGCGGATTGAAAGCCTCACCGCACTAAAAACTCACCTGTCCTGTGGACCCCTTCTTTAATTCAAATTGTCCCCCAACAGCGCCAAGAAACCCAAAAACTGAGCTCCCGGGCTCCAAATTATGTAACAGAAAGCCGCGGGATACACAGCCCTCTGGCGGCTTGCCGTGCGCACCGCACTGACCTACTCTGCAATAGAATGCGGGCCCTTTAAGGATCCTGCACTGCCCCCACTGTCAGGAGACAGCCACCGTGCCCTCACGCTAGTAACGCTCGCAGGCACACGGAGGGAAAGCTCCACTTCCTCCCACCCTAGATCCCGTTAAACCACTGGGGGACCCTGCAATGCCCGCCCTGCCCACTCTTCCCAAAAATTAAACGCGGGCACGCAAAGCGGTAAAACGTAATCTCCCACCCGCAGAAGCGAGGACCCGGGACTGAGAAGGGCTCCTGCTCCACACAACTACTGCCCCCCGAACATGCTAAAGAGGACAGCAAAACCCCCGCACCCCCAGATGGTCTACCCCAATGAAGAAAAGACAAAAAACGCTGGTAAGGGGGGGGGGGGGGGGTTGGGGGGTACCTTATGTACGGTACCCCGGCTAAGATCCCTTATTTAAACAAGAAAATAAAATGCAAAATGTCACAATTTCCTAACCTGCTATGCCTAACCTCCCCCACTACTACTAACCAATCCACCTCACCTATGCTACCTCAAAGCACCAACAGCTAACCGGGAAGGCTCGGGAGCAGGCAACAGGACTTGACAATCGCCAAGTCCAACTGTCACCTGCCTCCCGAACCTTCCCTGGCCCCTTAAATACCCCGGGGAGGTGCTCTGCCCCCCACGGCCACTCGCTGGCCTGTGCAGCGCCAAAAACCTCCCCGGGGGCCCCCCTTTTCAAATCGCTTCCTAGATTCCTTGCGTGCCAAGGCTCCGCCCCCGACTTTCCAGAAATCCTACATAACTGGTGCACGCGCATTTCACGCACGCATTTGAAGTGTTTTCAAAGTGTCCCTGCTGTTGTGCTGTTAGGCTGGCAGGGTGAGCGTGGAGTAGACCATTATTGCTAAACTCACCATGCTTAGGTTTTAAATCTTTTTGTCTCATCAGAATTTTCATAAGGTTAGTTGGCCCGTTTACGCATTTAAATTGTTTTTTTTTCTGTTAGATTTAACATTGTTCTTTCCTTCTCTTATATTCTTCCCTTTTCTGTCCACAATAACATTAGTATCATAGTGGTTTCTTTCCACATCCTTCTACAAGTCCCCCACACCTCACCCATATTCAATCATGGCTGTACCGTTTTGCCATGTCAACTCTTCAGAGAAGTGGAAAAGTCTGTGTGTCGTTGGCAAAAGCTCCTAACTACACAGTAAAAAAAATGACCCGCTGTCAAAAATAAATCCTGACACATCTAATACCGTCATTGGAGCAGCCTTGAATTTCCCAAGCCCACATGCATCGTCATCTCTGGGAAGCCAGGCTACAGCTTTGTCTGATTGTAAACTGCATAAGGTAGAGATTGTACAGGAGGTTGAGTTTGCCTTCGTGCACGCCCAAATTCAAGCACAAATGAATGCCCCCCCCCCCCCGGATGACATTGAGGCCATGTCCTTCCCTTCCAAAATCACTCCCGAATTAGCACTGCCCTTCCAAAATAGCTTCCTCAGTGTCCGTGAGGATTTTCCTCACTTATCAATTGATAATGGGTTGTTTACAATAGCCCAGCGATTGTAAACAACCCAATAGTCGACGTCTCCATGATGGCTCCAGCTGTAAAGTTAGAGCTAGGCAAACAAACCAGACTCTCTCTCTGCCCCTCGACCCCTGTTGATGCCACCAGAAATGGTTTCGATAATGTAAATCTGTTTAATATTCAACCACAAGAAGGCAGATTTTCTTCTTTCAGGATGTTAGGGCCGAATGGCAACATCCCACTACCTTCTGTCCCTCTATTTCAATGAATTCACTCGGAACCAACTCATACTGTGGGTGAAGATCTTGCTTTAGGACCTCCCCATGTAACACTGTCAAGCTCTCTATTGGAAGATCCGCAATCCTTTTGTACACAAGAAGCCTCTCCTATTGTTTCTCTAACTGGTTCACCATTTATGGTCGAAAACGAAGATCTTGAAAAATCTTTCCCTTTGATCTCTAGAATCTTAAATCTCTTGGATAAGGGACACAAGCTCACACACTTGGAGATCAGAGAGCTCAAACGCATTGTTTCAGATACAATAACTAAAGTAAAGGAACTGGAAGGCTTCTTGTTGGGAAGGGTGGCGGGTCATGAAGAGTGTGGGACAAGGGACTGGCCATTCTTTAAAAAATGTGCTGCAACGTTAGGCCTGGAAACAAATCTTAAGGGGGTGAGCCAACTAGGCTCATCAACGAATGCAGGGCTCAAACAGGACTCGCCACCAGTATCATCCTATGCTGATGCTCTGGCTTCATAACCTAGAAATGACCCGCCTACAAAGGATCCTGAACATGTCAACATATTGGAATATTTGATAGGTTTATCTGACAGTGTCAAATCTTGAACATGGCCTTTCTAAGCTAGCTACCACCATATCTCTTTTGTCTGAGTCTGTGGTGAACATGTTCCCCCCAGGTGAGGAGTGTTGTTTAACCAACGACTCTCCCGATAGTTCCACGGCCTTAACTAACTCACTACTAAATGCAAATGCCAACTTTGAGATACCCGAAAATGTTACTAACGACCCAACAGGTGATAGCAACACGTACTCTAGGGGGAGCTACCTTTCACGGCGTCAGAAACGCCTGGACCTAAGGGCCAGAAAAGGATGGCACAAAAAATAAAAAAATGAAAGCATCTACAAAAAAAATGTAAACATATCAACAAATGAAGTTGCCATCTCGGACCTAGGCCAGTTAGATGATGAAAGCTGTAGGGCGCTTCAACTTCATGACTCTAATTTTGTATCTGTTGACGGAAATAATAAAAAAAATAGAACAAAATAAATAATGTAACAATCAAGACATCTCAGGGGGAACTAACTCTATCCAACAGGGTTCCTATTAATGTGCCCCTCCCTAATAAACTACCAGGAGACAAACATTCAAATGAGTTGAAAGAATCAAAGCAATCCCAGTTATCCACTTTTTATCACATGGTACAAAAATCCACCTCTATGAAAGCTCTGCCAAGCTCTACAGCGGTGCCTTATGTTGAGAAGGCCACACCAAGCATGTCACAGCAACCAAATACATCAGGGTACAAGGCACAATATGCAGTCCCAAAGTTAACTTTGATAATCGATTCCAAATTGGAGTCTCTGGATTCCAACAGTGGCTTATCTACCCAGAAGTATTTAGCTATGGAAAATTCCCAAGAAAACACCAAAAAACCAGTCTCTTGCATGGAGACCATCCCCGCAAACCACGCCCTTACATTTTTGACATTGGAAACAGTGAGGCAAACAAAGTTCTGATAAACCTTATTAAGTCCACAGTGATGGAGCTTCTACCAGAATTACCTAGCCTAGGCAACTCGGGGGGGGGGGGGAAAGGATGCAATACCTTTAAGAAATAATCAAGCAGTGGTGGAACTCAAAGCTGCGGAGTCCAAAATACTTACAGAGAAAACAATGCCAACTATTAGATCTCCCCGTACAGACAGGGACAAGGTCGAAGGGGCTCCTGATCTGGCCAAACCAAAATTACACTCATAGTGCGCGAAAATGACTGTGTGGGGGGCAGACGCGGGCTTACTAAAATACAAGGTCAACCTTCCTAATAACATTAATGACAGTGACCTACGTAATGTTAAATGGCGTAAAATAACATACCCAGATCTACCTAGCATTCTCTTGTATAATCTCTGTGATGAGGGGGGGCTCCTTCTCTCCATAGATCATGTGTCCTGTCTTTAATGAATTAAATTTTAGGCTTGAGACAAATCTCCTTTGCTGATTTAAAACTCGTAGATTTCCTACACCCAACAAAACTCGATCATATGAGGATTGTTTTACAAACCAGAAAGCTATTTGACACTATTCTCTTGGAAGCTGAGCAATTTAACCGAATGGGATACGACATTCTCATTTTCAGCAAGGGCTCAGGAAACACTAGGGCAGGGGATGAGAATCTTAACAGACCACAAACATATGAGAAAGATGGTACTGATCTGAACAACGGGAGATCACTTTTGCAGGTGGAGGAAGAACAAGGTTGGAGATGGCTTGTTCTCTCGCTTAGGGAATCCATATCACAAATAAAATCCCTACATCACAAGCTTTAGCCCTCCTCCCCCGGTCCACTGCACAAATGGAAATTCTTTCTTAGAGTTCCAGAGGCCATTCCATACCTCAAACAATTTGTGTGCAAAATTTAAATCATTTGAGCTGATTTGCTTCCAGGAATCTTGGATGACCTCTAATCTTCAACTTGATGGCTTCGAATGTAAACACCAACTAACTAGGAGAGGGAACCGTGGTAGACCCTCGGGGGGATTGCTGATTGCAATAAAAAATGACGTCCAACCCCATCTAATGTTCTGGTAATACATATTTACTGGAATCCAATTGATGAGTTGGCAGATTTCATAGCTAGAATAAGCGTCTGTCTGACCAACATGATGCTGAAATTCACAGGACTACAGGTTGTCGTCGCGGGCGATATCAATGCCGAGATAAAATATGGTTTGACTAAAAATATGGAGGCAATCACGCTACGAAACAGTGTAAAAAACCAGACTTTTGAAGGAGTGCCCTGTGGTAGCACTAGGAAACTAGTCCAAGGTCATATTTGGCGTCATCCATTTGAAAAGTGGGGCCTCTTTCACACAAACGCTTTATTTAATATCTCTACTAACACGTACGTGTAGTTCAACGGATTAAAAACATCATGTATAGATCATGTGTTTTTATCTAAAAAACTGCTAGACTCTTGCGTCAACATTTTTCGGTGGTAGATTCAACCCTTAGTGACCATACATTTCTCGAACTCGAGTTGAGCATCTAATTCTCCTGACAATGGTAAAATGAAAAACGATGTGAAAGTAAATCACACCGGTAATTGTATCAAATGGCACAAAGGAAATGTTAGTAAACTAAATGTTACCTTTATCCACGAAGATAATTTGAATCCATTAATCACAAGATGGATGCCCTCCAACTATCAGCCCATAGCTATTATGGATGCGGAATCAAAAATCTTTGCAGGGCTAGTACTTAAACATATAGTAGAATGGGCTGATTCAA
Organism: Ambystoma mexicanum; assembly: GCF_040938575.1. Taxonomy (NCBI): domain Eukaryota; kingdom Metazoa; phylum Chordata; class Amphibia; order Caudata; family Ambystomatidae; genus Ambystoma; species Ambystoma mexicanum. The sequence goes on along the minus strand of NC_090931.1, from coordinate 1,134,417,541 downwards.
ACAACATCCTATCCAACAGACAATTTGGGTTTCGTAAAGGTATGGGAACAGAAATTGGAGGCCTAATATTTAGCTTACTTCTGGAAAAAGCATGTAAGGAATCTGCCACTCTGATATATATGGCTGCTATCGACCTTTCATTAGCATTTGATAAGGTGGACAGAGTATTTCTGTGGTCCAAGCTCCTACATCTTGGTCTCCCCTGGGGAATTCTTGCGATCTTAATTCATCTTCACAAGGGGTCTATAATCCAGATAAGACTGAACGTCGATGGAATTCTATCCCGCCCGATAAAAAATTCAAATGGTCTCTGGCAGGGATGTATATTCGGGCCGACACTTTTCAATCTTTATGTATTGGACGCTGGGAAGATCCTAGAAGTAGCCTCATTAATTTCACCTACAATTGAGGGAAATAAAATAAACTGGTGTGCCTATGCCGATGATTTCTTGTTGATCGACGGAACTCCTATAGGTCTCCAGCGTAAAATCACCGCCTTGTCCCTGTACATTGAAGAAAACTGATTAATAATAAACGAAAATAAATCTCTCATAATGTGTCTAACAAAACGGAAAAAAACTCCCAGTTTAAATGGACCGTAAAGTATCACATTCTCGCAAGAACTAGATCAATGTGTTACCTGGGATTCCCCGTGTTTGATACTAACAAAAATCATCTGTACTGGAATTGAAAGAGCTGTCAATTCTATATCTCAGATGGAAAAAGTGGCTCACAAGTATTGTAAATACTCCTTGATCCCCCTACTTTAGGTTCTAAAAGCTAAAAGTCATCCCTAAAATCATCTATGGTCTAGAGATACTACCGACCTATTCTCCTGTGTTTCTGCATAAACTTGAATCTAAAATTTGGCGAAAGGTGATTTGCTATTTACCGAAATGTGTTCCGTTAAATACCTTGCGATACGAACTGGGATGTCTGTCGCTAGATTGTATGGTTCAATGGAGAAGGATGGCATTATATAGAAACTTGTTTATGGCTAGGCACAATTGTCTTGATGCCGGAATAGGGCATAAAATGAAAACATGCTCTTTGGAGTCGCGTTGGTTAATGACCCTACAACTAGATTGTTTAAAAACTTTGAACATTATAGGATCAACACACACCACCTTGATGTCCAATCCTACTTGAACAAAACGATCCCTTCAGTACAAAGATTGGGCATTAACAACGGAGTGTGTTCACGCATCCAAGATCTATTATCACCTAGTCCCATATGAGAAATCCAGAATCAAACCTTCTTAAATTTCCCAACCACAATTGGTGTATGTTAGGGAGAATTCTCATTTATAGCTAATTTATTTCCCTCACCTAGTGAGTCCCCCAGCAGCTTTGCTGGACTTCTGGAGTTAATTTTTTTCCACTTGGTAAGAGTGAGCGCTTTTCCCCCCACTCTTACCTGTGTTTTGCTATGTGTTTTCATCAGTTTTTGTGAGTGTGGACTCTGAAGTACACCACTTCAGTAGCCCCCTTCTTTGTGTGTGTCAGACAGCGCCTTCAGTGCCGTGGCACTGGGTTGTCTTTGAGACTTCCCTCGACTCCATTTCTGAGGCGACTACTGTCCCCCAGAAAAGGGTAAAGTTACCATTAACTTTACTTAATCAAGCTACCACAGATCCAGTACACCCCATCTTCCATGGAGTACTGGAAAGGGTTAATTCGTATCCCTTTTTATCTGTACCTCCTAGAGCATTGTTTCGCTCTTTTAACATTTAGACTTGGCTGGTGGCAGTGGTATCTACCCTAACTTTTCTACTGCGATTATATTAGATAAACGTGGTACTGTTCTTGGATATTATATGAGCTCGAACATAAACCTGCTTGACCAAATAGTCTTTCTTTTGGCTCCGGTTGGGTTTATTCGCCATTTCTTTTTTGTTAAAGTCCTTCTTGTGTTTTACTTTGCGCAGCAAACTAGGTTTGTCTTCTTTGTTCACTGTCTTTTGGCGGGCTTCTGCTCAGAAGCCCTCCTCAAGGCACCTGGGTGTCTAGGTGGGCTGAATGTGAGGGAGTGGGTGTAGTCGCACTTTGTCATGATTGGCCAGGGAAGGTGTCCGGGCTGGACAAACCCCCTGCTGGGTGATTGACAGCCAGGCTGCGTGAATGGGGGTTTTTCGCTTAAAAGGCAGGTCTCTTGGGCTAGAAGTCAGAGAGTCGCCACTGGAACTACAAGGAACCAAAGAGAAGCGGAGAGAACGACGGCTGCTGCAACTACCCCGCGTCCCGGTGAAGCCCTGCTGCAGTCCTGAGCTATCTGCCCTTCAACGACTCAGAGAAGATCCAGTCCGGAGTCTTCTTCCCTTGAGCTTGGTGGGGATAACCAGCTCATCTTCTTCAGCCAGAGGATCCTCTTCCATGGTCGAAATCGCTGCACACTGCTGTAGTGGTCCGGATAGCCACCTGAAGAGCCTCTCCTGTTTTTAAGGAGTGCACCTTTTATTCCATGTCGCTGCTGCCGGCCTTATCCCTGTGTGGTTCAGACCCCTTCAGACGTCCTTCCTTCTCGACAAAGCTCCAGGAATCGTGGGTCTGCGGGAAACCAACAGGAACAACTGCCAGGGCACCAGCTGCACCATTGGAACAAGGTACTGTGTTCTGTTGAGGAAACTGGGTGGATCCCTTTTCTTCATTTTCAAGGCTTGCCCTTGTCTTCTCTCCTTCTTATAACTTTTGCTTCTGAACATTGACAATATCTAAGTACTGTTGGCTACGTTGAATCGTGAACTGTCTGACCGTGTGATCTTCGGCAACTGCCCTCGGTGTCTTTCGACCCTGGCTCTGGCCCTTTGACTTTTGAACTCCTGTCTCTGAGTGTTTCTTGAATCTGCCTGCCTAACCAAAATATTGCCTGTGATTTTTGCCTCCAACTCTCTTTGGGTATCTCAGGTGCTAAGTGTGTTTTTGCCCCGGTAGCATTTCATGTCACGGATACGCGTTTGTTTAGTAGACCGACTGTCAAAAAGTGATCGCAATCGTATTTGGGGTAACGTGTTTTGTGCCTAACACCGGTTCATTCCAACACAGGGTACTTACCTTGAGACTTACTGTACAAAGTGAATTGGTTAGTTGTAGTATATTTAACGTGTGGTCTTTCTTGAAGTTTCATAGAAGTGTTGTGTTTATAACGAATGGTTTCAAAATAAATGTACTTATATTTTTCTACCTGAAACCTTGAGTCAGTGTTTGCTTGAGTCACAGTAATTGTGGTCCCTTTGTGTAATCTCTGCTACTGCTCATATACTCTTGAGATAAGCCTGGCTGCTCCGCCTCTGCTACCACTATGACATAGTAGTACAGGCTTGTACCAAAGGTAAAACTTGTATCACCACCTGTAGTCTTAATTGTGTGCAGTGGTCCCTAAGAGCACTGCACAGGATTCTGCCTAACAGCGTATAGCCTATTTGAGATTTCGTTTTAATGTTTTACTGACTAGCGAAATCAGAGAAGGGGAGAAAGGTAAACGCATTCCATGCCGTTTTTGTAAAAGCTCTTCTGCAATTTAAACTTTGAGAGACCTCTTACTGGAATGTGATGCTATTAAGCCTTAACTTGTGAATGCTTTTATTAAGTTTGTTTCCAACCCAGAGCATCTAAATATAGATGAGTTCTGGTGGGACATGTCACACAGCAAATCTGTCTCATTTAAACTGGCCATTGTTAAATTTCTAGCTGATGTATGTGGGTGATGCCCGTTCCAGGAAAACTGATTCCTATGTCTGTGAAATAATCATTACTATCCTACAGTTTCTTTTCCTTAGTTATGGTTTGATATTTTAAGCTCTGGAGAATTTTACCCGGGAAATTCTTGTCACACTCTCCTCTTCATTCTTGTAAATGCTACCAGGAAGTGAATAAAATAGATTTATTGTCGAGGCCGCACTGTTGGAAAGAACAGGTTTTTCGTTGGAAAGAACAGGTTTTTCATTCTTCCAATTACTTACTTGTTTTTTATTGATTGTTTATTTTTACTGTTTTAAAGTGTATGATACTGTGTATTATGTTACTTGGATTTTAAAACATTATAATTTGTACTCGTTTTCTCTTTGTAAAAGTTTTTTGAAAACGAAATACAATTTTTTTTTTTTTAAAGTTATGCCAGTTCCTCCTCTAAAGAGGCTGACCAGGTTATTTCTGCCAATGAAGTGAAAGAGGCACTGCCATCTACTTTCAGGGTATTCCAAATGTTAACATGGGGTTATGTTCCTGGATCCCCCGCCAATACTTCAAGAGGCTCTTATTTTAGCAGCAGTGCTCTGACAGAAAACAGGCATCCCACTGCTGATGTTTTCAAGGAAGACTGGAAATTGTAGGAGGCGTCACGCTCCATTGCCACTTTTAATAAAAGGCTAGATGCCAAAAGTTCTCCCATAGGAGAAATAGTTCAGTCCCAGAATAATCTTCTGTACTCCTACGTCCTGTCTCTTCCATCCTTGTGGGCGTCTCCCAACATGGGGACGATACCGGAACCTTTGGCAGCGAAGTATTTGAGCTACCCCTTTAAATTTAGTATAGGTCTTGGGGTTTCGGCCATGCCCCCACCCTCCGGGCCTCACCTCAGTCCCTTTTTTCGACACCTATGGTGTGTGACCTGGCAGCTTGGCATAGACCTTTTTTGGACATTCTGTGTGCTCCCCATTCTTTTCTTTTTCTAATTTCTTCACCTCTCATCAGTGCCTTGTCTCCCTGGCCCATGTCAGAAGCAGGCGGCCTTACGAGATGTGCATCCTACCATCGGTCGATCCCGGCCTCAGACCCCCATGCACTTTGCCTTGAGTGCCATGGGCCCGACTACCACTGGGACGCGTGCGTGGCTTGCAGTCTCCCAGTCATCGTTCATTGAATCGACTTTACTACTGGAGGGAGATCTTCCACACTTCACCTCCCGTCATTTGAAGCACTTCGTGCTCAGGGCCTTGTGTCATGAGAAAGTAGTGCCTTCTCGAAGACACCCCAGCCGAGAGACTCCTTTCCTGCGGCCTCTGGCTGGGAGGGGTCCTCTGGACTCTTTAACACCGGTGGATGGCCCAAGGCCAGTAAGGGTACCAGCTCCCTTTCTGAGGAGCCCAGAGGCTGTGCCAGGCCACCCACCAAGGCGTGCTCCAGCTCTGATGCTTCTTCTGCACCGGCTTTCGAGCTCTGGTTCCAGGCGCAAGCCTGAGGCACGGTCCCATTCAACTACGAGCTCAGTGGCTGAAGGCAATGAGCCTCCAGGAGCCCACACCCAGGTCATTGCACAGAGGGACAAATCGACCTCCAGCTCATTAGCTGAGGGCTCTAGGCCTACTGGAGCCCTCTTTGAGGTTAGCACTTCTGCTTCAGGGTTAGGGCACAAACAGTCCTCGCTATGTCAGACCCAGCACAGGGTTCGGGGCTTTCGAGCCCTCCCTCCCAGAGTGTGATGCAAGCTCCCGAAATGGTAGACAAGCACATGGCTGTGCCTGCCTGACTGGTGGCCATCTTAGACTCTGACAACAGCCTTCTAGCAGCCCCCTCGCCCTCAGAATGGGCTGCTCAGTGCATTTCCAGTCCTCTTCAGGGAGTGGTTCCGGGCCTCAGGGTTTGGGCAGGTGGCCCCCAAAGGGTCATTATTTTCCAGTGAGTCATTCAGATACCCTTCACAGGTACCTCTGCATATTGAGCTGGACAGAAGGCCCAGCGCGTTGGAGGGCTGTGCTCCTCCCTCACTCAACTTGTGGCCTGCAAGGACTGTGTTTTTGTTTTGTTAGTGCTCTCTTCTGCTTATGCGCGCTCAGCAGATGTCGGGACTCCTTAAAGAGCTCATCAAAGAGGTGGCCCCCCAGATGTTGCCTCCAAGGCCTCCTCCTTTTGGCTCCCCACCAGTTTCCGCGGGGGTTCCAGTACCGCATCCTGTGGCCTCTGATCTGGGTCGCCCATTCTTGTCCTCTGGCTCCGCTGCCTGCTCCACCACCGCCTCAACTTTTGCCACAGACGCCTGTTGCTCCAGCGCAGCCTTCTACGGGTGCGGACCAGGGAGGCTTCCTCCATCTCCAATGCAGCAGGACCCAGGACTCCCCTCCACCTGATACAAACAGGGGAAGGGGGATGATGACGCTCAGGAAGAGGAGCCTTACATGTCATTCAAAGGGTTTCCCCACCACCTTCAGGGCCTAGCAGAGTTTTTGGGCATGCATCAACCTAAACAGGCCCCCCAAAGAGCCAGGACTGCTGGCGGAGGTCTTGGCCTTGCGTGCCACTGGCCGCTCAGGCATTCCTCGGCAAAAAGACACCCTCAAATTGGACAGGAAGGTTTGGGATAAGCATTGGGCCAACACTCAGATCAAAAAGAAGCTGGATGGCCCCTTTCGGCTCCCGGAGGGGGAACCAGTCCTCTTAGCATCCCACCCTCTTCCCCATTCTTCAGTTGTTGCGGCTGCGCCTTTATATTCAAAGTCTTCTTCGCCTTCCTCTGCAGCCGGCTATGCCTCTAACTGCTTGTCTAAGGAGGGCACTCTAGTCTTTCGGCAAGAGATGTTATCTCAATTCAGTCTTGCCAACGCCATCCTTGCTGTGGCAAACCAGAAATTGTGGGGAGAGATTGGGGATTTTCTTCCATGTTACCCCTAGAGAGTCAGCCTTCTTCAAAGCGGGTCTGGTGGAGGCACCTGGGTTTGCACAGGCTATTATGGAGTCCACGGTTTCCCATATCGGCATGGCCAGCAGGGGCCTCTGCTTGGGTGTCAAGATGAGAAGGACCACCTGGATGCGTGCAACAAAGTTTTCCTAGGACCTTTAGGATAGAATCCTCAACCTTCCTTTTGAGGGCTCTGACCTGTTCCATTCATCAACAGATGACGAATTAACAAAAAAGACTTCTACCCAGACTGCAAAGTCCTTGGCGATCCCGAAGAAGCCGGGGCAGAAATCCTTTCCACAGAGTCTGGTCAGGTGGGACTTCAAGCCGTGCTCTTTCGGCAGCTTCAAGGGGTTTTGTGACCGTAGAACTCGCCAACCAGACAGGTCACCCAGCGAGCATAGGAGGAAGCAGCAGAGGGCCTTGTGGTTTTTTTCTGTTCCCCTCTGCAACTCCTGCCTCTGATGGCAAAATGCAAAGAACCACAGTTCTCCTGTGGGGGGCTGGCTGGCTCTCTTTGTGAGCAACTGGATGTGTTTTTTCATGAATCCCTGGATTCTGTCAGTGATCTCCACAGGGTTCAGTCTCCCTCTTCCTTCGCCCCCCTTCTTATCCTCTGTTGTTGCAGATCAGGTTGCCTGTGCTACTGCAGGAGATCCTCCTCCTATTCGACATGCAGGCGGTGGAACCAGTGCCTCCCCTGGACAGGGGCTCTGGGTATTATTCCAGGATTTTTACTGTGCCCAAGAAAAACTTGGCGTGCCCAAGAGTAGTTCTGGAAACTTGTATTTACCCCTTGAACGCTTCAAGATGATCACTCCTGCTCACATAGCGCAGTCGCTGTGCGCAGGGACTGGATGTGTTCGTTAGACCTCAAAGTTGCATACCTACATGTCCCCATCTTCCAACCACACTTGAAATTCCTGCGATTCACTATTGTCGCACCACTTCCAATACAAAGGCCTGCCCAACCCCTGGGCCTTCATCCGGAGCTTCATTGGTGGCTCCTCAACAGCAATGTAGCGGTGGGAGCCCCTTCTCTCAGCCGTAGCCAACTCTGGTGGTGCCAACAGACTCCTCCCTCCTGGGTTGGGGGGGGGGGCAACTCTGGACGGCTACTCGATTCACATTTCATGGTCCAGGACAGAGGCCCTCCATATCAATCTTTTGGAGCTCAGGGCAGTGGGCCTGGCTCTCTGTGCTTTCCTACCAGTCACCTGGGGCAAAGCGGTCAGGACCGACAATTTGACAACAATCTTCTACTGGAACAAGCGTGGGGTAGGGGTCCATTGTCATGACCTTTGCCCCTGGCCCTCACTGGCAAGTCAGCCTTCCAGTTAGGGCCAGGTCAAAGGCCTTAAAACCTCATCCAAGACTCTCTTGGAGTCAGTCCTGACGCCTTTGGCGCCAGGCTCATAACCATCATAAAGACCAACATTAGAATGGGACTATTTACTTGGGACTATTTAACTTGGGGGGGGGGGTTCAGCCAACATGGAGGCACACACATAGCTCAGTTACAAGGAACTGAGCTATGTGGTCTAGTCTTTTGGGTGTGGCAGGCCTGGGACTACTTTACCTGGACTACTTTACCTGAGACTATTTAAACCGCACCCAAACAACAGAACATGCTTTGCGTTATTCTGCTGTGGGCAGCGTAACGCTCACCGTGTCCAATTCTTTGATGCCAGCTTACCTGAAACCAAGGACCTGCAGAGAGAGAAAGAACAGTATCCTGTCTTAAGTCCATCGCTGACTTCAGTTCCGCTCTCCTGAAGGTACGAACTCCATCATCCTGCACCGCATGCATCCTGGAATACCATAACCTGGAAAGAAAGACAGCATTAGTAAGCGTTTCCTCCCGAATGAAGAAAGCCACCCAATTCTTACCTGGGTAGTCATCTCCTGGTCAGTATCATTGCTGGAACATTATGGCGCTCGGCGAGGAACATCGCAACCTGCAAGGAGAGAAAAGACACAGGTTAGCAATATAAAAGGCGAAACAGTGCTGTGCATCGGACATTACTCACCGGACAGCATCGCGCACACCGCGCTTTCGCCTACCGGCCCATGCTCATCTTCAAACTGCATGACAACAACAAAAATACCTTTCCATACCTAAAAGGAAAGAAGCAAGACATTATTATTCGAACTAAGAGGAACAAAAGAACTGCATATAAAGACTGTAAAGCAGCAAACCTACGGAGTTGCTGCAGGCCTGGATTCCCACAGAGGAACTTGCGCCAGTGAAGTAACTTGGTCGCTGCTCGCCCCCCCACATCTACGTGCCCCTCCCACGAGGAGCAGGACCGAGAATCCACCTTTTACAATATTAAGGTGAGGTGAAGGCCCAAGTAGGAGGAAGGAGTTGAGGCCAAGGGAGGTGGGAAAACATAAAGACAATCTGGTATTAAATCCAGCTCTCCTATATTGCAGACCCATCTTTAACCAGAGGTCTTACCAAGGGACCGGGAGAGGGTTTGAGAGTGCAAATCATCCAACCAGGGCTGAGTGGCGTCCCCGTGGATACCAGGTGAGCGTAACAGAACGCAAAGCCTCAATAATATTATCCACCTGGACACCATGGAGACTTCAGAGACTGACCAGTTCAGTTGTTGGGACAATTACGCGCTGAAGTACATTCAGCCAGGCAGAAACCAATGCTCTTAGGAGGGATTTGATTGTTACTAAGGATCGTACCGACGAAATAAGTAGACAATTGCTCCAATCACAGGCAGGACAGACCCCATTGCCTGGTAACATTCGGCCAGCACCTGTATCAACTTCTTCCACCAATCCAGTACAAATAACCCTTCCTGGGGCAGTTCGTTTAGCTCCACCTGAACGATTTACAGGGGACCCCAAGAAGTATGCGACGTTCATGAACCAGTGTCATCTTCATTTCCTTTGCAGACCTGGGGCTTTTCCTAACGACCAAGCGCGGGTTGCTTTTGTCTTGTCATATCTGAGTTGCAGTGCTGCGGATTGGTCGGTACCATTGGTAAGTGATAGTAAGCATCCCCCATTAAGGCAGTACAACCCCCTTAATGAGAGGCAATAAAGGACACACCCCAGGAGAGAATGAGACCACGACCAAGTGCGGGTGAAGTTAAAAGGGTTTATATAAATCAATATAGGGCGTGCAAAGGACTCTGCAAACTCCGACAGCGCCCTGTCTTACAATAGCAAAGACAGTCATACTTATTACAAAAATACGTCATGCATGGTGTAAGCTATAGGGGGCACATAGTCTTAGGGATTGGGTGGCGTTGGCTAAGCTATATACATTGTATACATGTACTGCTCCAGGATTGGTGGACGTCTGTGTGGTGCCAACGTGGGGTGGACGGATCAGCTGGGCTCTTCCGGGTAGAGCTGCCAGGCTGGATGCGGTTTGTATTGATGATTGGTGGCTGTACTAAAACTTTGTCCTTGTGGCCACACACTCACATCCATTCATTATACTGCACAGTTTCAGTTGTCCTGCAAATCCTACAATACATCAATCTAAGATCAGAGGGAGACAGAGAACAGTATGCAACGTGAAGTTTCAACCCTACATCATTATAAAGATGCCTCTAATGGAAGGACATGATTCCAGGTGTCGTGTCAGGGGGCACAGGGTACGCTGCTTTGTCATTCCCTTCTGTTAGAGGTAATGAGGGATGGTTTTACGATATGTTAGTACAGAGGTAAATAACTAGCTCCATGGCACGTTAACTTGGAGTGAACTGGAATATCATTGGGTCAGTAAGGGCACATAACTGGTGCCTCAAAGGCAGTGGGGTTTAGGACCAGGTAGCTCATAATTCACATGGCCAGGTCATGGCGGACTCTGACATTGAGGGAGGTAATTACTTGTAGCGGGTCCAGCAGGAATGTGGGGAGGTGAGGCTGTGCTGCTCGAACACCAGCGAGTCCCGGCGGACTTTGGCAGGAGGAGGGGGAGATGGCCTTGTAACTCTGAGTGATTTTCTGTTCCTGGGGCTGCACACTATACCATTGGTGGGGACAAATGTTAAAGCTGGGAGCAATAGGGGAATTACACGCTTCTCCCGTTTACATATGCTTATATTAGTAAGTTCACAATAATGAAGATTTATAAACAGTACATATCATCTGTCGGCCTTACACTTGTAGTTTATAGGAACGTTGACCGCCTAACAAACATGAGGTAGCATCAGGGTAGGTTATGTGCTTGAGAACAAGAAGTCAATGCGTTTAATCTAACATTTCGATGACAGTAAAAAACTAGTTCAGTGCTCTAGACGGCCTACATACAACACAATCATGTGTTATCACATCATATACATACATTTTACATTTATTTCTCGACTACTCCATCTGGGGGGGACTGAGCGGGGGGTCATGGACACACATATCACAAATGCTAGGGGTTAGGTGCAGGGTCATGGCAGACTTGATTGGGATGGTTCTTGTTATTTTCCAGACTCCGTCTACAAGTCCGGTCACTTATAGGGCAATGATGTACTGCAGAAAGTAAGTGATACAGTGTTTGTTCTGTTACTTGTTCGCGTCTAGTTGCTCGTGAGTACAGGCCTTCAGCGGATCTGCCATGAGGTGGAGATTGGGGGGAGTGCAGGCTTCTATGTGTGCGGTCAAGTGGGGGCCAAGCTGCAGCTCTGTACGCAGGCTATTCTGCATGGGCCGGGGTTTAGCACACTTAAAATGGAGTCTGGCTTCTTACAAAATGGTGTCTATATTATACCAGGCTACTGGTCGTGCAGCCTCACGTGTCGATCCACAGCCTCCCGGGCCCAGGTGCATGGGGGGGGGCTGCCGACGAATCATGAGCTTCACGTAGGTGGACAATGTAGGGGAGGGGGGGTCCTACAGACCTGTCCTCCCATACATAAGTCAGGATAACCCGTTGATACATGACTTTGGGGGTTTCCAGATGGAAATGGAAAAACTCTTTGCTCGTCATACCCAAGGACAAGCATTAGACAACACATTTTTGTCACTCTGTCAAGGAAGTCAAGACTTGTTTACATATATAGCAACATTTAACAGACTAGTCGTTGAAGCTGGGTGGCCTGAGGAAAAAAGGACCACACTATTTCATCGGGGTCTACGAGGGGAACTAAAGGATGTCCTTGCTCAAGTGGTTAACCCACCTAAAGACTGTGGACAATTCATCAACTTTGTGGTGCAATTAGATCACAGATTACAAGACCGAAAAGCGGACCGGATAAGGTTAGACACTCGAGCTGTGTATGTCCGGTCGAAGGATACTGTTCTGTGTACCTTGGAAAACACAGTAGAACCTATACAAATCAGAGGTGTACGGCCCCCTTTAACTAAAACTGAAAGAGACAAGAGAAGGCAACAGCAATTATGCTTATATTGCGGAAAATCAGGCCACTTCCTCAAAGAATGTCCAATGAAACCACCAAGGAGAACTGTTGGAGCCACAGAGAAGGAAGATAATAACAAGGAGTCGGAAAACTACCAAGCCCGGCAAGCGTAGAGGTCCGCTTGTCGAGCGAGAAGGATGAGCCACAGACCTCACACTTTGCATTACCAGTCATTTTGATCAATCAGCAACAACCGTCTCAGATGCATGCTGTCGAAGCATACATAGACAGCGGAGCAGTTGGGAATTATGTAGACCAAGATCTGGCAGCAGAGATGGGGCTTCCCTTATGCTCTAAGTCGACTACTGAAAATGTACTACTGTTGATGGGACAGAAATAGCTTCTGGGCCAGTAACCCAATGTACAGCAGCACTAACCCTACTGTGCCAGGATGGACACCGAGAATCTATTGCATTCGATCTCATCAAAGCTCCAGAGTTTCGACTAATCTTAGGGATGCCATGGTTGGTAGCTCACAACCTTCTAATAGATTGGCGTGCCAAGAAGTTGGCCTTTTCTGATGATTGTGCTCTCACCTGTTGTTACCAAGAAAAGGGGAAAACAGACTTATGTACATCTACTACTCCCAGTACGGCGGCGATTGTACTAGATGTGACTAGTACTCTACCAAATGAATACCAAGATTTTCAAGACGTGTTCCAGAAAGAACAAGCCAATACTCTACCACCGCACAGGCCATACGGTTGTCAGATCGACCTCATACCTGGTGCGCAAATTCCTTGTGGTCGAATCTATGCACTTACTGAACCAGAAAACATCCATTTGAAATCTTATCTTGATCAGTACCTGGCAAATGGATTTATCCGCCCATCTAAATCACCGGCAGCCAGTCCCTTATTCTTCGTACCAAAGAAGGAAGGAGATTTAAGGGCTTCCATCGACTATCGCGCATTAAACCAGATCACAGTAAAAAAACGTTATCCACTGCCCCTTATTCCCGAATTATTGGATCAAGTCAAAGACGCCCAAATCTATACCAAACTGGACACTAGGGGGGCGTACCATCTTGTTCGAGTGAAGAAAGGAGACGAATGGAAAACCGCCTTTCGTACCAAATACGGCTTGTACGAATACCAGGTAATGCCTTTTGGACTTTGCAACGCTCCTGCTGCATTCCAGTACTTTATGAATGTTTTGCGGGAGTTAATCGACGTTTGCGCCCTGGTTTACATTGATGACATCTTAGTGTATTCTGCTACAAAAGAAGACCATGTTAGGCATGTGTTACAATCGTTCGTCCTGCTCTCCCCGATACTAGTGCAAATCCAGCTCCCTCGCACCGTCTCAGGCATTCCACGCACTTGGCACTCGGACACAAATAACCCACAAAGCCAGAAGTGGGGTTGTAAAAGTGCTGTAATGTTAACACACACACCAGGCTCTGGAGGGCTGCATCGACTCTGCCCCCTCCCAGGCCTGGCTCATACTTATGTACAATGCAAAGCTACATATTAATCTCCTCCCATTAGCCGTACGTATTCATAACAATAGTTCATTTCGCCGAAGAAAAGGCAATCAAGTACATTTCGTAACTTCAGATTGTCTTTGCAAGTCAGGCTCTTATCAACCTTGGGACTTGAGCCAGCAGCATCCGAACTGTGTACATTCTCGAAGGGAGGGCTGTTCATGCCCGTCTCTGCGAGGCCTGCGGCATTCCACAGCTAGCTGGGCTGGTTGTGCTCTGGTGGTTCTCTGCGACATCTGCTTTCATGGCTGTTAGATGTTTAGGCCAGTCCTTATGTCAAATCATTAGGCCAGTGTTCCTGCTTCAGATGTGATGTATCTCGAACCAAAAGAAAGTGCAGAATCAGAAATGTACCACGTAACAGCATGTCCGCCCCATCCTTACTAAACTCTGCCAACATAAACTGTATGCTAAACTCGAAAAAATGCTCTATTCATGTCACCGAAGTGGAGTTCCTCGGTTTTATCCTCACACCATAAAGGTATCAGAATGGATAGGCACATGGTAGATGCCATTCTTAACTGGCTGTCACCAACTTCATTTAAAGGAATCCAGAGTATGTTGGGCTTTGCAAACTTTTACCGCCGATTCAGCCCAGATTTTTCCTACATAGTGGATCCAATTACATCACTATTGTGAAAAAAAATAAAAGGTTCCATTGGACCGAAGAAGCAGGAAGGCCTTTCAAGAACTTAAGAAAAAATTCACTTCTGCTCCAGGTCTACGGCATCCTCGCCCAGACCTCCCTTATATAGTTGAAACCGATGCCTCTAGCATGGCTATCGGAGCTGTTCTCTCAGAAAGGGACCCATGAACTGGCCAGTTACACCCTGTGGCCTTCTGGTCATGAAAATTCTCACCTCCCGAACTCAACTATGCTATCACAGACAAAGAACTCTTGGCTATAAAATCAGCTTTCAAGGCATGGCAACACTATCTCTACACTATACATACTGTCACGGTCATAACTGATCATCGAAACCTTCAATACCTAAAAACAGCAAAGGCTCAATCATCCCGTCAACTGCGGTGGGCTCTTTTCTTCACTGAAAATGACTATGTGATCACCTACCAGCCAGGAGTCCGAAACGGAAAGGCTGACGCCTTGTAAAGATATACATAACTCCAGATCCAGTAGCCATCATTCCAGAAAACAAACTCCTGGGTCTTATGACAACATTGCCACAGGATGAACTCCAAAACAAGATCCAACTCTTAATGGATCCCACTTTCTCACAAGAGTGGTGTACTCAAGGAGAACATTACACCATTAAAGACTAGTTATCATATTTTAGGAACCGTCTATACTTGCCAAGTTAAGATTTACAAGAGCAGGTTATTTCGGGTTATCACGACTCCCTGATTGAAGGTCATCCTGGAATTGCCAAAACTCTAGCTAAAGTAAAACAAAGTTATTGGTGGCCCACATGGCGTAAAGACATCATACAATTTATCCAATCTTGTGGTGTGTGTGCACAAAACAAGTCCCAAAATCAGAAACCAGCTGGTCTTCTCCAACCATTGGAAATTCCTCCCGCACCATGGCACACACTGTCCCTTGATTTCATTACAGATCTACCTCCCAGTCAAGGATTCAACACCATTTTAGTAGTTGTAGACTTGTTCTCTAGAATGGCACACTTTATTCCTTTTAAGGGTCTTCCAAATGTATCCAATTTAGCAAAAATATTCTTGGAGGAAATCGTACGGCTACATGGCTTTCCATCGATCTTGATCTCAGATCGAGGTAGTCAGTTCTGGAGGAAATGCTGTTCAATGGCCCAAATTGACATTCGACTATCCACAAGTCACCATCCTCAAACAAATGGCCAAACAGAAAGAACAAACCAAACCCTTGAGCAATACTTACGTTGCATGTTACATCAAGTGGAAGGAAATTGGAAGGACTTGTTATCGATAGCTGAATATGCCTATAATAATTCATTACACACCAGCACTGGACAAACCCCTTTCTACACTATATATGATAGATATCCAGGTACTTCAGAATTGGATCTCCCAAACCCTTTGGAAATGCCAGCAGTTAAAACCTTACATACGGACTGGCCACCAGGGGGCGCACGGACGATGAACACCTGCGTGTGAGCTCCAGACCCACGGGCCCCAAAAGTGACGTGAGCCCTCACTTTTGACCCCCCCCGTTCCCAACAACAGCTGGCCTAGTTGTCCGAACTAGCCCCCCACCCTTTGAGTGAAATTCTGGTGAAAATCGGACTCCCCAACCAGGAAAAAAGTCAGTCTGTCTCCGCCCCCCCTCCCAGCCACCGTTGCTGCAACTGGAAGGCAGGCCGTGATTACACGCGAACCGTGGTACTCGGGTACTCAGCTCCTCCTTCCATTCCCCTGCGGAGGGTGCGGACCCCGCTGCGACTCCCCCCAACAGCCGCTGCCTTGCCTCCTGTCCCGATTCCTTCGTGGGACGGGCGAACACCCCTCACAGGAGTTTGTGTGCACTCCCCTTGCGGCCGCCTGCACAGCCCCGGACACCGGCGCCCCGCCGAACAGGGGGAGCCACGGAGCGGGTAAGTGATCACCCCCCCTGGAACCTGCGGATGCGCCCCGCCTGGACCGAGGCCCCTTCTCTCACCCGGGGCGCTCCCCACCCGGGGCCTGGGGCTGGGCAGTGGGGCTCGTGGTGCGGATGAGGCGCACCCCCTAACCCCTCCACCACTACCGAAGACCGGGCAGGAGCCACACGAAGGCCCCTCACTGAGCGCGCCGCCTCTCACAATGAAACTTTCCACACGGGCCCCTGAGGCGGGCCACCCATACGATCAACCTCACCCGCATCCTCATCCTGGCAGCCCCGGAGGACCCCAGCAAACACAACATCGAGCGCCCACAGAGGGAGTCCCCAACTTCCAGTTGGAACCGTTGGCCATGCCGCGGGCCTTGTACTGTGCACATAGTTGATTCCAGCTCAAGTCAACAACCTAAAAAACTCCATGGACCACTAAAAATTCCCACAGCACACCTTGTGCCACACTCGCCTCTCAATCACAAGGGCGCAACGCACCACCCAGCGAGATTGCTCCATGGACATGCACCATAGAGACACTGCCTCCCCCAGGTACAGTCACAAGGGCTGATCCACCGGATACCCCCCGCAGAGGCACAACTTCCTCCAGGCAACGTTATAGGAGAACCCACGCTCGGCTAACTCCCCCCCAGAGGGCAGCAATAATATTAGAGCAAAGGAACTCTTCCCACCTGCCGTGTGAAGTGTGGTGCCCTGGGAGAGCCCCACCCTGACTCCAGACCTCGTCTCCCCCATCCAAGGCACCATGACTGGCAGTCTTGGACCTGCTGCAAGAGACTGAGGAACTACTTACATAAACACCACAGAACCCATCAACAAAGGCAACAGCACACAAGGCAACAAGCTTGTACCTGCGCAAAAGGCAACGCAGAGGGTTGGGCCCCCATCTTTGGGGCGTGTGCCCTCCTCTGTGAAACCATCAGCCCTTCGTCCTGCTAGGACACAGATAGGCAGGCCGGCAACGAAGTGTAACGGAACACCCGAGTGTGCCCCCACCCGCACTCTAACCGAAGCCAAAACCCCCCACTAAGGGTCCTGTCTCACGCAACCTCCCCAGAGCCGTCTCACGGGTCCGCACCGACACTTGAGCTCCCTTGACATCACACTGGGCCCACCGACAGAAGCCAACTTGAATGGAGGGTAGAGCCTCTGGACACAGGGCGTGTGCCTCCTCCCACCCACGTGCTCCCAATCCATGGGACGCCCCACACGGCGTCCCGCAGCACACCTCAAGTATCATCCAATACAGCAGTGCAGAGGGTAGGCCCACTCCCGGGGCGTGTGCATCCTCGCACACAAGAACCATATGAACATTAAAAGCAAACTTGCCAGATACGCTTATACCCCGCTACCTCCGGTTCCAGAGACAAGAATAATAATGTCACTGGAAACCTCGGAGACGGGAGCGGCAGCCACCACGGGGGACATTGCTGCACTCCTGAGTGAAATTTGAAACATGGGGGCTAACCTCAGCAGCAAAATTGATAAGATGACCCAGAGAGTGGACAACATTGAGGAGAGACTGGAGGGAGTCGAGACAATCAACAATCAAGGCTCGATAGACACCCTGGAAGCCCAAATGGAACTCAGAATACTCAACATAAAGAAGAGGGAAGACGAAATTCGCCTTAAGATAGACGATTTAGAAAACAGAGAGAGAAGGAATAACCTATGTTTTTTTGGGATTCCGGAGCGCGAAGGGGAAACGGAAGAAAATCTCAAACAAACAATACACAACATCATTAAAATTCTAACGGCAGATGAGGACAATGATGAACTCAAGACCAAGAGGATACATAGAGCTGGCGGCCCACCAGGCGGCCCGAGGTCGGTCCTCGCCAGATTCCACAGATATAAGGACAGAAAAAGGATACTCGTGAAAGCCAGGACCGGGGGCCCCCTCACTCTTGTGGGGGCTCAAATTACCATCTTTCAGGATCTATTCTCACTCACACTGGCCCTCCGACGCCTCTGTAGCCCTCTAACGAGATGGCTTAAAGATCAAGGCACGAGATACAGGTGGGGATATCCCTTCTCCCTTGCATTTGAACATGGAAGCAGGAAGATACTACTCTGCTCTGAGGAAGAAATTCGAGATTGCATCACAGACCTCCTCGGGACAGCCCCAAAAGAAGGAGCACAAGACGATCCTGTGCAGAACAGACCGAGATGGGAACTCCAGGGCCCGAGAAGGAAAAGAGTAAAGGGATCCAGAAAGTATAGACGACCCAATGACACGCCAGACAGTAACAAGTGATACTGTTCACTCAAGTCCCGTATTTCCGCGATGTCCATCTTGAAATTTTTGCATGAAGACTCATCTACATTTCGGAACCCGGCACACCCTTGCTGTTGGACCCATCTCTTGGCATACCTGCTGCCCGGAGTGCAAGGACGAGTAGCCGTTGGATGATGACTCCAGAAACCGCATGTATCCCTATATACGCTATTCTACAGTAAAAGTTGTTGTTGTTTAGCATAATGTTGTTTATTATAATGGTTAAAAGGAAAGGGGGCGGGGGCTCAAAACGTTATAATGATAATAGTTGCTGTCAGGCCGTGCGGTTACGACCCTTACTGGTGGTCCGATAGTAGACCGGCTGTATACATCCAGTCCAAATCGGATGCCACTGCACCAGGATGCAGACCCTCATCGAAAAAGCGACTGGGAGCAACGGGTATTACGTCTAATACCTTGAAGGGGAGGAAGGCAGAAAATGTTACAGCCTCACTTTCTTGGAGGCATTTACCAGATCACTTCCACCGCGGCGATTTCCCGTGGCGAGCGACACAACATGATGAGCGTATCCAAAGAGCACACCACTGTTCAACGGACATGACAATCCAAGTGACAGGCATGGTACACTCAAAATTGGCACACTGAACGTCAAGGGATTAAATTCTCCCACCAAAAGATCGCTAGTGTACAGAGAGTTCAAGAGGGCGAAGCTTGACATCTTCTTTTTACAAGAAACCCGATAAACCAAAGGAGATAAGAGGAAAGTTCTATACACCAAAGCTGGCTCCGAATATTGGGGCTCTGGCCCCCTTAAAAAAGCTGAAGTCGGCATCTTAGTCAACAGAGCAATCCGGTTCGAAAACTTAAAAACCTGGGCTGACGTAAGTGGTAGCACTCTTGTACTGGTCGGCAAAATACAAGACACCATTATCACACTTGCATCCATATATGCACCTAACACTGGACAGTCCAGGTTCCTCCAACAAACAGTCCCCAAGGTTATGACTGAAGCGGAAGGCGAGGTGATCCTGGGAGGTGAACTGAATTCGTGGATGGACCCAGATCTGGATAGACAAGCAGGCAACCCACTTGCAGCCGTACCTTCTGGCCCCGGTCGCTCACAGGTCACAGACATGATGGATGCCTACAACCTCAAGGACGCATGGAGACACATGAACCCGAATCAAACTGGCTTCACTTTCTACTGTGCCCCGCATGCAATGTTCACCAGAATTGACTATATCTACCTCACCCTTGAACTCACCGAGGCTACGGCCGAATCCAGCATATCTCCCGTGACATGGTCGGACCACAACATGGTCACAGTCACCGTCTACCACATGGCTCTCCCCCAGAGGAGCTCTAAATGGTGATGCAACAAGACTCTCTTCAGAGACCCGATCTTTCGAGACCAACTAAAGCAGGACATCACCCAATACTTTGAACAAAACAATACACGCAAAACCTCTGTAAATACTGTATGGGAGGCAGGAAAAGCCACATGGAGAGGATTACTCATTAAGGAGGGGGCCACTAAGAAAAGAGAATACCAACTCATTGAAAACAGGCTCTGAAAAGAAATTTCTCAACTCTACCTCATCGTCCAATCCTCAGGCCCCGACAGACTACAAAAAATAGAGCAAGCTAACGACAAGAGGGAAGAACTGCGGCAACTAGAAATTGGTAGCATCGTGCACAAACTCCAATGTCCTAAGCAGAACAATATGAACATGGAGACAAGGCGGGGGCCTTGCTTGCCGCAAGACTCTGAGGGAAACGCAAAGAGCGATGTGTCCCAACGATACACAACAGAGAAACACCCTACGGACATCGTGCCCCAATATCCCGGAAGTCTTTGCTGACTTTTACGAGAAGCTATATACCTCCGATGCCACCCCACACCCAGAGACGATCACCGAATATATGAACAAAGTGTCCCTTCTGACCCTCCCCCTGGACATAGCACAAACCATAGATGCCCCTATCACAGGTGAGGAGATTGAGGAGGCGATCAAAAGACTTCCTGCGGGGAAAGCCCCCGGAAGCGATGGCTACACAGTAGGATTTTACAAGACTTTTAAGGACGCCCTCCTCCCATTCATGGTCGAGCTTTTCAATAACATTCTCCAATCAGGTGTGGCGCCGGAATCCTTCTCAGAAGCACTAATAACGGATGGGAAAGATCCCAAGCTGTGCGCTTCCTACTTCCCAATTTCCCTCTTAAACATTGACGCTAAGATTTACACGAGAGTCCTCACCCCGCGGCTTGAGTCTCACATGCCAGCGATAATCCAAAATGACCAAGTGGGTTTCATCATTGGTGGGCAAGGTGCGGACTCTAGCCGGAAGACCCTCCACCTCATACACGAGACCAAAAAGATGCCAAACACGCCCGCACTATTCTCGATCGACGCCGAGAAGGCATTCAACAGAGTTGAATGGCACTTCCTGGAAGCCACACTGAAGAAAATAGGCCTGGGTCCCGCTCTCCGACGAGCGATCAAAGCCGTTTACACGGCGCCACGTGCATCTGTAGTAGTAAATTTCCAATACTCCCGCTGGTTTCCCCTTAGCAGAGGAACAAGACAAGGTTGTCCCCTCTCGGCAATTCTCTTTGCGCTATCGCTGGAACCCCTTGCCCAAATGGTTCGAGCAGATGCCGGTGTAGAGGGGATGCGAGTAAATGGCAGAGAATATAAACTGGCCTTGTACGCAGACGACATCCTGCTCCATGTCTTAAACCCGATGTCATAAATTCCCAGAGCGATCCGCCTGATATAAGAATATGGCACTCTCTCAGGCTTCAAAATAAACAAAACGAAATCTATCCTCTTCCCGCTCCACGAACCCTCCCCAGACCACCAAATAGACCTCGAGCGCCTAGGATTAATCATCGGAGGCCCAACACTGAGATACTTGGGGATCAATCTGACAAGAGATCTCGAACACATGTACGAAGCAAAGTTTCCCCAACTCCTCGATGCCCTTAGAGCGGATCTCGCAAAATGGAAACCACTTACGATCTCCTGGATGGGACCTCTAAATGCTATTAAGATGGTGAGCCTCCCACGCTTCCTATACCCCTTCCAGGTCCTGCCCATCACAATCCCGGACCAATTTTTCAAACAAGTCAAGAAGGCCATACTAGAATTCCTTTGGAGTGCAAAGAAACCCAAGATACCCTATGAAACCATGATACTACCAAAGGAGCAGGGGGTGTGGGCCTGCCGGACATAGAACGATACTACCAGGCGACACAACTCAGGATCCTGATCCCACACCTGTGTGACAGAAGGGACCTGCAATGGGTTCAATTGGACAACGATAATCTGACCCCCCGCTACTATTGCAGAGTGGATATGGGTGCCCAGACCGAAACTTATAAGACAACTGCGCAACCACCCAATACAGGGGACACTGTAGAACATATGGAAGGAAGGGAAAGGAATGTCCGGAGTTACCACGTGGACCTCTCCTCTGAGCCATCTCTGGTCCCCTGGGATCAGAGAGGAAATCCCCGAACATGCCAGATATCAAGCCTGGTTCGCTGCTGGACTTGAGAGAGTCGGCCAGCTGTGGAGAAACGGAAAATTCATTTCAATTACAGAACTAGAGGAAGCTCTCCAAATACACCTGATTCCGATTTTCCTATACCTGCAATTGAAAGGTGTATTATCCAAGAAGGAGTGGAAGGCCAAAACACAAAGGGGGCTCACGCCTTTGGAGACAATTTTGGACACGACCAACACAAATAAAAGCCTAATAGCATGCATGTACAGCACTCTGATCTGTAAGGAACAAAGTTCCAGTTCCCGCCTGAAAGAGAGATGGGAAAAAGATTTCAGCAGAGAATTTGATCAGCAGGCTTGGGACGGAATTTGTGAAACGCCATCCAGAATATCAATTGCAGCCCAGTATAAGCTGCATGCAACAAAGCTACTCCACAGATGGCAGTATGACCCACGCAAGCTCTCTAAAATGTTTCAGTCCTCCAGCCCAAGGTGCTGGCGACAATGTGGCATGGATGCTGATTATTGGCACATGTGGTGGGACTTGCCCAAGGTTTGCATCTATTGGCAAGAAGTCCTGGGATGGATCAAACAGTTGGATGGCATAGAAAGGGAACCGTCCCCCCTTCTGATCCTCTTTGGTCTGGAAGAAGAGGACGATGAACTGATTAGAGTTAAAGGACTGGCATCCCACCTGCTATTGGCAGCGAGAGCGGGCGGGCCTGGTCATCAAATGGAAGTCTTCACACCTTCCAGCTAAAAAAGACTGGATACAGATTGCAAAAAACATCTACACAATGGAAAAAATCACGACAGCCGTCCATGATAAGGCCGCACAACACAAAGAGGCCTGGTGCGACTTTGCCAGTCACTACATTGCGGGCTCAGTGGTGAACTACCCTTCGCACCAGGGAAGTTAGGAAACACCCAGCCTTTGTACGAACAGAGCATCACGTGATATACCGCCAGTTTAACATGCCTGTCACAAACTTACACTTCAAATTTAATAATCTTCAACTCAAACGTCGATCAGCGCCAAACGTCATGTCGCCCGCTACAAATCGCCACGACAAACGCCAAAGACTCGGAAGTTTTATGAGCATAGTTAAGGGGTGAGAGGGAGGGGGGTAAGGGTTTAAAACGTCCCCCAAAGAGGGTGGGACGAGTATTTGATGTTAAAATGTTCTTTGGGTGGAACTAAATCGTTTCTTGGTGTAACTATGTGAATATAACATGCACCCACCTGTATGTTCAGTACTGATGTTCAATATCAATAAAAATTTGAAGTAAAAAAAAATAAAACTACATACGACTATTTCCCAGGCCTTCAAAGAAGCAGCAGAACATTTACTCCAAGCCAAGAACAGACAAAAGACATTTTCTGACTAACAACGTAGTAAAGCCCCCGACTATCAAATTGGAGACAAGGGGCCTTATTACGCGGTATGCAGTAACCATGGCTCTATTAGCGCCATGGTTGCTGCCGGTATTTTACCATGTCCGCCTTGGTGGATGGCGGAATTACCGCCCTACTCCAAGGTGAGCGGGGCGGTAATTCCCCATTGACCAAGGCACTTCCCCATTCCCATTTTTGCCCCCATAGGGCTCAATGGGAATGGGGAAGGAGCTAATTACGGTACCGCAAATTGCGGTACCATAATTAGCACCAAGGTCCCTTTGCGGGCCCGTTCCTTAACGGCTGGTAAAACCAGCCGTTGAGGTCGGGTCCCGCAAAGGGACCTCGTAGTAAAGTTTACCGGTTTACCGGTACCGGTGCCCTTACCGGTACCGGTAAACCCTTACAGCATTCCGTGTAATGAGGCCCAAGGTCTGGTTAGCATCAAAATATGTGCCCATAAAAGGGACTCAGACCTTTCGTCCCCGATATCTGGGACCTTATTCTATTGAATCCATAATAAATCCAGTGGCAGTTAAATTAGCCCTACCACCCACTTTGCAGATTCATCCTGTGTTTCACGTATCGCTCCGGAAACCGGTACAACCCGGTACTCGGGTTACAACACCACCAAAACCAGTATTAGTTGACAGAGAACCACAGTTTGAAGTAAAGGATATGCTAGACTCAAAATACACCAGATCCAAACTACACTACCTAGTTGATTGGAAGGGATATGGCCCTCAAGACAGATCATGGGAACCTAGTGAATACATCCAGGCACCTCGCTTAATTAAAAAGTTTCATCAGAATTACCCAGCCAAATCAGGACCAGGCAGAAGTGCCACCATGAGAGGGGCCTTGGGGGGAGTGCTGTCATGACCCTTGCCCCTGGCCCCCTCACTGGCAAGTCAGCCTTCCAGTTAGAGCCAGGTCAAAGGCCTTAAAACCTCATCCAAGACTCTTTTGGAGAGGCTCATAACCATCATGAAGACCAACATTAGAATGGGACTATTTAACTTGGGGGGGTGGAGGGCGTTCAGCCAACATGGAGGCACACACATAGCTCAGTTACAAGGAACTGAGCTATGCAGTCTAGTCTTTTGGGTGTGGCAGGCCTGGGACTACTTTACCTGGACTACTTTGGGTGTGGCAGGCCTGGGACTATTTTACCTGGACTACTTTACCTGAGACTATTTAAACCGCACCCAAACAGCAGAACATGCTTTGTGTTATTCTGCCGTGGGCAGCGTAACGCTCACCGTGTCCAGTTCTTTGATGCCAGTTTACCTGAAACCAAGGACCTGCAGAGAGAGAAAGAACACAAAAAAACTTACCTGGAACAGTATCCTGTCTTCAATCCATCGCAGACTTCAGTTACACTCACCTGACGGTACGAACTCCATCATCCGGCACCGCATGCATCCTGGAATACCATAACCTGGAAAGAAAGACAGCATTAGTAAGCGTTTCCTCCCGAATGAAGAAAGCCACCCAATTCTTACCTGGGTAGTCATCTCCTGGTCAGTATCATTGCTGGAACATTATGGCGCTCGGCGAGGAACATCGCAACCTGCAAGGAGAGAAAAGACACAGGTTAGCAATATAAAAGGCGAAACAGCGCTGCACATCGCGCATTACTCATCGGACAGCATCGCGCACACCGCGCTTTCGCCTACCGGCCCATGCTCATCTTCAAACTGCATGACAACAACAAAAATACCTTTCTATACCTAAAAGGAAAGAAGCAAGACATTATTATTCGAACTAAGAGGAACATAAGAACTGCATATAAAGACTGTAAAGCAGCAAACCTACAGAGTCGCAGCAGGCCTGGATTCCCACAGGGGGGCTTGCACCAGTGAAGTAACTTGGTCGCTGCTCGCCCCCCACATCTACGTGCCCCTGCCACGAGGAGCAGGACGGAGAATCCACCTTTTACAATATTAAGGTGAGGAGAAGGCCCACGGGGGAGGAAGGAGTTGAGGCCAAGGGAGGTGGGAAAACATAAAGACAATCTGGTATTGAATCCAGCTCTCCTATGTTGCAGACCCATCTTTAACCAGAGGCCTTACCAAGGGACCGGGAGAGGGTTTGAGAGTGCAAATCATCCAACCAGGGCTGGGTGGCGTCCCCGTGGATACCAGGTGAGAGTAACATCCATGTCGCCACTCCTATGCATGGAGACAGTGTCAATTTGGAAGTGGACCCTGTCAGAGGGGATATGGATCTTTGTTGTCCATCTCCCGGGGGACAACAGTGCGGAAGTGGATAAGCTGTGCCTCTTGGGGTTTAATGCCTACAAATGGGAGTTACACATCAACTGTTTGTTGCCCCTCTTCCAGAAATGGGGGTTTCTGGATCTTGGCTTATTTGCATCTCCTCTAAATTCCAAGTGCCCCCTCTTCGCTTCATGGGCGGGTCTGGGTCAGGGATTTCTGGGGGATATGTTCCAGCTCTGCTGGCACGGCCGCAGGTGCTATGTGTTTCCAGCCGAACCCTCAGCAAATTTTGGGCCTGGTGGGCTGCAGCCTCATTCTGATTGTCCCCCACTGGCCATCTAGGGCATGGTTCTCGGACCTTCTGCAGTTGCACTACCAGGGGCCCATCCATCTTTATGCAGGGCGGGGTGGTGGAGCACCCGGACCCGGCCAAGCTGGGCCTCTCAGCCTGGCACCTGATCAGCTGAGACTGCACCACTCCCAGTTTTCATACGGCAACTTGGGAGATCATTCAGGAGGCAATCCATGTGCTTTCAGTACAAGAGTACGTGGACCAGTTTCTGCCACAGGGTTCACGACAAGGGGCTGGACCCCCTCACTTGCTCCCTGGACGACAAGCTGTCTTTTTCTGCACACCTGGCTCGGTCCGCTGTCCAGCTCGATAACCGTCACACCTACTTGGCGGCCATTGGGGCTTACACGAACTCGCCGGATCACATTTTTTCAGCAGCCAACCCAGCAGTTGTGCCCACCTCAAAGGCTTGTCCAGGCTGTTTCTTCCGATGCATTGGCCCCACCCAGTCTGGAACTTCAACATGGTTCTAGCGGCCTTGGAGTGTAAACTGAGCTGATGATGTCGGTGGACATCAGACTGGTGACGCTCAAGACGGTCCTGCTGGTGACACTCCCATATGCGCGCAGAATCCGTGAGCTGCAGGCACTGTCATGCAAGCTCTTCACCACCTTCCAGAATGACAAGGTTATCTTGCACACTCATCTAAACCTTTTAGCCAAGGTGGTCTCTCTGTTCCACTTGAACCAGGAATTATGCCTGCCCTTGTGCTTCCGAACCTGCAGTCGGATGCTGAACCTGGACTTGAGAAGAGTGTTCATGTTCTACCTCTCCCAGACCAGATTGTTCTGGAGTTGTTGCCTTCGAGGGCTTGGATCCCGGTGCCTAAACTTCCAAGGCCTTCATAGCCCATTGGATGGTTCAGGCCATTTCAAAGGCTTATGTGGCCAAAGGTAATACTGTTCCCACACATTCATGCCCATGCGGTCGGGTCCAAGGCTAGATCGGTCACCTTTCAGAGGCACACTTCCTGGGAAGTCATTAGCAACGCGGCGACATGGGCCACCCCATCTGCATTCTGCAAGCACTATTCCCTGGACACCAGCCCCAGGCCGGATGCAGAGTTCGATCAGGCGGTTCTGAAGGACCTTTTTGCTTCTTAAGCTCAAGATAGGTTGTCAGAGCTTCACCCATTTTGTCTAGTTTGGTGGAATCACCCACAAGGATGAAGGAAAGGGGACAGGGACGTATGAGCAGTTACTCACTAGTGTACTCATGGTCCTCAGTCCCCTTTCCTCCATATGTCCCACCCACCTTCCCCCGCTGGAGGGCAGGGTCTCATGGGTGTACCATGGCGGGGTCAGTGCCCCTGTGCTCTAAATAAGCTTGCTAAATTTAAATGGGTAGCACATTTTTTGCTGCCAAAGGTTCTGGTACCGCCCCATGTTGGGGGAACCTTTACAAGTATGAAGTAAAGGGGACTAAGGACTGAGTACTCCTGTCACTGCAGTGAGTAACTTTAATTTATTTACCAATGATAAAAGGAGTGTCCAGTCAAGGTTGTATACACATAGCTAGCTACTTTATTGTCACATGTTAAGATGGATTTCTGAACTCTGACCGGAGGGGCAGAGGTTCAGAAGGCCAGCCTAGTTTCTTGGAACAGGGTAACCTCTGGACAAGCCAGACCAATCAGGGTAGCGATGGCGGCAGTCAAGACTAAGTCTCAAGAGGGGTGAGGGTGACGGAAAGACCTCAATGAGCACACAAAGCAAGGACACTTACAAATTACTCCAGACAGGTGTTATATTAAAAATATAGACACATTTATTACAAGGCCTTTGTAACATCGACCATAGTAAAGAATCACGGTAATACTCCAGTAAACCAACACATCAGAATTAATACAATATATATACAAGACCAAGGGGTCTAAAGAGTTAGAAGCACGAAATATGCAGACCACTTAGATGGGGAGGAAAATAGGCAGTGCAAGTAATCGTTAGACCCAGTTCGACATCCGAGGCCACCTAACTAGAAGGAAGTCCGAGCCCTACGAAGAGTGGAGCCTTATGCTCAAAAGTATCTGCACACGTGGGTGCCAACGGGCAAAGGAGAGTCTCTTCAGGGAAAATCAGGCAGTTCAGAAAGGTGGACGAAAAGATGGTGAACAAAACCCCGTAACTCAGGCAAGGCCTCCACTTGGGGGCAGAAGCAGGGCGTGAGTGCGGGAAAGGGTTGCTGTTTACAACAGCGATGGAAAGCCACAGGCTCCTGCGGGAGGGCGACCAGTTAGGGCATGGGTGCACAGCATACAGCCCGCGGGCCAGTTGCGGCCCGCCATGCTCTTTTGTCCGGCCCGCGAGGCACAAACACTTTCCTAATGGAGGGCGGCCCGCAAGCAGCATCGGCCGCCCTCCATTAGGAAAGTCTTTGTTGTCTTCCGGGCCGAACAATACACTGGCCGTCATTGGTTCAGCACACACGCACCGTGTCACTCCTACGGGCCATGTAGTGCATGTGTGCTGCACCAATGGAGGGCCAGCACTACGGCTGGCGTGGTCCATAAGGCTTGATGCCGGAAGGCATTTCAGCCTTGGACCATGCCAGCCGTAGTACGATTCCAGCGACTTCCAGCTTACCTGTCTTCCAGCACGTCTCCGGTAAGTGGTCTGTTTGTGTTTGTGTGTCGGGTCTGTTTTGCTGTATGTTTGTGTGTGTATGTTGAGATGCGGGGGTAGGGGTGGGGGTGGGGGTGGGGGTGGGGTGTCGGATGTGTATGAATGTTTGGATTTTAATGTTTTTTGTGTGTATGTTGAGATGCGGGGTTGGGGGGGGTCGGATGTGTATGAATGTTTGGATTTTAATGTTTTTTGTGTGTATGTTGAGATGCGAGGTGGGGGGTGTCGGATGTGTATGAATGTTTGCATTTTAATGTTTTTTGTGTGTATGTTGAGATGCGAGGTGGGGGTGTCGGATGTGTATGAATGTTTGGATTTGAATGTTTTTTGTGTGTATGTTGAGATGTGGGGGTGGGGGGTGTCGGATGTGTATGAATGTTTGGATTTGAATGTTTTTTGTCTGTATGTTGTGATGAGGGGGTGGGGTGGTCGGATGTGTATAAATGTTTGGATTTGAATGTTTTTGGTGTGTATGTTGAGATGCGGGGATAGGGGTGTGTCGGGGGGTGTCAGATGTGTATGAATGTTTGGATTTGAATGTGTTTTGTGTGTATGTTGAGATGCGGGGGTGGGGGGGTGTTGGGTGTGCATGAATGTTTGTTTTGGAGTGTAAGCACGGTGTATGTTGAGATGCAGGGTCTGTATGTGTGCATGCTTGCTAGTTTGAATGCTTATTTGGGGGGTGGGGGGTGCTGGTCTGTATGGGTGCATATTTGAGTGTGTGCTGAGTTGGGGGGTTTGGGTCTGTATGGGTGCTTGTTTGAGAGTGTGCTGATTTGGGGGTGGGGGGTTCGGGTCTGTATGGGTGCATGTTTGTGTGTGCGCTCAGTTGGGAGGTGGGGGTTTGGGTCTGTATGGGTGCATGTTTGTGTGTGTGCTCAGTTGGGGGTGTGGGGGTTCGGGTCTGTATGGGTGCATGCTTGAGTGTGTGCTGATTTCGGGGGTGGGGGTTTCTGGTCTGTATGGGGGCATGTTTGTGTGTGTGCTGAGTTGGGGGGTGGGTGGTTTGGAGTTGGGGGGGTGGGTGGTTCGGGTGTGTATGGGTGCATGTTTGTGCTGAGTTGGGGAGTGGGGGCCATGGGGCATAGTGTTTGGTTGGGGGTTGAGGGAGCCATGGGGCATAGTGTTTGGTTGGGGTTGAGGGAGCCATGGGGCATAGTGTTTGGTTGGGGTTGAGGGAGCCATGGGGCATAGTGTTTGGTTGGGGGTGAAGGGGCCATGGGGCATAGTGTTTGGTTGAGGGTGCCATGGGGCATAGTGTTTGGTTGGGGTTGAGGGAGCCATGGGGCATAGTGTTTGGTTGAGGGGTGGGGGCCATGGGGTATAGTGTTTGGTTGGGGTTTGAGGGAGCCATGGGGCATAGTGTTTGGTTGGGGTTGAGGGAGCCATGGGGCATAGTGTTTGGTTGGGGTTGAGGGAGCCATGGGGCATAGTGTTTGGTTGGGGGTGAGGGGGCCATGGGGCATAGTGTTTGGTTGAGGGTGCCATAGGGAATAGTGTTTGGTTGGGGTTGAGGGAGCCATGGGGCATAGTGTTTGGTTGGGGGTGAGGGTGCCATGGGGCATAGTGTTTGGTTGGGGTTGAGGGTGCCATGGGCCATAGTGTTTGGTTGAGGGGTGGGGGCCATGGAGCATAGTGTTTGGTTGGGGGCGAGGGGGCCATGGGGCATAGTGTTTGGTTGAGGGTGCCATGGGGCATAGTGTTTGGTTGGGGGTGAGGGTGCCATGGGGCAGTGTTTGGTTGAGGGCTGGGGGTGCCATGGGGCATAGTGTTTGGTTGAGGGGTGGGGATGCCATGGGGCATAGTGTTTGGTTGAGGGGTGGGGTGCCATGGGGAATAATGTTTGGTTG